>NW_028124001.1:0-1273331 GCF_965194805.1 Balaenoptera borealis | reverse complement strand
TTTCATGTGCTTTAAAGGCGATTCGTATCTACCTCCTGAAATCTGTTTCGTGCAATTCTGCCTTGATTTCAAATCCTCTTCTTTGCCTTCCCTCAATATATTTATGGACGAGAGTTATCATTTATAACTCTGCAGGTTTGTGAATTGCAGTGCCCTGAACCTCCATTTTACAACTCGCTTTTTTGGGAGCTGGCCGCAAAAGCGCAGGATGGCTTCAGGCCCTGTTCTGGTTCCGGGGGGCAGGCTGAGCCTGTGGTTAATTCTTCTTCCTGATGGGAAAATAGAGTGACCTGTGCCTGTCCCGACACCAAGAGCTAGTCTCTCGTTGGTTCCCCGTCTTCCCGTTCATCCTCAGGACAAATTGCAACCTGTACGGAACGGGAGGTTAAAGGTGCTGATGCTCCAAGTAGGGAGATTGCTAGTAAAGCGGCTGGAATGGCGAACCCGGGCACAAGGAGATGAGAAATGAGGTGCGTTTTAGAAACCTTTCCCCATCACACGGTGTACCATCTTCTGGGTTTCTCATGCATGTTTTCGATGTAGGAAGATGCCCTTGAAGCTGGAGATTTGGGACCCATGCGATGGGTACCACGAAGTATTACTTTAAAGGGTCTGCGTTTGCTCACCCAACCTCACCAAACCTCTCAGCCCCAAGAGTGTCCACCCTTATGCCTCATCCAGCTGTGGGTCTAGATATGGTCAATCCAGGTTGCATCACAGCCCCTGAACGCATTGTGTAAGAATTTCTCTCTCTTTCACTGTCGTTGTTTCATGGGTTTTTCAAAGTAATTTATTTTCATAATGGGGTTTAGCTGCTTTTCACGGCTGTGTTTATGCCGCTTTCCACCCACTTGACACACTAACAGAGAGATATCAATACATAGGTTTTAAGATTATTACTAGTCGGATATATTCTTGTGCGGTGAATAGGGCGTGTTGAGTCCAGTTCTCTGAGCAAGGAGTAGGTCTTGTCTATTACATATTGGGTTTATGGAACGGTATCTGAGCTAATTTGATACCCTTGTTTTATGTATCACCCCACCTCCCCTTTCCCGTTAAGCAGCCATAGTCTGTTTTCTGCATGTGTGACTCTGTTCTGTTTTGTAATTCAGTTCAAGTGTAACGGTTTTTACATTCCCTCTAAAAGTGATACCTTATGAGAAGTGTCCTTTTCTGTGTGACTTATTTCACTTAGAATCGTCGTACCTAAATCCACTCATCATGCTGCTACTAACCTTATGACATTGATTTCATGGCTGAGTGATATTCCATTGTACATAAGGACCACAACTTCTTTATCCATTTTTCTCTTTCCTGGGATATTGACGGTGGAATGAAGTGGAGGTCCTTGTCAACAGAGCAGCCCTCAACTTTGGGGTGCTTGTGTCTTGCTGATTTTTCATTTTCCCAATTTATACCCCCATGAGTGGAAGTGCCCTATGCTCTCTAAGCTGTGTTTTTCAGATGATTCAGGACACACCGTACACTTCTCCAGAGTGGCTGTTGGCAATTTACATCCCGCCCATCAGTGTAGCAAGGCTCCCATTTCTCCATGGCCTGTCCTGCATTTCTGGTTTTGACACTTTTTTCAGCATGGCCCTTTTGACCGATGGGAAGCGAGACTTCTCTGTAGCGCTGATTTGCCTTTCCAGGTTGCTTGGTTGGCCAAAAAGGGCGTATGCGTTTTTTCCTGAATATATTCAGGAAAAAACGCATACGCCCTTTTTGGCCAAGGGCATCATTGTCAACGTTTTGCCGCTTTTCATGTGCTTTAAAGGCGATTCGTATCTACCTCCTGAAATCTGTTTCGTGCAATTCTGCCTTGATTTCAAATCCTCTTCTTTGCCTTCCCTCAATATATTTGTGGACGAGAGTTATCATTTATAACTCTGCAGGTTTGTGAATTGCAGTGCCCTGAACCTCCATTTTACAACTCGCTTTTTTGGGAGCTGGCCGCAAAAGCGCAGGATGGCTTCAGGCCCTGTTCTGGTTCCGGGGGGCAGGCTGAGCCTGTGGTTAATTCTTCTTCCTGATGGGAAAATAGAGTGACCTGTGCCTGTCCCGACACCAAGAGCTAGTCTCTCGTTGGTTCCCCGTCTTCCCGTTCATCCTCAGGACAAATTGCAACCTGTACGGAACGGGAGGTTAAAGGTGCTGATGCTCCAAGTAGGGAGATTGCTAGTAAAGCGGCTGGAATGGCGAACCCGGGCACAAGGAGATGAGAAATGAGGTGCGTTTTAGAAACCTTTCCCCATCACACGGTGTACCATCTTCTGGGTTTCTCATGCATGTTTTCGATGTAGGAAGATGCCCTTGAACCTGGAGATTTGGGACCCATGCGATGGGTACCACGAAGTATTACTTTAAAGGGTCTGCGTTTGCTCACCCAACCTCACCAAACCTCTCAGCCCCAAGAGTGTCCACCCTTATGCCTCATCCAGCTGTGGGTCTAGATATGGTCAATCCAGGTTGCATCACAGCCCCTGAACGCATTGTGTAAGAATTTCTCTCTCTTTCACTGTCGTTGTTTCATGGGTTTTTCAAAGTAATTTATTTTCATAATGGGGTTTAGCTGCTTTTCACTGCTGTGTTTATGCCGCTTTACACCCACTTGACACACTAACAGAGAGATATCAATACATAGGTTTTAAGATTATTACTAGTCAGGTATATTCTTGTGCGGTGAATAGGGCGTGTTGAGTCCAGTTCTCTGAGCAAGGAGTAGGTCTTGTCTACTACATATTGGGTTTATGGAACGGTATCTGAGCTAATTTGATACCCTTGTTTTATGTATCACCCCACCTCCCCTTTCCCGTTAAGCAGCCATAGTCTGTTTTCTGCATGTGTGACTCTGTTCTGTTTTGTAATTCAGTTCAAGTGTAACGGTTTTTACATTCCCTCTATCAGTGATACCTTATGAGAAGTGTCCTTTTCTGTGTGACTTATTTCACTTAGAATCGTCGTACCTAAATCCACTCATCATGCTGCTACTAACCTTATGACATTGATTTCATGGCTGAGTGATATTCCATTGTACATAAGGACCACAACTTCTTTATCCATTTTTCTCTTTCCTGGGATATTGACGGTGGAATGAAGTGGAGGTCCTTGTCAACAGAGCAGCCCTCAACTTTGGGGTGCTTGTGTCTTGCTGATTTTTAATTTTCCCAATTTATACCCCCATGAGTGGAAGTGCCCTATGCTCTCTAAGCTGTGTTTTTCAGATGTTTCAGGACACACCGTACACTTCTCCAGAGTGGCTGTTGGCAATTTACATCCCGCCCATCAGTGTAGCAAGGCTCCCATTTCTCCATGGCCTGTCCTGCATTTCTGGTTTTGACACTTTTTTCAGCATGGCCCTTTTGACCGATGGGAAGCGAGACTTCTCTGTAGCGCTGATTTGCCTTTCCAGGTTGCTTGGTTGGCCAAAAAGGGCGTATGCGTTTTTTCCTGAATATATTCAGAAAAAAACGCATACGCCCTTTTTGGCCAAGGGCATCATTGTCAACGTTTTGCCGCTTTTCATGTGCTTTAAAGGCGATTCGTATCTACCTCCTGAAATCTGTTTCGTGCAATTCTGCCTTGATTTCAAATCCTCTTCTTTGCCTTCCCTCAATATATTTGTGGACGAGAGTTATCATTTATAACTCTGCAGGTTTGTGAATTGCAGTGCCCTGAACCTCCATTTTACAACTCGCTTTTTTGGGAGCTGGCCGCAAAAGCGCAGGATGGCTTCAGGCCCTGTTCTGGTTCCGGGGGGCAGGCTGAGCCTGTGGTTAATTCTTCTTCCTGATGGGAAAATAGAGTGACCTGTGCCTGTCCCGACACCAAGAGCTAGTCTCTCGTTGGTTCCCCGTCTTCCCGTTCATCCTCAGGACAAATTGCAACCTGTACGGAACAGGAGGTTAAAGGTGCTGATGCTCCAAGTAGGGAGATTGCTAGTAAAGCGGCTGGAAAGGCGAACCCGGGCACAAGGAGATGAGAAATGAGGTGCGTTTTAGAAACCTTTCTCCATCACACGGTGTACCATCTTCTGGGTTTCTCATGCATGTTTTCGATGTAGGAAGATGCCCTTGAACCTGGAGATTTGGGACCCATGCGATGGGTACCACGCAGTATTACTTTAAAGGGTCTACGTTTGCTCACCCAACCTCACCAAACCTCTCAGCCCCAAGAGTGTCCACCCTTATGTCTCATCCAGCTGTGGGTCTAGATATGGTCAATCCAGGTTGCATCACAGCCCCTGAACTCATTGTGTAAGAATTTCTATCTCTTTCACTGTCGTTGTTTCATGGGTTTTTCAAAGTAATTTATTTTCATAATGGGGTTTAGCTGCTTTTCACTGCTGTGTTTATGCCGCTTTACACCCACTTGACACACTAACAGAGAGATATCAATACATAGGTTTTAAGATTATTACTAGTCAGGTATATTCTTGTGCGGTGAATAGGGCGTGTTGAGTCCAGTTCTCTGAGCAAGGAGTAGGTCTTGTCTACTACATATTGGGTTTATGGAACGGTATCTGAGCTAATTTGATACCCTTGTTTTATGTATCACCCCACCTCCCCTTTCCCGTTAAGCAGCCATAGTCTGTTTTCTGCATGTGTGACTCTGTTCTGTTTTGTAATTCAGTTCAAGTGTAACGGTTTTTACATTCCCTCTAAAAGTGATACCTTATGAGAAGTGTCCTTTTCTGTGTGACTTATTTCACTTAGAATCGTCGTACCTAAATCCACTCATCATGCTGCTACTAACCTTATGACATTGATTTCATGGCTGAGTGATATTCCATTGTACATAAGGACCACAACTTCTTTATCCATTTTTCTCTTTCCTGGGATATTGACGGTGGAATGAAGTGGAGGTCCTTGTCAACAGAGCAGCCCTCAACTTTGGGGTGCTTGTGTCTTGCTGATTTTTCATTTTCCCAATTTATACCCCCATGAGTGGAAGTGCCCTATGCTCTCTAAGCTGTGTTTTTCAGATGATTCAGGACACACCGTACACTTCTCCAGAGTGGCTGTTGGCAATTTACATCCCGCCCATCAGTGTAGCAAGGCTCCCATTTCTCCATGGCCTGTACTGCATTTCTGGTTTTGACACTTTTTTCAGCATGGCCCTTTTGACCGATGGGAAGCGAGACTTCTCTGTAGCGCTGATTTGCCTTTCCAGGTTGCTTGGTTGGCCAAAAAGGGCGTATGCGTTTTTTCCTGAATATATTCAGGAAAAAACGCATACGCCCTTTTTGGCCAAGGGCATCATTGTCAACGTTTTGCCGCTTTTCATGTGCTTTAAAGGCGATTCGTATCTACCTCCTGAAATCTGTTTCGTGCAATTCTGCCTTGATTTCAAATCCTCTTCTTTGCCTTCCCTCAATATATTTATGGACGAGAGTTATCATTTATAACTCTGCAGGTTTGTGAATTGCAGTGCCCTGAACCTCCATTTTACAACTCGCTTTTTTGGGAGCTGGCCGCAAAAGCGCAGGATGGCTTCAGGCCCTGTTCTGGTTCCGGGGGGCAGGCTGAGCCTGTGGTTAATTCTTCTTCCTGATGGGAAAATAGAGTGACCTGTGCCTGTCCCGACACCAAGAGCTAGTCTCTCGTTGGTTCCCCGTCTTCCCGTTCATCCTCAGGACAAATTGCAACCTGTACGGAACGGGAGGTTAAAGGTGCTGATGCTCCAAGTAGGGAGATTGCTAGTAAAGCGGCTGGAATGGCGAACCCGGGCACAAGGAGATGAGAAATGAGGTGCGTTTTAGAAACCTTTCCCCATCACACGGTGTACCATCTTCTGGGTTTCTCATGCATGTTTTCGATGTAGGAAGATGCCCTTGAAGCTGGAGATTTGGGACCCATGCGATGGGTACCACGAAGTATTACTTTAAAGGGTCTGCGTTTGCTCACCCAACCTCACCAAACCTCTCAGCCCCAAGAGTGTCCACCCTTATGCCTCATCCAGCTGTGGGTCTAGATATGGTCAATCCAGGTTGCATCACAGCCCCTGAACGCATTGTGTAAGAATTTCTCTCTCTTTCACTGTCGTTGTTTCATGGGTTTTTCAAAGTAATTTATTTTCATAATGGGGTTTAGCTGCTTTTCACTGCTGTGTTTATGCCGCTTTACACCCACTTGACACACTAACAGAGAGATATCAATACATAGGTTTTAAGATTATTACTAGTCAGGTATATTCTTGTGCGGTGAATAGGGCGTGTTGAGTCCAGTTCTCTGAGCAAGGAGTAGGTCTTGTCTACTACATATTGGGTTTATGGAACGGTATCTGAGCTAATTTGATACCCTTGTTTTATGTATCACCCCACCTCCCCTTTCCCGTTAAGCAGCCATAGTCTGTTTTCTGCATGTGTGACTCTGTTCTGTTTTGTAATTCAGTTCAAGTGTAACGGTTTTTACATTCCCTCTATCAGTGATACCTTATGAGAAGTGTCCTTTTCTGTGTGACTTATTTCACTTAGAATCGTCGTACCTAAATCCACTCATCATGCTGCTACTAACCTTATGACATTGATTTCATGGCTGAGTGATATTCCATTGTACATAAGGACCACAACTTCTTTATCCATTTTTCTCTTTCCTGGGATATTGACGGTGGAATGAAGTGGAGGTCCTTGTCAACAGAGCAGCCCTCAACTTTGGGGTGCTTGTGTCTTGCTGATTTTTAATTTTCCCAATTTATACCCCCATGAGTGGAAGTGCCCTATGCTCTCTAAGCTGTGTTTTTCAGATGTTTCAGGACACACCGTACACTTCTCCAGAGTGGCTGTTGGCAATTTACATCCCGCCCATCAGTGTAGCAAGGCTCCCATTTCTCCATGGCCTTTCCTGCATTTTTGGTTTTGACACTTTTTTCAGCATGGCCCTTTTGACCGATGGGAAGCGAGACTTCTCTGTAGCGCTGATTTGCCTTTCCAGGTTGCTTGGTTGGCCAAAAAGGGCGTATGCGTTTTTTCCTGAATATATTCAGGAAAAAACGCATACGACCTTTTTGACCAAGGGCATCATTGTCAACGTTTTGCCGCTTTTCATGTGCTTTAAAGGCGATTCGTATCTACCTCCTGAAATCTGTTTCGTGCAATTCTGCCTTGATTTCAAATCCTCTTCTTTGCCTTCCCTCAATATATTTGTGGACGAGAGTTATCATTTATAACTCTGCAGGTTTGTGAATTGCAGTGCCCTGAACCTCCATTTTACAACTCGCTTTTTTGGGAGCTGGCCGCAAAAGCGCAGGATGGCTTCAGGCCCTGTTCTGGTTCCGGGGGGCAGGCTGAGCCTGTGGTTAATTCTTCTTCCTGATGGGAAAATAGAGTGACCTGTGCCTGTCCCGACACCAAGAGCTAGTCTCTCGTTGGTTCCCCGTCTTCCCGTTCATCCTCAGGACAAATTGCAACCTGTACGGAACAGGAGGTTAAAGGTGCTGATCCTCCAAGTAGGGAGATTGCTAGTAAAGCATCTGGAATGGCGAACCCGGGCACAAGGAGATGAGAAATGAGGTGCGTTTTAGAAACCTTTCCCCATCACACGGTGTACCATCTTCTGGGTTTCTCATGCATGTTTTCGATGTAAGAAGATGCCCTTGAACCTGGAGATTTGGGACCCATGCGATGGGTACCACGCAGTATTACTTTAAAGGGTCTGCGTTTGCTCACCCAACCTCACCAAACCTCTCAGCCCCAAGAGTGTCCACCCTTATGTCTCATCCAGCTGTGGGTCTAGATATGGTCAATCCAGGTTGCATCACAGCCCCTGAACGCATTGTGTAAGAATTTCTCTCTCTTTCACTGTCGTTGTTTCATGGGTTTTTCAAAGTAATTTATTTTCATAATGGGGTTTAGCTGCTTTTCACGGCTGTGTTTATGCCGCTTTCCACCCACTTGACACACTAACAGAGAGATATCAATACATAGGTTTTAAGATTATTACTAGTCGGATATATTCTTGTGCGGTGAATAGGGCGTGTTGAGTCCAGTTCTCTGAGCAAGGAGTAGGTCTTGTCTATTACATATTGGGTTTATGGAACGGTATCTGAGCTAATTTGATACCCTTGTTTTATGTATCACCCCACCTCCCCTTTCCCGTTAAGCAGCCATAGTCTGTTTTCTGCATGTGTGACTCTGTTCTGTTTTGTAATTCAGTTCAAGTGTAACGGTTTTTACATTCCCTCTAAAAGTGATACCTTATGAGAAGTGTCCTTTTCTGTGTGACTTATTTCACTTAGAATCGTCGTACCTAAATCCACTCATCATGCTGCTACTAACCTTATGACATTGATTTCATGGCTGAGTGATATTCCATTGTACATAAGGACCACAACTTCTTTATCCATTTTTCTCTTTCCTGGGATATTGACGGTGGAATGAAGTGGAGGTCCTTGTCAACAGAGCAGCCCTCAACTTTGGGGTGCTTGTGTCTTGCTGATTTTTCATTTTCCCAATTTATACCCCCATGAGTGGAAGTGCCCTATGCTCTCTAAGCTGTGTTTTTCAGATGATTCAGGACACACCGTACACTTCTCCAGAGTGGCTGTTGGCAATTTACATCCCGCCCATCAGTGTAGCAAGGCTCCCATTTCTCCATGGCCTGTCCTGCATTTCTGGTTTTGACACTTTTTTCAGCATGGCCCTTTTGACCGATGGGAAGCGAGACTTCTCTGTAGCGCTGATTTGCCTTTCCAGGTTGCTTGGTTGGCCAAAAAGGGCGTATGCGTTTTTTCCTGAATATATTCAGGAAAAAACGCATACGCCCTTTTTGGCCAAGGGCATCATTGTCAACGTTTTGCCGCTTTTCATGTGCTTTAAAGGCGATTCGTATCTACCTCCTGAAATCTGTTTCGTGCAATTCTGCCTTGATTTCAAATCCTCTTCTTTGCCTTCCCTCAATATATTTATGGACGAGAGTTATCATTTATAACTCTGCAGGTTTGTGAATTGCAGTGCCCTGAACCTCCATTTTACAACTCGCTTTTTTGGGAGCTGGCCGCAAAAGCGCAGGATGGCTTCAGGCCCTGTTCTGGTTCCGGGGGGCAGGCTGAGCCTGTGGTTAATTCTTCTTCCTGATGGGAAAATAGAGTGACCTGTGCCTGTCCCGACACCAAGAGCTAGTCTCTCGTTGGTTCTCCGTCTTCCCGTTCATCCTCAGGACAAATTGCAACCTGTACGGAACGGGAGGTTAAAGGTGCTGATGCTCCAAGTAGGGAGATTGCTAGTAAAGCGGCTGGAATGGCGAACCCGGGCACAAGGAGATGAGAAATGAGGTGCGTTTTAGAAACCTTTCCCCATCACATGGTGTACCATCTTCTGGGTTTCTCATGCATGTTTTCGATGTAGGAAGATGCCCTTGAAGCTGGAGATTTGGGACCCATGCGATGGTTACCACGAAGTATTACTTTAAAGGGTCTGCGTTTGCTCACCCAACCTCACCAAACCTCTCAGCCCCAAGAGTGTCCACCCTTATGCCTCATCCAGCTGTGGGTCTAGATATGGTCAATCCAGGTTGCATCACAGCCCCTGAACGCATTGTGTAAGAATTTCTCTCTCTTTCACTGTCGTTGTTTCATGGGTTTTTCAAAGTAATTTATTTTCATAATGGGGTTTAGCTGCTTTTCACTGCTGTGTTTATGCCGCTTTACACCCACTTGACACACTAACAGAGAGATATCAATACATAGGTTTTAAGATTATTACTAGTCAGGTATATTCTTGTGCGGTGAATAGAGCGTGTTGAGTCCAGTTCTCTGAGCAAGGAGTAGGTCTTGTCTACTACATATTGGGTTTATGGAACGGTATCTGAGCTAATTTGATACCCTTGTTTTATGTATCACCCCACCTCCCCTTTCCCGTTAAGCAGCCATAGTCTGTTTTCTGCATGTGTGACTCTGTTCTGTTTTGTAATTCAGTTCAAGTGTAACGGTTTTTACATTCCCTCTATCAGTGATACCTTATGAGAAGTGTCCTTTTCTGTGTGACTTATTTCACTTAGAATCGTCGTACCTAAATCCACTCATCATGCTGCTACTAACCTTATGACATTGATTTCATGGCTGAGTGATATTCCATTGTACATAAGGACCACAACTTCTTTATCCATTTTTCTCTTTCCTGGGATATTTAAGGTGGAATGAAGTGGAGGTCCTTGTCAACAGAGCAGCCCTCAACTTTGGGGTGCTTGTGTCTTGCTGATTTTTCATTTTCCCAATTTATACCCCCATGAGTGGAAGTGCCCTATGCTCTCTAAGCTGTGTTTTTCAGATGTTTCAGGACACACCGTACACTTCTCCAGAGTGGCTGTTGGCAATTTACATCCCGCCCATCAGTGTAGCAAGGCTCCCATTTCTCCATGGCCTTTCCTGCATTTTTGGTTTTGACACTTTTTTCAGCATGGCCCTTTTGACCGATGGGAAGCGAGACTTCTCTGTAGCGCTGATTTGCCTTTCCATGTTGCTTGGTTGGCCAAAAAGGGCGTATGCGTTTTTTCCTGAATATATTCAGGAAAAAACGCATACGACCTTTTTGACCAAGGGCATCATTGTCAACGTTTTGCCGCTTTTCATGTGCTTTAAAGGCGATTCGTATCTACCTCCTGAAATCTGTTTCGTGCAATTCTGCCTTGATTTCAAATCCTCTTCTTTGCCTTCCCTCAATATATTTGTGGATGAGAGTTATCATTTATAACTCTGCAGGTTTGTGAATTGCAGTGCCCTGAACCTCCATTTTACAACTCGCTTTTTTGGGAGCTGGCCGCAAAAGCGCAGGATGGCTTCAGGCCCTGTTCTGGTTCCGGGGGGCAGGCTGAGCCTGTGGTTAATTCTTCTTCCTGATGGGAAAATAGAGTGACCTGTGCCTGTCCCGACACCAAGAGCTAGTCTCTCGTTGGTTCCCCGTCTTCCCGTTCATCCTCAGGACAAATTGCAACCTGTACGGAACAGGAGGTTAAAGGTGCTGATCCTCCAAGTAGGGAGATTGCTAGTAAAGCATCTGGAATGGCGAACCCGGGCACAAGGAGATGAGAAATGAGGTGCGTTTTAGAAACCTTTCCCCATCACACGGTGTACCATCTTCTGGGTTTCTCATGCATGTTTTCGATGTAGGAAGATGCCCTTGAACCTGGAGATTTGGGACCCATGCGATGGGTACCACGCAGTATTACTTTAAAGGGTCTGCGTTTGCTCACCCAACCTCACCAAACCTCTCAGCCCCAAGAGTGTCCACCCTTATGTCTCATCCAGCTGTGGGTCTAGATATGGTCAATCCAGGTTGCATCACAGCCCCTGAACGCATTGTGTAAGAATTTCTCTCTCTTTCACTGTCGTTGTTTCATGGGTTTTTCAAAGTAATTTATTTTCATAATGGGGTTTAGCTGCTTTTCACGGCTGTGTTTATGCCGCTTTCCACCCACTTGACACACTAACAGAGAGATATCAATACATAGGTTTTAAGATTATTACTAGTCGGATATATTCTTGTGCGGTGAATAGGGCGTGTTGAGTCCAGTTCTCTGAGCAAGGAGTAGGTCTTGTCTATTACATATTGGGTTTATGGAACGGTATCTGAGCTAATTTGATACCCTTGTTTTATGTATCACCCCACCTCCCCTTTCCCGTTAAGCAGCCATAGTCTGTTTTCTGCATGTGTGACTCTGTTCTGTTTTGTAATTCAGTTCAAGTGTAACGGTTTTTACATTCCCTCTATCAGTGATACCTTATGAGAAGTGTCCTTTTCTGTGTGACTTATTTCACTTAGAATCGTCGTACCTAAATCCACTCATCATGCTGCTACTAACCTTATGACATTGATTTCATGGCTGAGTGATATTCCATTGTACATAAGGACCACAACTTCTTTATCCATTTTTCTCTTTCCTGGGATATTGACGGTGGAATGAAGTGGAGGTCCTTGTCAACAGAGCAGCCCTCAACTTTGGGGTGCTTGTGTCTTGCTGATTTTTAATTTTCCCAATTTATACCCCCATGAGTGGAAGTGCCCTATGCTCTCTAAGCTGTGTTTTTCAGATGTTTCAGGACACACCGTACACTTCTCCAGAGTGGCTGTTGGCAATTTACATCCCGCCCATCAGTGTAGCAAGGCTCCCATTTCTCCATGGCCTGTCCTGCATTTCTGGTTTTGACACTTTTTTCAGCATGGCCCTTTTGACCGATGGGAAGCGAGACTTCTCTGTAGCGCTGATTTGCCTTTCCAGGTTGCTTGGTTGGCCAAAAAGGGCGTATGCGTTTTTTCCTGAATATATTCAGGAAAAAACGCATACGCCCTTTTTGGCCAAGGGCATCATTGTCAACGTTTTGCCGCTTTTCATGTGCTTTAAAGGCGATTCGTATCTACCTCCTGAAATCTGTTTCGTGCAATTCTGCCTTGATTTCAAATCCTCTTCTTTGCCTTCCCTCAATATATTTGTGGACGAGAGTTATCATTTATAACTCTGCAGGTTTGTGAATTGCAGTGCCCTGAACCTCCATTTTACAACTCGCTTTTTTGGGAGCTGGCCGCAAAAGCGCAGGATGGCTTCAGGCCCTGTTCTGGTTCCGGGGGGCAGGCTGAGCCTGTGGTTAATTCTTCTTCCTGATGGGAAAATAGAGTGACCTGTGCCTGTCCCGACACCAAGAGCTAGTCTCTCGTTGGTTCCCCGTCTTCCCGTTCATCCTCAGGACAAATTGCAACCTGTACGGAACAGGAGGTTAAAGGTGCTGATGCTCCAAGTAGGGAGATTGCTAGTAAAGCGGCTGGAAAGGCGAACCCGGGCACAAGGAGATGAGAAATGAGGTGCGTTTTAGAAACCTTTCCCCATCACACGGTGTACCATCTTCTGGGTTTCTCATGCATGTTTTCGATGTAGGAAGATGCCCTTGAACCTGGAGATTTGGGACCCATGCGATGGGTACCACGCAGTATTACTTTAAAGGGTCTGCGTTTGCTCACCCAACCTCACCAAACCTCTCAGCCCCAAGAGTGTCCACCCTTATGTCTCATCCAGCTGTGGGTCTAGATATGGTCAATCCAGGTTGCATCACAGCCCCTGAACGCATTGTGTAAGAATTTCTCTCTCTTTCACTGTCGTTGTTTCATGGGTTTTTCAAAGTAATTTATTTTCATAATGGGGTTTAGCTGCTTTTCACGGCTGTGTTTATGCCGCTTTCCACCCACTTGACACACTAACAGAGAGATATCAATACATAGGTTTTAAGATTATTACTAGTCGGATATATTCTTGTGCGGTGAATAGGGCGTGTTGAGTCCAGTTCTCTGAGCAAGGAGTAGGTCTTGTCTATTACATATTGGGTTTATGGAACGGTATCTGAGCTAATTTGATACCCTTGTTTTATGTATCACCCCACCTCCCCTTTCCCGTTAAGCAGCCATAGTCTGTTTTCTGCATGTGTGACTCTGTTCTGTTTTGTAATTCAGTTCAAGTGTAACGGTTTTTACATTCCCTCTATCAGTGATACCTTATGAGAAGTGTCCTTTTCTGTGTGACTTATTTCACTTAGAATCGTCGTACCTAAATCCACTCATCATGCTGCTACTAACCTTATGACATTGATTTCATGGCTGAGTGATATTCCATTGTACATAAGGACCACAACTTCTTTATCCATTTTTCTCTTTCCTGGGATATTGACGGTGGAATGAAGTGGAGGTCCTTGTCAACAGAGCAGCCCTCAACTTTGGGGTGCTTGTGTCTTGCTGATTTTTAATTTTCCCAATTTATACCCCCATGAGTGGAAGTGCCCTATGCTCTCTAAGCTGTGTTTTTCAGATGTTTCAGGACACACCGTACACTTCTCCAGAGTGGCTGTTGGCAATTTACATCCCGCCCATCAGTGTAGCAAGGCTCCCATTTCTCCATGGCCTGTCCTGCATTTCTGGTTTTGACACTTTTTTCAGCATGGCCCTTTTGACCGATGGGAAGCGAGACTTCTCTGTAGCGCTGATTTGCCTTTCCAGGTTGCTTGGTTGGCCAAAAAGGGCGTATGCGTTTTTTCCTGAATATATTCAGGAAAAAACGCATACGCCCTTTTTGGCCAAGGGCATCATTGTCAACGTTTTGCCGCTTTTCATGTGCTTTAAAGGCGATTCGTATCTACCTCCTGAAATCTGTTTCGTGCAATTCTGCCTTGATTTCAAATCCTCTTCTTTGCCTTCCCTCAATATATTTGTGGACGAGAGTTATCATTTATAACTCTGCAGGTTTGTGAATTGCAGTGCCCTGAACCTCCATTTTACAACTCGCTTTTTTGGGAGCTGGCCGCAAAAGCGCAGGATGGCTTCAGGCCCTGTTCTGGTTCCGGGGGGCAGGCTGAGCCTGTGGTTAATTCTTCTTCCTGATGGGAAAATAGAGTGACCTGTGCCTGTCCCGACACCAAGAGCTAGTCTCTCGTTGGTTCCCCGTCT
Organism: Balaenoptera borealis; assembly: GCF_965194805.1. Taxonomy (NCBI): domain Eukaryota; kingdom Metazoa; phylum Chordata; class Mammalia; order Artiodactyla; family Balaenopteridae; genus Balaenoptera; species Balaenoptera borealis. Next base: position 1,258,912 of record NW_028124001.1, on the reverse strand, counting down.
TCCCGTTCATCCTCAGGACAAATTGCAACCTGTACGGAACAGGAGGTTAAAGGTGCTGATGCTCCAAGTAGGGAGATTGCTAGTAAAGCGGCTGGAAAGGCGAACCCGGGCACAAGGAGATGAGAAATGAGGTGCGTTTTAGAAACCTTTCCCCATCACACGGTGTACCATCTTCTGGGTTTCTAATGCATGTTTTCGATGTAGGAAGATGCCCTTGAACCTGGAGATTTGGGACCCATGCGATGGGTACCACGCAGTATTACTTTAAAGGGTCTGCGTTTGCTCACCCAACCTCACCAAACCTCTCAGCCCCAAGAGTGTCCACCCTTATGTCTCATCCAGCTGTGGGTCTAGATATGGTCAATCCAGGTTGCATCACAGCCCCTGAACTCATTGTGTAAGAATTTCTATCTCTTTCACTGTCGTTGTTTCATGGGTTTTTCAAAGTAATTTATTTTCATAATGGGGTTTAGCTGCTTTTCACTGCTGTGTTTATGCCGCTTTACACCCACTTGACACACTAACAGAGAGATATCAATACATAGGTTTTAAGATTATTACTAGTCAGGTATATTCTTGTGCGGTGAATAGGGCGTGTTGAGTCCAGTTCTCTGAGCAAGGAGTAGGTCTTGTCTACTACATATTGGGTTTATGGAACGGTATCTGAGCTAATTTGATACCCTTGTTTTATGTATCACCCCACCTCCCCTTTCCCGTTAAGCAGCCATAGTCTGTTTTCTGCATGTGTGACGCTGTTCTGTTTTGTAATTCAGTTCAAGTGTAACGGTTTTTACATTCCCTCTAAAAGTGATACCTTATGAGAAGTGTCCTTTTCTGTGTGACTTATTTCACTTAGAATCGTCGTACCTAAATCCACTCATCATGCTGCTACTAACCTTATGACATTGATTTCATGGCTGAGTGATATTCCATTGTACATAAGGACCACAACTTCTTTATCCATTTTTCTCTTTCCTGGGATATTGACGGTGGAATGAAGTGGAGGTCCTTGTCAACAGAGCAGCCCTCAACTTTGGGGTGCTTGTGTCTTGCTGATTTTTCATTTTCCCAATTTATACCCCCATGAGTGGAAGTGCCCTATGCTCTCTAAGCTGTGTTTTTCAGATGTTTCAGGACACACCGTACACTTCTCCAGAGTGGCTGTTGGCAATTTACATCCCGCCCATCAGTGTAGCAAGGCTCCCATTTCTCCATGGCCTGTCCTGCATTTCTGGTTTTGACACTTTTTTCAGCATGGCCCTTTTGACCGATGGGAAGCGAGACTTCTCTGTAGCGCTGATTTGCCTTTCCAGGTTGCTTGGTTGGCCAAAAAGGGCGTATGCGTTTTTTCCTGAATATATTCAGGAAAAAACGCATACGCCCTTTTTGGCCAAGGGCATCATTGTCAACGTTTTGCCGCTTTTCATGTGCTTTAAAGGCGATTCGTATCTACCTCCTGAAATCTGTTTCGTGCAATTCTGCCTTGATTTCAAATCCTCTTCTTTGCCTTCCCTCAATATATTTGTGGACGAGAGTTATCATTTATAACTCTGCAGGTTTTTGAATTGCAGTGCCCTGAACCTCCATTTTACAACTCGCTTTTTTGGGAGCTGGCCGCAAAAGCGCAGGATGGCTTCAGGCCCTGTTCTGGTTCCGGGGGGCAGGCTGAGCCTGTGGTTAATTCTTCTTCCTGATGGGAAAATAGAGTGACCTGTGCCTGTCCCGACACCAAGAGCTAGTCTCTCGTTGGTTCCCCGTCTTCCCGTTCATCCTCAGGACAAATTGCAACCTGTACGGAACAGGAGGTTAAAGGTGCTGATGCTCCAAGTAGGGAGATTGCTAGTAAAGCGGCTGGAATGGCGAACCCGGGCACAAGGAGATGAGAAATGAGGTGCGTTTTAGAAACCTTTCCCCATCACACGGTGTACCATCTTCTGGGTTTCTCATGCATGTTTTCGATGTAGGAAGATGCCCTTGAACCTGGAGATTTGGGACCCATGCGATGGGTACCACGCAGTATTACTTTAAAGGGTCTGCGTTTGCTCACCCAACCTCACCAAACCTCTCAGCCCCAAGAGTGTCCACCCTTATGTCTCATCCAGCTGTGGGTCTAGATATGGTCAATCCAGGTTGCATCACAGGCCCTGAACTCATTGTGTAAGAATTTCTCTCTCTTTCACTGTCGTTGTTTCATGGGTCTTTCAAAGTAATTTATTTTCATAATGGGGTTTAGCTGCTTTTCACGGCTGTGTTTATGCCGCTTTACACCCACTTGACACACTAACAGAGAGATATCAATACATAGGTTTTAAGATTATTACTAGTCAGATATATTCTTGTGCGGTGAATAGGGCGTGTTGAGTCCAGTTCTCTGAGCAAGGAGTAGGTCTTGTCTATTACATATTGGGTTTATGGAACGGTATCTGAGCTAATTTGATACCCTTGTTTTATGTATCACCCCACCTCCCCTTTCCCGTTAAGCAGCCATAGTCTGTTTTCTGCATGTGTGACTCTGTTCTGTTTTGTAATTCAGTTCAAGTGTAACGGTTTTTACATTCCCTCTATCAGTGATACCTTATGAGAAGTGTCCTTTTCTGTGTGACTTATTTCACTTAGAATCGTCGTACCTAAATCCACTCATCATGCTGCTACTAACCTTATGACATTGATTTCATGGCTGAGTGATATTCCATTGTACATAAGGACCACAACTTCTTTATCCATTTTTCTCTTTCCTGGGATATTGACGGTGGAATGAAGTGGAGGTCCTTGTCAACAGAGCAGCCCTCAACTTTGGGGTGCTTGTGTCTTGCTGATTTTTAATTTTCCCAATTTATACCCCCATGAGTGGAAGTGCCCTATGCTCTCTAAGCTGTGTTTTTCAGATGTTTCAGGACACACCGTACACTTCTCCAGAGTGGCTGTTGGCAATTTACATCCCGCCCATCAGTGTAGCAAGGCTCCCATTTCTCCATGGCCTTTCCTGCATTTTTGGTTTTGACACTTTTTTCAGCATGGCCCTTTTGACCGATGGGAAGCGAGACTTCTCTGTAGCGCTGATTTGCCTTTCCAGGTTGCTTGGTTGGCCAAAAAGGGCGTATGCGTTTTTTCCTGAATATATTCAGGAAAAAACGCATACGACCTTTTTGACCAAGGGCATCATTGTCAACGTTTTGCCGCTTTTCATGTGCTTTAAAGGCGATTCGTATCTACCTCCTGAAATCTGTTTCGTGCAATTCTGCCTTGATTTCAAATCCTCTTCTTTGCCTTCCCTCAATATATTTGTGGACGAGAGTTATCATTTATAACTCTGCAGGTTTGTGAATTGCAGTGCCCTGAACCTCCATTTTACAACTCGCTTTTTTGGGAGCTGGCCGCAAAAGCGCAGGATGGCTTCAGGCCCTGTTCTGGTTCCGGGGGGCAGGCTGAGCCTGTGGTTAATTCTTCTTCCTGATGGGAAAATAGAGTGACCTGTGCCTGTCCCGACACCAAGAGCTAGTCTCTCGTTGGTTCCCCGTCTTCCCGTTCATCCTCAGGACAAATTGCAACCTGTACGGAACAGGAGGTTAAAGGTGCTGATCCTCCAAGTAGGGAGATTGCTAGTAAAGCATCTGGAATGGCGAACCCGGGCACAAGGAGATGAGAAATGAGGTGCGTTTTAGAAACCTTTCCCCATCACACGGTGTACCATCTTCTGGGTTTCTCATGCATGTTTTCGATGTAGGAAGATGCCCTTGAACCTGGAGATTTGGGACCCATGCGATGGGTACCACGCAGTATTACTTTAAAGGGTCTGCGTTTGCTCACCCAACCTCACCAAACCTCTCAGCCCCAAGAGTGTCCACCCTTATGTCTCATCCAGCTGTGGGTCTAGATATGGTCAATCCAGGTTGCATCACAGCCCCTGAACGCATTGTGTAAGAATTTCTCTCTCTTTCACTGTCGTTGTTTCATGGGTTTTTCAAAGTAATTTATTTTCATAATGGGGTTTAGCTGCTTTTCACGGCTGTGTTTATGCCGCTTTCCACCCACTTGACACACTAACAGAGAGATATCAATACATAGGTTTTAAGATTATTACTAGTCGGATATATTCTTGTGCGGTGAATAGGGCGTGTTGAGTCCAGTTCTCTGAGCAAGGAGTAGGTCTTGTCTATTACATATTGGGTTTATGGAACGGTATCTGAGCTAATTTGATACCCTTGTTTTATGTATCACCCCACCTCCCCTTTCCCGTTAAGCAGCCATAGTCTGTTTTCTGCATGTGTGACTCTGTTCTGTTTTGTAATTCAGTTCAAGTGTAACGGTTTTTACATTCCCTCTATCAGTGATACCTTATGAGAAGTGTCCTTTTCTGTGTGACTTATTTCACTTAGAATCGTCGTACCTAAATCCACTCATCATGCTGCTACTAACCTTATGACATTGATTTCATGGCTGAGTGATATTCCATTGTACATAAGGACCACAACTTCTTTATCCATTTTTCTCTTTCCTGGGATATTGACGGTGGAATGAAGTGGAGGTCCTTGTCAACAGAGCAGCCCTCAACTTTGGGGTGCTTGTGTCTTGCTGATTTTTAATTTTCCCAATTTATACCCCCATGAGTGGAAGTGCCCTATGCTCTCTAAGCTGTGTTTTTCAGATGTTTCAGGACACACCGTACACTTCTCCAGAGTGGCTGTTGGCAATTTACATCCCGCCCATCAGTGTAGCAAGGCTCCCATTTCTCCATGGCCTGTCCTGCATTTCTGGTTTTGACACTTTTTTCAGCATGGCCCTTTTGACCGATGGGAAGCGAGACTTCTCTGTAGCGCTGATTTGCCTTTCCAGGTTGCTTGGTTGGCCAAAAAGGGCGTATGCGTTTTTTCCTGAATATATTCAGGAAAAAACGCATACGCCCTTTTTGGCCAAGGGCATCATTGTCAACGTTTTGCCGCTTTTCATGTGCTTTAAAGGCGATTCGTATCTACCTCCTGAAATCTGTTTCGTGCAATTCTGCCTTGATTTCAAATCCTCTTCTTTGCCTTCCCTCAATATATTTGTGGACGAGAGTTATCATTTATAACTCTGCAGGTTTGTGAATTGCAGTGCCCTGAACCTCCATTTTACAACTCGCTTTTTTGGGAGCTGGCCGCAAAAGCGCAGGATGGCTTCAGGCCCTGTTCTGGTTCCGGGGGGCAGGCTGAGCCTGTGGTTAATTCTTCTTCCTGATGGGAAAATAGAGTGACCTGTGCCTGTCCCGACACCAAGAGCTAGTCTCTCGTTGGTTCCCCGTCTTCCCGTTCATCCTCAGGACAAATTGCAACCTGTACGGAACAGGAGGTTAAAGGTGCTGATGCTCCAAGTAGGGAGATTGCTAGTAAAGCGGCTGGAAAGGCGAACCCGGGCACAAGGAGATGAGAAATGAGGTGCGTTTTAGAAACCTTTCCCCATCACACGGTGTACCATCTTCTGGGTTTCTCATGCATGTTTTCGATGTAGGAAGATGCCCTTGAACCTGGAGATTTGGGACCCATGCGATGGGTACCACGCAGTATTACTTTAAAGGGTCTGCGTTTGCTCACCCAACCTCACCAAACCTCTCAGCCCCAAGAGTGTCCACCCTTATGTCTCATCCAGCTGTGGGTCTAGATATGGTCAATCCAGGTTGCATCACAGCCCCTGAACGCATTGTGTAAGAATTTCTCTCTCTTTCACTGTCGTTGTTTCATGGGTTTTTCAAAGTAATTTATTTTCATAATGGGGTTTAGCTGCTTTTCACGGCTGTGTTTATGCCGCTTTCCACCCACTTGACACACTAACAGAGAGATATCAATACATAGGTTTTAAGATTATTACTAGTCGGATATATTCTTGTGCGGTGAATAGGGCGTGTTGAGTCCAGTTCTCTGAGCAAGGAGTAGGTCTTGTCTATTACATATTGGGTTTATGGAACGGTATCTGAGCTAATTTGATACCCTTGTTTTATGTATCACCCCACCTCCCCTTTCCCGTTAAGCAGCCATAGTCTGTTTTCTGCATGTGTGACTCTGTTCTGTTTTGTAATTCAGTTCAAGTGTAACGGTTTTTACATTCCCTCTATCAGTGATACCTTATGAGAAGTGTCCTTTTCTGTGTGACTTATTTCACTTAGAATCGTCGTACCTAAATCCACTCATCATGCTGCTACTAACCTTATGACATTGATTTCATGGCTGAGTGATATTCCATTGTACATAAGGACCACAACTTCTTTATCCATTTTTCTCTTTCCTGGGATATTGACGGTGGAATGAAGTGGAGGTCCTTGTCAACAGAGCAGCCCTCAACTTTGGGGTGCTTGTGTCTTGCTGATTTTTAATTTTCCCAATTTATACCCCCATGAGTGGAAGTGCCCTATGCTCTCTAAGCTGTGTTTTTCAGATGTTTCAGGACACACCGTACACTTCTCCAGAGTGGCTGTTGGCAATTTACATCCCGCCCATCAGTGTAGCAAGGCTCCCATTTCTCCATGGCCTGTCCTGCATTTCTGGTTTTGACACTTTTTTCAGCATGGCCCTTTTGACCGATGGGAAGCGAGACTTCTCTGTAGCGCTGATTTGCCTTTCCAGGTTGCTTGGTTGGCCAAAAAGGGCGTATGCGTTTTTTCCTGAATATATTCAGGAAAAAACGCATACGCCCTTTTTGGCCAAGGGCATCATTGTCAACGTTTTGCCGCTTTTCATGTGCTTTAAAGGCGATTCGTATCTACCTCCTGAAATCTGTTTCGTGCAATTCTGCCTTGATTTCAAATCCTCTTCTTTGCCTTCCCTCAATATATTTGTGGACGAGAGTTATCATTTATAACTCTGCAGGTTTGTGAATTGCAGTGCCCTGAACCTCCATTTTACAACTCGCTTTTTTGGGAGCTGGCCGCAAAAGCGCAGGATGGCTTCAGGCCCTGTTCTGGTTCCGGGGGGCAGGCTGAGCCTGTGGTTAATTCTTCTTCCTGATGGGAAAATAGAGTGACCTGTGCCTGTCCCGACACCAAGAGCTAGTCTCTCGTTGGTTCCCCGTCTTCCCGTTCATCCTCAGGACAAATTGCAACCTGTACGGAACAGGAGGTTAAAGGTGCTGATGCTCCAAGTAGGGAGATTGCTAGTAAAGCGGCTGGAAAGGCGAACCCGGGCACAAGGAGATGAGAAATGAGGTGCGTTTTAGAAACCTTTCCCCATCACACGGTGTACCATCTTCTGGGTTTCTAATGCATGTTTTCGATGTAGGAAGATGCCCTTGAACCTGGAGATTTGGGACCCATGCGATGGGTACCACGCAGTATTACTTTAAAGGGTCTGCGTTTGCTCACCCAACCTCACCAAACCTCTCAGCCCCAAGAGTGTCCACCCTTATGTCTCATCCAGCTGTGGGTCTAGATATGGTCAATCCAGGTTGCATCACAGCCCCTGAACTCATTGTGTAAGAATTTCTATCTCTTTCACTGTCGTTGTTTCATGGGTTTTTCAAAGTAATTTATTTTCATAATGGGGTTTAGCTGCTTTTCACTGCTGTGTTTATGCCGCTTTACACCCACTTGACACACTAACAGAGAGATATCAATACATAGGTTTTAAGATTATTACTAGTCAGGTATATTCTTGTGCGGTGAATAGGGCGTGTTGAGTCCAGTTCTCTGAGCAAGGAGTAGGTCTTGTCTACTACATATTGGGTTTATGGAACGGTATCTGAGCTAATTTGATACCCTTGTTTTATGTATCACCCCACCTCCCCTTTCCCGTTAAGCAGCCATAGTCTGTTTTCTGCATGTGTGACGCTGTTCTGTTTTGTAATTCAGTTCAAGTGTAACGGTTTTTACATTCCCTCTAAAAGTGATACCTTATGAGAAGTGTCCTTTTCTGTGTGACTTATTTCACTTAGAATCGTCGTACCTAAATCCACTCATCATGCTGCTACTAACCTTATGACATTGATTTCATGGCTGAGTGATATTCCATTGTACATAAGGACCACAACTTCTTTATCCATTTTTCTCTTTCCTGGGATATTGACGGTGGAATGAAGTGGAGGTCCTTGTCAACAGAGCAGCCCTCAACTTTGGGGTGCTTGTGTCTTGCTGATTTTTCATTTTCCCAATTTATACCCCCATGAGTGGAAGTGCCCTATGCTCTCTAAGCTGTGTTTTTCAGATGTTTCAGGACACACCGTACACTTCTCCAGAGTGGCTGTTGGCAATTTACATCCCGCCCATCAGTGTAGCAAGGCTCCCATTTCTCCATGGCCTGTCCTGCATTTCTGGTTTTGACACTTTTTTCAGCATGGCCCTTTTGACCGATGGGAAGCGAGACTTCTCTGTAGCGCTGATTTGCCTTTCCAGGTTGCTTGGTTGGCCAAAAAGGGCGTATGCGTTTTTTCCTGAATATATTCAGGAAAAAACGCATACGCCCTTTTTGGCCAAGGGCATCATTGTCAACGTTTTGCCGCTTTTCATGTGCTTTAAAGGCGATTCGTATCTACCTCCTGAAATCTGTTTCGTGCAATTCTGCCTTGATTTCAAATCCTCTTCTTTGCCTTCCCTCAATATATTTGTGGACGAGAGTTATCATTTATAACTCTGCAGGTTTTTGAATTGCAGTGCCCTGAACCTCCATTTTACAACTCGCTTTTTTGGGAGCTGGCCGCAAAAGCGCAGGATGGCTTCAGGCCCTGTTCTGGTTCCGGGGGGCAGGCTGAGCCTGTGGTTAATTCTTCTTCCTGATGGGAAAATAGAGTGACCTGTGCCTGTCCCGACACCAAGAGCTAGTCTCTCGTTGGTTCCCCGTCTTCCCGTTCATCCTCAGGACAAATTGCAACCTGTACGGAACAGGAGGTTAAAGGTGCTGATGCTCCAAGTAGGGAGATTGCTAGTAAAGCGGCTGGAATGGCGAACCCGGGCACAAGGAGATGAGAAATGAGGTGCGTTTTAGAAACCTTTCCCCATCACACGGTGTACCATCTTCTGGGTTTCTCATGCATGTTTTCGATGTAGGAAGATGCCCTTGAACCTGGAGATTTGGGACCCATGCGATGGGTACCACGCAGTATTACTTTAAAGGGTCTGCGTTTGCTCACCCAACCTCACCAAACCTCTCAGCCCCAAGAGTGTCCACCCTTATGTCTCATCCAGCTGTGGGTCTAGATATGGTCAATCCAGGTTGCATCACAGGCCCTGAACTCATTGTGTAAGAATTTCTCTCTCTTTCACTGTCGTTGTTTCATGGGTCTTTCAAAGTAATTTATTTTCATAATGGGGTTTAGCTGCTTTTCACGGCTGTGTTTATGCCGCTTTACACCCACTTGACACACTAACAGAGAGATATCAATACATAGGTTTTAAGATTATTACTAGTCAGATATATTCTTGTGCGGTGAATAGGGCGTGTTGAGTCCAGTTCTCTGAGCAAGGAGTAGGTCTTGTCTATTACATATTGGGTTTATGGAACGGTATCTGAGCTAATTTGATACCCTTGTTTTATGTATCACCCCACCTCCCCTTTCCCGTTAAGCAGCCATAGTCTGTTTTCTGCATGTGTGACTCTGTTCTGTTTTGTAATTCAGTTCAAGTGTAACGGTTTTTACATTCCCTCTATCAGTGATACCTTATGAGAAGTGTCCTTTTCTGTGTGACTTATTTCACTTAGAATCGTCGTACCTAAATCCACTCATCATGCTGCTACTAACCTTATGACATTGATTTCATGGCTGAGTGATATTCCATTGTACATAAGGACCACAACTTCTTTATCCATTTTTCTCTTTCCTGGGATATTGACGGTGGAATGAAGTGGAGGTCCTTGTCAACAGAGCAGCCCTCAACTTTGGGGTGCTTGTGTCTTGCTGATTTTTAATTTTCCCAATTTATACCCCCATGAGTGGAAGTGCCCTATGCTCTCTAAGCTGTGTTTTTCAGATGTTTCAGGACACACCGTACACTTCTCCAGAGTGGCTGTTGGCAATTTACATCCCGCCCATCAGTGTAGCAAGGCTCCCATTTCTCCATGGCCTTTCCTGCATTTTTGGTTTTGACACTTTTTTCAGCATGGCCCTTTTGACCGATGGGAAGCGAGACTTCTCTGTAGCGCTGATTTGCCTTTCCAGGTTGCTTGGTTGGCCAAAAAGGGCGTATGCGTTTTTTCCTGAATATATTCAGGAAAAAACGCATACGACCTTTTTGACCAAGGGCATCATTGTCAACGTTTTGCCGCTTTTCATGTGCTTTAAAGGCGATTCGTATCTACCTCCTGAAATCTGTTTCGTGCAATTCTGCCTTGATTTCAAATCCTCTTCTTTGCCTTCCCTCAATATATTTGTGGACGAGAGTTATCATTTATAACTCTGCAGGTTTGTGAATTGCAGTGCCCTGAACCTCCATTTTACAACTCGCTTTTTTGGGAGCTGGCCGCAAAAGCGCAGGATGGCTTCAGGCCCTGTTCTGGTTCCGGGGGGCAGGCTGAGCCTGTGGTTAATTCTTCTTCCTGATGGGAAAATAGAGTGACCTGTGCCTGTCCCGACACCAAGAGCTAGTCTCTCGTTGGTTCCCCGTCTTCCCGTTCATCCTCAGGACAAATTGCAACCTGTACGGAACAGGAGGTTAAAGGTGCTGATCCTCCAAGTAGGGAGATTGCTAGTAAAGCATCTGGAATGGCGAACCCGGGCACAAGGAGATGAGAAATGAGGTGCGTTTTAGAAACCTTTCCCCATCACACGGTGTACCATCTTCTGGGTTTCTCATGCATGTTTTCGATGTAGGAAGATGCCCTTGAACCTGGAGATTTGAGACCCATGCGATGGGTACCACGCAGTATTACTTTAAAGGGTCTGCGTTTGCTCACCCAACCTCACCAAACCTCTCAGCCCCAAGAGTGTCCACCCTTATGTCTCATCCAGCTGTGGGTCTAGATATGGTCAATCCAGGTTGCATCACAGCCCCTGAACGCATTGTGTAAGAATTTCTCTCTCTTTCACTGTCGTTGTTTCATGGGTTTTTCAAAGTAATTTATTTTCATAATGGGGTTTAGCTGCTTTTCACGGCTGTGTTTATGCCACTTTCCACCCACTTGACACACTAACAGAGAGATATCAATACATAGGTTTTAAGATTATTACTAGTCGGATATATTCTTGTGCGGTGAATAGGGCGTGTTGAGTCCAGTTCTCTGAGCAAGGAGTAGGTCTTGTCTATTACATATTGGGTTTATGGAACGGTATCTGAGCTAATTTGATACCCTGGTTTTATGTATCACCCCACCTCCCCTTTCCCGTTAAGCAGCCATAGTCTGTTTTCTGCATGTGTGACTCTGTTCTGTTTTGTAATTCAGTTCAAGTGTAACGGTTTTTACATTCCCTCTATCAGTGATACCTTATGAGAAGTGTCCTTTTCTGTGTGACTTATTTCACTTAGAATCGTCGTACCTAAATCCACTCATCATGCTGCTACTAACCTTATGACATTGATTTCATGGCTGAGTGATATTCCATTGTACATAAGGACCACAACTTCTTTATCCATTTTTCTCTTTCCTGGGATATTGACGGTGGAATGAAGTGGAGGTCCTTGTCAACAGAGCAGCCCTCAACTTTGGGGTGCTTGTGTCTTGCTGATTTTTAATTTTCCCAATTTATACCCCCATGAGTGGAAGTGCCCTATGCTCTCTAAGCTGTGTTTTTCAGATGTTTCAGGACACACCGTACACTTCTCCAGAGTGGCTGTTGGCAATTTACATCCCTCCCATCAGTGTAGCAAGGCTCCCATTTCTCCATGGCCTGTCCTGCATTTCTGGTTTTGACACTTTTTTCAGCATGGCCCTTTTGACCGATGGGAAGCGAGACTTCTCTGTAGCGCTGATTTGCCTTTCCAGGTTGCTTGGTTGGCCAAAAAGGGCGTATGCGTTTTTTCCTGAATATATTCAGGAAAAAACGCATACGCCCTTTTTGGCCAAGGGCATCATTGTCAACGTTTTGCCGCTTTTCATGTGCTTTAAAGGCGATTCGTATCTACCTCCTGAAATCTGTTTCGTGCAATTCTGCCTTGATTTCAAATCCTCTTCTTTGCCTTCCCTCAATATATTTGTGGACGAGAGTTATCATTTATAACTCTGCAGGTTTGTGAATTGCAGTGCCCTGAACCTCCATTTTACAACTCGCTTTTTTGGGAGCTGGCCGCAAAAGCGCAGGATGGCTTCAGGCCCTGTTCTGGTTCCGGGGGGCAGGCTGAGCCTGTGGTTAATTCTTCTTCCTGATGGGAAAATAGAGTGACCTGTGCCTGTCCCGACACCAAGAGCTAGTCTCTCGTTGGTTCCCCGTCTTCCCGTTCATCCTCAGGACAAATTGCAACCTGTACGGAACAGGAGGTTAAAGGTGCTGATGCTCCAAGTAGGGAGATTGCTAGTAAAGCGGCTGGAAAGGCGAACCCGGGCACAAGGAGATGAGAAATGAGGTGCGTTTTAGAAACCTTTCCCCATCACACGGTGTACCATCTTCTGGGTTTCTCATGCATGTTTTCGATGTAGGAAGATGCCCTTGAACCTGGAGATTTGGGACCCATGCGATGGGTACCACGCAGTATTACTTTAAAGGGTCTGCGTTTGCTCACCCAACCTCACCAAACCTCTCAGCCCCAAGAGTGTCCACCCTTATGTCTCATCCAGCTGTGGGTCTAGATATGGTCAATCCAGGTTGCATCACAGCCCCTGAACTCATTGTGTAAGAATTTCTATCTCTTTCACTGTCGTTGTTTCATGGGTTTTTCAAAGTAATTTATTTTCATAATGGGGTTTAGCTGCTTTTCACTGCTGTGTTTATGCCGCTTTACACCCACTTGACACACTAACAGAGAGATATCAATACATAGGTTTTAAGATTATTACTAGTCAGGTATATTCTTGTGCGGTGAATAGGGCGTGTTGAGTCCAGTTCTCTGAGCAAGGAGTAGGTCTTGTCTACTACATATTGGGTTTATGGAACGGTATCTGAGCTAATTTGATACCCTTGTTTTATGTATCACCCCACCTCCCCTTTCCCGTTAAGCAGCCATAGTCTGTTTTCTGCATGTGTGACTCTGTTCTGTTTTGTAATTCAGTTCAAGTGTAACGGTTTTTACATTCCCTCTAAAAGTGATACCTTATGAGAAGTGTCCTTTTCTGTGTGACTTATTTCACTTAGAATCGTCGTACCTAAATCCACTCATCATGCTGCTACTAACCTTATGACATTGATTTCATGGCTGAGTGATATTCCATTGTACATAAGGACCACAACTTCTTTATCCATTTTTCTCTTTCCTGGGATATTGACGGTGGAATGAAGTGGAGGTCCTTGTCAACAGAGCAGCCCTCAACTTTGGGGTGCTTGTGTCTTGCTGATTTTTCATTTTCCCAATTTATACCCCCATGAGTGGAAGTGCCCTATGCTCTCTAAGCTGTGTTTTTCAGATGATTCAGGACACACCGTACACTTCTCCAGAGTGCCTGTTGGCAATTTACATCCCGCCCATCAGTGTAGCAAGGCTCCCATTTCTCCATGGCCTGTACTGCATTTCTGGTTTTGACACTTTTTTCAGCATGGCCCTTTTGACCGATGGGAAGCGAGACTTCTCTGTAGCGCTGATTTGCCTTTCCAGGTTGCTTGGTTGGCCAAAAAGGGCGTATGCGTTTTTTCCTGAATATATTCAGGAAAAAACGCATACGCCCTTTTTGGCCAAGGGCATCATTGTCAACGTTTTGCCGCTTTTCATGTGCTTTAAAGGCGATTCGTATCTACCTCCTGAAATCTGTTTCGTGCAATTCTGCCTTGATTTCAAATCCTCTTCTTTGCCTTCCCTCAATATATTTATGGACGAGAGTTATCATTTATAACTCTGCAGGTTTGTGAATTGCAGTGCCCTGAACCTCCATTTTACAACTCGCTTTTTTGGGAGCTGGCCGCAAAAGCGCAGGATGGCTTCAGGCCCTGTTCTGGTTCCGGGGGGCAGGCTGAGCCTGTGGTTAATTCTTCTTCCTGATGGGAAAATAGAGTGACCTGTGCCTGTCCCGACACCAAGAGCTAGTCTCTCGTTGGTTCCCCGTCTTCCCGTTCATCCTCAGGACAAATTGCAACCTGTACGGAACAGGAGGTTAAAGGTGCTGATGCTCCAAGTAGGGAGATTGCTAGTAAAGCGGCTGGAATGGCGAACCCGGGCACAAGGAGATGAGAAATGAGGTGCGTTTTAGAAACCTTTCCCCATCACACGGTTTACCATCTTCTGGGTTTCTCATGCATGTTTTCGATGTAGGAAGATGCCCTTGAAGCTGTAGATTTGGGACCCATGCGATGGGTACCACGAAGTATTACTTTAAAGGGTCTGCGTTTGCTCACCCAACCTCACCAAACCTCTCAGCCCCAAGAGTGTCCACCCTTATGCCTCATCCAGCTGTGGGTCTAGATATGGTCAATCCAGGTTGCATCACAGCCCCTGAACGCATTGTGTAAGAATTTCTCTCTCTTTCACTGTCGTTGTTTCATGGGTTTTTCAAAGTAATTTATTTTCATAATGGGGTTTAGCTGCTTTTCACTGCTGTGTTTATGCCGCTTTACACCCACTTGACACACTAACAGAGAGATATCAATACATAGGTTTTAAGATTATTACTAGTCAGGTATATTCTTGTGCGGTGAATAGGGCGTGTTGAGTCCAGTTCTCTGAGCAAGGAGTAGGTCTTGTCTACTACATATTGGGTTTATGGAACGGTATCTGAGCTAATTTGATACCCTTGTTTTATGTATCACCCCACCTCCCCTTTCCCGTTAAGCAGCCATAGTCTGTTTTCTGCATGTGTGACTCTGTTCTGTTTTGTAATTCAGTTCAAGTGTAACGGTTTTTACATTCCCTCTATCAGTGATACCTTATGAGAAGTGTCCTTTTCTGTGTGACTTATTTCACTTAGAATCGTCGTACCTAAATCCACTCATCATGCTGCTACTAACCTTATGACATTGATTTCATGGCTGAGTGATATTCCATTGTACATAAGGACCACAACTTCTTTATCCATTTTTCTCTTTCCTGGGATATTGACGGTGGAATGAAGTGGAGGTCCTTGTCAACAGAGCAGCCCTCAAATTTGGGGTGCTTGTGTCTTGCTGATTTTTAATTTTCCCAATTTATACCCCCATGAGTGGAAGTGCCCTATGCTCTCTAAGCTGTGTTTTTCTGATGTTTCAGGACACACCGTACACTTCTCCAGAGTGGCTGTTGGCAATTTACATCCCGCCCATCAGTGTAGCAAGGCTCCCATTTCTCCATGGCCTTTCCTGCATTTTTGGTTTTGACACTTTTTTCAGCATGGCCCTTTTGACCGATGGGAAGCGAGACTTCTCTGTAGCGCTGATTTGCCTTTCCAGGTTGCTTGGTTGGCCAAAAAGGGCGTATGCGTTTTTTCCTGAATATATTCAGGAAAAAACGCATACGACCTTTTTGACCAAGGGCATCATTGTCAACGTTTTGCCGCTTTTCATGTGCTTTAAAGGCGATTCGAATCTACCTCCTGAAATCTGTTTCGTGCAATTCTGCCTTGATTTCAAATCCTCTTCTTGCCTTCCCTCAATATATTTGTGGACGAGAGTTATCATTTATAACTCTGCAGGTTTGTGAATTGCAGTGCCCTGAACCTCCATTTTACAACTCGCTTTTTTGGGAGCTGGCCGCAAAAGCGCAGGATGGCTTCAGGCCCTGTTCTGGTTCCGGGGGGCAGGCTGAGCCTGTGGTTAATTCTTCTTCCTGATGGGAAAATAGAGTGACCTGTGCCTGTCCCGACACCAAGAGCTAGTCTCTCGTTGGTTCCCCGTCTTCCCGTTCATCCTCAGGACAAATTGCAACCTGTACGGAACAGGAGGTTAAAGGTGCTGATCCTCCAAGTAGGGAGATTGCTAGTAAAGCATCTGGAATGGCGAACCCGGGCACAAGGAGATGAGAAATGAGGTGCGTTTTAGAAACCTTTCCCCATCACACGGTGTACCATCTTCTGGGTTTCTCATGCATGTTTTCGATGTAGGAAGATGCCCTTGAACCTGGAGATTTGGGACCCATGCGATGGGTACCACGCAGTATTACTTTAAAGGGTCTGCGTTTGCTCACCCAACCTCACCAAACCTCTCAGCCCCAAGAGTGTCCACCCTTATGTCTCATCCAGCTGTGGGTCTAGATATGGTCAATCCAGGTAGCATCACAGCCCCTGAACGCATTGTGTAAGAATTTCTCTCTCTTTCACTGTCGTTTCATGGGTTTTTCAAAGTAATTTATTTTCATAATGGGGTTTAGCTGCTTTTCACGGCTGTGTTTATGCCGCTTTCCACCCACTTGACACACTAACAGAGAGATATCAATACATAGGTTTTAAGATTATTACTAGTCGGATATATTCTTGTGCGGTGAATAGGGCGTGTTGAGTCCAGTTCTCTGAGCAAGGAGTAGGTCTTGTCTACTACATATTGGGTTTATGGAACGGTATCTGAGCTAATTTGATACCCTTGTTTTATGTATCACCCCACCTCCCCTTTCCCGTTAAGCAGCCATAGTGTGTTTTCTGCATGTGTGACTCTGTTCTGTTTTGTAATTCAGTTCAAGTGTAACGGTTTTTACATTCCCTCTATAAGTGATACCTTATGAGAAGTGTCCTTTTCTGTGTGACTTATTTCACTTAGAATCGTCGTACCTAAATCCACTCATCATGCTGCTACTAACCTTATGACATTGATTTCATGGCTGAGTGATATTCCATTGTACATAAGGACCACAACTTCTTTATCCATTTTTCTCTTTCCTGGGATATTGACGGTGGAATGAAGTGGAGGTCCTTGTCAACAGAGCAGCCCTCAACTTTGGGGTGCTTGTGTCTTGCTGATTTTTCATTTTCCCAATTTATACCCCCATGAGTGGAAGTGCCCTATGCTCTCTAAGCTGTGTTTTTCAGATGATTCAGGACACACCGTACACTTCTCCAGAGTGGCTGTTGGCAATTTACATCCCGCCCATCAGTGTAGCAAGGCTCCCATTTCTCCATGGCCTGTACTGCATTTCTGGTTTTGACACTTTTTTCAGCATGGCCCTTTTGACCGATGGGAAGCGAGACTTCTCTGTAGCGCTGATTTGCCTTTCCAGGTTGCTTGGTTGGCCAAAAAGGGCGTATGCGTTTTTTCCTGAATATATTCAGGAAAAAACGCATACGCCCTTTTTGGCCAAGGGCATCATTGTCAACGTTTTGCCGCTTTTCATGTGCTTTAAAGGCGATTCGTATCTACCTCCTGAAATCTGTTTCGTGCAATTCTGCCTTGATTTCAAATCCTCTTCTTTGCCTTCCCTCAATATATTTATGGACGAGAGTTATCATTTATAACTCTGCAGGTTTGTGAATTGCAGTGCCCTGAACCTCCATTTTACAACTCGCTTTTTTGGGAGCTGGCCGCAAAAGCGCAGGATGGCTTCAGGCCCTGTTCTGGTTCCGGGGGGCAGGCTGAGCCTGTGGTTAATTCTTCTTCCTGATGGGAAAATAGAGTGACCTGTGCCTGTCCCGACACCAAGAGCTAGTCTCTCGTTGGTTCCCCGTCTTCCCGTTCATCCTCAGGACAAATTGCAACCTGTACGGAACAGGAGGTTAAAGGTGCTGATGCTCCAAGTAGGGAGATTGCTAGTAAAGCGGCTGGAATGGCGAACCCGGGCACAAGGAGATGAGAAATGAGGTGCGTTTTAGAAACCTTTCCCCATCACACGGTGTACCATCTTCTGGGTTTCTCATGCATGTTTTCGATGTAGGAAGATGCCCTTGAAGCTGGAGATTTGGGACCCATGCGATGGGTACCACGAAGTATTACTTTAAAGGGTCTGCGTTTGCTCACCCAACCTCACCAAACCTCTCAGCCCCAAGAGTGTCCACCCTTATGCCTCATCCAGCTGTGGGTCTAGATATGGTCAATCCAGGTTGCATCACAGCCCCTGAACGCATTGTGTAAGAATTTCTCTCTCTTTCACTGTCGTTGTTTCATGGGTTTTTCAAAGTAATTTATTTTCATAATGGGGTTTAGCTGCTTTTCACTGCTGTGTTTATGCCGCTTTACACCCACTTGACACACTAACAGAGAGATATCAATACATAGGTTTTAAGATTATTACTAGTCAGGTATATTCTTGTGCGGTGAATAGGGCGTGTTGAGTCCAGTTCTCTGAGCAAGGAGTAGGTCTTGTCTACTACATATTGGGTTTATGGAACGGTATCTGAGCTAATTTGATACCCTTGTTTTATGTATCACCCCACCTCCCCTTTCCCGTTAAGCAGCCATAGTCTGTTTTCTGCATGTGTGACTCTGTTCTGTTTTGTAATTCAGTTCAAGTGTAACGGTTTTTACATTCCCTCTATCAGTGATACCTTATGAGAAGTGTCCTTTTCTGTGTGACTTATTTCACTTAGAATCGTCGTACCTAAATCCACTCATCATGCTGCTACTAACCTTATGACATTGATTTCATGGCTGAGTGATATTCCATTGTACATAAGGACCACAACTTCTTTATCCATTTTTCTCTTTCCTGGGATATTGACGGTGGAATGAAGTGGAGGTCCTTGTCAACAGAGCAGCCCTCAACTTTGGGGTGCTTGTGTCTTGCTGATTTTTAATTTTCCCAATTTATACCCCCATGAGTGGAAGTGCCCTATGCTCTCTAAGCTGTGTTTTTCTGATGTTTCAGGACACACCGTACACTTCTCCAGAGTGGCTGTTGGCAATTTACATCCCGCCCATCAGTGTAGCAAGGCTCCCATTTCTCCATGGCCTTTCCTGCATTTTTGGTTTTGACACTTTTTTCAGCATGGCCCTTTTGACCGATGGGAAGCGAGACTTCTCTGTAGCGCTGATTTGCCTTTCCAGGTTGCTTGGTTGGCCAAAAAGGGCGTATGCGTTTTTTCCTGAATATATTTAGGAAAAAACGCATACGACCTTTTTGACCAAGGGCATCATTGTCAACGTTTTGCCGCTTTTCATGTGCTTTAAAGGCGATTCGTATCTACCTCCTGAAATCTGTTTCGTGCAATTCTGCCTTGATTTCAAATCCTCTTCTTTGCCTTCCCTCAATATATTTGTGGACGAGAGTTATCATTTATAACTCTGCAGGTTTGTGAATTGCAGTGCCCTGAACCTCCATTTTACAACTCGCTTTTTTGGGAGCTGGCCGCAAAAGCGCAGGATGGCTTCAGGCCCTGTTCTGGTTCCGGGGGGCAGGCTGAGCCTGTGGTTAATTCTTCTTCCTGATGGGAAAATAGAGTGACCTGTGCCTGTCCCGACACCAAGAGCTAGTCTCTCGTTGGTTCCCCGTCTTCCCGTTCATCCTCAGGACAAATTGCAACCTGTACGGAACAGGAGGTTAAAGGTGCTGATCCTCCAAGTAGGGAGATTGCTAGTAAAGCATCTGGAATGGCGAACCCGGGCACAAGGAGATGAGAAATGAGGTGCGTTTTAGAAACCTTTCCCCATCACACGGTGTACCATCTTCTGGGTTTCTCATGCATGTTTTCGATGTAGGAAGATGCCCTTGAACCTGGAGATTTGGGACCCATGCGATGGGTACCATGCAGTATTACTATAAAGGGTCTGCGTTTGCTCACCCAACCTCACCAAACCTCTCAGCCCCAAGAGTGTCCACCCTTATGTCTCATCCAGCTGTGGGTCTAGATATGGTCAATCCAGGTAGCATCACAGCCCCTGAACGCATTGTGTAAGAATTTCTCTCTCTTTCACTGTCGTTGTTTCATGGGTTTTTCAAAGTAATTTATTTTCATAATGGGGTTTAGCTGCTTTTCACGGCTGTGTTTATGCCGCTTTCCACCCACTTGACACACTAACAGAGAGATATCAATACATAGGTTTTAAGATTATTACTAGTCGGATATATTCTTGTGCGGTGAATAGGGCGTGTTGAGTCCAGTTCTCTGAGCAAGGAGTAGGTCTTGTCTATTACATATTGGGTTTATGGAACGGTATCTGAGCTAATTTGATACCCTTGTTTTATGTATCACCCCACCTCCCCTTTCCCGTTAAGCAGCCATAGTCTGTTTTCTGCATGTGTGACTCTGTTCTGTTTTGTAATTCAGTTCAAGTGTAACGGTTTTTACATTCCCTCTATCAGTGATACCTTATGAGAAGTGTCCTTTTCTGTGTGACTTATTTCACTTAGAATCGTCGTACCTAAATCCACTCATCATGCTGCTACTAACCTTATGACATTGATTTCATGGCTGAGTGATATTCCATTGTACATAAGGACCACAACTTCTTTATCCATTTTTCTCTTTCCTGGGATATTTAAGGTGGAATGAAGTGGAGGTCCTTGTCAACAGAGCAGCCCTCAACTTTGGGGTGCTTGTGTCTTGCTGATTTTTAATTTTCCCAATTTATACCCCCATGAGTGGAAGTGCCCTATGCTCTCTAAGCTGTGTTTTTCAGATGTTTCAGGACACACCGTACACTTCTCCAGAGTGGCTGTTGGCAATTTACATCCCGCCCATCAGTGTAGCAAGGCTCCCATTTCTCCATGGCCTGTCCTGCATTTCTGGTTTTGACACTTTTTTCAGCATGGCCCTTTTGACCAATGGGAAGCGAGACTTCTCTGTAGCGCTGATTTGCCTTTCCAGGTTGCTTGGTTGGCCAAAAAGGGCGTATGCGTTTTTTCCTGTATATATTTAGGAAAAAACGCATACGCCCTTTTTGGCCAAGGGCATCATTGTCAACGTTTTGCCGCTTTTCATGTGCTTTAAAGGCGATTCGTATCTACCTCCTGAAATCTGTTTCGTGCAATTCTGCCTTGATTTCAAATCCTCTTCTTTGCCTTCCCTCAATATATTTGTGGACGAGAGTTATCATTTATAACTCTGCAGGTTTGTGAATTGCAGTGCCCTGAACCTCCATTTTACAACTCGCTTTTTTGGGAGCTGGCCGCAAAAGCGCAGGATGGCTTCAGGCCCTGTTCTGGTTCCGGGGGGCAGGCTGAGCCTGTGGTTAATTCTTCTTCCTGATGGGAAAATAGAGTGACCTGTGCCTGTCCCGACACCAAGAGCTAGTCTCTCGTTGGTTCCCCGTCTTCCCGTTCATCCTCAGGACAAATTGCAACCTGTACGGAACAGGAGGTTAAAGGTGCTGATGCTCCAAGTAGGGAGATTGCTAGTAAAGTGGCTGGAATGGCGAACCCGGGCACAAGGAGATGAGAAATGAGGTGCGTTTTAGAAACCTTTCCCCATCACACTGTGTACCATCTTCTGGGTTTCTCATGCATGTTTTCGATGTAGGAAGATGCCCTTGAACCTGGAGATTTGGGACCCATGCGATGGGTACCACGCAGTATTACTATAAAGGGTCTGCGTTTGCTCACCCAACCTCACCAAACCTCTCAGCCCCAAGAGTGTCCACCCTTATGTCTCATCCAGCTGTGGGTCTAGATATGGTCAATCCAGGTAGCATCACAGCCCCTGAACGCATTGTGTAAGAATTTCTCTCTCTTTCACTGTCGTTGTTTCATGGGTTTTTCAAAGTAATTTATTTTCATAATGGGGTTTAGCTGCTTTTCACGGCTGTGTTTATGCCGCTTTCCACCCACTTGACACACTAACAGAGAGATATCAATACATAGGTTTTAAGATTATTACTAGTCGGATATATTCTTGTGCGGTGAATAGGGCGTGTTGAGTCCAGTTCTCTGAGCAAGGAGTAGGTCTTGTCTATTACATATTGGGTTTATGGAACGGTATCTGAGCTAATTTGATACCCTTGTTTTATGTATCACCCCACCTCCCCTTTCCCGTTAAGCAGCCATAGTCTGTTTTCTGCATGTGTGACTCTGTTCTGTTTTGTAATTCAGTTCAAGTGTAACGGTTTTTACATTCCCTCTATCAGTGATACCTTATGAGAAGTGTCCTTTTCTGTGTGACTTATTTCACTTAGAATCGTCGTACCTAAATCCACTCATCATGCTGCTACTAACCTTATGACATTGATTTCATGGCTGAGTGATATTCCATTGTACATAAGGACCACAACTTCTTTATCCATTTTTCTCTTTCCTGGGATATTTAAGGTGGAATGAAGTGGAGGTCCTTGTCAACAGAGCAGCCCTCAACTTTGGGGTGCTTGTGTCTTGCTGATTTTTAATTTTCCCAATTTATACCCCCATGAGTGGAAGTGCCCTATGCTCTCTAAGCTGTGTTTTTCAGATGTTTCAGGACACACCGTACACTTCTCCAGAGTGGCTGTTGGCAATTTACATCCCGCCCATCAGTGTAGCAAGGCTCCCATTTCTCCATGGCCTGTCCTGCATTTCTGGTTTTGACACTTTTTTCAGCATGGCCCTTTTGACCGATGGGAAGCGAGACTTCTCTGTAGCGCTGATTTGCCTTTCCAGGTTGCTTGGTTGGCCAAAAAGGGCGTATGCGTTTTTTCCTGAATATATTCAGGAAAAAACGCATACGCCCTTTTTGGCCAAGGGCATCATTGTCAACGTTTTGCCGCTTTTCATGTGCTTTAAAGGCGATTCGTATCTACCTCCTGAAATCTGTTTCGTGCAATTCTGCCTTGATTTCAAATCCTCTTCTTTGCCTTCCCTCAATATATTTGTGGACGAGAGTTATCATTTATAACTCTGCAGGTTTGTGAATTGCAGTGCC
This sequence comes from Balaenoptera borealis, assembly GCF_965194805.1. NCBI lineage: Eukaryota > Metazoa > Chordata > Mammalia > Artiodactyla > Balaenopteridae > Balaenoptera > Balaenoptera borealis. The sequence goes on along the minus strand of NW_028124001.1, from coordinate 1,236,221 downwards.
CTGAACCTCCATTTTACAACTCGCTTTTTTGGGAGCTGGCCGCAAAAGCGCAGGATGGCTTCAGGCCCTGTTCTGGTTCCGGGGGGCAGGCTGAGCCTGTGGTTAATTCTTCTTCCTGATGGGAAAATAGAGTGACCTGTGCCTGTCCCGACACCAAGAGCTAGTCTCTCGTTGGTTCCCCGTCTTCCCGTTCATCCTCAGGACAAATTGCAACCTGTACGGAACAGGAGGTTAAAGGTGCTGATGCTCCAAGTAGGGAGATTGCTAGTAAAGCGGCTGGAAAGGCGAACCCGGGCACAAGGAGATGAGAAATGAGGTGCGTTTTAGAAACCTTTCCCCATCACACGGTGTACCATCTTCTGGGTTTCTCATGCATGTTTTCGATGTAGGAAGATGCCCTTGAACCTGGAGATTTGGGACCCATGCGATGGGTACCACGCAGTATTACTTTAAAGGGTCTGCGTTTGCTCACCCAACCTCACCAAACCTCTCAGCCCCAAGAGTGTCCACCCTTATGTCTCATCCAGCTGTGGGTCTAGATATGGTCAATCCAGGTTGCATCACAGCCCCTGAACTCATTGTGTAAGAATTTCTATCTCTTTCACTGTCGTTGTTTCATGGGTTTTTCAAAGTAATTTATTTTCATAATGGGGTTTAGCTGCTTTTCACTGCTGTGTTTATGCCGCTTTACACCCACTTGACACACTAACAGAGAGATATCAATACATAGGTTTTAAGATTATTACTAGTCAGGTATATTCTTGTGCGGTGAATAGGGCGTGTTGAGTCCAGTTCTCTGAGCAAGGAGTAGGTCTTGTCTACTACATATTGGGTTTATGGAACGGTATCTGAGCTAATTTGATACCCTTGTTTTATGTATCACCCCACCTCCCCTTTCCCGTTAAGCAGCCATAGTCTGTTTTCTGCATGTGTGACTCTGTTCTGTTTTGTAATTCAGTTCAAGTGTAACGGTTTTTACATTCCCTCTAAAAGTGATACCTTATGAGAAGTGTCCTTTTCTGTGTGACTTATTTCACTTAGAATCGTCGTACCTAAATCCACTCATCATGCTGCTACTAACCTTATGACATTGATTTCATGGCTGAGTGATATTCCATTGTACATAAGGACCACAACTTCTTTATCCATTTTTCTCTTTCCTGGGATATTTAAGGTGGAATGAAGTGGAGGTCCTTGTCAACAGAGCAGCCCTCAACTTTGGGGTGCTTGTGTCTTGCTGATTTTTCATTTTCCCAATTTATACCCCCATGAGTGGAAGTGCCCTATGCTCTCTAAGCTGTGTTTTTCAGATGATTCAGGACACACCGTACACTTCTCCAGAGTGGCTGTTGGCAATTTACATCCCGCCCATCAGTGTAGCAAGGCTCCCATTTCTCCATGGCCTGTCCTGCATTTCTGGTTTTGACACTTTTTTCAGCATGGCCCTTTTGACCGATGGGAAGCGAGACTTCTCTGTAGCGCTGATTTGCCTTTCCAGGTTGCTTGGTTGGCCAAAAAGGGCGTATGCGTTTTTTCCTGAATATATTCAGGAAAAAACGCATACGCCCTTTTTGGCCAAGGGCATCATTGTCAACGTTTTGCCGCTTTTCATGTGCTTTAAAGGCGATTCGTATCTACCTCCTGAAATCTGTTTCGTGCAATTCTGCCTTGATTTCAAATCCTCTTCTTTGCCTTCCCTCAATATATTTATGGACGAGAGTTATCATTTATAACTCTGCAGGTTTGTGAATTGCAGTGCCCTGAACCTCCATTTTACAACTCGCTTTTTTGGGAGCTGGCCGCAAAAGCGCAGGATGGCTTCAGGCCCTGTTCTGGTTCCGGGGGGCAGGCTGAGCCTGTGGTTAATTCTTCTTCCTGATGGGAAAATAGAGTGACCTGTGCCTGTCCCGACACCAAGAGCTAGTCTCTCGTTGGTTCCCCGTCTTCCCGTTCATCCTCAGGACAAATTGCAACCTGTACGGAACGGGAGGTTAAAGGTGCTGATGCTCCAAGTAGGGAGATTGCTAGTAAAGCGGCTGGAATGGCGAACCCGGGCACAAGGAGATGAGAAATGAGGTGCGTTTTAGAAACCTTTCCCCATCACACGGTGTACCATCTTCTGGGTTTCTCATGCATGTTTTCGATGTAGGAAGATGCCCTTGAAGCTGGAGATTTGGGACCCATGCGATGGGTACCACGAAGTATTACTTTAAAGGGTCTGCGTTTGCTCACCCAACCTCACCAAACCTCTCAGCCCCAAGAGTGTCCACCCTTATGCCTCATCCAGCTGTGGGTCTAGATATGGTCAATCCAGGTTGCATCACAGCCCCTGAACGCATTGTGTAAGAATTTCTCTCTCTTTCACTGTCGTTGTTTCATGGGTTTTTCAAAGTAATTTATTTTCATAATGGGGTTTAGCTGCTTTTCACTGCTGTGTTTATGCCGCTTTACACCCACTTGACACACTAACAGAGAGATATCAATACATAGGTTTTAAGATTATTACTAGTCAGGTATATTCTTGTGCGGTGAATAGGGCGTGTTGAGTCCAGTTCTCTGAGCAAGGAGTAGGTCTTGTCTACTACATATTGGGTTTATGGAACGGTATCTGAGCTAATTTGATACCCTTGTTTTATGTATCACCCCACCTCCCCTTTCCCGTTAAGCAGCCATAGTCTGTTTTCTGCATGTGTGACTCTGTTCTGTTTTGTAATTCAGTTCAAGTGTAACGGTTTTTACATTCCCTCTATCAGTGATACCTTATGAGAAGTGTCCTTTTCTGTGTGACTTATTTCACTTAGAATCGTCGTACCTAAATCCACTCATCATGCTGCTACTAACCTTATGACATTGATTTCATGGCTGAGTGATATTCCATTGTACATAAGGACCACAACTTCTTTATCCATTTTTCTCTTTCCTGGGATATTGACGGTGGAATGAAGTGGAGGTCCTTGTCAACAGAGCAGCCCTCAACTTTGGGGTGCTTGTGTCTTGCTGATTTTTAATTTTCCCAATTTATACCCCCATGAGTGGAAGTGCCCTATGCTCTCTAAGCTGTGTTTTTCAGATGTTTCAGGACACACCGTACACTTCTCCAGAGTGGCTGTTGGCAATTTACATCCCGCCCATCAGTGTAGCAAGGCTCCCATTTCTCCATGGCCTTTCCTGCATTTTTGGTTTTGACACTTTTTTCAGCATGGCCCTTTTGACCGATGGGAAGCGAGACTTCTCTGTAGCGCTGATTTGCCTTTCCAGGTTGCTTGGTTGGCCAAAAAGGGCGTATGCGTTTTTTCCTGAATATATTCAGGAAAAAACGCATACGACCTTTTTGACCAAGGGCATCATTGTCAACGTTTTGCCGCTTTTCATGTGCTTTAAAGGCGATTCGTATCTACCTCCTGAAATCTGTTTCGTGCAATTCTGCCTTGATTTCAAATCCTCTTCTTTGCCTTCCCTCAATATATTTGTGGACGAGAGTTATCATTTATAACTCTGCAGGTTTGTGAATTGCAGTGCCCTGAACCTCCATTTTACAACTCGCTTTTTTGGGAGCTGGCCGCAAAAGCGCAGGATGGCTTCAGGCCCTGTTCTGGTTCCGGGGGGCAGGCTGAGCCTGTGGTTAATTCTTCTTCCTGATGGGAAAATAGAGTGACCTGTGCCTGTCCCGACACCAAGAGCTAGTCTCTCGTTGGTTCCCCGTCTTCCCGTTCATCCTCAGGACAAATTGCAACCTGTACGGAACAGGAGGTTAAAGGTGCTGATCCTCCAAGTAGGGAGATTGCTAGTAAAGCATCTGGAATGGCGAACCCGGGCACAAGGAGATGAGAAATGAGGTGCGTTTTAGAAACCTTTCCCCATCACACGGTGTACCATCTTCTGGGTTTCTCATGCATGTTTTCGATGTAGGAAGATGCCCTTGAACCTGGAGATTTGGGACCCATGCGATGGGTACCACGCAGTATTACTTTAAAGGGTCTGCGTTTGCTCACCCAACCTCACCAAACCTCTCAGCCCCAAGAGTGTCCACCCTTATGTCTCATCCAGCTGTGGGTCTAGATATGGTCAATCCAGGTTGCATCACAGCCCCTGAACGCATTGTGTAAGAATTTCTCTCTCTTTCACTGTCGTTGTTTCATGGGTTTTTCAAAGTAATTTATTTTCATAATGGGGTTTAGCTGCTTTTCACGGCTGTGTTTATGCCGCTTTCCACCCACTTGACACACTAACAGAGAGATATCAATACATAGGTTTTAAGATTATTACTAGTCGGATATATTCTTGTGCGGTGAATAGGGCGTGTTGAGTCCAGTTCTCTGAGCAAGGAGTAGGTCTTGTCTATTACATATTGGGTTTATGGAACGGTATCTGAGCTAATTTGATACCCTTGTTTTATGTATCACCCCACCTCCCCTTTCCCGTTAAGCAGCCATAGTGTGTTTTCTGCATGTGTGACTCTGTTCTGTTTTGTAATTCAGTTCAAGTGTAACGGTTTTTACATTCCCTCTAAAAGTGATACCTTATGAGAAGTGTCCTTTTCTGTGTGACTTATTTCACTTAGAATCGTCGTACCTAAATCCACTCATCATGCTGCTACTAACCTTATGACATTGATTTCATGGCTGAGTGATATTCCATTGTACATAAGGACCACAACTTCTTTATCCATTTTTCTCTTTCCTGGGATATTGACGGTGGAATGAAGTGGAGGTCCTTGTCAACAGAGCAGCCCTCAACTTTGGGGTGCTTGTGTCTTGCTGATTTTTCATTTTCCCAATTTATACCCCCATGAGTGGAAGTGCCCTATGCTCTCTAAGCTGTGTTTTTCAGATGATTCAGGACACACCGTACACTTCTCCAGAGTGGCTGTTGGCAATTTACATCCCGCCCATCAGTGTAGCAAGGCTCCCATTTCTCCATGGCCTGTACTGCATTTCTGGTTTTGACACTTTTTTCAGCATGGCCCTTTTGACCGATGGGAAGCGAGACTTCTCTGTAGCGCTGATTTGCCTTTCCAGGTTGCTTGGTTGGCCAAAAAGGGCGTATGCGTTTTTTCCTGAATATATTCAGGAAAAAACGCATACGCCCTTTTTGGCCAAGGGCATCATTGTCAACGTTTTGCCGCTTTTCATGTGCTTTAAAGGCGATTCGTATCTACCTCCTGAAATCTGTTTCGTGCAATTCTGCCTTGATTTCAAATCCTCTTCTTTGCCTTCCCTCAATATATTTATGGACGAGAGTTATCATTTATAACTCTGCAGGTTTGTGAATTGCAGTGCCCTGAACCTCCATTTTACAACTCGCTTTTTTGGGAGCTGGCCGCAAAAGCGCAGGATGGCTTCAGGCCCTGTTCTGGTTCCGGGGGGCAGGCTGAGCCTGTGGTTAATTCTTCTTCCTGATGGGAAAATAGAGTGACCTGTGCCTGTCCCGACACCAAGAGCTAGTCTCTCGTTGGTTCCCCGTCTTCCCGTTCATCCTCAGGACAAATTGCAACCTGTACGGAACGGGAGGTTAAAGGTGCTGATGCTCCAAGTAGGGAGATTGCTAGTAAAGCGGCTGGAATGGCGAACCCGGGCACAAGGAGATGAGAAATGAGGTGCGTTTTAGAAACCTTTCCCCATCACACGGTGTACCATCTTCTGGGTTTCTCATGCATGTTTTCGATGTAGGAAGATGCCCTTGAAGCTGGAGATTTGGGACCCATGCGATGGGTACCACGAAGTATTACTTTAAAGGGTCTGCGTTTGCTCACCCAACCTCACCAAACCTCTCAGCCCCAAGAGTGTCCACCCTTATGCCTCATCCAGCTGTGGGTCTAGATATGGTCAATCCAGGTTGCATCACAGCCCCTGAACGCATTGTGTAAGAATTTCTCTCTCTTTCACTGTCGTTGTTTCATGGGTTTTTCAAAGTAATTTATTTTCATAATGGGGTTTAGCTGCTTTTCACTGCTGTGTTTATGCCGCTTTACACCCACTTGACACACTAACAGAGAGATATCAATACATAGGTTTTAAGATTATTACTAGTCAGGTATATTCTTGTGCGGTGAATAGGGCGTGTTGAGTCCAGTTCTCTGAGCAAGGAGTAGGTCTTGTCTACTACATATTGGGTTTATGGAACGGTATCTGAGCTAATTTGATACCCTTGTTTTATGTATCACCCCACCTCCCCTTTCCCGTTAAGCAGCCATAGTCTGTTTTCTGCATGTGTGACTCTGTTCTGTTTTGTAATTCAGTTCAAGTGTAACGGTTTTTACATTCCCTCTATCAGTGATACCTTATGAGAAGTGTCCTTTTCTGTGTGACTTATTTCACTTAGAATCGTCGTACCTAAATCCACTCATCATGCTGCTACTAACCTTATGACATTGATTTCATGGCTGAGTGATATTCCATTGTACATAAGGACCACAACTTCTTTATCCATTTTTCTCTTTCCTGGGATATTGACGGTGGAATGAAGTGGAGGTCCTTGTCAACAGAGCAGCCCTCAACTTTGGGGTGCTTGTGTCTTGCTGATTTTTAATTTTCCCAATTTATACCCCCATGAGTGGAAGTGCCCTATGCTCTCTAAGCTGTGTTTTTCAGATGTTTCAGGACACACCGTACACTTCTCCAGAGTGGCTGTTGGCAATTTACATCCCGCCCATCAGTGTAGCAAGGCTCCCATTTCTCCATGGCCTTTCCTGCATTTTTGGTTTTGACACTTTTTTCAGCATGGCCCTTTTGACCGATGGGAAGCGAGACTTCTCTGTAGCGCTGATTTGCCTTTCCAGGTTGCTTGGTTGGCCAAAAAGGGCGTATGCGTTTTTTCCTGAATATATTCAGGAAAAAACGCATACGACCTTTTTGACCAAGGGCATCATTGTCAACGTTTTGCCGCTTTTCATGTGCTTTAAAGGCGATTCGTATCTACCTCCTGAAATCTGTTTCGTGCAATTCTGCCTTGATTTCAAATCCTCTTCTTTGCCTTCCCTCAATATATTTGTGGACGAGAGTTATCATTTATAACTCTGCAGGTTTGTGAATTGCAGTGCCCTGAACCTCCATTTTACAACTCGCTTTTTTGGGAGCTGGCCGCAAAAGCGCAGGATGGCTTCAGGCCCTGTTCTGGTTCCGGGGGGCAGGCTGAGCCTGTGGTTAATTCTTCTTCCTGATGGGAAAATAGAGTGACCTGTGCCTGTCCCGACACCAAGAGCTAGTCTCTCGTTGGTTCCCCGTCTTCCCGTTCATCCTCAGGACAAATTGCAACCTGTACGGAACAGGAGGTTAAAGGTGCTGATCCTCCAAGTAGGGAGATTGCTAGTAAAGCATCTGGAATGGCGAACCCGGGCACAAGGAGATGAGAAATGAGGTGCGTTTTAGAAACCTTTCCCCATCACACGGTGTACCATCTTCTGGGTTTCTCATGCATGTTTTCGATGTAGGAAGATGCCCTTGAACCTGGAGATTTGGGACCCATGCGATGGGTACCACGCAGTATTACTTTAAAGGGTCTGCGTTTGCTCACCCAACCTCACCAAACCTCTCAGCCCCAAGAGTGTCCACCCTTATGTCTCATCCAGCTGTGGGTCTAGATATGGTCAATCCAGGTTGCATCACAGCCCCTGAACGCATTGTGTAAGAATTTCTCTCTCTTTCACTGTCGTTGTTTCATGGGTTTTTCAAAGTAATTTATTTTCATAATGGGGTTTAGCTGCTTTTCACGGCTGTGTTTATGCCGCTTTCCACCCACTTGACACACTAACAGAGAGATATCAATACATAGGTTTTAAGATTATTACTAGTCGGATATATTCTTGTGCGGTGAATAGGGCGTGTTGAGTCCAGTTCTCTGAGCAAGGAGTAGGTCTTGTCTATTACATATTGGGTTTATGGAACGGTATCTGAGCTAATTTGATACCCTTGTTTTATGTATCACCCCACCTCCCCTTTCCCATTAAGCAGCCATAGTCTGTTTTCTGCATGTGTGACTCTGTTCTGTTTTGTAATTCAGTTCAAGTGTAACGGTTTTTACATTCCCTCTAAAAGTGATACCTTATGAGAAGTGTCCTTTTCTGTGTGACTTATTTCACTTAGAATCGTCGTACCTAAATCCACTCATCATGCTGCTACTAACCTTATGACATTGATTTCATGGCTGAGTGATATTCCATTGTACATAAGGACCACAACTTCTTTATCCATTTTTCTCTTTCCTGGGATATTGACGGTGGAATGAAGTGGAGGTCCTTGTCAACAGAGCAGCCCTCAACTTTGGGGTGCTTGTGTCTTGCTGATTTTTCATTTTCCCAATTTATACCCCCATGAGTGGAAGTGCCCTATGCTCTCTAAGCTGTGTTTTTCAGATGATTCAGGACACACCGTACACTTCTCCAGAGTGGCTGTTGGCAATTTACATCCCGCCCATCAGTGTAGCAAGGCTCCCATTTCTCCATGGCCTGTCCTACATTTCTGGTTTTGACACTTTTTTCAGCATGGCCCTTTTGACCGATGGGAAGCGAGACTTCTCTGTAGCGCTGATTTGCCTTTCCAGGTTGCTTGGTTGGCCAAAAAGGGCGTATGCGTTTTTTCCTGAATATATTCAGGAAAAAACGCATACGCCCTTTTTGGCCAAGGGCATCATTGTCAACGTTTTGCCGCTTTTCATGTGCTTTAAAGGCGATTCGTATCTACCTCCTGAAATCTGTTTCGTGCAATTCTGCCTTGATTTCAAATCCTCTTCTTTGCCTTCCCTCAATATATTTGTGGACGAGAGTTATCATTTATAACTCTGCAGGTTTGTGAATTGCAGTGCCCTGAACCTCCATTTTACAACTCGCTTTTTTGGGAGCTGGCCGCAAAAGCGCAGGATGGCTTCAGGCCCTGTTCTGGTTCCGGGGGGCAGGCTGAGCCTGTGGTTAATTCTTCTTCCTGATGGGAAAATAGAGTGACCTGTGCCTGTCCCGACACCAAGAGCTAGTCTCTCGTTGGTTCCCCGTCTTCCCGTTCATCCTCAGGACAAATTGCAACCTGTACGGAACAGGAGGTTAAAGGTGCTGATGCTCCAAGTAGGGAGATTGCTAGTAAAGCGGCTGGAAAGGCGAACCCGGGCACAAGGAGATGAGAAATGAGGTGCGTTTTAGAAACCTTTCCCCATCACACGGTGTACCATCTTCTGGGTTTCTCATGCATGTTTTCGATGTAGGAAGATGCCCTTGAACCTGGAGATTTGGGACCCATGCGATGGGTACCACGCAGTATTACTTTAAAGGGTCTGCGTTTGCTCACCCAACCTCACCAAACCTCTCAGCCCCAAGAGTGTCCACCCTTATGTCTCATCCAGCTGTGGGTCTAGATATGGTCAATCCAGGTTGCATCACAGCCCCTGAACTCATTGTGTAAGAATTTCTATCTCTTTCACTGTCGTTGTTTCATGGGTTTTTCAAAGTAATTTATTTTCATAATGGGGTTTAGCTGCTTTTCACTGCTGTGTTTATGCCGCTTTACACCCACTTGACACACTAACAGAGAGATATCAATACATAGGTTTTATGATTATTACTAGTCAGGTATATTCTTGTGCGGTGAATAGGGCGTGTTGAGTCCAGTTCTCTGAGCAAGGAGTAGGTCTTGTCTACTACATATTGGGTTTATGGAACGGTATCTGAGCTAATTTGATACCCTTGTTTTATGTATCACCCCACCTCCCCTTTCCCGTTAAGCAGCCATAGTCTGTTTTCTGCATGTGTGACTCTGTTCTGTTTTGTAATTCAGTTCAAGTGTAACGGTTTTTACATTCCCTCTATCAGTGATACCTTATGAGAAGTGTCCTTTTGTGTGTGATTTATTTCACTTAGAATCGTCGTACCTAAATCCACTCATCATGCTGCTACTAACCTTATGACATTGATTTCATGGCTGAGTGATATTCCATTGTACATAAGGACCACAACTTCTTTATCCATTTTTCTCTTTCCTGGGATATTTAAGGTGGAATGAAGTGGAGGTCCTTGTCAACAGAGCAGCCCTCAACTTTGGGGTGCTTGTGTCTTGCTGATTTTTCATTTTCCCAATTTATACCCCCATGAGTGGAAGTGCCCTATGCTCTCTAAGCTGTGTTTTTCAGATGTTTCAGGACACACCGTACACTTCTCCAGAGTGGCTGTTGGCAATTTACATCCCGCCCATCAGTGTAGCAAGGCTCCCATTTCTCCATGGCCTGTCCTGCATTTCTGGTTTTGACACTTTTTTCAGCATGGCCCTTTTGACCGATGGGAAGCGAGACTTCTCTGTAGCGCTGATTTGCCTTTCCAGGTTGCTTGGTTGGCCAAAAAGGGCGTATGCGTTTTTTCCTGAATATATTCAGGAAAAAAGGCATACGCCCTTTTTGGCCAAGGGCATCATTGTCAACGTTTTGCCGCTTTTCATGTGCTTTAAAGGCGATTCGTATCTACCTCCTGAAATCTGTTTCGTGCAATTCTGCCTTGATGTCAAATCCTCTTCTTTGCCTTCCCTCAATATATTTGTGGACGAGAGTTATCATTTATAACTCTGCAGGTTTGTGAATTGCAGTGCCCTGAACCTCCATTTTACAACTCGCTTTTTTGGGAGCTGGCCGCAAAAGCGCAGGATGGCTTCAGGCCCTGTTCTGGTTCCGGGGGGCAGGCTGAGCCTGTGGTTAATTCTTCTTCCTGATGGGAAAATAGAGTGACCTGTGCCTGTCCCGACACCAAGAGCTAGTCTCTCGTTGGTTCCCCGTCTTCCCGTTCATCCTCAGGACAAATTGCAACCTGTACGGAACGGGAGGTTAAAGGTGCTGATGCTCCAAGTAGGGAGATTGCTAGTAAAGCGGCTGGAATGGCGAACCCGGGCACAAGGAGATGAGAAATGAGGTGCGTTTTAGAAACCTTTCCCCATCACACGGTGTACCATCTTCTGGGTTTCTCATGCATGTTTTCGATGTAGGAAGATGCCCTTGAAGCTGGAGATTTGGGACCCATGCGATGGGTACCACGAAGTATTACTTTAAAGGGTCTGCGTTTGCTCACCCAACCTCACCAAACCTCTCAGCCCCAAGAGTGTCCACCCTTATGCCTCATCCAGCTGTGGGTCTAGATATGGTCAATCCAGGTTGCATCACAGCCCCTGAACGCATTGTGTAAGAATTTCTCTCTCTTTCACTGTCGTTGTTTCATGGGTTTTTCAAAGTAATTTATTTTCATAATGGGGTTTAGCTGCTTTTCACTGCTGTGTTTATGCCGCTTTACACCCACTTGACACACTAACAGAGAGATATCAATACATAGGTTTTAAGATTATTACTAGTCAGGTATATTCTTGTGCGGTGAATAGGGCGTGTTGAGTCCAGTTCTCTGAGCAAGGAGTAGGTCTTGTCTACTACATATTGGGTTTATGGAACGGTATCTGAGCTAATTTGATACCCTTGTTTTATGTATCACCCCACCTCCCCTTTCCCGTTAAGCAGCCATAGTCTGTTTTCTGCATGTGTGACTCTGTTCTGTTTTGTAATTCAGTTCAAGTGTAACGGTTTTTACATTCCCTCTATCAGTGATACCTTATGAGAAGTGTCCTTTTCTGTGTGACTTATTTCACTTAGAATCGTCGTACCTAAATCCACTCATCATGCTGCTACTAACCTTATGACATTGATTTCATGGCTGAGTGATATTCCATTGTACATAAGGACCACAACTTCTTTATCCATTTTTCTCTTTCCTGGGATATTGACGGTGGAATGAAGTGGAGGTCCTTGTCAACAGAGCAGCCCTCAACTTTGGGGTGCTTGTGTCTTGCTGATTTTTAATTTTCCCAATTTATACCCCCATGAGTGGAAGTGCCCTATGCTCTCTAAGCTGTGTTTTTCAGATGTTTCAGGACACACCGTACACTTCTCCAGAGTGGCTGTTGGCAATTTACATCCCGCCCATCAGTGTAGCAAGGCTCCCATTTCTCCATGGCCTTTCCTGCATTTTTGGTTTTGACACTTTTTTCAGCATGGCCCTTTTGACCGATGGGAAGCGAGACTTCTCTGTAGCGCTGATTTGCCTTTCCAGGTTGCTTGGTTGGCCAAAAAGGGCGTATGCGTTTTTTCCTGAATATATTCAGGAAAAAACGCATACGACCTTTTTGACCAAGGGCATCATTGTCAACGTTTTGCCGCTTTTCATGTGCTTTAAAGGCGATTCGTATCTACCTCCTGAAATCTGTTTCGTGCAATTCTGCCTTGATTTCAAATCCTCTTCTTTGCCTTCCCTCAATATATTTGTGGACGAGAGTTATCATTTATAACTCTGCAGGTTTGTGAATTGCAGTGCCCTGAACCTCCATTTTACAACTCGCTTTTTTGGGAGCTGGCCGCAAAAGCGCAGGATGGCTTCAGGCCCTGTTCTGGTTCCGGGGGGCAGGCTGAGCCTGTGGTTAATTCTTCTTCCTGATGGGAAAATAGAGTGACCTGTGCCTGTCCCGACACCAAGAGCTAGTCTCTCGTTGGTTCCCCGTCTTCCCGTTCATCCTCAGGACAAATTGCAACCTGTACGGAACAGGAGGTTAAAGGTGCTGATCCTCCAAGTAGGGAGATTGCTAGTAAAGCATCTGGAATGGCGAACCCGGGCACAAGGAGATGAGAAATGAGGTGCGTTTTAGAAACCTTTCCCCATCACACGGTGTACCATCTTCTGGGTTTCTCATGCATGTTTTCGATGTAGGAAGATGCCCTTGAACCTGGAGATTTGGGACCCATGCGATGGGTACCACGCAGTATTACTTTAAAGGGTCTGCGTTTGCTCACCCAACCTCACCAAACCTCTCAGCCCCAAGAGTGTCCACCCTTATGTCTCATCCAGCTGTGGGTCTAGATATGGTCAATCCAGGTTGCATCACAGCCCCTGAACGCATTGTGTAAGAATTTCTCTCTCTTTCACTGTCGTTGTTTCATGGGTTTTTCAAAGTAATTTATTTTCATAATGGGGTTTAGCTGCTTTTCACGGCTGTGTTTATGCCGCTTTCCACCCACTTGACACACTAACAGAGAGATATCAATACATAGGTTTTAAGATTATTACTAGTCGGATATATTCTTGTGCGGTGAATAGGGCGTGTTGAGTCCAGTTCTCTGAGCAAGGAGTAGGTCTTGTCTATTACATATTGGGTTTATGGAACGGTATCTGAGCTAATTTGATACCCTTGTTTTATGTATCACCCCACCTCCCCTTTCCCATTAAGCAGCCATAGTCTGTTTTCTGCATGTGTGACTCTGTTCTGTTTTGTAATTCAGTTCAAGTGTAACGGTTTTTACATTCCCTCTAAAAGTGATACCTTATGAGAAGTGTCCTTTTCTGTGTGACTTATTTCACTTAGAATCGTCGTACCTAAATCCACTCATCATGCTGCTACTAACCTTATGACATTGATTTCATGGCTGAGTGATATTCCATTGTACATAAGGACCACAACTTCTTTATCCATTTTTCTCTTTCCTGGGATATTGACGGTGGAATGAAGTGGAGGTCCTTGTCAACAGAGCAGCCCTCAACTTTGGGGTGCTTGTGTCTTGCTGATTTTTCATTTTCCCAATTTATACCCCCATGAGTGGAAGTGCCCTATGCTCTCTAAGCTGTGTTTTTCAGATGATTCAGGACACACCGTACACTTCTCCAGAGTGGCTGTTGGCAATTTACATCCCGCCCATCAGTGTAGCAAGGCTCCCATTTCTCCATGGCCTGTCCTACATTTCTGGTTTTGACACTTTTTTCAGCATGGCCCTTTTGACCGATGGGAAGCGAGACTTCTCTGTAGCGCTGATTTGCCTTTCCAGGTTGCTTGGTTGGCCAAAAAGGGCATATGCGTTTTTTCCTGAATATATTCAGGAAAAAACGCATACGCCCTTTTTGGCCAAGGGCATCATTGTCAACGTTTTGCCGCTTTTCATGTGCTTTAAAGGCGATTCGTATCTACCTCCTGAAATCTGTTTCGTGCAATTCTGCCTTGATTTCAAATCCTCTTCTTTGCCTTCCCTCAATATATTTGTGGACGAGAGTTATCATTTATAACTCTGCAGGTTTGTGAATTGCAGTGCCCTGAACCTCCATTTTACAACTCGCTTTTTTGGGAGCTGGCCGCAAAAGCGCAGGATGGCTTCAGGCCCTGTTCTGGTTCCGGGGGGCAGGCTGAGCCTGTGGTTAATTCTTCTTCCTGATGGGAAAATAGAGTGACCTGTGCCTGTCCCGACACCAAGAGCTAGTCTCTCGTTGGTTCCCCGTCTTCCCGTTCATCCTCAGGACAAATTGCAACCTGTACGGAACAGGAGGTTAAAGGTGCTGATGCTCCAAGTAGGGAGATTGCTAGTAAAGCGGCTGGAAAGGCGAACCCGGGCACAAGGAGATGAGAAATGAGGTGCGTTTTAGAAACCTTTCCCCATCACACGGTGTACCATCTTCTGGGTTTCTCATGCATGTTTTCGATGTAGGAAGATGCCCTTGAAGCTGGAGATTTGGGACCCATGCGATGGGTACCACGAAGTATTACTTTAAAGGGTCTGCGTTTGCTCACCCAACCTCACCAAACCTCTCAGCCCCAAGAGTGTCCACCCTTATGCCTCATCCAGCTGTGGGTCTAGATATGGTCAATCCAGGTTGCATCACAGCCCCTGAACGCATTGTGTAAGAATTTCTCTCTCTTTCACTGTCGTTGTTTCATGGGTTTTTCAAAGTAATTTATTTTCATAATGGGGTTTAGCTGCTTTTCACTGCTGTGTTTATGCCGCTTTACACCCACTTGACACACTAACAGAGAGATATCAATACATAGGTTTTAAGATTATTACTAGTCAGGTATATTCTTGTGCGGTGAATAGGGCGTGTTGAGTCCAGTTCTCTGAGCAAGGAGTAGGTCTTGTCTACTACATATTGGGTTTATGGAACGGTATCTGAGCTAATTTGATACCCTTGTTTTATGTATCACCCCACCTCCCCTTTCCCGTTAAGCAGCCATAGTCTGTTTTCTGCATGTGTGACTCTGTTCTGTTTTGTAATTCAGTTCAAGTGTAACGGTTTTTACATTCCCTCTATCAGTGATACCTTATGAGAAGTGTCCTTTTCTGTGTGACTTATTTCACTTAGAATCGTCGTACCTAAATCCACTCATCATGCTGCTACTAACCTTATGACATTGATTTCATGGCTGAGTGATATTCCATTGTACATAAGGACCACAACTTCTTTATCCATTTTTCTCTTTCCTGGGATATTGACGGTGGAATGAAGTGGAGGTCCTTGTCAACAGAGCAGCCCTCAACTTTGGGGTGCTTGTGTCTTGCTGATTTTTAATTTTCCCAATTTATACCCCCATGAGTGGAAGTGCCCTATGCTCTCTAAGCTGTGTTTTTCAGATGTTTCAGGACACACCGTACACTTCTCCAGAGTGGCTGTTGGCAATTTACATCCCGCCCATCAGTGTAGCAAGGCTCCCATTTCTCCATGGCCTTTCCTGCATTTTTGGTTTTGACACTTTTTTCAGCATGGCCCTTTTGACCGATGGGAAGCGAGACTTCTCTGTAGCGCTGATTTGCCTTTCCAGGTTGCTTGGTTGGCCAAAAAGGGCGTATGCGTTTTTTCCTGAATATATTCAGGAAAAAACGCATACGACCTTTTTGACCAAGGGCATCATTGTCAACGTTTTGCCGCTTTTCATGTGCTTTAAAGGCGATTCGTATCTACCTCCTGAAATCTGTTTCGTGCAATTCTGCCTTGATTTCAAATCCTCTTCTTTGCCTTCCCTCAATATATTTGTGGACGAGAGTTATCATTTATAACTCTGCAGGTTTGTGAATTGCAGTGCCCTGAACCTCCATTTTACAACTCGCTTTTTTGGGAGCTGGCCGCAAAAGCGCAGGATGGCTTCAGGCCCTGTTCTGGTTCCGGGGGGCAGGCTGAGCCTGTGGTTAATTCTTCTTCCTGATGGGAAAATAGAGTGACCTGTGCCTGTCCCGACACCAAGAGCTAGTCTCTCGTTGGTTCCCCGTCTTCCCGTTCATCCTCAGGACAAATTGCAACCTGTACGGAACAGGAGGTTAAAGGTGCTGATCCTCCAAGTAGGGAGATTGCTAGTAAAGCATCTGGAATGGCGAACCCGGGCACAAGGAGATGAGAAATGAGGTGCGTTTTAGAAACCTTTCCCCATCACACGGTGTACCATCTTCTGGGTTTCTCATGCATGTTTTCGATGTAGGAAGATGCCCTTGAACCTGGAGATTTGGGACCCATGCGATGGGTACCACGCAGTATTACTTTAAAGGGTCTGCGTTTGCTCACCCAACCTCACCAAACCTCTCAGCCCCAAGAGTGTCCACCCTTATGTCTCATCCAGCTGTGGGTCTAGATATGGTCAATCCAGGTTGCATCACAGCCCCTGAACGCATTGTGTAAGAATTTCTCTCTCTTTCACTGTCGTTGTTTCATGGGTTTTTCAAAGTAATTTATTTTCATAATGGGGTTTAGCTGCTTTTCACGGCTGTGTTTATGCCGCTTTCCACCCACTTGACACACTAACAGAGAGATATCAATACATAGGTTTTAAGATTATTACTAGTCGGATATATTCTTGTGCGGTGAATAGGGCGTGTTGAGTCCAGTTCTCTGAGCAAGGAGTAGGTCTTGTCTATTACATATTGGGTTTATGGAACGGTATCTGAGCTAATTTGATACCCTTGTTTTATGTATCACCCCACCTCCCCTTTCCCGTTAAGCAGCCATAGTCTGTTTTCTGCATGTGTGACTCTGTTCTGTTTTGTAATTCAGTTCAAGTGTAACGGTTTTTACATTCCCTCTAAAAGTGATACCTTATGAGAAGTGTCCTTTTCTGTGTGACTTATTTCACTTAGAATCGTCGTACCTAAATCCACTCATCATGCTGCTACTAACCTTATGACATTGATTTCATGGCTGAGTGATATTCCATTGTACATAAGGACCACAACTTCTTTATCCATTTTTCTCTTTCCTGGGATATTGACGGTGGAATGAAGTGGAGGTCCTTGTCAACAGAACAGCCCTCAACTTTGGGGTGCTTGTGTCTTGCTGATTTTTCATTTTCCCAATTTATACCCCCATGAGTGGAAGTGCCCTATGCTCTCTAAGCTGTGTTTTTCAGATGATTCAGGACACACCGTACACTTCTCCAGAGTGGCTGTTGGCAATTTACATCCCGCCCATCAGTGTAGCAAGGCTCCCATTTCTCCATGGCCTGTCCTACATTTCTGGTTTTGACACTTTTTTCAGCATGGCCCTTTTGACCGATGGGAAGCGAGACTTCTCTGTAGCGCTGATTTGCCTTTCCAGGTTGCTTGGTTGGCCAAAAAGGGCGTATGCGTTTTTTCCTGAATATATTCAGGAAAAAACGCATACGCCCTTTTTGGCCAAGGGCATCATTGTCAACGTTTTGCCGCTTTTCATGTGCTTTAAAGGCGATTCGTATCTACCTCCTGAAATCTGTTTCGTGCAATTCTGCCTTGATTTCAAATCCTCTTCTTTGCCTTCCCTCAATATATTTGTGGACGAGAGTTATCATTTATAACTCTGCAGGTTTGTGAATTGCAGTGCCCTGAACCTCCATTTTACAACTCGCTTTTTTGGGAGCTGGCCGCAAAAGCGCAGGATGGCTTCAGGCCCTGTTCTGGTTCCGGGGGGCAGGCTGAGCCTGTGGTTAATTCTTCTTCCTGATGGGAAAATAGAGTGACCTGTGCCTGTCCCGACACCAAGAGCTAGTCTCTCGTTGGTTCCCCGTCTTCCCGTTCATCCTCAGGACAAATTGCAACCTGTACGGAACAGGAGGTTAAAGGTGCTGATCCTCCAAGTAGGGAGATTGCTAGTAAAGCGGCTGGAAAGGCGAACCCGGGCACAAGGAGATGAGAAATGAGGTGCGTTTTAGAAACCTTTCCCCATCACACGGTGTACCATCTTCTGGGTTTCTCATGCATGTTTTCGATGTAGGAAGATGCCCTTGAACCTGGAGATTTGGGACCCATGCGATGGGTACCACGCAGTATTACTTTAAAGGGTCTGCGTTTGCTCACCCAACCTCACCAAACCTCTCAGCCCCAAGAGTGTCCACCCTTATGTCTCATCCAGCTGTGGGTCTAGATATGGTCAATCCAGGTTGCATCACAGCCCCTGAACTCATTGTGTAAGAATTTCTATCTCTTTCACTGTCGTTGTTTCATGGGTTTTTCAAAGTAATTTATTTTCATAATGGGGTTTAGCTGCTTTTCACTGCTGTGTTTATGCCGCTTTACACCCACTTGACACACTAACAGAGAGATATCAATACATAGGTTTTATGATTATTACTAGTCAGGTATATTCTTGTGCGGTGAATAGGGCGTGTTGAGTCCAGTTCTCTGAGCAAGGAGTAGGTCTTGTCTACTACATATTGGGTTTATGGAACGGTATCTGAGCTAATTTGATACCCTTGTTTTATGTATCACCCCACCTCCCCTTTCCCGTTAAGCAGCCATAGTCTGTTTTCTGCATGTGTGACTCTGTTCTGTTTTGTAATTCAGTTCAAGTGTAACGGTTTTTACATTCCCTCTATCAGTGATACCTTATGAGAAGTGTCCTTTTGTGTGTGATTTATTTCACTTAGAATCGTCGTACCTAAATCCACTCATCATGCTGCTACTAACCTTATGACATTGATTTCATGGCTGAGTGATATTCCATTGTACATAAGGACCACAACTTCTTTATCCATTTTTCTCTTTCCTGGGATATTTAAGGTGGAATGAAGTGGAGGTCCTTGTCAACAGAGCAGCCCTCAACTTTGGGGTGCTTGTGTCTTGCTGATTTTTAATTTTCCCAA
Organism: Balaenoptera borealis; assembly: GCF_965194805.1. Classification (NCBI taxonomy): domain Eukaryota; kingdom Metazoa; phylum Chordata; class Mammalia; order Artiodactyla; family Balaenopteridae; genus Balaenoptera; species Balaenoptera borealis. The sequence goes on along the minus strand of NW_028124001.1, from coordinate 1,217,364 downwards.
TTTATACCCCCATGAGTGGAAGTGCCCTATGCTCTCTAAGCTGTGTTTTTCAGATGTTTCAGGACACACCGTACACTTCTCCAGAGTGGCTGTTGGCAATTTACATCCCGCCCATCAGTGTAGCAAGGCTCCCATTTCTCCATGGCCTGTCCTGCATTTCTGGTTTTGACACTTTTTTCAGCATGGCCCTTTTGACCGATGGGAAGCGAGACTTCTCTGTAGCGCTGATTTGCCTTTCCAGGTTGCTTGGTTGGCCAAAAAGGGCGTATGCGTTTTTTCCTGAATATATTCAGGAAAAAAGGCATACGCCCTTTTTGGCCAAGGGCATCATTGTCAACGTTTTGCCGCTTTTCATGTGCTTTAAAGGCGATTCGTATCTACCTCCTGAAATCTGTTTCGTGCAATTCTGCCTTGATGTCAAATCCTCTTCTTTGCCTTCCCTCAATATATTTGTGGACGAGAGTTATCATTTATAACTCTGCAGGTTTGTGAATTGCAGTGCCCTGAACCTCCATTTTACAACTCGCTTTTTTGGGAGCTGGCCGCAAAAGCGCAGGATGGCTTCAGGCCCTGTTCTGGTTCCGGGGGGCAGGCTGAGCCTGTGGTTAATTCTTCTTCCTGATGGGAAAATAGAGTGACCTGTGCCTGTCCCGACACCAAGAGCTAGTCTCTCGTTGGTTCCCCGTCTTCCCGTTCATCCTCAGGACAAATTGCAACCTGTACGGAACAGGAGGTTAAAGGTGCTGATGCTCCAAGTAGGGAGATTGCTAGTAAAGCGGCTGGAAAGGCGAACCCGGGCACAAGGAGATGAGAAATGAGGTGCGTTTTAGAAACCTTTCCCCATCACACGGTGTACCATCTTCTGGGTTTCTCATGCATGTTTTCGATGTAGGAAGATGCCCTTGAACCTGGAGATTTGGGACCCATGCGATGGGTACCACGCAGTATTACTTTAAAGGGTCTGCGTTTGCTCACCCAACCTCACCAAACCTCTCAGCCCCAAGAGTGTCCACCCTTATGTCTCATCCAGCTGTGGGTCTAGATATGGTCAATCCAGGTTGCATCACAGCCCCTGAACTCATTGTGTAAGAATTTCTATCTCTTTCACTGTCGTTGTTTCATGGGTTTTTCAAAGTAATTTATTTTCATAATGGGGTTTAGCTGCTTTTCACTGCTGTGTTTATGCCGCTTTACACCCACTTGACACACTAACAGAGAGATATCAATACATAGGTTTTAAGATTATTACTAGTCAGGTATATTCTTGTGCGGTGAATAGGGCGTGTTGAGTCCAGTTCTCTGAGCAAGGAGTAGGTCTTGTCTACTACATATTGGGTTTATGGAACGGTATCTGAGCTAATTTGATACCCTTGTTTTATGTATCACCCCACCTCCCCTTTCCCGTTAAACAGCCATAGTCTGTTTTCTGCATGTGTGACTCTGTTCTGTTTTGTAATTCAGTTCAAGTGTAACGGTTTTTACATTCCCTCTAAAAGTGATACCTTATGAGAAGTGTCCTTTTCTGTGTGACTTATTTCACTTAGAATCGTCGTACCTAAATCCACTCATCATGCTGCTACTAACCTTATGACATTGATTTCATGGCTGAGTGATATTCCATTGTACATAAGGACCACAACTTCTTTATCCATTTTTCTCTTTCCTGGGATATTGACGGTGGAATGAAGTGGAGGTCCTTGTCAACAGAGCAGCCCTCAACTTTGGGGTGCTTGTGTCTTGCTGATTTTTCATTTTCCCAATTTATACCCCCATGAGTGGAAGTGGCCTATGCTCTCTAAGCTGTGTTTTTCAGATGTTTCAGGACACACCGTACACTTCTCCAGAGTGGCTGTTGGCAATTTACATCCCGCCCATCAGTGTAGCAAGGCTCCCATTTCTCCATGGCCTGTCCTGCATTTCTGGTTTTGACACTTTTTTCAGCATGGCCCTTTTGACCGATGGGAAGCGAGACTTCTCTGTAGCGCTGATTTGCCTTTCCAGGTTGCTTGGTTGGCCAAAAAGGGCGTATGCGTTTTTTCCTGAATATATTCAGGAAAAAACGCATACGCCCTTTTTGGCCAAGGGCATCATTGTCAACGTTTTGCCGCTTTTCATGTGCTTTAAAGGCGATTCGTATCTACCTCCTGAAATCTGTTTCGTGCAATTCTGCCTTGATTTCAAATCCTCTTCTTTGCCTTCCCTCAGTATATTTGTGGACGAGAGTTATCATTTATAACTCTGCAGGTTTGTGAATTGCAGTGCCCTGAACCTCCATTTTACAACTCGCTTTTTTGGGAGCTGGCCGCAAAAGCGCAGGATGGCTTCAGGCCCTGTTCTGGTTCCGGGGGGCAGGCTGAGCCTGTGGTTAATTCTTCTTCCTGATGGGAAAATAGAGTGACCTGTGCCTGTCCCGACACCAAGAGCTAGTCTCTCGTTGGTTCCCCGTCTTCCCGTTCATCCTCAGGACAAATTGCAACCTGTACGGAACAGGAGGTTAAAGGTGCTGATGCTCCAAGTAGGGAGATTGCTAGTAAAGCGGCTGGAAAGGCGAACCCGGGCACAAGGAGATGAGAAATGAGGTGCGTTTTAGAAACCTTTCCCCATCACACGGTGTACCATCTTCTGGGTTTCTCATGCATGTTTTCGATGTAGGAAGATGCCCTTGAACCTGGAGATTTGGGACCCATGCGATGGGTACCACGCAGTATTACTTTAAAGGGTCTGCGTTTGCTCACCCAACCTCACCAAACCTCTCAGCCCCAAGAGTGTCCACCCTTATGTCTCATCCAGCTGTGGGTCTAGATATGGTCAATCCAGGTTGCATCACAGCCCCTGAACTCATTGTGTAAGAATTTCTATCTCTTTCACTGTCGTTGTTTCATGGGTTTTTCAAAGTAATTTATTTTCATAATGGGGTTTAGCTGCTTTTCACTGCTGTGTTTATGCCGCTTTACACCCACTTGACACACTAACAGAGAGATATCAATACATAGGTTTTAAGATTATTACTAGTCAGGTATATTCTTGTGCGGTGAATAGGGCGTGTTGAGTCCAGTTCTCTGAGCAAGGAGTAGGTCTTGTCTACTACATATTGGGTTTATGGAACGGTATCTGAGCTAATTTGATACCCTTGTTTTATGTATCACCCCACCTCCCCTTTCCCGTTAAGCAGCCATAGTCTGTTTTCTGCATGTGTGACTCTGTTCTGTTTTGTAATTCAGTTCAAGTGTAACGGTTTTTACATTCCCTCTATCAGTGATACCTTATGAGAAGTGTCCTTTTCTGTGTGACTTATTTCACTTAGAATCGTCGTACCTAAATCCACTCATCATGCTGCTACTAACCTTATGACATTGATTTCATGGCTGAGTGATATTCCATTGTACATAAGGACCACAACTTCTTTATCCATTTTTCTCTTTCCTGGGATATTGACGGTGGAATGAAGTGGAGGTCCTTGTCAACAGAGCAGCCCTCAACTTTGGGGTGCTTGTGTCTTGCTGATTTTTAATTTTCCCAATTTATACCCCCATGAGTGGAAGTGCCCTATGCTCTCTAAGCTGTGTTTTTCAGATGTTTCAGGACACACCGTACACTTCTCCAGAGTGGCTGTTGGCAATTTACATCCCGCCCATCAGTGTAGCAAGGCTCCCATTTCTCCATGGCCTGTCCTGCATTTCTGGTTTTGACACTTTTTTCAGCATGGCCCTTTTGACCGATGGGAAGCGAGACTTCTCTGTAGCGCTGATTTGCCTTTCCAGGTTGCTTGGTTGGCCAAAAAGGGCGTATGCGTTTTTTCCTGAATATATTCAGGAAAAAACGCATACGCCCTTTTTGGCCAAGGGCCTCATTGTCAACGTTTTGCCGCTTTTCATGTGCTTTAAAGGCGATTCGTATCTACCTCCTGAAATCTGTTTCGTGCAATTCTGCCTTGATTTCAAATCCTCTTCTTTGCCTTCCCTCAATATATTTGTGGACGAGAGTTATCATTTATAACTCTGCAGGTTTGTGAATTGCAGTGCCCTGAACCTCCATTTTACAACTCGCTTTTTTGGGAGCTGGCCGCAAAAGCGCAGGATGGCTTCAGGCCCTGTTCTGGTTCCGGGGGGCAGGCTGAGCCTGTGGTTAATTCTTCTTCCTGATGGGAAAATAGAGTGACCTGTGCCTGTCCCGACACCAAGAGCTAGTCTCTCGTTGGTTCCCCGTCTTCCCGTTCATCCTCAGGACAAATTGCAACCTGTACGGAACAGGAGGTTAAAGGTGCTGATCCTCCAAGTAGGGAGATTGCTAGTAAAGCGGCTGGAATGGCGAACCCGGGCACAAGGAGATGAGAAATGAGGTGCGTTTTAGAAACCTTTCCCCATCACACGGTGTACCATCTTCTGGGTTTCTCATGCATGTTTTCGATGTAGGAAGATGCCCTTGAACCTGGAGATTTGGGACCCATGCGATGGGTACCACGCAGTATTACTTTAAAGGGTCTGCGTTTGCTCACCCAACCTCACCAAACCTCTCAGCCCCAAGAGTGTCCACCCTTATGTCTCATCCAGCTGTGGGTCTAGATATGGTCAATCCAGGTTGCATCACAGGCCCTGAACTCATTGTGTAAGAATTTCTCTCTCTTTCACTGTCGTTGTTTCATGGGTCTTTCAAAGTAATTTATTTTCATAATGGGGTTTAGCTGCTTTTCACGGCTGTGTTTATGCCGCTTTACACCCACTTGACACACTAACAGAGAGATATCAATACATAGGTTTTAAGATTATTACTAGTCAGATATATTCTTGTGCGGTGAATAGGGCGTGTTGAGTCCAGTTCTCTGAGCAAGGAGTAGGTCTTGTCTATTACATATTGGGTTTATGGAACGGTATCTGAGCTAATTTGATACCCTTGTTTTATGTATCACCCCACCTCCCCTTTCCCGTTAAGCAGCCATAGTCTGTTTTCTGCATGTGTGACTCTGTTCTGTTTTGTAATTCAGTTCAAGTGTAACGGTTTTTACATTCCCTCTATCAGTGATACCTTATGAGAAGTGTCCTTTTCTGTGTGACTTATTTCACTTAGAATCGTCGTACCTAAATCCACTCATCATGCTGCTACTAACCTTATGACATTGATTTCATGGCTGAGTGATATTCCATTGTACATAAGGACCACAACTTCTTTATCCATTTTTCTCTTTCCTGGGATATTGACGGTGGAATGAAGTGGAGGTCCTTGTCAACAGAGCAGCCCTCAACTTTGGGGTGCTTGTGTCTTGCTGATTTTTAATTTTCCCAATTTATACCCCCATGAGTGGAAGTGCCCTATGCTCTCTAAGCTGTGTTTTTCAGATGTTTCAGGACACACCGTACACTTCTCCAGAGTGGCTGTTGGCAATTTACATCCCGCCCATCAGTGTAGCAAGGCTCCCATTTCTCCATGGCCTTTCCTGCATTTTTGGTTTTGACACTTTTTTCAGCATGGCCCTTTTGACCGATGGGAAGCGAGACTTCTCTGTAGCGCTGATTTGCCTTTCCAGGTTGCTTGGTTGGCCAAAAAGGGCGTATGCGTTTTTTCCTGAATATATTCAGGAAAAAACGCATACGACCTTTTTGACCAAGGGCATCATTGTCAACGTTTTGCCGCTTTTCATGTGCTTTAAAGGCGATTCGTATCTACCTCCTGAAATCTGTTTCGTGCAATTCTGCCTTGATTTCAAATCCTCTTCTTTGCCTTCCCTCAATATATTTGTGGACGAGAGTTATCATTTATAACTCTGCAGGTTTGTGAATTGCAGTGCCCTGAACCTCCATTTTACAACTCGCTTTTTTGGGAGCTGGCCGCAAAAGCTCAGGATGGCTTCAGGCCCTGTTCTGGTTCCGGGGGGCAGGCTGAGCCTGTGGTTAATTCTTCTTCCTGATGGGAAAATAGAGTGACCTGTGCCTGTCCCGACACCAAGAGCTAGTCTCTCGTTGGTTCCCCGTCTTCCCGTTCATCCTCAGGACAAATTGCAACCTGTACGGAACAGGAGGTTAAAGGTGCTGATCCTCCAAGTAGGGAGATTGCTAGTAAAGCATCTGGAATGGCGAACCCGGGCACAAGGAGATGAGAAATGAGGTGCGTTTTAGAAACCTTTCCCCATCACACGGTGTACCATCTTCTGGGTTTCTCATGCATGTTTTCGATGTAGGAAGATGCCCTTGAACCTGGAGATTTGAGACCCATGCGATGGGTACCACGCAGTATTACTTTAAAGGGTCTGCGTTTGCTCACCCAACCTCACCAAACCTCTCAGCCCCAAGAGTGTCCACCCTTATGTCTCATCCAGCTGTGGGTCTAGATATGGTCAATCCAGGTTGCATCACAGCCCCTGAACGCATTGTGTAAGAATTTCTCTCTCTTTCACTGTCGTTGTTTCATGGGTTTTTCAAAGTAATTTATTTTCATAATGGGGTTTAGCTGCTTTTCACGGCTGTGTTTATGCCGCTTTACACCCACTTGACACACTAACAGAGAGATATCAATACATAGGTTTTAAGATTATTACTAGTCAGGTATATTCTTGTGCGGTGAATAGGGCGTGTTGAGTCCAGTTCTCTGAGCAAGGAGTAGGTCTTGTCTACTACATATTGGGTTTATGGAACGGTATCTGAGCTAATTTGATACCCTTGTTTTATGTATCACCCCACCTCCCCTTTCCCGTTAAGCAGCCATAGTCTGTTTTCTGCATGTGTGACTCTGTTCTGTTTTGTAATTCAGTTCAAGTGTAACGGTTTTTACATTCCCTCTAAAAGTGATACCTTATGAGAAGTGTCCTTTTCTGTGTGACTTATTTCACTTAGAATCGTCGTACCTAAATCCACTCATCATGCTGCTACTAACCTTATGACATTGATTTCATGGCTGAGTGATATTCCATTGTACATAAGGACCACAACTTCTTTATCCATTTTTCTCTTTCCTGGGATATTGACGGTGGAATGAAGTGGAGGTCCTTGTCAACAGAGCAGCCCTCAACTTTGGGGTGCTTGTGTCTTGCTGATTTTTCATTTTCCCAATTTATACCCCCATGAGTGGAAGTGCCCTATGCTCTCTAAGCTGTGTTTTTCAGATGATTCAGGACACACCGTACACTTCTCCAGAGTGCCTGTTGGCAATTTACATCCCGCCCATCAGTGTAGCAAGGCTCCCATTTCTCCATGGCCTGTACTGCATTTCTGGTTTTGACACTTTTTTCAGCATGGCCCTTTTGACCGATGGGAAGCGAGACTTCTCTGTAGCGCTGATTTGCCTTTCCAGGTTGCTTGGTTGGCCAAAAAGGGCGTATGCGTTTTTTCCTGAATATATTCAGGAAAAAACGCATACGCCCTTTTTGGCCAAGGGCATCATTGTCAACGTTTTGCCGCTTTTCATGTGCTTTAAAGGCGATTCGTATCTACCTCCTGAAATCTGTTTCGTGCAATTCTGCCTTGATTTCAAATCCTCTTCTTTGCCTTCCCTCAATATATTTGTGGACGAGAGTTATCATTTATAACTCTGCAGGTTTGTGAATTGCAGTGCCCTGAACCTCCATTTTACAACTCGCTTTTTTGGGAGCTGGCCGCAAAAGCGCAGGATGGCTTCAGGCCCTGTTCTGGTTCCGGGGGGCAGGCTGAGCCTGTGGTTAATTCTTCTTCCTGATGGGAAAATAGAGTGACCTGTGCCTGTCCCGACACCAAGAGCTAGTCTCTCGTTGGTTCCCCGTCTTCCCGTTCATCCTCAGGACAAATTGCAACCGGTACGGAACAGGAGGTTAAAGGTGCTGATGCTCCAAGTAGGGAGATTGCTAGTAAAGCGGCTGGAAAGGCGAACCCGGGCACAAGGAGATGAGAAATGAGGTGCGTTTTAGAAACCTTTCCCCATCACACGGTGTACCATCTTCTGGGTTTCTCATGCATGTTTTCGATGTAGGAAGATGCCCTTGAACCTGGAGATTTGGGACCCATGCGATGGGTACCACGCAGTATTACTTTAAAGGGTCTGCGTTTGCTCACCCAACCTCACCAAACCTCTCAGCCCCAAGAGTGTCCACCCTTATGTCTCATCCAGCTGTGGGTCTAGATATGGTCAATCCAGGTTGCATCACAGCCCCTGAACTCATTGTGTAAGAATTTCTATCTCTTTCACTGTCGTTGTTTCATGGGTTTTTCAAAGTAATTTATTTTCATAATGGGGTTTAGCTGCTTTTCACGGCTGTGTTTATGCCGCTTTACACCCACTTGACACACTAACAGAGAGATATCAATACATAGGTTTTAAGATTATTACTAGTCAGGTATATTCTTGTGCGGTGAATAGGGCGTGTTGAGTCCAGTTCTCTGAGCAAGGAGTAGGTCTTGTCTACTACATATTGGGTTTATGGAACGGTATCTGAGCTAATTTGATACCCTTGTTTTATGTATCACCCCACCTCCCCTTTCCCGTTAAGCAGCCATAGTCTGTTTTCTGCATGTGTGACTCTGTTCTGTTTTGTAATTCAGTTCAAGTGTAACGGTTTTTACATTCCCTCTAAAAGTGATACCTTATGAGAAGTGTCCTTTTCTGTGTGACTTATTTCACTTAGAATCGTCGTACCTAAATCCACTCATCATGCTGCTACTAACCTTATGACATTGATTTCATGGCTGAGTGATATTCCATTGTACATAAGGACCACAACTTCTTTATCCATTTTTCTCTTTCCTGGGATATTGACGGTGGAATGAAGTGGAGGTCCTTGTCAACAGAGCAGCCCTCAACTTTGGGGTGCTTGTGTCTTGCTGATTTTTCATTTTCCCAATTTATACCCCCATGAGTGGAAGTGCCCTATGCTCTCTAAGCTGTGTTTTTCAGATGATTCAGGACACACCGTACACTTCTCCAGAGTGCCTGTTGGCAATTTACATCCCGCCCATCAGTGTAGCAAGGCTCCCATTTCTCCATGGCCTGTACTGCATTTCTGGTTTTGACACTTTTTTCAGCATGGCCCTTTTGACCGATGGGAAGCGAGACTTCTCTGTAGCGCTGATTTGCCTTTCCAGGTTGCTTGGTTGGCCAAAAAGGGCGTATGCGTTTTTTCCTGAATATATTCAGGAAAAAACGCATACGCCCTTTTTGGCCAAGGGCATCATTGTCAACGTTTTGCCGCTTTTCATGTGCTTTAAAGGCGATTCGTATCTACCTCCTGAAATCTGTTTCGTGCAATTCTGCCTTGATTTCAAATCCTCTTCTTTGCCTTCCCTCAATATATTTATGGACGAGAGTTATCATTTATAACTCTGCAGGTTTGTGAATTGCAGTGCCCTGAACCTCCATTTTACAACTCGCTTTTTTGGGAGCTGGCCGCAAAAGCGCAGGATGGCTTCAGGCCCTGTTCTGGTTCCGGGGGGCAGGCTGAGCCTGTGGTTAATTCTTCTTCCTGATGGGAAAATAGAGTGACCTGTGCCTGTCCCGACACCAAGAGCTAGTCTCTCGTTGGTTCCCCGTCTTCCCGTTCATCCTCAGGACAAATTGCAACCTGTACGGAACAGGAGGTTAAAGGTGCTGATGCTCCAAGTAGGGAGATTGCTAGTAAAGCGGCTGGAAAGGCGAACCCAGGCACAAGGAGATGAGAAATGAGGTGCGTTTTAGAAACCTTTCCCCATCACACGGTGTACCATCTTCTGGGTTTCTCATGCATGTTTTCGATGTAGGAAGATGCCCTTGAACCTGGAGATTTGGGACCCATGCGATGGGTACCACGCAGTATTACTTTAAAGGGTCTGCGTTTGCTCACCCAACCTCACCAAACCTCTCAGCCCCAAGAGTGTCCACCCTTATGTCTCATCCAGCTGTGGATCTAGATATGGTCAATCCAGGTTGCATCACAGCCCCTGAACTCATTGTGTAAGAATTTCTATCTCTTTCACTGTCGTTGTTTCATGGGTTTTTCAAAGTAATTTATTTTAATAATGGGGTTTAGCTGCTTTTCACGGCTGTGTTTATGCCGCTTTACACCCACTTGACACACTAACAGAGAGATATCAATATATAGGTTTTAAGATTATTACTAGTCAGATATATTCTTGTGCGGTGAATAGGGCGTGTTGAGTCCAGTTCTCTGAGCAAGGAGTAGTTCTTGTCTACTACATATTGGGTTTATGGAACGGTATCTGAGCTAATTTGATACCTTGTTTTATGTATCACCCCACCTCATCTTTCCCGTTAAGCAGCCATAGTGTGTTTTCTGCATGTGTGACTCTGTTCTGTTTTGTAATTCAGTTCAAGTGTAACGGTTTTTACATTCCCTCTATCAGTGATACCTTATGAGAAGTGTCCTTTTCTGTGTGACTTATTTCACTTAGAATCGTCGTACCTAAATCCACTCATCATGCTGCTACTAACCTTATGACATTGATTTCATGGCTGAGTGATATTCCATTGTACATAAGGACCACAACTTCTTTATCCATTTTTCTCTTTCCTGGGATATTGAAGTTGGAATGAAGTGGAGGTCCTTGTCAACAGAGCAGCCTTCAACTTTGGGGTGCTTGTGTCTTGCTGATTTTTAATTTTCCCAATTTATACCCCCATGAGTGGAAGTGCCCTATGCTCTCTAAGCTGTGTTTTTCAGATGTTTCAGGACACACCGTACACTTCTCCAGAGTGGCTGTTGGCAATTTACATCCCGCCCATCAGTGTAGCAAGGCTCCCATTTCTCCATGGCCTGTCCTGCATTTCTGGTTTTGACACTTTTTTCAGCATGGCCCTTTTGACCGATGGGAAGCGAGACTTCTTTGTAGCGCTGATTTGCCTTTTCAGGTTGCTTGGTTGGCCAAAAAGGGCGTATGCGTTTTTTCCTGAATATATTCAGGAAAAAACGCATACGCCCTTTTTGGCCAAGGGCATCATTGTCAACGTTTTGCCACTTTTCATGTGCTTTAAAGGCGATTCGTATCTACCTCCTGAAATCTGTTTCGTGCAATTCTGCCTTGATTTCAAATCCTCTTCTTTGCCTTCCCTCAATATATTGGTGGACGAGAGTTATCATTTATAACTCTGCAGGTTTGTGAATTGCAGTGCCCTGAACCTCCATTTTACAACTCGCTTTTTTGGGAGCTGGCCGCAAAAGCGCAGGATGGCTTCAGGCCCTGTTCTGGTTCCGGGGGGCAGGCTGAGCCTGTGGTTAATTCTTCTTCCTGATGGGAAAATAGAGTGACCTGTGCCTGTCCTGACACCAAGAGCTTGTTTCTCGTTGGTTCCCCGTCTTCCCGTTCATCCTCAGGACAAATTGCAACCTGTACGGAACAGGAGGTTAAAGGTGCTGATGCTCCAAGTAGGGAGATTGCTAGTAAAGTGGCTGGAATGGCGAACCCGGGCACAAGGAGATGAGAAATGAGGTGCGTTTTAGAAACCTTTCCCTATCACACGGTGTACCATCTTCTGGGTTTCTCATGCATGTTTTCGATGTAGGAAGATGCCCTTGAAGCTGGAGATTTGGGACCCATGCGATGGGTACCACGCAGTATTACTTTAAAGGGTCTGCGTTTGCTCACCCAACCTCACCAAACCTCTCAGCCCCAAGAGTGTCCACCCTTATGTCTCATCCAGCTGTGGGTCTAGATATGGTCAATCCAGGTTGCATCACAGGCCCTGAACTCATTGTGTAAGAATTTCTATCTCTTTCACTGTCGTTGTTTCATGGGTTTTTCAAAGTAACTTATTTTCATAATGGGGTTTAGCTGCTTTTCACTGCTGTGTTTATGCCGCTTTACACCCACTTGACACACTAACAGAGAGATATCAATACATAGGTTTTAAGATTATTACTAGTCAGGTATATTCTTGTGCGGTGAATAGGGCGTGTTGAGTCCAGTTCTCTGAGCAAGGAGTAGGTCTTGTCTACTACATATTGGGTTTATGGAACGGTATCTGAGCTAATTTGATACCCTTGTTTTATGTATCACCCCACCTCCCCTTTCCCGTTAAGCAGCCATAGTGTGTTTTCTGCATGTGTGACTCTGTTCTGTTTTGTAATTCAGTTCAAGTGTAACGGTTTTTACATTCCCTCTAAAAGTGATACCTTATGAGAAGTGTCCTTTTCTGTGTGACTTATTTCACTTAGAATCGTCGTACCTAAATCCACTCATCATGCTGCTACTAACCTTATGACATTGATTTCATGGCTGAGTGATATTCCATTGTACATAAGGACCACAACTTCTTTATCCATTTTTCTCTTTCCTGGGATATTTAAGGTGGAATGAAGTGGAGGTCCTTGTCAACAGAGCAGCCCTCAACTTTGGGGTGCTTGTGTCTTGCTGATTTTTAATTTTCCCAATTTATACCCCCATGAGTGGAAGTGCCCTATGCTCTCTAAGCTGTGTTTTTCAGATGTTTCAGGACACACCGTACACTTCTCCAGAGTGGCTGTTGGCAATTTACATCCCGCCCATCAGTGTAGCAAGGCTCCCATTTCTCCATGGCCTGTCCTGCATTTCTGGTTTTGACACTTTTTTCAGCATGGCCCTTTTGACCGATGGGAAGCGAGACTTCTCTGTAGCGCTGATTTGCCTTTCCAGGTTGCTTGGTTGGCCAAAAAGGGCGTATGCGTTTTTTCCTGAATATATTCAGGAAAAAACACATACGCCCTTTTTGGCCAAGGGCATCATTGTCAACGTTTTGCCGCTTTTCATGTGCTTTAAAGGCGATTCGTATCTACCTCCTGAAATCTGTTTCGTGCAATTCTGCCTTGATTTCAAATCCTCTTCTTTGCCTTCCCTCAATATATTTGTGGACGAGAGTTATCATTTATAACTCTGCAGGTTTGTGAATTGCAGTGCCCTGAACCTCCATTTTACAACTCGCTTTTTTGGGAGCTGGCCGCAAAAGCGCAGGATGGCTTCAGGCCCTGTTCTGGTTCCGGGGGGCAGGCTGAGCCTGTGGTTAATTCTTCTTCCTGATGGGAAAATAGAGTGACCTGTGCCTGTCCCAACACCAAGAGCTAGTCTCTCGTTGGTTCCCCGTCTTCCCGTTCATCCTCAGGACAAATTGCAACCTGTACGGAACAGGAGGTTAAAGGTGCTGATGCTCCAGGTAGGGAGATTGCTAGTAAAGCGGCTGGAATGGCGAACCCGGGCACAAGGAGATGAGAAATGAGGTGCGTTTTAGAAACCTTTCCCCATCACACGGTGTACCATCTTCTGGGTTTCTCATGCATGTTTTCGATGTAGGAAGATGCCCTTGAAGCTGGAGATTTGGGACCCATGCGATGGGTACCACGCAGTATTACTTTAAAGGGTCTGCGTTTGCTCACCCAACCTCACCAAACCTCTCAGCCCCAAGAGTGTCCACCCTTATGTCTCATCCAGCTGTGGGTCTAGATATGGTCAATCCAGGTTGCATCACAGCCCCTGAACTCATTGTGTAAGAATTTCTCTCTCTTTCACTGTCGTTGTTTCATGGGTTTTTCAAATTAATTTATTTTCATAATGGGGTTTAGCTGCTTTTCACTGCTGTGTTTATGCCGCTTTATACCCACTTGACACACTAACAGAGAGATATCAATACATAGGTTTTAAGATTATTACTAGTCAGGTATATTCTTGTGCGGTGAATAGGGCGTGTTGAGTCCAGTTCTCTGAGCAAGGAGTAGGTCTTGTCTACTACATATTGGGTTTATGGAACGGTATCTGAGCTAATTTGATACCCTTGTTTTATGTATCACCCCACCTCCCCTTTCCCGTTAAGCAGCCATAGTCTGTTTTCTGCATGTGTGACTCTGTTCTGTTTTGTAATTCAGTTCAAGTGTAACGGTTTTTACATTCCCTCTAAAAGTGATACCTTATGAGAAGTGTCCTTTTCTGTGTGACTTATTTCACTTAGAATCGTCGTACCTAAATCCACTCATCATGCTGCTACTAACCTTATGACATTGATTTCATGGCTGAGTGATATTCCATTGTACATAAGGACCACAACTTCTTTATCCATTTTTCTCTTTCCTGGGATATTGACGGTGGAATGAAGTGGAGGTCCTTGTCAACAGAGCAGCCCTCAACTTTGGGGTGCTTGTGTCTTGCTGATTTTTAATTTTCCCAATTTATACCCCCATGAGTGGAAGTGCCCTATGCTCTCTAAGCTGTGTTTTTCAGATGTTTCAGGACACACCGTACACTTCTCCAGAGTGGCTGTTGGCAATTTACATCCCGCCCATCAGTGTAGCAAGGCTCCCATTTCTCCATGGCCTGTCCTGCATTTCTGGTTTTGACACTTTTTTCAGCATGGCCCTTTTGACCGATGGGAAGCGAGACTTCTCTGTAGCGCTGATTTGCCTTTCCAGGTTGCTTGGTTGGCCAAAAAGGGCGTATGCGTTTTTTCCTGAATATATTCAGGAAAAAACGCATACGCCCTTTTTGGCCAAGGGCATCATTGTCAACGTTTTGCTGCTTTTCATGTGCTTTAAAGACGATTCGTATCTACCTCCTGAAATCTGTTTCGTGCAATTCTGCCTTGATTTCAAATCCTCTTCTTTGCCTTCCCTCAATATATTTGTGGACGAGAGTTATCATTTATAACTCTGCAGGTTTGTGAATTGCAGTGTCCTGAACCTCCATTTTACAACTCGCTTTTTTGGGAGCTGGCCGCAAAAGTGCAGGATGGCTTCAGGCCCTGTTCTGGTTCCGGGGGGCAGGCTGAGCCTGTGGTTAATTCTTCTTCCTGATGGGAAAATAGAGTGACCTGTGCCTGTCCCAACACCAAGAGCTAGTCTCTCGTTGGTTCGCCGTCTTCCCGTTCATCCTCAGGACAAATTGCAACCTGTACGGAACAGGAGGTTAAAGGTGCTGATGCTCCAAGTAGGGAGATTGCTAGTAAAGCGGAAAGAATGGCGAACCCGGGCACAAGGAAATGAGAAATGAGGTGCGTTTTAGAAACCTTTCCCCATCACACGGTGTACTATCTTCTGGGTTTCTCATGCATGTTTTCGATGTAGGAAGATGCCCTTGAAGCTGGAGATTTGGGACCCATGCGATGGGTACCACGCAGTATTACTTTAAAGGGTCTGCGTTTGCTCACCCAACCTCACCAAACCTCTCAGCCCCAAGAGTGTCCACCCTTATGTCTCATCCAGCTGTGGGTCTAGATATGGTCAATCCAGGTTGCATCACAGCCCCTGAACGCATTGTGTAAGAATTTCTATCTCTTTCACTGTCGTTGTTTCATGGGTTTTTCAAAGTAATTTATTTTCATAATGGGGTTTAGCTGCTTTTCACTGCTGTGTTTATGCCGCTTTACACCCACTTGACACACTAACAGAGAGATATCAATACATAGGTTTTAAGATTATTACTAGTCAGATATATTCTTGTGCGGTGAATAGGGCGTGTTGAGTCCAGTTCTCTGAGCAAGGAGTAGGTCTTGTCTACTACATATTGGGTTTATGGAACGGTATCTGAGCTAATTTGATACCCTTGTTTTATGTATCACCCCACCTCCCCTTTCCCGTTAAGCAGCCATAGTCTGTTTTCTGCATGTGTGACTCTGTTCTGTTTTGTAATTCAGTTCAAGTGTAACGGTTTTTACATTCCCTCTAAAAGTGATACCTTATGAGAAGTGTCCTTTTCTGTGTGACTTATTTCACTTAGAATCGTCGTACCTAAATCCACTCATCATGCTGCTACTAACCTTATGACATTGATTTCATGGCTGAGTGATATTCCATTGTACATAAGGACCACAACTTCTTTATCCATTTTTCTCTTTCCTGGGATATTGACGGTGGAATGAAGTGGAGGTCCTTGTCAACAGAGCAGCCCTCAACTTTGGGGTGCTTGTGTCTTGCTGATTTTTAATTTTCCCAATTTATACCCCCATGAGTGGAAGTGCCCTATGCTCTCTAAGCTGTGTTTTTCAGATGTTTCAGGACACACCGTACACTTCTCCAGAGTGGCTGTTGGCAATTTACATCCCGCCCATCAGTGTAGCAAGGCTCCCATTTCTCCATGGCCTGTCCTGCATTTCTGGTTTTGACACTTTTTTCAGCATGGCCCTTTTGACCGATGGGAAGCGAGACTTCTCTGTAGCGCTGATTTGCCTTTCCAGGTTGCTTGGTTGGCCAAAAAGGGCGTATGCGTTTTTTCCTGAATATATTCAGGAAAAAACGCATACGCCCTTTTTGGCCAAGGGCATCATTGTCAACGTTTTGCTGCTTTTCATGTGCTTTAAAGACGATTCGTATCTACCTCCTGAAATCTGTTTCGTGCAATTCTGCCTTGATTTCAAATCCTCTTCTTTGCCTTCCCTCAATATATTTGTGGACGAGAGTTATCATTTATAACTCTGCAGGTTTGTGAATTGCAGTGTCCTGAACCTCCATTTTACAACTCGCTTTTTTGGGAGCTGGCCGCAAAAGTGCAGGATGGCTTCAGGCCCTGTTCTGGTTCCGGGGGGCAGGCTGAGCCTGTGGTTAATTCTTCTTCCTGATGGGAAAATAGAGTGACCTGTGCCTGTCCCAACACCAAGAGCTAGTCTCTCGTTGGTTCGCCGTCTTCCCGTTCATCCTCAGGACAAATTGCAACCTGTACGGAACAGGAGGTTAAAGGTGCTGATGCTCCAAGTAGGGAGATTGCTAGTAAAGCGGAAAGAATGGCGAACCCGGGCACAAGGAAATGAGAAATGAGGTGCGTTTTAGAAACCTTTCCCCATCACACGGTGTACTATCTTCTGGGTTTCTCATGCATGTTTTCGATGTAGGAAGATGCCCTTGAAGCTGGAGATTTGGGACCCATGCGATGGGTACCACGCAGTATTACTTTAAAGGGTCTGCGTTTGCTCACCCAACCTCACCAAACCTCTCAGCCCCAAGAGTGTCCACCCTTATGTCTCATCCAGCTGTGGGTCTAGATATGGTCAATCCAGGTTGCATCACAGCCCCTGAACGCATTGTGTAAGAATTTCTCTCTCTTTCACTGTCGTTGTTTCATGGGTTTTTCAAAGTAATTTATTTTCATAATGGGGTTTAGCTGCTTTTCACTGCTGTGTTTATGCCGCTTTACACCCACTTGACACACTAACAGAGAGATATCAATACATAGGTTTTAAGATTATTACTAGTCAGATATATTCTTGTGCGGTGAATAGGGCGTGTTGAGTCCAGTTCTCTGAGCAAGGAGTAGGTCTTGTCTACTACATATTGGGTTTATGGAACGGTATCTGAGCTAATTTGATACCCTTGTTTTATGTATCACCCCACCTCCCCTTTCCCGTTAAGCAGCCATAGTCTGTTTTCTGCATGTGTGACTCTGTTCTGTTTTGTAATTCAGTTCAAGTGTAACGGTTTTTACATTCCCTCTATCAGTGATACCTTATGAGAAGTGTCCTTTTCTGTGTGACTTATTTCACTTAGAATCGTCGTACCTAAATCCACTCATCATGCTGCTACTAACCTTATGACATTGATTTCATGGCTGAGTGATATTCCATTGTACATAAGGACCACAACTTCTTTATCCATTTTTCTCTTTCCTGGGATATTTAAGGTGGAATGAAGTGGAGGTCCTTGTCAACAGAGCAGCCCTCAACTTTGGGGTGCTTGTGTCTTGCTGATTTTTAATTTTCCCAATTTATACCCCCATGAGTGGAAGTGCCCTATGCTCTCTAAGCTGTGTTTTTCAGATGTTTCAGGACACACCGTACACTTCTCCAGAGTGGCTGTTGGCAATTTACATCCCGCCCATCAGTGTAGCAAGGCTCCCATTTCTCCATGGCCTGTCCTGCATTTCTGGTTTTGACACTTTTTTCAGCATGGCCCTTTTGACCGATGGGAAGCGAGACTTCTCTGTAGCGCTGATTTGCCTTTCCAGGTTGCTTGGTTGGCCAAAAAGGGCGTATGCGTTTTTTCCTGAATATATTCAGGAAAAAACGCATACGCCCTTTTTGGCCAAGGGCATCATTGTCAACGTTTTGCCGCTTTTCATGTGCTTTAAAGGCGATTCGTATCTACCTCCTGAAATCTGTTTCGTGCAATTCTGCCTTGATTTCAAATCCTCTTCTTTGCCTTCCCTCAATATATTTGTGGACGAGAGTTATCATTTATAACTCTGCAGGTTTGTGAATTGCAGTGCCCTGAACCTCCATTTTACAACTCGCTTTTTTGGGAGCTGGCCGCAAAAGCGCAGGATGGCTTCAGGCCCTGTTCTGGTTCCGGGGGGCAGGCTGAGCCTGTGGTTAATTCTTCTTCCTGATGGGAAAATAGAGTGACCTGTGCCTGTCCCGACACCAAGAGCTAGTCTCTCGTTGGTTCCCCGTCTTCCCGTTCATCCTCAGGACAAATTGCAACCTGTACGGAACAGGAGGTTAAAGGTGCTGATGCTCCAAGTAGGGAGATTGCTAGTAAAGCGGCTGGAATGGCGAACCCGGGCACAAGGAGATGAGAAATGAGGTGCGTTTTAGAAACCTTTCCCCATCACACGGTGTACCATCTTCTGGGTTTCTCATGCATGTTTTCGATGTAGGAAGATGCCCTTGAACCTGGAGATTTGGGACCCATGCGATGGGTACCACGCAGTATTACTTTAAAGGGTCTGCGTTTGCTCACCCAACCTCACCAAACCTCTCAGTCCCAAGAGTGTCCACCCTTATGTCTCATCCAGCTGTGGGTCTAGATATGGTCAATCCAGGTTGCATCACAGCCCCTGAACGCATTGTGTAAGAATTTCTCTCTCTTTCACTGTCGTTGTTTCATGGGTTTTTCAAAGTAATTTATTTTCATAATGGGGTTTAGCTGCTTTTCACTGCTGTGTTTATGCCGCTTTACACCCACTTGACACACTAACAGAGAGATATCAATACATAGGTTTTAAGATTATTACTAGTCAGATATATTCTTGTGCGGTGAATAGGGCGTGTTGAGTCCAGTTCTCTGAGCAAGGAGTAGGTCTTGTCTACTACATATTGGGTTTATGGAACGGTATCTGAGCTAATTTGATACCCTTGTTTTATGTATCACCCCACCTCCCCTTTCCCGTTAAGCAGCCATAGTCTGTTTTCTGCATGTGTGACTCTGTTCTGTTTTGTAATTCAGTTCAAGTGTAACGGTTTTTACATTCCCTCTATCAGTGATACCTTATGAGAAGTGTCCTTTTCTGTGTGACTTATTTCACTTAGAATCGTCGTACCTAAATCCACTCATCATGCTGCTACTAACCTTATGACATTGATTTCATGGCTGAGTGATATTCCATTGTACATAAGGACCACAACTTCTTTATCCATTTTTCTCTTTCCTGGGATATTTAAGGTGGAATGAAGTGGAGGTCCTTGTCAACAGAGCAGCCCTCAACTTTGGGGTGCTTGTGTCTTGCTGATTTTTAATTTTCCCAATTTATACCCCCATGAGTGGAAGTGCCCTATGCTCTCTAAGCTGTGTTTTTCAGATGTTTCAGGACACACCGTACACTTCTCCAGAGTGGCTGTTGGCAATTTACATCCCGCCCATCAGTGTAGCAAGGCTCCCATTTCTCCATGGCCTGTCCTGCATTTCTGGTTTTGACACTTTTTTCAGCATGGCCCTTTTGACCGATGGGAAGCGAGACTTCTCTGTAGCGCTGATTTGCCTTTCCAGGTTGCTTGGTTGGCCAAAAAGGGCGTATGCGTTTTTTCCTGAATATATTCAGGAAAAAACGCATACGCCCTTTTTGGCCAAGGGCATCATTGTCAACGTTTTGCCGCTTTTCATGTGCTTTAAAGGCGATTCGTATCTACCTCCTGAAATCTGTTTCGTGCAATTCTGCCTTGATTTCAAATCCTCTTCTTTGCCTTCCCTCAATATATTTGTGGACGAGAGTTATCATTTACAACTCTGCAGGTTTGTGAATTGCAGTGCCCTGAACCTCCATTTTACAACTCGCTTTTTTGGGAGCTGGCCGCAAAAGCGCAGGATGGCTTCAGGCCCTGTTCTGGTTCCGGGGGGCAGGCTGAGCCTGTGGTTAATTCTTCTTCCTGATGGGAAAATAGAGTGACCTGTGCCTGTCCCGACACCAAGAGCTAGTCTCTCGTTGGTTCCCCGTCTTCCCGTTCATCCTCAGGACAAATTGCAACCTGTAAGGAACAGGAGGTTAAAGGTGCTGATGCTCCAAGTAGGGAGATTGCTAGTAAAGCGGCTGGAATGGCGAACCCGGGCACAAGGAGATGAGAAATGAGGTGCGTTTTAGAAACCTTTCCCCATCACACGGTGTACCATCTTCTGGGTTTCTCATGCATGTTTTCGATGTAGGAAGATGCCCTTGAACCTGGAGATTTGGGACCCATGCGATGGGTACCACGCAGTATTACTTTAAAGGGTCTGCGTTTGCTCACCCAACCTCACCAAACCTCTCAGCCCCAAGAGTGTCCACCCTTATGTCTCATCCAGCTGTGGGTCTAGATATGGTCAATCCAGGTTGCATCACAGCCCCTGAACGCATTGTGTAAGAATTTCTCTCTCTTTCACTGTCGTTGTTTCATCGGTTTTTCAAAGTAATTTATTTTCATAATGGGGTTTAGCTGCTTTTCACTGCTGTGTTTATGCCGCTTTACACCCACTTGACACACTAACAGAGAGATGTCAATACATAGGTTTTAAGATTATTACTAGTCAGATATATTCTTGTGCGGTGAATAGGGCGTGTTGAGTCCAGTTCTCTGAGCAAGGAGTAGGTCTTGTCTACTACATATTGGGTTTATGGAACGGTATCTGAGCTAATTTGATACCCTTGTTTTATGTATCACCCCACCTCCCCTTTCCCGTTAAGCAGCCATAGTCTGTTTTCTGCATGTGTGACTCTGTTCTGTTTTGTAATTCAGTTCAAGTGTAACGGTTTTTACATTCCCTCTATCAGTGATACCTTATGAGAAGTGTCCTTTTCTGTGTGACTTATTTCACTTAGAATCGTCGTACCTAAATCCACTCATCATGCTGCTACTAACCTTATGACATTGATTTCATGGCTGAGTGATATTCCATTGTACATAAGGACCACAACTTCTTTATCCATTTTTCTCTTTCCTGGGATATTTAAGGTGGAATGAAGTGGAGGTCCTTGTCAACAGAGCAGCCCTCAACTTTGGGGTGCTTGTGTCTTGCTGATTTTTAATTTTCCCAATTTATACCCCCATGAGTGGAAGTGCCCTATGCTCTCTAAGCTGTGTTTTTCAGATGTTTCAGGACACACCGTACACTTCTCCAGAGTGGCTGTTGGCAATTTACATCCCGCCCATCAGTGTAGCAAGGCTCCCATTTCTCCATGGCCTGTCCTGCATTTCTGGTTTTGACACTTTTTTCAGCATGGCCCTTTTGACCGATGGGAAGCGAGACTTCTCTGTAGCGCTGATTTGCCTTTCCAGGTTGCTTGGTTGGCCAAAAAGGGCGTATGCGTTTTTTCCTGAATATATTCAGGAAAAAACGCATACGCCCTTTTTGGCCAAGGGCATCATTGTCAACGTTTTGCCGCTTTTCATGTGCTTTAAAGGCGATTCGTATCTACCTCCTGAAATCTGTTTCGTGCAATTCTGCCTTGATTTCAAATCCTCTTCTTTGCCTTCCCTCAATATATTTGTGGACGAGAGTTATCATTTATAACTCTGCAGGTTTGTGAATTGCAGTGCCCTGAACCTCCATTTTACAACTCGCTTTTTTGGGAGCTGGCCGCAAAAGCGCAGGATGGCTTCAGGCCCTGTTCTGGTTCCGGGGGGCAGGCTGAGCCTGTGGTTAATTCTTCTTCCTGATGGGAAAATAGAGTGACCTGTGCCTGTCCCGACACCAAGAGCTAGTCTCTCGTTGGTTCCCCGTCTTCCCGTTCATCCTCAGGACAAATTGCAACCTGTACGGAACAGGAGGTTAAAGGTGCTGATGCTCCAAGTAGGGAGATTGCTAGTAAAGCGGCTGGAAAGGCGAACCCGGGCACAAGGAGATGAGAAATGAGGTGCGTTTTAGAAACCTTTCCCCATCACACGGTGTACCATCTTCTGGGTTTCTCATGCATGTTTTCGATGTAGGAAGATGCCCATGAACCTGGAGATTTGGGACCCATGCGATGGGTACCACGCAGTATTACTTTAAAGGGTCTGCGTTTGCTCACCCAACCTCACCAAACCTCTCAGCCCCAAGAGTGTCCACCCTTATGTCTCATCCAGCTGTGGGTCTAGATATGGTCAATCCAGGTTGCATCACAGCCCCTGAACGCATTGTGTAAGAATTTCTCTCTCTTTCACTGTCGTTGTTTCATCGGTTTTTCAAAGTAATTTATTTTCATAATGGGGTTTAGCTGCTTTTCACTGCTGTGTTTATGCCGCTTTACACCCACTTGACACACTAACTGAGAGATGTCAATACATAGGTTTTAAGATTATTACTAGTCAGATATATTCTTGTGCGGTGAATAGGGCGTGTTGAGTCCAGTTCTCTGAGCAAGGAGTAGGTCTTGTCTACTACATATTGGGTTTATGGAACGGTATCTGAGCTAATTTGATACCCTTGTTTTATGTATCACCCCACCTCCCCTTTCCCGTTAAGCAGCCATAGTCTGTTTTCTGCATGTGTGACTCTGTTCTGTTTTGTAATTCAGTTCAAGTGTAACGGTTTTTACATTCCCTCTATCAGTGATACCTTATGAGAAGTGTCCTTTTCTGTGTGACTTATTTCACTTAGAATCGTCGTACCTAAATCCACTCATCATGCTGCTACTAACCTTATGACATTGATTTCATGGCTGAGTGATATTCCATTGTACATAAGGACCACAACTTCTTTATCCATTTTTCTCTTTCCTGGGATATTTAAGGTGGAATGAAGTGGAGGTCCTTGTCAACAGAGCAGCCCTCAACTTTGGGGTGCTTGTGTCTTGCTGATTTTTCATTTTCCCAATTTATACCCCCATGAGTGGAAGTGCCCTATGCTCTCTAAGCTGTGTTTTTCAGATGTTTCAGGACACACCGTACACTTCTCCAGAGTGGCTGTTGGCAATTTACATCCCGCCCATCAGTGTAGCAAGGCTCCCATTTCTCCATGGCCTGTCCTGCATTTCTGGTTTTGACACTTTTTTCAGCATGGCCCTTTTGACCGATGGGAAGCGAGACTTCTCTGTAGCGCTGATTTGCCTTTCCAGGTTGCTTGGTTGGCCAAAAAGGGCGTATGCGTTTTTTCCTGAATATATTCAGGAAAAAACGCATACGCCCTTTTTGGCCAAGGGCATCATTGTCAACGTTTTGCCGCTTTTCATGTGCTTTAAAGGCGATTCGTATCTACCTCCTGAAATCTGTTTCGTGCAATTCTGCCTTGATTTCAAATCCTCTTCTTTGCCTTCCCTCAATATATTTGTGGACGAGAGTTATCATTTATAACTCTGCAGGTTTGTGAATTGCAGTGCCCTGAACCTCCATTTTACAACTCGCTTTTTTGGGAGCTGGCCGCAAAAGCGCAGGATGGCTTCAGGCCCTGTTCTGGTTCCGGGGGGCAGGCTGAGCCTGTGGTTAATTCTTCTTCCTGATGGGAAAATAGAGTGACCTGTGCCTGTCCCGACACCAAGAGCTAGTCTCTCGTTGGTTCCCCGTCTTCCCGTTCATCCTCAGGACAAATTGCAACCTGTACGGAACAGGAGGTTAAAGGTGCTGATGCTCCAAGTAGGGAGATTGCTAGTAAAGCGGCGGGAAAGGCGAACCCGGGCACAAGGAGATGAGAAATGAGGTGCGTTTTAGAAACATTTCCCCATCACACGATATACCATCTTCTGGGTTTCTCATGCATGTTTTCGATGTAGGAAGATGCCCTTGAACCTGGAGATTTGGGACCCATGCGATGGGTACCACGCAGTATTACTTTAAAGGGTCTGCGTTTGCTCACCCAACCTCACCAAACCTCTCAGCCCCAAGAGTGTCCACCCTTATGTCTCATCCAGCTGTGGGTCTAGATATGGTCAATCCAGGTTGCATCACAGCCCCTGAACGCATTGTGTAAGAATTTCTCTCTCTTTCACTGTCGTTGTTTCATGGGTTTTTCAAAGTAATTTAATTTCATAATGGGGTTTAGCTGCTTTTCACTGCTGTGTTTATGCCGCTTTACACCCACTTGACACACTAACAGAGAGATATCAATACATAGGTTTTAAGATTATTACTAGTCAGGTATATTCTTGTGCGGTGAATAGGGCGTGTTGAGTCCAGTTCTCTGAGTAAGGAGTAGGTCTTGTCTACTACATATTGGGTTTATGGAACGGTATCTGAGCTAATTTGATACCCTTGTTTTATGTATCACCCCACCTCCCCTTTCCCGTTAAGCAGCCATAGTCTGTTTTCTGCATGTGTGACTCTGTTCTGTTTTGTAATTCAGTTCAAGTGTAACGGTTTTTACATTCCCTCTATCAGTGATACCTTATGAGAAGTGTCCTTTTCTGTGTGACTTATTTCACTTAGAATCGTCGTACCTAAATCCACTCATCATGCTGCTACTAACCTTATGACATTGATTTCATGGCTGAGTGATATTCCATTGTACATAAGGACCACAACTTCTTTATCCATTTTTCTCTTTCCTGGGATATTGACGGTGGAATGAAGTGGAGGTCCTTGTCAACAGAGCAGCCCTCAACTTTGGGGTGCTTGTGTCTTGCTGATTTTTAATTTTCCCAATTTATACCCCCATGAGTGGAAGTGCCCTATGCTCTCTAAGCTGTGTTTTTCAGATGTTTCAGGACACACCGTACACTTCTCCAGAGTGGCTGTTGGCAATTTACATCCCGCCCATCAGTGTAGCAAGGCTCCCATTTCTCCATGGCCTATACTGCATTTCTGGTTTTGACACTTTTTTCAGCATGGCCCTTTTGACCGATGGGAAGCGAGACTTCTCTGTAGCGCTGATTTGCCTTTCCAGGTTGCTTGGTTGGCCAAAAAGGGCGTATGCGTTTTTTCCTGAATATATTCAGGAAAAAACGCATACGCCCTTTTTGGCCAAGGGCATCATTGTCAACGTTTTGCCGCTTTTCATGTGCTTTAAAGGCGATTCGTATCTACCTCCTGAAATCTGTTTCGTGCAATTCTGCCTTGATTTCAAATCCTCTTCTTTGCCTTCCCTCAATATATTTATGGACGAGAGTTATCATTTATAACTCTGCAGGTTTGTGAATTGCAGTGCCCTGAACCTCCATTTTACAACTCGCTTTTTTGGGAGCTGGCCGCAAAAGCGCAGGATGGCTTCAGGCCCTGTTCTGGTTCCGGGGGGCAGGCTGAGCCTGTGGTTAATTCTTCTTCCTGATGGGAAAATAGAGTGACCTGTGCCTGTCCCGACACCAAGAGCTAGTCTCTCGTTGGTTCCCCGTCTTCCCGTTCATCCTCAGGACAAATTGCAACCTGTACGGAACAGGAGGTTAAAGGTGCTGATACTCCAAGTAGGGAGATTGCTAGTAAAGCGGCTGGAATGGCGAACCCGGGCACCAGGAGATGAGAAATGAGGTGCGTTTTAGAAACCTTTCCCCATCACATGGTGTACCATCTCCTGGGTTTCTCATGCATGTTTTCGATTTAGGAAGATGCCCTTGAACCTGGAGATTTGGGACCCATGCGATGGGTACCACGAAGTATTACTTTAAAGGGTCTGCGTTTGCTCACCCAACCTCACCAAACCTCTCAGCCCCAAGAGTGTCCACCCTTATGCCTCATCCAGCTGTGGGTCTAGATATGGTCAATCCAGGTTGCATCACAGCCCCTGCACGCATTGTGTAAGAATTTCTCTCTCTTTCACTGTCGTTGTTTCATGGGTTTTTCAAAGTAATTTATTTTCATAATGGGGTTTAGCTGCTTTTCACTGCTGTGTTTATGCCGCTTTACACCCACTTGACACACTAACAGAGAGATATCAATACATAGGTTTTAAGATTATTACTAGTCAGGTATATTCTTGTGCGGTGAATAGGGCGTGTTGAGTCCAGTTCTCTGAGCAAGGAGTAGGTCTTGTCTACTACATATTGGGTTTATGGAACGGTATCTGAGCTAATTTGATACCCTTGTTTTATGTATCACCCCACCTCCCCTTTCCCGTTAAGCAGCCATAGTCTGTTTTCTGCATGTGTGACTCTATTCTGTTTTGTAATTCAGTTCAAGTGTAACGGTTTTTACATTCCCTCTATCAGTGATACCTTATGAGAAGTGTCCTTTTCTGTGTGACTTATTTCACTTAGAATCGTCGTACCTAAATCCACTCATCATGCTGCTACTAACCTTATGACATTGATTTCATGGCTGAGTGATATTCCATTGTACATAAGGACCACAACTTCTTTATCCATTTTTCTCTTTCCTGGGATATTTAAGGTGGAATGAAGTGGAGGTCCTTGTCAACAGAGCAGCCCTCAACTTTGGGGTGCTTGTGTCTTGCTGATTTTTAATTTTCCCAATTTATACCCCCATGAGTGGAAGTGCCCTATGCTCTCTAAGCTGTGTTTTTCAGATGTTTCAGGACACACCGTACACTTCTCCAGAGTGGCTGTTGGCAATTTACATCCCGCCCATCAGTGTAGCAAGGCTCCCATTTCTCCATGGCCTGTCCTGCATTTCTGGTTTTGACACTTTTTTCAGCATGGCCCTTTTGACCGATGGGAAGCGAGACTTCTCTGTAGCGCTGATTTGCCTTTCCAGGTTGCTTGGTTGGCCAAAAAGGGCGTATGCGTTTTTTCCTGAATATATTCAGGAAAAAACGCATACGCCCTTTTTGGCCAAGGGCATCATTGTCAACGTTTTGCCGCTTTTCATGTGCTTTAAAGGCGATTCGTATCTACCTCCTGAAATCTGTTTCGTGCAATTCTGCCTTGATTTCAAATCCTCTTCTTTGCCTTCCCTCAATATATTTGTGGACGAGAGTTGTCATTTATAACTCTGCAGGTTTGTGAATTGCAGTGCCCTGAACCTCCATTTTACAACTCGCTTTTTTGGGAGCTGGCCGCAAAAGCGCAGGATGGCTTCAGGCCCTGTTCTGGTTCCGGGGGGGCAGGCTGAGCCTGTGGTTAATTCTTCTTCCTGATGGGAAAATAGAGTGACCTGTGCCTGTCCCGACACCAAGAGCTAGTCTCTCGTTGGTTCCCCGTCTTCCCGTTCATCCTCAGGACAAATTGCAACCTGTAAGGAACAGGAGGTTAAAGGTGATGATGCTCCAAGTAGGGAGATTGCTAGTAAAGCGGCTGGAATGGCGAACCCGGGCACAAGGAGATGAGAAATGAGGTGCGTTTTAGAAACCTTTCCCCATCACACGGTGTACCATCTTCTGGGTTTCTCATGCATGTTTTCGATGTAGGAAGATGCCCTTGAACCTGGAGATTTGGGACCCATGCGATGGGTACCACGCAGTATTACTTTAAAGGGTCTGCGTTTGCTCACCCAACCTCACCAAACCTCTCAGCCCCAAGAGTGTCCACCCTTATGTCTCATCCAGCTGTGGGTCTAGATATGGTCAATCCAGGTTGCATCACAGCCCCTGAACGCATTGTGTAAGAATTTCTCTCTCTTTCACTGTCGTTGTTTCATGGGTTTTTCAAAGTAATTTATTTTCATAATGGGGTTTAGCTGCTTTTCAGTGCTGTGTTTATGCCGCTTTACACCCACTTGACACACTAACAGAGAGATGTCAATACATAGGTTTTAAGATTATTACTAGTCAGATATATTCTTGTGCGGTGAATAGGGCGTGTTGAGTCCAGTTCTCTGAGCAAGGAGTAGGTCTTGTCTACTACATATTGGGTTTATGGAACGGTATCTGAGCTAATTTGATACCCTTGTTTTATGTATCACCCCACCTCCCCTTTCCCGTTAAGCAGCCATAGTGTGTTTTCTGCATGTGTGACTCTGTTCTGTTTTGTAATTCAGTTCAAGTGTAACGGTTTTTACATTCCCTCTATCAGTGATACCTTATGAGAAGTGTCCTTTTCTGTGTGACTTATTTCACTTAGAATCGTCGTACCTAAATCCACTCATCATGCTGCTACTAACCTTATGACATTGATTTCATGGCTGAGTGATATTCCATTGTACATAAGGACCACAACTTCTTTATCCATTTTTCTCTTTCCTGGGATATTGACGGTGGAATGAAGTGGAGGTCCTTGTCAACAGAGCAGCCCTCAACTTTGGGGTGCTTGTGTCTTGCTGATTTTTAATTTTCCCAATTTATACCCCCATGAGTGGAAGTGCCCTATGCTCTCTAAGCTGTGTTTTTCAGATGTTTCAGGACACACCGTACACTTCTCCAGAGTGGCTGTTGGCAATTTACATCCCGCCCATCAGTGTAGCAAGGCTCCCATTTCTCCATGGCCTGTCCTGCATTTCTGGTTTTGACACTTTTTTCAGCATGGCCCTTTTGACCGATGGGAAGCGAGACTTCTCTGTAGCGCTGATTTGCCTTTCCAGGTTGCTTGGTTGGCCAAAAAGGGCGTATGCGTTTTTTCCTGAATATATTCAGGAAAAAACGCATACGCCCTTTTTGGCCAAGGGCATCATTGTCAACGTTTTGCCGCTTTTCATGTGCTTTAAAGGCGATTCGTATCTACCTCCTGAAATCTGTTTCGTGCAATTCTGCCTTGATTTCAAATCCTCTTCTTTGCCTTCCCTCAATATATTTGTGGACGAGAGTTATCATTTATAACTCTGCAGGTTTGTGAATTGCAGTGCCCTGAACCTCCATTTTACAACTCGCTTTTTTGGGAGCTGGCCGCAAAAGCGCAGGATGGCTTCAGGCCCTGTTCTGGTTCCGGGGGGCAGGCTGAGCCTGTGGTTAATTCTTCTTCCTGATGGGAAAATAGAGTGACCTGTGCCTGTCCCGACACCAAGAGCTAGTCTCTCGTTGGTTCCCCGTCTTCCCGTTCATCCTCAGGACAAATTGCAACCTGTACGGAACAGGAGGTTAAAGGTGCTGATGCTCCAAGTAGGGAGATTGCTAGTAAAGCGGCTGGAAAGGCGAACCCGGGCACAAGGAGATGAGAAATGAGGTGCGTTTTAGAAACCTTTCCCCATCACACGGTGTACCATCTTCTGGGTTTCTCATGCATGTTTTCGATGTAGGAAGATGCCCTTGAACCTGGAGATTTGGGACCCATGCGATGGGTACCACGCAGTATTACTTTAAAGGGTCTGCGTTTGCTCACCCAACCTCACCAAACCTCTCAGCCCCAAGAGTGTCCACCCTTATGTCTCATCCAGCTGTGGGTCTAGATATGGTCAATCCAGGTTGCATCACAGCCCCTGAACTCATTGTGTAAGAATTTCTATCTCTTTCACTGTCGTTGTTTCATGGGTTTTTCAAAGTAATTTATTTTCATAATGGGGTTTAGCTGCTTTTCACTGCTGTGTTTATGCCGCTTTACACCCACTTGACACACTAACAGAGAGATATCAATACATAGGTTTTAAGATTATTACTAGTCAGGTATATTCTTGTGCGGTGAATAGGGCGTGTTGAGTCCAGTTCTCTGAGCAAGGAGTAGGTCTTGTCTACTACATATTGGGTTTATGGAACGGTATCTGAGCTAATTTGATACCCTTGTTTTATGTATCACCCCACCTCCCCTTTCCCGTTAAGCAGCCATAGTCTGTTTTCTGCATGTGTGACTCTGTTCTGTTTTGTAATTCAGTTCAAGTGTAACGGTTTTTACATTCCCTCTAAAAGTGATACCTTATGAGAAGTGTCCTTTTCTGTGTGACTTATTTCACTTAGAATCGTCGTACCTAAATCCACTCATCATGCTGCTACTAACCTTATGACATTGATTTCATGGCTGAGTGATATTCCATTGTACATAAGGACCACAACTTCTTTATCCATTTTTCTCTTTCCTGGGATATTTAAGGTGGAATGAAGTGGAGGTCCTTGTCAACAGAGCAGCCCTCAACTTTGGGGTGCTTGTGTCTTGCTGATTTTTCATTTTCCCAATTTATACCCCCATGAGTGGAAGTGCCCTATGCTCTCTAAGCTGTGTTTTTCAGATGTTTCAGGACACACCGTACACTTCTCCAGAGTGGCTGTTGGCAATTTACATCCCGCCCATCAGTGTAGCAAGGCTCCCATTTCTCCATGGCCTGTCCTGCATTTCTGGTTTTGACACTTTTTTCAGCATGGCCCTTTTGACCGATGGGAAGCGAGACTTCTCTGTAGCGCTGATTTGCCTTTCCAGGTTGCTTGGTTGGCCAAAAAGGGCGTATGCGTTTTTTCCTGAATATATTCAGGAAAAAACGCATACGCCCTTTTTGGCCAAGGGCATCATTGTCAACGTTTTGCCGCTTTTCATGTGCTTTAAAGGCGATTCGTATCTACCTCCTGAAATCTGTTTCGTGCAATTCTGCCTTGATTTCAAATCCTCTTCTTTGCCTTCCCTCAATATATTTGTGGACGAGAGTTATCATTTATAACTCTGCAGGTTTGTGAATTGCAGTGCCCTGAACCTCCATTTTACAACTCGCTTTTTTGGGAGCTGGCCGCAAAAGCGCAGGATGGCTTCAGGCCCTGTTCTGGTTCCGGGAGGCAGGCTGAGCCTGTGGTTAATTCTTCTTCCTGATGGGAAAATAGAGTGACCTGTGCCTGTCCCGACACCAAGAGCTAGTCTCTCGTTGGTTCCCCGTCTTCCCGTTCATCCTCAGGACAAATTGCAACCTGTACGGAACAGGAGGTTAAAGGTGCTGATGCTCCAAGTAGGGAGATTGCTAGTAAAGCGGCTGGAATGGCGAACCCGGGCACAAGGAGATGAGAAATGAGGTGCGTTTTAGAAACCTTTCCCCATCACACGGTGTACCATCTTCTGGGTTTCTCATGCATGTTTTCGATGTAGGAAGATGCCCTTGAACCTGGAGATTTGGGACCCATGCGATGGGTACCACGCAGTATTACTTTAAAGGGTCTGCGTTTGCTCACCCAACCTCACCAAACCTCTCAGCCCCAAGAGTGTCCACCCTTATGTCTCATCCAGCTGTGGGTCTAGATATGGTCAATCCAGGTTGCATCACATCCCCTGAACGCATTGTGTAAGAATTTCTCTCTCTTTCACTGTCGTTGTTTCATGGGTTTTTCAAAGTAATTTATTTTCATAATGGGGTTTAGCTGCTTTTCACTGCTGTGTTTATGCCGCTTTACACCCACTTGATACACTAACAGAGAGATATCAATACATAGGTTTTAAGATTATTACTAGTCAGATATATTCTTGTGCGGTGAATAGGGCGTGTTGAGTCCAGTTCTCTGAGCAAGGAGTAGGTCTTGTCTACTACATATTGGGTTTATGGAACGGTATCTGAGCTAATTTGATACCCTTGTTTTATGTATCACCCCACCTCCCCTTTCCCGTTAAGCAGCCATAGTCTGTTTTCTGCATGTGTGACTCTGTTCTGTTTTGTAATTCAGTTCAAGTGTAACGGTTTTTACATTCCCTCTATCAGTGATACCTTATGAGAAGTGTCCTTTTCTGTGTGACTTATTTCACTTAGAATCGTCGTACCTAAATCCACTCATCATGCTGCTACTAACCTTATGACATTGATTTCATGGCTGAGTGATATTCCATTGTACATAAGGACCACAACTTCTTTATCCATTTTTCTCTTTCCTGGGATATTGACGGTGGAATGAAGTGGAGGTCCTTGTCAACAGAGCAGCCCTCAACTTTGGGGTGCTTGTGTCTTGCTGATTTTTCATTTTCCCAATTTATACCCCCATGAGTGGAAGTGCCCTATGCTCTCTAAGCTGTGTTTTTCAGATGTTTCAGGACACACCGTACACTTCTCCAGAGTGGCTGTTGGCAATTTACATCCCGCCCATCAGTGTAGCAAGGCTCCCATTTCTCCATGGCCTGTCCTGCATTTCTGGTTTTGACACTTTTTTCAGCATGGCCCTTTTGACCGATGGGAAGCGAGACTTCTCTGTAGCGCTGATTTGCCTTTCCAGGTTGCTTGGTTGGCCAAAAAGGGCGTATGCGTTTTTTCCTGAATATATTCAGGAAAAAACGCATACGCCCTTTTTGGCCAAGGGCATCATTGTCAACGTTTTGCCGCTTTTCATGTGCTTTAAAGGCGATTCGTATCTACCTCCTGAAATCTGTTTCGTGCAATTCTGCCTTGATTTCAAATCCTCTTCTTTGCCTTCCCTCAATATATTTGTGGACGAGAGTTATCATTTATAACTCTGCAGGTTTGTGAATTGCAGTGCCCTGAACCTCCATTTTACAACTCGCTTTTTTGGGAGCTGGCCGCAAAAGC
The DNA here is from genome assembly GCF_965194805.1 of Balaenoptera borealis. Taxonomy (NCBI): domain Eukaryota; kingdom Metazoa; phylum Chordata; class Mammalia; order Artiodactyla; family Balaenopteridae; genus Balaenoptera; species Balaenoptera borealis. The sequence continues at coordinate 1,185,132 of NW_028124001.1, read as the reverse complement.
GCAGGATGGCTTCAGGCCCTGTTCTGGTTCCGGGGGGCAGGCTGAGCCTGTGGTTAATTCTTCTTCCTGATGGGAAAATAGAGTGACCTGTGCCTGTCCCGACACCAAGAGCTAGTCTCTCGTTGGTTCCCCGTCTTCCCGTTCATCCTCAGGACAAATTGCAACCTGTACGGAACAGGAGGTTAAAGGTGCTGATGCTCCAAGTAGGGAGATTGCTAGTAAAGCGGCTGGAAAGGCGAACCCGGGCACAAGGAGATGAGAAATGAGGTGCGTTTTAGAAACCTTTCCCCATCACACGGTGTACCATCTTCTGGGTTTCTCATGCATGTTTTCGATGTAGGAAGATGCCCTTGAACCTGGAGATTTGGGACCCATGCGATGGGTACCACGCAGTATTACTTTAAAGGGTCTGCGTTTGCTCACCCAACCTCACCAAACCTCTCAGCCCCAAGAGTGTCCACCCTTATGTCTCATCCAGCTGTGGGTCTAGATATGGTCAATCCAGGTTGCATCACATCCCCTGAACGCATTGTGTAAGAATTTCTCTCTCTTTCACTGTCGTTGTTTCATGGGTTTTTCAAAGTAATTTATTTTCATAATGGGGTTTAGCTGCTTTTCACTGCTGTGTTTATGCCGCTTTACACCCACTTGACACACTAACAGAGAGATATCAATACATAGGTTTTAAGATTATTACTAGTCAGATATATTCTTGTGCGGTGAATAGGGCGTGTTGAGTCCAGTTCTCTGAGCAAGGAGTAGGTCTTGTCTACTACATATTGGGTTTATGGAACGGTATCTGAGCTAATTTGATACCCTTGTTTTATGTATCACCCCACCTCCCCTTTCCCGTTAAGCAGCCATAGTCTGTTTTCTGCATGTGTGACTCTGTTCTGTTTTGTAATTCAGTTCAAGTGTAACGGTTTTTACATTCCCTCTATCAGTGATACCTTATGAGAAGTGTCCTTTTCTGTGTGACTTATTTCACTTAGAATCGTCGTACCTAAATCCACTCATCATGCTGCTACTAACCTTATGACATTGATTTCATGGCTGAGTGATATTCCATTGTACATAAGGACCACAACTTCTTTATCCATTTTTCTCTTTCCTGGGATATTGACGGTGGAATGAAGTGGAGGTCCTTGTCAACAGAGCAGCCCTCAACTTTGGGGTGCTTGTGTCTTGCTGATTTTTCATTTTCCCAATTTATACCCCCATGAGTGGAAGTGCCCTATGCTCTCTAAGCTGTGTTTTTCAGATGTTTCAGGACACACCGTACACTTCTCCAGAGTGGCTGTTGGCAATTTACATCCCGCCCATCAGTGTAGCAAGGCTCCCATTTCTCCATGGCCTGTCCTGCATTTCTGGTTTTGACACTTTTTTCAGCATGGCCCTTTTGACCGATGGGAAGCGAGACTTCTCTGTAGCGCTGATTTGCCTTTCCAGGTTGCTTGGTTGGCCAAAAAGGGCGTATGCGTTTTTTCCTGAATATATTCAGGAAAAAACGCATACGCCCTTTTTGGCCAAGGGCATCATTGTCAACGTTTTGCCGCTTTTCATGTGCTTTAAAGGCGATTCGTATCTACCTCCTGAAATCTGTTTCGTGCAATTCTGCCTTGATTTCAAATCCTCTTCTTTGCCTTCCCTCAATATATTTGTGGACGAGAGTTATCATTTATAACTCTGCAGGTTTGTGAATTGCAGTGCCCTGAACCTCCATTTTACAACTCGCTTTTTTGGGAGCTGGCCGCAAAAGCGCAGGATGGCTTCAGGCCCTGTTCTGGTTCCGGGGGGCAGGCTGAGCCTGTGGTTAATTCTTCTTCCTGATGGGAAAATAGAGTGACCTGTGCCTGTCCCGACACCAAGAGCTAGTCTCTCGTTGGTTCCCCGTCTTCCCGTTCATCCTCAGGACAAATTGCAACCTGTACGGAACAGGAGGTTAAAGGTGCTGATGCTCCAAGTAGGGAGATTGCTAGTAAAGCGGCTGGAATGGCGAACCCGGGCACAAGGAGATGAGAAATGAGGTGCGTTTTAGAAACCTTTCCCCATCACACGGTGTACCATCTTCTGGGTTTCTCATGCATGTTTTCGATGTAGGAAGATGCCCTTGAACCTGGAGATTTGGGACCCATGCGATGGGTACCACGCAGTATTACTTTAAAGGGTCTGCGTTTGCTCACCCAACCTCACCAAACCTCTCAGCCCCAAGAGTGTCCACCCTTATGTCTCATCCAGCTGTGGGTCTAGATATGGTCAATCCAGGTTGCATCACAGCCCCTGAACGCATTGTGTAAGAATTTCTATCTCTTTCACTGTCGTTGTTTCATGGGTTTTTCAAAGTAATTTAATTTCATAATGGGGTTTAGCTGCTTTTCACTGCTGTGTTTATGCCGCTTTACACCCACTTGACACACTAACAGAGAGATATCAATACATAGGTTTTAAGATTATTACTAGTCAGGTATATTCTTGTGCGGTGAATAGGGCGTGTTGAGTCCAGTTCTCTGAGTAAGGAGTAGGTCTTGTCTACTACATATTGGGTTTATGGAACGGTATCTGAGCTAATTTGATACCCTTGTTTTATGTATCACCCCACCTCCCCTTTCCCGTTAAGCAGCCATAGTCTGTTTTCTGCATGTGTGACTCTGTTCTGTTTTGTAATTCAGTTCAAGTGTAACGGTTTTTACATTCCCTCTATCAGTGATACCTTATGAGAAGTGTCCTTTTCTGTGTGACTTATTTCACTTAGAATCGTCGTACCTAAATCCACTCATCATGCTGCTACTAACCTTATGACATTGATTTCATGGCTGAGTGATATTCCATTGTACATAAGGACCACAACTTCTTTATCCATTTTTCTCTTTCCTGGGATATTGACGGTGGAATGAAGTGGAGGTCCTTGTCAACAGAGCAGCCCTCAACTTTGGGGTGCTTGTGTCTTGCTGATTTTTCATTTTCCCAATTTATACCCCCATGAGTGGAAGTGCCCTATGCTCTCTAAGCTGTGTTTTTCAGATGTTTCAGGACACACCGTACACTTCTCCAGAGTGGCTGTTGGCAATTTACATCCCGCCCATCAGTGTAGCAAGGCTCCCATTTCTCCATGGCCTGTCCTGCATTTCTGGTTTTGACACTTTTTTCAGCATGGCCCTTTTGACCGATGGGAAGCGAGACTTCTCTGTAGCGCTGATTTGCCTTTCCAGGTTGCTTGGTTGGCCAAAAAGGGCGTATGCGTTTTTTCCTGAATATATTCAGGAAAAAACGCATACGCCCTTTTTGGCCAAGGGCATCATTGTCAACGTTTTGCCGCTTTTCATGTGCTTTAAAGGCGATTCGTATCTACCTCCTGAAATCTGTTTCGTGCAATTCTGCCTTGATTTCAAATCCTCTTCTTTGCCTTCCCTCAATATATTTATGGACGAGAGTTATCATTTATAACTCTGCAGGTTTGTGAATTGCAGTGCCCTGAACCTCCATTTTACAACTCGCTTTTTTGGGAGCTGGCCGCAAAAGCGCAGGATGGCTTCAGGCCCTGTTCTGGTTCCGGGGGGCAGGCTGAGCCTGTGGTTAATTCTTCTTCCTGATGGGAAAATAGAGTGACCTGTGCCTGTCCCGACACCAAGAGCTAGTCTCTCGTTGGTTCCCCGTCTTCCCGTTCATCCTCAGGACAAATTGCAACCTGTACGGAACAGGAGGTTAAAGGTGCTGATACTCCAAGTAGGGAGATTGCTAGTAAAGCGGCTGGAATGGCGAACCCGGGCACCAGGAGATGAGAAATGAGGTGCGTTTTAGAAACCTTTCCCCATCACATGGTGTACCATCTCCTGGGTTTCTCATGCATGTTTTCGATTTAGGAAGATGCCCTTGAACCTGGAGATTTGGGACCCATGCGATGGGTACCACGAAGTATTACTTTAAAGGGTCTGCGTTTGCTCACCCAACCTCACCAAACCTCTCAGCCCCAAGAGTGTCCACCCTTATGCCTCATCCAGCTGTGGGTCTAGATATGGTCAATCCAGGTTGCATCACAGGCCCTGCACGCATTGTGTAAGAATTTCTCTCTCTTTCACTGTCGTTGTTTCATGGGTTTTTCAAAGTAATTTATTTTCATAATGGGGTTTAGCTGCTTTTCACTGCTGTGTTTATGCCGCTTTACACCCACTTGACACACTAACAGAGAGATATCAATACATAGGTTTTAAGATTATTACTAGTCAGGTATATTCTTGTGCGGTGAATAGGGCGTGTTGAGTCCAGTTCTCTGAGCAAGGAGTAGGTCTTGTCTACTACATATTGGGTTTATGGAACGGTATCTGAGCTAATTTGATACCCTTGTTTTATGTATCACCCCACCTCCCCTTTCCCGTTAAGCAGCCATAGTCTGTTTTCTGCATGTGTGACTCTATTCTGTTTTGTAATTCAGTTCAAGTGTAACGGTTTTTACATTCCCTCTATCAGTGATACCTTATGAGAAGTGTCCTTTTCTGTGTGACTTATTTCACTTAGAATCGTCGTACCTAAATCCACTCATCATGCTGCTACTAACCTTATGACATTGATTTCATGGCTGAGTGATATTCCATTGTACATAAGGACCACAACTTCTTTATCCATTTTTCTCTTTCCTGGGATATTTAAGGTGGAATGAAGTGGAGGTCCTTGTCAACAGAGCAGCCCTCAACTTTGGGGTGCTTGTGTCTTGCTGATTTTTCATTTTCCCAATTTATACCCCCATGAGTGGAAGTGCCCTATGCTCTCTAAGCTGTGTTTTTCAGATGTTTCAGGACACACCGTACACTTCTCCAGAGTGGCTGTTGGCAATTTACATCCCGCCCATCAGTGTAGCAAGGCTCCCATTTCTCCATGGCCTGTCCTGCATTTCTGGTTTTGACACTTTTTTCAGCATGGCCCTTTTGACCGATGGGAAGCGAGACTTCTCTGTAGCGCTGATTTGCCTTTCCAGGTTGCTTGGTTGGCCAAAAAGGGCGTATGCGTTTTTTCCTGAATATATTCAGGAAAAAACGCATACGCCCTTTTTGGCCAAGGGCATCATTGTCAACGTTTTGCCGCTTTTCATGTGCTTTAAAGGCGATTCGTATCTACCTCCTGAAATCTGTTTCGTGCAATTCTGCCTTGATTTCAAATCCTCTTCTTTGCCTTCCCTCAATATATTTGTGGACGAGAGTTGTCATTTATAACTCTGCAGGTTTGTGAATTGCAGTGCCCTGAACCTCCATTTTACAACTCGCTTTTTTGGGAGCTGGCCGCAAAAGCGCAGGATGGCTTCAGGCCCTGTTCTGGTTCCGGGGGGCAGGCTGAGCCTGTGGTTAATTCTTCTTCCTGATGGGAAAATAGAGTGACCTGTGCCTGTCCCGACACCAAGAGCTAGTCTCTCGTTGGTTCCCCGTCTTCCCGTTCATCCTCAGGACAAATTGCAACCTGTAAGGAACAGGAGGTTAAAGGTGATGATGCTCCAAGTAGGGAGATTGCTAGTAAAGCGGCTGGAATGGCGAACCCGGGCACAAGGAGATGAGAAATGAGGTGCGTTTTAGAAACCTTTCCCCATCACACGGTGTACCATCTTCTGGGTTTCTCATGCATGTTTTCGATGTAGGAAGATGCCCTTGAACCTGGAGATTTGGGACCCATGCGATGGGTACCACACAGTATTACTTTAAAGGGTCTGCGTTTGCTCACCCAACCTCACCAAACCTCTCAGCCCCAAGAGTGTCCACCCTTATGTCTCATCCAGCTGTGGGTCTAGATATGGTCAATCCAGGTTGCATCACAGCCCCTGAACGCATTGTGTAAGAATTTCTCTCTCTTTCACTGTCGTTGTTTCATGGGTTTTTCAAAGTAATTTATTTTCATAATGGGGTTTAGCTGCTTTTCACTGCTGTGTTTATGCCGCTTTACACCCACTTGACACACTAACAGAGAGATGTCAATACATAGGTTTTAAGATTATTACTAGTCAGATATATTCTTGTGCGGTGAATAGGGCGTGTTGAGTCCAGTTCTCTGAGCAAGGAGTAGGTCTTGTCTACTACATATTGGGTTTATGGAACGGTATCTGAGCTAATTTGATACCCTTGTTTTATGTATCACCCCACCTCCCCTTTCCCGTTAAGCAGCCATAGTCTGTTTTCTGCATGTGTGACTCTGTTCTGTTTTGTAATTCAGTTCAAGTGTAACGGTTTTTACATTCCCTCTATCAGTGATACCTTATGAGAAGTGTCCTTTTCTGTGTGACTTATTTCACTTAGAATCGTCGTACCTAAATCCACTCATCATGCTGCTACTAACCTTATGACATTGATTTCATGGCTGAGTGATATTCCATTGTACATAAGGACCACAACTTCTTTATCCATTTTTCTCTTTCCTGGGATATTTAAGGTGGAATGAAGTGGAGGTCCTTGTCAACAGAGCAGCCCTCAACTTTGGGGTGCTTGTGTCTTGCTGATTTTTCATTTTCCCAATTTATACCCCCATGAGTGGAAGTGCCCTATGCTCTCTAAGCTGTGTTTTTCAGATGTTTCAGGACACACCGTACACTTCTCCAGAGTGGCTGTTGGCAATTTACATCCCGCCCATCAGTGTAGCAAGGCTCCCATTTCTCCATGGCCTGTCCTGCATTTCTGGTTTTGACACTTTTTTCAGCATGGCCCTTTTGACCGATGGGAAGCGAGACTTCTCTGTAGCGCTGATTTGCCTTTCCAGGTTGCTTGGTTGGCCAAAAAGGGCGTATGCGTTTTTTCCTGAATATATTCAGGAAAAAACGCATACGCCCTTTTTGGCCAAGGGCATCATTGTCAACGTTTTGCCGCTTTTCATGTGCTTTAAAGGCGATTCGTATCTACCTCCTGAAATCTGTTTCGTGCAATTCTGCCTTGATTTCAAATCCTCTTCTTTGCCTTCCCTCAATATATTTGTGGACGAGAGTTATCATTTATAACTCTGCAGGTTTGTGAATTGCAGTGCCCTGAACCTCCATTTTACAACTCGCTTTTTTGGGAGCTGGCCGCAAAAGCGCAGGATGGCTTCAGGCCCTGTTCTGGTTCCGGGGGGCAGGCTGAGCCTGTGGTTAATTCTTCTTCCTGATGGGAAAATAGAGTGACCTGTGCCTGTCCCGACACCAAGAGCTAGTCTCTCGTTGGTTCCCCGTCTTCCCGTTCATCCTCAGGACAAATTGCAACCTGTACGGAACAGGAGGTTAAAGGTGCTGATGCTCCAAGTAGGGAGATTGCTAGTAAAGCGGCTGGAAAGGCGAACCCGGGCACAAGGAGATGAGAAATGAGGTGCGTTTTAGAAACCTTTCCCCATCACACGGTGTACCATCTTCTGGGTTTCTCATGCATGTTTTCGATGTAGGAAGATGCCCTTGAACCTGGAGATTTGGGACCCATGCGATGGGTACCACGCAGTATTACTTTAAAGGGTCTGCGTTTGCTCACCCAACCTCACCAAACCTCTCAGCCCCAAGAGTGTCCACCCTTATGTCTCATCCAGCTGTGGGTCTAGATATGGTCAATCCAGGTTGCATCACAGCCCCTGAACTCATTGTGTAAGAATTTCTATCTCTTTCACTGTCGTTGTTTCATGGGTTTTTCAAAGTAATTTATTTTCATAATGGGGTTTAGCTGCTTTTCACTGCTGTGTTTATGCCGCTTTACACCCACTTGACACACTAACAGAGAGATATCAATACATAGGTTTTAAGATTATTACTAGTCAGGTATATTCTTGTGCGGTGAATAGGGCGTGTTGAGTCCAGTTCTCTGAGCAAGGAGTAGGTCTTGTCTACTACATATTGGGTTTATGGAACGGTATCTGAGCTAATTTGATACCCTTGTTTTATGTATCACCCCACCTCCCCTTTCCCGTTAAGCAGCCATAGTCTGTTTTCTGCATGTGTGACTCTGTTCTGTTTTGTAATTCAGTTCAAGTGTAACGGTTTTTACATTCCCTCTAAAAGTGATACCTTATGAGAAGTGTCCTTTTCTGTGTGACTTATTTCACTTAGAATCGTCGTACCTAAATCCACTCATCATGCTGCTACTAACCTTATGACATTGATTTCATGGCTGAGTGATATTCCATTGTACATAAGGACCACAACTTCTTTATCCATTTTTCTCTTTCCTGGGATATTGACGGTGGAAAGAAGTGGAGGTCCTTGTCAACAGAGCAGCCCTCAACTTTGGGGTGCTTGTGTCTTGCTGATTTTTCATTTTCCCAATTTATACCCCCATGAGTGGAAGTGCCCTATGCTCTCTAAGCTGTGTTTTTCAGATGTTTCAGGACACACCGTACACTTCTCCAGAGTGGCTGTTGGCAATTTACATCCCGCCCATCAGTGTAGCAAGGCTCCCATTTCTCCATGGCCTGTCCTGCATTTCTGGTTTTGACACTTTTTTCAGCATGGCCCTTTTGACCGATGGGAAGCGAGACTTCTCTGTAGCGCTGATTTGCCTTTCCAGGTTGCTTGGTTGGCCAAAAAGGGCGTATGCGTTTTTTCCTGAATATATTCAGGAAAAAACGCATACGCCCTTTTTGGCCAAGGGCATCATTGTCAACGTTTTGCCGCTTTTCATGTGCTTTAAAGGCGATTCGTATCTACCTCCTGAAATCTGTTTCGTGCAATTCTGCCTTGATTTCAAATCCTCTTCTTTGCCTTCCCTCAATATATTTGTGGACGAGAGTTATCATTTATAACTCTGCAGGTTTGTGAATTGCAGTGCCCTGAACCTCCATTTTACAACTCGCTTTTTTGGGAGCTGGCCGCAAAAGCGCAGGATGGCTTCAGGCCCTGTTCTGGTTCCGGGAGGCAGGCTGAGCCTGTGGTTAATTCTTCTTCCTGATGGGAAAATAGAGTGACCTGTGCCTGTCCCGACACCAAGAGCTAGTCTCTCGTTGGTTCCCCGTCTTCCCGTTCATCCTCAGGACAAATTGCAACCTGTACGGAACAGGAGGTTAAAGGTGCTGATGCTCCAAGTAGGGAGATTGCTAGTAAAGCGGCTGGAATGGCGAACCCGGGCACAAGGAGATGAGAAATGAGGTGCGTTTTAGAAACCTTTCCCCATCACACGGTGTACCATCTTCTGGGTTTCTCATGCATGTTTTCGATGTAGGAAGATGCCCTTGAACCTGGAGATTTGGGACCCATGCGATGGGTACCACGCAGTATTACTTTAAAGGGTCTGCGTTTGCTCACCCAACCTCACCAAACCTCTCAGCCCCAAGAGTGTCCACCCTTATGTCTCATCCAGCTGTGGGTCTAGATATGGTCAATCCAGGTTGCATCACATCCCCTGAACGCATTGTGTAAGAATTTCTCTCTCTTTCACTGTCGTTGTTTCATGGGTTTTTCAAAGTAATTTATTTTCATAATGGGGTTTAGCTGCTTTTCACTGCTGTGTTTATGCCGCTTTACACCCACTTGATACACTAACAGAGAGATATCAATACATAGGTTTTAAGATTATTACTAGTCAGATATATTCTTGTGCGGTGAATAGGGCGTGTTGAGTCCAGTTCTCTGAGCAAGGAGTAGGTCTTGTCTACTACATATTGGGTTTATGGAACGGTATCTGAGCTAATTTGATACCCTTGTTTTATGTATCACCCCACCTCCCCTTTCCCGTTAAGCAGCCATAGTCTGTTTTCTGCATGTGTGACTCTGTTCTGTTTTGTAATTCAGTTCAAGTGTAACGGTTTTTACATTCCCTCTATCAGTGATACCTTATGAGAAGTGTCCTTTTCTGTGTGACTTATTTCACTTAGAATCGTCGTACCTAAATCCACTCATCATGCTGCTACTAACCTTATGACATTGATTTCATGGCTGAGTGATATTCCATTGTACATAAGGACCACAACTTCTTTATCCATTTTTCTCTTTCCTGGGATATTGACGGTGGAATGAAGTGGAGGTCCTTGTCAACAGAGCAGCCCTCAACTTTGGGGTGCTTGTGTCTTGCTGATTTTTCATTTTCCCAATTTATACCCCCATGAGTGGAAGTGCCCTATGCTCTCTAAGCTGTGTTTTTCAGATGTTTCAGGACACACCGTACACTTCTCCAGAGTGGCTGTTGGCAATTTACATCCCGCCCATCAGTGTAGCAAGGCTCCCATTTCTCCATGGCCTGTCCTGCATTTCTGGTTTTGACACTTTTTTCAGCATGGCCCTTTTGACCGATGGGAAGCGAGACTTCTCTGTAGCGCTGATTTGCCTTTCCAGGTTGCTTGGTTGGCCAAAAAGGGCGTATGCGTTTTTTCCTGAATATATTCAGGAAAAAACGCATACGCCCTTTTTGGCCAAGGGCATCATTGTCAACGTTTTGCCGCTTTTCATGTGCTTTAAAGGCGATTCGTATCTACCTCCTGAAATCTGTTTCGTGCAATTCTGCCTTGATTTCAAATCCTCTTCTTTGCCTTCCCTCAATATATTTGTGGACGAGAGTTATCATTTATAACTCTGCAGGTTTGTGAATTGCAGTGCCCTGAACCTCCATTTTACAACTCGCTTTTTTGGGAGCTGGCCGCAAAAGCGCAGGATGGCTTCAGGCCCTGTTCTGGTTCCGGGGGGCAGGCTGAGCCTGTGGTTAATTCTTCTTCCTGATGGGAAAATAGAGTGACCTGTGCCTGTCCCGACACCAAGAGCTAGTCTCTCGTTGGTTCCCCGTCTTCCCGTTCATCCTCAGGACAAATTGCAACCTGTACGGAACAGGAGGTTAAAGGTGCTGATGCTCCAAGTAGGGAGATTGCTAGTAAAGCGGCTGGAAAGGCGAACCCGGGCACAAGGAGATGAGAAATGAGGTGCGTTTTAGAAACCTTTCCCCATCACACGGTGTACCATCTTCTGGGTTTCTCATGCATGTTTTCGATGTAGGAAGATGCCCTTGAACCTGGAGATTTGGGACCCATGCGATGGGTACCACGCAGTATTACTTTAAAGGGTCTGCGTTTGCTCACCCAACCTCACCAAACCTCTCAGCCCCAAGAGTGTCCACCCTTATGTCTCATCCAGCTGTGGGTCTAGATATGGTCAATCCAGGTTGCATCACATCCCCTGAACGCATTGTGTAAGAATTTCTCTCTCTTTCACTGTCGTTGTTTCATGGGTTTTTCAAAGTAATTTATTTTCATAATGGGGTTTAGCTGCTTTTCACTGCTGTGTTTATGCCGCTTTACACCCACTTGACACACTAACAGAGAGATATCAATACATAGGTTTTAAGATTATTACTAGTCAGATATATTCTTGTGCGGTGAATAGGGCGTGTTGAGTCCAGTTCTCTGAGCAAGGAGTAGGTCTTGTCTACTACATATTGGGTTTATGGAACGGTATCTGAGCTAATTTGATACCCTTGTTTTATGTATCACCCCACCTCCCCTTTCCCGTTAAGCAGCCATAGTCTGTTTTCTGCATGTGTGACTCTGTTCTGTTTTGTAATTCAGTTCAAGTGTAACGGTTTTTACATTCCCTCTATCAGTGATACCTTATGAGAAGTGTCCTTTTCTGTGTGACTTATTTCACTTAGAATCGTCGTACCTAAATCCACTCATCATGCTGCTACTAACCTTATGACATTGATTTCATGGCTGAGTGATATTCCATTGTACATAAGGACCACAACTTCTTTATCCATTTTTCTCTTTCCTGGGATATTGACGGTGGAATGAAGTGGAGGTCCTTGTCAACAGAGCAGCCCTCAACTTTGGGGTGCTTGTGTCTTGCTGATTTTTCATTTCCCCAATTTATACCCCCATGAGTGGAAGTGCCCTATGCTCTCTAAGCTGTGTTTTTCAGATGTTTCAGGACACACCGTACACTTCTCCAGAGTGGCTGTTGGCAATTTACATCCCGCCCATCAGTGTAGCAAGGCTCCCATTTCTCCATGGCCTGTCCTGCATTTCTGGTTTTGACACTTTTTTCAGCATGGCCCTTTTGACCGATGGGAAGCGAGACTTCTCTGTAGCGCTGATTTGCCTTTCCAGGTTGCTTGGTTGGCCAAAAAGGGCGTATGCGTTTTTTCCTGAATATATTCAGGAAAAAACGCATACGCCCTTTTTGGCCAAGGGCATCATTGTCAACGTTTTGCCGCTTTTCATGTGCTTTAAAGGCGATTCGTATCTACCTCCTGAAATCTGTTTCGTGCAATTCTGCCTTGATTTCAAATCCTCTTCTTTGCCTTCCCTCAATATATTTGTGGACGAGAGTTATCATTTATAACTCTGCAGGTTTGTGAATTGCAGTGCCCTGAACCTCCATTTTACAACTCGCTTTTTTGGGAGCTGGCCGCAAAAGCGCAGGATGGCTTCAGGCCCTGTTCTGGTTCCGGGGGGCAGGCTGAGCCTGTGGTTAATTCTTCTTCCTGATGGGAAAATAGAGTGACCTGTGCCTGTCCCGACACCAAGAGCTAGTCTCTCGTTGGTTCCCCGTCTTCCCGTTCATCCTCAGGACAAATTGCAACCTGTACGGAACAGGAGGTTAAAGGTGCTGATGCTCCAAGTAGGGAGATTGCTAGTAAAGCGGCTGGAATGGCGAACCCGGGCACAAGGAGATGAGAAATGAGGTGCGTTTTAGAAACCTTTCCCCATCACACGGTGTACCATCTTCTGGGTTTCTCATGCATGTTTTCGATGTAGGAAGATGCCCTTGAACCTGGAGATTTGGGACCCATGCGATGGGTACCACGCAGTATTACTTTAAAGGGTCTGCGTTTGCTCACCCAACCTCACCAAACCTCTCAGCCCCAAGAGTGTCCACCCTTATGTCTCATCCAGCTGTGGGTCTAGATATGGTCAATCCAGGTTGCATCACAGCCCCTGAACGCATTGTGTAAGAATTTCTCTCTCTTTCACTGTCGTTGTTTCATGGGTTTTTCAAAGTAATTTATTTTCATAATGGGGTTTAGCTGCTTTTCACTGCTGTGTTTATGCCGCTTTACACCCACTTGATACACTAACAGAGAGATGTCAATACATAGGTTTTAAGATTATTACTAGTCAGATATATTCTTGTGCGGTGAATAGGGCGTGTTGAGTCCAGTTCTCTGAGCAAGGAGTAGGTCTTGTCTACTACATATTGGGTTTATGGAACGGTATCTGAGCTAATTTGATACCCTTGTTTTATGTATCACCCCACCTCCCCTTTCCCGTTAAGCAGCCATAGTCTGTTTTCTGCATGTGTGACTCTGTTCTGTTTTGTAATTCAGTTCAAGTGTAACGGTTTTTACATTCCCTCTAAAAGTGATACCTTATGAGAAGTGTCCTTTTCTGTGTGACTTATTTCACTTAGAATCGTCGTACCTAAATCCACTCATCATGCTGCTACTAACCTTATGACATTGATTTCATGGCTGAGTGATATTCCATTGTACATAAGGACCACAACTTCTTTATCCATTTTTCTCTTTCCTGGGATATTGACGGTGGAATGAAGTGGAGGTCCTTGTCAACAGAGCAGCCCTCAACTTTGGGGTGCTTGTGTCTTGCTGATTTTTAATTTTCCCAATTTATACCCCCATGAGTGGAAGTGCCCTATGCTCTCTAAGCTGTGTTTTTCAGATGTTTCAGGACACACCGTACACTTCTCCAGAGTGGCTGTTGGCAATTTACATCCCGCCCATCAGTGTAGCAAGGCTCCCATTTCTCCATGGCCTGTACTGCATTTCTGGTTTTGACACTTTTTTCAGCATGGCCCTTTTGACCGATGGGAAGCGAGACTTCTCTGTAGCGCTGATTTGCCTTTCCAGGTTGCTTGGTTGGCCAAAAAGGGCGTATGCGTTTTTTCCTGAATATATTCAGGAAAAAACGCATACGCCCTTTTTGGCCAAGGGCATCATTGTCAACGTTTTGCCGCTTTTCATGTGCTTTAAAGGCGATTCGTATCTACCTCCTGAAATCTGTTTCGTGCAATTCTGCCTTGATTTCAAATCCTCTTCTTTGCCTTCCCTCAATATATTTATGGACGAGAGTTATCATTTATAACTCTGCAGGTTTGTGAATTGCAGTGCCCTGAACCTCCATTTTACAACTCGCTTTTTTGGGAGCTGGCCGCAAAAGCGCAGGATGGCTTCAGGCCCTGTTCTGGTTCCGGGGGGCAGGCTGAGCCTGTGGTTAATTCTTCTTCCTGATGGGAAAATAGAGTGACCTGTGCCTGTCCCGACACCAAGAGCTAGTCTCTCGTTGGTTCCCCGTCTTCCCGTTCATCCTCAGGACAAATTGCAACCTGTACGGAACAGGAGGTTAAAGGTGCTGATGCTCCAAGTAGGGAGATTGCTAGTAAAGCGGCTGGAATGGCGAACCCGGGCACAAGGAGATGAGAAATGAGGTGCGTTTTAGAAACCTTTCCCCATCACACGGTGTACCATCTTCTGGGTTTCTCATGCATGTTTTCGATGTAGGAAGATGCCCTTGAAGCTGGAGATTTGGGACCCATGCGATGGGTACCACGAAGTATTACTTTAAAGGGTCTGCGTTTGCTCACCCAACCTCACCAAACCTCTCAGCCCCAAGAGTGTCCACCCTTATGCCTCATCCAGCTGTGGGTCTAGATATGGTCAATCCAGGTTGCATCACAGCCCCTGAACGCATTGTGTAAGAATTTCTCTCTCTTTCACTGTCGTTGTTTCATGGGTTTTTCAAAGTAATTTATTTTCATAATGGGGTTTAGCTGCTTTTCACTGCTGTGTTTATGCCGCTTTACACCCACTTGACACACTAACAGAGAGATATCAATACATAGGTTTTAAGATTATTACTAGTCAGGTATATTCTTGTGCGGTGAATAGGGCGTGTTGAGTCCAGTTCTCTGAGCAAGGAGTAGGTCTTGTCTACTACATATTGGGTTTATGGAACGGTATCTGAGCTAATTTGATACCCTTGTTTTATGTATCACCCCACCTCCCCTTTCCCGTTAAGCAGCCATAGTCTGTTTTCTGCATGTGTGACTCTGTTCTGTTTTGTAATTCAGTTCAAGTGTAACGGTTTTTACATTCCCTCTATCAGTGATACCTTATGAGAAGTGTCCTTTTCTGTGTGACTTATTTCACTTAGAATCGTCGTACCTAAATCCACTCATCATGCTGCTACTAACCTTATGACATTGATTTCATGGCTGAGTGATATTCCATTGTACATAAGGACCACAACTTCTTTATCCATTTTTCTCTTTCCTGGGATATTGACGGTGGAATGAAGTGGAGGTCCTTGTCAACAGAGCAGCCCTCAACTTTGGGGTGCTTGTGTCTTGCTGATTTTTCATTTTCCCAATTTATACCCCCATGAGTGGAAGTGCCCTATGCTCTCTAAGCTGTGTTTTTCAGATGTTTCAGGACACACCGTACACTTCTCCAGAGTGGCTGTTGGCAATTTACATCCCGCCCATCAGTGTAGCAAGGCTCCCATTTCTCCATGGCCTGTCCTGCATTTCTGGTTTTGACACTTTTTTCAGCATGGCCCTTTTGACCGATGGGAAGCGAGACTTCTCTGTAGCGCTGATTTGCCTTTCCAGGTTGCTTGGTTGGCCAAAAAGGGCGTATGCGTTTTTTCCTGAATATATTCAGGAAAAAACGCATACGCCCTTTTTGGCCAAGGGCATCATTGTCAACGTTTTGCCGCTTTTCATGTGCTTTAAAGGCGATTCGTATCTACCTCCTGAAATCTGTTTCGTGCAATTCTGCCTTGATTTCAAATCCTCTTCTTTGCCTTCCCTCAATATATTTGTGGACGAGAGTTATCATTTATAACTCTGCAGGTTTGTGAATTGCAGTGCCCTGAACCTCCATTTTACAACTCGCTTTTTTGGGAGCTGGCCGCAAAAGCGCAGGATGGCTTCAGGCCCTGTTCTGGTTCCGGGGGGCAGGCTGAGCCTGTGGTTAATTCTTCTTCCTGATGGGAAAATAGAGTGACCTGTGCCTGTCCCGACACCAAGAGCTAGTCTCTCGTTGGTTCCCCGTCTTCCCGTTCATCCTCAGGACAAATTGCAACCTGTACGGAACAGGAGGTTAAAGGTGCTGATGCTCCAAGTAGGGAGATTGCTAGTAAAGCGGCTGGAAAGGCGAACCCGGGCACAAGGAGATGAGAAATGAGGTGCGTTTTAGAAACCTTTCCCCATCACACGGTGTACCATCTTCTGGGTTTCTCATGCATGTTTTCGATGTAGGAAGATGCCCTTGAACCTGGAGATTTGGGACCCATGCGATGGGTACCACGCAGTATTACTTTAAAGGGTCTGCGTTTGCTCACCCAACCTCACCAAACCTCTCAGCCCCAAGAGTGTCCACCCTTATGTCTCATCCAGCTGTGGGTCTAGATATGGTCAATCCAGGTTGCATCACATCCCCTGAACGCATTGTGTAAGAATTTCTCTCTCTTTCACTGTCGTTGTTTCATGGGTTTTTCAAAGTAATTTATTTTCATAATGGGGTTTAGCTGCTTTTCACTGCTGTGTTTATGCCGCTTTACACCCACTTGACACACTAACAGAGAGATATCAATACATAGGTTTTAAGATTATTACTAGTCAGATATATTCTTGTGCGGTGAATAGGGCGTGTTGAGTCCAGTTCTCTGAGCAAGGAGTAGGTCTTGTCTACTACATATTGGGTTTATGGAACGGTATCTGAGCTAATTTGATACCCTTGTTTTATGTATCACCCCACCTCCCCTTTCCCGTTAAGCAGCCATAGTCTGTTTTCTGCATGTGTGACTCTGTTCTGTTTTGTAATTCAGTTCAAGTGTAACGGTTTTTACATTCCCTCTATCAGTGATACCTTATGAGAAGTGTCCTTTTCTGTGTGACTTATTTCACTTAGAATCGTCGTACCTAAATCCACTCATCATGCTGCTACTAACCTTATGACATTGATTTCATGGCTGAGTGATATTCCATTGTACATAAGGACCACAACTTCTTTATCCATTTTTCTCTTTCCTGGGATATTGACGGTGGAATGAAGTGGAGGTCCTTGTCAACAGAGCAGCCCTCAACTTTGGGGTGCTTGTGTCTTGCTGATTTTTCATTTTCCCAATTTATACCCCCATGAGTGGAAGTGCCCTATGCTCTCTAAGCTGTGTTTTTCAGATGTTTCAGGACACACCGTACACTTCTCCAGAGTGGCTGTTGGCAATTTACATCCCGCCCATCAGTGTAGCAAGGCTCCCATTTCTCCATGGCCTGTCCTGCATTTCTGGTTTTGACACTTTTTTCAGCATGGCCCTTTTGACCGATGGGAAGCGAGACTTCTCTGTAGCGCTGATTTGCCTTTCCAGGTTGCTTGGTTGGCCAAAAAGGGCGTATGCGTTTTTTCCTGAATATATTCAGGAAAAAACGCATACGCCCTTTTTGGCCAAGGGCATCATTGTCAACGTTTTGCCGCTTTTCATGTGCTTTAAAGGCGATTCGTATCTACCTCCTGAAATCTGTTTCGTGCAATTCTGCCTTGATTTCAAATCCTCTTCTTTGCCTTCCCTCAATATATTTGTGGACGAGAGTTATCATTTATAACTCTGCAGGTTTGTGAATTGCAGTGCCCTGAACCTCCATTTTACAACTCGCTTTTTTGGGAGCTGGCCGCAAAAGCGCAGGATGGCTTCAGGCCCTGTTCTGGTTCCGGGGGGCAGGCTGAGCCTGTGGTTAATTCTTCTTCCTGATGGGAAAATAGAGTGACCTGTGCCTGTCCCGACACCAAGAGCTAGTCTCTCGTTGGTTCCCCGTCTTCCCGTTCATCCTCAGGACAAATTGCAACCTGTATGGAACAGGAGGTTAAAGGTGCTGATGCTCCAAGTAGGGAGATTGCTAGTAAAGCGGCTGGAAAGGCGAACCCGGGCACAAGGAGATGAGAAATGAGGTGCGTTTTAGAAACCTTTCCCCATCACACGGTGTACCATCTTCTGGGTTTCTCATGCATGTTTTCGATGTAGGAAGATGCCCTTGAACCTGGAGATTTGGGACCCATGCGATGGGTACCACGCAGTATTACTTTAAAGGGTCTGCGTTTGCTCACCCAACCTCACCAAACCTCTCAGCCCCAAGAGTGTCCACCCTTATGTCTCATCCAGCTGTGGGTCTAGATATGGTCAATCCAGGTTGCATCACATCCCCTGAACGCATTGTGTAAGAATTTCTCTCTCTTTCACTGTCGTTGTTTCATGGGTTTTTCAAAGTAATTTATTTTCATAATGGGGTTTAGCTGCTTTTCACTGCTGTGTTTATGCCGCTTTACACCCACTTGACACACTAACAGAGAGATATCAATACATAGGTTTTAAGATTATTACTAGTCAGGTATATTCTTGTGCGGTGAATAGGGCGTGTTGAGTCCAGTTCTCTGAGCAAGGAGTAGGTCTTGTCTACTACATATTGGGTTTATGGAACGGTATCTGAGCTAATTTGATACCCTTGTTTTATGTATCACCCCACCTCCCCTTTCCCGTTAAGCAGCCATAGTGTGTTTTCTGCATGTGTGACTCTGTTCTGTTTTGTAATTCAGTTCAAGTGTAACGGTTTTTACATTCCCTCTAAAAGTGATACCTTATGAGAAGTGTCCTTTTCTGTGTGACTTATTTCACTTAGAATCGTCGTACCTAAATCCACTCATCATGCTGCTACTAACCTTATGACATTGATTTCATGGCTGAGTGATATTCCATTGTACATAAGGACCACAACTTCTTTATCCATTTTTCTCTTTCCTGGGATATTGACGGTGGAATGAAGTGGAGGTCCTTGTCAACAGAGCAGCCCTCAACTTTGGGGTGCTTGTGTCTTGCTGATTTTTCATTTTCCCAATTTATACCCCCATGAGTGGAAGTGCCCTATGCTCTCTAAGCTGTGTTTTTCAGATGTTTCAGGACACACCGTACACTTCTCCAGAGTGGCTGTTGGCAATTTACATCCCGCCCATCAGTGTAGCAAGGCTCCCATTTCTCCATGGCCTGTCCTGCATTTCTGGTTTTGACACTTTTTTCAGCATGGCCCTTTTGACCGATGGGAAGCGAGACTTCTCTGTAGCGCTGATTTGCCTTTCCAGGTTGCTTGGTTGGCCAAAAAGGGCGTATGCGTTTTTTCCTGAATATATTCAGGAAAAAACGCATACGCCCTTTTTGGCCAAGGGCATCATTGTCAACGTTTTGCCGCTTTTCATGTGCTTTAAAGGCGATTCGTATCTACCTCCTGAAATCTGTTTCGTGCAATTCTGCCTTGATTTCAAATCCTCTTCTTTGCCTTCCCTCAATATATTTGTGGACGAGAGTTATCATTTATAACTCTGCAGGTTTGTGAATTGCAGTGCCCTGAACCTCCATTTTACAACTCGCTTTTTTGGGAGCTGGCCGCAAAAGCGCAGGATGGCTTCAGGCCCTGTTCTGGTTCCGGGGGGCAGGCTGAGCCTGTGGTTAATTCTTCTTCCTGATGGGAAAATAGAGTGACCTGTGCCTGTCCCGACACCAAGAGCTAGTCTCTCGTTGGTTCCCCGTCTTCCCGTTCATCCTCAGGACAAATTGCAACCTGTACGGAACAGGAGGTTAAAGGTGCTGATGCTCCAAGTAGGGAGATTGCTAGTAAAGCGGCTGGAATGGCGAACCCGGGCACAAGGAGATGAGAAATGAGGTGCGTTTTAGAAACCTTTCCCCATCACACGGTGTACCATCTTCTGGGTTTCTCATGCATGTTTTCGATGTAGGAAGATGCCCTTGAACCTGGAGATTTGGGACCCATGCGATGGGTACCACGCAGTATTACTTTAAAGGGTCTGCGTTTGCTCACCCAACCTCACCAAACCTCTCAGCCCCAAGAGTGTCCACCCTTATGTCTCATCCAGCTGTGGGTCTAGATATGGTCAATCCAGGTTGCATCACAGCCCCTGAACGCATTGTGTAAGAATTTCTCTCTCTTTCACTGTCGTTGTTTCATGGGTTTTTCAAAGTAATTTATTTTCATAATGGGGTTTAGCTGCTTTTCACTGCTGTGTTTATGCCGCTTTACACCCACTTGATACACTAACAGAGAGATGTCAATACATAGGTTTTAAGATTATTACTAGTCAGATATATTCTTGTGCGGTGAATAGGGCGTGTTGAGTCCAGTTCTCTGAGCAAGGAGTAGGTCTTGTCTACTACATATTGGGTTTATGGAACGGTATCTGAGCTAATTTGATACCCTTGTTTTATGTATCACCCCACCTCCCCTTTCCCGTTAAGCAGCCATAGTCTGTTTTCTGCATGTGTGACTCTGTTCTGTTTTGTAATTCAGTTCAAGTGTAACGGTTTTTACATTCCCTCTAAAAGTGATACCTTATGAGAAGTGTCCTTTTCTGTGTGACTTATTTCACTTAGAATCGTCGTACCTAAATCCACTCATCATGCTGCTACTAACCTTATGACATTGATTTCATGGCTGAGTGATATTCCATTGTACATAAGGACCACAACTTCTTTATCCATTTTTCTCTTTCCTGGGATATTGACGGTGGAATGAAGTGGAGGTCCTTGTCAACAGAGCAGCCCTCAACTTTGGGGTGCTTGTGTCTTGCTGATTTTTAATTTTCCCAATTTATACCCCCATGAGTGGAAGTGCCCTATGCTCTCTAAGCTGTGTTTTTCAGATGTTTCAGGACACACCGTACACTTCTCCAGAGTGGCTGTTGGCAATTTACATCCCGCCCATCAGTGTAGCAAGGCTCCCATTTCTCCATGGCCTGTACTGCATTTCTGGTTTTGACACTTTTTTCAGCATGGCCCTTTTGACCGATGGGAAGCGAGACTTCTCTGTAGCGCTGATTTGCCTTTCCAGGTTGCTTGGTTGGCCAAAAAGGGCGTATGCGTTTTTTCCTGAATATATTCAGGAAAAAACGCATACGCCCTTTTTGGCCAAGGGCATCATTGTCAACGTTTTGCCGCTTTTCATGTGCTTTAAAGGCGATTCGTATCTACCTCCTGAAATCTGTTTCGTGCAATTCTGCCTTGATTTCAAATCCTCTTCTTTGCCTTCCCTCAATATATTTATGGACGAGAGTTATCATTTATAACTCTGCAGGTTTGTGAATTGCAGTGCCCTGAACCTCCATTTTACAACTCGCTTTTTTGGGAGCTGGCCGCAAAAGCGCAGGATGGCTTCAGGCCCTGTTCTGGTTCCGGGGGGCAGGCTGAGCCTGTGGTTAATTCTTCTTCCTGATGGGAAAATAGAGTGACCTGTGCCTGTCCCGACACCAAGAGCTAGTCTCTCGTTGGTTCCCCGTCTTCCCGTTCATCCTCAGGACAAATTGCAACCTGTACGGAACAGGAGGTTAAAGGTGCTGATGCTCCAAGTAGGGAGATTGCTAGTAAAGCGGCTGGAATGGCGAACCCGGGCACAAGGAGATGAGAAATGAGGTGCGTTTTAGAAACCTTTCCCCATCACACGGTGTACCATCTTCTGGGTTTCTCATGCATGTTTTCGATGTAGGAAGATGCCCTTGAAGCTGGAGATTTGGGACCCATGCGATGGGTACCACGAAGTATTACTTTAAAGGGTCTGCGTTTGCTCACCCAACCTCACCAAACCTCTCAGCCCCAAGAGTGTCCACCCTTATGCCTCATCCAGCTGTGGGTCTAGATATGGTCAATCCAGGTTGCATCACAGCCCCTGAACGCATTGTGTAAGAATTTCTCTCTCTTTCACTGTCGTTGTTTCATGGGTTTTTCAAAGTAATTTATTTTCATAATGGGGTTTAGCTGCTTTTCACTGCTGTGTTTATGCCGCTTTACACCCACTTGACACACTAACAGAGAGATATCAATACATAGGTTTTAAGATTATTACTAGTCAGGTATATTCTTGTGCGGTGAATAGGGCGTGTTGAGTCCAGTTCTCTGAGCAAGGAGTAGGTCTTGTCTACTACATATTGGGTTTATGGAACGGTATCTGAGCTAATTTGATACCCTTGTTTTATGTATCACCCCACCTCCCCTTTCCCGTTAAGCAGCCATAGTCTGTTTTCTGCATGTGTGACTCTGTTCTGTTTTGTAATTCAGTTCAAGTGTAACGGTTTTTACATTCCCTCTATCAGTGATACCTTATGAGAAGTGTCCTTTTCTGTGTGACTTATTTCACTTAGAATCGTCATACCTAAATCCACTCATCATGCTGCTACTAACCTTATGACATTGATTTCATGGCTGAGTGATATTCCATTGTACATAAGGACCACAACTTCTTTATCCATTTTTCTCTTTCCTGGGATATTTAAGGTGGAATGAAGTGGAGGTCCTTGTCAACAGAGCAGCCCTCAACTTTGGGGTGCTTGTGTCTTGCTGATTTTTCATTTTCCCAATTTATACCCCCATGAGTGGAAGTGCCCTATGCTCTCTAAGCTGTGTTTTTCAGATGTTTCAGGACACACCGTACACTTCTCCAGAGTGGCTGTTGGCAATTTACATCCCGCCCATCAGTGTAGCAAGGCTCCCATTTCTCCATGGCCTGTACTGCATTTCTGGTTTTGACACTTTTTTTCAGCATGGCCCTTTTGACCGATGGGAAGCGAGACTTCTCTGTAGCGCTGATTTGCCTTTCCAGGTTGCTTGGTTGGCCAAAAAGGGCGTATGCGTTTTTTCCTGAATATATTCAGGAAAAAACGCATACGCCCTTTTTGGCCAAGGGCATCATTGTCAACGTTTTGCCGTTTTTCATGTGCTTTAAAGGCGATTCGTATCTACCTCCTGAAATCTGTTTCGTGCAATTCTGCCTTGATTTCAAATCCTCTTCTTTGCCTTCCCTCAATATATTTGTGGACGAGAGTTATCATTTATAACTCTGCAGGTTTGTGAATTGCAGTGCCCTGAACCTCCATTTTACAACTCGCTTTTTTGGGAGCTGGCCGCAAAAGCGCAGGATGGCTTCAGGCCCTGTTCTGGTTCCGGGGGGCAGGCTGAGCCTGTGGTTAATTCTTCTTCCTGATGGGAAAATAGAGTGACCTGTGCCTGTCCCGACACCAAGAGCTAGTCTCTCGTTGGTTCCCCGTCTTCCCGTTCATCCTCAGGACAAATTGCAACCTGTACGGAACAGGAGGTTAAAGGTGCTGATGCTCCAAGTAGGGAGATTGCTAGTAAAGCGGCTGGAATGGCGAACCCGGGCACAAGGAGATGAGAAATGAGGTGCGTTTTAGAAACCTTTCCCCATCACACGGTGTACCATCTTCTGGGTTTCTCATGCATGTTTTCGATGTAGGAAGATGCCCTTGAAGCTGGAGATTTGGGACCCATGTGATGGGTACCACGAAGTATTACTTTAAAGGGTCTGCGTTTGCTCACCCAACCTCACCAAACCTCTCAGCCCCAAGAGTGTCCACCCTTATGCCTCATCCAGCTGTGGGTCTAGATATGGTCAATCCAGGTTGCATCACAGCCCCTGAACGCATTGTGTAAGAATTTCTCTCTCTTTCACTGTCGTTGTTTCATGGGTTTTTCAAAGTAATTTATTTTCATAATGGGGTTTAGCTGCTTTTCACTGCTGTGTTTATGCCGCTTTACACCCACTTGACACACTAACAGAGAGATATCAATACATAGGTTTTAAGATTATTACTAGTCAGATATATTCTTGTGCGGTGAATAGGGCGTGTTGAGTCCAGTTCTCTGAGCAAGGAGTAGGTCTTGTCTACTACATATTGGGTTTATGGAACGGTATCTGAGCTAATTTGATACCCTTGTTTTATGTATCACCCCACCTCCCCTTTCCCGTTAAGCAGCCATAGTCTGTTTTCTGCATGTGTGACTCTGTTCTGTTTTGTAATTCAGTTCAAGTGTAACGGTTTTTACATTCCCTCTATCAGTGATACCTTATGAGAAGTGTCCTTTTCTGTGTGACTTATTTCACTTAGAATCGTCGTACCTAAATCCACTCATCATGCTGCTACTAGCCTTATGACATTGATTTCATGGCTGAGTGATATTCTATTGTACATAAGGACCACAACTTCTTTATCCATTTTTCTCTTTCCTGGGATATTTAAGGTGGAATGAAGTGGAGGTCCTTGTCAACAGAGCAGCCCTCAACTTTGGGGTGCTTGTGTCTTGCTGATTTTTCATTTTCCCAATTTATACCCCCATGAGTGGAAGTGCCCTATGCTCTCTAAGCTGTGTTTTTCAGATGTTTCAGGACACACCGTACACTTCTCCAGAGTGGCTGTTGGCAATTTACATCCCGCCCATCAGAGTAGCAAGGCTCCCATTTCTCCATGGCCTGTCCTGCATTTCTGGTTTTGACACTTTTTTCAGCATGGCCCTTTTGACCGATGGGAAGCGAGACTTCTCTGTAGCGCTGATTTGCCTTTCCAGGTTGCTTGGTTGGCCAAAAAGGGCGTATGTGTTTTTTCCTGAATATATTCAGGAAAAAACGCATACGCCCTTTTTGGCCAAGGGCATCATTGTCAACGTTTTGCCGCTTTTCATGTGCTTTAAAGGCGATTCGTATCTACCTCCTGAAATCTGTTTCGTGCAATTCTGCCTTGATTTCAAATCCTCTTCTTTGCCTTCCCTCAATATATTTGTGGACGAGAGTTATCATTTATAACTCTGCAGGTTTGTGAATTGCAGTGCCCTGAACCTCCATTTTACAACTCGCTTTTTTGGGAGCTGGCCGCAAAAGCGCAGGATGGCTTCAGGCCCTGTTCTGGTTCCGGGGGGCAGGCTGAGCCTGTGGTTAATTCTTCTTCCTGATGGGAAAATAGAGTGACCTGTGCCTGTCCCGACACCAAGAGCTAGTCTCTCGTTGGTTCCCCGTCTTCCCGTTCATCCTCAGGACAAATTGCAACCTGTACGGAACAGGAGGTTAAAGGTGCTGATGCTCCAAGTAGGGAGATTGCTAGTAAAGCGGCTGGAATGGCGAACCCGGGCACAAGGAGATGAGAAATGAGGTGCGTTTTAGAAACCTTTCCCCATCACACGGTGTACCATCTTCTGGGTTTCTCATGCATGTTTTCGATGTAGGAAGATGCCCTTGAACCTGGAGATTTGGGACCCATGCGATGGGTACCACGCAGTATTACTTTAAAGGGTCTGCGTTTGCTCACCCAACCTCACCAAACCTCTCAGCCCCAAGAGTGTCCACCCTTATGTCTCATCCAGCTGTGGGTCTAGATATGGTCAATCCATGTTGCATCACATCCCCTGAACGCATTGTGTAAGAATTTCTCTCTCTTTCACTGTCGTTGTTTCATGGGTTTTTCAAAGTAATTTATTTTCATAATGGGGTTTAGCTGCTTTTCACTGCTGTGTTTATGCCGCTTTACACCCACTTGATACACTAACAGAGAGATGTCAATACATAGGTTTTAAGATTATTACTAGTCAGATATATTCTTGTGCGGTGAATAGGGCGTGTTGAGTCCAGTTCTCTGAGCAAGGAGTAGGTCTTGTCTACTACATATTGGGTTTATGGAACGGTATCTGAGCTAATTTGATACCCTTGTTTTATGTATCACCCCACCTCCCCTTTCCCGTTAAGCAGCCATAGTCTGTTTTCTGCATGTGTGACTCTGTTCTGTTTTGTAATTCAGTTCAAGTGTAACGGTTTTTACATTCCCTCTATCAGTGATACCTTATGAGAAGTGTCCTTTTCTGTGTGACTTATTTCACTTAGAATCGTCGTACCTAAATCCACTCATCATGCTGCTACTAACCTTATGACATTGATTTCATGGCTGAGTGATATTCCATTGTACATAAGGACCACAAC
The DNA here is from genome assembly GCF_965194805.1 of Balaenoptera borealis. Lineage (NCBI taxonomy): Eukaryota > Metazoa > Chordata > Mammalia > Artiodactyla > Balaenopteridae > Balaenoptera > Balaenoptera borealis. Next base: position 1,159,403 of record NW_028124001.1, on the reverse strand, counting down.
TTCTTTATCCATTTTTCTCTTTCCTGGGATATTGACGGTGGAATGAAGTGGAGGTCCTTGTCAACAGAGCAGCCCTCAACTTTGGGGTGCTTGTGTCTTGCTGATTTTTCATTTTCCCAATTTATACCCCCATGAGTGGAAGTGCCCTATGCTCTCTAAGCTGTGTTTTTCAGATGTTTCAGGACACACCGTACACTTCTCCAGAGTGGCTGTTGGCAATTTACATCCCGCCCATCAGTGTAGCAAGGCTCCCATTTCTCCATGGCCTGTCCTGCATTTCTGGTTTTGACACTTTTTTCAGCATGGCCCTTTTGACCGATGGGAAGCGAGACTTCTCTGTAGCGCTGATTTGCCTTTCCAGGTTGCTTGGTTGGCCAAAAAGGGCGTATGCGTTTTTTCCTGAATATATTCAGGAAAAAACGCATACGCCCTTTTTGGCCAAGGGCATCATTGTCAACGTTTTGCCGCTTTTCATGTGCTTTAAAGGCGATTCGTATCTACCTCCTGAAATCTGTTTCGTGCAATTCTGCCTTGATTTCAAATCCTCTTCTTTGCCTTCCCTCAATATATTTGTGGACGAGAGTTATCATTTATAACTCTGCAGGTTTGTGAATTGCAGTGCCCTGAACCTCCATTTTACAACTCGCTTTTTTGGGAGCTGGCCGCAAAAGCGCAGGATGGTTTCAGGCCCTGTTCTGGTTCCGGGGGGCAGGCTGAGCCTGTGGTTAATTCTTCTTCCTGATGGGAAAATAGAGTGACCTGTGCCTGTCCCGACACCAAGAGCTAGTCTCTCGTTGGTTCCCCGTCTTCCCGTTCATCCTCAGGACAAATTGCAACCTGTACGGAACAGGAGGTTAAAGGTGCTGATGCTCCAAGTAGGGAGATTGCTAGTAAAGCGGCTGGAAAGGCGAACCCGGGCACAAGGAGATGAGAAATGAGGTGCGTTTTAGAAACCTTTCCCCATCACACGGTGTACCATCTTCTGGGTTTCTCATGCATGTTTTCGATGTAGGAAGATGCCCTTGAACCTGGAGATTTGGGACCCATGCGATGGGTACCACGCAGTATTACTTTAAAGGGTCTGCGTTTGCTCACCCAACCTCACCAAACCTCTCAGCCCCAAGAGTGTCCACCCTTATGTCTCATCCAGCTGTGGGTCTAGATATGGTCAATCCAGGTTGCATCACAGCCCCTGAACTCATTGTGTAAGAATTTCTATCTCTTTCACTGTCGTTGTTTCATGGGTTTTTCAAAGTAATTTATTTTCATAATGGGGTTTAGCTGCTTTTCACTGCTGTGTTTATGCCGCTTTACACCCACTTGACACACTAACAGAGAGATATCAATACATAGGTTTTAAGATTATTACTAGTCAGGTATATTCTTGTGCGGTGAATAGGGCGTGTTGAGTCCAGTTCTCTGAGCAAGGAGTAGGTCTTGTCTACTACATATTGGGTTTATGGAACGGTATCTGAGCTAATTTGATACCCTTGTTTTATGTATCACCCCACCTCCCCTTTCCCGTTAAGCAGCCATAGTCTGTTTTCTGCATGTGTGACTCTGTTCTGTTTTGTAATTCAGTTCAAGTGTAACGGTTTTTACATTCCCTCTAAAAGTGATACCTTATGAGAAGTGTCCTTTTCTGTGTGACTTATTTCACTTAGAATCGTCGTACCTAAATCCACTCATCATGCTGCTACTAACCTTATGACATTGATTTCATGGCTGAGTGATATTCCATTGTACATAAGGACCACAACTTCTTTATCCATTTTTCTCTTTCCTGGGATATTGACGGTGGAATGAAGTGGAGGTCCTTGTCAACAGAGCAGCCCTCAACTTTGGGGTGCTTGTGTCTTGCTGATTTTTCATTTTCCCAATTTATACCCCCATGAGTGGAAGTGCCCTATGCTCTCTAAGCTGTGTTTTTCAGATGTTTCAGGACACACCGTACACTTCTCCAGAGTGGCTGTTGGCAATTTACATCCCGCCCATCAGTGTAGCAAGGCTCCCATTTCTCCATGGCCTGTCCTGCATTTCTGGTTTTGACACTTTTTTCAGCATGGCCCTTTTGACCGATGGGAAGCGAGACTTCTCTGTAGCGCTGATTTGCCTTTCCAGGTTGCTTGGTTGGCCAAAAAGGGCGTATGCGTTTTTTCCTGAATATATTCAGGAAAAAACGCATACGCCCTTTTTGGCCAAGGGCATCATTGTCAACGTTTTGCCGCTTTTCATGTGCTTTAAAGGCGATTCGTATCTACCTCCTGAAATCTGTTTCGTGCAATTCTGCCTTGATTTCAAATCCTCTTCTTTGCCTTCCCTCAATATATTTGTGGACGAGAGTTATCATTTATAACTCTGCAGGTTTGTGAATTGCAGTGCCCTGAACCTCCATTTTACAACTCGCTTTTTTGGGAGCTGGCCGCAAAAGCGCAGGATGGCTTCAGGCCCTGTTCTGGTTCCGGGGGGCAGGCTGAGCCTGTGGTTAATTCTTCTTCCTGATGGGAAAATAGAGTGACCTGTGCCTGTCCCGACACCAAGAGCTAGTCTCTCGTTGGTTCCCCGTCTTCCCGTTCATCCTCAGGACAAATTGCAACCTGTACGGAACAGGAGGTTAAAGGTGCTGATGCTCCAAGTAGGGAGATTGCTAGTAAAGCGGCTGGAATGGCGAACCCGGGCACAAGGAGATGAGAAATGAGGTGCGTTTTAGAAACCTTTCCCCATCACACGGTGTACCATCTTCTGGGTTTCTCATGCATGTTTTCGATGTAGGAAGATGCCCTTGAACCTGGAGATTTGGGACCCATGCGATGGGTACCACGCAGTATTACTTTAAAGGGTCTGCGTTTGCTCACCCAACCTCACCAAACCTCTCAGCCCCAAGAGTGTCCACCCTTATGTCTCATCCAGCTGTGGGTCTAGATATGGTCAATCCAGGTTGCATCACATCCCCTGAACGCATTGTGTAAGAATTTCTCTCTCTTTCACTGTCGTTGTTTCATGGGTTTTTCAAAGTAATTTATTTTCATAATGGGGTTTAGCTGCTTTTCACTGCTGTGTTTATGCCGCTTTACACCCACTTGACACACTAACAGAGAGATATCAATACATAGGTTTTAAGATTATTACTAGTCAGGTATATTCTTGTGCGGTGAATAGGGCGTGTTGAGTCCAGTTCTCTGAGCAAGGAGTAGGTCTTGTCTACTACATATTGGGTTTATGGAACGGTATCTGAGCTAATTTGATACCCTTGTTTTATGTATCACCCCACCTCCCCTTTCCCGTTAAGCAGCCATAGTCTGTTTTCTGCATGTGTGACTCTGTTCTGTTTTGTAATTCAGTTCAAGTGTAACGGTTTTTACATTCCCTCTAAAAGTGATACCTTATGAGAAGTGTCCTTTTCTGTGTGACTTATTTCACTTAGAATCGTCGTACCTAAATCCACTCATCATGCTGCTACTAACCTTATGACATTGATTTCATGGCTGAGTGATATTCCATTGTACATAAGGACCACAACTTCTTTATCCATTTTTCTCTTTCCTGGGATATTGACGGTGGAATGAAGTGGAGGTCCTTGTCAACAGAGCAGCCCTCAACTTTGGGGTGCTTGTGTCTTGCTGATTTTTCATTTTCCCAATTTATACCCCCATGAGTGGAAGTGCCCTATGCTCTCTAAGCTGTGTTTTTCAGATGTTTCAGGACACACCGTACACTTCTCCAGAGTGGCTGTTGGCAATTTACATCCCGCCCATCAGTGTAGCAAGGCTCCCATTTCTCCATGGCCTGTCCTGCATTTCTGGTTTTGACACTTTTTTCAGCATGGCCCTTTTGACCGATGGGAAGCGAGACTTCTCTGTAGCGCTGATTTGCCTTTCCAGGTTGCTTGGTTGGCCAAAAAGGGCGTATGCGTTTTTTCCTGAATATATTCAGGAAAAAACGCATACGCCCTTTTTGGCCAAGGGCATCATTGTCAACGTTTTGCCGCTTTTCATGTGCTTTAAAGGCGATTCGTATCTACCTCCTGAAATCTGTTTCGTGCAATTCTGCCTTGATTTCAAATCCTCTTCTTTGCCTTCCCTCAATATATTTGTGGACGAGAGTTATCATTTATAACTCTGCAGGTTTGTGAATTGCAGTGCCCTGAACCTCCATTTTACAACTCGCTTTTTTGGGAGCTGGCCGCAAAAGCGCAGGATGGCTTCAGGCCCTGTTCTGGTTCCGGGGGACAGGCTGAGCCTGTGGTTAATTCTTCTTCCTGATGGGAAAATAGAGTGACCTGTGCCTGTCCCGACACCAAGAGCTAGTCTCTCGTTGGTTCCCCGTCTTCCCGTTCATCCTCAGGACAAATTGCAACCTGTACGGAACAGGAGGTTAAAGGTGCTGATGCTCCAAGTAGGGAGATTGCTAGTAAAGCGGCTGGAATGGCAAACCCGGGCACAAGGAGATGAGAAATGAGGTGCGTTTTAGAAACCTTTCCCCATCACACGGTGTACCATCTTCTGGGTTTCTCATGCATGTTTTCGATGTAGGAAGATGCCCTTGAACCTGGAGATTTGGGACCCATGCGATGGGTACCACGCAGTATTACTTTAAAGGGTCTGCGTTTGCTCACCCAACCTCACCAAACCTCTCAGCCCCAAGAGTGTCCACCCTTATGTCTCATCCAGCTGTGGGTCTAGATATGGTCAATCCAGGTTGCATCACAGCCCCTGAACGCATTGTGTAAGAATTTCTCTCTCTTTCACTGTCGTTGTTTCATGGGTTTTTCAAAGTAATTTATTTTCATAATGGGGTTTAGCTGCTTTTCACTGCTGTGTTTATGCCGCTTTACACCCACTTGATACACTAACAGAGAGATGTCAATACATAGGTTTTAAGATTATTACTAGTCAGATATATTCTTGTGCGGTGAATAGGGCGTGTTGAGTCCAGTTCTCTGAGCAAGGAGTAGGTCTTGTCTACTACATATTGGGTTTATGGAACGGTATCTGAGCTAATTTGATACCCTTGTTTTATGTATCACCCCACCTCCCCTTTCCCGTTAAGCAGCCATAGTCTGTTTTCTGCATGTGTGACTCTGTTCTGTTTTGTAATTCAGTTCAAGTGTAACGGTTTTTACATTCCCTCTAAAAGTGATACCTTATGAGAAGTGTCCTTTTCTGTGTGACTTATTTCACTTAGAATCGTCGTACCTAAATCCACTCATCATGCTGCTACTAACCTTATGACATTGATTTCATGGCTGAGTGATATTCCATTGTACATAAGGACCACAACTTCTTTATCCATTTTTCTCTTTCCTGGGATATTGACGGTGGAATGAAGTGGAGGTCCTTGTCAACAGAGCAGCCCTCAACTTTGGGGTGCTTGTGTCTTGCTGATTTTTCATTTTCCCAATTTATACCCCCATGAGTGGAAGTGCCCTATGCTCTCTAAGCTGTGTTTTTCAGATGTTTCAGGACACACCGTACACTTCTCCAGAGTGGCTGTTGGCAATTTACATCCCGCCCATCAGTGTAGCAAGGCTCCCATTTCTCCATGGCCTGTTCTGCATTTCTGGTTTTGACACTTTTTTCAGCATGGCCCTTTTGACCGATGGGAAGCGAGACTTCTCTGTAGCGCTGATTTGCCTTTCCAGGTTGCTTGGTTGGCCAAAAAGGGCGTATGCGTTTTTTCCTGAATATATTCAGGAAAAAACGCATACGCCCTTTTTGGCCAAGGGCATCATTGTCAACGTTTTGCCGCTTTTCATGTGCTTTAAAGGCGATTCGTATCTACCTCCTGAAATCTGTTTCGTGCAATTCTGCCTTGATTTCAAATCCTCTTCTTTGCCTTCCCTCAATATATTTATGGACGAGAGTTATCATTTATAACTCTGCAGGTTTGTGAATTGCAGTGCCCTGAACCTCCATTTTACAACTCGCTTTTTTGGGAGCTGGCCGCAAAAGCGCAGGATGGCTTCAGGCCCTGTTCTGGTTCCGGGGGGCAGGCTGAGCCTGTGGTTAATTCTTCTTCCTGATGGGAAAATAGAGTGACCTGTGCCTGTCCCGACACCAAGAGCTAGTCTCTCGTTGGTTCCCCGTCTTCCCGTTCATCCTCAGGACAAATTGCAACCTGTACGGAACAGGAGGTTAAAGGTGCTGATGCTCCAAGTAGGGAGATTGCTACTAAAGCGGCTGGAATGGCGAACCCGGGCACAAGGAGATGAGAAATGAGGTGCGTTTTAGAAACCTTTCCCCATCACACGGTGTACCATCTTCTGGGTTTCTCATGCATGTTTTCGATGTAGGAAGATGCCCTTGAACCTGGAGATTTGGGACCCATGCGATGGGTACCACGCAGTATTACTTTAAAGGGTCTGCGTTTGCTCACCCAACCTCACCAAACCTCTCAGCCCCAAGAGTGTCCACCCTTATGTCTCATCCAGCTGTGGGTCTAGATATGGTCAATCCAGGTTGCATCACAGCCCCTGAACGCATTGTGTAAGAATTTCTCTCTCTTTCACTGTCGTTGTTTCATGGGTTTTTCAAAGTAATTTATTTTCATAATGGGGTTTAGCTGCTTTTCACTGCTGTGTTTATGCCGCTTTACACCCACTTGATACACTAACAGAGAGATGTCAATACATAGGTTTTAAGATTATTACTAGTCAGATATATTCTTGTGCGGTGAATAGGGCGTGTTGAGTCCAGTTCTCTGAGCAAGGAGTAGGTCTTGTCTACTACATATTGGGTTTATGGAACGGTATCTGAGCTAATTTGATACCCTTGTTTTATGTATCACCCCACCTCCCCTTTCCCGTTAAGCAGCCATAGTCTGTTTTCTGCATGTGTGACTCTGTTCTGTTTTGTAATTCAGTTCAAGTGTAACGGTTTTTACATTCCCTCTAAAAGTGATACCTTATGAGAAGTGTCCTTTTCTGTGTGACTTATTTCACTTAGAATCGTCGTACCTAAATCCACTCATCATGCTGCTACTAACCTTATGACATTGATTTCATGGCTGAGTGATATTCCATTGTACATAAGGACCACAACTTCTTTATCCATTTTTCTCTTTCCTGGGATATTGACGGTGGAATGAAGTGGAGGTCCTTGTCAACAGAGCAGCCCTCAACTTTGGGGTGCTTGTGTCTTGCTGATTTTTAATTTTCCCAATTTATACCCCCATGAGTGGAAGTGCCCTATGCTCTCTAAGCTGTGTTTTTCAGATGTTTCAGGACACACCGTACACTTCTCCAGAGTGGCTGTTGGCAATTTACATCCCGCCCATCAGTGTAGCAAGGCTCCCATTTCTCCATGGCCTGTACTGCATTTCTGGTTTTGACACTTTTTTCAGCATGGCCCTTTTGACCGATGGGAAGCGAGACTTCTCTGTAGCGCTGATTTGCCTTTCCAGGTTGCTTGGTTGGCCAAAAAGGGCGTATGCGTTTTTTCCTGAATATATTCAGGAAAAAACGCATACGCCCTTTTTGGCCAAGGGCATCATTGTCAACGTTTTGCCGCTTTTCATGTGCTTTAAAGGCGATTCGTATCTACCTCCTGAAATCTGTTTCGTGCAATTCTGCCTTGATTTCAAATCCTCTTCTTTGCCTTCCCTCAATATATTTATGGACGAGAGTTATCATTTATAACTCTGCAGGTTTGTGAATTGCAGTGCCCTGAACCTCCATTTTACAACTCGCTTTTTTGGGAGCTGGCCGCAAAAGCGCAGGATGGCTTCAGGCCCTGTTCTGGTTCCGGGGGGCAGGCTGAGCCTGTGGTTAATTCTTCTTCCTGATGGGAAAATAGAGTGACCTGTGCCTGTCCCGACACCAAGAGCTAGTCTCTCGTTGGTTCCCCGTCTTCCCGTTCATCCTCAGGACAAATTGCAACCTGTACGGAACAGGAGGTTAAAGGTGCTGATGCTCCAAGTAGGGAGATTGCTAGTAAAGCGGCTGGAATGGCGAACCCGGGCACAAGGAGATGAGAAATGAGGTGCGTTTTAGAAACCTTTCCCCATCACACGGTGTACCATCTTCTGGGTTTCTCATGCATGTTTTCGATGTAGGAAGATGCCCTTGAAGCTGGAGATTTGGGACCCATGCGATGGGTACCACGAAGTATTACTTTAAAGGGTCTGCGTTTGCTCACCCAACCTCACCAAACCTCTCAGCCCCAAGAGTGTCCACCCTTATGCCTCATCCAGCTGTGGGTCTAGATATGGTCAATCCAGGTTGCATCACAGCCCCTGAACGCATTGTGTAAGAATTTCTCTCTCTTTCACTGTCGTTGTTTCATGGGTTTTTCAAAGTAATTTATTTTCATAATGGGGTTTAGCTGCTTTTCACTGCTGTGTTTATGCCGCTTTACACCCACTTGACACACTAACAGAGAGATATCAATACATAGGTTTTAAGATTATTACTAGTCAGGTATATTCTTGTGCGGTGAATAGGGTGTGTTGAGTCCAGTTCTCTGAGCAAGGAGTAGGTCTTGTCTACTACATATTGGGTTTATGGAACGGTATCTGAGCTAATTTGATACCCTTGTTTTATGTATCACCCCACCTCCCCTTTCCCGTTAAGCAGCCATAGTCTGTTTTCTGCATGTGTGACTCTGTTCTGTTTTGTAATTCAGTTCAAGTGTAACGGTTTTTACATTCCCTCTATCAGTGATACCTTATGAGAAGTGTCCTTTTCTGTGTGACTTATTTCACTTAGAATCGTCATACCTAAATCCACTCATCATGCTGCTACTAACCTTATGACATTGATTTCATGGCTGAGTGATATTCCATTGTACATAAGGACCACAACTTCTTTATCCATTTTTCTCTTTCCTGGGATATTGACGGTGGAATGAAGTGGAGGTCCTTGTCAACAGAGCAGCCCTCAACTTTGGGGTGCTTGTGTCTTGCTGATTTTTCATTTTCCCAATTTATACCCCCATGAGTGGAAGTGCCCTATGCTCTCTAAGCTGTGTTTTTCAGATGTTTCAGGACACACCGTACACTTCTCCAGAGTGGCTGTTGGCAATTTACATCCCGCCCATCAGTGTAGCAAGGCTCCCATTTCTCCATGGCCTGTACTGCATTTCTGGTTTTGACACTTTTTTTCAGCATGGCCCTTTTGACCGATGGGAAGCGAGACTTCTCTGTAGCGCTGATTTGCCTTTCCAGGTTGCTTGGTTGGCCAAAAAGGGCGTATGCGTTTTTTCCTGAATATATTCAGGAAAAAACGCATACGCCCTTTTTGGCCAAGGGCATCATTGTCAACGTTTTGCCGCTTTTCATGTGCTTTAAAGGCGATTCGTATCTACCTCCTGAAATCTGTTTCGTGCAATTCTGCCTTGATTTCAAATCCTCTTCTTTGCCTTCCCTCAATATATTTGTGGACGAGAGTTATCATTTATAACTCTGCAGGTTTGTGAATTGCAGTGCCCTGAACCTCCATTTTACAACTCGCTTTTTTGGGAGCTGGCCGCAAAAGCGCAGGATGGCTTCAGGCCCTGTTCTGGTTCCGGGGGGCAGGCTGAGCCTGTGGTTAATTCTTCTTCCTGATGGGAAAATAGAGTGACCTGTGCCTGTCCCGACACCAAGAGCTAGTCTCTCGTTGGTTCCCCGTCTTCCCGTTCATCCTCAGGACAAATTGCAACCTGTACGGAACAGGAGGTTAAAGGTGCTGATGCTCCAAGTAGGGAGATTGCTAGTAAAGCGGCTGGAATGGCGAACCCGGGCACAAGGAGATGAGAAATGAGGTGCGTTTTAGAAACCTTTCCCCATCACACGGTGTACCATCTTCTGGGTTTCTCATGCATGTTTTCGATGTAGGAAGATGCCCTTGAACCTGGAGATTTGGGACCCATGCGATGGGTACCACGCAGTATTACTTTAAAGGGTCTGCGTTTGCTCACCCAACCTCACCAAACCTCTCAGCCCCAAGAGTGTCCACCCTTATGTCTCATCCAGCTGTGGGTCTAGATATGGTCAATCCAGGTTGCATCACAGCCCCTGAACGCATTGTGTAAGAATTTCTCTCTCTTTCACTGTCGTTGTTTCATGGGTTTTTCAAAGTAATTTATTTTCATAATGGGGTTTAGCTGCTTTTCACTGCTGTGTTTATGCCGCTTTACACCCACTTGATACACTAACAGAGAGATGTCAATACATAGGTTTTAAGATTATTACTAGTCAGATATATTCTTGTGCGGTGAATAGGGCGTGTTGAGTCCAGTTCTCTGAGCAAGGAGTAGGTCTTGTCTACTACATATTGGGTTTATGGAACGGTATCTGAGCTAATTTGATACCCTTGTTTTATGTATCACCCCACCTCCCCTTTCCCGTTAAGCAGCCATAGTCTGTTTTCTGCATGTGTGACTCTGTTCTGTTTTGTAATTCAGTTCAAGTGTAACGGTTTTTACATTCCCTCTAAAAGTGATACCTTATGAGAAGTGTCCTTTTCTGTGTGACTTATTTCACTTAGAATCGTCGTACCTAAATCCACTCATCATGCTGCTACTAACCTTATGACATTGATTTCATGGCTGAGTGATATTCCATTGTACATAAGGACCACAACTTCTTTATCCATTTTTCTCTTTCCTGGGATATTGACGGTGGAATGAAGTGGAGGTCCTTGTCAACAGAGCAGCCCTCAACTTTGGGGTGCTTGTGTCTTGCTGATTTTTAATTTTCCCAATTTATACCCCCATGAGTGGAAGTGCCCTATGCTCTCTAAGCTGTGTTTTTCAGATGTTTCAGGACACACCGTACACTTCTCCAGAGTGGCTGTTGGCAATTTACATCCCGCCCATCAGTGTAGCAAGGCTCCCATTTCTCCATGGCCTGTCCTGCATTTCTGGTTTTGACACTTTTTTCAGCATGGCCCTTTTGACCGATGGGAAGCGAGACTTCTCTGTAGCGCTGATTTGCCTTTCCAGGTTGCTTGGTTGGCCAAAAAGGGCGTATGCGTTTTTTCCTGAATATATTCAGGAAAAAACGCATACGCCCTTTTTGGCCAAGGGCATCATTGTCAACGTTTTGCCGCTTTTCATGTGCTTTAAAGGCGATTCGTATCTACCTCCTGAAATCTGTTTCGTGCAATTCTGCCTTGATTTCAAATCCTCTTCTTTGCCTTCCCTCAATATATTTATGGACGAGAGTTATCATTTATAACTCTGCAGGTTTGTGAATTGCAGTGCCCTGAACCTCCATTTTACAACTCGCTTTTTTGGGAGCTGGCCGCAAAAGCGCAGGATGGCTTCAGGCCCTGTTCTGGTTCCGGGGGGCAGGCTGAGCCTGTGGTTAATTCTTCTTCCTGATGGGAAAATAGAGTGACCTGTGCCTGTCCCGACACCAAGAGCTAGTCTCTCGTTGGTTCCCCGTCTTCCCGTTCATCCTCAGGACAAATTGCAACCTGTACGGAACAGGAGGTTAAAGGTGCTGATGCTCCAAGTAGGGAGATTGCTAGTAAAGCGGCTGGAATGGCGAACCCGGGCACAAGGAGATGAGAAATGAGGTGCGTTTTAGAAACCTTTCCCCATCACACGGTGTACCATCTTCTGGGTTTCTCATGCATGTTTTCGATGTAGGAAGATGCCCTTGAACCTGGAGATTTGGGACCCATGCGATGGGTACCACGCAGTATTACTTTAAAGGGTCTGCGTTTGCTCACCCAACCTCACCAAACCTCTCAGCCCCAAGAGTGTCCACCCTTATGTCTCATCCAGCTGTGGGTCTAGATATGGTCAATCCAGGTTGCATCACAGCCCCTGAACGCATTGTGTAAGAATTTCTCTCTCTTTCACTGTCGTTGTTTCATGGGTTTTTCAAAGTAATTTATTTTCATAATGGGGTTTAGCTGCTTTTCACTGCTGTGTTTATGCCGCTTTACACCCACTTGATACACTAACAGAGAGATGTCAATACATAGGTTTTAAGATTATTACTAGTCAGATATATTCTTGTGCGGTGAATAGGGCGTGTTGAGTCCAGTTCTCTGAGCAAGGAGTAGGTCTTGTCTACTACATATTGGGTTTATGGAACGGTATCTGAGCTAATTTGATACCCTTGTTTTATGTATCACCCCACCTCCCCTTTCCCGTTAAGCAGCCATAGTGTGTTTTCTGCATGTGTGACTCTGTTCTGTTTTGTAATTCAGTTCAAGTGTAACGGTTTTTACATTCCCTCTAAAAGTGATACCTTATGAGAAGTGTCCTTTTCTGTGTGACTTATTTCACTTAGAATCGTCGTACCTAAATCCACTCATCATGCTGCTACTAACCTTATGACATTGATTTCATGGCTGAGTGATATTCCATTGTACATAAGGACCACAACTTCTTTATCCATTTTTCTCTTTCCTGGGATATTGACGGTGGAATGAAGTGGAGGTCCTTGTCAACAGAGCAGCCCTCAACTTTGGGGTGCTTGTGTCTTGCTGATTTTTAATTTTCCCAATTTATACCCCCATGAGTGGAAGTGCCCTATGCTCTCTAAGCTGTGTTTTTCAGATGTTTCAGGACACACCGTACACTTCTCCAGAGTGGCTGTTGGCAATTTACATCCCGCCCATCAGTGTAGCAAGGCTCCCATTTCTCCATGGCCTGTACTGCATTTCTGGTTTTGACACTTTTTTCAGCATGGCCCTTTTGACCGATGGGAAGCGAGACTTCTCTGTAGCGCTGATTTGCCTTTCCAGGTTGCTTGGTTGGCCAAAAAGGGCGTATGCGTTTTTTCCTGAATATATTCAGGAAAAAACGCATACGCCCTTTTTGGCCAAGGGCATCATTGTCAACGTTTTGCCGCTTTTCATGTGCTTTAAAGGCGATTCGTATCTACCTCCTGAAATCTGTTTCGTGCAATTCTGCCTTGATTTCAAATCCTCTTCTTTGCCTTCCCTCAATATATTTATGGACGAGAGTTATCATTTATAACTCTGCAGGTTTGTGAATTGCAGTGCCCTGAACCTCCATTTTACAACTCGCTTTTTTGGGAGCTGGCCGCAAAAGCGCAGGATGGCTTCAGGCCCTGTTCTGGTTCCGGGGGGCAGGCTGAGCCTGTGGTTAATTCTTCTTCCTGATGGGAAAATAGAGTGACCTGTGCCTGTCCCGACACCAAGAGCTAGTCTCTCGTTGGTTCCCCGTCTTCCCGTTCATCCTCAGGACAAATTGCAACCTGTACGGAACAGGAGGTTAACGGTGCTGATGCTCCAAGTAGGGAGATTGCTAGTAAAGCGGCTGGAATGGCGAACCCGGGCACAAGGAGATGAGAAATGAGGTGCGTTTTAGAAACCTTTCCCCATCACACGGTGTACCATCTTCTGGGTTTCTCATGCATGTTTTCGATGTAGGAAGATGCCCTTGAAGCTGGAGATTTGGGACCCATGCGATGGGTACCACGAAGTATTACTTTAAAGGGTCTGCGTTTGCTCACCCAACCTCACCAAACCTCTCAGCCCCAAGAGTGTCCACCCTTATGCCTCATCCAGCTGTGGGTCTAGATATGGTCAATCCAGGTTGCATCACAGCCCCTGAACGCATTGTGTAAGAATTTCTCTCTCTTTCACTGTCGTTGTTTCATGGGTTTTTCAAAGTAATTTATTTTCATAATGGGGTTTAGCTGCTTTTCACTGCTGTGTTTATGCCGCTTTACACCCACTTGACACACTAACAGAGAGATATCAATACATAGGTTTTAAGATTATTACTAGTCAGGTATATTCTTGTGCGGTGAATAGGGCGTGTTGAGTCCAGTTCTCTGAGCAAGGAGTAGGTCTTGTCTACTACATATTGGGTTTATGGAACGGTATCTGAGCTAATTTGATACCCTTGTTTTATGTATCACCCCACTTCCCCTTTCCCGTTAAGCAGCCATAGTCTGTTTTCTGCATGTGTGACTCTGTTCTGTTTTGTAATTCAGTTCAAGTGTAACGGTTTTTACATTCCCTCTATCAGTGATACCTTATGAGAAGTGTCCTTTTCTGTGTGACTTATTTCACTTAGAATCGTCATACCTAAATCCACTCATCATGCTGCTACTAACCTTATGACATTGATTTCATGGCTGAGTGATATTCCATTGTACATAAGGACCACAACTTCTTTATCCATTTTTCTCTTTCCTGGGATATTGACGGTGGAATGAAGTGGAGGTCCTTGTCAACAGAGCAGCCCTCAACTTTGGGGTGCTTGTGTCTTGCTGATTTTTCATTTTCCCAATTTATACCCCCATGAGTGGAAGTGCCCTATGCTCTCTAAGCTGTGTTTTTCAGATGTTTCAGGACACACCGTACACTTCTCCAGAGTGGCTGTTGGCAATTTACATCCCGCCCATCAGTGTAGCAAGGCTCCCATTTCTCCATGGCCTGTACTGCATTTCTGGTTTTGACACTTTTTTTCAGCATGGCCCTTTTGACCGATGGGAAGCGAGACTTCTCTGTAGCGCTGATTTGCCTTTCCAGGTTGCTTGGTTGGCCAAAAAGGGCGTATGCGTTTTTTCCTGAATATATTCAGGAAAAAACGCATACGCCCTTTTTGGCCAAGGGCATCATTGTCAACGTTTTGCCGCTTTTCATGTGCTTTAAAGGCGATTCGTATCTACCTCCTGAAATCTGTTTCGTGCAATTCTGCCTTGATTTCAAATCCTCTTCTTTGCCTTCCCTCAATATATTTGTGGACGAGAGTTATCATTTATAACTCTGCAGGTTTGTGAATTGCAGTGCCCTGAACCTCCATTTTACAACTCGCTTTTTTGGGAGCTGGCCGCAAAAGCGCAGGATGGCTTCAGGCCCTGTTCTGGTTCCGGGGGGCAGGCTGAGCCTGTGGTTAATTCTTCTTCCTGATGGGAAAATAGAGTGACCTGTGCCTGTCCCGACACCAAGAGCTAGTCTCTCGTTGGTTCCCCGTCTTCCCGTTCATCCTCAGGACAAATTGCAACCTGTACGGAACAGGAGGTTAAAGGTGCTGATGCTCCAAGTAGGGAGATTGCTAGTAAAGCGGCTGGAATGGCGAACCCGGGCACAAGGAGATGAGAAATGAGGTGCGTTTTAGAAACCTTTCCCCATCACACGGTGTACCATCTTCTGGGTTTCTCATGCATGTTTTCGATGTAGGAAGATGCCCTTGAACCTGGAGATTTGGGACCCATGCGATGGGTACCACGCAGTATTACTTTAAAGGGTCTGCGTTTGCTCACCCAACCTCACCAAACCTCTCAGCCCCAAGAGTGTCCACCCTTATGTCTCATCCAGCTGTGGGTCTAGATATGGTCAATCCAGGTTGCATCACAGCCCCTGAACGCATTGTGTAAGAATTTCTCTCTCTTTCACTGTCGTTGTTTCATGGGTTTTTCAAAGTAATTTATTTTCATAATGGGGTTTAGCTGCTTTTCACTGCTGTGTTTATGCCGCTTTACACCCACTTGATACACTAACAGAGAGATGTCAATACATAGGTTTTAAGATTATTACTAGTCAGATATATTCTTGTGCGGTGAATAGGGCGTGTTGAGTCCAGTTCTCTGAGCAAGGAGTAGGTCTTGTCTACTACATATTGGGTTTATGGAACGGTATCTGAGCTAATTTGATACCCTTGTTTTATGTATCACCCCACCTCCCCTTTCCCGTTAAGCAGCCATAGTCTGTTTTCTGCATGTGTGACTCTGTTCTGTTTTGTAATTCAGTTCAAGTGTAACGGTTTTTACATTCCCTCTATCAGTGATACCTTATGAGAAGTGTCCTTTTCTGTGTGACTTATTTCACTTAGAATCGTCGTACCTAAATCCACTCATCATGCTGCTACTAACCTTATGACATTGATTTCATGGCTGAGTGATATTCCATTGTACATAAGGACCACAACTTCTTTATCCATTTTTCTCTTTCCTGGGATATTGACGGTGGAATGAAGTGGAGGTCCTTGTCAACAGAGCAGCCCTCAACTTTGGGGTGCTTGTGTCTTGCTGATTTTTAATTTTCCCAATTTATACCCCCATGAGTGGAAGTGCCCTATGCTCTCTAAGCTGTGTTTTTCAGATGTTTCAGGACACACCGTACACTTCTCCAGAGTGGCTGTTGGCAATTTACATCCCGCCCATCAGTGTAGCAAGGCTCCCATTTCTCCATGGCCTGTACTGCATTTCTGGTTTTGACACTTTTTTCAGCATGGCCCTTTTGACCGATGGGAAGCGAGACTTCTCTGTAGCGCTGATTTGCCTTTCCAGGTTGCTTGGTTGGCCAAAAAGGGCGTATGCGTTTTTTCCTGAATATATTCAGGAAAAAACGCATACGCCCTTTTTGGCCAAGGGCATCATTGTCAACGTTTTGCCGCTTTTCATGTGCTTTAAAGGCGATTCGTATCTACCTCCTGAAATCTGTTTCGTGCAATTCTGCCTTGATTTCAAATCCTCTTCTTTGCCTTCCCTCAATATATTTATGGACGAGAGTTATCATTTATAACTCTGCAGGTTTGTGAATTGCAGTGCCCTGAACCTCCATTTTACAACTCGCTTTTTTGGGAGCTGGCCGCAAAAGCGCAGGATGGCTTCAGGCCCTGTTCTGGTTCCGGGGGGCAGGCTGAGCCTGTGGTTAA
Organism: Balaenoptera borealis; assembly: GCF_965194805.1. Classification (NCBI taxonomy): domain Eukaryota; kingdom Metazoa; phylum Chordata; class Mammalia; order Artiodactyla; family Balaenopteridae; genus Balaenoptera; species Balaenoptera borealis. The sequence goes on along the minus strand of NW_028124001.1, from coordinate 1,142,832 downwards.
TTCTTCTTCCTGATGGGAAAATAGAGTGACCTGTGCCTGTCCCGACACCAAGAGCTAGTCTCTCGTTGGTTCCCCGTCTTCCCGTTCATCCTCAGGACAAATTGCAACCTGTACGGAACAGGAGGTTAAAGGTGCTGATGCTCCAAGTAGGGAGATTGCTAGTAAAGCGGCTGGAATGGCGAACCCGGGCACAAGGAGATGAGAAATGAGGTGCGTTTTAGAAACCTTTCCCCATCACACGGTGTACCATCTTCTGGGTTTCTCATGCATGTTTTCGATGTAGGAAGATGCCCTTGAACCTGGAGATTTGGGACCCATGCGATGGGTACCACGCAGTATTACTTTAAAGGGTCTGCGTTTGCTCACCCAACCTCACCAAACCTCTCAGCCCCAAGAGTGTCCACCCTTATGTCTCATCCAGCTGTGGGTCTAGATATGGTCAATCCAGGTTGCATCACAGCCCCTGAACGCATTGTGTAAGAATTTCTCTCTCTTTCACTGTCGTTGTTTCATGGGTTTTTCAAAGTAATTTATTTTCATAATGGGGTTTAGCTGCTTTTCACTGCTGTGTTTATGCCGCTTTACACCCACTTGATACACTAACAGAGAGATGTCAATACATAGGTTTTAAGATTATTACTAGTCAGATATATTCTTGTGCGGTGAATAGGGCGTGTTGAGTCCAGTTCTCTGAGCAAGGAGTAGGTCTTGTCTACTACATATTGGGTTTATGGAACGGTATCTGAGCTAATTTGATACCCTTGTTTTATGTATCACCCCACCTCCCCTTTCCCGTTAAGCAGCCATAGTGTGTTTTCTGCATGTGTGACTCTGTTCTGTTTTGTAATTCAGTTCAAGTGTAACGGTTTTTACATTCCCTCTAAAAGTGATACCTTATGAGAAGTGTCCTTTTCTGTGTGACTTATTTCACTTAGAATCGTCGTACCTAAATCCACTCATCATGCTGCTACTAACCTTATGACATTGATTTCATGGCTGAGTGATATTCCATTGTACATAAGGACCACAACTTCTTTATCCATTTTTCTCTTTCCTGGGATATTGACGGTGGAATGAAGTGGAGGTCCTTGTCAACAGAGCAGCCCTCAACTTTGGGGTGCTTGTGTCTTGCTGATTTTTCATTTTCCCAATTTATACCCCCATGAGTGGAAGTGCCCTATGCTCTCTAAGCTGTGTTTTTCAGATGTTTCAGGACACACCGTACACTTCTCCAGAGTGGCTGTTGGCAATTTACATCCCGCCCATCAGTGTAGCAAGGCTCCCATTTCTCCATGGCCTGTACTGCATTTCTGGTTTTGACACTTTTTTCAGCATGGCCCTTTTGACCGATGGGAAGCGAGACTTCTCTGTAGCGCTGATTTGCCTTTCCAGGTTGCTTGGTTGGCCAAAAAGGGCGTATGCGTTTTTTCCTGAATATATTCAGGAAAAAACGCATACGCCCTTTTTGGCCAAGGGCATCATTGTCAACGTTTTGCCGCTTTTCATGTGCTTTAAAGGCGATTCGTATCTACCTCCTGAAATCTGTTTCGTGCAATTCTGCCTTGATTTCAAATCCTCTTCTTTGCCTTCCCTCAATATATTTGTGGACGAGAGTTATCATTTATAACTCTGCAGGTTTGTGAATTGCAGTGCCCTGAACCTCCATTTTACAACTCGCTTTTTTGGGAGCTGGCCGCAAAAGCGCAGGATGGCTTCAGGCCCTGTTCTGGTTCCGGGGGGCAGGCTGAGCCTGTGGTTAATTCTTCTTCCTGATGGGAAAATAGAGTGACCTGTGCCTGTCCCGACACCAAGAGCTAGTCTCTCGTTGGTTCCCCGTCTTCCCGTTCATCCTCAGGACAAATTGCAACCTGTACGGAACAGGAGGTTAAAGGTGCTGATGCTCCAAGTAGGGAGATTGCTAGTAAAGCGGCTGGAATGGCGAACCCGGGCACAAGGAGATGAGAAATGAGGTGCGTTTTAGAAACCTTTCCCCATCACACGGTGTACCATCTTCTGGGTTTCTCATGCATGTTTTCGATGTAGGAAGATGCCCTTGAAGCTGGAGATTTGGGACCCATGCGATGGGTACCACGAAGTATTACTTTAAAGGGTCTGCGTTTGCTCACCCAACCTCACCAAACCTCTCAGCCCCAAGAGTGTCCACCCTTATGCCTCATCCAGCTGTGGGTCTAGATATGGTCAATCCAGGTTGCATCACAGCCCCTGAACGCATTGTGTAAGAATTTCTCTCTCTTTCACTGTCGTTGTTTCATGGGTTTTTCAAAGTAATTTATTTTCATAATGGGGTTTAGCTGCTTTTCACTGCTGTGTTTATGCCGCTTTACACCCACTTGACACACTAACAGAGAGATATCAATACATAGGTTTTAAGATTATTACTAGTCAGGTATATTCTTGTGCGGTGAATAGGGCGTGTTGAGTCCAGTTCTCTGAGCAAGGAGTAGGTCTTGTCTACTACATATTGGGTTTATGGAACGGTATCTGAGCTAATTTGATACCCTTGTTTTATGTATCACCCCACCTCCCCTTTCCCGTTAAGCAGCCATAGTCTGTTTTCTGCATGTGTGACTCTGTTCTGTTTTGTAATTCAGTTCAAGTGTAACGGTTTTTACATTCCCTCTATCAGTGATACCTTATGAGAAGTGTCCTTTTCTGTGTGACTTATTTCACTTAGAATCGTCATACCTAAATCCACTCATCATGCTGCTACTAACCTTATGACATTGATTTCATGGCTGAGTGATATTCCATTGTACATAAGGACCACAACTTCTTTATCCATTTTTCTCTTTCCTGGGATATTGACGGTGGAATGAAGTGGAGGTCCTTGTCAACAGAGCAGCCCTCAACTTTGGGGTGCTTGTGTCTTGCTGATTTTTCATTTTCCCAATTTATACCCCCATGAGTGGAAGTGCCCTATGCTCTCTAAGCTGTGTTTTTCAGATGTTTCAGGACACACCGTACACTTCTCCAGAGTGGCTGTTGGCAATTTACATCCCGCCCATCAGTGTAGCAAGGCTCCCATTTCTCCATGGCCTGTCCTGCATTTCTGGTTTTGACACTTTTTTCAGCATGGCCCTTTTGACCGATGGGAAGCGAGACTTCTCTGTAGCGCTGATTTGCCTTTCCAGGTTGCTTGGTTGGCCAAAAAGGGCGTATGCGTTTTTTCCTGAATATATTCAGGAAAAAACGCATACGCCCTTTTTGGCCAAGGGCATCATTGTCAACGTTTTGCCGCTTTTCATGTGCTTTAAAGGCGATTCGTATCTACCTCCTGAAATCTGTTTCGTGCAATTCTGCCTTGATTTCAAATCCTCTTCTTTGCCTTCCCTCAATATATTTGTGGACGAGAGTTATCATTTATAACTCTGCAGGTTTGTGAATTGCAGTGCCCTGAACCTCCATTTTACAACTCGCTTTTTTGGGAGCTGGCCGCAAAAGCGCAGGATGGCTTCAGGCCCTGTTCTGGTTCCGGGGGGCAGGCTGAGCCTGTGGTTAATTCTTCTTCCTGATGGGAAAATAGAGTGACCTGTGCCTGTCCCGACACCAAGAGCTAGTCTCTCGTTGGTTCCCCGTCTTCCCGTTCATCCTCAGGACAAATTGCAACCTGTACGGAACAGGAGGTTAAAGGTGCTGATGCTCCAAGTAGGGAGATTGCTAGTAAAGCGGCTGGAATGGCGAACCCGGGCACAAGGAGATGAGAAATGAGGTGCGTTTTAGAAACCTTTCCCCATCACACGGTGTACCATCTTCTGGGTTTCTCATGCATGTTTTCGATGTAGGAAGATGCCCTTGAACCTGGAGATTTGGGACCCATGCGATGGGTACCACGCAGTATTACTTTAAAGGGTCTGCGTTTGCTCACCCAACCTCACCAAACCTCTCAGCCCCAAGAGTGTCCACCCTTATGTCTCATCCAGCTGTGGGTCTAGATATGGTCAATCCAGGTTGCATCACAGCCCCTGAACGCATTGTGTAAGAATTTCTATCTCTTTCACTGTCGTTGTTTCATGGGTTTTTCAAAGTAATTTAATTTCATAATGGGGTTTAGCTGCTTTTCACTGCTGTGTTTATGCCGCTTTACACCCACTTGACACACTAACAGAGAGATATCAATACATAGGTTTTAAGATTATTACTAGTCAGGTATATTCTTGTGCGGTGAATAGGGCGTGTTGAGTCCAGTTCTCTGAGTAAGGAGTAGGTCTTGTCTACTACATATTGGGTTTATGGAACGGTATCTGAGCTAATTTGATACCCTTGTTTTATGTATCACCCCACCTCCCCTTTCCCGTTAAGCAGCCATAGTCTGTTTTCTGCATGTGTGACTCTGTTCTGTTTTGTAATTCAGTTCAAGTGTAACGGTTTTTACATTCCCTCTATCAGTGATACCTTATGAGAAGTGTCCTTTTCTGTGTGACTTATTTCACTTAGAATCGTCGTACCTAAATCCACTCATCATGCTGCTACTAACCTTATGACATTGATTTCATGGCTGAGTGATATTCCATTGTACATAAGGACCACAACTTCTTTATCCATTTTTCTCTTTCCTGGGATATTGACGGTGGAATGAAGTGGAGGTCCTTGTCAACAGAGCAGCCCTCAACTTTGGGGTGCTTGTGTCTTGCTGATTTTTCATTTTCCCAATTTATACCCCCATGAGTGGAAGTGCCCTATGCTCTCTAAGCTGTGTTTTTCAGATGTTTCAGGACACACCGTACACTTCTCCAGAGTGGCTGTTGGCAATTTACATCCCGCCCATCAGTGTAGCAAGGCTCCCATTTCTCCATGGCCTGTCCTGCATTTCTGGTTTTGACACTTTTTTCAGCATGGCCCTTTTGACCGATGGGAAGCGAGACTTCTCTGTAGCGCTGATTTGCCTTTCCAGGTTGCTTGGTTGGCCAAAAAGGGCGTATGCGTTTTTTCCTGAATATATTCAGGAAAAAACGCATACGCCCTTTTTGGCCAAGGGCATCATTGTCAACGTTTTGCCGCTTTTCATGTGCTTTAAAGGCGATTCGTATCTACCTCCTGAAATCTGTTTCGTGCAATTCTGCCTTGATTTCAAATCCTCTTCTTTGCCTTCCCTCAATATATTTATGGACGAGAGTTATCATTTATAACTCTGCAGGTTTGTGAATTGCAGTGCCCTGAACCTCCATTTTACAACTCGCTTTTTTGGGAGCTGGCCGCAAAAGCGCAGGATGGCTTCAGGCCCTGTTCTGGTTCCGGGGGGCAGGCTGAGCCTGTGGTTAATTCTTCTTCCTGATGGGAAAATAGAGTGACCTGTGCCTGTCCCGACACCAAGAGCTAGTCTCTCGTTGGTTCCCCGTCTTCCCGTTCATCCTCAGGACAAATTGCAACCTGTACGGAACAGGAGGTTAAAGGTGCTGATACTCCAAGTAGGGAGATTGCTAGTAAAGCGGCTGGAATGGCGAACCCGGGCACCAGGAGATGAGAAATGAGGTGCGTTTTAGAAACCTTTCCCCATCACATGGTGTACCATCTCCTGGGTTTCTCATGCATGTTTTCGATTTAGGAAGATGCCCTTGAACCTGGAGATTTGGGACCCATGCGATGGGTACCACGAAGTATTACTTTAAAGGGTCTGCGTTTGCTCACCCAACCTCACCAAACCTCTCAGCCCCAAGAGTGTCCACCCTTATGCCTCATCCAGCTGTGGGTCTAGATATGGTCAATCCAGGTTGCATCACAGGCCCTGCACGCATTGTGTAAGAATTTCTCTCTCTTTCACTGTCGTTGTTTCATGGGTTTTTCAAAGTAATTTATTTTCATAATGGGGTTTAGCTGCTTTTCACTGCTGTGTTTATGCCGCTTTACACCCACTTGACACACTAACAGAGAGATATCAATACATAGGTTTTAAGATTATTACTAGTCAGGTATATTCTTGTGCGGTGAATAGGGCGTGTTGAGTCCAGTTCTCTGAGCAAGGAGTAGGTCTTGTCTACTACATATTGGGTTTATGGAACGGTATCTGAGCTAATTTGATACCCTTGTTTTATGTATCACCCCACCTCCCCTTTCCCGTTAAGCAGCCATAGTCTGTTTTCTGCATGTGTGACTCTATTCTGTTTTGTAATTCAGTTCAAGTGTAACGGTTTTTACATTCCCTCTATCAGTGATACCTTATGAGAAGTGTCCTTTTCTGTGTGACTTATTTCACTTAGAATCGTCGTACCTAAATCCACTCATCATGCTGCTACTAACCTTATGACATTGATTTCATGGCTGAGTGATATTCCATTGTACATAAGGACCACAACTTCTTTATCCATTTTTCTCTTTCCTGGGATATTTAAGGTGGAATGAAGTGGAGGTCCTTGTCAACAGAGCAGCCCTCAACTTTGGGGTGCTTGTGTCTTGCTGATTTTTCATTTTCCCAATTTATACCCCCATGAGTGGAAGTGCCCTATGCTCTCTAAGCTGTGTTTTTCAGATGTTTCAGGACACACCGTACACTTCTCCAGAGTGGCTGTTGGCAATTTACATCCCGCCCATCAGTGTAGCAAGGCTCCCATTTCTCCATGGCCTGTCCTGCATTTCTGGTTTTGACACTTTTTTCAGCATGGCCCTTTTGACCGATGGGAAGCGAGACTTCTCTGTAGCGCTGATTTGCCTTTCCAGGTTGCTTGGTTGGCCAAAAAGGGCGTATGCGTTTTTTCCTGAATATATTCAGGAAAAAACGCATACGCCCTTTTTGGCCAAGGGCATCATTGTCAACGTTTTGCCGCTTTTCATGTGCTTTAAAGGCGATTCGTATCTACCTCCTGAAATCTGTTTCGTGCAATTCTGCCTTGATTTCAAATCCTCTTCTTTGCCTTCCCTCAATATATTTGTGGACGAGAGTTGTCATTTATAACTCTGCAGGTTTGTGAATTGCAGTGCCCTGAACCTCCATTTTACAACTCGCTTTTTTGGGAGCTGGCCGCAAAAGCGCAGGATGGCTTCAGGCCCTGTTCTGGTTCCGGGGGGCAGGCTGAGCCTGTGGTTAATTCTTCTTCCTGATGGGAAAATAGAGTGACCTGTGCCTGTCCCGACACCAAGAGCTAGTCTCTCGTTGGTTCCCCGTCTTCCCGTTCATCCTCAGGACAAATTGCAACCTGTAAGGAACAGGAGGTTAAAGGTGATGATGCTCCAAGTAGGGAGATTGCTAGTAAAGCGGCTGGAATGGCGAACCCGGGCACAAGGAGATGAGAAATGAGGTGCGTTTTAGAAACCTTTCCCCATCACACGGTGTACCATCTTCTGGGTTTCTCATGCATGTTTTCGATGTAGGAAGATGCCCTTGAACCTGGAGATTTGGGACCCATGCGATGGGTACCACGCAGTATTACTTTAAAGGGTCTGCGTTTGCTCACCCAACCTCACCAAACCTCTCAGCCCCAAGAGTGTCCACCCTTATGTCTCATCCAGCTGTGGGTCTAGATATGGTCAATCCAGGTTGCATCACAGCCCCTGAACGCATTGTGTAAGAATTTCTCTCTCTTTCACTGTCGTTGTTTCATGGGTTTTTCAAAGTAATTTATTTTCATAATGGGGTTTAGCTGCTTTTCACTGCTGTGTTTATGCCGCTTTACACCCACTTGACACACTAACAGAGAGATGTCAATACATAGGTTTTAAGATTATTACTAGTCAGATATATTCTTGTGCGGTGAATAGGGCGTGTTGAGTCCAGTTCTCTGAGCAAGGAGTAGGTCTTGTCTACTACATATTGGGTTTATGGAACGGTATCTGAGCTAATTTGATACCCTTGTTTTATGTATCACCCCACCTCCCCTTTCCCGTTAAGCAGCCATAGTCTGTTTTCTGCATGTGTGACTCTGTTCTGTTTTGTAATTCAGTTCAAGTGTAACGGTTTTTACATTCCCTCTATCAGTGATACCTTATGAGAAGTGTCCTTTTCTGTGTGACTTATTTCACTTAGAATCGTCGTACCTAAATCCACTCATCATGCTGCTACTAACCTTATGACATTGATTTCATGGCTGAGTGATATTCCATTGTACATAAGGACCACAACTTCTTTATCCATTTTTCTCTTTCCTGGGATATTGACGGTGGAATGAAGTGGAGGTCCTTGTCAACAGAGCAGCCCTCAACTTTGGGGTGCTTGTGTCTTGCTGATTTTTCATTTTCCCAATTTATACCCCCATGAGTGGAAGTGCCCTATGCTCTCTAAGCTGTGTTTTTCAGATGTTTCAGGACACACCGTACACTTCTCCAGAGTGGCTGTTGGCAATTTACATCCCGCCCATCAGTGTAGCAAGGCTCCCATTTCTCCATGGCCTGTACTGCATTTCTGGTTTTGACACTTTTTTTCAGCATGGCCCTTTTGACCGATGGGAAGCGAGACTTCTCTGTAGCGCTGATTTGCCTTTCCAGGTTGCTTGGTTGGCCAAAAAGGGCGTATGCGTTTTTTCCTGAATATATTCAGGAAAAAACGCATACGCCCTTTTTGGCCAAGGGCATCATTGTCAACGTTTTGCCGCTTTTCATGTGCTTTAAAGGCGATTCGTATCTACCTCCTGAAATCTGTTTCGTGCAATTCTGCCTTGATTTCAAATCCTCTTCTTTGCCTTCCCTCAATATATTTGTGGACGAGAGTTATCATTTATAACTCTGCAGGTTTGTGAATTGCAGTGCCCTGAACCTCCATTTTACAACTCGCTTTTTTGGGAGCTGGCCGCAAAAGCGCAGGATGGCTTCAGGCCCTGTTCTGGTTCCGGGGGGCAGGCTGAGCCTGTGGTTAATTCTTCTTCCTGATGGGAAAATAGAGTGACCTGTGCCTGTCCCGACACCAAGAGCTAGTCTCTCGTTGGTTCCCCGTCTTCCCGTTCATCCTCAGGACAAATTGCAACCTGTACGGAACAGGAGGTTAAAGGTGCTGATGCTCCAAGTAGGGAGATTGCTAGTAAAGCGGCTGGAATGGCGAACCCGGGCACAAGGAGATGAGAAATGAGGTGCGTTTTAGAAACCTTTCCCCATCACACGGTGTACCATCTTCTGGGTTTCTCATGCATGTTTTCGATGTAGGAAGATGCCCTTGAACCTGGAGATTTGGGACCCATGCGATGGGTACCACGCAGTATTACTTTAAAGGGTCTGCGTTTGCTCACCCAACCTCACCAAACCTCTCAGCCCCAAGAGTGTCCACCCTTATGTCTCATCCAGCTGTGGGTCTAGATATGGTCAATCCAGGTTGCATCACAGCCCCTGAACGCATTGTGTAAGAATTTCTCTCTCTTTCACTGTCGTTGTTTCATGGGTTTTTCAAAGTAATTTATTTTCATAATGGGGTTTAGCTGCTTTTCACTGCTGTGTTTATGCCGCTTTACACCCACTTGATACACTAACAGAGAGATGTCAATACATAGGTTTTAAGATTATTACTAGTCAGATATATTCTTGTGCGGTGAATAGGGCGTGTTGAGTCCAGTTCTCTGAGCAAGGAGTAGGTCTTGTCTACTACATATTGGGTTTATGGAACGGTATCTGAGCTAATTTGATACCCTTGTTTTATGTATCACCCCACCTCCCCTTTCCCGTTAAGCAGCCATAGTCTGTTTTCTGCATGTGTGACTCTGTTCTGTTTTGTAATTCAGTTCAAGTGTAACGGTTTTTACATTCCCTCTAAAAGTGATACCTTATGAGAAGTGTCCTTTTCTGTGTGACTTATTTCACTTAGAATCGTCGTACCTAAATCCACTCATCATGCTGCTACTAACCTTATGACATTGATTTCATGGCTGAGTGATATTCCATTGTACATAAGGACCACAACTTCTTTATCCATTTTTCTCTTTCCTGGGATATTGACGGTGGAATGAAGTGGAGGTCCTTGTCAACAGAGCAGCCCTCAACTTTGGGGTGCTTGTGTCTTGCTGATTTTTAATTTTCCCAATTTATACCCCCATGAGTGGAAGTGCCCTATGCTCTCTAAGCTGTGTTTTTCAGATGTTTCAGGACACACCGTACACTTCTCCAGAGTGGCTGTTGGCAATTTACATCCCGCCCATCAGTGTAGCAAGGCTCCCATTTCTCCATGGCCTGTCCTGCATTTCTGGTTTTGACACTTTTTTCAGCATGGCCCTTTTGACCGATGGGAAGCGAGACTTCTCTGTAGCGCTGATTTGCCTTTCCAGGTTGCTTGGTTGGCCAAAAAGGGCGTATGCGTTTTTTCCTGAATATATTCAGGAAAAAACGCATACGCCCTTTTTGGCCAAGGGCATCATTGTCAACGTTTTGCCGCTTTTCATGTGCTTTAAAGGCGATTCGTATCTACCTCCTGAAATCTGTTTCGTGCAATTCTGCCTTGATTTCAAATCCTCTTCTTTGCCTTCCCTCAATATATTTATGGACGAGAGTTATCATTTATAACTCTGCAGGTTTGTGAATTGCAGTGCCCTGAACCTCCATTTTACAACTCGCTTTTTTGGGAGCTGGCCGCAAAAGCGCAGGATGGCTTCAGGCCCTGTTCTGGTTCCGGGGGGCAGGCTGAGCCTGTGGTTAATTCTTCTTCCTGATGGGAAAATAGAGTGACCTGTGCCTGTCCCGACACCAAGAGCTAGTCTCTCGTTGGTTCCCCGTCTTCCCGTTCATCCTCAGGACAAATTGCAACCTGTACGGAACAGGAGGTTAAAGGTGCTGATGCTCCAAGTAGGGAGATTGCTAGTAAAGCGGCTGGAATGGCGAACCCGGGCACAAGGAGATGAGAAATGAGGTGCGTTTTAGAAACCTTTCCCCATCACACGGTGTACCATCTTCTGGGTTTCTCATGCATGTTTTCGATGTAGGAAGATGCCCTTGAACCTGGAGATTTGGGACCCATGCGATGGGTACCACGCAGTATTACTTTAAAGGGTCTGCGTTTGCTCACCCAACCTCACCAAACCTCTCAGCCCCAAGAGTGTCCACCCTTATGTCTCATCCAGCTGTGGGTCTAGATATGGTCAATCCAGGTTGCATCACAGCCCCTGAACGCATTGTGTAAGAATTTCTCTCTCTTTCACTGTCGTTGTTTCATGGGTTTTTCAAAGTAATTTATTTTCATAATGGGGTTTAGCTGCTTTTCACTGCTGTGTTTATGCCGCTTTACACCCACTTGATACACTAACAGAGAGATGTCAATACATAGGTTTTAAGATTATTACTAGTCAGATATATTCTTGTGCGGTGAATAGGGCGTGTTGAGTCCAGTTCTCTGAGCAAGGAGTAGGTCTTGTCTACTACATATTGGGTTTATGGAACGGTATCTGAGCTAATTTGATACCCTTGTTTTATGTATCACCCCACCTCCCCTTTCCCGTTAAGCAGCCATAGTGTGTTTTCTGCATGTGTGACTCTGTTCTGTTTTGTAATTCAGTTCAAGTGTAACGGTTTTTACATTCCCTCTAAAAGTGATACCTTATGAGAAGTGTCCTTTTCTGTGTGACTTATTTCACTTAGAATCGTCGTACCTAAATCCACTCATCATGCTGCTACTAACCTTATGACATTGATTTCATGGCTGAGTGATATTCCATTGTACATAAGGACCACAACTTCTTTATCCATTTTTCTCTTTCCTGGGATATTGACGGTGGAATGAAGTGGAGGTCCTTGTCAACAGAGCAGCCCTCAACTTTGGGGTGCTTGTGTCTTGCTGATTTTTAATTTTCCCAATTTATACCCCCATGAGTGGAAGTGCCCTATGCTCTCTAAGCTGTGTTTTTCAGATGTTTCAGGACACACCGTACACTTCTCCAGAGTGGCTGTTGGCAATTTACATCCCGCCCATCAGTGTAGCAAGGCTCCCATTTCTCCATGGCCTGTACTGCATTTCTGGTTTTGACACTTTTTTCAGCATGGCCCTTTTGACCGATGGGAAGCGAGACTTCTCTGTAGCGCTGATTTGCCTTTCCAGGTTGCTTGGTTGGCCAAAAAGGGCGTATGCGTTTTTTCCTGAATATATTCAGGAAAAAACGCATACGCCCTTTTTGGCCAAGGGCATCATTGTCAACGTTTTGCCGCTTTTCATGTGCTTTAAAGGCGATTCGTATCTACCTCCTGAAATCTGTTTCGTGCAATTCTGCCTTGATTTCAAATCCTCTTCTTTGCCTTCCCTCAATATATTTATGGACGAGAGTTATCATTTATAACTCTGCAGGTTTGTGAATTGCAGTGCCCTGAACCTCCATTTTACAACTCGCTTTTTTGGGAGCTGGCCGCAAAAGCGCAGGATGGCTTCAGGCCCTGTTCTGGTTCCGGGGGGCAGGCTGAGCCTGTGGTTAATTCTTCTTCCTGATGGGAAAATAGAGTGACCTGTGCCTGTCCCGACACCAAGAGCTAGTCTCTCGTTGGTTCCCCGTCTTCCCGTTCATCCTCAGGACAAATTGCAACCTGTACGGAACAGGAGGTTAACGGTGCTGATGCTCCAAGTAGGGAGATTGCTAGTAAAGCGGCTGGAATGGCGAACCCGGGCACAAGGAGATGAGAAATGAGGTGCGTTTTAGAAACCTTTCCCCATCACACGGTGTACCATCTTCTGGGTTTCTCATGCATGTTTTCGATGTAGGAAGATGCCCTTGAAGCTGGAGATTTGGGACCCATGCGATGGGTACCACGAAGTATTACTTTAAAGGGTCTGCGTTTGCTCACCCAACCTCACCAAACCTCTCAGCCCCAAGAGTGTCCACCCTTATGCCTCATCCAGCTGTGGGTCTAGATATGGTCAATCCAGGTTGCATCACAGCCCCTGAACGCATTGTGTAAGAATTTCTCTCTCTTTCACTGTCGTTGTTTCATGGGTTTTTCAAAGTAATTTATTTTCATAATGGGGTTTAGCTGCTTTTCACTGCTGTGTTTATGCCGCTTTACACCCACTTGACACACTAACAGAGAGATATCAATACATAGGTTTTAAGATTATTACTAGTCAGGTATATTCTTGTGCGGTGAATAGGGCGTGTTGAGTCCAGTTCTCTGAGCAAGGAGTAGGTCTTGTCTACTACATATTGGGTTTATGGAACGGTATCTGAGCTAATTTGATACCCTTGTTTTATGTATCACCCCACTTCCCCTTTCCCGTTAAGCAGCCATAGTCTGTTTTCTGCATGTGTGACTCTGTTCTGTTTTGTAATTCAGTTCAAGTGTAACGGTTTTTACATTCCCTCTATCAGTGATACCTTATGAGAAGTGTCCTTTTCTGTGTGACTTATTTCACTTAGAATCGTCATACCTAAATCCACTCATCATGCTGCTACTAACCTTATGACATTGATTTCATGGCTGAGTGATATTCCATTGTACATAAGGACCACAACTTCTTTATCCATTTTTCTCTTTCCTGGGATATTGACGGTGGAATGAAGTGGAGGTCCTTGTCAACAGAGCAGCCCTCAACTTTGGGGTGCTTGTGTCTTGCTGATTTTTCATTTTCCCAATTTATACCCCCATGAGTGGAAGTGCCCTATGCTCTCTAAGCTGTGTTTTTCAGATGTTTCAGGACACACCGTACACTTCTCCAGAGTGGCTGTTGGCAATTTACATCCCGCCCATCAGTGTAGCAAGGCTCCCATTTCTCCATGGCCTGTACTGCATTTCTGGTTTTGACACTTTTTTTCAGCATGGCCCTTTTGACCGATGGGAAGCGAGACTTCTCTGTAGCGCTGATTTGCCTTTCCAGGTTGCTTGGTTGGCCAAAAAGGGCGTATGCGTTTTTTCCTGAATATATTCAGGAAAAAACGCATACGCCCTTTTTGGCCAAGGGCATCATTGTCAACGTTTTGCCGCTTTTCATGTGCTTTAAAGGCGATTCGTATCTACCTCCTGAAATCTGTTTCGTGCAATTCTGCCTTGATTTCAAATCCTCTTCTTTGCCTTCCCTCAATATATTTGTGGACGAGAGTTATCATTTATAACTCTGCAGGTTTGTGAATTGCAGTGCCCTGAACCTCCATTTTACAACTCGCTTTTTTGGGAGCTGGCCGCAAAAGCGCAGGATGGCTTCAGGCCCTGTTCTGGTTCCGGGGGGCAGGCTGAGCCTGTGGTTAATTCTTCTTCCTGATGGGAAAATAGAGTGACCTGTGCCTGTCCCGACACCAAGAGCTAGTCTCTCGTTGGTTCCCCGTCTTCCCGTTCATCCTCAGGACAAATTGCAACCTGTACGGAACAGGAGGTTAAAGGTGCTGATGCTCCAAGTAGGGAGATTGCTAGTAAAGCGGCTGGAATGGCGAACCCGGGCACAAGGAGATGAGAAATGAGGTGCGTTTTAGAAACCTTTCCCCATCACACGGTGTACCATCTTCTGGGTTTCTCATGCATGTTTTCGATGTAGGAAGATGCCCTTGAACCTGGAGATTTGGGACCCATGCGATGGGTACCACGCAGTATTACTTTAAAGGGTCTGCGTTTGCTCACCCAACCTCACCAAACCTCTCAGCCCCAAGAGTGTCCACCCTTATGTCTCATCCAGCTGTGGGTCTAGATATGGTCAATCCAGGTTGCATCACAGCCCCTGAACGCATTGTGTAAGAATTTCTCTCTCTTTCACTGTCGTTGTTTCATGGGTTTTTCAAAGTAATTTATTTTCATAATGGGGTTTAGCTGCTTTTCACTGCTGTGTTTATGCCGCTTTACACCCACTTGATACACTAACAGAGAGATGTCAATACATAGGTTTTAAGATTATTACTAGTCAGATATATTCTTGTGCGGTGAATAGGGCGTGTTGAGTCCAGTTCTCTGAGCAAGGAGTAGGTCTTGTCTACTACATATTGGGTTTATGGAACGGTATCTGAGCTAATTTGATACCCTTGTTTTATGTATCACCCCACCTCCCCTTTCCCGTTAAGCAGCCATAGTCTGTTTTCTGCATGTGTGACTCTGTTCTGTTTTGTAATTCAGTTCAAGTGTAACGGTTTTTACATTCCCTCTATCAGTGATACCTTATGAGAAGTGTCCTTTTCTGTGTGACTTATTTCACTTAGAATCGTCGTACCTAAATCCACTCATCATGCTGCTACTAACCTTATGACATTGATTTCATGGCTGAGTGATATTCCATTGTACATAAGGACCACAACTTCTTTATCCATTTTTCTCTTTCCTGGGATATTGACGGTGGAATGAAGTGGAGGTCCTTGTCAACAGAGCAGCCCTCAACTTTGGGGTGCTTGTGTCTTGCTGATTTTTAATTTTCCCAATTTATACCCCCATGAGTGGAAGTGCCCTATGCTCTCTAAGCTGTGTTTTTCAGATGTTTCAGGACACACCGTACACTTCTCCAGAGTGGCTGTTGGCAATTTACATCCCGCCCATCAGTGTAGCAAGGCTCCCATTTCTCCATGGCCTGTACTGCATTTCTGGTTTTGACACTTTTTTCAGCATGGCCCTTTTGACCGATGGGAAGCGAGACTTCTCTGTAGCGCTGATTTGCCTTTCCAGGTTGCTTGGTTGGCCAAAAAGGGCGTATGCGTTTTTTCCTGAATATATTCAGGAAAAAACGCATACGCCCTTTTTGGCCAAGGGCATCATTGTCAACGTTTTGCCGCTTTTCATGTGCTTTAAAGGCGATTCGTATCTACCTCCTGAAATCTGTTTCGTGCAATTCTGCCTTGATTTCAAATCCTCTTCTTTGCCTTCCCTCAATATATTTATGGACGAGAGTTATCATTTATAACTCTGCAGGTTTGTGAATTGCAGTGCCCTGAACCTCCATTTTACAACTCGCTTTTTTGGGAGCTGGCCGCAAAAGCGCAGGATGGCTTCAGGCCCTGTTCTGGTTCCGGGGGGCAGGCTGAGCCTGTGGTTAATTCTTCTTCCTGATGGGAAAATAGAGTGACCTGTGCCTGTCCCGACACCAAGAGCTAGTCTCTCGTTGGTTCCCCGTCTTCCCGTTCATCCTCAGGACAAATTGCAACCTGTACGGAACAGGAGGTTAAAGGTGCTGATGCTCCAAGTAGGGAGATTGCTAGTAAAGCGGCTGGAATGGCGAACCCGGGCACAAGGAGATGAGAAATGAGGTGCGTTTTAGAAACCTTTCCCCATCACACGGTGTACCATCTTCTGGGTTTCTCATGCATGTTTTCGATGTAGGAAGATGCCCTTGAACCTGGAGATTTGGGACCCATGCGATGGGTACCACGCAGTATTACTTTAAAGGGTCTGCGTTTGCTCACCCAACCTCACCAAACCTCTCAGCCCCAAGAGTGTCCACCCTTATGTCTCATCCAGCTGTGGGTCTAGATATGGTCAATCCAGGTTGCATCACAGCCCCTGAACGCATTGTGTAAGAATTTCTCTCTCTTTCACTGTCGTTGTTTCATGGGTTTTTCAAAGTAATTTATTTTCATAATGGGGTTTAGCTGCTTTTCACTGCTGTGTTTATGCCGCTTTACACCCACTTGATACACTAACAGAGAGATGTCAATACATAGGTTTTAAGATTATTACTAGTCAGATATATTCTTGTGCGGTGAATAGGGCGTGTTGAGTCCAGTTCTCTGAGCAAGGAGTAGGTCTTGTCTACTACATATTGGGTTTATGGAACGGTATCTGAGCTAATTTGATACCCTTGTTTTATGTATCACCCCACCTCCCCTTTCCCGTTAAGCAGCCATAGTGTGTTTTCTGCATGTGTGACTCTGTTCTGTTTTGTAATTCAGTTCAAGTGTAACGGTTTTTACATTCCCTCTAAAAGTGATACCTTATGAGAAGTGTCCTTTTCTGTGTGACTTATTTCACTTAGAATCGTCGTACCTAAATCCACTCATCATGCTGCTACTAACCTTATGACATTGATTTCATGGCTGAGTGATATTCCATTGTACATAAGGACCACAACTTCTTTATCCATTTTTCTCTTTCCTGGGATATTGACGGTGGAATGAAGTGGAGGTCCTTGTCAACAGAGCAGCCCTCAACTTTGGGGTGCTTGTGTCTTGCTGATTTTTCATTTTCCCAATTTATACCCCCATGAGTGGAAGTGCCCTATGCTCTCTAAGCTGTGTTTTTCAGATGTTTCAGGACACACCGTACACTTCTCCAGAGTGGCTGTTGGCAATTTACATCCCGCCCATCAGTGTAGCAAGGCTCCCATTTCTCCATGGCCTGTACTGCATTTCTGGTTTTGACACTTTTTTCAGCATGGCCCTTTTGACCGATGGGAAGCGAGACTTCTCTGTAGCGCTGATTTGCCTTTCCAGGTTGCTTGGTTGGCCAAAAAGGGCGTATGCGTTTTTTCCTGAATATATTCAGGAAAAAACGCATACGCCCTTTTTGGCCAAGGGCATCATTGTCAACGTTTTGCCGCTTTTCATGTGCTTTAAAGGCGATTCGTATCTACCTCCTGAAATCTGTTTCGTGCAATTCTGCCTTGATTTCAAATCCTCTTCTTTGCCTTCCCTCAATATATTTATGGACGAGAGTTATCATTTATAACTCTGCAGGTTTGTGAATTGCAGTGCCCTGAACCTCCATTTTACAACTCGCTTTTTTGGGAGCTGGCCGCAAAAGCGCAGGATGGCTTCAGGCCCTGTTCTGGTTCCGGGGGGCAGGCTGAGCCTGTGGTTAATTCTTCTTCCTGATGGGAAAATAGAGTGACCTGTGCCTGTCCCGACACCAAGAGCTAGTCTCTCGTTGGTTCCCCGTCTTCCCGTTCATCCTCAGGACAAATTGCAACCTGTACGGAACAGGAGGTTAAAGGTGCTGATGCTCCAAGTAGGGAGATTGCTAGTAAAGCGGCTGGAATGGCGAACCCGGGCACAAGGAGATGAGAAATGAGGTGCGTTTTAGAAACCTTTCCCCATCACACGGTGTACCATCTTCTGGGTTTCTCATGCATGTTTTCGATGTAGGAAGATGCCCTTGAAGCTGGAGATTTGGGACCCATGCGATGGGTACCACGAAGTATTACTTTAAAGGGTCTGCGTTTGCTCACCCAACCTCACCAAACCTCTCAGCCCCAAGAGTGTCCACCCTTATGCCTCATCCAGCTGTGGGTCTAGATATGGTCAATCCAGGTTGCATCACAGCCCCTGAACGCATTGTGTAAGAATTTCTCTCTCTTTCACTGTCGTTGTTTCATGGGTTTTTCAAAGTAATTTATTTTCATAATGGGGTTTAGCTGCTTTTCACTGCTGTGTTTATGCCGCTTTACACCCACTTGACACACTAACAGAGAGATATCAATACATAGGTTTTAAGATTATTACTAGTCAGGTATATTCTTGTGCGGTGAATAGGGCGTGTTGAGTCCAGTTCTCTGAGCAAGGAGTAGGTCTTGTCTACTACATATTGGGTTTATGGAACGGTATCTGAGCTAATTTGATACCCTTGTTTTATGTATCACCCCACCTCCCCTTTCCCGTTAAGCAGCCATAGTCTGTTTTCTGCATGTGTGACTCTGTTCTGTTTTGTAATTCAGTTCAAGTGTAACGGTTTTTACATTCCCTCTATCAGTGATACCTTATGAGAAGTGTCCTTTTCTGTGTGACTTATTTCACTTAGAATCGTCATACCTAAATCCACTCATCATGCTGCTACTAACCTTATGACATTGATTTCATGGCTGAGTGATATTCCATTGTACATAAGGACCACAACTTCTTTATCCATTTTTCTCTTTCCTGGGATATTGACGGTGGAATGAAGTGGAGGTCCTTGTCAACAGAGCAGCCCTCAACTTTGGGGTGCTTGTGTCTTGCTGATTTTTCATTTTCCCAATTTATACCCCCATGAGTGGAAGTGCCCTATGCTCTCTAAGCTGTGTTTTTCAGATGTTTCAGGACACACCGTACACTTCTCCAGAGTGGCTGTTGGCAATTTACATCCCGCCCATCAGTGTAGCAAGGCTCCCATTTCTCCATGGCCTGTCCTGCATTTCTGGTTTTGACACTTTTTTCAGCATGGCCCTTTTGACCGATGGGAAGCGAGACTTCTCTGTAGCGCTGATTTGCCTTTCCAGGTTGCTTGGTTGGCCAAAAAGGGCGTATGCGTTTTTTCCTGAATATATTCAGGAAAAAACGCATACGCCCTTTTTGGCCAAGGGCATCATTGTCAACGTTTTGCCGCTTTTCATGTGCTTTAAAGGCGATTCGTATCTACCTCCTGAAATCTGTTTCGTGCAATTCTGCCTTGATTTCAAATCCTCTTCTTTGCCTTCCCTCAATATATTTGTGGACGAGAGTTATCATTTATAACTCTGCAGGTTTGTGAATTGCAGTGCCCTGAACCTCCATTTTACAACTCGCTTTTTTGGGAGCTGGCCGCAAAAGCGCAGGATGGCTTCAGGCCCTGTTCTGGTTCCGGGGGGCAGGCTGAGCCTGTGGTTAATTCTTCTTCCTGATGGGAAAATAGAGTGACCTGTGCCTGTCCCGACACCAAGAGCTAGTCTCTCGTTGGTTCCCCGTCTTCCCGTTCATCCTCAGGACAAATTGCAACCTGTACGGAACAGGAGGTTAAAGGTGCTGATGCTCCAAGTAGGGAGATTGCTAGTAAAGCGGCTGGAATGGCGAACCCGGGCACAAGGAGATGAGAAATGAGGTGCGTTTTAGAAACCTTTCCCCATCACACGGTGTACCATCTTCTGGGTTTCTCATGCATGTTTTCGATGTAGGAAGATGCCCTTGAACCTGGAGATTTGGGACCCATGCGATGGGTACCACGCAGTATTACTTTAAAGGGTCTGCGTTTGCTCACCCAACCTCACCAAACCTCTCAGCCCCAAGAGTGTCCACCCTTATGTCTCATCCAGCTGTGGGTCTAGATATGGTCAATCCAGGTTGCATCACAGCCCCTGAACGCATTGTGTAAGAATTTCTATCTCTTTCACTGTCGTTGTTTCATGGGTTTTTCAAAGTAATTTAATTTCATAATGGGGTTTAGCTGCTTTTCACTGCTGTGTTTATGCCGCTTTACACCCACTTGACACACTAACAGAGAGATATCAATACATAGGTTTTAAGATTATTACTAGTCAGGTATATTCTTGTGCGGTGAATAGGGCGTGTTGAGTCCAGTTCTCTGAGTAAGGAGTAGGTCTTGTCTACTACATATTGGGTTTATGGAACGGTATCTGAGCTAATTTGATACCCTTGTTTTATGTATCACCCCACCTCCCCTTTCCCGTTAAGCAGCCATAGTCTGTTTTCTGCATGTGTGACTCTGTTCTGTTTTGTAATTCAGTTCAAGTGTAACGGTTTTTACATTCCCTCTATCAGTGATACCTTATGAGAAGTGTCCTTTTCTGTGTGACTTATTTCACTTAGAATCGTCGTACCTAAATCCACTCATCATGCTGCTACTAACCTTATGACATTGATTTCATGGCTGAGTGATATTCCATTGTACATAAGGACCACAACTTCTTTATCCATTTTTCTCTTTCCTGGGATATTGACGGTGGAATGAAGTGGAGGTCCTTGTCAACAGAGCAGCCCTCAACTTTGGGGTGCTTGTGTCTTGCTGATTTTTCATTTTCCCAATTTATACCCCCATGAGTGGAAGTGCCCTATGCTCTCTAAGCTGTGTTTTTCAGATGTTTCAGGACACACCGTACACTTCTCCAGAGTGGCTGTTGGCAATTTACATCCCGCCCATCAGTGTAGCAAGGCTCCCATTTCTCCATGGCCTGTCCTGCATTTCTGGTTTTGACACTTTTTTCAGCATGGCCCTTTTGACCGATGGGAAGCGAGACTTCTCTGTAGCGCTGATTTGCCTTTCCAGGTTGCTTGGTTGGCCAAAAAGGGCGTATGCGTTTTTTCCTGAATATATTCAGGAAAAAACGCATACGCCCTTTTTGGCCAAGGGCATCATTGTCAACGTTTTGCCGCTTTTCATGTGCTTTAAAGGCGATTCGTATCTACCTCCTGAAATCTGTTTCGTGCAATTCTGCCTTGATTTCAAATCCTCTTCTTTGCCTTCCCTCAATATATTTATGGACGAGAGTTATCATTTATAACTCTGCAGGTTTGTGAATTGCAGTGCCCTGAACCTCCATTTTACAACTCGCTTTTTTGGGAGCTGGCCGCAAAAGCGCAGTATGGCTTCAGGCCCTGTTCTGGTTCCGGGGGGCAGGCTGAGCCTGTGGTTAATTCTTCTTCCTGATGGGAAAATAGAGTGACCTGTGCCTGTCCCGACACCAAGAGCTAGTCTCTCGTTGGTTCCCCGTCTTCCCGTTCATCCTCAGGACAAATTGCAACCTGTACGGAACAGGAGGTTAAAGGTGCTGATACTCCAAGTAGGGAGATTGCTAGTAAAGCGGCTGGAATGGCGAACCCGGGCACCAGGAGATGAGAAATGAGGTGCGTTTTAGAAACCTTTCCCCATCACATGGTGTACCATCTCCTGGGTTTCTCATGCATGTTTTCGATTTAGGAAGATGCCCTTGAACCTGGAGATTTGGGACCCATGCGATGGGTACCACGAAGTATTACTTTAAAGGGTCTGCGTTTGCTCACCCAACCTCACCAAACCTCTCAGCCCCAAGAGTGTCCACCCTTATGCCTCATCCAGCTGTGGGTCTAGATATGGTCAATCCAGGTTGCATCACAGGCCCTGCACGCATTGTGTAAGAATTTCTCTCTCTTTCACTGTCGTTGTTTCATGGGTTTTTCAAAGTAATTTATTTTCATAATGGGGTTTAGCTGCTTTTCACTGCTGTGTTTATGCCGCTTTACACCCACTTGACACACTAACAGAGAGATATCAATACATAGGTTTTAAGATTATTACTAGTCAGGTATATTCTTGTGCGGTGAATAGGGCGTGTTGAGTCCAGTTCTCTGAGCAAGGAGTAGGTCTTGTCTACTACATATTGGGTTTATGGAACGGTATCTGAGCTAATTTGATACCCTTGTTTTATGTATCACCCCACCTCCCCTTTCCCGTTAAGCAGCCATAGTCTGTTTTCTGCATGTGTGACTCTATTCTGTTTTGTAATTCAGTTCAAGTGTAACGGTTTTTACATTCCCTCTATCAGTGATACCTTATGAGAAGTGTCCTTTTCTGTGTGACTTATTTCACTTAGAATCGTCGTACCTAAATCCACTCATCATGCTGCTACTAACCTTATGACATTGATTTCATGGCTGAGTGATATTCCATTGTACATAAGGACCACAACTTCTTTATCCATTTTTCTCTTTCCTGGGATATTTAAGGTGGAATGAAGTGGAGGTCCTTGTCAACAGAGCAGCCCTCAACTTTGGGGTGCTTGTGTCTTGCTGATTTTTCATTTTCCCAATTTATACCCCCATGAGTGGAAGTGCCCTATGCTCTCTAAGCTGTGTTTTTCAGATGTTTCAGGACACACCGTACACTTCTCCAGAGTGGCTGTTGGCAATTTACATCCCGCCCATCAGTGTAGCAAGGCTCCCATTTCTCCATGGCCTGTCCTGCATTTCTGGTTTTGACACTTTTTTCAGCATGGCCCTTTTGACCGATGGGAAGCGAGACTTCTCTGTAGCGCTGATTTGCCTTTCCAGGTTGCTTGGTTGGCCAAAAAGGGCGTATGCGTTTTTTCCTGAATATATTCAGGAAAAAACGCATACGCCCTTTTTGGCCAAGGGCATCATTGTCAACGTTTTGCCGCTTTTCATGTGCTTTAAAGGCGATTCGTATCTACCTCCTGAAATCTGTTTCGTGCAATTCTGCCTTGATTTCAAATCCTCTTCTTTGCCTTCCCTCAATATATTTGTGGACGAGAGTTGTCATTTATAACTCTGCAGGTTTGTGAATTGCAGTGCCCTGAACCTCCATTTTACAACTCGCTTTTTTGGGAGCTGGCCGCAAAAGCGCAGGATGGCTTCAGGCCCTGTTCTGGTTCCGGGGGGCAGGCTGAGCCTGTGGTTAATTCTTCTTCCTGATGGGAAAATAGAGTGACCTGTGCCTGTCCCGACACCAAGAGCTAGTCTCTCGTTGGTTCCCCGTCTTCCCGTTCATCCTCAGGACAAATTGCAACCTGTAAGGAACAGGAGGTTAAAGGTGATGATGCTCCAAGTAGGGAGATTGCTAGTAAAGCGGCTGGAATGGCGAACCCGGGCACAAGGAGATGAGAAATGAGGTGCGTTTTAGAAACCTTTCCCCATCACACGGTGTACCATCTTCTGGGTTTCTCATGCATGTTTTCGATGTAGGAAGATGCCCTTGAACCTGGAGATTTGGGACCCATGCGATGGGTACCACGCAGTATTACTTTAAAGGGTCTGCGTTTGCTCACCCAACCTCACCAAACCTCTCAGCCCCAAGAGTGTCCACCCTTATGTCTCATCCAGCTGTGGGTCTAGATATGGTCAATCCAGGTTGCATCACAGCCCCTGAACGCATTGTGTAAGAATTTCTCTCTCTTTCACTGTCGTTGTTTCATGGGTTTTTCAAAGTAATTTATTTTCATAATGGGGTTTAGCTGCTTTTCACTGCTGTGTTTATGCCGCTTTACACCCACTTGACACACTAACAGAGAGATGTCAATACATAGGTTTTAAGATTATTACTAGTCAGATATATTCTTGTGCGGTGAATAGGGCGTGTTGAGTCCAGTTCTCTGAGCAAGGAGTAGGTCTTGTCTACTACATATTGGGTTTATGGAACGGTATCTGAGCTAATTTGATACCCTTGTTTTATGTATCACCCCACCTCCCCTTTCCCGTTAAGCAGCCATAGTCTGTTTTCTGCATGTGTGACTCTGTTCTGTTTTGTAATTCAGTTCAAGTGTAACGGTTTTTACATTCCCTCTATCAGTGATACCTTATGAGAAGTGTCCTTTTCTGTGTGACTTATTTCACTTAGAATCGTCGTACCTAAATCCACTCATCATGCTGCTACTAACCTTATGACATTGATTTCATGGCTGAGTGATATTCCATTGTACATAAGGACCACAACTTCTTTATCCATTTTTCTCTTTCCTGGGATATTTAAGGTGGAATGAAGTGGAGGTCCTTGTCAACAGAGCAGCCCTCAACTTTGGGGTGCTTGTGTCTTGCTGATTTTTAATTTTCCCAATTTATACCCCCATGAGTGGAAGTGCCCTATGCTCTCTAAGCTGTGTTTTTCAGATGTTTCAGGACACACCGTACACTTCTCCAGAGTGGCTGTTGGCAATTTACATCCCGCCCATCAGTGTAGCAAGGCTCCCATTTCTCCATGGCCTGTCCTGCATTTCTGGTTTTGACACTTTTTTCAGCATGGCCCTTTTGACCGATGGGAAGCGAGACTTCTCTGTAGCGCTGATTTGCCTTTCCAGGTTGCTTGGTTGGCCAAAAAGGGCGTATGCGTTTTTTCCTGAATATATTCAGGAAAAAACGCATACGCCCTTTTTGGCCAAGGGCATCATTGTCAACGTTTTGCCGCTTTTCATGTGCTTTAAAGGCGATTCGTATCTACCTCCTGAAATCTGTTTCGTGCAATTCTGCCTTGATTTCAAATCCTCTTCTTTGCCTTCCCTCAATATATTTGTGGACGAGAGTTATCATTTATAACTCTGCAGGTTTGTGAATTGCAGTGCCCTGAACCTCCATTTTACAACTCGCTTTTTTGGGAGCTGGCCGCAAAAGCGCAGGATGGCTTCAGGCCCTGTTCTGGTTCCGGGGGGCAGGCTGAGCCTGTGGTTAATTCTTCTTCCTGATGGGAAAATAGAGTGACCTGTGCCTGTCCCGACACCAAGAGCTAGTCTCTCGTTGGTTCCCCGTCTTCCCGTTCATCCTCAGGACAAATTGCAACCTGTACGGAACAGGAGGTTAAAGGTGCTGATGCTCCAAGTAGGGAGATTGCTAGTAAAGCGGCTGGAAAGGCGAACCCGGGCACAAGGAGATGAGAAATGAGGTGCGTTTTAGAAACCTTTCCCCATCACACGGTGTACCATCTTCTGGGTTTCTCATGCATGTTTTCGATGTAGGAAGATGCCCTTGAACCTGGAGATTTGGGACCCATGCGATGGGTACCACGCAGTATTACTTTAAAGGGTCTGCGTTTGCTCACCCAACCTCACCAAACCTCTCAGCCCCAAGAGTGTCCACCCTTATGTCTCATCCAGCTGTGGGTCTAGATATGGTCAATCCAGGTTGCATCACAGCCCCTGAACTCATTGTGTAAGAATTTCTATCTCTTTCACTGTCGTTGTTTCATGGGTTTTTCAAAGTAATTTATTTTCATAATGGGGTTTAGCTGCTTTTCACTGCTGTGTTTATGCCGCTTTACACCCACTTGACACACTAACAGAGAGATATCAATACATAGGTTTTAAGATTATTACTAGTCAGGTATATTCTTGTGCGGTGAATAGGGCGTGTTGAGTCCAGTTCTCTGAGCAAGGAGTAGGTCTTGTCTACTACATATTGGGTTTATGGAACGGTATCTGAGCTAATTTGATACCCTTGTTTTATGTATCACCCCACCTCCCCTTTCCCGTTAAGCAGCCATAGTCTGTTTTCTGCATGTGTGACTCTGTTCTGTTTTGTAATTCAGTTCAAGTGTAACGGTTTTTACATTCCCTCTAAAAGTGATACCTTATGAGAAGTGTCCTTTTCTGTGTGACTTATTTCACTTAGAATCGTCGTACCTAAATCCACTCATCATGCTGCTACTAACCTTATGACATTGATTTCATGGCTGAGTGATATTCCATTGTACATAAGGACCACAACTTCTTTATCCATTTTTCTCTTTCCTGGGATATTGACGGTGGAAAGAAGTGGAGGTCCTTGTCAACAGAGCAGCCCTCAACTTTGGGGTGCTTGTGTCTTGCTGATTTTTCATTTTCCCAATTTATACCCCCATGAGTGGAAGTGCCCTATGCTCTCTAAGCTGTGTTTTTCAGATGTTTCAGGACACACCGTACACTTCTCCAGAGTGGCTGTTGGCAATTTACATCCCGCCCATCAGTGTAGCAAGGCTCCCATTTCTCCATGGCCTGTCCTGCATTTCTGGTTTTGACACTTTTTTCAGCATGGCCCTTTTGACCGATGGGAAGCGAGACTTCTCTGTAGCGCTGATTTGCCTTTCCAGGTTGCTTGGTTGGCCAAAAAGGGCGTATGCGTTTTTTCCTGAATATATTCAGGAAAAAACGCATACGCCCTTTTTGGCCAAGGGCATCATTGTCAACGTTTTGCCGCTTTTCATGTGCTTTAAAGGTGATTCGTATCTACCTCCTGAAATCTGTTTCGTGCAATTCTGCCTTGATTTCAAATCCTCTTCTTTGCCTTCCCTCAATATATTTGTGGACGAGAGTTATCATTTATAACTCTGCAGGTTTGTGAATTGCAGTGCCCTGAACCTCCATTTTACAACTCGCTTTTTTGGGAGCTGGCCGCAAAAGCGCAGGATGGCTTCAGGCCCTGTTCTGGTTCCGGGAGGCAGGCTGAGCCTGTGGTTAATTCTTCTTCCTGATGGGAAAATAGAGTGACCTGTGCCTGTCCCGACACCAAGAGCTAGTCTCTCGTTGGTTCCCCGTCTTCCCGTTCATCCTCAGGACAAATTGCAACCTGTACGGAACAGGAGGTTAAAGGTGCTGATGCTCCAAGTAGGGAGATTGCTAGTAAAGCGGCTGGAATGGCGAACCCGGGCACAAGGAGATGAGAAATGAGGTGCGTTTTAGAAACCTTTCCCCATCACACGGTGTACCATCTTCTGGGTTTCTCATGCATGTTTTCGATGTAGGAAGATGCCCTTGAACCTGGAGATTTGGGACCCATGCGATGGGTACCACGCAGTATTACTTTAAAGGGTCTGCGTTTGCTCACCCAACCTCACCAAACCTCTCAGCCCCAAGAGTGTCCACCCTTATGTCTCATCCAGCTGTGGGTCTAGATATGGTCAATCCAGGTTGCATCACATCCCCTGAACGCATTGTGTAAGAATTTCTCTCTCTTTCACTGTCGTTGTTTCATGGGTTTTTCAAAGTAATTTATTTTCATAATGGGGTTTAGCTGCTTTTCACTGCTGTGTTTATGCCGCTTTACACCCACTTGATACACTAACAGAGAGATATCAATACATAGGTTTTAAGATTATTACTAGTCAGATATATTCTTGTGCGGTGAATAGGGCGTGTTGAGTCCAGTTCTCTGAGCAAGGAGTAGGTCTTGTCTACTACATATTGGGTTTATGGAACGGTATCTGAGCTAATTTGATACCCTTGTTTTATGTATCACCCCACCTCCCCTTTCCCGTTAAGCAGCCATAGTCTGTTTTCTGCATGTGTGACTCTGTTCTGTTTTGTAATTCAGTTCAAGTGTAACGGTTTTTACATTCCCTCTATCAGTGATACCTTATGAGAAGTGTCCTTTTCTGTGTGACTTATTTCACTTAGAATCGTCGTACCTAAATCCACTCATCATGCTGCTACTAACCTTATGACATTGATTTCATGGCTGAGTGATATTCCATTGTACATAAGGACCACAACTTCTTTATCCATTTTTCTCTTTCCTGGGATATTGACGGTGGAATGAAGTGGAGGTCCTTGTCAACAGAGCAGCCCTCAACTTTGGGGTGCTTGTGTCTTGCTGATTTTTCATTTTCCCAATTTATACCCCCATGAGTGGAAGTGCCCTATGCTCTCTAAGCTGTGTTTTTCAGATGTTTCAGGACACACCGTACACTTCTCCAGAGTGGCTGTTGGCAATTTACATCCCGCCCATCAGTGTAGCAAGGCTCCCATTTCTCCATGGCCTGTCCTGCATTTCTGGTTTTGACACTTTTTTCAGCATGGCCCTTTTGACCGATGGGAAGCGAGACTTCTCTGTAGCGCTGATTTGCCTTTCCAGGTTGCTTGGTTGGCCAAAAAGGGCGTATGCGTTTTTTCCTGAATATATTCAGGAAAAAACGCATACGCCCTTTTTGGCCAAGGGCATCATTGTCAACGTTTTGCCGCTTTTCATGTGCTTTAAAGGCGATTCGTATCTACCTCCTGAAATCTGTTTCGTGCAATTCTGCCTTGATTTCAAATCCTCTTCTTTGCCTTCCCTCAATATATTTGTGGACGAGAGTTATCATTTATAACTCTGCAGGTTTGTGAATTGCAGTGCCCTGAACCTCCATTTTACAACTCGCTTTTTTGGGAGCTGGCCGCAAAAGCGCAGGATGGCTTCAGGCCCTGTTCTGGTTCCGGGGGGCAGGCTGAGCCTGTGGTTAATTCTTCTTCCTGATGGGAAAATAGAGTGACCTGTGCCTGTCCCGACACCAAGAGCTAGTCTCTCGTTGGTTCCCCGTCTTCCCGTTCATCCTCAGGACAAATTGCAACCTGTACGGAACAGGAGATTAAAGGTGCTGATGCTCCAAGTAGGGAGATTGCTAGTAAAGCGGCTGGAAAGGCGAACCCGGGCACAAGGAGATGAGAAATGAGGTGCGTTTTAGAAACCTTTCCCCATCACACGGTGTACCATCTTCTGGGTTTCTCATGCATGTTTTCGATGTAGGAAGATGCCCTTGAACCTGGAGATTTGGGACCCATGCGATGGGTACCACGCAGTATTACTTTAAAGGGTCTGCGTTTGCTCACCCAACCTCACCAAACCTCTCAGCCCCAAGAGTGTCCACCCTTATGTCTCATCCAGCTGTGGGTCTAGATATGGTCAATCCAGGTTGCATCACATCCCCTGAACGCATTGTGTAAGAATTTCTCTCTCTTTCACTGTCGTTGTTTCATGGGTTTTTCAAAGTAATTTATTTTCATAATGGGGTTTAGCTGCTTTTCACTGCTGTGTTTATGCCGCTTTACACCCACTTGACACACTAACAGAGAGATATCAATACATAGGTTTTAAGATTATTACTAGTCAGATATATTCTTGTGCGGTGAATAGGGCGTGTTGAGTCCAGTTCTCTGAGCAAGGAGTAGGTCTTGTCTACTACATATTGGGTTTATGGAACGGTATCTGAGCTAATTTGATACCCTTGTTTTATGTATCACCCCACCTCCCCTTTCCCGTTAAGCAGCCATAGTCTGTTTTCTGCATGTGTGACTCTGTTCTGTTTTGTAATTCAGTTCAAGTGTAACGGTTTTTACATTCCCTCTATCAGTGATACCTTATGAGAAGTGTCCTTTTCTGTGTGACTTATTTCACTTAGAATCGTCGTACCTAAATCCACTCATCATGCTGCTACTAACCTTATGACATTGATTTCATGGCTGAGTGATATTCCATTGTACATAAGGACCACAACTTCTTTATCCATTTTTCTCTTTCCTGGGATATTGACGGTGGAATGAAGTGGAGGTCCTTGTCAACAGAGCAGCCCTCAACTTTGGGGTGCTTGTGTCTTGCTGATTTTTCATTTCCCCAATTTATACCCCCATGAGTGGAAGTGCCCTATGCTCTCTAAGCTGTGTTTTTCAGATGTTTCAGGACACACCGTACACTTCTCCAGAGTGGCTGTTGGCAATTTACATCCCGCCCATCAGTGTA
The DNA here is from genome assembly GCF_965194805.1 of Balaenoptera borealis. Taxonomy (NCBI): domain Eukaryota; kingdom Metazoa; phylum Chordata; class Mammalia; order Artiodactyla; family Balaenopteridae; genus Balaenoptera; species Balaenoptera borealis. Next base: position 1,113,397 of record NW_028124001.1, on the reverse strand, counting down.
GCAAGGCTCCCATTTCTCCATGGCCTGTCCTGCATTTCTGGTTTTGACACTTTTTTCAGCATGGCCCTTTTGACCGATGGGAAGCGAGACTTCTCTGTAGCGCTGATTTGCCTTTCCAGGTTGCTTGGTTGGCCAAAAAGGGCGTATGCGTTTTTTCCTGAATATATTCAGGAAAAAACGCATACGCCCTTTTTGGCCAAGGGCATCATTGTCAACGTTTTGCCGCTTTTCATGTGCTTTAAAGGCGATTCGTATCTACCTCCTGAAATCTGTTTCGTGCAATTCTGCCTTGATTTCAAATCCTCTTCTTTGCCTTCCCTCAATATATTTGTGGACGAGAGTTATCATTTATAACTCTGCAGGTTTGTGAATTGCAGTGCCCTGAACCTCCATTTTACAACTCGCTTTTTTGGGAGCTGGCCGCAAAAGCGCAGGATGGCTTCAGGCCCTGTTCTGGTTCCGGGGGGCAGGCTGAGCCTGTGGTTAATTCTTCTTCCTGATGGGAAAATAGAGTGACCTGTGCCTGTCCCGACACCAAGAGCTAGTCTCTCGTTGGTTCCCCGTCTTCCCGTTCATCCTCAGGACAAATTGCAACCTGTACGGAACAGGAGGTTAAAGGTGCTGATGCTCCAAGTAGGGAGATTGCTAGTAAAGCGGCTGGAATGGCGAACCCGGGCACAAGGAGATGAGAAATGAGGTGCGTTTTAGAAACCTTTCCCCATCACACGGTGTACCATCTTCTGGGTTTCTCATGCATGTTTTCGATGTAGGAAGATGCCCTTGAACCTGGAGATTTGGGACCCATGCGATGGGTACCACGCAGTATTACTTTAAAGGGTCTGCGTTTGCTCACCCAACCTCACCAAACCTCTCAGCCCCAAGAGTGTCCACCCTTATGTCTCATCCAGCTGTGGGTCTAGATATGGTCAATCCAGGTTGCATCACAGCCCCTGAACGCATTGTGTAAGAATTTCTCTCTCTTTCACTGTCGTTGTTTCATGGGTTTTTCAAAGTAATTTATTTTCATAATGGGGTTTAGCTGCTTTTCACTGCTGTGTTTATGCCGCTTTACACCCACTTGATACACTAACAGAGAGATGTCAATACATAGGTTTTAAGATTATTACTAGTCAGATATATTCTTGTGCGGTGAATAGGGCGTGTTGAGTCCAGTTCTCTGAGCAAGGAGTAGGTCTTGTCTACTACATATTGGGTTTATGGAACGGTATCTGAGCTAATTTGATACCCTTGTTTTATGTATCACCCCACCTCCCCTTTCCCGTTAAGCAGCCATAGTCTGTTTTCTGCATGTGTGACTCTGTTCTGTTTTGTAATTCAGTTCAAGTGTAACGGTTTTTACATTCCCTCTAAAAGTGATACCTTATGAGAAGTGTCCTTTTCTGTGTGACTTATTTCACTTAGAATCGTCGTACCTAAATCCACTCATCATGCTGCTACTAACCTTATGACATTGATTTCATGGCTGAGTGATATTCCATTGTACATAAGGACCACAACTTCTTTATCCATTTTTCTCTTTCCTGGGATATTGACGGTGGAATGAAGTGGAGGTCCTTGTCAACAGAGCAGCCCTCAACTTTGGGGTGCTTGTGTCTTGCTGATTTTTAATTTTCCCAATTTATACCCCCATGAGTGGAAGTGCCCTATGCTCTCTAAGCTGTGTTTTTCAGATGTTTCAGGACACACCGTACACTTCTCCAGAGTGGCTGTTGGCAATTTAAATCCCGCCCATCAGTGTAGCAAGGCTCCCATTTCTCCATGGCCTGTACTGCATTTCTGGTTTTGACACTTTTTTCAGCATGGCCCTTTTGACCGATGGGAAGCGAGACTTCTCTGTAGCGCTGATTTGCCTTTCCAGGTTGCTTGGTTGGCCAAAAAGGGCGTATGCGTTTTTTCCTGAATATATTCAGGAAAAAACGCATACGCCCTTTTTGGCCAAGGGCATCATTGTCAACGTTTTGCCGCTTTTCATGTGCTTTAAAGGCGATTCGTATCTACCTCCTGAAATCTGTTTCGTGCAATTCTGCCTTGATTTCAAATCCTCTTCTTTGCCTTCCCTCAATATATTTATGGACGAGAGTTATCATTTATAACTCTGCAGGTTTGTGAATTGCAGTGCCCTGAACCTCCATTTTACAACTCGCTTTTTTGGGAGCTGGCCGCAAAAGCGCAGGATGGCTTCAGGCCCTGTTCTGGTTCCGGGGGGCAGGCTGAGCCTGTGGTTAATTCTTCTTCCTGATGGGAAAATAGAGTGACCTGTGCCTGTCCCGACACCAAGAGCTAGTCTCTCGTTGGTTCCCCGTCTTCCCGTTCATCCTCAGGACAAATTGCAACCTGTACGGAACAGGAGGTTAAAGGTGCTGATGCTCCAAGTAGGGAGATTGCTAGTAAAGCGGCTGGAATGGCGAACCCGGGCACAAGGAGATGAGAAATGAGGTGCGTTTTAGAAACCTTTCCCCATCACACGGTGTACCATCTTCTGGGTTTCTCATGCATGTTTTCGATGTAGGAAGATGCCCTTGAAGCTGGAGATTTGGGACCCATGCGATGGGTACCACGAAGTATTACTTTAAAGGGTCTGCGTTTGCTCACCCAACCTCACCAAACCTCTCAGCCCCAAGAGTGTCCACCCTTATGCCTCATCCAGCTGTGGGTCTAGATATGGTCAATCCAGGTTGCATCACAGCCCCTGAACGCATTGTGTAAGAATTTCTCTCTCTTTCACTGTCGTTGTTTCATGGGTTTTTCAAAGTAATTTATTTTCATAATGGGGTTTAGCTGCTTTTCACTGCTGTGTTTATGCCGCTTTACACCCACTTGACACACTAACAGAGAGATATCAATACATAGGTTTTAAGATTATTACTAGTCAGGTATATTCTTGTGCGGTGAATAGGGCGTGTTGAGTCCAGTTCTCTGAGCAAGGAGTAGGTCTTGTCTACTACATATTGGGTTTATGGAACGGTATCTGAGCTAATTTGATACCCTTGTTTTATGTATCACCCCACCTCCCCTTTCCCGTTAAGCAGCCATAGTCTGTTTTCTGCATGTGTGACTCTGTTCTGTTTTGTAATTCAGTTCAAGTGTAACGGTTTTTACATTCCCTCTATCAGTGATACCTTATGAGAAGTGTCCTTTTCTGTGTGACTTATTTCACTTAGAATCGTCGTACCTAAATCCACTCATCATGCTGCTACTAACCTTATGACATTGATTTCATGGCTGAGTGATATTCCATTGTACATAAGGACCACAACTTCTTTATCCATTTTTCTCTTTCCTGGGATATTGACGGTGGAATGAAGTGGAGGTCCTTGTCAACAGAGCAGCCCTCAACTTTGGGGTGCTTGTGTCTTGCTGATTTTTCATTTTCCCAATTTATACCCCCATGAGTGGAAGTGCCCTATGCTCTCTAAGCTGTGTTTTTCAGATGTTTCAGGACACACCGTACACTTCTCCAGAGTGGCTGTTGGCAATTTACATCCCGCCCATCAGTGTAGCAAGGCTCCCATTTCTCCATGGCCTGTCCTGCATTTCTGGTTTTGACACTTTTTTCAGCATGGCCCTTTTGACCGATGGGAAGCGAGACTTCTCTGTAGCGCTGATTTGCCTTTCCAGGTTGCTTGGTTGGCCAAAAAGGGCGTATGCGTTTTTTCCTGAATATATTCAGGAAAAAACGCATACGCCCTTTTTGGCCAAGGGCATCATTGTCAACGTTTTGCCGCTTTTCATGTGCTTTAAAGGCGATTCGTATCTACCTCCTGAAATCTGTTTCGTGCAATTCTGCCTTGATTTCAAATCCTCTTCTTTGCCTTCCCTCAATATATTTGTGGACGAGAGTTATCATTTATAACTCTGCAGGTTTGTGAATTGCAGTGCCCTGAACCTCCATTTTACAACTCGCTTTTTTGGGAGCTGGCCGCAAAAGCGCAGGATGGCTTCAGGCCCTGTTCTGGTTCCGGGGGGCAGGCTGAGCCTGTGGTTAATTCTTCTTCCTGATGGGAAAATAGAGTGACCTGTGCCTGTCCCGACACCAAGAGCTAGTCTCTCGTTGGTTCCCCGTCTTCCCGTTCATCCTCAGGACAAATTGCAACCTGTACGGAACAGGAGGTTAAAGGTGCTGATGCTCCAAGTAGGGAGATTGCTAGTAAAGCGGCTGGAAAGGCGAACCCGGGCACAAGGAGATGAGAAATGAGGTGCGTTTTAGAAACCTTTCCCCATCACACGGTGTACCATCTTCTGGGTTTCTCATGCATGTTTTCGATGTAGGAAGATGCCCTTGAACCTGGAGATTTGGGACCCATGCGATGGGTACCACGCAGTATTACTTTAAAGGGTCTGCGTTTGCTCACCCAACCTCACCAAACCTCTCAGCCCCAAGAGTGTCCACCCTTATGTCTCATCCAGCTGTGGGTCTAGATATGGTCAATCCAGGTTGCATCACATCCCCTGAACGCATTGTGTAAGAATTTCTCTCTCTTTCACTGTCGTTGTTTCATGGGTTTTTCAAAGTAATTTATTTTCATAATGGGGTTTAGCTGCTTTTCACTGCTGTGTTTATGCCGCTTTACACCCACTTGACACACTAACAGAGAGATATCAATACATAGGTTTTAAGATTATTACTAGTCAGATATATTCTTGTGCGGTGAATAGGGCGTGTTGAGTCCAGTTCTCTGAGCAAGGAGTAGGTCTTGTCTACTACATATTGGGTTTATGGAACGGTATCTGAGCTAATTTGATACCCTTGTTTTATGTATCACCCCACCTCCCCTTTCCCGTTAAGCAGCCATAGTCTGTTTTCTGCATGTGTGACTCTGTTCTGTTTTGTAATTCAGTTCAAGTGTAACGGTTTTTACATTCCCTCTATCAGTGATACCTTATGAGAAGTGTCCTTTTCTGTGTGACTTATTTCACTTAGAATCGTCGTACCTAAATCCACTCATCATGCTGCTACTAACCTTATGACATTGATTTCATGGCTGAGTGATATTCCATTGTACATAAGGACCACAACTTCTTTATCCATTTTTCTCTTTCCTGGGATATTTAAGGTGGAATGAAGTGGAGGTCCTTGTCAACAGAGCAGCCCTCAACTTTGGGGTGCTTGTGTCTTGCTGATTTTTCATTTTCCCAATTTATACCCCCATGAGTGGAAGTGCCCTATGCTCTCTAAGCTGTGTTTTTCAGATGTTTCAGGACACACCGTACACTTCTCCAGAGTGGCTGTTGGCAATTTACATCCCGCCCATCAGTGTAGCAAGGCTCCCATTTCTCCATGGCCTGTCCTGCATTTCTGGTTTTGACACTTTTTTCAGCATGGCCCTTTTGACCGATGGGAAGCGAGACTTCTCTGTAGCGCTGATTTGCCTTTCCAGGTTGCTTGGTTGGCCAAAAAGGGCGTATGCGTTTTTTCCTGAATATATTCAGGAAAAAACGCATACGCCCTTTTTGGCCAAGGGCATCATTGTCAACGTTTTGCCGCTTTTCATGTGCTTTAAAGGCGATTCGTATCTACCTCCTGAAATCTGTTTCGTGCAATTCTGCCTTGATTTCAAATCCTCTTCTTTGCCTTCCCTCAATATATTTGTGGACGAGAGTTATCATTTATAACTCTGCAGGTTTGTGAATTGCAGTGCCCTGAACCTCCATTTTACAACTCGCTTTTTTGGGAGCTGGCCGCAAAAGCGCAGGATGGCTTCAGGCCCTGTTCTGGTTCCGGGGGGCAGGCTGAGCCTGTGGTTAATTCTTCTTCCTGATGGGAAAATAGAGTGACCTGTGCCTGTCCCGACACCAAGAGCTAGTCTCTCGTTGGTTCCCCGTCTTCCCGTTCATCCTCAGGACAAATTGCAACCTGTATGGAACAGGAGGTTAAAGGTGCTGATGCTCCAAGTAGGGAGATTGCTAGTAAAGCGGCTGGAAAGGCGAACCCGGGCACAAGGAGATGAGAAATGAGGTGCGTTTTAGAAACCTTTCCCCATCACACGGTGTACCATCTTCTGGGTTTCTCATGCATGTTTTCGATGTAGGAAGATGCCCTTGAACCTGGAGATTTGGGACCCATGCGATGGGTACCACGCAGTATTACTTTAAAGGGTCTGCGTTTGCTCACCCAACCTCACCAAACCTCTCAGCCCCAAGAGTGTCCACCCTTATGTCTCATCCAGCTGTGGGTCTAGATATGGTCAATCCAGGTTGCATCACATCCCCTGAACGCATTGTGTAAGAATTTCTCTCTCTTTCACTGTCGTTGTTTCATGGGTTTTTCAAAGTAATTTATTTTCATAATGGGGTTTAGCTGCTTTTCACTGCTGTGTTTATGCCGCTTTACACCCACTTGACACACTAACAGAGAGATATCAATACATAGGTTTTAAGATTATTACTAGTCAGGTATATTCTTGTGCGGTGAATAGGGCGTGTTGAGTCCAGTTCTCTGAGCAAGGAGTAGGTCTTGTCTACTACATATTGGGTTTATGGAACGGTATCTGAGCTAATTTGATACCCTTGTTTTATGTATCACCCCACCTCCCCTTTCCCGTTAAGCAGCCATAGTCTGTTTTCTGCATGTGTGACTCTGTTCTGTTTTGTAATTCAGTTCAAGTGTAACGGTTTTTACATTCCCTCTAAAAGTGATACCTTATGAGAAGTGTCCTTTTCTGTGTGACTTATTTCACTTAGAATCGTCGTACCTAAATCCACTCATCATGCTGCTACTAACCTTATGACATTGATTTCATGGCTGAGTGATATTCCATTGTACATAAGGACCACAACTTCTTTATCCATTTTTCTCTTTCCTGGGATATTGACGGTGGAATGAAGTGGAGGTCCTTGTCAACAGAGCAGCCCTCAACTTTGGGGTGCTTGTGTCTTGCTGATTTTTCATTTTCCCAATTTATACCCCCATGAGTGGAAGTGCCCTATGCTCTCTAAGCTGTGTTTTTCAGATGTTTCAGGACACACCGTACACTTCTCCAGAGTGGCTGTTGGCAATTTACATCCCGCCCATCAGTGTAGCAAGGCTCCCATTTCTCCATGGCCTGTCCTGCATTTCTGGTTTTGACACTTTTTTCAGCATGGCCCTTTTGACCGATGGGAAGCGAGACTTCTCTGTAGCGCTGATTTGCCTTTCCAGGTTGCTTGGTTGGCCAAAAAGGGCGTATGCGTTTTTTCCTGAATATATTCAGGAAAAAACGCATACGCCCTTTTTGGCCAAGGGCATCATTGTCAACGTTTTGCCGCTTTTCATGTGCTTTAAAGGCGATTCGTATCTACCTCCTGAAATCTGTTTCGTGCAATTCTGCCTTGATTTCAAATCCTCTTCTTTGCCTTCCCTCAATATATTTGTGGACGAGAGTTATCATTTATAACTCTGCAGGTTTGTGAATTGCAGTGCCCTGAACCTCCATTTTACAACTCGCTTTTTTGGGAGCTGGCCGCAAAAGCGCAGGATGGCTTCAGGCCCTGTTCTGGTTCCGGGGGGCAGGCGGAGCCTGTGGTTAATTCTTCTTCCTGATGGGAAAATAGAGTGACCTGTGCCTGTCCCGACACCAAGAGCTAGTCTCTCGTTGGTTCCCCGTCTTCCCGTTCATCCTCAGGACAAATTGCAACCTGTACGGAACAGGAGGTTAAAGGTGCTGATGCTCCAAGTAGGGAGATTGCTAGTAAAGCGGCTGGAATGGCGAACCCGGGCACAAGGAGATGAGAAATGAGGTGCGTTTTAGAAACCTTTCCCCATCACACGGTGTACCATCTTCTGGGTTTCTCATGCATGTTTTCGATGTAGGAAGATGCCCTTGAACCTGGAGATTTGGGACCCATGCGATGGGTACCACGCAGTATTACTTTAAAGGGTCTGCGTTTGCTCACCCAACCTCACCAAACCTCTCAGCCCCAAGAGTGTCCACCCTTATGTCTCATCCAGCTGTGGGTCTAGATATGGTCAATCCAGGTTGCATCACAGCCCCTGAACGCATTGTGTAAGAATTTCTCTCTCTTTCACTGTCGTTGTTTCATGGGTTTTTCAAAGTAATTTATTTTCATAATGGGGTTTAGCTGCTTTTCACTGCTGTGTTTATGCCGCTTTACACCCACTTGATACACTAACAGAGAGATGTCAATACATAGGTTTTAAGATTATTACTAGTCAGATATATTCTTGTGCGGTGAATAGGGCGTGTTGAGTCCAGTTCTCTGAGCAAGGAGTAGGTCTTGTCTACTACATATTGGGTTTATGGAACGGTATCTGAGCTAATTTGATACCCTTGTTTTATGTATCACCCCACCTCCCCTTTCCCGTTAAGCAGCCATAGTCTGTTTTCTGCATGTGTGACTCTGTTCTGTTTTGTAATTCAGTTCAAGTGTAACGGTTTTTACATTCCCTCTAAAAGTGATACCTTATGAGAAGTGTCCTTTTCTGTGTGACTTATTTCACTTAGAATCGTCGTACCTAAATCCACTCATCATGCTGCTACTAACCTTATGACATTGATTTCATGGCTGAGTGATATTCCATTGTACATAAGGACCACAACTTCTTTATCCATTTTTCTCTTTCCTGGGATATTGACGGTGGAATGAAGTGGAGGTCCTTGTCAACAGAGCAGCCCTCAACTTTGGGGTGCTTGTGTCTTGCTGATTTTTAATTTTCCCAATTTATACCCCCATGAGTGGAAGTGCCCTATGCTCTCTAAGCTGTGTTTTTCAGATGTTTCAGGACACACCGTACACTTCTCCAGAGTGGCTGTTGGCAATTTACATCCCGCCCATCAGTGTAGCAAGGCTCCCATTTCTCCATGGCCTGTACTGCATTTCTGGTTTTGACACTTTTTTCAGCATGGCCCTTTTGACCGATGGGAAGCGAGACTTCTCTGTAGCGCTGATTTGCCTTTCCAGGTTGCTTGGTTGGCCAAAAAGGGCGTATGCGTTTTTTCCTGAATATATTCAGGAAAAAACGCATACGCCCTTTTTGGCCAAGGGCATCATTGTCAACGTTTTGCCGCTTTTCATGTGCTTTAAAGGCGATTCGTATCTACCTCCTGAAATCTGTTTCGTGCAATTCTGCCTTGATTTCAAATCCTCTTCTTTGCCTTCCCTCAATATATTTATGGACGAGAGTTATCATTTATAACTCTGCAGGTTTGTGAATTGCAGTGCCCTGAACCTCCATTTTACAACTCGCTTTTTTGGGAGCTGGCCGCAAAAGCGCAGGATGGCTTCAGGCCCTGTTCTGGTTCCGGGGGGCAGGCTGAGCCTGTGGTTAATTCTTCTTCCTGATGGGAAAATAGAGTGACCTGTGCCTGTCCCGACACCAAGAGCTAGTCTCTCGTTGGTTCCCCGTCTTCCCGTTCATCCTCAGGACAAATTGCAACCTGTACGGAACAGGAGGTTAAAGGTGCTGATGCTCCAAGTAGGGAGATTGCTAGTAAAGCGGCTGGAATGGCGAACCCGGGCACAAGGAGATGAGAAATGAGGTGCGTTTTAGAAACCTTTCCCCATCACACGGTGTACCATCTTCTGGGTTTCTCATGCATGTTTTCGATGTAGGAAGATGCCCTTGAAGCTGGAGATTTGGGACCCATGCGATGGGTACCACGAAGTATTACTTTAAAGGGTCTGCGTTTGCTCACCCAACCTCACCAAACCTCTCAGCCCCAAGAGTGTCCACCCTTATGCCTCATCCAGCTGTGGGTCTAGATATGGTCAATCCAGGTTGCATCACAGCCCCTGAACGCATTGTGTAAGAATTTCTCTCTCTTTCACTGTCGTTGTTTCATGGGTTTTTCAAAGTAATTTATTTTCATAATGGGGTTTAGCTGCTTTTCACTGCTGTGTTTATGCCGCTTTACACCCACTTGACACACTAACAGAGAGATATCAATACATAGGTTTTAAGATTATTACTAGTCAGGTATATTCTTGTGCGGTGAATAGGGCGTGTTGAGTCCAGTTCTCTGAGCAAGGAGTAGGTCTTGTCTACTACATATTGGGTTTATGGAACGGTATCTGAGCTAATTTGATACCCTTGTTTTATGTATCACCCCACCTCCCCTTTCCCGTTAAGCAGCCATAGTCTGTTTTCTGCATGTGTGACTCTGTTCTGTTTTGTAATTCAGTTCAAGTGTAACGGTTTTTACATTCCCTCTATCAGTGATACCTTATGAGAAGTGTCCTTTTCTGTGTGACTTATTTCACTTAGAATCGTCATACCTAAATCCACTCATCATGCTGCTACTAACCTTATGACATTGATTTCATGGCTGAGTGATATTCCATTGTACATAAGGACCACAACTTCTTTATCCATTTTTCTCTTTCCTGGGATATTTAAGGTGGAATGAAGTGGAGGTCCTTGTCAACAGAGCAGCCCTCAACTTTGGGGTGCTTGTGTCTTGCTGATTTTTCATTTTCCCAATTTATACCCCCATGAGTGGAAGTGCCCTATGCTCTCTAAGCTGTGTTTTTCAGATGTTTCAGGACACACCGTACACTTCTCCAGAGTGGCTGTTGGCAATTTACATCCCGCCCATCAGTGTAGCAAGGCTCCCATTTCTCCATGGCCTGTACTGCATTTCTGGTTTTGACACTTTTTTTCAGCATGGCCCTTTTGACCGATGGGAAGCGAGACTTCTCTGTAGCGCTGATTTGCCTTTCCAGGTTGCTTGGTTGGCCAAAAAGGGCGTATGCGTTTTTTCCTGAATATATTCAGGAAAAAACGCATACGCCCTTTTTGGCCAAGGGCATCATTGTCAACGTTTTGCCGTTTTTCATGTGCTTTAAAGGCGATTCGTATCTACCTCCTGAAATCTGTTTCGTGCAATTCTGCCTTGATTTCAAATCCTCTTCTTTGCCTTCCCTCAATATATTTGTGGACGAGAGTTATCATTTATAACTCTGCAGGTTTGTGAATTGCAGTGCCCTGAACCTCCATTTTACAACTCGCTTTTTTGGGAGCTGGCCGCAAAAGCGCAGGATGGCTTCAGGCCCTGTTCTGGTTCCGGGGGGCAGGCTGAGCCTGTGGTTAATTCTTCTTCCTGATGGGAAAATAGAGTGACCTGTGCCTGTCCCGACACCAAGAGCTAGTCTCTCGTTGGTTCCCCGTCTTCCCGTTCATCCTCAGGACAAATTGCAACCTGTACGGAACAGGAGGTTAAAGGTGCTGATGCTCCAAGTAGGGAGATTGCTAGTAAAGCGGCTGGAATGGCGAACCCGGGCACAAGGAGATGAGAAATGAGGTGCGTTTTAGAAACCTTTCCCCATCACACGGTGTACCATCTTCTGGGTTTCTCATGCATGTTTTCGATGTAGGAAGATGCCCTTGAAGCTGGAGATTTGGGACCCATGTGATGGGTACCACGCAGTATTACTTTAAAGGGTCTGCGTTTGCTCACCCAACCTCACCAAACCTCTCAGCCCCAAGAGTGTCCACCCTTATGTCTCATCCAGCTGTGGGTCTAGATATGGTCAATCCAGGTTGCATCACAGCCCCTGAACGCATTGTGTAAGAATTTCTCTCTCTTTCACTGTCGTTGTTTCATGGGTTTTTCAAAGTAATTTATTTTCATAATGGGGTTTAGCTGCTTTTCACTGCTGTGTTTATGCCGCTTTACACCCACTTGACACACTAACAGAGAGATATCAATACATAGGTTTTAAGATTATTACTAGTCAGATATATTCTTGTGCGGTGAATAGGGCGTGTTGAGTCCAGTTCTCTGAGCAAGGAGTAGGTCTTGTCTACTACATATTGGGTTTATGGAACGGTATCTGAGCTAATTTGATACCCTTGTTTTATGTATCACCCCACCTCCCCTTTCCCGTTAAGCAGCCATAGTCTGTTTTCTGCATGTGTGACTCTGTTCTGTTTTGTAATTCAGTTCAAGTGTAACGGTTTTTACATTCCCTCTATCAGTGATACCTTATGAGAAGTGTCCTTTTCTGTGTGACTTATTTCACTTAGAATCGTCGTACCTAAATCCACTCATCATGCTGCTACTAGCCTTATGACATTGATTTCATGGCTGAGTGATATTCCATTGTACATAAGGACCACAACTTCTTTATCCATTTTTCTCTTTCCTGGGATATTTAAGGTGGAATGAAGTGGAGGTCCTTGTCAACAGAGCAGCCCTCAACTTTGGGGTGCTTGTGTCTTGCTGATTTTTCATTTTCCCAATTTATACCCCCATGAGTGGAAGTGCCCTATGCTCTCTAAGCTGTGTTTTTCAGATGTTTCAGGACACACCGTACACTTCTCCAGAGTGGCTGTTGGCAATTTACATCCCGCCCATCAGAGTAGCAAGGCTCCCATTTCTCCATGGCCTGTCCTGCATTTCTGGTTTTGACACTTTTTTCAGCATGGCCCTTTTGACCGATGGGAAGCGAGACTTCTCTGTAGCGCTGATTTGCCTTTCCAGGTTGCTTGGTTGGCCAAAAAGGGCGTATGTGTTTTTTCCTGAATATATTCAGGAAAAAACGCATACGCCCTTTTTGGCCAAGGGCATCATTGTCAACGTTTTGCCGCTTTTCATGTGCTTTAAAGGCGATTCGTATCTACCTCCTGAAATCTGTTTCGTGCAATTCTGCCTTGATTTCAAATCCTCTTCTTTGCCTTCCCTCAATATATTTGTGGACGAGAGTTATCATTTATAACTCTGCAGGTTTGTGAATTGCAGTGCCCTGAACCTCCATTTTACAACTCGCTTTTTTGGGAGCTGGCCGCAAAAGCGCAGGATGGCTTCAGGCCCTGTTCTGGTTCCGGGGGGCAGGCTGAGCCTGTGGTTAATTCTTCTTCCTGATGGGAAAATAGAGTGACCTGTGCCTGTCCCGACACCAAGAGCTAGTCTCTCGTTGGTTCCCCGTCTTCCCGTTCATCCTCAGGACAAATTGCAACCTGTACGGAACAGGAGGTTAAAGGTGCTGATGCTCCAAGTAGGGAGATTGCTAGTAAAGCGGCTGGAATGGCGAACCCGGGCACAAGGAGATGAGAAATGAGGTGCGTTTTAGAAACCTTTCCCCATCACACGGTGTACCATCTTCTGGGTTTCTCATGCATGTTTTCGATGTAGGAAGATGCCCTTGAAGCTGGAGATTTGGGACCCATGCGATGGGTACCACGAAGTATTACTTTAAAGGGTCTGCGTTTGCTCACCCAACCTCACCAAACCTCTCAGCCCCAAGAGTGTCCACCCTTATGCCTCATCCAGCTGTGGGTCTAGATATGGTCAATCCAGGTTGCATCACAGCCCCTGAACGCATTGTGTAAGAATTTCTCTCTCTTTCACTGTCGTTGTTTCATGGGTTTTTCAAAGTAATTTATTTTCATAATGGGGTTTAGCTGCTTTTCACTGCTGTGTTTATGCCGCTTTACACCCACTTGACACACTAACAGAGAGATATCAATACATAGGTTTTAAGATTATTACTAGTCAGGTATATTCTTGTGCGGTGAATAGGGCGTGTTGAGTCCAGTTCTCTGAGCAAGGAGTAGGTCTTGTCTACTACATATTGGGTTTATGGAACGGTATCTGAGCTAATTTGATACCCTTGTTTTATGTATCACCCCACCTCCCCTTTCCCGTTAAGCAGCCATAGTCTGTTTTCTGCATGTGTGACTCTGTTCTGTTTTGTAATTCAGTTCAAGTGTAACGGTTTTTACATTCCCTCTATCAGTGATACCTTATGAGAAGTGTCCTTTTCTGTGTGACTTATTTCACTTAGAATCGTCATACCTAAATCCACTCATCATGCTGCTACTAACCTTATGACATTGATTTCATGGCTGAGTGATATTCCATTGTACATAAGGACCACAACTTCTTTATCCATTTTTCTCTTTCCTGGGATATTTAAGGTGGAATGAAGTGGAGGTCCTTGTCAACAGAGCAGCCCTCAACTTTGGGGTGCTTGTGTCTTGCTGATTTTTCATTTTCCCAATTTATACCCCCATGAGTGGAAGTGCCCTATGCTCTCTAAGCTGTGTTTTTCAGATGTTTCAGGACACACCGTACACTTCTCCAGAGTGGCTGTTGGCAATTTACATCCCGCCCATCAGTGTAGCAAGGCTCCCATTTCTCCATGGCCTGTACTGCATTTCTGGTTTTGACACTTTTTTTCAGCATGGCCCTTTTGACCGATGGGAAGCGAGACTTCTCTGTAGCGCTGATTTGCCTTTCCAGGTTGCTTGGTTGGCCAAAAAGGGCGTATGCGTTTTTTCCTGAATATATTCAGGAAAAAACGCATACGCCCTTTTTGGCCAAGGGCATCATTGTCAACGTTTTGCCGTTTTTCATGTGCTTTAAAGGCGATTCGTATCTACCTCCTGAAATCTGTTTCGTGCAATTCTGCCTTGATTTCAAATCCTCTTCTTTGCCTTCCCTCAATATATTTGTGGACGAGAGTTATCATTTATAACTCTGCAGGTTTGTGAATTGCAGTGCCCTGAACCTCCATTTTACAACTCGCTTTTTTGGGAGCTGGCCGCAAAAGCGCAGGATGGCTTCAGGCCCTGTTCTGGTTCCGGGGGGCAGGCTGAGCCTGTGGTTAATTCTTCTTCCTGATGGGAAAATAGAGTGACCTGTGCCTGTCCCGACACCAAGAGCTAGTCTCTCGTTGGTTCCCCGTCTTCCCGTTCATCCTCAGGACAAATTGCAACCTGTACGGAACAGGAGGTTAAAGGTGCTGATGCTCCAAGTAGGGAGATTGCTAGTAAAGCGGCTGGAATGGCGAACCCGGGCACAAGGAGATGAGAAATGAGGTGCGTTTTAGAAACCTTTCCCCATCACACGGTGTACCATCTTCTGGGTTTCTCATGCATGTTTTCGATGTAGGAAGATGCCCTTGAAGCTGGAGATTTGGGACCCATGTGATGGGTACCACGCAGTATTACTTTAAAGGGTCTGCGTTTGCTCACCCAACCTCACCAAACCTCTCAGCCCCAAGAGTGTCCACCCTTATGTCTCATCCAGCTGTGGGTCTAGATATGGTCAATCCAGGTTGCATCACAGCCCCTGAACGCATTGTGTAAGAATTTCTCTCTCTTTCACTGTCGTTGTTTCATGGGTTTTTCAAAGTAATTTATTTTCATAATGGGGTTTAGCTGCTTTTCACTGCTGTGTTTATGCCGCTTTACACCCACTTGACACACTAACAGAGAGATATCAATACATAGGTTTTAAGATTATTACTAGTCAGATATATTCTTGTGCGGTGAATAGGGCGTGTTGAGTCCAGTTCTCTGAGCAAGGAGTAGGTCTTGTCTACTACATATTGGGTTTATGGAACGGTATCTGAGCTAATTTGATACCCTTGTTTTATGTATCACCCCACCTCCCCTTTCCCGTTAAGCAGCCATAGTCTGTTTTCTGCATGTGTGACTCTGTTCTGTTTTGTAATTCAGTTCAAGTGTAACGGTTTTTACATTCCCTCTATCAGTGATACCTTATGAGAAGTGTCCTTTTCTGTGTGACTTATTTCACTTAGAATCGTCGTACCTAAATCCACTCATCATGCTGCTACTAGCCTTATGACATTGATTTCATGGCTGAGTGATATTCCATTGTACATAAGGACCACAACTTCTTTATCCATTTTTCTCTTTCCTGGGATATTTAAGGTGGAATGAAGTGGAGGTCCTTGTCAACAGAGCAGCCCTCAACTTTGGGGTGCTTGTGTCTTGCTGATTTTTCATTTTCCCAATTTATACCCCCATGAGTGGAAGTGCCCTATGCTCTCTAAGCTGTGTTTTTCAGATGTTTCAGGACACACCGTACACTTCTCCAGAGTGGCTGTTGGCAATTTACATCCCGCCCATCAGAGTAGCAAGGCTCCCATTTCTCCATGGCCTGTCCTGCATTTCTGGTTTTGACACTTTTTTCAGCATGGCCCTTTTGACCGATGGGAAGCGAGACTTCTCTGTAGCGCTGATTTGCCTTTCCAGGTTGCTTGGTTGGCCAAAAAGGGCGTATGTGTTTTTTCCTGAATATATTCAGGAAAAAACGCATACGCCCTTTTTGGCCAAGGGCATCATTGTCAACGTTTTGCCGCTTTTCATGTGCTTTAAAGGCGATTCGTATCTACCTCCTGAAATCTGTTTCGTGCAATTCTGCCTTGATTTCAAATCCTCTTCTTTGCCTTCCCTCAATATATTTGTGGACGAGAGTTATCATTTATAACTCTGCAGGTTTGTGAATTGCAGTGCCCTGAACCTCCATTTTACAACTCGCTTTTTTGGGAGCTGGCCGCAAAAGCGCAGGATGGCTTCAGGCCCTGTTCTGGTTCCGGGGGGCAGGCTGAGCCTGTGGTTAATTCTTCTTCCTGATGGGAAAATAGAGTGACCTGTGCCTGTCCCGACACCAAGAGCTAGTCTCTCGTTGGTTCCCCGTCTTCCCGTTCATCCTCAGGACAAATTGCAACCTGTACGGAACAGGAGGTTAAAGGTGCTGATGCTCCAAGTAGGGAGATTGCTAGTAAAGCGGCTGGAATGGCGAACCCGGGCACAAGGAGATGAGAAATGAGGTGCGTTTTAGAAACCTTTCCCCATCACACGGTGTACCATCTTCTGGGTTTCTCATGCATGTTTTCGATGTAGGAAGATGCCCTTGAAGCTGGAGATTTGGGACCCATGCGATGGGTACCACGAAGTATTACTTTAAAGGGTCTGCGTTTGCTCACCCAACCTCACCAAACCTCTCAGCCCCAAGAGTGTCCACCCTTATGCCTCATCCAGCTGTGGGTCTAGATATGGTCAATCCAGGTTGCATCACAGCCCCTGAACGCATTGTGTAAGAATTTCTCTCTCTTTCACTGTCGTTGTTTCATGGGTTTTTCAAAGTAATTTATTTTCATAATGGGGTTTAGCTGCTTTTCACTGCTGTGTTTATGCCGCTTTACACCCACTTGACACACTAACAGAGAGATATCAATACATAGGTTTTAAGATTATTACTAGTCAGGTATATTCTTGTGCGGTGAATAGGGCGTGTTGAGTCCAGTTCTCTGAGCAAGGAGTAGGTCTTGTCTACTACATATTGGGTTTATGGAACGGTATCTGAGCTAATTTGATACCCTTGTTTTATGTATCACCCCACCTCCCCTTTCCCGTTAAGCAGCCATAGTCTGTTTTCTGCATGTGTGACTCTGTTCTGTTTTGTAATTCAGTTCAAGTGTAACGGTTTTTACATTCCCTCTATCAGTGATACCTTATGAGAAGTGTCCTTTTCTGTGTGACTTATTTCACTTAGAATCGTCATACCTAAATCCACTCATCATGCTGCTACTAACCTTATGACATTGATTTCATGGCTGAGTGATATTCCATTGTACATAAGGACCACAACTTCTTTATCCATTTTTCTCTTTCCTGGGATATTTAAGGTGGAATGAAGTGGAGGTCCTTGTCAACAGAGCAGCCCTCAACTTTGGGGTGCTTGTGTCTTGCTGATTTTTCATTTTCCCAATTTATACCCCCATGAGTGGAAGTGCCCTATGCTCTCTAAGCTGTGTTTTTCAGATGTTTCAGGACACACCGTACACTTCTCCAGAGTGGCTGTTGGCAATTTACATCCCGCCCATCAGTGTAGCAAGGCTCCCATTTCTCCATGGCCTGTACTGCATTTCTGGTTTTGACACTTTTTTTCAGCATGGCCCTTTTGACCGATGGGAAGCGAGACTTCTCTGTAGCGCTGATTTGCCTTTCCAGGTTGCTTGGTTGGCCAAAAAGGGCGTATGCGTTTTTTCCTGAATATATTCAGGAAAAAACGCATACGCCCTTTTTGGCCAAGGGCATCATTGTCAACGTTTTGCCGTTTTTCATGTGCTTTAAAGGCGATTCGTATCTACCTCCTGAAATCTGTTTCGTGCAATTCTGCCTTGATTTCAAATCCTCTTCTTTGCCTTCCCTCAATATATTTGTGGACGAGAGTTATCATTTATAACTCTGCAGGTTTGTGAATTGCAGTGCCCTGAACCTCCATTTTACAACTCGCTTTTTTGGGAGCTGGCCGCAAAAGCGCAGGATGGCTTCAGGCCCTGTTCTGGTTCCGGGGGGCAGGCTGAGCCTGTGGTTAATTCTTCTTCCTGATGGGAAAATAGAGTGACCTGTGCCTGTCCCGACACCAAGAGCTAGTCTCTCGTTGGTTCCCCGTCTTCCCGTTCATCCTCAGGACAAATTGCAACCTGTACGGAACAGGAGGTTAAAGGTGCTGATGCTCCAAGTAGGGAGATTGCTAGTAAAGCGGCTGGAATGGCGAACCCGGGCACAAGGAGATGAGAAATGAGGTGCGTTTTAGAAACCTTTCCCCATCACACGGTGTACCATCTTCTGGGTTTCTCATGCATGTTTTCGATGTAGGAAGATGCCCTTGAAGCTGGAGATTTGGGACCCATGTGATGGGTACCACGCAGTATTACTTTAAAGGGTCTGCGTTTGCTCACCCAACCTCACCAAACCTCTCAGCCCCAAGAGTGTCCACCCTTATGTCTCATCCAGCTGTGGGTCTAGATATGGTCAATCCAGGTTGCATCACAGCCCCTGAACGCATTGTGTAAGAATTTCTCTCTCTTTCACTGTCGTTGTTTCATGGGTTTTTCAAAGTAATTTATTTTCATAATGGGGTTTAGCTGCTTTTCACTGCTGTGTTTATGCCGCTTTACACCCACTTGACACACTAACAGAGAGATATCAATACATAGGTTTTAAGATTATTACTAGTCAGATATATTCTTGTGCGGTGAATAGGGCGTGTTGAGTCCAGTTCTCTGAGCAAGGAGTAGGTCTTGTCTACTACATATTGGGTTTATGGAACGGTATCTGAGCTAATTTGATACCCTTGTTTTATGTATCACCCCACCTCCCCTTTCCCGTTAAGCAGCCATAGTCTGTTTTCTGCATGTGTGACTCTGTTCTGTTTTGTAATTCAGTTCAAGTGTAACGGTTTTTACATTCCCTCTATCAGTGATACCTTATGAGAAGTGTCCTTTTCTGTGTGACTTATTTCACTTAGAATCGTCGTACCTAAATCCACTCATCATGCTGCTACTAGCCTTATGACATTGATTTCATGGCTGAGTGATATTCCATTGTACATAAGGACCACAACTTCTTTATCCATTTTTCTCTTTCCTGGGATATTTAAGGTGGAATGAAGTGGAGGTCCTTGTCAACAGAGCAGCCCTCAACTTTGGGGTGCTTGTGTCTTGCTGATTTTTCATTTTCCCAATTTATACCCCCATGAGTGGAAGTGCCCTATGCTCTCTAAGCTGTGTTTTTCAGATGTTTCAGGACACACCGTACACTTCTCCAGAGTGGCTGTTGGCAATTTACATCCCGCCCATCAGAGTAGCAAGGCTCCCATTTCTCCATGGCCTGTCCTGCATTTCTGGTTTTGACACTTTTTTCAGCATGGCCCTTTTGACCGATGGGAAGCGAGACTTCTCTGTAGCGCTGATTTGCCTTTCCAGGTTGCTTGGTTGGCCAAAAAGGGCGTATGTGTTTTTTCCTGAATATATTCAGGAAAAAACGCATACGCCCTTTTTGGCCAAGGGCATCATTGTCAACGTTTTGCCGCTTTTCATGTGCTTTAAAGGCGATTCGTATCTACCTCCTGAAATCTGTTTCGTGCAATTCTGCCTTGATTTCAAATCCTCTTCTTTGCCTTCCCTCAATATATTTGTGGACGAGAGTTATCATTTATAACTCTGCAGGTTTGTGAATTGCAGTGCCCTGAACCTCCATTTTACAACTCGCTTTTTTGGGAGCTGGCCGCAAAAGCGCAGGATGGCTTCAGGCCCTGTTCTGGTTCCGGGGGGCAGGCTGAGCCTGTGGTTAATTCTTCTTCCTGATGGGAAAATAGAGTGACCTGTGCCTGTCCCGACACCAAGAGCTAGTCTCTCGTTGGTTCCCCGTCTTCCCGTTCATCCTCAGGACAAATTGCAACCTGTACGGAACAGGAGGTTAAAGGTGCTGATGCTCCAAGTAGGGAGATTGCTAGTAAAGCGGCTGGAATGGCGAACCCGGGCACAAGGAGATGAGAAATGAGGTGCGTTTTAGAAACCTTTCCCCATCACACGGTGTACCATCTTCTGGGTTTCTCATGCATGTTTTCGATGTAGGAAGATGCCCTTGAACCTGGAGATTTGGGACCCATGCGATGGGTACCACGCAGTATTACTTTAAAGGGTCTGCGTTTGCTCACCCAACCTCACCAAACCTCTCAGCCCCAAGAGTGTCCACCCTTATGTCTCATCCAGCTGTGGGTCTAGATATGGTCAATCCATGTTGCATCACATCCCCTGAACGCATTGTGTAAGAATTTCTCTCTCTTTCACTGTCGTTGTTTCATGGGTTTTTCAAAGTAATTTATTTTCATAATGGGGTTTAGCTGCTTTTCACTGCTGTGTTTATGCCGCTTTACACCCACTTGATACACTAACAGAGAGATGTCAATACATAGGTTTTAAGATTATTACTAGTCAGATATATTCTTGTGCGGTGAATAGGGCGTGTTGAGTCCAGTTCTCTGAGCAAGGAGTAGGTCTTGTCTACTACATATTGGGTTTATGGAACGGTATCTGAGCTAATTTGATACCCTTGTTTTATGTATCACCCCACCTCCCCTTTCCCGTTAAGCAGCCATAGTCTGTTTTCTGCATGTGTGACTCTGTTCTGTTTTGTAATTCAGTTCAAGTGTAACGGTTTTTACATTCCCTCTATCAGTGATACCTTATGAGAAGTGTCCTTTTCTGTGTGACTTATTTCACTTAGAATCGTCGTACCTAAATCCACTCATCATGCTGCTACTAACCTTATGACATTGATTTCATGGCTGAGTGATATTCCATTGTACATAAGGACCACAACTTCTTTATCCATTTTTCTCTTTCCTGGGATATTGACGGTGGAATGAAGTGGAGGTCCTTGTCAACAGAGCAGCCCTCAACTTTGGGGTGCTTGTGTCTTGCTGATTTTTCATTTTCCCAATTTATACCCCCATGAGTGGAAGTGCCCTATGCTCTCTAAGCTGTGTTTTTCAGATGTTTCAGGACACACCGTACACTTCTCCAGAGTGGCTGTTGGCAATTTACATCCCGCCCATCAGTGTAGCAAGGCTCCCATTTCTCCATGGCCTGTCCTGCATTTCTGGTTTTGACACTTTTTTCAGCATGGCCCTTTTGACCGATGGGAAGCGAGACTTCTCTGTAGCGCTGATTTGCCTTTCCAGGTTGCTTGGTTGGCCAAAAAGGGCGTATGCGTTTTTTCCTGAATATATTCAGGAAAAAACGCATACGCCCTTTTTGGCCAAGGGCATCATTGTCAACGTTTTGCCGCTTTTCATGTGCTTTAAAGGCGATTCGTATCTACCTCCTGAAATCTGTTTCGTGCAATTCTGCCTTGATTTCAAATCCTCTTCTTTGCCTTCCCTCAATATATTTGTGGACGAGAGTTATCATTTATAACTCTGCAGGTTTGTGAATTGCAGTGCCCTGAACCTCCATTTTACAACTCGCTTTTTTGGGAGCTGGCCGCAAAAGCGCAGGATGGTTTCAGGCCCTGTTCTGGTTCCGGGGGGCAGGCTGAGCCTGTGGTTAATTCTTCTTCCTGATGGGAAAATAGAGTGACCTGTGCCTGTCCCGACACCAAGAGCTAGTCTCTCGTTGGTTCCCCGTCTTCCCGTTCATCCTCAGGACAAATTGCAACCTGTACGGAACAGGAGGTTAAAGGTGCTGATGCTCCAAGTAGGGAGATTGCTAGTAAAGCGGCTGGAAAGGCGAACCCGGGCACAAGGAGATGAGAAATGAGGTGCGTTTTAGAAACCTTTCCCCATCACACGGTGTACCATCTTCTGGGTTTCTCATGCATGTTTTCGATGTAGGAAGATGCCCTTGAACCTGGAGATTTGGGACCCATGCGATGGGTACCACGCAGTATTACTTTAAAGGGTCTGCGTTTGCTCACCCAACCTCACCAAACCTCTCAGCCCCAAGAGTGTCCACCCTTATGTCTCATCCAGCTGTGGGTCTAGATATGGTCAATCCAGGTTGCATCACAGCCCCTGAACTCATTGTGTAAGAATTTCTATCTCTTTCACTGTCGTTGTTTCATGGGTTTTTCAAAGTAATTTATTTTCATAATGGGGTTTAGCTGCTTTTCACTGCTGTGTTTATGCCGCTTTACACCCACTTGACACACTAACAGAGAGATATCAATACATAGGTTTTAAGATTATTACTAGTCAGGTATATTCTTGTGCGGTGAATAGGGCGTGTTGAGTCCAGTTCTCTGAGCAAGGAGTAGGTCTTGTCTACTACATATTGGGTTTATGGAACGGTATCTGAGCTAATTTGATACCCTTGTTTTATGTATCACCCCACCTCCCCTTTCCCGTTAAGCAGCCATAGTCTGTTTTCTGCATGTGTGACTCTGTTCTGTTTTGTAATTCAGTTCAAGTGTAACGGTTTTTACATTCCCTCTAAAAGTGATACCTTATGAGAAGTGTCCTTTTCTGTGTGACTTATTTCACTTAGAATCGTCGTACCTAAATCCACTCATCATGCTGCTACTAACCTTATGACATTGATTTCATGGCTGAGTGATATTCCATTGTACATAAGGACCACAACTTCTTTATCCATTTTTCTCTTTCCTGGGATATTGACGGTGGAATGAAGTGGAGGTCCTTGTCAACAGAGCAGCCCTCAACTTTGGGGTGCTTGTGTCTTGCTGATTTTTCATTTTCCCAATTTATACCCCCATGAGTGGAAGTGCCCTATGCTCTCTAAGCTGTGTTTTTCAGATGTTTCAGGACACACCGTACACTTCTCCAGAGTGGCTGTTGGCAATTTACATCCCGCCCATCAGTGTAGCAAGGCTCCCATTTCTCCATGGCCTGTCCTGCATTTCTGGTTTTGACACTTTTTTCAGCATGGCCCTTTTGACCGATGGGAAGCGAGACTTCTCTGTAGCGCTGATTTGCCTTTCCAGGTTGCTTGGTTGGCCAAAAAGGGCGTATGCGTTTTTTCCTGAATATATTCAGGAAAAAACGCATACGCCCTTTTTGGCCAAGGGCATCATTGTCAACGTTTTGCCGCTTTTCATGTGCTTTAAAGGCGATTCGTATCTACCTCCTGAAATCTGTTTCGTGCAATTCTGCCTTGATTTCAAATCCTCTTCTTTGCCTTCCCTCAATATATTTGTGGACGAGAGTTATCATTTATAACTCTGCAGGTTTGTGAATTGCAGTGCCCTGAACCTCCATTTTACAACTCGCTTTTTTGGGAGCTGGCCGCAAAAGCGCAGGATGGCTTCAGGCCCTGTTCTGGTTCCGGGGGGCAGGCTGAGCCTGTGGTTAATTCTTCTTCCTGATGGGAAAATAGAGTGACCTGTGCCTGTCCCGACACCAAGAGCTAGTCTCTCGTTGGTTCCCCGTCTTCCCGTTCATCCTCAGGACAAATTGCAACCTGTACGGAACAGGAGGTTAAAGGTGCTGATGCTCCAAGTAGGGAGATTGCTAGTAAAGCGGCTGGAATGGCGAACCCGGGCACAAGGAGATGAGAAATGAGGTGCGTTTTAGAAACCTTTCCCCATCACACGGTGTACCATCTTCTGGGTTTCTCATGCATGTTTTCGATGTAGGAAGATGCCCTTGAACCTGGAGATTTGGGACCCATGCGATGGGTACCACGCAGTATTACTTTAAAGGGTCTGCGTTTGCTCACCCAACCTCACCAAACCTCTCAGCCCCAAGAGTGTCCACCCTTATGTCTCATCCAGCTGTGGGTCTAGATATGGTCAATCCAGGTTGCATCACATCCCCTGAACGCATTGTGTAAGAATTTCTCTCTCTTTCACTGTCGTTGTTTCATGGGTTTTTCAAAGTAATTTATTTTCATAATGGGGTTTAGCTGCTTTTCACTGCTGTGTTTATGCCGCTTTACACCCACTTGACACACTAACAGAGAGATATCAATACATAGGTTTTAAGATTATTACTAGTCAGGTATATTCTTGTGCGGTGAATAGGGCGTGTTGAGTCCAGTTCTCTGAGCAAGGAGTAGGTCTTGTCTACTACATATTGGGTTTATGGAACGGTATCTGAGCTAATTTGATACCCTTGTTTTATGTATCACCCCACCTCCCCTTTCCCGTTAAGCAGCCATAGTCTGTTTTCTGCATGTGTGACTCTGTTCTGTTTTGTAATTCAGTTCAAGTGTAACGGTTTTTACATTCCCTCTAAAAGTGATACCTTATGAGAAGTGTCCTTTTCTGTGTGACTTATTTCACTTAGAATCGTCGTACCTAAATCCACTCATCATGCTGCTACTAACCTTATGACATTGATTTCATGGCTGAGTGATATTCCATTGTACATAAGGACCACAACTTCTTTATCCATTTTTCTCTTTCCTGGGATATTGACGGTGGAATGAAGTGGAGGTCCTTGTCAACAGAGCAGCCCTCAACTTTGGGGTGCTTGTGTCTTGCTGATTTTTCATTTTCCCAATTTATACCCCCATGAGTGGAAGTGCCCTATGCTCTCTAAGCTGTGTTTTTCAGATGTTTCAGGACACACCGTACACTTCTCCAGAGTGGCTGTTGGCAATTTACATCCCGCCCATCAGTGTAGCAAGGCTCCCATTTCTCCATGGCCTGTCCTGCATTTCTGGTTTTGACACTTTTTTCAGCATGGCCCTTTTGACCGATGGGAAGCGAGACTTCTCTGTAGCGCTGATTTGCCTTTCCAGGTTGCTTGGTTGGCCAAAAAGGGCGTATGCGTTTTTTCCTGAATATATTCAGGAAAAAACGCATACGCCCTTTTTGGCCAAGGGCATCATTGTCAACGTTTTGCCGCTTTTCATGTGCTTTAAAGGCGATTCGTATCTACCTCCTGAAATCTGTTTCGTGCAATTCTGCCTTGATTTCAAATCCTCTTCTTTGCCTTCCCTCAATATATTTGTGGACGAGAGTTATCATTTATAACTCTGCAGGTTTGTGAATTGCAGTGCCCTGAACCTCCATTTTACAACTCGCTTTTTTGGGAGCTGGCCGCAAAAGCGCAGGATGGCTTCAGGCCCTGTTCTGGTTCCGGGGGACAGGCTGAGCCTGTGGTTAATTCTTCTTCCTGATGGGAAAATAGAGTGACCTGTGCCTGTCCCGACACCAAGAGCTAGTCTCTCGTTGGTTCCCCGTCTTCCCGTTCATCCTCAGGACAAATTGCAACCTGTACGGAACAGGAGGTTAAAGGTGCTGATGCTCCAAGTAGGGAGATTGCTAGTAAAGCGGCTGGAATGGCAAACCCGGGCACAAGGAGATGAGAAATGAGGTGCGTTTTAGAAACCTTTCCCCATCACACGGTGTACCATCTTCTGGGTTTCTCATGCATGTTTTCGATGTAGGAAGATGCCCTTGAACCTGGAGATTTGGGACCCATGCGATGGGTACCACGCAGTATTACTTTAAAGGGTCTGCGTTTGCTCACCCAACCTCACCAAACCTCTCAGCCCCAAGAGTGTCCACCCTTATGTCTCATCCAGCTGTGGGTCTAGATATGGTCAATCCAGGTTGCATCACAGCCCCTGAACGCATTGTGTAAGAATTTCTCTCTCTTTCACTGTCGTTGTTTCATGGGTTTTTCAAAGTAATTTATTTTCATAATGGGGTTTAGCTGCTTTTCACTGCTGTGTTTATGCCGCTTTACACCCACTTGATACACTAACAGAGAGATGTCAATACATAGGTTTTAAGATTATTACTAGTCAGATATATTCTTGTGCGGTGAATAGGGCGTGTTGAGTCCAGTTCTCTGAGCAAGGAGTAGGTCTTGTCTACTACATATTGGGTTTATGGAACGGTATCTGAGCTAATTTGATACCCTTGTTTTATGTATCACCCCACCTCCCCTTTCCCGTTAAGCAGCCATAGTCTGTTTTCTGCATGTGTGACTCTGTTCTGTTTTGTAATTCAGTTCAAGTGTAACGGTTTTTACATTCCCTCTAAAAGTGATACCTTATGAGAAGTGTCCTTTTCTGTGTGACTTATTTCACTTAGAATCGTCGTACCTAAATCCACTCATCATGCTGCTACTAACCTTATGACATTGATTTCATGGCTGAGTGATATTCCATTGTACATAAGGACCACAACTTCTTTATCCATTTTTCTCTTTCCTGGGATATTGACGGTGGAATGAAGTGGAGGTCCTTGTCAACAGAGCAGCCCTCAACTTTGGGGTGCTTGTGTCTTGCTGATTTTTCATTTTCCCAATTTATACCCCCATGAGTGGAAGTGCCCTATGCTCTCTAAGCTGTGTTTTTCAGATGTTTCAGGACACACCGTACACTTCTCCAGAGTGGCTGTTGGCAATTTACATCCCGCCCATCAGTGTAGCAAGGCTCCCATTTCTCCATGGCCTGTTCTGCATTTCTGGTTTTGACACTTTTTTCAGCATGGCCCTTTTGACCGATGGGAAGCGAGACTTCTCTGTAGCGCTGATTTGCCTTTCCAGGTTGCTTGGTTGGCCAAAAAGGGCGTATGCGTTTTTTCCTGAATATATTCAGGAAAAAACGCATACGCCCTTTTTGGCCAAGGGCATCATTGTCAACGTTTTGCCGCTTTTCATGTGCTTTAAAGGCGATTCGTATCTACCTCCTGAAATCTGTTTCGTGCAATTCTGCCTTGATTTCAAATCCTCTTCTTTGCCTTCCCTCAATATATTTATGGACGAGAGTTATCATTTATAACTCTGCAGGTTTGTGAATTGCAGTGCCCTGAACCTCCATTTTACAACTCGCTTTTTTGGGAGCTGGCCGCAAAAGCGCAGGATGGCTTCAGGCCCTGTTCTGGTTCCGGGGGGCAGGCTGAGCCTGTGGTTAATTCTTCTTCCTGATGGGAAAATAGAGTGACCTGTGCCTGTCCCGACACCAAGAGCTAGTCTCTCGTTGGTTCCCCGTCTTCCCGTTCATCCTCAGGACAAATTGCAACCTGTACGGAACAGGAGGTAAAAGGTGCTGATGCTCCAAGTAGGGAGATTGCTACTAAAGCGGCTGGAATGGCGAACCCGGGCACAAGGAGATGAGAAATGAGGTGCGTTTTAGAAACCTTTCCCCATCACACGGTGTACCATCTTCTGGGTTTCTCATGCATGTTTTCGATGTAGGAAGATGCCCTTGAACCTGGAGATTTGGGACCCATGCGATGGGTACCACGCAGTATTACTTTAAAGGGTCTGCGTTTGCTCACCCAACCTCACCAAACCTCTCAGCCCCAAGAGTGTCCACCCTTATGTCTCATCCAGCTGTGGGTCTAGATATGGTCAATCCAGGTTGCATCACAGCCCCTGAACGCATTGTGTAAGAATTTCTCTCTCTTTCACTGTCGTTGTTTCATGGGTTTTTCAAAGTAATTTATTTTCATAATGGGGTTTAGCTGCTTTTCACTGCTGTGTTTATGCCGCTTTACACCCACTTGATACACTAACAGAGAGATGTCAATACATAGGTTTTAAGATTATTACTAGTCAGATATATTCTTGTGCGGTGAATAGGGCGTGTTGAGTCCAGTTCTCTGAGCAAGGAGTAGGTCTTGTCTACTACATATTGGGTTTATGGAACGGTATCTGAGCTAATTTGATACCCTTGTTTTATGTATCACCCCACCTCCCCTTTCCCGTTAAGCAGCCATAGTCTGTTTTCTGCATGTGTGACTCTGTTCTGTTTTGTAATTCAGTTCAAGTGTAACGGTTTTTACATTCCCTCTAAAAGTGATACCTTATGAGAAGTGTCCTTTTCTGTGTGACTTATTTCACTTAGAATCGTCGTACCTAAATCCACTCATCATGCTGCTACTAACCTTATGACATTGATTTCATGGCTGAGTGATATTCCATTGTACATAAGGACCACAACTTCTTTATCCATTTTTCTCTTTCCTGGGATATTGACGGTGGAATGAAGTGGAGGTCCTTGTCAACAGAGCAGCCCTCAACTTTGGGGTGCTTGTGTCTTGCTGATTTTTAATTTTCCCAATTTATACCCCCATGAGTGGAAGTGCCCTATGCTCTCTAAGCTGTGTTTTTCAGATGTTTCAGGACACACCGTACACTTCTCCAGAGTGGCTGTTGGCAATTTACATCCCGCCCATCAGTGTAGCAAGGCTCCCATTTCTCCATGGCCTGTACTGCATTTCTGGTTTTGACACTTTTTTCAGCATGGCCCTTTTGACCGATGGGAAGCGAGACTTCTCTGTAGCGCTGATTTGCCTTTCCAGGTTGCTTGGTTGGCCAAAAAGGGCGTATGCGTTTTTTCCTGAATATATTCAGGAAAAAACGCATACGCCCTTTTTGGCCAAGGGCATCATTGTCAACGTTTTGCCGCTTTTCATGTGCTTTAAAGGCGATTCGTATCTACCTCCTGAAATCTGTTTCGTGCAATTCTGCCTTGATTTCAAATCCTCTTCTTTGCCTTCCCTCAATATATTTATGGACGAGAGTTATCATTTATAACTCTGCAGGTTTGTGAATTGCAGTGCCCTGAACCTCCATTTTACAACTCGCTTTTTTGGGAGCTGGCCGCAAAAGCGCAGGATGGCTTCAGGCCCTGTTCTGGTTCCGGGGGGCAGGCTGAGCCTGTGGTTAATTCTTCTTCCTGATGGGAAAATAGAGTGACCTGTGCCTGTCCCGACACCAAGAGCTAGTCTCTCGTTGGTTCCCCGTCTTCCCGTTCATCCTCAGGACAAATTGCAACCTGTACGGAACAGGAGGTTAAAGGTGCTGATGCTCCAAGTAGGGAGATTGCTAGTAAAGCGGCTGGAATGGCGAACCCGGGCACAAGGAGATGAGAAATGAGGTGCGTTTTAGAAACCTTTCCCCATCACACGGTGTACCATCTTCTGGGTTTCTCATGCATGTTTTCGATGTAGGAAGATGCCCTTGAAGCTGGAGATTTGGGACCCATGCGATGGGTACCACGAAGTATTACTTTAAAGGGTCTGCGTTTGCTCACCCAACCTCACCAAACCTCTCAGCCCCAAGAGTGTCCACCCTTATGCCTCATCCAGCTGTGGGTCTAGATATGGTCAATCCAGGTTGCATCACAGCCCCTGAACGCATTGTGTAAGAATTTCTCTCTCTTTCACTGTCGTTGTTTCATGGGTTTTTCAAAGTAATTTATTTTCATAATGGGGTTTAGCTGCTTTTCACTGCTGTGTTTATGCCGCTTTACACCCACTTGACACACTAACAGAGAGATATCAATACATAGGTTTTAAGATTATTACTAGTCAGGTATATTCTTGTGCGGTGAATAGGGCGTGTTGAGTCCAGTTCTCTGAGCAAGGAGTAGGTCTTGTCTACTACATATTGGGTTTATGGAACGGTATCTGAGCTAATTTGATACCCTTGTTTTATGTATCACCCCACCTCCCCTTTCCCGTTAAGCAGCCATAGTCTGTTTTCTGCATGTGTGACTCTGTTCTGTTTTGTAATTCAGTTCAAGTGTAACGGTTTTTACATTCCCTCTATCAGTGATACCTTATGAGAAGTGTCCTTTTCTGTGTGACTTATTTCACTTAGAATCGTCATACCTAAATCCACTCATCATGCTGCTACTAACCTTATGACATTGATTTCATGGCTGAGTGATATTCCATTGTACATAAGGACCACAACTTCTTTATCCATTTTTCTCTTTCCTGGGATATTGACGGTGGAATGAAGTGGAGGTCCTTGTCAACAGAGCAGCCCTCAACTTTGGGGTGCTTGTGTCTTGCTGATTTTTAATTTTCCCAATTTATACCCCCATGAGTGGAAGTGCCCTATGCTCTCTAAGCTGTGTTTTTCAGATGTTTCAGGACACACCGTACACTTCTCCAGAGTGGCTGTTGGCAATTTACATCCCGCCCATCAGTGTAGCAAGGCTCCCATTTCTCCATGGCCTGTCCTGCATTTCTGGTTTTGACACTTTTTTTCAGCATGGCCCTTTTGACCGATGGGAAGCGAGACTTCTCTGTAGCGCTGATTTGCCTTTCCAGGTTGCTTGGTTGGCCAAAAAGGGCGTATGCGTTTTTTCCTGAATATATTCAGGAAAAAACGCATACGCCCTTTTTGGCCAAGGGCATCATTGTCAACGTTTTGCCGCTTTTCATGTGCTTTAAAGGCGATTCGTATCTACCTCCTGAAATCTGTTTCGTGCAATTCTGCCTTGATTTCAAATCCTCTTCTTTGCCTTCCCTCAATATATTTGTGGACGAGAGTTATCATTTATAACTCTGCAGGTTTGTGAATTGCAGTGCCCTGAACCTCCATTTTACAACTCGCTTTTTTGGGAGCTGGCCGCAAAAGCGCAGGATGGCTTCAGGCCCTGTTCTGGTTCCGGGGGGCAGGCTGAGCCTGTGGTTAATTCTTCTTCCTGATGGGAAAATAGAGTGACCTGTGCCTGTCCCGACACCAAGAGCTAGTCTCTCGTTGGTTCCCCGTCTTCCCGTTCATCCTCAGGACAAATTGCAACCTGTACGGAACAGGAGGTTAAAGGTGCTGATGCTCCAAGTAGGGAGATTGCTAGTAAAGCGGCTGGAATGGCGAACCCGGGCACAAGGAGATGAGAAATGAGGTGCGTTTTAGAAACCTTTCCCCATCACACGGTGTACCATCTTCTGGGTTTCTCATGCATGTTTTCGATGTAGGAAGATGCCCTTGAACCTGGAGATTTGGGACCCATGCGATGGGTACCACGCAGTATTACTTTAAAGGGTCTGCGTTTGCTCACCCAACCTCACCAAACCTCTCAGCCCCAAGAGTGTCCACCCTTATGTCTCATCCAGCTGTGGGTCTAGATATGGTCAATCCAGGTTGCATCACAGCCCCTGAACGCATTGTGTAAGAATTTCTCTCTCTTTCACTGTCGTTGTTTCATGGGTTTTTCAAAGTAATTTATTTTCATAATGGGGTTTAGCTGCTTTTCACTGCTGTGTTTATGCCGCTTTACACCCACTTGATACACTAACAGAGAGATGTCAATACATAGGTTTTAAGATTATTACTAGTCAGATATATTCTTGTGCGGTGAATAGGGCGTGTTGAGTCCAGTTCTCTGAGCAAGGAGTAGGTCTTGTCTACTACATATTGGGTTTATGGAACGGTATCTGAGCTAATTTGATACCCTTGTTTTATGTATCACCCCACCTCCCCTTTCCCGTTAAGCAGCCATAGTCTGTTTTCTGCATGTGTGACTCTGTTCTGTTTTGTAATTCAGTTCAAGTGTAACGGTTTTTACATTCCCTCTAAAAGTGATACCTTATGAGAAGTGTCCTTTTCTGTGTGACTTATTTCACTTAGAATCGTCGTACCTAAATCCACTCATCATGCTGCTACTAACCTTATGACATTGATTTCATGGCTGAGTGATATTCCATTGTACATAAGGACCACAACTTCTTTATCCATTTTTCTCTTTCCTGGGATATTGACGGTGGAATGAAGTGGAGGTCCTTGTCAACAGAGCAGCCCTCAACTTTGGGGTGCTTGTGTCTTGCTGATTTTTAATTTTCCCAATTTATACCCCCATGAGTGGAAGTGCCCTATGCTCTCTAAGCTGTGTTTTTCAGATGTTTCAGGACACACCGTACACTTCTCCAGAGTGGCTGTTGGCAATTTACATCCCGCCCATCAGTGTAGCAAGGCTCCCATTTCTCCATGGCCTGTACTGCATTTCTGGTTTTGACACTTTTTTCAGCATGGCCCTTTTGACCGATGGGAAGCGAGACTTCTCTGTAGCGCTGATTTGCCTTTCCAGGTTGCTTGGTTGGCCAAAAAGGGCGTATGCGTTTTTTCCTGAATATATTCAGGAAAAAACGCATACGCCCTTTTTGGCCAAGGGCATCATTGTCAACGTTTTGCCGCTTTTCATGTGCTTTAAAGGCGATTCGTATCTACCTCCTGAAATCTGTTTCGTGCAATTCTGCCTTGATTTCAAATCCTCTTCTTTGCCTTCCCTCAATATATTTATGGACGAGAGTTATCATTTATAACTCTGCAGGTTTGTGAATTGCAGTGCCCTGAACCTCCATTTTACAACTCGCTTTTTTGGGAGCTGGCCGCAAAAGCGCAGGATGGCTTCAGGCCCTGTTCTGGTTCCGGGGGGCAGGCTGAGCCTGTGGTTAATTCTTCTTCCTGATGGGAAAATAGAGTGACCTGTGCCTGTCCCGACACCAAGAGCTAGTCTCTCGTTGGTTCCCCGTCTTCCCGTTCATCCTCAGGACAAATTGCAACCTGTACGGAACAGGAGGTTAACGGTGCTGATGCTCCAAGTAGGGAGATTGCTAGTAAAGCGGCTGGAATGGCGAACCCGGGCACAAGGAGATGAGAAATGAGGTGCGTTTTAGAAACCTTTCCCCATCACACGGTGTACCATCTTCTGGGTTTCTCATGCATGTTTTCGATGTAGGAAGATGCCCTTGAAGCTGGAGATTTGGGACCCATGCGATGGGTACCACGAAGTATTACTTTAAAGGGTCTGCGTTTGCTCACCCAACCTCACCAAACCTCTCAGCCCCAAGAGTGTCCACCCTTATGCCTCATCCAGCTGTGGGTCTAGATATGGTCAATCCAGGTTGCATCACAGCCCCTGAACGCATTGTGTAAGAATTTCTCTCTCTTTCACTGTCGTTGTTTCATGGGTTTTTCAAAGTAATTTATTTTCATAATGGGGTTTAGCTGCTTTTCACTGCTGTGTTTATGCCGCTTTACACCCACTTGACACACTAACAGAGAGATATCAATACATAGGTTTTAAGATTATTACTAGTCAGGTATATTCTTGTGCGGTGAATAGGGCGTGTTGAGTCCAGTTCTCTGAGCAAGGAGTAGGTCTTGTCTACTACATATTGGGTTTATGGAACGGTATCTGAGCTAATTTGATACCCTTGTTTTATGTATCACCCCACTTCCCCTTTCCCGTTAAGCAGCCATAGTCTGTTTTCTGCATGTGTGACTCTGTTCTGTTTTGTAATTCAGTTCAAGTGTAACGGTTTTTACATTCCCTCTATCAGTGATACCTTATGAGAAGTGTCCTTTTCTGTGTGACTTATTTCACTTAGAATCGTCATACCTAAATCCACTCATCATGCTGCTACTAACCTTATGACATTGATTTCATGGCTGAGTGATATTCCATTGTACATAAGGACCACAACTTCTTTATCCATTTTTCTCTTTCCTGGGATATTGACGGTGGAATGAAGTGGAGGTCCTTGTCAACAGAGCAGCCCTCAACTTTGGGGTGCTTGTGTCTTGCTGATTTTTCATTTTCCCAATTTATACCCCCATGAGTGGAAGTGCCCTATGCTCTCTAAGCTGTGTTTTTCAGATGTTTCAGGACACACCGTACACTTCTCCAGAGTGGCTGTTGGCAATTTACATCCCGCCCATCAGTGTAGCAAGGCTCCCATTTCTCCATGGCCTGTACTGCATTTCTGGTTTTGACACTTTTTTTCAGCATGGCCCTTTTGACCGATGGGAAGCGAGACTTCTCTGTAGCGCTGATTTGCCTTTCCAGGTTGCTTGGTTGGCCAAAAAGGGCGTATGCGTTTTTTCCTGAATATATTCAGGAAAAAACGCATACGCCCTTTTTGGCCAAGGGCATCATTGTCAACGTTTTGCCGCTTTTCATGTGCTTTAAAGGCGATTCGTATCTACCTCCTGAAATCTGTTTCGTGCAATTCTGCCTTGATTTCAAATCCTCTTCTTTGCCTTCCCTCAATATATTTGTGGACGAGAGTTATCATTTATAACTCTGCAGGTTTGTGAATTGCAGTGCCCTGAACCTCCATTTTACAACTCGCTTTTTTGGGAGCTGGCCGCAAAAGCGCAGGATGGCTTCAGGCCCTGTTCTGGTTCCGGGGGGCAGGCTGAGCCTGTGGTTAATTCTTCTTCCTGATGGGAAAATAGAGTGACCTGTGCCTGTCCCGACACCAAGAGCTAGTCTCTCGTTGGTTCCCCGTCTTCCCGTTCATCCTCAGGACAAATTGCAACCTGTACGGAACAGGAGGTTAAAGGTGCTGATGCTCCAAGTAGGGAGATTGCTAGTAAAGCGGCTGGAATGGCGAACCCGGGCACAAGGAGATGAGAAATGAGGTGCGTTTTAGAAACCTTTCCCCATCACACGGTGTACCATCTTCTGGGTTTCTCATGCATGTTTTCGATGTAGGAAGATGCCCTTGAACCTGGAGATTTGGGACCCATGCGATGGGTACCACGCAGTATTACTTTAAAGGGTCTGCGTTTGCTCACCCAACCTCACCAAACCTCTCAGCCCCAAGAGTGTCCACCCTTATGTCTCATCCAGCTGTGGGTCTAGATATGGTCAATCCAGGTTGCATCACAGCCCCTGAACGCATTGTGTAAGAATTTCTCTCTCTTTCACTGTCGTTGTTTCATGGGTTTTTCAAAGTAATTTATTTTCATAATGGGGTTTAGCTGCTTTTCACTGCTGTGTTTATGCCGCTTTACACCCACTTGATACACTAACAGAGAGATGTCAATACATAGGTTTTAAGATTATTACTAGTCAGATATATTCTTGTGCGGTGAATAGGGCGTGTTGAGTCCAGTTCTCTGAGCAAGGAGTAGGTCTTGTCTACTACATATTGGGTTTATGGAACGGTATCTGAGCTAATTTGATACCCTTGTTTTATGTATCACCCCACCTCCCCTTTCCCGTTAAGCAGCCATAGTCTGTTTTCTGCATGTGTGACTCTGTTCTGTTTTGTAATTCAGTTCAAGTGTAACGGTTTTTACATTCCCTCTATCAGTGATACCTTATGAGAAGTGTCCTTTTCTGTGTGACTTATTTCACTTAGAATCGTCGTACCTAAATCCACTCATCATGCTGCTACTAACCTTATGACATTGATTTCATGGCTGAGTGATATTCCATTGTACATAAGGACCACAACTTCTTTATCCATTTTTCTCTTTCCTGGGATATTGACGGTGGAATGAAGTGGAGGTCCTTGTCAACAGAGCAGCCCTCAACTTTGGGGTGCTTGTGTCTTGCTGATTTTTAATTTTCCCAATTTATACCCCCATGAGTGGAAGTGCCCTATGCTCTCTAAGCTGTGTTTTTCAGATGTTTCAGGACACACCGTACACTTCTCCAGAGTGGCTGTTGGCAATTTACATCCCGCCCATCAGTGTAGCAAGGCTCCCATTTCTCCATGGCCTGTACTGCATTTCTGGTTTTGACACTTTTTTCAGCATGGCCCTTTTGACCGATGGGAAGCGAGACTTCTCTGTAGCGCTGATTTGCCTTTCCAGGTTGCTTGGTTGGCCAAAAAGGGCGTATGCGTTTTTTCCTGAATATATTCAGGAAAAAACGCATACGCCCTTTTTGGCCAAGGGCATCATTGTCAACGTTTTGCCGCTTTTCATGTGCTTTAAAGGCGATTCGTATCTACCTCCTGAAATCTGTTTCGTGCAATTCTGCCTTGATTTCAAATCCTCTTCTTTGCCTTCCCTCAATATATTTATGGACGAGAGTTATCATTTATAACTCTGCAGGTTTGTGAATTGCAGTGCCCTGAACCTCCATTTTACAACTCGCTTTTTTGGGAGCTGGCCGCAAAAGCGCAGGATGGCTTCAGGCCCTGTTCTGGTTCCGGGGGGCAGGCTGAGCCTGTGGTTAATTCTTCTTCCTGATGGGAAAATAGAGTGACCTGTGCCTGTCCCGACACCAAGAGCTAGTCTCTCGTTGGTTCCCCGTCTTCCCGTTCATCCTCAGGACAAATTGCAACCTGTACGGAACAGGAGGTTAAAGGTGCTGATGCTCCAAGTAGGGAGATTGCTAGTAAAGCGGCTGGAATGGCGAACCCGGGCACAAGGAGATGAGAAATGAGGTGCGTTTTAGAAACCTTTCCCCATCACACGGTGTACCATCTTCTGGGTTTCTCATGCATGTTTTCGATGTAGGAAGATGCCCTTGAACCTGGAGATTTGGGACCCATGCGATGGGTACCACGCAGTATTACTTTAAAGGGTCTGCGTTTGCTCACCCAACCTCACCAAACCTCTCAGCCCCAAGAGTGTCCACCCTTATGTCTCATCCAGCTGTGGGTCTAGATATGGTCAATCCAGGTTGCATCACAGCCCCTGAACGCATTGTGTAAGAATTTCTCTCTCTTTCACTGTCGTTGTTTCATGGGTTTTTCAAAGTAATTTATTTTCATAATGGGGTTTAGCTGCTTTTCACTGCTGTGTTTATGCCGCTTTACACCCACTTGATACACTAACAGAGAGATGTCAATACATAGGTTTTAAGATTATTACTAGTCAGATATATTCTTGTGCGGTGAATAGGGCGTGTTGAGTCCAGTTCTCTGAGCAAGGAGTAGGTCTTGTCTACTACATATTGGGTTTATGGAACGGTATCTGAGCTAATTTGATACCCTTGTTTTATGTATCACCCCACCTCCCCTTTCCCGTTAAGCAGCCATAGTGTGTTTTCTGCATGTGTGACTCTGTTCTGTTTTGTAATTCAGTTCAAGTGTAACGGTTTTTACATTCCCTCTAAAAGTGATACCTTATGAGAAGTGTCCTTTTCTGTGTGACTTATTTCACTTAGAATCGTCGTACCTAAATCCACTCATCATGCTGCTACTAACCTTATGACATTGATTTCATGGCTGAGTGATATTCCATTGTACATAAGGACCACAACTTCTTTATCCATTTTTCTCTTTCCTGGGATATTGACGGTGGAATGAAGTGGAGGTCCTTGTCAACAGAGCAGCCCTCAACTTTGGGGTGCTTGTGTCTTGCTGATTTTTCATTTTCCCAATTTATACCCCCATGAGTGGAAGTGCCCTATGCTCTCTAAGCTGTGTTTTTCAGATGTTTCAGGACACACCGTACACTTCTCCAGAGTGGCTGTTGGCAATTTACATCCCGCCCATCAGTGTAGCAAGGCTCCCATTTCTCCATGGCCTGTACTGCATTTCTGGTTTTGACACTTTTTTCAGCATGGCCCTTTTGACCGATGGGAAGCGAGACTTCTCTGTAGCGCTGATTTGCCTTTCCAGGTTGCTTGGTTGGCCAAAAAGGGCGTATGCGTTTTTTCCTGAATATATTCAGGAAAAAACGCATACGCCCTTTTTGGCCAAGGGCATCATTGTCAACGTTTTGCCGCTTTTCATGTGCTTTAAAGGCGATTCGTATCTACCTCCTGAAATCTGTTTCGTGCAATTCTGCCTTGATTTCAAATCCTCTTCTTTGCCTTCCCTCAATATATTTATGGACGAGAGTTATCATTTATAACTCTGCAGGTTTGTGAATTGCAGTGCCCTGAACCTCCATTTTACAACTCGCTTTTTTGGGAGCTGGCCGCAAAAGCGCAGGATGGCTTCAGGCCCTGTTCTGGTTCCGGGGGGCAGGCTGAGCCTGTGGTTAATTCTTCTTCCTGATGGGAAAATAGAGTGACCTGTGCCTGTCCCGACACCAAGAGCTAGTCTCTCGTTGGTTCCCCGTCTTCCCGTTCATCCTCAGGACAAATTGCAACCTGTACGGAACAGGAGGTTAAAGGTGCTGATGCTCCAAGTAGGGAGATTGCTAGTAAAGCGGCTGGAATGGCAAACCCGGGCACAAGGAGATGAGAAATGAGGTGCGTTTTAGAAACCTTTCCCCATCACACGGTGTACCATCTTCTGGGTTTCTCATGCATGTTTTCGATGTAGGAAGATGCCCTTGAACCTGGAGATTTGGGACCCATGCGATGGGTACCACGCAGTATTACTTTAAAGGGTCTGCGTTTGCTCACCCAACCTCACCAAACCTCTCAGCCCCAAGAGTGTCCACCCTTATGTCTCATCCAGCTGTGGGTCTAGATATGGTCAATCCAGGTTGCATCACAGCCCCTGAACGCATTGTGTAAGAATTTCTCTCTCTTTCACTGTCGTTGTTTCATGGGTTTTTCAAAGTAATTTATTTTCATAATGGGGTTTAGCTGCTTTTCACTGCTGTGTTTATGCCGCTTTACACCCACTTGATACACTAACAGAGAGATGTCAATACATAGGTTTTAAGATTATTACTAGTCAGATATATTCTTGTGCGGTGAATAGGGCGTGTTGAGTCCAGTTCTCTGAGCAAGGAGTAGGTCTTGTCTACTACATATTGGGTTTATGGAACGGTATCTGAGCTAATTTGATACCCTTGTTTTATGTATCACCCCACCTCCCCTTTCCCGTTAAGCAGCCATAGTCTGTTTTCTGCATGTGTGACTCTGTTCTGTTTTGTAATTCAGTTCAAGTGTAACGGTTTTTACATTCCCTCTAAAAGTGATACCTTATGAGAAGTGTCCTTTTCTGTGTGACTTATTTCACTTAGAATCGTCGTACCTAAATCCACTCATCATGCTGCTACTAACCTTATGACATTGATTTCATGGCTGAGTGATATT
Source organism: Balaenoptera borealis (assembly GCF_965194805.1). Classification (NCBI taxonomy): domain Eukaryota; kingdom Metazoa; phylum Chordata; class Mammalia; order Artiodactyla; family Balaenopteridae; genus Balaenoptera; species Balaenoptera borealis. The sequence goes on along the minus strand of NW_028124001.1, from coordinate 1,074,937 downwards.
CCATTGTACATAAGGACCACAACTTCTTTATCCATTTTTCTCTTTCCTGGGATATTGACGGTGGAATGAAGTGGAGGTCCTTGTCAACAGAGCAGCCCTCAACTTTGGGGTGCTTGTGTCTTGCTGATTTTTCATTTTCCCAATTTATACCCCCATGAGTGGAAGTGCCCTATGCTCTCTAAGCTGTGTTTTTCAGATGTTTCAGGACACACCGTACACTTCTCCAGAGTGGCTGTTGGCAATTTACATCCCGCCCATCAGTGTAGCAAGGCTCCCATTTCTCCATGGCCTGTTCTGCATTTCTGGTTTTGACACTTTTTTCAGCATGGCCCTTTTGACCGATGGGAAGCGAGACTTCTCTGTAGCGCTGATTTGCCTTTCCAGGTTGCTTGGTTGGCCAAAAAGGGCGTATGCGTTTTTTCCTGAATATATTCAGGAAAAAACGCATACGCCCTTTTTGGCCAAGGGCATCATTGTCAACGTTTTGCCGCTTTTCATGTGCTTTAAAGGCGATTCGTATCTACCTCCTGAAATCTGTTTCGTGCAATTCTGCCTTGATTTCAAATCCTCTTCTTTGCCTTCCCTCAATATATTTATGGACGAGAGTTATCATTTATAACTCTGCAGGTTTGTGAATTGCAGTGCCCTGAACCTCCATTTTACAACTCGCTTTTTTGGGAGCTGGCCGCAAAAGCGCAGGATGGCTTCAGGCCCTGTTCTGGTTCCGGGGGGCAGGCTGAGCCTGTGGTTAATTCTTCTTCCTGATGGGAAAATAGAGTGACCTGTGCCTGTCCCGACACCAAGAGCTAGTCTCTCGTTGGTTCCCCGTCTTCCCGTTCATCCTCAGGACAAATTGCAACCTGTACGGAACAGGAGGTTAAAGGTGCTGATGCTCCAAGTAGGGAGATTGCTACTAAAGCGGCTGGAATGGCGAACCCGGGCACAAGGAGATGAGAAATGAGGTGCGTTTTAGAAACCTTTCCCCATCACACGGTGTACCATCTTCTGGGTTTCTCATGCATGTTTTCGATGTAGGAAGATGCCCTTGAACCTGGAGATTTGGGACCCATGCGATGGGTACCACGCAGTATTACTTTAAAGGGTCTGCGTTTGCTCACCCAACCTCACCAAACCTCTCAGCCCCAAGAGTGTCCACCCTTATGTCTCATCCAGCTGTGGGTCTAGATATGGTCAATCCAGGTTGCATCACAGCCCCTGAACGCATTGTGTAAGAATTTCTCTCTCTTTCACTGTCGTTGTTTCATGGGTTTTTCAAAGTAATTTATTTTCATAATGGGGTTTAGCTGCTTTTCACTGCTGTGTTTATGCCGCTTTACACCCACTTGATACACTAACAGAGAGATGTCAATACATAGGTTTTAAGATTATTACTAGTCAGATATATTCTTGTGCGGTGAATAGGGCGTGTTGAGTCCAGTTCTCTGAGCAAGGAGTAGGTCTTGTCTACTACATATTGGGTTTATGGAACGGTATCTGAGCTAATTTGATACCCTTGTTTTATGTATCACCCCACCTCCCCTTTCCCGTTAAGCAGCCATAGTCTGTTTTCTGCATGTGTGACTCTGTTCTGTTTTGTAATTCAGTTCAAGTGTAACGGTTTTTACATTCCCTCTAAAAGTGATACCTTATGAGAAGTGTCCTTTTCTGTGTGACTTATTTCACTTAGAATCGTCGTACCTAAATCCACTCATCATGCTGCTACTAACCTTATGACATTGATTTCATGGCTGAGTGATATTCCATTGTACATAAGGACCACAACTTCTTTATCCATTTTTCTCTTTCCTGGGATATTGACGGTGGAATGAAGTGGAGGTCCTTGTCAACAGAGCAGCCCTCAACTTTGGGGTGCTTGTGTCTTGCTGATTTTTAATTTTCCCAATTTATACCCCCATGAGTGGAAGTGCCCTATGCTCTCTAAGCTGTGTTTTTCAGATGTTTCAGGACACACCGTACACTTCTCCAGAGTGGCTGTTGGCAATTTACATCCCGCCCATCAGTGTAGCAAGGCTCCCATTTCTCCATGGCCTGTACTGCATTTCTGGTTTTGACACTTTTTTCAGCATGGCCCTTTTGACCGATGGGAAGCGAGACTTCTCTGTAGCGCTGATTTGCCTTTCCAGGTTGCTTGGTTGGCCAAAAAGGGCGTATGCGTTTTTTCCTGAATATATTCAGGAAAAAACGCATACGCCCTTTTTGGCCAAGGGCATCATTGTCAACGTTTTGCCGCTTTTCATGTGCTTTAAAGGCGATTCGTATCTACCTCCTGAAATCTGTTTCGTGCAATTCTGCCTTGATTTCAAATCCTCTTCTTTGCCTTCCCTCAATATATTTATGGACGAGAGTTATCATTTATAACTCTGCAGGTTTGTGAATTGCAGTGCCCTGAACCTCCATTTTACAACTCGCTTTTTTGGGAGCTGGCCGCAAAAGCGCAGGATGGCTTCAGGCCCTGTTCTGGTTCCGGGGGGCAGGCTGAGCCTGTGGTTAATTCTTCTTCCTGATGGGAAAATAGAGTGACCTGTGCCTGTCCCGACACCAAGAGCTAGTCTCTCGTTGGTTCCCCGTCTTCCCGTTCATCCTCAGGACAAATTGCAACCTGTACGGAACAGGAGGTTAAAGGTGCTGATGCTCCAAGTAGGGAGATTGCTAGTAAAGCGGCTGGAATGGCGAACCCGGGCACAAGGAGATGAGAAATGAGGTGCGTTTTAGAAACCTTTCCCCATCACACGGTGTACCATCTTCTGGGTTTCTCATGCATGTTTTCGATGTAGGAAGATGCCCTTGAAGCTGGAGATTTGGGACCCATGCGATGGGTACCACGAAGTATTACTTTAAAGGGTCTGCGTTTGCTCACCCAACCTCACCAAACCTCTCAGCCCCAAGAGTGTCCACCCTTATGCCTCATCCAGCTGTGGGTCTAGATATGGTCAATCCAGGTTGCATCACAGCCCCTGAACGCATTGTGTAAGAATTTCTCTCTCTTTCACTGTCGTTGTTTCATGGGTTTTTCAAAGTAATTTATTTTCATAATGGGGTTTAGCTGCTTTTCACTGCTGTGTTTATGCCGCTTTACACCCACTTGACACACTAACAGAGAGATATCAATACATAGGTTTTAAGATTATTACTAGTCAGGTATATTCTTGTGCGGTGAATAGGGCGTGTTGAGTCCAGTTCTCTGAGCAAGGAGTAGGTCTTGTCTACTACATATTGGGTTTATGGAACGGTATCTGAGCTAATTTGATACCCTTGTTTTATGTATCACCCCACCTCCCCTTTCCCGTTAAGCAGCCATAGTCTGTTTTCTGCATGTGTGACTCTGTTCTGTTTTGTAATTCAGTTCAAGTGTAACGGTTTTTACATTCCCTCTATCAGTGATACCTTATGAGAAGTGTCCTTTTCTGTGTGACTTATTTCACTTAGAATCGTCATACCTAAATCCACTCATCATGCTGCTACTAACCTTATGACATTGATTTCATGGCTGAGTGATATTCCATTGTACATAAGGACCACAACTTCTTTATCCATTTTTCTCTTTCCTGGGATATTGACGGTGGAATGAAGTGGAGGTCCTTGTCAACAGAGCAGCCCTCAACTTTGGGGTGCTTGTGTCTTGCTGATTTTTCATTTTCCCAATTTATACCCCCATGAGTGGAAGTGCCCTATGCTCTCTAAGCTGTGTTTTTCAGATGTTTCAGGACACACCGTACACTTCTCCAGAGTGGCTGTTGGCAATTTACATCCCGCCCATCAGTGTAGCAAGGCTCCCATTTCTCCATGGCCTGTACTGCATTTCTGGTTTTGACACTTTTTTTCAGCATGGCCCTTTTGACCGATGGGAAGCGAGACTTCTCTGTAGCGCTGATTTGCCTTTCCAGGTTGCTTGGTTGGCCAAAAAGGGCGTATGCGTTTTTTCCTGAATATATTCAGGAAAAAACGCATACGCCCTTTTTGGCCAAGGGCATCATTGTCAACGTTTTGCCGCTTTTCATGTGCTTTAAAGGCGATTCGTATCTACCTCCTGAAATCTGTTTCGTGCAATTCTGCCTTGATTTCAAATCCTCTTCTTTGCCTTCCCTCAATATATTTGTGGACGAGAGTTATCATTTATAACTCTGCAGGTTTGTGAATTGCAGTGCCCTGAACCTCCATTTTACAACTCGCTTTTTTGGGAGCTGGCCGCAAAAGCGCAGGATGGCTTCAGGCCCTGTTCTGGTTCCGGGGGGCAGGCTGAGCCTGTGGTTAATTCTTCTTCCTGATGGGAAAATAGAGTGACCTGTGCCTGTCCCGACACCAAGAGCTAGTCTCTCGTTGGTTCCCCGTCTTCCCGTTCATCCTCAGGACAAATTGCAACCTGTACGGAACAGGAGGTTAAAGGTGCTGATGCTCCAAGTAGGGAGATTGCTAGTAAAGCGGCTGGAATGGCGAACCCGGGCACAAGGAGATGAGAAATGAGGTGCGTTTTAGAAACCTTTCCCCATCACACGGTGTACCATCTTCTGGGTTTCTCATGCATGTTTTCGATGTAGGAAGATGCCCTTGAACCTGGAGATTTGGGACCCATGCGATGGGTACCACGCAGTATTACTTTAAAGGGTCTGCGTTTGCTCACCCAACCTCACCAAACCTCTCAGCCCCAAGAGTGTCCACCCTTATGTCTCATCCAGCTGTGGGTCTAGATATGGTCAATCCAGGTTGCATCACAGCCCCTGAACGCATTGTGTAAGAATTTCTCTCTCTTTCACTGTCGTTGTTTCATGGGTTTTTCAAAGTAATTTATTTTCATAATGGGGTTTAGCTGCTTTTCACTGCTGTGTTTATGCCGCTTTACACCCACTTGATACACTAACAGAGAGATGTCAATACATAGGTTTTAAGATTATTACTAGTCAGATATATTCTTGTGCGGTGAATAGGGCGTGTTGAGTCCAGTTCTCTGAGCAAGGAGTAGGTCTTGTCTACTACATATTGGGTTTATGGAACGGTATCTGAGCTAATTTGATACCCTTGTTTTATGTATCACCCCACCTCCCCTTTCCCGTTAAGCAGCCATAGTCTGTTTTCTGCATGTGTGACTCTGTTCTGTTTTGTAATTCAGTTCAAGTGTAACGGTTTTTACATTCCCTCTAAAAGTGATACCTTATGAGAAGTGTCCTTTTCTGTGTGACTTATTTCACTTAGAATCGTCGTACCTAAATCCACTCATCATGCTGCTACTAACCTTATGACATTGATTTCATGGCTGAGTGATATTCCATTGTACATAAGGACCACAACTTCTTTATCCATTTTTCTCTTTCCTGGGATATTGACGGTGGAATGAAGTGGAGGTCCTTGTCAACAGAGCAGCCCTCAACTTTGGGGTGCTTGTGTCTTGCTGATTTTTAATTTTCCCAATTTATACCCCCATGAGTGGAAGTGCCCTATGCTCTCTAAGCTGTGTTTTTCAGATGTTTCAGGACACACCGTACACTTCTCCAGAGTGGCTGTTGGCAATTTACATCCCGCCCATCAGTGTAGCAAGGCTCCCATTTCTCCATGGCCTGTCCTGCATTTCTGGTTTTGACACTTTTTTCAGCATGGCCCTTTTGACCGATGGGAAGCGAGACTTCTCTGTAGCGCTGATTTGCCTTTCCAGGTTGCTTGGTTGGCCAAAAAGGGCGTATGCGTTTTTTCCTGAATATATTCAGGAAAAAACGCATACGCCCTTTTTGGCCAAGGGCATCATTGTCAACGTTTTGCCGCTTTTCATGTGCTTTAAAGGCGATTCGTATCTACCTCCTGAAATCTGTTTCGTGCAATTCTGCCTTGATTTCAAATCCTCTTCTTTGCCTTCCCTCAATATATTTATGGACGAGAGTTATCATTTATAACTCTGCAGGTTTGTGAATTGCAGTGCCCTGAACCTCCATTTTACAACTCGCTTTTTTGGGAGCTGGCCGCAAAAGCGCAGGATGGCTTCAGGCCCTGTTCTGGTTCCGGGGGGCAGGCTGAGCCTGTGGTTAATTCTTCTTCCTGATGGGAAAATAGAGTGACCTGTGCCTGTCCCGACACCAAGAGCTAGTCTCTCGTTGGTTCCCCGTCTTCCCGTTCATCCTCAGGACAAATTGCAACCTGTACGGAACAGGAGGTTAAAGGTGCTGATGCTCCAAGTAGGGAGATTGCTAGTAAAGCGGCTGGAATGGCGAACCCGGGCACAAGGAGATGAGAAATGAGGTGCGTTTTAGAAACCTTTCCCCATCACACGGTGTACCATCTTCTGGGTTTCTCATGCATGTTTTCGATGTAGGAAGATGCCCTTGAACCTGGAGATTTGGGACCCATGCGATGGGTACCACGCAGTATTACTTTAAAGGGTCTGCGTTTGCTCACCCAACCTCACCAAACCTCTCAGCCCCAAGAGTGTCCACCCTTATGTCTCATCCAGCTGTGGGTCTAGATATGGTCAATCCAGGTTGCATCACAGCCCCTGAACGCATTGTGTAAGAATTTCTCTCTCTTTCACTGTCGTTGTTTCATGGGTTTTTCAAAGTAATTTATTTTCATAATGGGGTTTAGCTGCTTTTCACTGCTGTGTTTATGCCGCTTTACACCCACTTGATACACTAACAGAGAGATGTCAATACATAGGTTTTAAGATTATTACTAGTCAGATATATTCTTGTGCGGTGAATAGGGCGTGTTGAGTCCAGTTCTCTGAGCAAGGAGTAGGTCTTGTCTACTACATATTGGGTTTATGGAACGGTATCTGAGCTAATTTGATACCCTTGTTTTATGTATCACCCCACCTCCCCTTTCCCGTTAAGCAGCCATAGTGTGTTTTCTGCATGTGTGACTCTGTTCTGTTTTGTAATTCAGTTCAAGTGTAACGGTTTTTACATTCCCTCTAAAAGTGATACCTTATGAGAAGTGTCCTTTTCTGTGTGACTTATTTCACTTAGAATCGTCGTACCTAAATCCACTCATCATGCTGCTACTAACCTTATGACATTGATTTCATGGCTGAGTGATATTCCATTGTACATAAGGACCACAACTTCTTTATCCATTTTTCTCTTTCCTGGGATATTGACGGTGGAATGAAGTGGAGGTCCTTGTCAACAGAGCAGCCCTCAACTTTGGGGTGCTTGTGTCTTGCTGATTTTTAATTTTCCCAATTTATACCCCCATGAGTGGAAGTGCCCTATGCTCTCTAAGCTGTGTTTTTCAGATGTTTCAGGACACACCGTACACTTCTCCAGAGTGGCTGTTGGCAATTTACATCCCGCCCATCAGTGTAGCAAGGCTCCCATTTCTCCATGGCCTGTACTGCATTTCTGGTTTTGACACTTTTTTCAGCATGGCCCTTTTGACCGATGGGAAGCGAGACTTCTCTGTAGCGCTGATTTGCCTTTCCAGGTTGCTTGGTTGGCCAAAAAGGGCGTATGCGTTTTTTCCTGAATATATTCAGGAAAAAACGCATACGCCCTTTTTGGCCAAGGGCATCATTGTCAACGTTTTGCCGCTTTTCATGTGCTTTAAAGGCGATTCGTATCTACCTCCTGAAATCTGTTTCGTGCAATTCTGCCTTGATTTCAAATCCTCTTCTTTGCCTTCCCTCAATATATTTATGGACGAGAGTTATCATTTATAACTCTGCAGGTTTGTGAATTGCAGTGCCCTGAACCTCCATTTTACAACTCGCTTTTTTGGGAGCTGGCCGCAAAAGCGCAGGATGGCTTCAGGCCCTGTTCTGGTTCCGGGGGGCAGGCTGAGCCTGTGGTTAATTCTTCTTCCTGATGGGAAAATAGAGTGACCTGTGCCTGTCCCGACACCAAGAGCTAGTCTCTCGTTGGTTCCCCGTCTTCCCGTTCATCCTCAGGACAAATTGCAACCTGTACGGAACAGGAGGTTAACGGTGCTGATGCTCCAAGTAGGGAGATTGCTAGTAAAGCGGCTGGAATGGCGAACCCGGGCACAAGGAGATGAGAAATGAGGTGCGTTTTAGAAACCTTTCCCCATCACACGGTGTACCATCTTCTGGGTTTCTCATGCATGTTTTCGATGTAGGAAGATGCCCTTGAAGCTGGAGATTTGGGACCCATGCGATGGGTACCACGAAGTATTACTTTAAAGGGTCTGCGTTTGCTCACCCAACCTCACCAAACCTCTCAGCCCCAAGAGTGTCCACCCTTATGCCTCATCCAGCTGTGGGTCTAGATATGGTCAATCCAGGTTGCATCACAGCCCCTGAACGCATTGTGTAAGAATTTCTCTCTCTTTCACTGTCGTTGTTTCATGGGTTTTTCAAAGTAATTTATTTTCATAATGGGGTTTAGCTGCTTTTCACTGCTGTGTTTATGCCGCTTTACACCCACTTGACACACTAACAGAGAGATATCAATACATAGGTTTTAAGATTATTACTAGTCAGGTATATTCTTGTGCGGTGAATAGGGCGTGTTGAGTCCAGTTCTCTGAGCAAGGAGTAGGTCTTGTCTACTACATATTGGGTTTATGGAACGGTATCTGAGCTAATTTGATACCCTTGTTTTATGTATCACCCCACTTCCCCTTTCCCGTTAAGCAGCCATAGTCTGTTTTCTGCATGTGTGACTCTGTTCTGTTTTGTAATTCAGTTCAAGTGTAACGGTTTTTACATTCCCTCTATCAGTGATACCTTATGAGAAGTGTCCTTTTCTGTGTGACTTATTTCACTTAGAATCGTCATACCTAAATCCACTCATCATGCTGCTACTAACCTTATGACATTGATTTCATGGCTGAGTGATATTCCATTGTACATAAGGACCACAACTTCTTTATCCATTTTTCTCTTTCCTGGGATATTGACGGTGGAATGAAGTGGAGGTCCTTGTCAACAGAGCAGCCCTCAACTTTGGGGTGCTTGTGTCTTGCTGATTTTTCATTTTCCCAATTTATACCCCCATGAGTGGAAGTGCCCTATGCTCTCTAAGCTGTGTTTTTCAGATGTTTCAGGACACACCGTACACTTCTCCAGAGTGGCTGTTGGCAATTTACATCCCGCCCATCAGTGTAGCAAGGCTCCCATTTCTCCATGGCCTGTACTGCATTTCTGGTTTTGACACTTTTTTTCAGCATGGCCCTTTTGACCGATGGGAAGCGAGACTTCTCTGTAGCGCTGATTTGCCTTTCCAGGTTGCTTGGTTGGCCAAAAAGGGCGTATGCGTTTTTTCCTGAATATATTCAGGAAAAAACGCATACGCCCTTTTTGGCCAAGGGCATCATTGTCAACGTTTTGCCGCTTTTCATGTGCTTTAAAGGCGATTCGTATCTACCTCCTGAAATCTGTTTCGTGCAATTCTGCCTTGATTTCAAATCCTCTTCTTTGCCTTCCCTCAATATATTTGTGGACGAGAGTTATCATTTATAACTCTGCAGGTTTGTGAATTGCAGTGCCCTGAACCTCCATTTTACAACTCGCTTTTTTGGGAGCTGGCCGCAAAAGCGCAGGATGGCTTCAGGCCCTGTTCTGGTTCCGGGGGGCAGGCTGAGCCTGTGGTTAATTCTTCTTCCTGATGGGAAAATAGAGTGACCTGTGCCTGTCCCGACACCAAGAGCTAGTCTCTCGTTGGTTCCCCGTCTTCCCGTTCATCCTCAGGACAAATTGCAACCTGTACGGAACAGGAGGTTAAAGGTGCTGATGCTCCAAGTAGGGAGATTGCTAGTAAAGCGGCTGGAATGGCGAACCCGGGCACAAGGAGATGAGAAATGAGGTGCGTTTTAGAAACCTTTCCCCATCACACGGTGTACCATCTTCTGGGTTTCTCATGCATGTTTTCGATGTAGGAAGATGCCCTTGAACCTGGAGATTTGGGACCCATGCGATGGGTACCACGCAGTATTACTTTAAAGGGTCTGCGTTTGCTCACCCAACCTCACCAAACCTCTCAGCCCCAAGAGTGTCCACCCTTATGTCTCATCCAGCTGTGGGTCTAGATATGGTCAATCCAGGTTGCATCACAGCCCCTGAACGCATTGTGTAAGAATTTCTCTCTCTTTCACTGTCGTTGTTTCATGGGTTTTTCAAAGTAATTTATTTTCATAATGGGGTTTAGCTGCTTTTCACTGCTGTGTTTATGCCGCTTTACACCCACTTGATACACTAACAGAGAGATGTCAATACATAGGTTTTAAGATTATTACTAGTCAGATATATTCTTGTGCGGTGAATAGGGCGTGTTGAGTCCAGTTCTCTGAGCAAGGAGTAGGTCTTGTCTACTACATATTGGGTTTATGGAACGGTATCTGAGCTAATTTGATACCCTTGTTTTATGTATCACCCCACCTCCCCTTTCCCGTTAAGCAGCCATAGTCTGTTTTCTGCATGTGTGACTCTGTTCTGTTTTGTAATTCAGTTCAAGTGTAACGGTTTTTACATTCCCTCTATCAGTGATACCTTATGAGAAGTGTCCTTTTCTGTGTGACTTATTTCACTTAGAATCGTCGTACCTAAATCCACTCATCATGCTGCTACTAACCTTATGACATTGATTTCATGGCTGAGTGATATTCCATTGTACATAAGGACCACAACTTCTTTATCCATTTTTCTCTTTCCTGGGATATTGACGGTGGAATGAAGTGGAGGTCCTTGTCAACAGAGCAGCCCTCAACTTTGGGGTGCTTGTGTCTTGCTGATTTTTAATTTTCCCAATTTATACCCCCATGAGTGGAAGTGCCCTATGCTCTCTAAGCTGTGTTTTTCAGATGTTTCAGGACACACCGTACACTTCTCCAGAGTGGCTGTTGGCAATTTACATCCCGCCCATCAGTGTAGCAAGGCTCCCATTTCTCCATGGCCTGTACTGCATTTCTGGTTTTGACACTTTTTTCAGCATGGCCCTTTTGACCGATGGGAAGCGAGACTTCTCTGTAGCGCTGATTTGCCTTTCCAGGTTGCTTGGTTGGCCAAAAAGGGCGTATGCGTTTTTTCCTGAATATATTCAGGAAAAAACGCATACGCCCTTTTTGGCCAAGGGCATCATTGTCAACGTTTTGCCGCTTTTCATGTGCTTTAAAGGCGATTCGTATCTACCTCCTGAAATCTGTTTCGTGCAATTCTGCCTTGATTTCAAATCCTCTTCTTTGCCTTCCCTCAATATATTTATGGACGAGAGTTATCATTTATAACTCTGCAGGTTTGTGAATTGCAGTGCCCTGAACCTCCATTTTACAACTCGCTTTTTTGGGAGCTGGCCGCAAAAGCGCAGGATGGCTTCAGGCCCTGTTCTGGTTCCGGGGGGCAGGCTGAGCCTGTGGTTAATTCTTCTTCCTGATGGGAAAATAGAGTGACCTGTGCCTGTCCCGACACCAAGAGCTAGTCTCTCGTTGGTTCCCCGTCTTCCCGTTCATCCTCAGGACAAATTGCAACCTGTACGGAACAGGAGGTTAAAGGTGCTGATGCTCCAAGTAGGGAGATTGCTAGTAAAGCGGCTGGAATGGCGAACCCGGGCACAAGGAGATGAGAAATGAGGTGCGTTTTAGAAACCTTTCCCCATCACACGGTGTACCATCTTCTGGGTTTCTCATGCATGTTTTCGATGTAGGAAGATGCCCTTGAACCTGGAGATTTGGGACCCATGCGATGGGTACCACGCAGTATTACTTTAAAGGGTCTGCGTTTGCTCACCCAACCTCACCAAACCTCTCAGCCCCAAGAGTGTCCACCCTTATGTCTCATCCAGCTGTGGGTCTAGATATGGTCAATCCAGGTTGCATCACAGCCCCTGAACGCATTGTGTAAGAATTTCTCTCTCTTTCACTGTCGTTGTTTCATGGGTTTTTCAAAGTAATTTATTTTCATAATGGGGTTTAGCTGCTTTTCACTGCTGTGTTTATGCCGCTTTACACCCACTTGATACACTAACAGAGAGATGTCAATACATAGGTTTTAAGATTATTACTAGTCAGATATATTCTTGTGCGGTGAATAGGGCGTGTTGAGTCCAGTTCTCTGAGCAAGGAGTAGGTCTTGTCTACTACATATTGGGTTTATGGAACGGTATCTGAGCTAATTTGATACCCTTGTTTTATGTATCACCCCACCTCCCCTTTCCCGTTAAGCAGCCATAGTGTGTTTTCTGCATGTGTGACTCTGTTCTGTTTTGTAATTCAGTTCAAGTGTAACGGTTTTTACATTCCCTCTAAAAGTGATACCTTATGAGAAGTGTCCTTTTCTGTGTGACTTATTTCACTTAGAATCGTCGTACCTAAATCCACTCATCATGCTGCTACTAACCTTATGACATTGATTTCATGGCTGAGTGATATTCCATTGTACATAAGGACCACAACTTCTTTATCCATTTTTCTCTTTCCTGGGATATTGACGGTGGAATGAAGTGGAGGTCCTTGTCAACAGAGCAGCCCTCAACTTTGGGGTGCTTGTGTCTTGCTGATTTTTCATTTTCCCAATTTATACCCCCATGAGTGGAAGTGCCCTATGCTCTCTAAGCTGTGTTTTTCAGATGTTTCAGGACACACCGTACACTTCTCCAGAGTGGCTGTTGGCAATTTACATCCCGCCCATCAGTGTAGCAAGGCTCCCATTTCTCCATGGCCTGTACTGCATTTCTGGTTTTGACACTTTTTTCAGCATGGCCCTTTTGACCGATGGGAAGCGAGACTTCTCTGTAGCGCTGATTTGCCTTTCCAGGTTGCTTGGTTGGCCAAAAAGGGCGTATGCGTTTTTTCCTGAATATATTCAGGAAAAAACGCATACGCCCTTTTTGGCCAAGGGCATCATTGTCAACGTTTTGCCGCTTTTCATGTGCTTTAAAGGCGATTCGTATCTACCTCCTGAAATCTGTTTCGTGCAATTCTGCCTTGATTTCAAATCCTCTTCTTTGCCTTCCCTCAATATATTTATGGACGAGAGTTATCATTTATAACTCTGCAGGTTTGTGAATTGCAGTGCCCTGAACCTCCATTTTACAACTCGCTTTTTTGGGAGCTGGCCGCAAAAGCGCAGGATGGCTTCAGGCCCTGTTCTGGTTCCGGGGGGCAGGCTGAGCCTGTGGTTAATTCTTCTTCCTGATGGGAAAATAGAGTGACCTGTGCCTGTCCCGACACCAAGAGCTAGTCTCTCGTTGGTTCCCCGTCTTCCCGTTCATCCTCAGGACAAATTGCAACCTGTACGGAACAGGAGGTTAAAGGTGCTGATGCTCCAAGTAGGGAGATTGCTAGTAAAGCGGCTGGAATGGCGAACCCGGGCACAAGGAGATGAGAAATGAGGTGCGTTTTAGAAACCTTTCCCCATCACACGGTGTACCATCTTCTGGGTTTCTCATGCATGTTTTCGATGTAGGAAGATGCCCTTGAAGCTGGAGATTTGGGACCCATGCGATGGGTACCACGAAGTATTACTTTAAAGGGTCTGCGTTTGCTCACCCAACCTCACCAAACCTCTCAGCCCCAAGAGTGTCCACCCTTATGCCTCATCCAGCTGTGGGTCTAGATATGGTCAATCCAGGTTGCATCACAGCCCCTGAACGCATTGTGTAAGAATTTCTCTCTCTTTCACTGTCGTTGTTTCATGGGTTTTTCAAAGTAATTTATTTTCATAATGGGGTTTAGCTGCTTTTCACTGCTGTGTTTATGCCGCTTTACACCCACTTGACACACTAACAGAGAGATATCAATACATAGGTTTTAAGATTATTACTAGTCAGGTATATTCTTGTGCGGTGAATAGGGCGTGTTGAGTCCAGTTCTCTGAGCAAGGAGTAGGTCTTGTCTACTACATATTGGGTTTATGGAACGGTATCTGAGCTAATTTGATACCCTTGTTTTATGTATCACCCCACCTCCCCTTTCCCGTTAAGCAGCCATAGTCTGTTTTCTGCATGTGTGACTCTGTTCTGTTTTGTAATTCAGTTCAAGTGTAACGGTTTTTACATTCCCTCTATCAGTGATACCTTATGAGAAGTGTCCTTTTCTGTGTGACTTATTTCACTTAGAATCGTCATACCTAAATCCACTCATCATGCTGCTACTAACCTTATGACATTGATTTCATGGCTGAGTGATATTCCATTGTACATAAGGACCACAACTTCTTTATCCATTTTTCTCTTTCCTGGGATATTGACGGTGGAATGAAGTGGAGGTCCTTGTCAACAGAGCAGCCCTCAACTTTGGGGTGCTTGTGTCTTGCTGATTTTTCATTTTCCCAATTTATACCCCCATGAGTGGAAGTGCCCTATGCTCTCTAAGCTGTGTTTTTCAGATGTTTCAGGACACACCGTACACTTCTCCAGAGTGGCTGTTGGCAATTTACATCCCGCCCATCAGTGTAGCAAGGCTCCCATTTCTCCATGGCCTGTACTGCATTTCTGGTTTTGACACTTTTTTTCAGCATGGCCCTTTTGACCGATGGGACGCGAGACTTCTCTGTAGCGCTGATTTGCCTTTCCAGGTTGCTTGGTTGGCCAAAAAGGGCGTATGCGTTTTTTCCTGAATATATTCAGGAAAAAACGCATACGCCCTTTTTGGCCAAGGGCATCATTGTCAACGTTTTGCCGCTTTTCATGTGCTTTAAAGGCAATTCGTATCTACCTCCTGAAATCTGTTTCGTGCAATTCTGCCTTGATTTCAAATCCTCTTCTTTGCCTTCCCTCAATATATTTGTGGACGAGAGTTATCATTTATAACTCTGCAGGTTTGTGAATTGCAGTGCCCTGAACCTCCATTTTACAACTCGCTTTTTTGGGAGCTGGCCGCAAAAGCGCAGGATGGCTTCAGGCCCTGTTCTGGTTCCGGGGGGCAGGCTGAGCCTGTGGTTAATTCTTCTTCCTGATGGGAAAATAGAGTGACCTGTGCCTGTCCCGACACCAAGAGCTAGTCTCTCGTTGGTTCCCCGTCTTCCCGTTCATCCTCAGGACAAATTGCAACCTGTACGGAACAGGAGGTTAAAGGTGCTGATGCTCCAAGTAGGGAGATTGCTAGTAAAGCGGCTGGAATGGCGAACCCGGGCACAAGGAGATGAGAAATGAGGTGCGTTTTAGAAACCTTTCCCCATCACACGGTGTACCATCTTCTGGGTTTCTCATGCATGTTTTCGATGTAGGAAGATGCCCTTGAAGCTGGAGATTTGGGACCCATGTGATGGGTACCACGAAGTATTACTTTAAAGGGTCTGCGTTTGCTCACCCAACCTCACCAAACCTCTCAGCCCCAAGAGTGTCCACCCTTATGCCTCATCCAGCTGTGGGTCTAGATATGGTCAATCCAGGTTGCATCACAGCCCCTGAACGCATTGTGTAAGAATTTCTATCTCTTTCACTGTCGTTGTTTCATGGGTTTTTCAAAGTAATTTATTTTCATAATGGGGTTTAGCTGCTTTTCACTGCTGTGTTTATGCCGCTTTACACCCACTTGACACACTAACAGAGACATATCAATACATAGGTTTTAAGATTATTACTAGTCAGATATATTCTTGTGCGGTGAATAGGGCGTGTTGAGTCCAGTTCTCTGAGCAAGGAGTAGGTCTTGTCTACTACATATTGGGTTTATGGAACGGTATCTGAGCTAATTTGATACCCTTGTTTTATGTATCACCCCACCTCCCCTTTCCCGTTAAGCAGCCATAGTCTGTTTTCTGCATGTGTGACTCTGTTCTGTTTTGTAATTCAGTTCAAGTGTAACGGTTTTTACATTCCCTCTATCAGTGATACCTTATGAGAAGTGTCCTTTTCTGTGTGACTTATTTCACTTAGAATCGTCGTACCTAAATCCACTCATCATGCTGCTACTAACCTTATGACATTGATTTCATGGCTGAGTGATATTCCATTGTACATAAGGACCACAACTTCTTTATCCATTTTTCTCTTTCCTGGGATATTGACGGTGGAATGAAGTGGAGGTCCTTGTCAACAGAGCAGCCCTCAACTTTGGGGTGCTTGTGTCTTGCTGATTTTTCATTTTCCCAATTTATACCCCCATGAGTGGAAGTGCCCTATGCTCTCTAAGCTGTGTTTTTCAGATGTTTCAGGACACACCGTACACTTCTCCAGAGTGGCTGTTGGCAATTTACATCCCGCCCATCAGTGTAGCAAGGCTCCCATTTCTCCATGGCCTGTCCTGCATTTCTGGTTTTGACACTTTTTTCAGCATGGCCCTTTTGACCGATGGGAAGCGAGACTTCTCTGTAGCGCTGATTTGCCTTTCCAGGTTGCTTGGTTGGCCAAAAAGGGCGTATGCGTTTTTTCCTGAATATATTCAGGAAAAAACGCATACGCCCTTTTTGGCCAAGGGCATCATTGTCAACGTTTTGCCGCTTTTCATGTGCTTTAAAGGCGATTCGTATCTACCTCCTGAAATCTGTTTCGTGCAATTCTGCCTTGATTTCAAATCCTCTTCTTTGCCTTCCCTCAATATATTTGTGGACGAGAGTTATCATTTATAACTCTGCAGGTTTGTGAATTGCAGTGCCCTGAACCTCCATTTTACAACTCGCTTTTTTGGGAGCTGGCCGCAAAAGCGCAGGATGGCTTCAGGCCCTGTTCTGGTTCCGGGGGGCAGGCTGAGCCTGTGGTTAATTCTTCTTCCTGATGGGAAAATAGAGTGACCTGTGCCTGTCCCGACACCAAGAGCTAGTCTCTCGTTGGTTCCCCGTCTTCCCGTTCATCCTCAGGACAAATTGCAACCTGTACGGAACAGGAGGTTAAAGGTGCTGATGCTCCAAGTAGGGAGATTGCTAGTAAAGCGGCTGGAATGGCGAACCCGGGCACAAGGAGATGAGAAATGAGGTGCGTTTTAGAAACCTTTCCCCATCACACGGTGTACCATCTTCTGGGTTTCTCATGCATGTTTTCGATGTAGGAAGATGCCCTTGAAGCTGGAGATTTGGGACCCATGTGATGGGTACCACGAAGTATTACTTTAAAGGGTCTGCGTTTGCTCACCCAACCTCACCAAACCTCTCAGCCCCAAGAGTGTCCACCCTTATGCCTCATCCAGCTGTGGGTCTAGATATGGTCAATCCAGGTTGCATCACAGCCCCTGAACGCATTGTGTAAGAATTTCTCTCTCTTTCACTGTCGTTGTTTCATGGGTTTTTCAAAGTAATTTATTTTCATAATGGGGTTTAGCTGCTTTTCACTGCTGTGTTTATGCCGCTTTACACCCACTTGACACACTAACAGAGAGATATCAATACATAGGTTTTAAGATTATTACTAGTCAGATATATTCTTGTGCGGTGAATAGGGCGTGTTGAGTCCAGTTCTCTGAGCAAGGAGTAGGTCTTGTCTACTACATATTGGGTTTATGGAACGGTATCTGAGCTAATTTGATACCCTTGTTTTATGTATCACCCCACCTCCCCTTTCCCGTTAAGCAGCCATAGTCTGTTTTCTGCATGTGTGACTCTGTTCTGTTTTGTAATTCAGTTCAAGTGTAACGGTTTTTACATTCCCTCTATCAGTGATACCTTATGAGAAGTGTCCTTTTCTGTGTGACTTATTTCACTTAGAATCGTCGTACCTAAATCCACTCATCATGCTTCTACTAACCTTATGACATTGATTTCATGGCTGAGTGATATTCCATTGTACATAAGGACCACAACTTCTTTATCCATTTTTCTCTTTCCTGGGATATTGACGGTGGAATGAAGTGGAGGTCCTTGTCAACAGAGCAGCCCTCAACTTTGGGGTGCTTGTGTCTTGCTGATTTTTAATTTTCCCAATTTATACCCCCATGAGTGGAAGTGCCCTATGCTCTCTAAGCTGTGTTTTTCAGATGTTTCAGGACACACCGTACACTTCTCCAGAGTGGCTGTTGGCAATTTACATCCCGCCCATCAGTGTAGCAAGGCTCCCATTTCTCCATGGCCTGTCCTGCATTTCTGGTTTTGACACTTTTTTCAGCATGGCCCTTTTGACCGATGGGAAGCGAGACTTCTCTGTAGCGCTGATTTGCCTTTCCAGGTTGCTTGGTTGGCCAAAAAGGGCGTATGCGTTTTTTCCTGAATATATTCAGGAAAAAACGCATACGCCCTTTTTGGCCAAGGGCATCATTGTCAACGTTTTGCCGCTTTTCATGTGCTTTAAAGGCGATTCGTATCTACCTCCTGAAATCTGTTTCGTGCAATTCTGCCTTGATTTCAAATCCTCTTCTTTGCCTTCCCTCAATATATTTATGGACGAGAGTTATCATTTATAACTCTGCAGGTTTGTGAATTGCAGTGCCCTGAACCTCCATTTTACAACTCGCTTTTTTGGGAGCTGGCCGCAAAAGCGCAGGATGGCTTCAGGCCCTGTTCTGGTTCCGGGGGGCAGGCTGAGCCTGTGGTTAATTCTTCTTCCTGATGGGAAAATAGAGTGACCTGTGCCTGTCCCGACACCAAGAGCTAGTCTCTCGTTGGTTCCCCGTCTTCCCGTTCATCCTCAGGACAAATTGCAACCTGTACGGAACAGGAGGTTAAAGGTGCTGATGCTCCAAGTAGGGAGATTGCTAGTAAAGCGGCTGGAATGGCGAAACCGGGCACAAGGAGATGAGAAATGAGGTGCGTTTTAGAAACCTTTCCCCATCACACGGTGTACCATCTTCTGGGTTTCTCATGCATGTTTTCGATGTAGGAAGATGCCCTTGAAGCTGGAGATTTGGGACCCATGCGATGGGTACCACGAAGTATTACTTTAAAGGGTCTGCGTTTGCTCACCCAACCTCACCAAACCTCTCAGCCCCAAGAGTGTCCACCCTTATGCCTCATCCAGCTGTGGGTCTAGATATGGTCAATCCAGGTTGCATCACAGCCCCTGAACGCATTGTGTAAGAATTTCTCTCTCTTTCACTGTCGTTGTTTCATGGGTTTTTCAAAGTAATTTATTTTCATAATGGGGTTTAGCTGCTTTTCACTGCTGCGTTTATGCCGCTTTACACCCACTTGACACACTAACAGAGAGATATCAATACATAGGTTTTAAGATTATTACTAGTCAGGTATATTCTTGTGCGGTGAATAGGGCGTGTTGAGTCCAGTTCTCTGAGCAAGGAGTAGGTCTTGTCTACTACATATTGGGTTTATGGAACGGTATCTGAGCTAATTTGATACCCTTGTTTTATGTATCACCCCACCTCCCCTTTCCCGTTAAGCAGCCATAGTCTGTTTTCTGCATGTGTGACTCTGTTCTGTTTTGTAATTCAGTTCAAGTGTAACGGTTTTTACATTCCCTCTATCAGTGATACCTTATGAGAAGTGTCCTTTTCTGTGTGACTTATTTCACTTAGAATCGTCGTACCTAAATCCACTCATCATGCTGCTACTAACCTTATGACATTGATTTCATGGCTGAGTGATATTCCATTGTACATAAGGACCACAACTTCTTTATCCATTTTTCTCTTTCCTGGGATATTGACGGTGGAATGAAGTGGAGGTCCTTGTCAACAGAGCAGCCCTCAACTTTGGGGTGCTTGTGTCTTGCTGATTTTTCATTTTCCCAATTTATACCCCCATGAGTGGAAGTGCCCTATGCTCTCTAAGCTGTGTTTTTCAGATGTTTCAGGACACACCGTACACTTCTCCAGAGTGGCTGTTGGCAATTTACATCCCGCCCATCAGTGTAGCAAGGCTCCCATTTCTCCATGGCCTGTCCTGCATTTCTGGTTTTGACACTTTTTTCAGCATGGCCCTTTTGACCGATGGGAAGCGAGACTTCTCTGTAGCGCTGATTTGCCTTTCCAGGTTGCTTGGTTGGCCAAAAAGGGCGTATGCGTTTTTTCCTGAATATATTCAGGAAAAAACGCATACGCCCTTTTTGGCCAAGGGCATCATTGTCAACGTTTTGCCGCTTTTCATGTGCTTTAAAGGCGATTCGTATCTACCTCCTGAAATCTGTTTCGTGCAATTCTGCCTTGATTTCAAATCCTCTTCTTTGCCTTCCCTCAATATATTTGTGGACGAGAGTTATCATTTATAACTCTGCAGGTTTGTGAATTGCAGTGCCCTGAACCTCCATTTTACAACTCGTTTTTATGGGAGCTGGCCGCAAAATCGCAGAATGGCTTCAGGCCCTGTTCTGGTTCCGGGGGTCAGGCTGAGCCTGTGGTTAATTCTTCTTTCTGATGGGAAAATAGAGTGACCTGTGCCTGTCCCAACACCAAGAGCTAGTCTCTCGTTGGTTCCACGTCTTCCCGTTTATCCTCAGGACAAATTGCAACCTGTACGGAACAGGAGGTTAAAGGTGCTGATGCTCCAAGTAGGGAGCTTGCTAGTAAAGCGGCTGGAATGGCGAACCCGGGCACAAGGAGATGAGAAATGAGGTGCGTTTTAGAAACCTTTCCCCATCACACGGTGTACCATCTTCTGGGTTTCTCATGCATGTTTTTGATGTAGGAAGATGCCCTTGAACCTGGAGATTTGGGACCCATGGGACGGGTACCACGCAGTATTACTTTAAAGGGTCTGCGTTTCCTCACCCTACCTCACCAAACCTCTCAGCCCCAAGAGTGTCCACCCTTATGTCTCATCCAGCTGTGGGTCTAGATATGGTCAATCCAGGTTGCATCACAGCCCCTGAACGCATTGTGTAAGAATTTCTCTCTCTTTCACTGTCTTTGTTTCATGGTTGTTTCAAAGTAATTTATTTTTATAATGGGGTTTAGCTGCTTTTCACTGCTGTGTTTATGCTGCTTTACACCCACTTGACACACTAACAGAGAGATATCAATACATAGGTTTTAAGATTATTACTAGTCAGATATATTCTTGTGCGGTGAATAGGGCGTGTTGAGTCCAGTTCTCTGAGCAAGGAGTAGGTCTTGTCTATTACATATTGGGTTTATGGAACGGTATCTGAGCTAATTTGAAACCCTTGTTTTATGTATCACCCCACCTCACCTTTCCCGTTAAGCAGCCATAGTGTGTTTTCTGCATGTGTGACTCTGTTCTGTTTTGTAATTCAGTTCAAGTGTAACGGTTTTTACATTCCCTCTATCAGTGATACCTTATGAGAAGTGTCCTTTTCTGTGTGACTTATTTCACTTAGAATCGTCGTACCTAAATCCACTCATCATGTTGCTACTAGCCTTATGACAGTGATTTCATGGCTGAGTGATATTCCATTGTACATAAGGACCACAACTTCTTTATCCATTTTTCTCTTTCCTGGGATATTTAAGGTGGAATGAAGTGGAGGTCCTTGTCAACAGAGCAGCCCTAAATGTGGGGTGCTTGTGTCTTGCTGATTTTTAATTTTCCCAATTTATACCCCCATGAGTGGAAGTGCCCTATGCTCTCTAAGCTGTGTTTTTTAGATGTTTCAGGACACACCGTACACTTCTCCAGAGTGGCTGTTGGCAATTTACATCCCGCCCATCAGTGTAGCAAGGCTCCCATTTCTCCATGGCCTGTCCTGCATTTCTGGTTTTGACAAGTTTTTCAGCATGGCCCTTTTGATCGATGGGTAGCGAGTCTTCTTTGTAGCGCTGATTTGCCTTTCCAGGTTGCTTGGTTGGCCAAAAAGGGCGTATGCGTTTTTTCCTGAATATATTCAGGAAAAAACGCATACGCCCTTTATGGCCAAGGGCATCATTGTCAACGTTTTGCCGCTTTTCATGTGCTTTAAAGGCGATTCGAATCTACCTCCTGAAATCTGTTTCCTGCAATTCTGCCTTGATTTCAAATCCTCTTCTTTGCCTTCCCTCAATATATTTGTGGAGGAGAGTTATCATTTATAACTCTGCAGGTTTGTGAATTGCAGTGCCCAGAACCTCCATTTTACAACTCGCTTTTTTGGGAGCTGGCCGCAAAAGCGCATGATGTATTCACGCCCTGTTCTTGTTCCGGGGGGCAGGCTGAGCCTGTGGTTAATTCTTCTTCCTGATGGGAAAATAGAGTGACCTGTGCCTGTGTCCACACCAAGAGCTAGTCTCTCATTGGTTCCCCGTTTTCCCGTTCATCCTCAGGACAAATTGCAACCTGTACGGAACAGGAGCTTAAAGGTGCTGATGCTCCAAGTAGGGAGATTGCTAGTAAAGTGGCTGGAATGGCGAACCCGGGCACAAGGAGATGAGAAATGAGGTTCGTTTTAGAAACCTTTCCCCATCACACGGTGTACCATCTTCTGGGTTTCTCATGCATGTTTTCGATGTAGGAAGATGCCCTTGAACCTGGAGATTTGGGACCCATGGGACGGGTACCACGCAGTATTACTTTAAAGGGTCTGCGTTTGCTCAGCCAACCTCACCAAACCTCTCAGCCCCAAGAGTGTCCAACCTTATGTCTCATCCAGCTGTGGGTCTAGATATGGTCAACCCAGGTTGCATCACAGCCCCTGAACGCATTGTGTAAGAATTTCTCTCTCTTTCACTGTCTTTGTTTCATGGGTTTTTCAAAGTAATTTATTTTTATAATGGGGTTTAGCTGCTTTTCACTGCTGTGTTTATGCCGCTTTACACCCACTTGACACACTAACAGAGAGATATCAATACATAGGTTTTAAGATTATTACTAGTCAGATATATTCTTGTGCGGTGAATAGGGCGTGTTGAGTCCAGTTCTCTGAGCAAGGAGTAGGTCTTGTCTACTACATATTGGGTTTATGGAACGGTATCTGAGCTAATTTGATACCCTTGTTTTATGTATCACCCCACCTCACCTTTCCCGTTAAGCAGCCATAGTGTGTTTTCTGCATGTGTGACTCTGTTCTGTTTTGTAATTCAGTTCAAGTGTAATGGTTTTTACATTCCCTCTATCAGTGATACCTTATGAGAAGTGTCCTTTTCTGTGTGACTTATTTCACTTAGAATCGTCGTACCTAAATCCACTCATCATGCTGCTACTAACCTTACGACATTGATTTCATGGCTGAGTGATATTCCATTGTACATAAGGACCACAGCTTCTTTATCCATTTTTCTCTTTCCTGGGATATTTAAGGTGGAATGAAGTGGTGGTCCTGGTCAACAGAGCAGCCCTAAACTTTGGGGTGCTTGTGTCTTGCTGATTTTTAATTTTCCCAATTTATACCCCCATGCGTGGAAGTGCCCTATGCTCTCTAAGCTGTGTTTTTTAGATGTTTCAGGACTCACCGTACACTTCTCCAGAGTGGCTGTTGCCAATTTACATCCCGCCCATCAGAGTAGCAAGGCTCCCATTTCTCCATGGCCTGTCCTGCATTTCTGGTTTTGACACGTTTTTCAGCATGGCCCTTTTGACCGATGGGTAGCGACTCTTCTTTGTAGCCCTGATTTGCCTTTCCAGGTTGCTTGGTTGGCCAAAAAGGGCGTATGCGTTTTTTCCTGAATATATTCAGGAAAAAACGCATACGCCCTTTTTGGCCAAGGGCATCTTTTTCAACGTTTTGCCGCTTTTCATGTGCTTTAAAGGCGATTCGAATCTACCTCCTGAAATCTGTTTCGTGCAATTCTGCCTTGATTTCAAATCCTCTTCTTTGCCTTCCCTCAATATATCTGTGGACGAGAGTTATCATTTATAACTCTGCAGGTTTGTGAATTGCAGTGCCCTGAACCTCCATTTTACAACTCGCGTTTTTGGGAGCTGGCCGCAAAAGCGCAGGATGGCTTCAGGCACTGTTCTGGTTCCGGGGGGCAGAATGAGCCTGTGGTTAATTCTTCTTCCTGATGGGAAAATAGAGTGACCTGTGCCTGTCCCAACACCAAGAGCTAGTCTCTCATTGGTTCCCCGTCTTCCCGTTCATCCTCAGGACAAATTGCAACCTGTACGGAACAGGAGGTTAAAGGTGCTGATGCTCCAACTAGGGAGATTGCTAGTAAGGCGGCTGGAATGGCGAACCCGGGCACAAGGAGATGAGAAATGAGGTGCGTTTTAGAAACCTTTCCCCATCACATGGTGTACCATCTTCTGGGTTTCTCATGCATGTTTTCGATGTAGGAAGATGCCCGTGAACCTGGAGATTTGGGACCCATGCGATGGGTACCATGGAGTATTATTTAAAGGGTCTGCGATTGCTCACCCAACCTCACCAAACCTCTCAGCCCCAAGAGTGTCCACCCTTATGTCTCATCCAGCTGTGGGTCTAGATATGGTCAATCCAGGTTGCATCACAGCCCCTGATCGCATTGTGTAAGAATTTCTCTCTCTTTCACGGTCTTTGTTTCATGGGTTTTTCAAAGTAATTTATTTTTATAATTGGGTTTAGCTGCTTTTCACTGCTGTGTTTATGCCGCTTTACACCCACTTGACACACTAACAGAGAGATATCAATACATAGGTTTTAAGATTATTACTAGTCAGATATATTCTTGTGCGGTGAATAGGGCGTGTTGAGTCCAGTTCTCTGAGCAAGGAGTAGGTCTTGTCTATTACATATTGGGTTTATGGAACGGTATCTGAGCTAATTTGAAACCCTTGTTTTATGTATCACCCCACCTCACCTTTCCCGTTAAGCAGCCATAGTGTGTTTTCTGCATGTGTGACTCTGTTCTGTTTTGTAATTCAGTTCAAGTGTAACGGTTTTTACATTCCCTCTATCAGTGATACCTTATGAGAAGTGTCCTTTTCTGTGTGACTTATTTCACTTAGAATCGTCGTACCTAAATCCACTCATCATGCTGCTACTAGCCTTATGACATTGATTTCATGGCTGAGTGATATTCCATTGTACATAAGGACCACAACTTCTTTATCCATTTTTCTCTTTCCTGGGATATTTAAGGTGGAATTAAGTGGAGGTCCTTGTCAACAGAGCAGCCCTAAATTTGGGGTGCTTGTGTCTTGCTGATTTTTAATTTTCCCAATTTATACCCCCATGAGTGGAAGTGCCCTATGCTCTCTAAGCTGTGTTTTTTAGATGTTTCAGGACACACCGTACACTTCTCCAGAGTGGCTGTTGGCAATTTACATCCCGTCCATCAGTGTAGCAAGGCTCCCATTTCTCCATGGCCTGTCCTGCATTTCTGGTTTTGACAAGTTTTTCAGCATGGCCCTTTTGATCGATGGGTAGCGAGTCTTCTTTGTAGCCCTGATTTGCCTTTCCAGGTTGCTTGGTTGTCCAAAAAGGGCGTATGCGTTTTTTCCTGAATATATTCAGGAAAAAACGCATACGCCCTTTTTGGCCAAGGGCATCATTGTCAACGTTTTGCCACTTTTCATGTGCTTTAAAGGCGATTCGTATCTACCTCCTGAAATCTGTTTCCTGCAATTCTGCCTTGATTTCAAATCCTCTTCTTTGCCTTCCCTCAATATATTTGTGGACGAGAGTTATCATTTATAACTCTGCAGGTTTGTGAATTGCAGTGCCCAGAACCTCCCTTTTACAACTCGCTTTTTTGGGAGCTGTCCGCAAAAGCGCATGATGAATTCACGCCTTGTTCTTTTTCCGGGGGGAAGGCTGAGCCTGTGGTTAATTCTTCTTCCTGATGGGAAAATAGAGTGACCTGTGCCTGTGTCCACACCAAGAGCTAGTCTCTCATTGGTTCCCCGTCTTCCCGTTCATCCTCAGGACAAATTGCAACCTGTACGGAACAGGAGGTTAAAGGTGCTGATGCTCCAACTAGGGAGATTGCTAGTAAGGCGGCTGGAATGGCGAACCCGGGCACAAGGAGATGAGAAATGAGGTGCGTTTTAGAAACCTTTCCCCATCACATGGTGTACCATCTTCTGGGTTTCTCATGCATGTTTTCGATGTAGGAAGATGCCCGTGAACCTGGAGATTTGGGACCCATGCGATGGGTACCATGGAGTATTATTTAAAGGGTCTGCGTTTGCTCACCCAACCTCACCAAACCTCTCAGCCCCAAGAGTGTCCACCCTTATGTCTCATCCAGCTGTGGGTCTAGATATGGTCAATCCAGGTTGCATCACAGCCCCTGATCGCATTGTGTAAGAATTTCTCTCTCTTTCACGGTCTTTGTTTCATGGGTTTTTCAAAGTAATTTATTTTTATAATTGGGTTTAGCTGCTTTTCACTGCTGTGTTTATGCCGCTTTACACCCACTTGACACACTAACAGAGAGATATCAATACATAGGTTTTAAGATTATTACTAGTCAGATATATTCTTGTGCGGTGAATAGGGCGTGTTGAGTCCAGTTCTCTGAGCAAGGAGTAGGTCTTGTCTATTACATATTGGGTTTATGGAACGGTATCTGAGCTAATTTGAAACCCTTGTTTTATGTATCACCCCACCTCACCTTTCCCGTTAAGCAGCCATAGTGTGTTTTCTGCATGTGTGACTCTGTTCTGTTTTGTAATTCAGTTCAAGTGTAACGGTTTTTACATTCCCTCTATCAGTGATACCTTATGAGAAGTGTCCTTTTCTGTGTGACTTATTTCACTTAGAATCGTCGTACCTAAATCCACTCATCATGCTGCTACTAGCCTTATGACATTGATTTCATGGCTGAGTGATATTCCATTGTACATAAGGACCACAACTTCTTTATCCATTTTTCTCTTTCCTGGGATATTTAAGGTGGAATTAAGTGGAGGTCCTTGTCAACAGAGCAGCCCTAAATTTGGGGTGCTTGTGTCTTGCTGATTTTTAATTTTCCCAATTTATACCCCCATGAGTGGAAGTGCCCTATGCTCTCTAAGCTGTGTTTTTTAGATGTTTCAGGACACACCGTACACTTCTCCAGAGTGGCTGTTGGCAATTTACATCCCGTCCATCAGTGTAGCAAGGCTCCCATTTCTCCATGGCCTGTCCTGCATTTCTGGTTTTGACAAGTTTTTCAGCATGGCCCTTTTGATCGATGGGTAGCGAGTCTTCTTTGTAGCCCTGATTTGCCTTTCCAGGTTGCTTGGTTGTCCAAAAAGGGCGTATGCGTTTTTTCCTGAATATATTCAGGAAAAAACGCATACGCCCTTTTTGGCCAAGGGCATCATTGTCAACGTTTTGCCGCTTTTCATGTGCTTTAAAGGCGATTCGTATCTACCTCCTGAAATCTGTTTCCTGCAATTCTGCCTTGATTTCAAATCCTCTTCTTTGCCTTCCCTCAATATATTTGTGGAGGAGAGTTATCATTTATAACTCTGCAGGTTTGTGAATTGCAGTGCCCAGAACCTCCCTTTTACAACTCGCTTTTTTGGGAGCTGTCCGCAAAAGCGCATGATGAATTCACGCCTTGTTCTTTTTCCGGGGGGAAGGCTGAGCCTGTGGTTAATTCTTCTTCCTGATGGGAAAATAGAGTGACCTGTGCCTGTGTCCACACCAAGAGCTAGTCTCTCATTGGTTCCCCGTTTTCCCGTTCATCCTCAGGACAAATTGCAACCTGTATGGAACAGGAGGTTAAAGGTGCTGATGCTCCAAGTAGGGAGATAGCTAGTAAAGTGGCTGGAATGGCGAACCCGGGCACAAGGAGATGAGAAATGAGGTTCGTTTTAGAAACCTTTCCCCATCACACTGTGTACCATCTTCTGGGTTTCTCATGCATGTTTTCGATGTAGGAAGATGCCCTTGAACCTGGAGATTTGAGACCCATGGGACGGGTACCACGCAGTATTACTTTAATGGGTCTGCGTTTGCTCAGCCAACCTCACCAAACCTCTCAGTCCCAAGAGTGTCCACCCTTATGTCTCATCCAGCTGTGGGTCTAGATATGGTCAATCCAGGTTGCATCACAGCCCCTGAACGCATTGTGTAAGAATTTCTCTCTCTTTCACTGTCTTTGTTTCATGGGTTTTTCAAAGTAATTTATTTTTATAATGGGGTTTAGCTGCTTTTCACTGCTGTGTTTATGCCGCTTTACACCCACTTGACACACTAACAGAGAGATATCAATACATAGGTTTTAAGATTATTACTAGTCAGATATATTCTTGTGCGGTGAATAGGGCGTGTTGAGTCCAGTTCTCTGAGCAAGGAGTAGGTCTTGTCTATTACATATTGGGTTTATGGAACGGTATCTGAGCTAATTTGAAACCCTTGTTTTATGTATCACCCCATCTCACCTTTCCCGTCAAGCAGCCATAGTGTGTTTTCTGCATGTGTGACTCTGTTCTGTTTTGTAATTCAGTTCAAGTGTAACGGTTTTTACATTCCCTCTATCAGTGATACCTTATGAGAAGTGTCCTTTTCTGTGTGACTTATTTCACTTAGAATCGTCGTACCTAAATCCACTCATCATGCTGCTACTAGCCTTATGACATTGATTTCATGGCTGAGTGATATTCCATTGTACATAAGGACCACAACTTCTTTATCCATTTTTCTCTTTCCTGGGATATTTAAGGTGGAATTAAGTGGAGGTCCTTGTCAACAGAGCAGCCCTAAATTTGGGGTGCTTGTGTCTTGCTGATTTTTAATTTTCCCAATTTATACCCCCATGAGTGGAAGTGCCCTATGCTCTCTAAGCTGTGTTTTTTAGATGTTTCAGGACACACCGTACACTTCTCCAGAGTGGCTGTTGGCAATTTACATCCCGTCCATCAGTGTAGCAAGGCTCCCATTTCTCCATGGCCTGTCCTGCATTTCTGGTTTTGACAAGTTTTTCAGCATGGCCCTTTTGATCGATGGGTAGCGAGTCTTCTTTGTAGCCCTGATTTGCCTTTCCAGGTTGCTTGGTTGTCCAAAAAGGGCGTATGCGTTTTTTCCTGAATATATTCAGGAAAAAACGCATACGCCCTTTTTGGCCAAGGGCATCATTGTCAACGTTTTGCCGCTTTTCATGTGCTTTAAAGGCGATTCGTATCTACCTCCTGAAATCTGTTTCCTGCAATTCTGCCTTGATTTCAAATCCTCTTCTTTGCCTTCCCTCAATATATTTGTGGAGGAGAGTTATCATTTATAACTCTGCAGGTTTGTGAATTGCAGTGCCCAGAACCTCCCTTTTACAACTCGCTTTTTTGGGAGCTGTCCGCAAAAGCGCATGATGAATTCACGCCTTGTTCTTTTTCCGGGGGGAAGGCTGAGCCTGTGGTTAATTCTTCTTCCTGATGGGAAAATAGAGTGACCTGTGCCTGTGTCCACACCAAGAGCTAGTCTCTCATTGGTTCCCCGTCTTCCCGTTCATCCTCAGGACAAATTGCAACCTGTACGGAACAGGAGGTTAAAGGTGCTGATGCTCCAAGTAGGGAGATTGCTAGTAAAGTGGCTGGAATGGCGAACCCGGGCACAAGGAGATGAGAAATGAGGTGCGTTTTAGAAACCTTTCCCCATCACATGGTGTACCATCTTCTGGGTTTCTCATGCATGTTTTCGATGTAGGAAGATGCCCGTGAACCTGGAGATTTGGGACCCATGCGATGGGTACCATGGAGTATTATTTAAAGGGTCTGCGTTTGCTCACCCAACCTCACCAAACCTCTCAGCCCCAAGAGTGTCCACCCTTATGTCTCATCCAGCTGTGGGTCTAGATATGGTCAATCCAGGTTGCATCACAGCCCCTGATCGCATTGTGTAAGAATTTCTCTCTCTTTCACGGTCTTTGTTTCATGGGTTTTTCAAAGTAATTTATTTTTATAATTGGGTTTAGCTGCTTTTCACTGCTGTGTTTATGCCGCTTTACACCCACTTGACACACTAACAGAGAGATATCAATACATAGGTTTTAAGATTATTACTAGTCAGATATATTCTTGTGCGGTGAATAGGGCGTGTTGAGTCCAGTTCTCTGAGCAAGGAGTAGGTCTTGTCTATTACATATTGGGTTTATGGAACGGTATCTGAGCTAATTTGAAACCCTTGTTTTATGTATCACCCCACCTCACCTTTCCCGTTAAGCAGCCATAGTGTGTTTTCTGCATGTGTGACTCTGTTCTGTTTTGTAATTCAGTTCAAGTGTAACGGTTTTTACATTCCCTCTATCAGTGATACCTTATGAGAAGTGTCCTTTTCTGTGTGACTTATTTCACTTAGAATCGTCGTACCTAAATCCACTCATCATGCTGCTACTAGCCTTATGACATTGATTTCATGGCTGAGTGATATTCCATTGTACATAAGGACCACAACTTCTTTATCCATTTTTCTCTTTCCTGGGATATTTAAGGTGGAATTAAGTGGAGGTCCTTGTCAACAGAGCAGCCCTAAATTTGGGGTGCTTGTGTCTTGCTGATTTTTAATTTTCCCAATTTATACCCCCATGAGTGGAAGTGCCCTATGCTCTCTAAGCTGTGTTTTTTAGATGTTTCAGGACACACCGTACACTTCTCCAGAGTGGCTGTTGGCAATTTACATCCCGTCCATCAGTGTAGCAAGGCTCCCATTTCTCCATGGCCTGTCCTGCATTTCTGGTTTTGACAAGTTTTTCAGCATGGCCCTTTTGATCGATGGGTAGCGAGTCTTCTTTGTAGCCCTGATTTGCCTTTCCAGGTTGCTTGGTTGTCCAAAAAGGGCGTATGCGTTTTTTCCTGAATATATTCAGGAAAAAACGCATACGCCCTTTTTGGCCAAGGGCATCATTGTCAACGTTTTGCCGCTTTTCATGTGCTTTAAAGGCGATTCGTATCTACCTCCTGAAATCTGTTTCCTGCAATTCTGCCTTGATTTCAAATCCTCTTCTTTGCCTTCCCTCAATATATTTGTGGAGGAGAGTTATCATTTATAACTCTGCAGGTTTGTGAATTGCAGTGCCCAGAACCTCCCTTTTACAACTCGCTTTTTTGGGAGCTGTCCGCAAAAGCGCATGATGAATTCACGCCTTGTTCTTTTTCCGGGGGGAAGGCTGAGCCTGTGGTTAATTCTTCTTCCTGATGGGAAAATAGAGTGACCTGTGCCTGTGTCCACACCAAGAGCTAGTCTCTCATTGGTTCCCCGTTTTCCCGTTCATCCTCAGGACAAATTGCAACCTGTATGGAACAGGAGGTTAAAGGTGCTGATGCTCCAAGTAGGGAGATTGCTAGTAAAGTGGCTGGAATGGCGAACCCGGGCACAAGGAGATGAGAAATGAGGTTCGTTTTAGAAACCTTTCCCCATCACACTGTGTACCATCTTCTGGGTTTCTCATGCATGTTTTCGATGTAGGAAGATGCCCTTGAACCTGGAGATTTGAGACCCATGGGACGGGTACCACGCAGTATTACTTTAATGGGTCTGCGTTTGCTCAGCCAACCTCACCAAACCTCTCAGTCCCAAGAGTGTCCACCCTTATGTCTCATCCAGCTGTGGGTCTAGATATGGTCAATCCAGGTTGCATCACAGCCCCTGAACGCATTGTGTAAGAATTTCTCTCTCTTTCACTGTCTTTGTTTCATGGGTTTTTCAAAGTAATTTATTTTTATAATGGGGTTTAGCTGCTTTTCACTGCTGTGTTTATGCCGCTTTACACCCACTTGACACACTAACAGAGAGATATCAATACATAGGTTTTAAGATTATTACTAGTCAGATATATTCTTGTGCGGTGAATAGGGCGTGTTGAGTCCAGTTCTCTGAGCAAGGAGTAGGTCTTGTCTATTACATATTGGGTTTATGGAACGGTATCTGAGCTAATTTGAAACCCTTGTTTTATGTATCACCCCATCTCACCTTTCCCGTCAAGCAGCCATAGTGTGTTTTCTGCATGTGTGACTCTGTTCTGTTTTGTAATTCAGTTCAAGTGTAACGGTTTTTACATTCCCTCTATCAGTGATACCTTATGAGAAGTGTCCTTTTCTGTGTGACTTATTTCACTTAGATTCGTCGTACCTTAATCCACTCATCATGCTGCTACTAGCCTTATGACATTGATTTCATGGCTGAGTGATATTCCATTGTACATAAGGGGCACAACTTCTTTATCCATTTTTCTCTGTCATGGGATATTTAAGGTGGAATGAAGTGGAGGTCCTTGTCAACAGAGCAGCCCTAAACTTTGGGGTGCTTGTGTCTTGCTGATTTTTAATTTTCCCAATTTATACCCCCATGCGTGGAAGTGCCCTATGCTCTCTAAGCTGTGTTTTTTAGATGTTTCAGGACTCACCGTACACTTCTCCAGAGTGGCTGTTGCCAATTTACATCCCGCCCATCAGAGTAGCAAGGCTCCCATTTCTCCATGGCCTGTCCTGCATTTCTGGTTTTGACACGTTTTTCAGCATGGCCCTTTTGACCGATGGGTAGCGACTCTTCTTTGTTGCCCTGATTTGCCTTTCCAGGTTGCTTGGTTGTCCAAAAAGGGCGTATGCGTTTTTTCCTGAATATATTCAGGAAAAAACGCATACGCCCTTTTTGGCCAAGGGCATCTTTTTCAACGTTTTGCCGCTTTTCATGTGCTTTAAAGGCGATTCTAATCTACCTCCTGAAATCTGTTTCCTGCAATTCTGCCTTGATTTCAAATCCTCTTCTTTGCCTTCCCTCAATATATCTGTGGACGAGAGTTATTATTTATAACTCTGCAGGTTTGTGAATTGCAGTGCCCTGAAGCTCCATTTTACAACTCGCTTTTTTGAGAGCTGGACGCAAAAGTGCATGATGGTTTCACGCCCTCTTCTGCTTCCGGGGGGCAGGCTGAACCTGTGGTTAATTCTTCTTCCTGATGGGAAAATAGAGTGACCTGTGCCTGTGTCCACACCAAGAGCTAGTCTCTCATTGGTTCCCCGTCTTCCCGTTCATCCTCAGGACAAATTGCAACCTGTACGGAACAGGAGGTTAAAGGTGCTGATGCTCCAAGTAGTGGGATTGCTAGTAAAGTGGCTGGAATGGCGAACCCGGGCACAAGGAGATGAGAAATGAGGTTCGTTTTAGAAACCTTTCCCCATCACACTGTGTACCATCTTCTGGGTTTCTCATGCATGTTTTCGATGTAGGAAGATGCCCTTGAACCTGGAGATTTGGGACCCATGGGACGGGTACCACGCAGTATTACTTTAAAGGGTCTGCGTTTCCTCACCCTACCTCACCAAACCTCTCAGCCCCAAGAGTGTCCACCCTTATGTCTCATCCAGCTGTGGGTCTAGATATGGTCAATCCAGGTTGCATCACAGCCCCTGAACGCATTGTGTAAGAATTTCTCTCTCTTTCACTGTCTTTGTTTCATGGTTGTTTCAAAGTAATTTATTTTTATAATGGGGTTTAGCTGCTTTTCACTGCTGTGTTTATGCTGCTTTACACCCACTTGACACACTAACAGAGAGATATCAATACATAGGTTTTAAGATTATTACTAGTCAGATATATTCTTGTGCGGTGAATAGGGCGTGTTGAGTCCAGTTCTCTGAGCAAGGAGTAGGTCTTGTCTATTACATATTGGGTTTATGGAACGGTATCTGAGCTAATTTGAAACCCTTGTTTTATGTATCACCCCACCTCACCTTTCCCGTTAAGCAGCCATAGTGTGTTTTCTGCATGTGTGACTCTGTTCTGTTTTGTAATTCAGTTCAAGTGTAACGGTTTTTACATTCCCTCTATCAGTGATACCTTATGAGAAGTGTCCTTTTCTGTGTGACTTATTTCACTTAGAATCGTCGTACCTAAATCCACTCATCATGTTGCTACTAGCCTTATGACAGTGATTTCATGGCTGAGTGATATTCCATTGTACATAAGGACCACAACTTCTTTATCCATTTTTCTCTTTCCTGGGATATTTAAGGTGGAATGAAGTGGAGGTCCTTGTCAACAGAGCAGCCCTAAATGTGGGGTGCTTGTGTCTTGCTGATTTTTAATTTTCCCAATTTATACCCCCATGAGTGGAAGTGCCCTATGCTCTCTAAGCTGTGTTTTTTAGATGTTTCAGGACACACCGTACACTTCTCCAGAGTGGCTGTTGGCAATTTACATCCCGCCCATCAGTGTAGCAAGGCTCCCATTTCTCCATGGCCTGTCCTGCATTTCTGGTTTTGACAAGTTTTTCAGCATGGCCCTTTTGATCGATGGGTAGCGAGTCTTCTTTGTAGCGCTGATTTGCCTTTCCAGGTTGCTTGGTTGGCCAAAAAGGGCGTATGCGTTTTTTCCTGAATATATTCAGGAAAAAACGCATACGCCCTTTATGGCCAAGGGCATCATTGTCAACGTTTTGCCGCTTTTCATGTGCTTTAAAGGCGATTCGAATCTACCTCCTGAAATCTGTTTCCTGCAATTCTGCCTTGATTTCAAATCCTCTTCTTTGCCTTCCCTCAATATATTTGTGGAGGAGAGTTATCATTTATAACTCTGCAGGTTTGTGAATTGCAGTGCCCAGAACCTCCATTTTACAACTCGCTTTTTTGGGAGCTGGCCGCAAAAGCGCATGATGTATTCACGCCCTGTTCTTGTTCCGGGGGGCAGGCTGAGCCTGTGGTTAATTCTTCTTCCTGATGGGAAAATAGAGTGACCTGTGCCTGTGTCCACACCAAGAGCTAGTCTCTCATTGGTTCCCCGTTTTCCCGTTCATCCTCAGGACAAATTGCAACCTGTACGGAACAGGAGCTTAAAGGTGCTGATGCTCCAAGTAGGGAGATTGCTAGTAAAGTGGCTGGAATGGCGAACCCGGGCACAAGGAGATGAGAAATGAGGTTCGTTTTAGAAACCTTTCCCCATCACACGGTGTACCATCTTCTGGGTTTCTCATGCATGTTTTCGATGTAGGAAGATGCCCTTGAACCTGGAGATTTGGGACCCATGGGACGGGTACCACGCAGTATTACTTTAAAGGGTCTGCGTTTGCTCAGCCAACCTCACCAAACCTCTCAGCCCCAAGAGTGTCCAACCTTATGTCTCATCCAGCTGTGGGTCTAGATATGGTCAACCCAGGTTGCATCACAGCCCCTGAACGCATTGTGTAAGAATTTCTCTCTCTTTCACTGTCTTTGTTTCATGGGTTTTTCAAAGTAATTTATTTTTATAATGGGGTTTAGCTGCTTTTCACTGCTGTGTTTATGCCGCTTTACACCCACTTGACACACTAACAGAGAGATATCAATACATAGGTTTTAAGATTATTACTAGTCAGATATATTCTTGTGCGGTGAATAGGGCGTGTTGAGTCCAGTTCTCTGAGCAAGGAGTAGGTCTTGTCTACTACATATTGGGTTTATGGAACGGTATCTGAGCTAATTTGATACCCTTGTTTTATGTATCACCCCACCTCACCTTTCCCGTTAAGCAGCCATAGTGTGTTTTCTGCATGTGTGACTCTGTTCTGTTTTGTAATTCAGTTCAAGTGTAATGGTTTTTACATTCCCTCTATCAGTGATACCTTATGAGAAGTGTCCTTTTCTGTGTGACTTATTTCACTTAGAATCGTCGTACCTAAATCCACTCATCATGCTGCTACTAACCTTACGACATTGATTTCATGGCTGAGTGATATTCCATTGTACATAAGGACCACAGCTTCTTTATCCATTTTTCTCTTTCCTGGGATATTTAAGGTGGAATGAAGTGGTGGTCCTGGTCAACAGAGCAGCCCTAAACTTTGGGGTGCTTGTGTCTTGCTGATTTTTAATTTTCCCAATTTATACCCCCATGCGTGGAAGTGCCCTATGCTCTCTAAGCTGTGTTTTTTAGATGTTTCAGGACTCACCGTACACTTCTCCAGAGTGGCTGTTGCCAATTTACATCCCGCCCATCAGAGTAGCAAGGCTCCCATTTCTCCATGGCCTGTCCTGCATTTCTGGTTTTGACACGTTTTTCAGCATGGCCCTTTTGACCGATGGGTAGCGACTCTTCTTTGTAGCCCTGATTTGCCTTTCCAGGTTGCTTGGTTGGCCAAAAAGGGCGTATGCGTTTTTTCCTGAATATATTCAGGAAAAAACGCATACGCCCTTTTTGGCCAAGGGCATCTTTTTCAACGTTTTGCCGCTTTTCATGTGCTTTAAAGGCGATTCGAATCTACCTCCTGAAATCTGTTTCGTGCAATTCTGCCTTGATTTCAAATCCTCTTCTTTGCCTTCCCTCAATATATCTGTGGACGAGAGTTATCATTTATAACTCTGCAGGTTTGTGAATTGCAGTGCCCTGAACCTCCATTTTACAACTCGCGTTTTTGGGAGCTGGCCGCAAAAGCGCAGGATGGCTTCAGGCACTGTTCTGGTTCCGGGGGGCAGAATGAGCCTGTGGTTAATTCTTCTTCCTGATGGGAAAATAGAGTGACCTGTGCCTGTCCCAACACCAAGAGCTAGTCTCTCATTGGTTCCCCGTCTTCCCGTTCATCCTCAGGACAAATTGCAACCTGTACGGAACAGGAGGTTAAAGGTGCTGATGCTCCAACTAGGGAGATTGCTAGTAAGGCGGCTGGAATGGCGAACCCGGGCACAAGGAGATGAGAAATGAGGTGCGTTTTAGAAACCTTTCCCCATCACATGGTGTACCATCTTCTGGGTTTCTCATGCATGTTTTCGATGTAGGAAGATGCCCGTGAACCTGGAGATTTGGGACCCATGCGATGGGTACCATGGAGTATTATTTAAAGGGTCTGCGATTGCTCACCCAACCTCACCAAACCTCTCAGCCCCAAGAGTGTCCACCCTTATGTCTCATCCAGCTGTGGGTCTAGATATGGTCAATCCAGGTTGCATCACAGCCCCTGATCGCATTGTGTAAGAATTTCTCTCTCTTTCACGGTCTTTGTTTCATGGGTTTTTCAAAGTAATTTATTTTTATAATTGGGTTTAGCTGCTTTTCACTGCTGTGTTTATGCCGCTTTACACCCACTTGACACACTAACAGAGAGATATCAATACATAGGTTTTAAGATTATTACTAGTCAGATATATTCTTGTGCGGTGAATAGGGCGTGTTGAGTCCAGTTCTCTGAGCAAGGAGTAGGTCTTGTCTATTACATATTGGGTTTATGGAACGGTATCTGAGCTAATTTGAAACCCTTGTTTTATGTATCACCCCACCTCACCTTTCCCGTTAAGCAGCCATAGTGTGTTTTCTGCATGTGTGACTCTGTTCTGTTTTGTAATTCAGTTCAAGTGTAACGGTTTTTACATTCCCTCTATCAGTGATACCTTATGAGAAGTGTCCTTTTCTGTGTGACTTATTTCACTTAGAATCGTCGTACCTAAATCCACTCATCATGCTGCTACTAGCCTTATGACATTGATTTCATGGCTGAGTGATATTCCATTGTACATAAGGACCACAACTTCTTTATCCATTTTTCTCTTTCCTGGGATATTTAAGGTGGAATTAAGTGGAGGTCCTTGTCAACAGAGCAGCCCTAAATTTGGGGTGCTTGTGTCTTGCTGATTTTTAATTTTCCCAATTTATACCCCCATGAGTGGAAGTGCCCTATGCTCTCTAAGCTGTGTTTTTTAGATGTTTCAGGACACACCGTACACTTCTCCAGAGTGGCTGTTGGCAATTTACATCCCGTCCATCAGTGTAGCAAGGCTCCCATTTCTCCATGGCCTGTCCTGCATTTCTGGTTTTGACAAGTTTTTCAGCATGGCCCTTTTGATCGATGGGTAGCGAGTCTTCTTTGTAGCCCTGATTTGCCTTTCCAGGTTGCTTGGTTGTCCAAAAAGGGCGTATGCGTTTTTTCCTGAATATATTCAGGAAAAAACGCATACGCCCTTTTTGGCCAAGGGCATCATTGTCAACGTTTTGCCACTTTTCATGTGCTTTAAAGGCGATTCGTATCTACCTCCTGAAATCTGTTTCCTGCAATTCTGCCTTGATTTCAAATCCTCTTCTTTGCCTTCCCTCAATATATTTGTGGAGGAGAGTTATCATTTATAACTCTGCAGGTTTGTGAATTGCAGTGCCCAGAACCTCCCTTTTACAACTCGCTTTTTTGGGAGCTGTCCGCAAAAGCGCATGATGAATTCACGCCTTGTTCTTTTTCCGGGGGGAAGGCTGAGCCTGTGGTTAATTCTTCTTCCTGATGGGAAAATAGAGTGACCTGTGCCTGTGTCCACACCAAGAGCTAGTCTCTCATTGGTTCCCCGTCTTCCCGTTCATCCTCAGGACAAATTGCAACCTGTACGGAACAGGAGGTTAAAGGTGCTGATGCTCCAACTAGGGAGATTGCTAGTAAGGCGGCTGGAATGGCGAACCCGGGCACAAGGAGATGAGAAATGAGGTGCGTTTTAGAAACCTTTCCCCATCACATGGTGTACCATCTTCTGGGTTTCTCATGCATGTTTTCGATGTAGGAAGATGCCCGTGAACCTGGAGATTTGGGACCCATGCGATGGGTACCATGGAGTATTATTTAAAGGGTCTGCGTTTGCTCACCCAACCTCACCAAACCTCTCAGCCCCAAGAGTGTCCACCCTTATGTCTCATCCAGCTGTGGGTCTAGATATGGTCAATCCAGGTTGCATCACAGCCCCTGATCGCATTGTGTAAGAATTTCTCTCTCTTTCACGGTCTTTGTTTCATGGGTTTTTCAAAGTAATTTATTTTTATAATTGGGTTTAGCTGCTTTTCACTGCTGTGTTTATGCCGCTTTACACCCACTTGACACACTAACAGAGAGATATCAATACATAGGTTTTAAGATTATTACTAGTCAGATATATTCTTGTGCGGTGAATAGGGCGTGTTGAGTCCAGTTCTCTGAGCAAGGAGTAGGTCTTGTCTATTACATATTGGGTTTATGGAACGGTATCTGAGCTAATTTGAAACCCTTGTTTTATGTATCACCCCACCTCACCTTTCCCGTTAAGCAGCCATAGTGTGTTTTCTGCATGTGTGACTCTGTTCTGTTTTGTAATTCAGTTCAAGTGTAACGGTTTTTACATTCCCTCTATCAGTGATACCTTATGAGAAGTGTCCTTTTCTGTGTGACTTATTTCACTTAGAATCGTCGTACCTAAATCCACTCATCATGCTGCTACTAGCCTTATGACATTGATTTCATGGCTGAGTGATATTCCATTGTACATAAGGACCACAACTTCTTTATCCATTTTTCTCTTTCCTGGGATATTTAAGGTGGAATTAAGTGGAGGTCCTTGTCAACAGAGCAGCCCTAAATTTGGGGTGCTTGTGTCTTGCTGATTTTTAATTTTCCCAATTTATACCCCCATGAGTGGAAGTGCCCTATGCTCTCTAAGCTGTGTTTTTTAGATGTTTCAGGACACACCGTACACTTCTCCAGAGTGGCTGTTGGCAATTTACATCCCGTCCATCAGTGTAGCAAGGCTCCCATTTCTCCATGGCCTGTCCTGCATTTCTGGTTTTGACAAGTTTTTCAGCATGGCCCTTTTGATCGATGGGTAGCGAGTCTTCTTTGTAGCCCTGATTTGCCTTTCCAGGTTGCTTGGTTGTCCAAAAAGGGCGTATGCGTTTTTTCCTGAATATATTCAGGAAAAAACGCATACGCCCTTTTTGGCCAAGGGCATCATTGTCAACGTTTTGCCGCTTTTCATGTGCTTTAAAGGCGATTCGTATCTACCTCCTGAAATCTGTTTCCTGCAATTCTGCCTTGATTTCAAATCCTCTTCTTTGCCTTCCCTCAATATATTTGTGGAGGAGAGTTATCATTTATAACTCTGCAGGTTTGTGAATTGCAGTGCCCAGAACCTCCCTTTTACAACTCGCTTTTTTGGGAGCTGTCCGCAAAAGCGCATGATGAATTCACGCCTTGTTCTTTTTCCGGGGGGAAGGCTGAGCCTGTGGTTAATTCTTCTTCCTGATGGGAAAATAGAGTGACCTGTGCCTGTGTCCACACCAAGAGCTAGTCTCTCATTGGTTCCCCGTTTTCCCGTTCATCCTCAGGACAAATTGCAACCTGTATGGAACAGGAGGTTAAAGGTGCTGATGCTCCAAGTAGGGAGATAGCTAGTAAAGTGGCTGGAATGGCGAACCCGGGCACAAGGAGATGAGAAATGAGGTTCGTTTTAGAAACCTTTCCCCATCACACTGTGTACCATCTTCTGGGTTTCTCATGCATGTTTTCGATGTAGGAAGATGCCCTTGAACCTGGAGATTTGAGACCCATGGGACGGGTACCACGCAGTATTACTTTAATGGGTCTGCGTTTGCTCAGCCAACCTCACCAAACCTCTCAGTCCCAAGAGTGTCCACCCTTATGTCTCATCCAGCTGTGGGTCTAGATATGGTCAATCCAGGTTGCATCACAGCCCCTGAACGCATTGTGTAAGAATTTCTCTCTCTTTCACTGTCTTTGTTTCATGGGTTTTTCAAAGTAATTTATTTTTATAATGGGGTTTAGCTGCTTTTCACTGCTGTGTTTATGCCGCTTTACACCCACTTGACACACTAACAGAGAGATATCAATACATAGGTTTTAAGATTATTACTAGTCAGATATATTCTTGTGCGGTGAATAGGGCGTGTTGAGTCCAGTTCTCTGAGCAAGGAGTAGGTCTTGTCTATTACATATTGGGTTTATGGAACGGTATCTGAGCTAATTTGAAACCCTTGTTTTATGTATCACCCCATCTCACCTTTCCCGTCAAGCAGCCATAGTGTGTTTTCTGCATGTGTGACTCTGTTCTGTTTTGTAATTCAGTTCAAGTGTAACGGTTTTTACATTCCCTCTATCAGTGATACCTTATGAGAAGTGTCCTTTTCTGTGTGACTTATTTCACTTAGAATCGTCGTACCTAAATCCACTCATCATGCTGCTACTAGCCTTATGACATTGATTTCATGGCTGAGTGATATTCCATTGTACATAAGGACCACAACTTCTTTATCCATTTTTCTCTTTCCTGGGATATTTAAGGTGGAATTAAGTGGAGGTCCTTGTCAACAGAGCAGCCCTAAATTTGGGGTGCTTGTGTCTTGCTGATTTTTAATTTTCCCAATTTATACCCCCATGAGTGGAAGTGCCCTATGCTCTCTAAGCTGTGTTTTTTAGATGTTTCAGGACACACCGTACACTTCTCCAGAGTGGCTGTTGGCAATTTACATCCCGTCCATCAGTGTAGCAAGGCTCCCATTTCTCCATGGCCTGTCCTGCATTTCTGGTTTTGACAAGTTTTTCAGCATGGCCCTTTTGATCGATGGGTAGCGAGTCTTCTTTGTAGCCCTGATTTGCCTTTCCAGGTTGCTTGGTTGTCCAAAAAGGGCGTATGCGTTTTTTCCTGAATATATTCAGGAAAAAACGCATACGCCCTTTTTGGCCAAGGGCATCATTGTCAACGTTTTGCCGCTTTTCATGTGCTTTAAAGGCGATTCGTATCTACCTCCTGAAATCTGTTTCCTGCAATTCTGCCTTGATTTCAAATCCTCTTCTTTGCCTTCCCTCAATATATTTGTGGAGGAGAGTTATCATTTATAACTCTGCAGGTTTGTGAATTGCAGTGCCCAGAACCTCCCTTTTACAACTCGCTTTTTTGGGAGCTGTCCGCAAAAGCGCATGATGAATTCACGCCTTGTTCTTTTTCCGGGGGGAAGGCTGAGCCTGTGGTTAATTCTTCTTCCTGATGGGAAAATAGAGTGACCTGTGCCTGTGTCCACACCAAGAGCTAGTCTCTCATTGGTTCCCCGTCTTCCCGTTCATCCTCAGGACAAATTGCAACCTGTACGGAACAGGAGGTTAAAGGTGCTGATGCTCCAAGTAGGGAGATTGCTAGTAAAGTGGCTGGAATGGCGAACCCGGGCACAAGGAGATGAGAAATGAGGTGCGTTTTAGAAACCTTTCCCCATCACATGGTGTACCATCTTCTGGGTTTCTCATGCATGTTTTCGATGTAGGAAGATGCCCGTGAACCTGGAGATTTGGGACCCATGCGATGGGTACCATGGAGTATTATTTAAAGGGTCTGCGTTTGCTCACCCAACCTCACCAAACCTCTCAGCCCCAAGAGTGTCCACCCTTATGTCTCATCCAGCTGTGGGTCTAGATATGGTCAATCCAGGTTGCATCACAGCCCCTGATCGCATTGTGTAAGAATTTCTCTCTCTTTCACGGTCTTTGTTTCATGGGTTTTTCAAAGTAATTTATTTTTATAATTGGGTTTAGCTGCTTTTCACTGCTGTGTTTATGCCGCTTTACACCCACTTGACACACTAACAGAGAGATATCAATACATAGGTTTTAAGATTATTACTAGTCAGATATATTCTTGTGCGGTGAATAGGGCGTGTTGAGTCCAGTTCTCTGAGCAAGGAGTAGGTCTTGTCTATTACATATTGGGTTTATGGAACGGTATCTGAGCTAATTTGAAACCCTTGTTTTATGTATCACCCCACCTCACCTTTCCCGTTAAGCAGCCATAGTGTGTTTTCTGCATGTGTGACTCTGTTCTGTTTTGTAATTCAGTTCAAGTGTAACGGTTTTTACATTCCCTCTATCAGTGATACCTTATGAGAAGTGTCCTTTTCTGTGTGACTTATTTCACTTAGAATCGTCGTACCTAAATCCACTCATCATGCTGCTACTAGCCTTATGACATTGATTTCATGGCTGAGTGATATTCCATTGTACATAAGGACCACAACTTCTTTATCCATTTTTCTCTTTCCTGGGATATTTAAGGTGGAATTAAGTGGAGGTCCTTGTCAACAGAGCAGCCCTAAATTTGGGGTGCTTGTGTCTTGCTGATTTTTAATTTTCCCAATTTATACCCCCATGAGTGGAAGTGCCCTATGCTCTCTAAGCTGTGTTTTTTAGATGTTTCAGGACACACCGTACACTTCTCCAGAGTGGCTGTTGGCAATTTACATCCCGTCCATCAGTGTAGCAAGGCTCCCATTTCTCCATGGCCTGTCCTGCATTTCTGGTTTTGACAAGTTTTTCAGCATGGCCCTTTTGATCGATGGGTAGCGAGTCTTCTTTGTAGCCCTGATTTGCCTTTCCAGGTTGCTTGGTTGTCCAAAAAGGGCGTATGCGTTTTTTCCTGAATATATTCAGGAAAAAACGCATACGCCCTTTTTGGCCAAGGGCATCATTGTCAACGTTTTGCCGCTTTTCATGTGCTTTAAAGGCGATTCGTATCTACCTCCTGAAATCTGTTTCCTGCAATTCTGCCTTGATTTCAAATCCTCTTCTTTGCCTTCCCTCAATATATTTGTGGAGGAGAGTTATCATTTATAACTCTGCAGGTTTGTGAATTGCAGTGCCCAGAACCTCCCTTTTACAACTCGCTTTTTTGGGAGCTGTCCGCAAAAGCGCATGATGAATTCACGCCTTGTTCTTTTTCCGGGGGGAAGGCTGAGCCTGTGGTTAATTCTTCTTCCTGATGGGAAAATAGAGTGACCTGTGCCTGTGTCCACACCAAGAGCTAGTCTCTCATTGGTTCCCCGTTTTCCCGTTCATCCTCAGGACAAATTGCAACCTGTATGGAACAGGAGGTTAAAGGTGCTGATGCTCCAAGTAGGGAGATTGCTAGTAAAGTGGCTGGAATGGCGAACCCGGGCACAAGGAGATGAGAAATGAGGTTCGTTTTAGAAACCTTTCCCCATCACACTGTGTACCATCTTCTGGGTTTCTCATGCATGTTTTCGATGTAGGAAGATGCCCTTGAACCTGGAGATTTGAGACCCATGGGACGGGTACCACGCAGTATTACTTTAATGGGTCTGCGTTTGCTCAGCCAACCTCACCAAACCTCTCAGTCCCAAGAGTGTCCACCCTTATGTCTCATCCAGCTGTGGGTCTAGATATGGTCAATCCAGGTTGCATCACAGCCCCTGAACGCATTGTGTAAGAATTTCTCTCTCTTTCACTGTCTTTGTTTCATGGGTTTTTCAAAGTAATTTATTTTTATAATGGGGTTTAGCTGCTTTTCACTGCTGTGTTTATGCCGCTTTACACCCACTTGACACACTAACAGAGAGATATCAATACATAGGTTTTAAGATTATTACTAGTCAGATATATTCTTGTGCGGTGAATAGGGCGTGTTGAGTCCAGTTCTCTGAGCAAGGAGTAGGTCTTGTCTATTACATATTGGGTTTATGGAACGGTATCTGAGCTAATTTGAAACCCTTGTTTTATGTATCACCCCATCTCACCTTTCCCGTCAAGCAGCCATAGTGTGTTTTCTGCATGTGTGACTCTGTTCTGTTTTGTAATTCAGTTCAAGTGTAACGGTTTTTACATTCCCTCTATCAGTGATACCTTATGAGAAGTGTCCTTTTCTGTGTGACTTATTTCACTTAGATTCGTCGTACCTTAATCCACTCATCATGCTGCTACTAGCCTTATGACATTGATTTCATGGCTGAGTGATATTCCATTGTACATAAGGGGCACAACTTCTTTATCCATTTTTCTCTGTCATGGGATATTTAAGGTGGAATGAAGTGGAGGTCCTTGTCAACAGAGCAGCCCTAAACTTTGGGGTGCTTGTGTCTTGCTGATTTTTAATTTTCCCAATTTATACCCCCATGCGTGGAAGTGCCCTATGCTCTCTAAGCTGTGTTTTTTAGATGTTTCAGGACTCACCGTACACTTCTCCAGAGTGGCTGTTGCCAATTTACATCCCGCCCATCAGAGTAGCAAGGCTCCCATTTCTCCATGGCCTGTCCTGCATTTCTGGTTTTGACACGTTTTTCAGCATGGCCCTTTTGACCGATGGGTAGCGACTCTTCTTTGTTGCCCTGATTTGCCTTTCCAGGTTGCTTGGTTGTCCAAAAAGGGCGTATGCGTTTTTTCCTGAATATATTCAGGAAAAAACGCATACGCCCTTTTTGGCCAAGGGCATCTTTTTCAACGTTTTGCCGCTTTTCATGTGCTTTAAAGGCGATTCTAATCTACCTCCTGAAATCTGTTTCCTGCAATTCTGCCTTGATTTCAAATCCTCTTCTTTGCCTTCCCTCAATATATCTGTGGACGAGAGTTATTATTTATAACTCTGCAGGTTTGTGAATTGCAGTGCCCT
Source organism: Balaenoptera borealis (assembly GCF_965194805.1). Classification (NCBI taxonomy): domain Eukaryota; kingdom Metazoa; phylum Chordata; class Mammalia; order Artiodactyla; family Balaenopteridae; genus Balaenoptera; species Balaenoptera borealis. The sequence goes on along the minus strand of NW_028124001.1, from coordinate 1,030,302 downwards.
GAAGCTCCATTTTACAACTCGCTTTTTTGAGAGCTGGACGCAAAAGTGCATGATGGTTTCACGCCCTCTTCTGCTTCCGGGGGGCAGGCTGAACCTGTGGTTAATTCTTCTTCCTGATGGGAAAATAGAGTGACCTGTGCCTGTGTCCACACCAAGAGCTAGTCTCTCATTGGTTCCCCGTCTTCCCGTTCATCCTCAGGACAAATTGCAACCTGTACGGAACAGGAGGTTAAAGGTGCTGATGCTCCAAGTAGTGGGATTGCTAGTAAAGTGGCTGGAATGGCGAACCCGGGCACAAGGAGATGAGAAATGAGGTTCGTTTTAGAAACCTTTCCCCATCACACTGTGTACCATCTTCTGGGTTTCTCATGCATGTTTTCGATGTAGGAAGATGCCCTTGAACCTGGAGATTTGGGACCCATGGGACGGGTACCACGCAGTATTACTTTAAAGGGTCTGCGTTTGCTCACCCAACCTCACCAAACCTCTCAGCCCCAAGAGTGTCCACCCTTATGTCTCATCCAGCTGTGCGTCTAGATATGGTCAATCCAAGTTGCATCACAGCCCCTGAACGCATTGTGTAAGAATTTCTCTCTCTTTCACTGTCTTTGTTTCATGGGTTTTTCAAAGTAATTTATTTTTAAAATGGGGTTTAGCTGCTTTTCACGGCTGTGTTTATGCCGCTTTACACCCACTTGACACACTAACAGAGAGATATCAATACATAGGTTTTAAGATTATTACTAGTCAGATATATTCTTGTGCGGTGAATAGGGCATGTTCAGTCCAGTTCTCTGAGCAAGGAGTAGGTCTTTTCTATAACATATTGCGTTTATGGAACGGTATCTGAGCTAATTTGAAACCCTTGTTTTATGTATCACCCCACCTCACCTTTCCCGTTAAGCAGCCATAGTCTGTTTTCTGCATGTGTGACTCTGTTCTGTTTTGTAATTCAGTTCAAGTGTAATGGTTTTTACATTCCCTCTATAAGTGATACCTTATGAGAAGTGTCCTTTTCTGTGTGACTTATTTCACTTAGAATCGTCGTACCTAAATCCACTCATCATGCTGCTACTAGCCTTATGACATTGATTTCATGGCTGAGTGATATTCCATTGTACATAAGGACCACAACTTCTTTATCCATTTTTCTCTTCCTTGGGATATTTAAGTTGGAATGAAGGGGAGGTCCTTGTCAACAGAGCACCCCTAAACTTTGGGGTGCTTGTGTCTTGCTGATTTTTAATTTTCCCAATTTATACCCCCATGAGTGGAAGTGCCCTATGCTCTCTAAGCTGTGTTTTTTAGATGTTTCAGGACTCACCGTAGACTTCTCCAGAGTGTCTGTTGGCAATTTACATCCCGCCCATCAGTGTAGCAAGGCTCCCATTTCTCCATGGCCTGTCCTGCATTTCTGGTTTTGACACTTTTTTCAGCATGGCCCTTTTGACCGATGGGTAGCGAGTCTTCTTTGTAGCACTGATTTGCCTTTCCAGGTTGCTTGGTTGGCCAAAAAGGGCGTATGCCTTTTTTCCTGAATATATTCAGGAAAAAACGCATACGCCCTTTTTGGCCAAGGGCATCATTGTCAACGTTTTGCCGCTTTTCATGTGCTTTAAAGGCGATTCGAATCTACCTCCTGAAATCTGTTTCCTGCAATTCTGCCTTGATTTCAAATCCTCTTCTTTGCCTTCCCTCAATATATCTGTGGACGAGAGTTATCATTTATAACTCTGCATGTTTGTGAATTGCAGTGCCCTGAAGCTCCATTTTACAACTCGCTTTTTTGAGCACTGGCCGCAAAAGCGCAGGATGGCTTCAGGCCCTGTTCTGGTTCCGGGGGGCAGGCTGAGCCTGTGGTTAATTCTTCTTCCTGATTGTAAAATAGAGTGACCTGTGCCTGTCCCAAAACCAAGAGCTAGTCTCTGATTGCTTCCCCGTCTTCCCGTTCATCCTCAGGACAAATTGCAACCTGTACGGAACAGGAGGTTAAAGGTGCTGATGCTCCAAGTAGGGAGATTGCTCGTAAAGCATCTGGAATGGCGAACCCAGGCACAAGGAGATGAGAAATGAGGTGCATTTTAGAAACCTTTCCCCATCACACTGTGTACCATCTTCTGGGTTTCTCATGCATGTTTTCGATGTAGGAAGATGCCCTTGAAGCTGGAGATTTGGGACCCATGGGACGGGTACCACGCAGTATTACTTTAAAGGGTCTGCGTTTGCTCAGCCAACCTCACCAAATCTCTCAGCCCCAAGAGTGTCCACCCTTATGTCTCATCGAGCTGTTGGTCTAGATATGGTCAATCCAGGTTGCATCACAGCCCCTGAACGCATTGTGTAAGAATTTCTCTCTCTTTCACTGTCTTTGTTTCATGGGTTTTTCAAAGTAATTTATTTTTATAATGGGGTTTAGCTGCTTTTCACTGCTGTGTTTATGCCGCTTTACACCCACTTGACACACTAACAGAGAGATATCAATACATAGGTTTTAAGATTATTACTAGTCAGATATATTCTTGTGCGGTGAATAGGGCGTGTTGAGTCCAGTTCTCTGAGCAAGGAGTAGGTCTTGTCTATTACATATTGGGTTTATGGAACGGTATCTGAGCTAATTTGAAACCCTTGTTTTATGTATCACCCCATCTCACCTTTCCCGTTAAGCAGCCATAGTGTGTTTTCTGCATGTGTGACTCTGTTCTCTTTTGTAATTCAGTTCAAGTGTAACGGTTTTTACATTCCCTCTATCAGTGATACCTTAGGAGAAGTGTCCTTTTCTGTGTGACTTATTTCACTTAGATTCGTCGTACCTTAATCCACTCATCATGCTGCTACTAGCCTTATGACATTGATTTCATGGCTGAGTGATATTCCATTGTACGTAAGGGCCACAACTTCTTTATCCATTTTTCTCTGTCATGGGATATTTAAGGTGGAATGAAGTGGAGGTCCTTGTCAACAGAGCAGCCCTAAACTTTGGGGTGCTTGTGTCTTGCTGATTTTTAATTTTCCCAATTTATACCCCCATGAGTGGAAGTGCCCTATGCTCTCTAAGCTGTGTTTTTTAGATGTTTCAGGACTCACCGTACACTTCTCCAGAGTGGCTGTTGCCAATTTACATCCCGCCCATCAGAGTAGCAAGGCTCCCATTTCTCCATGGCCTGTCCTGCATTTCTGGTTTTGACAAGTTTTTCAGCATGGCCCTTTTGACCGATGGGTAGCGAGTCTTCTTTGTAGCCCTGATTTGCCTTTCCAGGTTGCTTGGTTGGCCAAAAAGGGCGTATGCGTTTTTTCCTGAATATATTCAGGAAAAAACGCATACGCCCTTTTTGGCCAAGGGCATCTTTTTCAACGTTTTGCCGCTTTTCATGTGCTTTAAAGGTGATTCGAATCTACCTCCTGAAATCTGTTTCCTGCAATTCTGCCTTGATTTCAAATCCTCTTCTTTGCCTTCCCTCAATATATCTGTGGACGAGAGTTATCATTTATAACTCTGCAGGTTTGTGAATTGCAGTGCCCTGAACCTCCATTTTACAACTCGCGTTTTTGGGAGCTGGCCGCAAAAGCGCAGAATGGCTTCAGGCCCTGTTCTGGTTCCGGGGGGCAGAATGAGCCTGTGGTTAATTCTTCTTCCTGATGGGAAAATAGAGTGACCTGTGCCTGTCCCAACACCAAGAGCTAGTCTCTCATTGGTTCCCCGTCTTCCCGTTCATCCTCAGGACAAATTGCAACCTGTACGGAACAGGAGGTTAAAGGTGCTGATGCTCCAAGTAGGGAGATTGCTAGTAAGGCGGCTGGAATGGCGAACCCGGGCACAAGGAGATGAGAAATGAGGTGCGTTTTAGAAACCTTTCCCCATCACACTGTGTACCATCTTCTGGGTTTCTCATGCATGTTTTCGATGTAGGAAGATGCCCTTGAACCTGGAGATTTGAGACCCATGGGACGGGTACCACGCAGTATTACTTTAATGGGTCTGCGTTTGCTCAGCCAACCTCACCAAACCTCTCAGTCCCAAGAGTGTCCACCCTTATGTCTCATCCAGCTGTGGGTCTAGATATGGTCAATCCAGGTTGCATCACAGCCCCTGAACGCATTGTGTAAGAATTTCTCTCTCTTTCACTGTCTTTGTTTCATGGGTTTTTCAAAGTAATTTATTTTTATAATGGGGTTTAGCTGCTTTTCACTGCTGTGTTTATGCCGCTTTACACCCACTTGACACACTAACAGAGAGATATCAATACATAGGTTTTAAGATTATTACTAGTCAGATATATTCTTGTGCGGTGAATAGGGCGTGTTGAGTCCAGTTCTCTGAGCAAGGAGTAGGTCTTGTCTATTACATATTGGGTTTATGGAACGGTATCTGAGCTAATTTGAAACCCTTGTTTTATGTATCACCCCATCTCACCTTTCCCGTCAAGCAGCCATAGTGTGTTTTCTGCATGTGTGACTCTGTTCTGTTTTGTAATTCAGTTCAAGTGTAACGGTTTTTACATTCCCTCTATCAGTGATACCTTATGAGAAGTGTCCTTTTCTGTGTGACTTATTTCACTTAGATTCGTCGTACCTTAATCCACTCATCATGCTGCTACTAGCCTTATGACATTGATTTCATGGCTGAGTGATATTCCATTGTACATAAGGGGCACAACTTCTTTATCCATTTTTCTCTGTCATGGGATATTTAAGGTGGAATGAAGTGGAGGTCCTTGTCAACAGAGCAGCCCTAAACTTTGGGGTGCTTGTGTCTTGCTGATTTTTAATTTTCCCAATTTATACCCCCATGCGTGGAAGTGCCCTATGCTCTCTAAGCTGTGTTTTTTAGATGTTTCAGGACTCACCGTACACTTCTCCAGAGTGGCTGTTGCCAATTTACATCCCGCCCATCAGAGTAGCAAGGCTCCCATTTCTCCATGGCCTGTCCTGCATTTCTGGTTTTGACACGTTTTTCAGCATGGCCCTTTTGACCGATGGGTAGCGACTCTTCTTTGTTGCCCTGATTTGCCTTTCCAGGTTGCTTGGTTGTCCAAAAAGGGCGTATGCGTTTTTTCCTGAATATATTCAGGAAAAAACGCATACGCCCTTTTTGGCCAAGGGCATCTTTTTCAACGTTTTGCCGCTTTTCATGTGCTTTAAAGGCGATTCTAATCTACCTCCTGAAATCTGTTTCCTGCAATTCTGCCTTGATTTCAAATCCTCTTCTTTGCCTTCCCTCAATATATCTGTGGACGAGAGTTATCATTTATAACTCTGCAGGTTTGTGAATTGCAGTGCCCTGAAGCTCCATTTTACAACTCGCTTTTTTGAGAGCTGGACGCAAAAGTGCATGATGGTTTCACGCCCTCTTCTGCTTCCGGGGGGCAGGCTGAACCTGTGGTTAATTCTTCTTCCTGATGGGAAAATAGAGTGACCTGTGCCTGTGTCCACACCAAGAGCTAGTCTCTCATTGGTTCCCCGTCTTCCCGTTCATCCTCAGGACAAATTGCAACCTGTACGGAACAGGAGGTTAAAGGTGCTGATGCTCCAAGTAGTGGGATTGCTAGTAAAGTGGCTGGAATGGCGAACCCGGGCACAAGGAGATGAGAAATGAGGTTCGTTTTAGAAACCTTTCCCCATCACACTGTGTACCATCTTCTGGGTTTCTCATGCATGTTTTCGATGTAGGAAGATGCCCTTGAACCTGGAGATTTGGGACCCATGGGACGGGTACCACGCAGTATTACTTTAAAGGGTCTGCGTTTGCTCACCCAACCTCACCAAACCTCTCAGCCCCAAGAGTGTCCACCCTTATGTCTCATCCAGCTGTGCGTCTAGATATGGTCAATCCAAGTTGCATCACAGCCCCTGAACGCATTGTGTAAGAATTTCTCTCTCTTTCACTGTCTTTGTTTCATGGGTTTTTCAAAGTAATTTATTTTTAAAATGGGGTTTAGCTGCTTTTCACGGCTGTGTTTATGCCGCTTTACACCCACTTGACACACTAACAGAGAGATATCAATACATAGGTTTTAAGATTATTACTAGTCAGATATATTCTTGTGCGGTGAATAGGGCATGTTCAGTCCAGTTCTCTGAGCAAGGAGTAGGTCTTTTCTATAACATATTGCGTTTATGGAACGGTATCTGAGCTAATTTGAAACCCTTGTTTTATGTATCACCCCACCTCACCTTTCCCGTTAAGCAGCCATAGTCTGTTTTCTGCATGTGTGACTCTGTTCTGTTTTGTAATTCAGTTCAAGTGTAATGGTTTTTACATTCCCTCTATAAGTGATACCTTATGAGAAGTGTCCTTTTCTGTGTGACTTATTTCACTTAGAATCGTCGTACCTAAATCCACTCATCATGCTGCTACTAGCCTTATGACATTGATTTCATGGCTGAGTGATATTCCATTGTACATAAGGACCACAACTTCTTTATCCATTTTTCTCTTCCTTGGGATATTTAAGTTGGAATGAAGGGGAGGTCCTTGTCAACAGAGCACCCCTAAACTTTGGGGTGCTTGTGTCTTGCTGATTTTTAATTTTCCCAATTTATACCCCCATGAGTGGAAGTGCCCTATGCTCTCTAAGCTGTGTTTTTTAGATGTTTCAGGACTCACCGTAGACTTCTCCAGAGTGTCTGTTGGCAATTTACATCCCGCCCATCAGTGTAGCAAGGCTCCCATTTCTCCATGGCCTGTCCTGCATTTCTGGTTTTGACACTTTTTTCAGCATGGCCCTTTTGACCGATGGGTAGCGAGTCTTCTTTGTAGCACTGATTTGCCTTTCCAGGTTGCTTGGTTGGCCAAAAAGGGCGTATGCCTTTTTTCCTGAATATATTCAGGAAAAAACGCATACGCCCTTTTTGGCCAAGGGCATCATTGTCAACGTTTTGCCGCTTTTCATGTGCTTTAAAGGCGATTCGAATCTACCTCCTGAAATCTGTTTCCTGCAATTCTGCCTTGATTTCAAATCCTCTTCTTTGCCTTCCCTCAATATATCTGTGGACGAGAGTTATCATTTATAACTCTGCATGTTTGTGAATTGCAGTGCCCTGAAGCTCCATTTTACAACTCGCTTTTTTGAGCACTGGCCGCAAAAGCGCAGGATGGCTTCAGGCCCTGTTCTGGTTCCGGGGGGCAGGCTGAGCCTGTGGTTAATTCTTCTTCCTGATTGTAAAATAGAGTGACCTGTGCCTGTCCCAAAACCAAGAGCTAGTCTCTGATTGCTTCCCCGTCTTCCCGTTCATCCTCAGGACAAATTGCAACCTGTACGGAACAGGAGGTTAAAGGTGCTGATGCTCCAAGTAGGGAGATTGCTCGTAAAGCATCTGGAATGGCGAACCCAGGCACAAGGAGATGAGAAATGAGGTGCATTTTAGAAACCTTTCCCCATCACACTGTGTACCATCTTCTGGGTTTCTCATGCATGTTTTCGATGTAGGAAGATGCCCTTGAAGCTGGAGATTTGGGACCCATGGGACGGGTACCACGCAGTATTACTTTAAAGGGTCTGCGTTTGCTCAGCCAACCTCACCAAATCTCTCAGCCCCAAGAGTGTCCACCCTTATGTCTCATCGAGCTGTTGGTCTAGATATGGTCAATCCAGGTTGCATCACAGCCCCTGAACGCATTGTGTAAGAATTTCTCTCTCTTTCACTGTCTTTGTTTCATGGGTTTTTCAAAGTAATTTATTTTTATAATGGGGTTTAGCTGCTTTTCACTGCTGTGTTTATGCCGCTTTACACCCACTTGACACACTAACAGAGAGATATCAATACATAGGTTTTAAGATTATTACTAGTCAGATATATTCTTGTGCGGTGAATAGGGCGTGTTGAGTCCAGTTCTCTGAGCAAGGAGTAGGTCTTGTCTATTACATATTGGGTTTATGGAACGGTATCTGAGCTAATTTGAAACCCTTGTTTTATGTATCACCCCATCTCACCTTTCCCGTTAAGCAGCCATAGTGTGTTTTCTGCATGTGTGACTCTGTTCTCTTTTGTAATTCAGTTCAAGTGTAACGGTTTTTACATTCCCTCTATCAGTGATACCTTAGGAGAAGTGTCCTTTTCTGTGTGACTTATTTCACTTAGATTCGTCGTACCTTAATCCACTCATCATGCTGCTACTAGCCTTATGACATTGATTTCATGGCTGAGTGATATTCCATTGTACGTAAGGGCCACAACTTCTTTATCCATTTTTCTCTGTCATGGGATATGTAAGGTGGAATGAAGTGGAGGTCCTTGTCAACAGAGCAGCCCTAAACTTTGGGGTGCTTGTGTCTTGCTGATTTTTAATTTTCCCAATTTATACCCCCATGAGTGGAAGTGCCCTATGCTCTCTAAGCTGTGTTTTTTAGATGTTTCAGGACTCACCGTACACTTCTCCAGAGTGGCTGTTGCCAATTTACATCCCGCCCATCAGAGTAGCAAGGCTCCCATTTCTCCATGGCCTGTCCTGCATTTCTGGTTTTGACAAGTTTTTCAGCATGGCCCTTTTGACCGATGGGTAGCGAGTCTTCTTTGTAGCCCTGATTTGCCTTTCCAGGTTGCTTGGTTGGCCAAAAAGGGCGTATGCGTTTTTTCCTGAATATATTCAGGAAAAAACGCATACGCCCTTTTTGGCCAAGGGCATCTTTTTCAACGTTTTGCCGCTTTTCATGTGCTTTAAAGGTGATTCGAATCTACCTCCTGAAATCTGTTTCCTGCAATTCTGCCTTGATTTCAAATCCTCTTCTTTGCCTTCCCTCAATATATCTGTGGACGAGAGTTATCATTTATAACTCTGCAGGTTTGTGAATTGCAGTGCCCTGAACCTCCATTTTACAACTCGCGTTTTTGGGAGCTGGCCGCAAAAGCGCAGAATGGCTTCAGGCCCTGTTCTGGTTCCGGGGGGCAGAATGAGCCTGTGGTTAATTCTTCTTCCTGATGGGAAAATAGAGTGACCTGTGCCTGTCCCAACACCAAGAGCTAGTCTCTCATTGGTTCCCCGTCTTCCCGTTCATCCTCAGGACAAATTGCAACCTGTACGGAACAGGAGGTTAAAGGTGCTGATGCTCCAAGTAGGGAGATTGCTAGTAAGGCGGCTGGAATGGCGAACCCGGGCACAAGGAGATGAGAAATGAGGTGCGTTTTAGAAACCTTTCCCCATCACATGGTGTACCATCTTCTGGGTTTCTCATGCATGTTTTCGATGTAGGAAGATGCCCTTGAACCTGGAGATTTGGGACCCATGCGATGGGTACCACGGAGTATTACTTTAAAGGGTCTGCGTTTGCTCACCCAACCTCACCAAACCTCTCAGCCCCAAGAGTGTCCACCCTTATGTCTCATCCAGCTGTGGGTCTAGATATGGTCAATCCAGGTTGCATCACAGCCCCTGAACTCATTGTGTAAGAATTTCTCTCTCTTTCACTGTCGTTGTTTCATGGGTTTTTCAAAGTAATTTATTTTCATAATGGGGTTTAGCTGCTTTTCACTGCTGTGTTTATGCCGCTTTACACCCACTTGACACACTAACAGAGAGATATCAATACATAGGTTTTAAGCTTATTACTAGTCAGATATATTCTTGTGCGGTGAATAGGGCGTGTTGAGTCCAGTTCTCTGAGCAAGGAGTAGGTCTTGTCTATTACATATTGCGTTTATGGCACGGTATCTGAGCTAATTTGAAACCCTTGTTTTATGTATCACCCCACCTCACCTTTCCCGTTAAGCAGCCATAGTCTGTTTTCTGCACGTGTGACTCTGTTCTGTTTTGTAATTCAGTTCAAGTGTAACGGTTTTTACATTCCCTCTATCAGTGATACCTTATGAGAAGTGTCCTTTTCTGTGTGACTTATTTCACTTAGAATCGTCGTACCTAAATCCACTCATCATGCTGCTACTAGCCTTATGACATTGATTTCATGGCTGAGTGATATTCCATTGTACATAAGGACCACAACTTCTTTATCCATTTTTCTCTTCCTTGGGATATTTAAGTTGGAATGAAGGGGAGGTCCTTGTCAACAGAGCAGCCCTAAACTTTGGGGTGCTTGTGTCTTGCTGATTTTTAATTTTCCCAATTTATACCCCCATGAGTGGAAGTGCCCTATGCTCTCTAAGCTGTGTTTTTTAGATGTTTCAGGACTCACCGTAGACTTCTCCAGAGTGGCTGTTGGCAATTTACATCCCGCCCATCAGTGTAGCAAGGCTCCCATTTCTCCATGGCCTGTCCTGCATTTCTGGTTTTGACACTTTTTTCAGCATGGCCCTTTTGACCGATGGGTAGCGAGTCTTCTTTGTAGCACTGATTTGCCTTTCCAGGTTGCTTGGTTGGCCAAAAAGGGCGTATGCCTTTTTTCCTGAATATATTCAGGAAAAAACGCATACGCCCTTTTTGGCCAAGGGCATCATTGTCAACGTTTTGCCGCTTTTCATGTGCTTTAAAGGCGATTCGAATCTACCTCCTGAAATCTGTTTCCTGCAATTCTGCCTTGATTTCAAATCCTCTTCTTTGCCTTCCCTCAATATATCTGTGGACGAGAGTTATCATTTATAACTCTGCATGTTTGTGAATTGCAGTGCCCTGAAGCTCCATTTTACAACTCGCTTTTTTGAGCACTGGCCGCAAAAGCGCAGGATGGCTTCAGGCCCTGTTCTGGTTCCGGGGGGCAGGCTGAGCCTGTGGTTAATTCTTCTTCCTGATTGTAAAATAGAGTGACCTGTGCCTGTCCCAAAACCAAGAGCTAGTCTCTGATTGCTTCCCCGTCTTCCCGTTCATCCTCAGGACAAATTGCAACCTGTACGGAACAGGAGGTTAAAGGTGCTGATGCTCCAAGTAGGGAGATTGCTCGTAAAGCATCTGGAATGGCGAACCCAGGCACAAGGAGAGAGAAATGAGGTGCATTTTAGAAACCTTTCCCCATCACACTGTGTACCATCTTCTGGGTTTCTCATGCATGTTTTCGATGTAGGAAGATGCCCTTGAAGCTGGAGATTTGGGACCCATGGGACGGGTACCACGCAGTATTACTTTAAAGGGTCTGCGTTTGCTCAGCCAACCTCACCAAATCTCTCAGCCCCAAGAGTGTCCACCCTTATGTCTCATCGAGCTGTGGGTCTAGATATGGTCAATCCAGGTTGCATCACAGCCCCTGAACGCATTGTGTAAGAATTTCTCTCTCTTTCACTGTGTTTGTTTCATGGGTTTTTCAAAGTAATTTATTTTTATAATGGGGTTTAGCTGCTTTTCACTGCTGTGTTTATGCCGCTTTACACCCACTTGACACACTAACAGAGAGATATCAATACATAGGTTTTAAGATTATTACTAGTCAGATATATTCTTGTGCGGTGAATAGGGCGTGTTGAGTCCAGTTCTCTGAGCAAGGAGTAGGTCTTGTCTATTACATATTGGGTTTATGGAACGGTATCTGAGCTAATTTGAAACCCTTGTTTTATGTATCACCCCATCTCACCTTTCCCGTTAAGCAGCCATAGTGTGTTTTCTGCATGTGTGACTCTGTTCTGTTTTGTAATTCAGTTCAAGTGTAACGGTTTTTACATTCCCTCTATCAGTGATACCTTATGAGAAGTGTCCTTTTCTGTGTGACTTATTTCACTTAGATTCGTCGTACCTAAATCCACTCATCATGCTGCTACTAGCCTTATGACATTGATTTCATGGCTGAGTGATATTCCATTGTACATAAGGGCCACAACTTCTTTATCCATTTTTCTCTGTCATGGGATATTTAAGGTGGAATGAAGTGGAGGTCCTTGTCAACAGAGCAGCCCTAAACTTTGGGGTGCTTGTGTCTTGCTGATTTTTAATTTTCCCAATTTATACCCCCATGCGTGGAAGTGCCCTATGCTCTCTAAGCTGTGTTTTTTAGATGTTTCAGGACTCACCGTACACTTCTCCAGAGTGGCTGTTGCCAATTTACATCCCGCCCATCAGAGTAGCAAGGCTCCCATTTCTCCATGGCCTGTCCTGCATTTCTGGTTTTGACACGTTTTTCAGCATGGCCCTTTTGACCGATGGGTAGCGAGTCTTCTTTGTAGCCCTGATTTGCCTTTCCAGGTTGCTTGGTTGGCCAAAAAGGGCGTATGCGTTTTTTCCTGAATATATTCAGGAAAAAACGCATACGCCCTTTTTGGCCAAGGGCATCTTTTTCAACTTTTTGCCGCTTTTCATGTGCTTTAAAGGTGATTCGAATCTACCTCCTGAAATCTGTTTCCTGCAATTCTGCCTTGATTTCAAATCCTCTTCTTTGCCTTCCCTCAATATATCTGTGGACGAGAGTTATCATTTATAACTCTGCAGGTTTGTGAATTGCCGTGCCCTGAACCTCCATTTTACAACTCGCGTTTTTGGGAGCTGGCCGCAAAAGCGCAGAATGGCTTCAGGCCCTGTTCTGGTTCCGGGGGGCAGAATGAGCCTGTGGTTAATTCTTCTTCCTGATGGGAAAATAGAGTGACCTGTGCCTGTCCCAACACCAAGAGCTAGTCTCTCATTGGTTCCCCGTCTTCCCGTTCATCCTCAGGACAAATTGCAACCTGTACGGAACAGGAGGTTAAAGGTGCTGATGCTCCAAGTAGGGAGATTGCTAGTAAGGCGGCTGGAATGGCGAACCCGGGCACAAGGAGATGAGAAATGAGGTGCGTTTTAGAAACCTTTCCCCATCACATGGTGTACCATCTTCTGGGTTTCTCATGCATGTTTTCGATGTAGGAAGATGCCCTTGAACCTGGAGATTTGGGACCCATGCGATGGGTACCACGGAGTATTATTTAAAGGGTCTGCGTTTGCTCACCCAACCTCACCAAACCTCTCAGCCCCAAGAGTGTCCACCCTTATGTCTCATCCAGCTGTGCGTCTAGATATGGTCAATCCAGGTTGCATCACAGCCCCTGAACGCATTGTGTAAGAATTTCTCTCTCTTTCACTGTGTTTGTTTCATGGGTTTTTCAAAGTAATTTATTTTTATAATGGGGTTTAGCTGCTTTTCATTGCTGTGTTTATGCCACTTTACACCCACTTGACACGCTAACAGAGAGATATCAATACATAGGTTTTAAGATTATTACTAGTCCGATATATTCTTGTGCGGTGAATAGGGTGTGTTGAGTCCAGTTCTCTGAGCAAGGAGTAGGTCTTGTCTATTACATATTGGGTTTATGGAACGGTATCTGAGCTAATTTGAAACCCTTGTTTTATGCATCACCCCACCTCACCTTTCCCGTTAAGCAGCCATAGTGTGTTTTCTGCATGTGTGACTCTGTTCTGTTTTGTAATTCAGTTCAAGTGTAACGGTTTTTACATTCCCTCTATAAGTGATACCTTATGAGAAGTGTCCTTTTCTGTGTGACTTGTTTCACTTAGAATCGTCATACCTAAATCCACTCATCATGCTGCTACTAGCCTTATGACATTGATTTCATGGCTGAGTGATATTTCATTGTACATAAGGACCACAACTTCTTTATCCATTTTTCTCTTTCCTGGGATATTGAAGGTGGAATGAAGTGGAGGTCCTTGTCAACAGAGCAGCCCTAAACTTTGGGGTGCTTGTGTCTTGCTGATTTTTCATTTTCCCAATTTATACCCCCATGAGTGGAAGTGCCCTATGCTCTCTAAGCTGTGTTTTTTAGGTGTTTCAGGACACACCGTACACTTCCCCAAAGTGGCTGTTGGCAATTTACATCCTACCCATCAGTGTAGCAAGGCTCCCATTTCTCCATGGCCTGTCCTGCATTTCTGGTTTTGACACGTTTTTCAGCATGGCCCTTTTGACCGATGGGTAGCGAGTCTTCTTTGGAGCGCTGATTTGCCTTTCCAGGTTGCTTGGTTGGCCAAAAAGGGCGTATGTGTTTTTTCCTGAATATATTCAGGAGAAAATGCATACGCCCTTTTTGGCCAAGGGCATCATTGTCAACGTTTTGCCGCTTTTCATGTGCTTTAAAGGCGATTCGAATCTACCTCCTGAAATCTGTTTCCTTCAATGCTGCCTTGATTTCAAATCCCCTTCTTTGCCTTCCCTCAAAATATTTGTGGACGAGAGTTATCATTTATAACTCTGAAGGTTTGTGAATTGCAGTGACCTGAAGCTCCATTTTACAACTCGCTTTTTTGAGAGCTGGCCGCAAAAGTGCATGATGGTTTCACGCCCTCTTCTGCTTCCGGGGGGCAGGCTGAGCCTGTGGTTAATTCTTCTTCCTGATTGTAAAATAGAGTGACCTGTGCCTGTCCCAAAACCAAGAGCAAGTCTCTCGTTGGTTCCCCGTCTTCCCGTTCATCCTCAGGACAAATTGCAACCTGTACGGAACAGGAGGTTAAAGGTGCTGATGCTCCAAGTAGGGAGATTGCTAGTAAAGCATCTGGAATGGCGAACCCGGGCACAAGGAGATGAGAAATGAGGTGCGTTTTAGAAACCTTTCCCCATCACACGGTGTACCATCTTCTGGGTTTCTCATGCATGTTTTCGATGTAGGAAGATGCCCTTGAACCTGGAGATTTGGGACCCATGGGACGGGTACCACGCAGTATTACTTTAAAGGGTCTGCGTTTCCTCACCCTACCTCACCAAACCTCTCAGCCCCAAGAGTGTCCACCCTTATGTCTCATCCAGCTGTGCATCTAGATATGGTCAATCCAGGTTGCATCACAGCCCCTGAACGCATTGTGTAAGAATTTCTCTCTCTTTCACTGTCTTTGTTTCATGGGTTTTTCAAAGTAATTTATTTTAATAATGGGGTTTAGCTGCTTTTCACTGCTGTGTTTATGCCGCTTTACACCCACTTGACACACTAACAGAGAGATATCAATACATAGGTTTTAAGATTATTACTAGTCAGATATATTCTTGTGCGGTGAATAGGGCGTGTTGAGTCCAGTTCTCTGAGCAAGGAGTAGGTCTTGTCTATTACATATTGGGTTTATGGAACGGTATCTGAGCTAATTTGATACCCTTGTTTTATGTATCACCCCACCTCACCTTTCCCGTTAAGCAGCCATAGTGTGTTTTCTGCATGTGTGACTCTGTTCTGTTTTGTAATTCAGTTCAAGTGTAACGGTTTTTACATTCCCTCTATCAGTGATACCTTATGAGAAGTGTCCTTTTCTGTGTGACTTATTTCACTTAGAATCGTCGTACCTAAATCCACTCATCATGCTGCTACTAGCCTTATGACATTGATTTCATGGCTGAGTGATATTTCATTGTACATAAGGACCACAACTTCTTTATCCATTTTTCTCTTTCCTGGGATATTTAAGGTGGAATGAAGTGGAGGTCCTTGTCAACAGAGCAGCCCTAAACTTTGGGGTGCTTCTGTCTTGCTGATTTTTCATTTTCCCAATTTATACCCCCATGAGTGGAAGTGCCCTATGCTCTCTAAGCTGTGTTTTTCAGATGTTTCAGGACACACCGTACACTTCTCCAGAGTGGCTGTTGGCAATTTACATCCCGCCCATCAGTGTAGCAAGGCTCCCATTTCTCCATGGCCTGTCCTGCATTTCTGGTTTTGACACTTTTTTCAGCATGGCCCTTTTGACCGATGGGTAGCGACTTTTCTTTGTAGCGCTGATTTGCCTTTCCAGGTTGCTTGGTTGGCCAAAAAGGGCGTATGCGTTTTTACCTGAATATATTCAGGAGAAAATGCATACGCCCTTTTTGGCCAAGGGCATCATTGTCAACGTTTTGCCGCTTTTCATGTGCTTTAAAGGCGATTCGAATCTACCTCCTGAAATCTGTTTCCTGCAATTCTGCCTTGATTTCAAATCCTCTTCTTTGCCTTCCCTCAATATATTTGTGGACGAGAGTTATCATTTATAACTCTGCAGGTTTGTGAATTGCAGTGCCCTGAAGCTCCATTTTACAACTCGCTTTTTTGAGAGCTGGCCGCAAAAGTGCATGATGGTTTCACGCCCTCTTCTGCTTCCGGGGGGCAGTCAGAACCTGTGGTTAATTCTTCTTCCTGATGGGAAAATAGAGTGACCTGTGCCTGTGTCCACACCAAGAGCTAGTCTCTCATTGGTTCCCCGTCTTCCCGTTCATCCTCAGGACAAATTGCAACCTGTACGGAACAGGAGGTTAAAGGTGCTGATGCTCCAAGTAGTGGGATTGCTAGTAAAGTGGCTGGAATGGCGAACCCGGGCACAAGGAGATGAGAAATGAGGTTCGTTTTAGAAACCTTTCCCCATCCCACGGAGTACCATCTTCTGGGTTTCTCATGCATGTTTTCGATGTAGGAAGATGCCCTTGAACCTGGAGATTTGGGACCCATGGGTCGGGTACCACGCAGTATTACTTTAAAGGGTCTGCGTTTCCTCACCCTACCTCACCAAACCTCTCAGCCCCAAGAGTGTCCACCCTTATGTCTGATCCAGCTGTGCGTCTAGATATGGTCAATCCAGGTTGCATCACAGCCCCTGAACGCATTGTGTAAGAATTTCTCTCTCTTTCACTGTGTTTGTTTCATGGGTTTTTCAAAGTAATTTATTTTTATAATGGGGTTTAGCTGCTTTTCACTGCTGTGTTTATGCCGCTTTACACCCACTTGACACACTAACAGAGAGATATCAATACATAGGTTTTAAGCTTATTACTAGTCAGATATATTCTTGTGCGGTGAATAGGGCGGGTTGAGTCCAGTTCTCTGAGCAAGGAGTAGGTCTTGTCTATTACATATTGGGTTTATGGAACGGTATCTGAGCTAATTTGAAACCCTTGTTTTATGCATCACCCCACCTCACCTTTCCCGTTAAGCAGCCATAGTGTGTTTTCTGCATGTGTGACTCTGTTCTGTTTTGTAATTCAGTTCAAGTGTAACGGTTTTTACATTCCCTCTATCAGTGATACCTTATGAGAAGTGTCCTTTTCTGTGTGACTTATTTCACTTAGAATCGTCGTACCTAAATCCACTCATCATGCTGCTACTAGCCTTATGATATTGATTTCATGGCTGAGTGATATTTCATTGTACATAAGGACCACAACTTCTTTATCCATTTTTCTCTTTCCTGGGATATTGAAGGTGGAATGAAGTGGAGGTCCTTGTCAACAGAGCAGCCCTAAACTTTGGGGTGCTTGTGTCTTGCTGATTTTTCATTTTCCCAATTTATACCCCCATGAGTGGAAGTGCCCTATGCTCTCTAAGCTGTGTTTTTTAGGAGTTTCAGGACACACCGTACACTTCTCCAGAGTGGCTGTTGGCAATATACATCCTGCCCATCAGTGTAGCAAGGCTCCCATTTCTCCATGGCCTGTCCTGCATTTCTGGTTTTGACACGTTTTTCAGCATGGCCCTTTTGACCGATGGGTAGCGAGTCTTCTTTGGAGCGCTGATTTGCCTTTCCAGGTTGCTTGGTTGGCCAAAAAGGGCGTATGCGTTTTTTCCTGAATATATTCAGGAGAAAACGCATATGCCCTTTTTGGCAAAGGGCATCATTGTCAACGTTTTGCCGCTTTTCATGTGCTTTAAAGGCGATTCGAATCTACCTCCTGAAATCTGTTTCCTGCAATTCTGCCTTGATTTCAAATCCTCTTCTTTGCCTTCCCTCAATATATTTGTGGACGAGAGTTATCATTTATAACTCTGCAGGTTTGTGAATTGCAGTGCCCTGAAGCTCCATTTTACAACTCGCTTTTTTGAGCACTGGCCGCAAAAGCACAGGATGGCTTCAGGCCCTGTTCTGGTTCCGGGGGGCAGGCTGAGCCTGTGGTTAATTCTTCTTCCTGATTGTAAAATAGAGTGACCTGTGCCTGTCCCAACACCAAGAGCTAGTCTCTCATTGGTTCCCCGTCTTCCCGTTCATCCTCAGGACAAATTGCAACCTGTATGGAACAGGAGGTTAAAGGTGCTGATCCTCCAAGTAGGGAGATTGCTAGTAAAGCATCTGGAATGGCGAACCAAGGCACAAGGAGATGAGAAATGAGGTGCGTTTTAGAAAACTTTCCCCATCATACGGTGTACCATCTTCTGGGTTTCTCATGCATGTTTTCGATGTAGGAAGATGCCCTTGAACCTGGAGATTTGGGACCCATGGGTCGGGTACCACGCAGTATTACTTTAAAGGGTCTGCGTTTCCTCACCCTACCTCACCAAACCTCTCAGCCCCAAGAGTGTCCACCCTTATGTCTGATCCAGCTGTGCGTCTAGATATGGTCAATCCAGGTTGCATCACTGCCCCTGAACGCATTGTGTAAGAATTTCTCTCTCTTACACTGTCTTTGTTTCATGGGTTTTTTAAAGTCATTTATTTTTATAATGGGGTTTAGCTGCTTTTCACTGCTGTGTTTATGCTGCTTTACACCCACTTGACACACTAACAGAGAGATATCAATACATAGGTTTTAAGCTTATTATTAGTCAGATATATTCTTGTGCAGTGAATAGGGCGTGTTGAGTCCAGTTCTCTGAGCAAGGAGTAGGTCTTGTCTATTACATATTGGGTTTATGGAACGGTATCTGAGCTAATTTGAAACCCTTGTTTTATGCATCACCCCACCTCACCTTTCCAGTTAAGCAGCCATAGTGTGTTTTCTGCATGTGTGACTCTGTTCTGTTTTGTAATTCAGTTCAAGTGTAACGGTTTTTACATTCCTTCTATCAGTGATACCTTATGAGAAGTGTCCTTTTCTGTGTGACTTATTTCACTTAGAATCGTCGTACCTAAATCCACTCATCATGCTGCTACTAGCCTTATGATATTGATTTCATGGCTGAGTGATATTTCATTGTACATAAGGACCACAACTTCTTTATCCATTTTTCTCTTTCCTGGGATATTGAAGGTGGAATGAAGTGGAGGTCCTTTCAACAGAGCAGCACTAAACTTTGGGGTGCTTGTGTCTTGCTGATTTTTCATTTTCCCAATTTATACCCCCATGAGTGGAAGTGCCCTATGCTCTCTAAGCTGTGTTTTTTAGGAGTTTCAGGACACACCGTACACTTCTCCAGAGTGGCTGTTGGCAATATACATCCTGCCCATCAGTGTAGCAAGGCTCCCATTTCTCCATGGCCTGTCCTGCATTTCTGGTTTTGACACGTTTTTCAGCATGGCCCTTTTGACCGATGGGTAGCGAGTCTTCTTTGGAGCGCTGATTTGCCTTTCCAGGTTGCTTGGTTGGCCAAAAAGGGCGTATGCGTTTTTTCCTGAATATATTCAGGAGAAAACGCATACGCCCTTTTTGGCAAAGGGCATCATTGTCAACGTTTTGCCGCTTTTCATGTGCTTTAAAGGCGATTCGAATCTACCTCCTGAAATCTGTTTCCTGCAATTCTGCCTTGATTTCAAATCCTCTTCTTTGCCTTCCCTCAATATATTTGTGGACGAGAGTTATCATTTATAACTCTGCAGGTTTGTGAATTGCAGTGCCCTGAAGCTCCATTTTACAACTCCCTTTTTTGAGCACTGGCCGCAAAAGCACAGGATGGCTTCAGGCCCTGTTCTGGTTCCGGGGGTGCAGGCTGAGCCTGTGGTTAATTCTTCTTCCTGATTGTAAAATAGAGTGACCTGTGCCTGTCCCAACACCAAGAGCTAGTCTCTCATTGGTTCCCCGTCTTCCCGTTCATCCTCAGGACAAATTGCAACCTGTATGGAACAGGAGGTTAAAGGTGCTGATCCTCCAAGTAGGGAGATTGCTAGTAAAGCATCTGGAATGGCGAACCCAGGCACAAGGAGATGAGAAATGAGGTCCGTTTTAGAAACCTTTCCCCATCACACGGTGTACCATCTTCTGGGTTTCTCATGCATGTTTTTGATGTAGGAAGATGCCCTTGAACCTGGAGATTTGGGACCCATGGGACGGGTACCACGCAGTATTACTTTAAAGGGTCTGCGTTTCCTCACCCTACCTCACCAAACCTCTCAGCCCCAAGAGTGTCCACCCTTATGTCTCATCCAGCTGTGCGTCTAGATATGGTCAATCCAGGTTGCATCACAGCCCCTGAACGCATTGTGTAAGAATTTCGCTCTCTTTCACTGTCTTTGTTTCATGGGTTTTTCAAAGTAATTTATTTTTATAATGGGGTTTAGCTGCTTTTCACTGCTGTGTTTATGCCGCTTTACACCCACTTGACACACTAACAGAGAGATATCAATACATAGGTTTTAAGATTATTACTAGTCAGATATATTCTTGTGCGGTGAATAGGGCGTGTTGAGTCCAGTTCTCTGAGCAAGGAGTAGGTCTTGTCTATTACATATTGGGTTTATGGAACGGTATCTGAGCTAATTTGAAACCCTTGTTTTATGCATCACCCCACCTCACCTTTCCCGTTAAGCAGCCATAGTGTGTTTTCTGCATGTGTGACTCTGTTCTGTTTTGTAATTCAGTTCAAGTGTAACGGTTTTTACATTCCCTCTATCAGTGATACCTTATGAGAAGTGTCCTTTTCTGTGTGACTTGTTTCACTTAGAATCGTCATACCTAAATCCACTCATCATGCTGCTACTAGCCTTATGACATTGATTTCATGGCTGAGTGATATTTCATTGTACATAAGGACCACAACTTCTTTATCCATTTTTCTCTTTCCTGGGATATTGAAGGTGGAATGAAGTGGAGGTCCTTTCAACAGAGCAGCCCTAAACTTTGGGGTGCTTGTGTCTTGCTGATTTTTCATTTTCCCAATTTATAACCCCATGAGTGGAAGTGCCGTATGCTCTCTAAGCTGTGTTTTTTAGGTGTTTCAGGACACACCGTACACTTCTCCAGAGTGGCTGTTGGCAATTTACATCCCGCCCATCAGTGTAGCAAGGCTCCCATTTCTCCATGGCCTGTCCTGCATTTCTGGTTTTGACACTTTTTTCAGCATGGCCCTTTTGACCGATGGGTAGCGACTTTTCTTTGTAGCGCTGATTTGCCTTTCCAGCTTGCTTGGTTGGCCAAAAAGGGCGTATGCGTTTTTACCTGAATATATTCAGGAGAAAATGCATACGCCCTTTTTGGCCAAGGGCATCATTGTCAACGTTTTGCCGCTTTTCATGTGCTTTAAAGGCGATTCGAATCTACCTCCTGAAATCTGTTTCCTGCAATTCTGCCTTGATTTCAAATCCTCTTCTTTGCCTTCCCTCAATATATTTGTGGACGAGAGTTATCATTTATAACTCTGCAGGTTTGTGAATTGCAGTGCCCTGAAGCTCCATTTTACAACTCGCTTTTTTGAGAGCTGGCCGCAAAAGTGCATGATGGTTTCACGCCCTCTTCTGCTTCCGGGGGGCAGGCAGAACCTGTGGTTAATTCTTCTTCCTGATGGGAAAATAGAGTGACCTGTGCCTGTGTCCACACCAAGAGCTAGTCTCTCATTGGTTCCCCGTCTTCCCGTTCATCCTCAGGACAAATTGCAACCTGTACGGAACAGGAGGTTAAAGGTGCTGATGCTCCAAGTAGGGAGATTGCTAGTAAAGTGGCTGGAATGGCGAACCCGGGCACAAGGAGATGAGAAATGAGGTTCGTTTTAGAAACCTTTCCCCATCCCACGGTGTACCATCTTCTGGGTTTCTCATGCATGTTTTCGATGTAGGAAGATGCCCTTGAACCTGGAGATTTGGGACCCATGGGTCGGGTACCACGCACTATTACTTTAAAGGGTCTGCGTTTCCTCACCCTACCTCACCAAACCTCTCAGCCCCAAGAGTGTCCACCCTTATGTCTGATCCAGCTGTGCGTCTAGATATGGTCAATCCAGGTTGCATCACAGCCCCTGAACGCATTGTGTAAGAATTTCTCTCTCTTTCACTGTGTTTGTTTCATGGGTTTTTCAAAGTAATTTATTTTTATAATGGGGTTTAGCTGCTTTTCACTGCTGTGTTTATGCCGCTTTACACCCACTTGACACACTAAAAGAGAGATATCAATACATAGGTTTTAAGCTTATTACTAGTCAGATATATTCTTGTGCGGTGAATAGGGCAGGTTGAGTCCAGTTCTCTGAGCAAGGAGTAGGTCTTGTCTATTACATATTGGGTTTATGGAACGGTATCTGAGCTAATTTGAAACCCTTGTTTTATGCATCACCCCACCTCACCTTTCCCGTTAAGCAGCCATAGTGTGTTTTCTGCATGTGTGACTCTGTTCTGTTTTGTAATTCAGTTCAAGTGTAACGGTTTTTACATTCCCTCTATAAGTGATACCTTATGAGAAGTGTCCTTTTCTGTGTGACTTATTTCACTTAGAATCGTCGTACCTAAATCCACTCATCATGCTGCTACTAGCCTTATGACATTGATTTCATGGCTGAGTGATATTTCATTGTACATAAGGACCACAACTTCTTTATCCATTTTTCTCTTTCCTGGGATATTGAAGGTGGAATGAAGTGGAGGTCCTTTCAACAGAGCAGCCCTAAACTTTGGGGTGCTTGTGTCTTGCTGATTTTTCATTTTCCCAATTTATACCCCCATGAGTGGAAGTGCCCTATGCTCTCTAAGCTGTGTTTTTTAGATGTTTCAGGACTCACCATAGACTTCTCCAGAGTGTCTGTTGGCAATTTACATCCCGCCCATCAGTGTAGCAAGGCTCCCATTTCTCCATGGCCTGTCCTGCATTTCTGGTTTTGACACTTTTTTCAGCATGGCCCTTTTGACCGATGGGTAGCGAGTCTTCTTTGTAGCACTGATTTGCCTTTCCAGGTTGCTTGGTTGGCCAAAAAGGGCGTATGCCTTTTTTCCTGAATATATTCAGGAAAAAACGCATACGCCCTTTTTGGCCAAGGGCATCATTGTCAACGTTTTGCCGCTTTTCATGTGCTTTAAAGGCGATTCGAATCTACCTCCTGAAATCAGTTTCCTGCAATTCTGCCTTGATTTCAAATCCTCTTCTTTGCCTTCCCTCAATATATATGTGGACGAGAGTTATCATTTATAACTCTGCAGGTTTGTGAATTGCAGTGCCCTGAAGCTCCATTTTACAACTCGCTTTTTTGAGCACTGGCCGCAAAAGCGCAGGATGGCTTCAGGCCCTGTTCTGGTTCCGGGGGGCAGGCTGAGCCTGTGGTTAATTCTTCTTCCTGATTGTAAAATAGAGTGACCTGTGCCTGTCCCAAAACCAAGAGCTAGTCTCTCATTGGTTCCCCGTCTTCCCGTTCATCCTCAGGACAAATTGCAACCTGTACGGAACAGGAGGTTAAAGGTGCTGATGCTCCAAGTAGGGAGATTGCTCGTAAAGCATCTGGAATGGCGAACCCAGGCACAAGGAGATGAGAAATGAGGTGCATTTTAGAAACCTTTCCCCATCACACGGTGTACCATCTTCTGGGTTTCTCATGCATGTTTTCGATGTAGGAAGATGCCCTTGAACCTGGAGATTTGGGACCCATGGGACGGGTACCACGCAGTATTACTTTAAAGGGTCTGCGTTTCCTCACCCTACCTCACCAAACCTCTCAGCCCCAAGAGTGTCCACCCTTATGTCTCATCCAGCTGTGCGTCTAGATATGGTCAATCCAGGTTGCATCACAGCCCCTGATCGCATTGTGTAAGAATTTCTCTCTCTTTCACTGTCTTTGTTTCATGGGTTTTTCAAAGTAATTTATTTTTATAATGGGGTTTAGCTGCTTTTCACTGCTGTGTTTATGCCGCTTTACACCCACTTGACACACTAACAAAGAGATATCAATACATAGGTTTTAAGATTATTACTAGTCAGATATATTCTTGTGTGGTGAATAGGGCGTGTTGAGTCCAGTTCTCTGAGCAAGGAGTAGGTATTGTCTATTACATATTGGGTTTATGGAACGGTATCTGAGCTAATTTGAAACCCTTGTTTTATGCATCACCCCACCTCACCTTTCCCGTTAAGCAGCCATAGTGTGTTTTCTGCATGTGTGACTCTGTTCTGTTTTGTAATTCAGTTCAAGTGTAACGGTTTTTACATTCCCTCTATAAGTGATACCTTATGAGAAGTGTCCTTTTCTGTGTGACTTATTTCACTTAGAATCGTCGTACCTAAATCCACTCATCATGCTGCTACTAGCCTTATGACATTGATTTCATGGCTGAGTGATATTTCATTGTACATAAGGACCACAACTTCTTTATCCATTTTTCTCTTTCCTGGGATATTGAAGGTGGAATGAAGTGGAGGTCCTTGTCAACAGAGCAGCCCTAAACTTTGGGGTGCTTGTGTCTTGCTGATTTTTCATTTTCCCAATTTATACCCCCATGAGTGGAAGTGCCCTATGCTCTCTAAGCTGTGTTTTTTAGGTGTTTCAGGACACACCGTACACTTCCCCAGAGTGGCTGTTGGCTATTTACATCCTGCCCATCAGTGTAGCAAGGCTCCCATTACTCCATGGCCTGTCCTGCATTTCTGGTTTTGACACGTTTTTCAGCATGGCCCTTTTGACCGATGGGTAGCGAGTCTTCTTTGGAGCGCTGATTTGCCTTTCCAGGTTGCTTGGTTGGCCAAAAAGGGCGTATGCGTTTTTTCCTGAATATATTCAGGAGAAAACGCATACGCCCTTTTTGGCCAAGGGCATCATTGTCAACGTTTTGCCGCTTTTCATGTGCTTTAAAGGCGATTCGAATCTACCTCCTGAAATCTGTTTCCTGCAATTCTGCCTTGATTTCAAATCCCCTTCTTTGCCTTCCCTCAAAATATTTGTGGACGAGCGTTATCATTTATAACTCTGAAGGTTTGTGAATTGCAGTGACCTGAAGCTCCATTTTACAACTCGCTTTTTTGAGAGCTGGCTGCAAAAGTGCAGGATGGTTTCACGCCCTCTTCTGCTTCCGGGGGGCAGGCTGAGCCTGTGGTTAATTCTTCTTCCTGATGGGAAAATAGAGTGACCTGTGCCTGTCCCAAAACCAAGAGCTAGTCTCTCATTGGTTCCCCGTCTTCCCGTTCATCCTCAGGACAAATTGCAACCTGTACGGAACAGGAGGTTAAAGGTGCTGATGCTCCAAGTAGGGAGATTGCTAGTAAAGCATCTGGAATGGCGAACCCAGGCACAAGGAGATGAGAAATGAGGTGCGTTTTAGAAACCTTTCCCCATCACACGGTGTACCATCTTCTGGGTTTCTCATGCATGTTTTCGATGTAGGAAGATGCCCTTGAACCTGGAGATTTGGGACCCATGGGACGGGTACCACGCAGTATTACTTTAAAGGGTCTGCGTTTCCTCACCCTACCTCACCAAACCTCTCAGCCCCAAGAGTGTCCACCCTTATGTCTCATCCAGCTGTGCGTCTAGATATGGTCAATCCAGGTTGCATCACAGCCCCTGAACGCATTGTGTAAGAATTTCTCTCTCTTTCACTGTCTTTGTTTCATGGGTTTTTCAAAGTAATTTATTTTAATAATGGGGTTTAGCTGCTTTTCACTGCTGTGTTTATGCCGCTTTACACCCACTTGACACACTAACAGAGAGATATCAATACATAGGTTTTAAGATTATTACTAGTCAGATATATTCTTGTGCGGTGAATAGGGCGTGTTGAGTCCAGTTCTCTGAGCAAGGAGTAGGTCTTGTCTATTACATATTGGGTTTATGGAACGGTATCTGAGCTAATTTGATACCCTTGTTTTATGTATCACCCCACCTCACCTTTCCCGTTAAGCAGCCATAGTGTGTTTTCTGCATGTGTGACTCTTTTCTGTTCTGTAATTCAGTTCAAGTGTAACGGTTTTTACATTCCCTCTATCAGTGATACCTTATGAGAAGTGTCCTTTTCTGTGTGACTTATTTCACTTAGAATCGTCGTACCTAAATCCACTCATCATGCTGCTACTAGCCTTATGATATTGATTTCATGGCTGAGTGATATTTCATTGTACATAAGGACCACAACTTCTTTATCCATTTTTCTCTTTCCTGGGATATTTAAGGTGGAATGAAGTGGAGGTCCTTGTCAACAGAGCAGCCCTAAACTTTGGGGTGCTTGTGTCTTGCTGATTTTTCATTTTCCCAATTTATACCCCCATGAGTGGAAGTGCCCTATGCTCTCTAAGCTGTGTTTTTTAGGAGTTTCAGGACACACCGTACACTTCTCCAGAGTGGCTGTTGGCAATATACATCCTGCCCATCAGTGTAGCAAGGCTCCCATTTCTCCATGGCCTGTCCTGCATTTCTGGTTTTGACACGTTTTTCAGCATGGCCCTTTTGACCGATGGGTAGCGAGTCTTCTTTGGAGCGCTGATTTGCCTTTCCAGGTTGCTTGGTTGGCCAAAAAGGGCGTATGCGTTTTTTCCTGAATATATTCAGGAGAAAACGCATACGCCCTTTTTGGCAAAGGGCATCATTGTCAACGTTTTGCCGCTTTTCATGTGCTTTAAAGGCGATTCGAATCTACCTCCTGAAATGTGTTTCCTGCAATTCTGCCTTGATTTCAAATCCTCTTCTTTGCCTTCCCTCAATATATTTGTGGACGAGAGTTATCATTTATAACTCTGCAGGTTTGTGAATTGCAGTGCCCTGAAGCTCCATTTTACAACTCGCTTTTTTGAGCACTGGCCGCAAAAGCACAGGATGGCTTCAGGCCCTGTTCTGGTTCCGGGGGGCAGGCTGAGCCTGTGGTTAATTCTTCTTCCTGATTGTAAAATAGAGTGACCTGTGCCTGTCCCAACACCAAGAGCTAGTCTCTCATTGGTTCACCGTCTTCCCGTTCATCCTCAGGACAAATTGCAACCTGTATGGAACAGGAGGTTAAAGGTGCTGATCCTCCAAGTAGGGAGATTGCTAGTAAAGCATCTGGAATGGCGAACCCAGGCACAAGGAGATGAGAAATGAGGTGCGTTTTAGAAACCTTTCCCCATCATACGGTGTACCATCTTCTGGGTTTCTCATGCATGTTTTCGATGTAGGAAGATGCCCTTGAACCTGGAGATTTGGGACCCATGGGTCGGGTACCACGCAGTATTACTTTAAAGGGTCTGCGTTTCCTCACCCTACCTCACCAAACCTCTCAGCCCCAAGAGTGTCCACCCTTATGTCTGATCCAGCTGTGCGTCTAGATATGGTCAATCCAGGTTGCATCACTGCCCCTGAACGCATTGTGTAAGAATTTCTCTCTCTTACACTGTCTTTGTTTCATGGGTTTTTTAAAGTCATTTATTTTTATAATGGGGTTTAGCTGCTTTTCACTGCTGTGTTTATGCCGCTTTACACCCACTTGACACACTAACAGAGAGATATCAATACATAGGTTTTAAGCTTATTATTAGTCAGATATATTCTTGTGCAGTGAATAGGGCGTGTTGAGTCCAGTTCTCTGAGCAAGGAGTAGGTCTTGTCTATTACATATTGGGTTTATGGAACGGTATCTGAGCTAATTTGAAACCCTTGTTTTATGCATCACCCCACCTCACCTTTCCCGTTGAGCAGCCATAGTGTGTTTTCTGCATGTGTGACTCTGTTCTGTTTTGTAATTCAGTTCAAGTGTAACGGTTTTTACATTCCCTCTATCAGTGATACCTTATGAGAAGTGTCCTTTTCTGTGTGACTTATTTCACTTAGAATCGTCGTACCTAAATCCACTCATCATGCTGCTACTAGCCTTATGATATTGATTTCATGGCTGAGTGATATTTCATTGTACATAAGGACCACAACTTCTTTATCCATTTTTCTCTTTCCTGGGATATTGAAGGTGGAATGAAGTGGAGGTCCTTGTCAACAGAGCAGCCCTAAACTTTGGGGTGCTTGTGTCTTGCTGATTTTTCATTTTCCCAATTTATACCCCCATGAGTGGAAGTGCCCTATGCTCTCTAAGCTGTGTTTTTTAGGAGTTTCAGGACACACCGTACACTTCTCCAGAGTGGCTGTTGGCAATATACATCCTGCCCATCAGTGTAGCAAGGCTCCCATTTCTCCATGGCCTGTCCTGCATTTCTGGTTTTGACACGTTTTTCAGCATGGCCCTTTTGACCGATGGGTAGCGAGTCTTCTTTGGAGCGCTGATTTGCCTTTCCAGGTTGCTTGGTTGGCCAAAAAGGGCGTATGCGTTTTTTCCTGAATATATTCAGGAGAAAACGCATACGCCCTTTTTGGCAAAGGGCATCATTGTCAACGTTTTGCCGCTTTTCATGTGCTTTAAAGGCGATTCGAATCTACCTCCTGAAATCTGTTTCCTGCAATTCTGCCTTGATTTCAAATCCTCTTCTTTGCCTTCCCTCAATATATTTGTGGACGAGAGTTATCATTTATAACTCTGCAGGTTTGTGAATTGCAGTGCCCTGAAGCTCCATTTTACAACTCGCTTTTTTGAGCACTGGCCGCAAAAGCACAGGATGGCTTCAGGCCCTGTTCTGGTTCCGGGGGGGCAGGCTGAGCCTGTGGTTAATTCTTCTTCCTGATTGTAAAATAGAGTGACCTGTGCCTGTCCCAACACCAAGAGCTAGTCTCTCATTGGTTCCCCGTCTTCCCGTTCATCCTCAGGACAAATTGCAACCTGTATGGAACAGGAGGTTAAAGGTGCTGATCCTCCAAGTAGGGAGATTGCTAGTAAAGCATCTGGAATGGCGAACCCAGGCACAAGGAGATGAGAAATGAGGTGCGTTTTAGAAACCTTTTCCCATCACACGGTGTACCATCTTCTGGGTTTCTCATGCATGTTTTTGATGTAGGAAGATGCCCTTGAACCTGGAGATTTGGGACCCATGGGACGGGTACCACGCAGTATTACTTTAAAGGGTCTGCGTTTCCTCACCCTACCTCACCAAACCTCTCAGCCCCAAGAGTGTCCACCCTTATGTCTCATCCAGCTGTGCGTCTAGATATGGTCAATCCAGGTTGCATCACAGCCCCTGAACGCATTGTGTAAGAATTTCTCTCTCTTTCACTGTGTTTGTTTCATGGGTTTTTCAAAGTAATTTATTTTTATAATGGGGTTTAGCTGCTTTTCACTGCTGTGTTTATGCCGCTTTACACCCACTTGACACACTAACAGAGAGATATCAATACATAGGTTTTAAGATTATTACTAGTCAGATATATTCTTGTGCGGTGAATAGGGCGTGTTGAGTCCAGTTCTCTGAGCAAGGAGTAGGTCTTGTCTATTACATATTGGGTTTATGGAACGGTATCTGAGCTAATTTGAAACCCTTGTTTTATGCATCACCCCACCTCACCTTTCCCGTTAAGCAGCCATAGTGTGTTTTCTGCATGTGTGACTCTGTTCTGTTTTGTAATTCAGTTCAAGTGTAACGGTTTTTACATTCCCTCTATCAGTGATACCTTATGAGAAGTGTCCTTTTTTGTGTGACTTGTTTCACTTAGAATCGTCATACCTAAATCCACTCATCATGCTGCTACTAGCCTTATGACATTGATTTCATGGCTGAGTGATATTTCATTGTACATAAGGACCACAACTTCTTTATCCATTTTTCTCTTTCCTGGGATATTGAAGGTGGAATGAAGTGGAGGTCCTTTCAACAGAGCAGCCCTAAACTTTGGGGTGCTTGTGTCTTGCTGATTTTTCATTTTCCCAATTTATACCCCCATGAGTGGAAGTGCCCTATGCTCTCTAAGCTGTGTTTTTTAGATGTTTCAGGACTCACCATAGACTTCTCCAGAGTGTCTGTTGGCAATTTACATCCCGCCCATCAGTGTAGCAAGGCTCCCATTTCTCCATGGCCTGTCCTGCATTTCTGGTTTTGACACTTTTTTCAGCATGGCCCTTTTGACCGATGGGTAGCGAGTCTTCTTTGTAGCACTGATTTGCCTTTCCAGGTTGCTTGGTTGGCCAAAAAGGGCGTATGCCTTTTTTCCTGAATATATTCAGGAAAAAACGCATACGCCCTTTTTGGCCAAGGGCATCATTGTCAACGTTTTGCCGCTTTTCATGTGCTTTAAAGGCGATTCGAATCTACCTCCTGAAATCAGTTTCCTGCAATTCTGCCTTGATTTCAAATCCTCTTCTTTGCCTTCCCTCAATATATATGTGGACGAGAGTTATCATTTATAACTCTGCAGGTTTGTGAATTGCAGTGCCCTGAAGCTCCATTTTACAACTCGCTATTTTGAGCACTGGCCGCAAAAGCGCAGGATGGCTTCAGGCCCTGTTCTGGTTCCGGGGGGCAGGCTGAGCCTGTGGTTAATTCTTCTTCCTGATTGTAAAATAGAGTGACCTGTGCCTGTCCCGACACCAAGAGCTAGTCTCTCATTGGTTCCCCGTCTTCCCGTTCATCCTCAGGACAAATTGCAACCTGTACGGAACAGGAGGTTAAAGGTGCTGATGCTCCAAGTAGGGAGATTGCTCGTAAAGCATCTGGAATGGCGAACCCAGGCACAAGGAGATGAGAAATGAGGTGCATTTTAGAAACCTTTCCCCATCACACGGTGTACCATCTTCTGGGTTTCTCATGCATGTTTTCGATGTAGGAAGATGCCCTTGAACCTGGAGATTTGGGACCCATGGGACGGGTACCACGCAGTATTACTTTAAAGGGTCTGCGTTTCCTCACCCTACCTCACCAAACCTCTCAGCCCCAAGAGTGTCCACCCTTATGTCTCATCCAGCTGTGCGTCTAGATATGGTCAATCCAGGTTGCATCACAGCCCCTGAACGCATTGTGTAAGAATTTCGCTCTCTTTCACTGTCTTTGTTTCATGGGTTTTTCAAAGTAATTTATTTTTATAATGGGGTTTAGCTGCTTTTCACTGCTGTGTTTATGCCGCTTTACACCCACTTGACACACTAACAGAGAGATATCAATACATAGGTTTTAAGATTATTACTAGTCAGATATATTCTTGTGCGGTGAATAGGGCGTGTTGAGTCCAGTTCTCTGAGCAAGGAGTAGGTCTTGTCTATTACATATTGGGTTTATGGAACGGTATCTGAGCTAATTTGAAACCCTTGTTTTATGCATCACCCCACCTCACCTTTCCCGTTAAGCAGCCATAGTGTGTTTTCTGCATGTGTGACTCTGTTCTGTTTTGTAATTCAGTTCAAGTGTAACGGTTTTTACATTCCCTCTATCAGTGATACCTTATGAGAAGTGTCCTTTTCTGTGTGACTTGTTTCACTTAGAATCGTCATACCTAAATCCACTCATCATGCTGCTACTAGCCTTATGACATTGATTTCATGGCTGAGTGATATTTCATTGTACATAAGGACCACAACTTCTTTATCCATTTTTCTCTTTCCTGGGATATTGAAGGTGGAATGAAGTGGAGGTCCTTTCAACAGAGCAGCCCTAAACTTTGGGGTGCTTGTGTCTTGCTGATTTTTCATTTTCCCAATTTATAACCCCATGAGTGGAAGTGCCGTATGCTCTCTAAGCTGTGTTTTTTAGGTGTTTCAGGACACACCGTACACTTCTCCAGAGTGGCTGTTGGCAATTTACATCCCGCCCATCAGTGTAGCAAGGCTCCCATTTCTCCATGGCCTGTCCTGCATTTCTGGTTTTGACACTTTTTTCAGCATGGCCCTTTTGACCGATGGGTAGCGACTTTTCTTTGTAGCGCTGATTTGCCTTTCCAGCTTGCTTGGTTGGCCAAAAAGGGCGTATGCGTTTTTACCTGAATATATTCAGGAGAAAATGCATACGCCCTTTTTGGCCAAGGGCATCATTGTCAACGTTTTGCCGCTTTTCATGTGCTTTAAAGGCGATTCGAATCTACCTCCTGAAATCTGTTTCCTGCAATTCTGCCTTGATTTCAAATCCTCTTCTTTGCCTTCCCTCAATATATTTGTGGACGAGAGTTATCATTTATAACTCTGCAGGTTTGTGAATTGCAGTGCCCTGAAGCTCCATTTTACAACTCGCTTTTTTGAGAGCTGGCCGCAAAAGTGCATGATGGTTTCACGCCCTCTTCTGCTTCCGGGGGGCAGGCAGAACCTGTGGTTAATTCTTCTTCCTGATGGGAAAATAGAGTGACCTGTGCCTGTGTCCACACCAAGAGCTAGTCTCTCATTGGTTCCCCGTCTTCCCGTTCATCCTCAGGACAAATTGCAACCTGTACGGAACAGGAGGTTAAAGGTGCTGATGCTCCAAGTAGGGAGATTGCTAGTAAAGTGGCTGGAATGGCGAACCCGGGCACAAGGAGATGAGAAATGAGGTTCGTTTTAGAAACCTTTCCCCATCCCACGGTGTACCATCTTCTGGGTTTCTCATGCATGTTTTCGATGTAGGAAGATGCCCTTGAACCTGGAGATTTGGGACCCATGGGTCGGGTACCACGCACTATTACTTTAAAGGGTCTGCGTTTCCTCACCCTACCTCACCAAACCTCTCAGCCCCAAGAGTGTCCACCCTTATGTCTGATCCAGCTGTGCGTCTAGATATGGTCAATCCAGGTTGCATCACAGCCCCTGAACGCATTGTGTAAGAATTTCTCTCTCTTTCACTGTGTTTGTTTCATGGGTTTTTCAAAGTAATTTATTTTTATAATGGGGTTTAGCTGCTTTTCACTGCTGTGTTTATGCCGCTTTACACCCACTTGACACACTAAAAGAGAGATATCAATACATAGGTTTTAAGCTTATTACTAGTCAGATATATTCTTGTGCGGTGAATAGGGCAGGTTGAGTCCAGTTCTCTGAGCAAGGAGTAGGTCTTGTCTATTACATATTGGGTTTATGGAACGGTATCTGAGCTAATTTGAAACCCTTGTTTTATGCATCACCCCACCTCACCTTTCCCGTTAAGCAGCCATAGTGTGTTTTCTGCATGTGTGACTCTGTTCTGTTTTGTAATTCAGTTCAAGTGTAACGGTTTTTACATTCCCTCTATAAGTGATACCTTATGAGAAGTGTCCTTTTCTGTGTGACTTATTTCACTTAGAATCGTCGTACCTAAATCCACTCATCATGCTGCTACTAGCCTTATGACATTGATTTCATGGCTGAGTGATATTTCATTGTACATAAGGACCACAACTTCTTTATCCATTTTTCTCTTTCCTGGGATATTGAAGGTGGAATGAAGTGGAGGTCCTTTCAACAGAGCAGCCCTAAACTTTGGGGTGCTTGTGTCTTGCTGATTTTTCATTTTCCCAATTTATACCCCCATGAGTGGAAGTGCCCTATGCTCTCTAAGCTGTGTTTTTTAGATGTTTCAGGACTCACCATAGACTTCTCCAGAGTGTCTGTTGGCAATTTACATCCCGCCCATCAGTGTAGCAAGGCTCCCATTTCTCCATGGCCTGTCCTGCATTTCTGGTTTTGACACTTTTTTCAGCATGGCCCTTTTGACCGATGGGTAGCGAGTCTTCTTTGTAGCACTGATTTGCCTTTCCAGGTTGCTTGGTTGGCCAAAAAGGGCGTATGCCTTTTTTCCTGAATATATTCAGGAAAAAACGCATACGCCCTTTTTGGCCAAGGGCATCATTGTCAACGTTTTGCCGCTTTTCATGTGCTTTAAAGGCGATTCGAATCTACCTCCTGAAATCAGTTTCCTGCAATTCTGCCTTGATTTCAAATCCTCTTCTTTGCCTTCCCTCAATATATATGTGGACGAGAGTTATCATTTATAACTCTGCAGGTTTGTGAATTGCAGTGCCCTGAAGCTCCATTTTACAACTCGCTTTTTTGAGCACTGGCCGCAAAAGCGCAGGATGGCTTCAGGCCCTGTTCTGGTTCCGGGGGGCAGGCTGAGCCTGTGGTTAATTCTTCTTCCTGATTGTAAAATAGAGTGACCTGTGCCTGTCCCAAAACCAAGAGCTAGTCTCTCATTGGTTCCCCGTCTTCCCGTTCATCCTCAGGACAAATTGCAACCTGTACGGAACAGGAGGTTAAAGGTGCTGATGCTCCAAGTAGGGAGATTGCTCGTAAAGCATCTGGAATGGCGAACCCAGGCACAAGGAGATGAGAAATGAGGTGCATTTTAGAAACCTTTCCCCATCACACGGTGTACCATCTTCTGGGTTTCTCATGCATGTTTTCGATGTAGGAAGATGCCCTTGAACCTGGAGATTTGGGACCCATGGGACGGGTACCACGCAGTATTACTTTAAAGGGTCTGCGTTTCCTCACCCTACCTCACCAAACCTCTCAGCCCCAAGAGTGTCCACCCTTATGTCTCATCCAGCTGTGCGTCTAGATATGGTCAATCCAGGTTGCATCACAGCCCCTGATCGCATTGTGTAAGAATTTCTCTCTCTTTCACTGTCTTTGTTTCATGGGTTTTTCAAAGTAATTTATTTTTATAATGGGGTTTAGCTGCTTTTCACTGCTGTGTTTATGCCGCTTTACACCCACTTGACACACTAACAAAGAGATATCAATACATAGGTTTTAAGATTATTACTAGTCAGATATATTCTTGTGTGGTGAATAGGGCGTGTTGAGTCCAGTTCTCTGAGCAAGGAGTAGGTATTGTCTATTACATATTGGGTTTATGGAACGGTATCTGAGCTAATTTGAAACCCTTGTTTTATGCATCACCCCACCTCACCTTTCCCGTTAAGCAGCCATAGTGTGTTTTCTGCATGTGTGACTCTGTTCTGTTTTGTAATTCAGTTCAAGTGTAACGGTTTTTACATTCCCTCTATAAGTGATACCTTATGAGAAGTGTCCTTTTCTGTGTGACTTATTTCACTTAGAATCGTCGTACCTAAATCCACTCATCATGCTGCTACTAGCCTTATGACATTGATTTCATGGCTGAGTGATATTTCATTGTACATAAGGACCACAACTTCTTTATCCATTTTTCTCTTTCCTGGGATATTGAAGGTGGAATGAAGTGGAGGTCCTTGTCAACAGAGCAGCCCTAAACTTTGGGGTGCTTGTGTCTTGCTGATTTTTCATTTTCCCAATTTATACCCCCATGAGTGGAAGTGCCCTATGCTCTCTAAGCTGTGTTTTTTAGGTGTTTCAGGACACACCGTACACTTCCCCAGAGTGGCTGTTGGCTATTTACATCCTGCCCATCAGTGTAGCAAGGCTCCCATTACTCCATGGCCTGTCCTGCATTTCTGGTTTTGACACGTTTTTCAGCATGGCCCTTTTGACCGATGGGTAGCGAGTCTTCTTTGGAGCGCTGATTTGCCTTTCCAGGTTGCTTGGTTGGCCAAAAAGGGCGTATGCGTTTTTTCCTGAATATATTCAGGAGAAAACGCATACGCCCTTTTTGGCCAAGGGCATCATTGTCAACGTTTTGCCGCTTTTCATGTGCTTTAAAGGCGATTCGAATCTACCTCCTGAAATCTGTTTCCTGCAATTCTGCCTTGATTTCAAATCCCCTTCTTTGCCTTCCCTCAAAATATTTGTGGACGAGCGTTATCATTTATAACTCTGAAGGTTTGTGAATTGCAGTGACCTGAAGCTCCATTTTACAACTCGCTTTTTTGAGAGCTGGCCGCAAAAGTGCAGGATGGTTTCACGCCCTCTTCTGCTTCCGGGGGGCAGGCTGAGCCTGTGGTTAATTCTTCTTCCTGATGGGAAAATAGAGTGACCTGTGCCTGTCCCAAAACCAAGAGCTAGTCTCTCATTGGTTCCCCGTCTTCCCGTTCATCCTCAGGACAAATTGCAACCTGTACGGAACAGGAGGTTAAAGGTGCTGATGCTCCAAGTAGGGAGATTGCTAGTAAAGCATCTGGAATGGCGAACCCAGGCACAAGGAGATGAGAAATGAGGTGCGTTTTAGAAACCTTTCCCCATCACACGGTGTACCATCTTCTGGGTTTCTCATGCATGTTTTCGATGTAGGAAGATGCCCTTGAACCTGGAGATTTGGGACCCATGGGACGGGTACCACGCAGTATTACTTTAAAGGGTCTGCGTTTCCTCACCCTACCTCACCAAACCTCTCAGCCCCAAGAGTGTCCACCCTTATGTCTCATCCAGCTGTGCGTCTAGATATGGTCAATCCAGGTTGCATCACAGCCCCTGAACGCATTGTGTAAGAATTTCTCTCTCTTTCACTGTCTTTGTTTCATGGGTTTTTCAAAGTAATTTATTTTAATAATGGGGTTTAGCTGCTTTTCACTGCTGTGTTTATGCCGCTTTACACCCACTTGACACACTAACAGAGAGATATCAATACATAGGTTTTAAGATTATTACTAGTCAGATATATTCTTGTGCGGTGAATAGGGCGTGTTGAGTCCAGTTCTCTGAGCAAGGAGTAGGTCTTGTCTATTACATATTGGGTTTATGGAACGGTATCTGAGCTAATTTGATACCCTTGTTTTATGTATCACCCCACCTCACCTTTCCCGTTAAGCAGCCATAGTGTGTTTTCTGCATGTGTGACTCTTTTCTGTTCTGTAATTCAGTTCAAGTGTAACGGTTTTTACATTCCCTCTATCAGTGATACCTTATGAGAAGTGTCCTTTTCTGTGTGACTTATTTCACTTAGAATCGTCGTACCTAAATCCACTCATCATGCTGCTACTAGCCT
Organism: Balaenoptera borealis; assembly: GCF_965194805.1. Taxonomy (NCBI): domain Eukaryota; kingdom Metazoa; phylum Chordata; class Mammalia; order Artiodactyla; family Balaenopteridae; genus Balaenoptera; species Balaenoptera borealis. The sequence continues at coordinate 994,027 of NW_028124001.1, read as the reverse complement.
TATGATATTGATTTCATGGCTGAGTGATATTTCATTGTACATAAGGACCACAACTTCTTTATCCATTTTTCTCTTTCCTGGGATATTTAAGGTGGAATGAAGTGGAGGTCCTTGTCAACAGAGCAGCCCTAAACTTTGGGGTGCTTGTGTCTTGCTGATTTTTCATTTTCCCAATTTATACCCCCATGAGTGGAAGTGCCCTATGCTCTCTAAGCTGTGTTTTTTAGGAGTTTCAGGACACACCGTACACTTCTCCAGAGTGGCTGTTGGCAATATACATCCTGCCCATCAGTGTAGCAAGGCTCCCATTTCTCCATGGCCTGTCCTGCATTTCTGGTTTTGACACGTTTTTCAGCATGGCCCTTTTGACCGATGGGTAGCGAGTCTTCTTTGGAGCGCTGATTTGCCTTTCCAGGTTGCTTGGTTGGCCAAAAAGGGCGTATGCGTTTTTTCCTGAATATATTCAGGAGAAAACGCATACGCCCTTTTTGGCAAAGGGCATCATTGTCAACGTTTTGCCGCTTTTCATGTGCTTTAAAGGCGATTCGAATCTACCTCCTGAAATGTGTTTCCTGCAATTCTGCCTTGATTTCAAATCCTCTTCTTTGCCTTCCCTCAATATATTTGTGGACGAGAGTTATCATTTATAACTCTGCAGGTTTGTGAATTGCAGTGCCCTGAAGCTCCATTTTACAACTCGCTTTTTTGAGCACTGGCCGCAAAAGCACAGGATGGCTTCAGGCCCTGTTCTGGTTCCGGGGGGCAGGCTGAGCCTGTGGTTAATTCTTCTTCCTGATTGTAAAATAGAGTGACCTGTGCCTGTCCCAACACCAAGAGCTAGTCTCTCATTGGTTCACCGTCTTCCCGTTCATCCTCAGGACAAATTGCAACCTGTATGGAACAGGAGGTTAAAGGTGCTGATCCTCCAAGTAGGGAGATTGCTAGTAAAGCATCTGGAATGGCGAACCCAGGCACAAGGAGATGAGAAATGAGGTGCGTTTTAGAAACCTTTCCCCATCATACGGTGTACCATCTTCTGGGTTTCTCATGCATGTTTTCGATGTAGGAAGATGCCCTTGAACCTGGAGATTTGGGACCCATGGGTCGGGTACCACGCAGTATTACTTTAAAGGGTCTGCGTTTCCTCACCCTACCTCACCAAACCTCTCAGCCCCAAGAGTGTCCACCCTTATGTCTGATCCAGCTGTGCGTCTAGATATGGTCAATCCAGGTTGCATCACTGCCCCTGAACGCATTGTGTAAGAATTTCTCTCTCTTACACTGTCTTTGTTTCATGGGTTTTTTAAAGTCATTTATTTTTATAATGGGGTTTAGCTGCTTTTCACTGCTGTGTTTATGCCGCTTTACACCCACTTGACACACTAACAGAGAGATATCAATACATAGGTTTTAAGCTTATTATTAGTCAGATATATTCTTGTGCAGTGAATAGGGCGTGTTGAGTCCAGTTCTCTGAGCAAGGAGTAGGTCTTGTCTATTACATATTGGGTTTATGGAACGGTATCTGAGCTAATTTGAAACCCTTGTTTTATGCATCACCCCACCTCACCTTTCCCGTTGAGCAGCCATAGTGTGTTTTCTGCATGTGTGACTCTGTTCTGTTTTGTAATTCAGTTCAAGTGTAACGGTTTTTACATTCCCTCTATCAGTGATACCTTATGAGAAGTGTCCTTTTCTGTGTGACTTATTTCACTTAGAATCGTCGTACCTAAATCCACTCATCATGCTGCTACTAGCCTTATGATATTGATTTCATGGCTGAGTGATATTTCATTGTACATAAGGACCACAACTTCTTTATCCATTTTTCTCTTTCCTGGGATATTGAAGGTGGAATGAAGTGGAGGTCCTTGTCAACAGAGCAGCCCTAAACTTTGGGGTGCTTGTGTCTTGCTGATTTTTCATTTTCCCAATTTATACCCCCATGAGTGGAAGTGCCCTATGCTCTCTAAGCTGTGTTTTTTAGGAGTTTCAGGACACACCGTACACTTCTCCAGAGTGGCTGTTGGCAATATACATCCTGCCCATCAGTGTAGCAAGGCTCCCATTTCTCCATGGCCTGTCCTGCATTTCTGGTTTTGACACGTTTTTCAGCATGGCCCTTTTGACCGATGGGTAGCGAGTCTTCTTTGGAGCGCTGATTTGCCTTTCCAGGTTGCTTGGTTGGCCAAAAAGGGCGTATGCGTTTTTTCCTGAATATATTCAGGAGAAAACGCATACGCCCTTTTTGGCAAAGGGCATCATTGTCAACGTTTTGCCGCTTTTCATGTGCTTTAAAGGCGATTCGAATCTACCTCCTGAAATCTGTTTCCTGCAATTCTGCCTTGATTTCAAATCCTCTTCTTTGCCTTCCCTCAATATATTTGTGGACGAGAGTTATCATTTATAACTCTGCAGGTTTGTGAATTGCAGTGCCCTGAAGCTCCATTTTACAACTCGCTTTTTTGAGCACTGGCCGCAAAAGCACAGGATGGCTTCAGGCCCTGTTCTGGTTCCGGGGGGGCAGGCTGAGCCTGTGGTTAATTCTTCTTCCTGATTGTAAAATAGAGTGACCTGTGCCTGTCCCAACACCAAGAGCTAGTCTCTCATTGGTTCCCCGTCTTCCCGTTCATCCTCAGGACAAATTGCAACCTGTATGGAACAGGAGGTTAAAGGTGCTGATCCTCCAAGTAGGGAGATTGCTAGTAAAGCATCTGGAATGGCGAACCCAGGCACAAGGAGATGAGAAATGAGGTGCGTTTTAGAAACCTTTTCCCATCACACGGTGTACCATCTTCTGGGTTTCTCATGCATGTTTTTGATGTAGGAAGATGCCCTTGAACCTGGAGATTTGGGACCCATGGGACGGGTACCACGCAGTATTACTTTAAAGGGTCTGCGTTTCCTCACCCTACCTCACCAAACCTCTCAGCCCCAAGAGTGTCCACCCTTATGTCTCATCCAGCTGTGCGTCTAGATATGGTCAATCCAGGTTGCATCACAGCCCCTGAACGCATTGTGTAAGAATTTCTCTCTCTTTCACTGTGTTTGTTTCATGGGTTTTTCAAAGTAATTTATTTTTATAATGGGGTTTAGCTGCTTTTCACTGCTGTGTTTATGCCGCTTTACACCCACTTGACACACTAACAGAGAGATATCAATACATAGGTTTTAAGATTATTACTAGTCAGATATATTCTTGTGCGGTGAATAGGGCGTGTTGAGTCCAGTTCTCTGAGCAAGGAGTAGGTCTTGTCTATTACATATTGGGTTTATGGAACGGTATCTGAGCTAATTTGAAACCCTTGTTTTATGCATCACCCCACCTCACCTTTCCCGTTAAGCAGCCATAGTGTGTTTTCTGCATGTGTGACTCTGTTCTGTTTTGTAATTCAGTTCAAGTGTAACGGTTTTTACATTCCCTCTATCAGTGATACCTTATGAGAAGTGTCCTTTTTTGTGTGACTTGTTTCACTTAGAATCGTCATACCTAAATCCACTCATCATGCTGCTACTAGCCTTATGACATTGATTTCATGGCTGAGTGATATTTCATTGTACATAAGGACCACAACTTCTTTATCCATTTTTCTCTTTCCTGGGATATTGAAGGTGGAATGAAGTGGAGGTCCTTTCAACAGAGCAGCCCTAAACTTTGGGGTGCTTGTGTCTTGCTGATTTTTCATTTTCCCAATTTATACCCCCATGAGTGGAAGTGCCCTATGCTCTCTAAGCTGTGTTTTTTAGATGTTTCAGGACTCACCATAGACTTCTCCAGAGTGTCTGTTGGCAATTTACATCCCGCCCATCAGTGTAGCAAGGCTCCCATTTCTCCATGGCCTGTCCTGCATTTCTGGTTTTGACACTTTTTTCAGCATGGCCCTTTTGACCGATGGGTAGCGAGTCTTCTTTGTAGCACTGATTTGCCTTTCCAGGTTGCTTGGTTGGCCAAAAAGGGCGTATGCCTTTTTTCCTGAATATATTCAGGAAAAAACGCATACGCCCTTTTTGGCCAAGGGCATCATTGTCAACGTTTTGCCGCTTTTCATGTGCTTTAAAGGCGATTCGAATCTACCTCCTGAAATCAGTTTCCTGCAATTCTGCCTTGATTTCAAATCCTCTTCTTTGCCTTCCCTCAATATATATGTGGACGAGAGTTATCATTTATAACTCTGCAGGTTTGTGAATTGCAGTGCCCTGAAGCTCCATTTTACAACTCGCTATTTTGAGCACTGGCCGCAAAAGCGCAGGATGGCTTCAGGCCCTGTTCTGGTTCCGGGGGGCAGGCTGAGCCTGTGGTTAATTCTTCTTCCTGATTGTAAAATAGAGTGACCTGTGCCTGTCCCGACACCAAGAGCTAGTCTCTCATTGGTTCCCCGTCTTCCCGTTCATCCTCAGGACAAATTGCAACCTGTACGGAACAGGAGGTTAAAGGTGCTGATGCTCCAAGTAGGGAGATTGCTCGTAAAGCATCTGGAATGGCGAACCCAGGCACAAGGAGATGAGAAATGAGGTGCATTTTAGAAACCTTTCCCCATCACACGGTGTACCATCTTCTGGGTTTCTCATGCATGTTTTCGATGTAGGAAGATGCCCTTGAACCTGGAGATTTGGGACCCATGGGACGGGTACCACGCAGTATTACTTTAAAGGGTCTGCGTTTCCTCACCCTACCTCACCAAACCTCTCAGCCCCAAGAGTGTCCACCCTTATGTCTCATCCAGCTGTGCGTCTAGATATGGTCAATCCAGGTTGCATCACAGCCCCTGATCGCATTGTGTAAGAATTTCTCTCTCTTTCACTGTCTTTGTTTCATGGGTTTTTCAAAGTAATTTATTTTTATAATGGGGTTTAGCTGCTTTTCACTGCTGTGTTTATGCCGCTTTACACCCACTTGACACACTAACAAAGAGATATCAATACATAGGTTTTAAGATTATTACTAGTCAGATATATTCTTGTGTGGTGAATAGGGCGTGTTGAGTCCAGTTCTCTGAGCAAGGAGTAGGTATTGTCTATTACATATTGGGTTTATGGAACGGTATCTGAGCTAATTTGAAACCCTTGTTTTATGCATCACCCCACCTCACCTTTCCCGTTAAGCAGCCATAGTGTGTTTTCTGCATGTGTGACTCTGTTCTGTTTTGTAATTCAGTTCAAGTGTAACGGTTTTTACATTCCCTCTATAAGTGATACCTTATGAGAAGTGTCCTTTTCTGTGTGACTTATTTCACTTAGAATCGTCGTACCTAAATCCACTCATCATGCTGCTACTAGCCTTATGACATTGATTTCATGGCTGAGTGATATTTCATTGTACATAAGGACCACAACTTCTTTATCCATTTTTCTCTTTCCTGGGATATTGAAGGTGGAATGAAGTGGAGGTCCTTGTCAACAGAGCAGCCCTAAACTTTGGGGTGCTTGTGTCTTGCTGATTTTTCATTTTCCCAATTTATACCCCCATGAGTGGAAGTGCCCTATGCTCTCTAAGCTGTGTTTTTTAGGTGTTTCAGGACACACCGTACACTTCCCCAGAGTGGCTGTTGGCTATTTACATCCTGCCCATCAGTGTAGCAAGGCTCCCATTACTCCATGGCCTGTCCTGCATTTCTGGTTTTGACACGTTTTTCAGCATGGCCCTTTTGACCGATGGGTAGCGAGTCTTCTTTGGAGCGCTGATTTGCCTTTCCAGGTTGCTTGGTTGGCCAAAAAGGGCGTATGCGTTTTTTCCTGAATATATTCAGGAGAAAACGCATACGCCCTTTTTGGCCAAGGGCATCATTGTCAACGTTTTGCCGCTTTTCATGTGCTTTAAAGGCGATTCGAATCTACCTCCTGAAATCTGTTTCCTGCAATTCTGCCTTGATTTCAAATCCCCTTCTTTGCCTTCCCTCAAAATATTTGTGGACGAGCGTTATCATTTATAACTCTGAAGGTTTGTGAATTGCAGTGACCTGAAGCTCCATTTTACAACTCGCTTTTTTGAGAGCTGGCCGCAAAAGTGCAGGATGGTTTCACGCCCTCTTCTGCTTCCGGGGGGCAGGCTGAGCCTGTGGTTAATTCTTCTTCCTGATGGGAAAATAGAGTGACCTGTGCCTGTCCCAAAACCAAGAGCTAGTCTCTCATTGGTTCCCCGTCTTCCCGTTCATCCTCAGGACAAATTGCAACCTGTACGGAACAGGAGGTTAAAGGTGCTGATGCTCCAAGTAGGGAGATTGCTAGTAAAGCATCTGGAATGGCGAACCCAGGCACAAGGAGATGAGAAATGAGGTGCGTTTTAGAAACCTTTCCCCATCACACGGTGTACCATCTTCTGGGTTTCTCATGCATGTTTTCGATGTAGGAAGATGCCCTTGAACCTGGAGATTTGGGACCCATGGGACGGGTACCACGCAGTATTACTTTAAAGGGTCTGCGTTTCCTCACCCTACCTCACCAAACCTCTCAGCCCCAAGAGTGTCCACCCTTATGTCTCATCCAGCTGTGCGTCTAGATATGGTCAATCCAGGTTGCATCACAGCCCCTGAACGCATTGTGTAAGAATTTCTCTCTCTTTCACTGTCTTTGTTTCATGGGTTTTTCAAAGTAATTTATTTTAATAATGGGGTTTAGCTGCTTTTCACTGCTGTGTTTATGCCGCTTTACACCCACTTGACACACTAACAGAGAGATATCAATACATAGGTTTTAAGATTATTACTAGTCAGATATATTCTTGTGCGGTGAATAGGGCGTGTTGAGTCCAGTTCTCTGAGCAAGGAGTAGGTCTTGTCTATTACATATTGGGTTTATGGAACGGTATGTGAGCTAATTTGATACCCTTGTTTTATGTATCACCCCACCTCACCTTTCCCGTTAAGCAGCCATAGTGTGTTTTCTGCATGTGTGACTCTTTTCTGTTCTGTAATTCAGTTCAAGTGTAACGGTTTTTACATTCCCTCTATCAGTGATACCTTATGAGAAGTGTCCTTTTCTGTGTGACTTATTTCACTTAGAATCGTCGTACCTAAATCCACTCATCATGCTGCTACTATCCTTATGATATTGATTTCATGGCTGAGTGATATTTCATTGTACATAAGGACCACAACTTCTTTATCCATTTTTCTCTTTCCTGGGATATTGAAGGTGGAATGAAGTGGAGGTCCTTGTCAACAGAGCAGCCCTAAACTTTGGGGTGCTTGTGTCTTGCTGATTTTTCATTTTCCCAATTTATACCCCCATGAGTGGAAGTGCCCTATGCTCTCTAAGCTGTGTTTTTTAGGAGTTTCAGGACACACCGTACACTTCTCCAGAGTGGCTGTTGGCAATATACATCCTGCCCATCAGTGTAGCAAGGCTCCCATTTCTCCATGGCCTGTCCTGCATTTCTGGTTTTGACACGTTTTTCAGCATGGCCCTTTTGACCGATGGGTAGCGAGTCTTCTTTGGAGCGCTGATTTGCCTTTCCAGGTTGCTTGGTTGGCCAAAAAGGGCGTATGCGTTTTTTCCTGAATATATTCAGGAGAAAACGCATACGCCCTTTTTGGCAAAGGGCATCATTGTCAACGTTTTGCCGCTTTTCATGTGCTTTAAAGGCGATTCGAATCTACCTCCTGAAATGTGTTTCCTGCAATTCTGCCTTGATTTCAAATCCTCTTCTTTGCCTTCCCTCAATATATTTGTGGACGAGAGTTATCATTTATAACTCTGCAGGTTTGTGAATTGCAGTGCCCTGAAGCTCCATTTTACAACTCGCTTTTTTGAGCACTGGCCGCAAAAGCACAGGATGGCTTCAGGCCCTGTTCTGGTTCCGGGGGGCAGGCTGAGCCTGTGGTTAATTCTTCTTCCTGATTGTAAAATAGAGTGACCTGTGCCTGTCCCAACACCAAGAGCTAGTCTCTCATTGGTTCACCGTCTTCCCGTTCATCCTCAGGACAAATTGCAACCTGTATGGAACAGGAGGTTAAAGGTGCTGATCCTCCAAGTAGGGAGATTGCTAGTAAAGCATCTGGAATGGCGAACCCAGGCACAAGGAGATGAGAAATGAGGTGCGTTTTAGAAACCTTTCCCCATCATACGGTGTACCATCTTCTGGGTTTCTCATGCATGTTTTCGATGTAGGAAGATGCCCTTGAACCTGGAGATTTGGGACCCATGGGTCGGGTACCACGCAGTATTACTTTAAAGGGTCTGCGTTTCCTCACCCTACCTCACCAAACCTCTCAGCCCCAAGAGTGTCCACCCTTATGTCTGATCCAGCTGTGCGTCTAGATATGGTCAATCCAGGTTGCATCACTGCCCCTGAACGCATTGTGTAAGAATTTCTCTCTCTTACACTGTCTTTGTTTCATGGGTTTTTTAAAGTCATTTATTTTTATAATGGGGTTTAGCTGCTTTTCACTGCTGTGTTTATGCCGCTTTACACCCACTTGACACACTAACAGAGAGATATCAATACATAGGTTTTAAGCTTATTATTAGTCAGATATATTCTTGTGCAGTGAATAGGGCGTGTTGAGTCCAGTTCTCTGAGCAAGGAGTAGGTCTTGTCTATTACATATTGGGTTTATGGAACGGTATCTGAGCTAATTTGAAACCCTTGTTTTATGCATCACCCCACCTCACCTTTCCCGTTAAGCAGCCATAGTGTGTTTTCTGCATGTGTGACTCTGTTCTGTTTTGTAATTCAGTTCAAGTGTAACGGTTTTTACATTCCCTCTATCAGTGATACCTTATGAGAAGTGTCCTTTTCTGTGTGACTTATTTCACTTAGAATCGTCGTACCTAAATCCACTCATCATGCTGCTACTAGCCTTATGATATTGATTTCATGGCTGAGTGATATTTCATTGTACATAAGGACCACAACTTCTTTATCCATTTTTCTCTTTCCTGGGATATTGAAGGTGGAATGAAGTGGAGGTCCTTGTCAACAGAGCAGCCCTAAACTTTGGGGTGCTTGTGTCTTGCTGATTTTTCATTTTCCCAATTTATACCCCCATGAGTGGAAGTGCCCTATGCTCTCTAAGCTGTGTTTTTTAGGTGTTTCAGGACACACCGTACACTTCCCCAGAGTGGCTGTTGGCTATTTACATCCTGCCCATCAGTGTAGCAAGGCTCCCATTACTCCATGGCCTGTCCTGCATTTCTGGTTTTGACACGTTTTTCAGCATGGCCCTTTTGACCGATGGGTAGCGAGTCTTCTTTGGAGCGCTGATTTGCCTTTCCAGGTTGCTTGGTTGGCCAAAAAGGGCGTATGCGTTTTTTCCTGAATATATTCAGGAAAAAACGCATACGCCCTTTTTGGCCAAGGGCATCATTGTCAACGTTTTGCCGCTTTACATGTGCTTTAAAGGCGATTCGAATCTACCTCCTGAAATCTGTTTCCTGCAATTCTGCCTTGATTTCAAATCCCCTTCTTTGCCTTCCCTCAAAATATTTGTGGACGAGCGTTATCATTTATAACTCTGAAGGTTTGTGAATTGCAGTGACCTGAAGCTCCATTTTACAACTCGCTTTTTTGAGAGCTGGCCGCAAAAGTGCAGGATGGTTTCACGCCCTCTTCTGCTTCCGGGGGGCAGGCTGAGCCTGTGGTTAATTCTTCTTCCTGATGGGAAAATAGAGTGACCTGTGCCTGTCCCAAAACCAAGAGCTAGTCTCTCATTGGTTCCCCGTCTTCCCGTTCATCCTCAGGACAAATTGCAACCTGTACGGAACAGGAGGTTAAAGGTGCTGATGCTCCAAGTAGGGAGATTGCTAGTAAAGCATCTGGAATGGCGAACCCAGGCACAAGGAGATGAGAAATGAGGTGCGTTTTAGAAACCTTTCCCCATCACACGGTGTACCATCTTCTGGGTTTCTCATGCATGTTTTCGATGTAGGAAGATGCCCTTGAACCTGGAGATTTGGGACCCATGGGACGGGTACCACGCAGTATTACTTTAAAGGGTCTGCGTTTCCTCACCCTACCTCACCAAACCTCTCAGCCCCAAGAGTGTCCACCCTTATGTCTCATCCAGCTGTGCGTCTAGATATGGTCAATCCAGGTTGCATCACAGCCCCTGAACGCATTGTGTAAGAATTTCTCTCTCTTTCACTGTCTTTGTTTCATGGGTTTTTCAAAGTAATTTATTTTAATAATGGGGTTTAGCTGCTTTTCACTGCTGTGTTTATGCCGCTTTACACCCACTTGACACACTAACAGAGAGATATCAATACATAGGTTTTAAGATTATTACTAGTCAGATATATTCTTGTGCGGTGAATAGGGCGTGTTGAGTCCAGTTCTCTGAGCAAGGAGTAGGTCTTGTCTATTACATATTGGGTTTATGGAACGGTATCTGAGCTAATTTGATACCCTTGTTTTATGTATCACCCCACCTCACCTTTCCCGTTAAGCAGCCATAGTGTGTTTTCTGCATGTGTGACTCTTTTCTGTTCTGTAATTCAGTTCAAGTGTAACGGTTTTTACATTCCCTCTATCAGTGATACCTTATGAGAAGTGTCCTTTTCTGTGTGACTTATTTCACTTAGAATCGTCGTACCTAAATCCACTCATCATGCTGCTACTAGCCTTATGATATTGATTTCATGGCTGAGTGATATTTCATTGTACATAAGGACCACAACTTCTTTATCCATTTTTCTCTTTCCTGGGATATTGAAGGTGGAATGAAGTGGAGGTCCTTGTCAACAGAGCAGCCCTAAACTTTGGGGTGCTTGTGTCTTGCTGATTTTTCATTTTCCCAATTTATACCCCCATGAGTGGAAGTGCCCTATGCTCTCTAAGCTGTGTTTTTTAGGAGTTTCAGGACACACCGTACACTTCTCCAGAGTGGCTGTTGGCAATATACATCCTGCCCATCAGTGTAGCAAGGCTCCCATTTCTCCATGGCCTGTCCTGCATTTCTGGTTTTGACACGTTTTTCAGCATGGCCCTTTTGACCGATGGGTAGCGAGTCTTCTTTGGAGCGCTGATTTGCCTTTCCAGGTTGCTTGGTTGGCCAAAAAGGGCGTATGCGTTTTTTCCTGAATATATTCAGGAGAAAACGCATACGCCCTTTTTGGCAAAGGGCATCATTGTCAACGTTTTGCCGCTTTTCATGTGCTTTAAAGGCGATTCGAATCTACCTCCTGAAATGTGTTTCCTGCAATTCTGCCTTGATTTCAAATCCTCTTCTTTGCCTTCCCTCAATATATTTGTGGACGAGAGTTATCATTTATAACTCTGCAGGTTTGTGAATTGCAGTGCCCTGAAGCTCCATTTTACAACTCGCTTTTTTGAGCACTGGCCGCAAAAGCACAGGATGGCTTCAGGCCCTGTTCTGGTTCCGGGGGGCAGGCTGAGCCTGTGGTTAATTCTTCTTCCTGATTGTAAAATAGAGTGACCTGTGCCTGTCCCAACACCAAGAGCTAGTCTCTCATTGGTTCACCGTCTTCCCGTTCATCCTCAGGACAAATTGCAACCTGTATGGAACAGGAGGTTAAAGGTGCTGATCCTCCAAGTAGGGAGATTGCTAGTAAAGCATCTGGAATGGCGAACCCAGGCACAAGGAGATGAGAAATGAGGTGCGTTTTAGAAACCTTTCCCCATCATACGGTGTACCATCTTCTGGGTTTCTCATGCATGTTTTCGATGTAGGAAGATGCCCTTGAACCTGGAGATTTGGGACCCATGGGTCGGGTACCACGCAGTATTACTTTAAAGGGTCTGCGTTTCCTCACCCTACCTCACCAAACCTCTCAGCCCCAAGAGTGTCCACCCTTATGTCTGATCCAGCTGTGCGTCTAGATATGGTCAATCCAGGTTGCATCACTGCCCCTGAACGCATTGTGTAAGAATTTCTCTCTCTTACACTGTCTTTGTTTCATGGGTTTTTTAAAGTCATTTATTTTTATAATGGGGTTTAGCTGCTTTTCACTGCTGTGTTTATGCCGCTTTACACCCACTTGACACACTAACAGAGAGATATCAATACATAGGTTTTAAGCTTATTATTAGTCAGATATATTCTTGTGCAGTGAATAGGGCGTGTTGAGTCCAGTTCTCTGAGCAAGGAGTAGGTCTTGTCTATTACATATTGGGTTTATGGAACGGTATCTGAGCTAATTTGAAACCCTTGTTTTATGCATCACCCCACCTCACCTTTCCCGTTAAGCAGCCATAGTGTGTTTTCTGCATGTGTGACTCTGTTCTGTTTTGTAATTCAGTTCAAGTGTAACGGTTTTTACATTCCCTCTATCAGTGATACCTTATGAGAAGTGTCCTTTTCTGTGTGACTTATTTCACTTAGAATCGTCGTACCTAAATCCACTCATCATGCTGCTACTAGCCTTATGATATTGATTTCATGGCTGAGTGATATTTCATTGTACATAAGGACCACAACTTCTTTATCCATTTTTCTCTTTCCTGGGATATTGAAGGTGGAATGAAGTGGAGGTCCTTGTCAACAGAGCAGCCCTAAACTTTGGGGTGCTTGTGTCTTGCTGATTTTTCATTTTCCCAATTTATACCCCCATGAGTGGAAGTGCCCTATGCTCTCTAAGCTGTGTTTTTTAGGAGTTTCAGGACACACCGTACACTTCTCCAGAGTGGCTGTTGGCAATATACATCCTGCCCATCAGTGTAGCAAGGCTCCCATTTCTCCATGGCCTGTCCTGCATTTCTGGTTTTGACACGTTTTTCAGCATGGCCCTTTTGACCGATGGGTAGCGAGTCTTCTTTGGAGCGCTGATTTGCCTTTCCAGGTTGCTTGGTTGGCCAAAAAGGGCGTATGCGTTTTTTCCTGAATATATTCAGGAGAAAACGCATACGCCCTTTTTGGCAAAGGGCATCATTGTCAACGTTTTGCCGCTTTTCATGTGCTTTAAAGGCGATTCGAATCTACCTCCTGAAATCTGTTTCCTGCAATTCTGCCTTGATTTCAAATCCTCTTCTTTGCCTTCCCTCAATATATTTGTGGACGAGAGTTATCATTTATAACTCTGCAGGTTTGTGAATTGCAGTGCCCTGAAGCTCCATTTTACAACTCGCTTTTTTGAGCACTGGCCGCAAAAGCACAGGATGGCTTCAGGCCCTGTTCTGGTTCCGGGGGGGCAGGCTGAGCCTGTGGTTAATTCTTCTTCCTGATTGTAAAATAGAGTGACCTGTGCCTGTCCCAACACCAAGAGCTAGTCTCTCATTGGTTCCCCGTCTTCCCGTTCATCCTCAGGACAAATTGCAACCTGTATGGAACAGGAGGTTAAAGGTGCTGATCCTCCAAGTAGGGAGATTGCTAGTAAAGCATCTGGAATGGCGAACCCAGGCACAAGGAGATGAGAAATGAGGTGCGTTTTAGAAACCTTTTCCCATCACACGGTGTACCATCTTCTGGGTTTCTCATGCATGTTTTTGATGTAGGAAGATGCCCTTGAACCTGGAGATTTGGGACCCATGGGACGGGTACCACGCAGTATTACTTTAAAGGGTCTGCGTTTCCTCACCCTACCTCACCAAACCTCTCAGCCCCAAGAGTGTCCACCCTTATGTCTGATCCAGCTGTGCGTCTAGATATGGTCAATCCAGGTTGCATCACAGCCCCTGAACGCATTGTGTAAGAATTTCTCTCTCTTTCACTGTGTTTGTTTCATGGGTTTTTCAAAGTAATTTATTTTTATAATGGGGTTTAGCTGCTTTTCACTGCTGTGTTTATGCCGCTTTACACCCACTTGACACACTAACAGAGAGATATCAATACATAGGTTTTAAGATTATTACTAGTCAGATATATTCTTGTGCGGTGAATAGGGCGTGTTGAGTCCAGTTCTCTGAGCAAGGAGTAGGTCTTGTCTATTACATATTGGGTTTATGGAACGGTATCTGAGCTAATTTGAAACCCTTGTTTTATGCATCACCCCACCTCACCTTTCCCGTTAAGCAGCCATAGTGTGTTTTCTGCATGTGTGACTCTGTTCTGTTTTGTAATTCAGTTCAAGTGTAACGGTTTTTACATTCCCTCTATCAGTGATACCTTATGAGAAGTGTCCTTTTCTGTGTGACTTGTTTCACTTAGAATCGTCATACCTAAATCCACTCATCATGCTGCTACTAGCCTTATGACATTGATTTCATGGCTGAGTGATATTTCATTGTACATAAGGACCACAACTTCTTTATCCATTTTTCTCTTTCCTGGGATATTGAAGGTGGAATGAAGTGGAGGTCCTTTCAACAGAGCAGCCCTAAACTTTGGGGTGCTTGTGTCTTGCTGATTTTTCATTTTCCCAATTTATACCCCCATGAGTGGAAGTGCCCTATGCTCTCTAAGCTGTGTTTTTTAGATGTTTCAGGACTCACCATAGACTTCTCCAGAGTGTCTGTTGGCAATTTACATCCCGCCCATCAGTGTAGCAAGGCTCCCATTTCTCCATGGCCTGTCCTGCATTTCTGGTTTTGACACTTTTTTCAGCATGGCCCTTTTGACCGATGGGTAGCGAGTCTTCTTTGTAGCACTGATTTGCCTTTCCAGGTTGCTTGGTTGGCCAAAAAGGGCGTATGCCTTTTTTCCTGAATATATTCAGGAAAAAAGGCATACGCCCTTTTTGGCCAAGGGCATCATTGTCAACGTTTTGCCGCTTTTCATGTGCTTTAAAGGCGATTCGAATCTACCTCCTGAAATCAGTTTCCTGCAATTCTGCCTTGATTTCAAATCCTCTTCTTTGCCTTCCCTCAATATATATGTGGACGAGAGTTATCATTTATAACTCTGCAGGTTTGTGAATTGCAGTGCCCTGAAGCTCCATTTTACAACTCGCTTTTTTGAGCACTGGCCGCAAAAGCGCAGGATGGCTTCAGGCCCTGTTCTGGTTCCGGGGGGCAGGCTGAGCCTGTGGTTAATTCTTCTTCCTGATTGTAAAATAGAGTGACCTGTGCCTGTCCCAAAACCAAGAGCTAGTCTCTCATTCGTTCCCCGTCTTCCCGTTCATCCTCAGGACAAATTGCAACCTGTACGGAACAGGAGGTTAAAGGTGCTGATGCTCCAAGTAGGGAGATTGCTCGTAAAGCATCTGGAATGGCGAACCCAGGCACAAGGAGATGAGAAATGAGGTGCATTTTAGAAACCTTTCCCCATCACACGGTGTACCATCTTCTGGGTTTCTCATGCATGTTTTCGATGTAGGAAGATGCCCTTGAACCTGGAGATTTGGGACCCATGGGACGGGTACCACGCAGTATTACTTTAAAGGGTCTGCGTTTCCTCACCCTACCTCACCAAACCTCTCAGCCCCAAGAGTGTCCACCCTTATGTCTCATCCAGCTGTGCGTCTAGATATGGTCAATCCAGGTTGCATCACAGCCCCTGATCGCATTGTGTAAGAATTTCTCTCTCTTTCACTGTCTTTGTTTCATGGGTTTTTCAAAGTAATTTATTTTTATAATGGGGTTTAGCTGCTTTTCACTGCTGTGTTTATGCCGCTTTACACCCACTTGACACACTAACAAAGAGATATCAATACATAGGTTTTAAGATTATTACTAGTCAGATATATTCTTGTGTGGTGAATAGGGCGTGTTGAGTCCAGTTCTCTGAGCAAGGAGTAGGTATTGTCTATTACATATTGGGTTTATGGAACGGTATCTGAGCTAATTTGAAACCTTTGTTTTATGCATCACCCCACCTCACCTTTCCCGTTAAGCAGCCATAGTGTGTTTTCTGCATGTGTGACTCTGTTCTGTTTTGTAATTCAGTTCAAGTGTAACGGTTTTTACATTCCCTCTATAAGTGATACCTTATGAGAAGTTTCCTTTTCTGTGTGACTTATTTCACTTAGAATCGTCATACCTAAATCCATTCATCATGCTGCTACTAGCCTTATGACATTGATTTCATGGCTGAGTGATATTTCATTGTACATAAGGACCACAACTTCTTTATCCATTTTTCTCTTTCCTGGGATATTTAAGGTGGAATGAAGTGGAGGTCCTTGTCAACAGAGCAGCCCTCAACTTTGGGGTGCTTGTGTCTTGCTGATTTTTCATTTTCCCAATTTATACCCCCATGAGTGGAAGTGCCCTATGCTCTCTAAGCTGTGTTTTTCAGATGTTTCAGGACACACCGTACACTTCTCCAGAGTGGCTGTTGGCAATTTACATCCCGCCCATCAGTGTAGCAAGGCTCCCATTTCTCCATGGCCTGTCCTGCATTTCTGGTTTTGACACGTTTTTCAGCATGGCCCTTTTGACCGATGGGTAGCGAGTCTTCTTTGGAGCGCTGATTTGCCTTTCCAGGTTGCTTGGTTGGCCAAAAAGGGCGTATGCGTTTTTTCCTGAATATATTCAGGAGAAAACGCATACGCCCTTTTTGGCCAAGGGCATCATTGTCAACCTTTTACCGCTTTTCATGTGCTTTAAAGGCGATTCGAATCTACCTCCTGAAATCTGTTTCCTGCAATTCTGCCTTGATTTCAAATCCTCTTCTTTGCCTTCCCTCAATATATTTGTGGACGAGAGTTATCATTTATAACTCTGCAGGTTTGTGAATTGCAGTGCCCTGAATCTCCATTTTACAACTCGCGTTTTTGAGAGCTGGCCGCAAAAGTGCCGAATGGCTTCAGGCCCTGTTCTTGTTCCGGAGGGCAGGCTGAGCCTGTGGTTAATTCTTCTTCCTGATGGGAAAATAGAGTGACCTGTGCCTGTCCCAAAACCAAGAGCTAGTCTCTCATTGGTTCCCCGTCTTCCCGTTCATCCTCAGGACAAATTGCAACCTGTACGGAACAGGAGGTTAAAGGTGCTGATGCTCCAAGTAGGGAGATTGCTAGTAAAGCATCTGGAATGGCGAACCCAGGCACAAGGAGATGAGAAATGAGGTTCGTTTTAGAAACCTTTCCCCATCCCGCGGTGTACCATCTTCTGGGTTTCTCATGCATGTTTTCGATGTAGGAAGATGCCCTTGAACCTGGAGATTTGGGACCCATGGGTCGGGTACCACGCAGTATTACTTTAAAGGGTCTGCGTTTCCTCACCCTACCTCACCAAACCTCTCAGCCCCAAGAGTGTCCACCCTTATGTCTCATCCAGCTGTGGGTCTAGATATGGTCAATCCAGGTTGCATCACAGCCCCTGAACGCATTGTGTAAGAATTTCTCTCTCTTTCACTGTCTTTGTTTCATGGGTTTTTCAAAGTAATTTATTTTAATAATGGGGTTTAGCTGCTTTTCACTGCTGTGTTTATGCCGCTTTACACCCACTTGACACACTAACAGAGAGATATCAATACATAGGTTTTAAGATTATTACTAGTCAGATATATTCTTGTGCGGTGAATAGGGCGTGTTGAGTCCAGTTCTCTGAGCAAGGAGTAGGTCTTGTCTATTACATATTGGGTTTATGGAACGGTATCTGAGCTAATTTGATACCCTTGTTTTATGTATCACCCCACCTCACCTTTCCCGTTAAGCAGCCATAGTGTGTTTTCTGCATGTGTGACTCTGTTCTGTTTTGTAATTCAGTTCAAGTGTAACGGTTTTTACATTCCCTCTATCAGTGATACCTTATGAGAAGTGTCCTTTTCTGTGTGACTTATTTCACTTAGAATCGTCGTACCTAAATCCACTCATCATGCTGCTACTAGCCTTATGATATTGATTTCATGGCTGAGTGATATTTCATTGTACATAAGGACCACAACTTCTTTATCCATTTTTCTCTTTCCTGGGATATTGAAGGTGGAATGAAGTGGAGGTCCTTGTCAACAGAGCAGCCCTAAACTTTGGGGTGCTTGTGTCTTGCTGATTTTTCATTTTCCCAATTTATACCCCCATGAGTGGAAGTGCCCTATGCTCTCTAAGCTGTGTTTTTTAGGAGTTTCAGGACACACCGTACACTTCTCCAGAGTGGCTGTTGGCAATATACATCCTGCCCATCAGTGTAGCAAGGCTCCCATTTCTCCATGGCCTGTCCTGCATTTCTGGTTTTGACACGTTTTTCAGCATGGCCCTTTTGACCGATGGGTAGCGAGTCTTCTTTGGAGCGCTGATTTGCCTTTCCAGGTTGCTTGGTTGGCCAAAAAGGGCGTATGCGTTTTTTCCTGAATATATTCAGGAGAAAACGCATACGCCCTTTTTGGCAAAGGGCATCATTGTCAACGTTTTGCCGCTTTTCATGTGCTTTAAAGGCGATTCGAATCTACCTCCTGAAATCAGTTTCCTGCAATTCTGCCTTGATTTCAAATCCTCTTCTTTGCCTTCCCTCAATATATTTGTGGACGAGAGTTATCATTTATAACTCTGCAGGTTTGTGAATTGCAGTGCCCTGAAGCTCCATTTTACAACTCGCTTTTTTGAGCACTGGCCGCAAAAGCACAGGATGGCTTCAGGCCCTGTTCTGGTTCCGGGGGGCAGGCTGAGCCTGTGGTTAATTCTTCTTCCTGATTGTAAAATAGAGTGACCTGTGCCTGTCCCAACACCAAGAGCTAGTCTCTCATTGGTTCCCCGTCTTCCCGTTCATCCTCAGGACAAATTGCAACCTGTATGGAACAGGAGGTTAAAGGTGCTGATCCTCCAAGTAGGGAGATTGCTAGTAAAGCATCTGGAATGGCGAACCCAGGCACAAGGAGATGAGAAATGAGGTGCGTTTTAGAAACCTTTCCCCATCATACGGTGTACCATCTTCTGGGTTTCTCATGCATGTTTTCGATGTAGGAAGATGCCCTTGAACCTGGAGATTTGGGACCCATGGGTCGGGTACCACGCAGTATTACTTTAAAGGGTCTGCGTTTCCTCACCCTACCTCACCAAACCTCTCAGCCCCAAGAGTGTCCACCCTTATGTCTGATCCAGCTGTGCGTCTAGATATGGTCAATCCAGGTTGCATCACTGCCCCTGAACGCATTGTGTAAGAATTTCTCTCTCTTACACTGTCTTTGTTTCATGGGTTTTTTAAAGTCATTTATTTTTATAATGGGGTTTAGCTGCTTTTCACTGCTGTGTTTATGCTGCTTTACACCCACTTGACACACTAACAGAGAGATATCAATACATAGGTTTTAAGATTATTATTAGTCAGATATATTCTTGTGCAGTGAATAGGGCGTGTTGAGTCCAGTTCTCTGAGCAAGGAGTAGGTCTTGTCTATTACATATTGGGTTTATGGAACGGTATCTGAGCTAATTTGAAACCCTTGTTTTATGCATCACCCCACCTCACCTTTCCCGTTAAGCAGCCATAGTGTGTTTTCTGCATGTGTGACTCTGTTCTGTTTTGTAATTCAGTTCAAGTGTAACGGTTTTTACATTCCCTCTATCAGTTATACCTTATGAGAAGTGTCCTTTTCTGTGTGACATATTTCACTTAGAATCGTCGTACCTAAATCCACTCATCATGCTGCTACTAGCCTTATGATATTGATTTCATGGCTGAGTGATATTTCATTGTACATAAGGACCACAACTTCTTTATCCATTTTTCTCTTTCCTGGGATATTGAAGGTGGAATGAAGTGGAGGTCCTTGTCAACAGAGCAGCCCTAAACTTTGGGGTGCTTGTGTCTTGCTGATTTTTCATTTTCCCAATTTATACCCCCATGAGTGGAAGTGCCCTATGCTCTCTAAGCTGTGTTTTTTAGGAGTTTCAGGACACACCGTACACTTCTCCAGAGTGGCTGTTGGCAATATACATCCTGCCCATCAGTGTAGCAAGGCTCCCATTTCTCCATGGCCTGTCCTGCATTTCTGGTTTTGACACGTTTTTCAGCATGGCCCTTTTGACCGATGGGTAGCGAGTCTTCTTTGGAGCGCTGATTTGCCTTTCCAGGTTGCTTGGTTGGCCAAAAAGGGCGTATGCGTTTTTTCCTGAATATATTCAGGAGAAAACGCATACGCCCTTTTTGGCAAAGGGCATCATTGTCAACGTTTTGCCGCTTTTCATGTGCTTTAAAGGCGATTCGAATCTACCTCCTGAAATCTGTTTCCTGCAATTCTGCCTTGATTTCAAATCCTCTTCTTTGCCTTCCCTCAATATATTTGTGGACGAGAGTTATCATTTATAACTCTGCAGGTTTGTGAATTGCAGTGCCCTGAAGCTCCATTTTACAACTCGCTTTTTTGAGCACTGGCCGCAAAAGCACAGGATGGCTTCAGGCCCTGTTCTGGTTCCGGGGGTGCAGGCTGAGCCTGTGGTTAATTCTTCTTCCTGATTGTAAAATAGAGTGACCTGTGCCTGTCCCAACACCAAGAGCTAGTCTCTCATTGGTTCCCCGTCTTCCCGTTCATCCTCAGGACAAATTGCAACCTGTATGGAACAGGAGGTTAAAGGTGCTGATCCTCCAAGTAGGGAGATTGCTAGTAAAGCATCTGGAATGGCGAACCCAGGCACAAGGAGATGAGAAATGAGGTGCGTTTTAGAAACCTTTCCCCATCACACGGTGTACCATCTTCTGGGTTTCTCATGCATGTTTTTGATGTAGGAAGATGCCCTTGAACCTGGAGATTTGGGACCCATGGGACGGGTACCACGCAGTATTAATTTAAAGGGTCTGCGTTTCCTCACCCTACCTCACCAAACCTCTCAGCCCCAAGAGTGTCCACCCTTATGTCTCATCCAGCTGTGCGTCTAGATATGGTCAATCCAGGTTGCATCACAGCCCCTGAACGCATTGTGTAAGAATTTCTCTCTCTTTCACTGTGTTTGTTTCATGGGTTTTTCAAAGTAATTTATTTTTATAATGGGGTTTAGCTGCTTTTCACTGCTGTGTTTATGCCGCTTTACACCCACTTGACACACTAACAGAGAGATATCAATACATAGGTTTTAAGATTATTACTAGTCAGATATATTCTTGTGCGGTGAATAGGGCGTGTTGAGTCCAGTTCTCTGAGCAAGGAGTAGGTCTTGTCTATTACATATTGGGTTTATGGAACGGTATCTGAGCTAATTTGAAACCCTTGTTTTATGCATCACCCCACCTCACCTTTCCCGTTAAGCAGCCATAGTGTGTTTTCTGCATGTGTGACTCTGTTCTGTTTTGTAATTCAGTTCAAGTGTAACGGTTTTTACATTCCCTCTATCAGTGATACCTTATGAGAAGTGTCCTTTTCTGTGTGACTTGTTTCACTTAGAATCGTCATACCTAAATCCACTCATCATGCTGCTACTAGCCTTATGACATTGATTTCATGGCTGAGTGATATTTCATTGTACATAAGGACCACAACTTCTTTATCCATTTTTCTCTTTCCTGGGATATTGAAGGTGGAATGAAGTGGAGGTCCTTTCAACAGAGCAGCCCTAAACTTTGGGGTGCTTGTGTCTTGCTGATTTTTCATTTTCCCAATTTATACCCCCATGAGTGGAAGTGCCGTATGCTCTCTAAGCTGTGTTTTTTAGGTGTTTCAGGACACACTGTACACTTCTCCAGAGTGGCTGTTGGCAATTTACATCCCGCCCATCAGTGTAGCAAGGCTCCCATTTCTCCATGGCCTGTCCTGCATTTCTGGTTTTGACACTTTTTTCAGCATGGCCCTTTTGACCGATGGGTAGCGACTTTTCTTTGTAGCGCTGATTTGCCTTTCCAGCTTGCTTGGTTGGCCAAAAAGGGCGTATGCGTTTTTACCTGAATATATTCAGGAGAAAATGCATACGCCCTTTTTGGCCAAGGGCATCATTGTCAACGTTTTGCCGCTTTTCATGTGCTTTAAAGGTGATTCGAATCTACCTCCTGAAATCTGTTTCCTGCAATTCTGCCTTGATTTCAAATCCTCTTCTTTGCCTTCCCTCAATATATTTGTGGACGAGAGTTATCATTTATAACTCTGCAGGTTTGTGAATTGCAGTGCCCTGAAGCTCCATTTTACAACTCGCTTTTTTGAGAGCTGGCCGCAAAAGTGCATGATGGTTTCACGCCCTCTTCTGCTTCCGGGGGGCAGGCAGAACCTGTGGTTAATTCTTCTTCCTGATGGGAAAATAGAGTGACCTGTGCCTGTGTCCACACCAAGAGCTAGTCTCTCATTGGTTCCCCGTCTTCCCGTTCATCCTCAGGACAAATTGCAACCTGTACGGAACAGGAGGTTAAAGGTGCTGATGCTCCAAGTAGTGGGATTGCTAGTAAAGTGGCTGGAATGGCGAACCCGGGCACAAGGAGATGAGAAATGAGGTTCGTTTTAGAAACCTTTCCCCATCCCACGGTGTACCATCTTCTGGGTTTCTAATGCATGTTTTCGATGTAGGAAGATGCCCTTGAACCTGGAGATTTGGGACCCATGGGTCGGGTACCACGCAGTATTACTTTAAAGGGTCTGCGTTTCCTCACCCTACCTCACCAAACCTCTCAGCCCCAAGAGTGTCCACCCTTATGTCTGATCCAGCTGTGCGTCTAGATATGGTCAATCCAGGTTGCATCACAGCCCCTGAACGCATTGTGTAAGAATTTCTCTCTCTTTCACTGTGTTTGTTTCATGGGTTTTTCAAAGTAATTTATTTTTATAATGGGGTTTAGCTGCTTTTCACTGCTGTGTTTATGCCGCTTTACACCCACTTGACACACTAACAGAGAGATATCAATACATAGGTTTTAAGCTTATTACTAGTCAGATATATTCTTGTGCGGTGAATAGGGCGGGTTGAGTCCAGTTCTCTGAGCAAGGAGTAGGTCTTGTCTATTACATATTGGGTTTATGGAACGGTATCTGAGCTAATTTGAAACCCTTGTTTTATGCATCACCCCACCTCACCTTTCCCGTTAAGCAGCCATAGTGTGTTTTCTGCATGTGTGACTCTGTTCTGTTTTGTAATTCTGTTCAAGTGTAACGGTTTTTACATTCCCTCTATAAGTGATACCTTATGAGAAGTGTCCTTTTCTGTGTGACTTATTTCACTTAGAATCGTCGTACCTAAATCCACTCATCATGCTGCTACTAGCCTTATGACATTGATTTCATGGCTGAGTGATATTTCATTGTACATAAGGACCACAACTTCTTTATCCATTTTTCTCTTTCCTGGGATATTGAAGGTGGAATGAAGTGGAGGTCCTTGTCAACAGAGCAGCCCTAAACTTTGGGGTGCTTGTGTCTTGCTGATTTTTCATTTTCCCAATTTATACCCCCATGAGTGGAAGTGCCCTATGCTCTCTAAGCTGTGTTTTTTAGGTGTTTCAGGACACACCGTACACTTCCCCAGAGTGGCTGTTGGCTATTTACATCCTGCCCATCAGTGTAGCAAGGCTCCCATTTCTCCATGGCCTGTCCTGCATTTCTGGTTTTGACACGTTTTTCAGCATGGCCCTTTTGACCGATGGGTAGCGAGTCTTCTTTGGAGCGCTGATTTGCCTTTCCAGGTTGCTTGGTTGGCCAAAAAGGGCGTATGCGTTTTTTCCTGAATATATTCAGGAGAAAACGCATACGCCCTTTTTGGCCAAGGGCATCATTGTCAACGTTTTGCCGCTTTTCATGTGCTTTAAAGGCGATTCGAATCTACCTCCTGAAATCTGTTTCCTGCAATTCTGCCTTGATTTCAAATCCCCTTCTTTGCCTTCCCTCAAAATATTTGTGGACGAGCGTTATCATTTATAACTCTGAAGGTTTGTGAATTGCAGTGACCTGAAGCTCCATTTTACAACTCGCTTTTTTGAGAGCTGGCCGCAAAAGTGCAGGATGGTTTCACGCCCTCTTCTGCTTCCGGGGGGCAGGCTGAGCCTGTGGTTAATTCTTCTTCCTGATGGGAAAATAGAGTGACCTGTGCCTGTCCCAAAACCAAGAGCTAGTCTGTCATTGGTTCCCCGTCTTCCCGTTCATCCTCAGGACAAATTGCAACCTGTACGGAACAGGAGGTTAAAGGTGCTGATGCTCCAAGTAGGGAGATTGCTAGTAAAGCATCTGGAATGGCGAACCCAGGCACAAGGAGATGAGAAATGAGGTGCGTTTTAGAAACCTTTCCCCATCACACGGTGTACCATCTTCTGGGTTTCTCATGCATGTTTTCGATGTAGGAAGATGCCCTTGAACCTGGAGATTTGGGACCCATGGGACGGGTACCACGCAGTATTACTTTAAAGGGTCTGCGTTTCCTCACCCTACCTCACCAAACCTCTCAGCCCCAAGAGTGTCCACCCTTATGTCTCATCCAGCTGTGCGTCTAGATATGGTCAATCCAGGTTGCATCACAGCCCCTGAACGTATTGTGTAAGAATTTCTCTCTCTTTCACTGTCTTTGTTTCATGGGTTTTTCAAAGTAATTTATTTTAATAATGGGGTTTAGCTGCTTTTCACTGCTGTGTTTATGCCGCTTTACACCCACTTGACACACTAACAGAGAGATATCAATACATAGGTTTTAAGATTATTACTAGTCAGATATATTCTTGTGCGGTGAATAGGGCGTGTTGAGTCCAGTTCTCTGAGCAAGGAGTAGGTCTTGTCTATTACATATTGGGTTTATGGAACGGTATCTGAGCTAATTTGATACCCTTGTTTTATGTATCACCCCACCTCACCTTTCCCGTTAAGCAGCCATAGTGTGTTTTCTGCATGTGTGACTCTGTTGTGTTTTGTAATTCAGTTCAAGTGTAACGGTTTTTACATTCCCTCTATCAGTGATACCTTATGAGAAGTGTCCTTTTCTGTGTGACTTATTTCACTTAGAATCGTCGTACCTAAATCCACTCATCATGCTGCTACTAGCCTTATGATATTGATTTCATGGCTGAGTGATATTTCATTGTACATAAGGACCACAACTTCTTTATCCATTTTTCTCTTTCCTGGGATATTGAAGGTGGAATGAAGTGGAGGTCCTTGTCAACAGAGCAGCCCTAAACTTTGGGGTGCTTGTGTCTTGCTGATTTTTCATTTTCCCAATTTATACCCCCATGAGTGGAAGTGCCCTATGCTCTCTAAGCTGTGTTTTTTAGGAGTTTCAGGACACACCGTACACTTCTCCAGAGTGGCTGTTGGCAATATACATCCTGCCCATCAGTGTAGCAAGGCTCCCATTTCTCCATGGCCTGTCCTGCATTTCTGGTTTTGACACGTTTTTCAGCATGGCCCTTTTGACCGATGGGTAGCGAGTCTTCTTTGGAGCGCTGATTTGCCTTTCCAGGTTGCTTGGTTGGCCAAAAAGGGCGTATGCGTTTTTTCCTGAATATATTCAGGAGAAAACGCATACGCCCTTTTTGGCAAAGGGCATCATTGTCAACGTTTTGCCGCTTTTCATGTGCTTTAAAGGCGATTCGAATCTACCTCCTGAAATGTGTTTCCTGCAATTCTGCCTTGATTTCAAATCCTCTTCTTTGCCTTCCCTCAATATATTTGTGGACGAGAGTTATCATTTATAACTCTGCAGGTTTGTGAATTGCAGTGCCCTGAAGCTCCATTTTACAACTCGCTTTTTTGAGCACTGGCCGCAAAAGCACAGGATGGCTTCAGGCCCTGTTCTGGTTCCGGGGGGCAGGCTGAGCCTGTGGTTAATTCTTCTTCCTGATTGTAAAATAGAGTGACCTGTGCCTGTCCCAACACCAAGAGCTAGTCTCTCATTGGTTCCCCGTCTTCCCGTTCATCCTCAGGACAAATTGCAACCTGTATGGAACAGGAGGTTAAAGGTGCTGATCCTCCAAGTAGGGAGATTGCTAGTAAAGCATCTGGAATGGCGAACCCAGGCACAAGGAGATGAGAAATGAGGTGCGTTTTAGAAACCTTTCCCCATCATACGGTGTACCATCTTCTGGGTTTCTCATGCATGTTTTCGATGTAGGAAGATGCCCTTGAACCTGGAGATTTGGGACCCATGGGTCGGGTACCACGCAGTATTACTTTAAAGGGTCTGCGTTTCCTCACCCTACCTCACCAAACCTCTCAGCCCCAAGAGTGTCCACCCTTATGTCTGATCCAGCTGTGCGTCTAGATATGGTCAATCCAGGTTGCATCACTGCCCCTGAACGCATTGTGTAAGAATTTCTCTCTCTTACACTGTCTTTGTTTCATGGGTTTTTTAAAGTCATTTATTTTTATAATGGGGTTTAGCTGCTTTTCACTGCTGTGTTTATGCCGCTTTACACCCACTTGACACACTAACAGAGAGATATCAATACATAGGTTTTAAGCTTATTATTAGTCAGATATATTCTTGTGCAGTGAATAGGGCGTGTTGAGTCCAGTTCTCTGAGCAAGGAGTAGGTCTTGTCTATTACATATTGGGTTTATGGAACGGTATCTGAGCTAATTTGAAACCCTTGTTTTATGCATCACCCCACCTCCCCTTTCCCGTTAAGCAGCCATAGTGTGTTTTCTGCATGTGTGACTCTGTTCTGTTTTGTAATTCAGTTCAAGTGTAACGGTTTTTACATTCCCTCTATCAGTGATACCTTATGAGAAGTGTCCTTTTCTGTGTGACTTATTTCACTTAGAATCGTCGTACCTAAATCCACTCATCATGCTGCTACTAGCCTTATGATATTGATTTCATGGCTGAGTGATATTTCATTGTACATAAGGACCACAACTTCTTTATCCATTTTTCTCTTTCCTGGGATATTGAAGGTGGAATGAAGTGGAGGTCCTTGTCAACAGAGCAGCCCTAAACTTTGGGGTGCTTGTGTCTTGCTGATTTTTCATTTTCCCAATTTATACCCCCATGAGTGGAAGTGCCCTATGCTCTCTAAGCTGTGTTTTTTAGGAGTTTCAGGACACACCGTACACTTCTCCAGAGTGGCTGTTGGCAATATACATCCTGCCCATCAGTGTAGCAAGGCTCCCATTTCTCCATGGCCTGTCCTGCATTTCTGGTTTTGACACGTTTTTCAGCATGGCCCTTTTGACCGATGGGTAGCGAGTCTTCTTTGGAGCGCTGATTTGCCTTTCCAGGTTGCTTGGTTGGCCAAAAAGGGCGTATGCGTTTTTTCCTGAATATATTCAGGAGAAATCGCATACGCCCTTTTTGGCAAAGGGCATCATTGTCAACGTTTTGCCGCTTTTCATGTGCTTTAAAGGCGATTCGAATCTACCTCCTGAAATCTGTTTCCTGCAATTCTGCCTTGATTTCAAATCCTCTTCTTTGCCTTCCCTCAATATATTTGTGGACGAGAGTTATCATTTATAACTCTGCAGGTTTGTGAATTGCAGTGCCCTGAAGCTCCATTTTACAACTCGCTTTTTTGAGCACTGGCCGCAAAAGCACAGGATGGCTTCAGGCCCTGTTCTGGTTCCGGGGGGGCAGGCTGAGCCTGTGGTTAATTCTTCTTCCTGATTGTAAAATAGAGTGACCTGTGCCTGTCCCAACACCAAGAGCTAGTCTCTCATTGGTTCCCCGTCTTCCCGTTCATCCTCAGGACAAATTGCAACCTGTATGGAACAGGAGGTTAAAGGTGCTGATCCTCCAAGTAGGGAGATTGCTAGTAAAGCATCTGGAATGGCGAACCCAGGCACAAGGAGATGAGAAATGAGGTTCGTTTTAGAAACCTTTCCCCATCACACGGTGTACCATCTTCTGGGTTTCTCATGCATGTTTTTGATGTAGGAAGATGCCCTTGAACCTGGAGATTTGGGACCCATGTGACGGGTACCACGCAGTATTACTTTAAAGGGTCTGCGTTTCCTCACCCTACCTCACCAAACCTCTCAGCCCCAAGAGTGTCCACCCTTATGTCTCATCCAGCTGTGCGTCTAGATATGGTCAATCCAGGTTGCATCACAGCCCCTGAACGCATTGTGTAAGAATTTCTCTCTCTTTCACTGTGTTTGTTTCATGGGTTTTTCAAAGTAATTTATTTTTATAATGGGGTTTAGCTGCTTTTCACTGCTGTGTTTATGCCGCTTTACACCCACTTGACACACTAACAGAGAGATATCAATACATAGGTTTTAAGATTATTACTAGTCAGATATATTCTTGTGCGGTGAATAGGGCGTGTTGAGTCCAGTTCTCTGAGCAAGGAGTAGGTCTTGTCTATTACATATTGGGTTTATGGAACGGTATCTGAGCTAATTTGAAACCCTTGTTTTATGCATCACCCCACCTCACCTTTCCCGTTAAGCAGCCATAGTGTGTTTTCTGCATGTGTGACTCTGTTCTGTTTTGTAATTCAGTTCAAGTGTAACGGTTTTTACATTCCCTCTATCAGTGATACCTTATGAGAAGTGTCCTTTTCTGTGTGACTTGTTTCACTTAGAATCGTCATACCTAAATCCACTCATCATGCTGCTACTAGCCTTATGATATTGATTTCATGGCTGAGTGATATTTCATTGTACATAAGGACCACAACTTCTTTATCCATTTTTCTCTTTCCTGGGATATTGAAGGTGGAATGAAGTGGAGGTCCTTTCAACAGAGCAGCCCTAAACTTTGGGGTGCTTGTGTCTTGCTGATTTTTCATTTTCCCAATTTATACCCCCATGAGTGGAAGTGCCCTATGCTCTCTAAGCTGTGTTTTTTAGGTGTTTCAGGACACACTGTACACTTCCCCAGAGTGGCTGTTGGCAATTTACATCCTGCCCATCAGTGTAGCAAGGCTCCCATTTCTCCATGGCCTGTCCTGCATTTCTGGTTTTGACACGTTTTTCAGCATGGCCCTTTTGACCGATGGGTAGCGAGTCTTCTTTGGAGCGCTGATTTGCCTTTCCAGGTTGCTTGGTTGGCCAAAAAGGGCGTATGCGTTTTTTCCTGAATATATTCAGGAGAAAACGCATACGCCCTTTTTGGCCAAGGGCATCATTGTCAACGTTTTGCCGCTTTTCATGTGCTTTAAAGGCGATTCGAATCTACCACCTGAAATCTGTTTCCTGCAACTCTGCCTTGATTTCAAATCCTCTTCTTTGCCTTCCCTCAATATATTTGTGGACGAGAGTTATCATTTATAACTCTGCAGGTTTGTGAATTGCAGTGCCCTGAAGCTCCATTTTACAACTCGCTTTTTTGAGCACTGGCCGCAAAAGCACAGGATGGCTTCAGGCCCTGTTCTGGTTCCGGGGGGCAGGCTGAGCCTGTGGTTAATTCTTCTTCCTGATTGTAAAATAGAGTGACCTGTGCCTGTCCCAACACCAAGAGCTAGTGTCTCATTGGTTCACCGTCTTCCCGTTCATCCTCAGGACAAATTGCAACCTGTATGGAACAGGAGGTTAAAGGTGCTGATCCTCCAAGTAGGGAGATTGCTAGTAAAGCATCTGGAATGGCGAACCCAGGCACAAGGAGATGAGAAATGAGGTGCGTTTTAGAAACCTTTCCCCATCATACGGTGTACCATCTTCTGGGTTTCTCATGCATGTTTTCGATGTAGGAAGATGCCCTTGAACCTGGAGATTTGGGACCCATGGGTCGGGTACCACGCAGTATTACTTTAAAGGGTCTGCGTTTCCTCACCCTACCTCACCAAACCTCTCAGCCCCAAGAGTGTCCACCCTTATGTCTGATCCAGCTGTGCGTCTAGATATGGTCAATCCAGGTTGCATCACTGCCCCTGAACGCATTGTGTAAGAATTTCTCTCTCTTACACTGTCTTTGTTTCATGGGTTTTTTAAAGTCATTTATTTTTATAATGGGGTTTAGCTGCTTTTCACTGCTGTGTTTATGCCGCTTTACACCCACTTGACACACTAACAGAGAGATATCAATACATAGGTTTTAAGCTTATTATTAGTCAGATATATTCTTGTGCAGTGAATAGGGCGTGTTGAGTCCAGTTCTCTGAGCAAGGAGTAGGTCTTGTCTATTACATATTGGGTTTATGGAACGGTATCTGAGCTAATTTGAAACCCTTGTTTTATGCATCACCCCACCTCACCTTTCCCGTTAAGCAGCCATAGTGTGTTTTCTGCATGTGTGACTCTGTTCTGTTTTGTAATTCAGTTCAAGTGTAACGGTTTTTACATTCCCTCTATAAGTGATACCTTATGAGAAGTGTCCTTTTCTGTGTGACTTATTTCACTTAGAATCGTCGTACCTAAATCCACTCATCATGCTGCTACTAGCCTTATGATATTGATTTCATGGCTGAGTGATATTTCATTGTACATAAGGACCACAACTTCTTTATCCATTTTTCTCTTTCCTGGGATATTGAAGGTGGAATGAAGTGGAGGTCCTTGTCAACAGAGCAGCCCTAAACTTTGGGGTGCTTGTGTCTTGCTGATTTTTCATTTTCCCAATTTATACCCCCATGAGTGGAAGTGCCCTATGCTCTCTAAGCTGTGTTTTTTAGGAGTTTCAGGACACACCGTACACTTCTCCAGAGTGGCTGTTGGCAATATACATCCTGCCCATCAGTGTAGCAAGGCTCCCATTTCTCCATGGCCTGTCCTGCATTTCTGGTTTTGACACGTTTTTCAGCATGGCCCTTTTGACCGATGGGTAGCGAGTCTTCTTTGGAGCGCTGATTTGCCTTTCCAGGTTGCTTGGTTGGCCAAAAAGGGCGTATGCGTTTTTTCCTGAATATATTCAGGAGAAAACGCATACGCCCTTTTTGGCAAAGGGCATCATTGTCAACGTTTTGCCGCTTTTCATGTGCTTTAAAGGCGATTCGAATCTACCTCCTGAAATCTGTTTCCTGCAATTCTGCCTTGATTTCAAATCCTCTTCTTTGCCTTCCCTCAATATATTTGTGGACGAGAGTTATCATTTATAACTCTGCAGTTTTGTGAATTGCAGTGCCCTGAAGCTCCATTTTACAACTCGCTTTTTTGAGCACTGGCCGCAAAAGCACAGGATGGCTTCAGGCCCTGTTCTGGTTCCGGGGGGGCAGGCTGAGCCTGTGGTTAATTCTTCTTCCTGATTGTAAAATAGAGTGACCTGTGCCTGTCCCAACACCAAGAGCTAGTCTCTCATTGGTTCCCCGTCTTCCCGTTCATCCTCAGGACAAATTGCAACCTGTATGGAACAGGAGGTTAAAGGTGCTAATCCTCCAAGTAGGGAGATTGCTAGTAAAGCATCTGGAATGGCGAACCCAGGCACAAGGAGATGAGAAATGAGGTGCGTTTTAGAAACCTTTCCCCATCACACGGTGTACCATCTTCTGGGTTTCTCATGCATGTTTTTGATGTAGGAAGATGCCCTTGAACCTGGAGATTTGGGACCCATGGGACGGGTACCACGCAGTATTACTTTAAAGGGTCTGCGTTTCCTCACCCTACCTCACCAAACCTCTCAGCCCCAAGAGTGTCCACCCTTATGTCTCATCCAGCTGTGCGTCTAGATATGGTCAATCCAGGTTGCATCACAGCCCCTGAACGCATTGTGTAAGAATTTCTCTGTCTTTCACTGTGTTTGTTTCATGGGTTTTTCAAAGTAATTTATTTTTATAATGGGGTTTAGCTGCTTTTCACTGCTGTGTTTATGCCGCTTTACACCCACTTGACACACTAACAGAGAGATATCAATACATAGGTTTTAAGATTATTACTAGTCAGATATATTCTTGTGCGGTGAATAGGGCGTGTTGAGTCCAGTTCTCTGAGCAAGGAGTAGGTCTTGTCTATTACATATTGGGTTTATGGAACGGTATCTGAGCTAATTTGAAACCCTTGTTTTATGCATCACCCCACCTCACCTTTCCCGTTAAGCAGCCATAGTGTGTTTTCTGCATGTGTGACTCTGTTCTGTTTTGTAATTCAGTTCAAGTGTAACGGTTTTTACATTCCCTCTATCAGTGATACCTTATGAGAAGTGTCCTTTTCTGTGTGACTTGTTTCACTTAGAATCGTCATACCTAAATCCACTCATCATGCTGCTACTAGCCTTATGACATTGATTTCATGGCTGAGTGATATTTCATTGTACATAAGGACCACAACTTCTTTATCCATTTTTCTCTTTCCTGGGATATTGAAGGTGGAATGAAGTGGAGGTCCTTTCAACAGAGCAGCCCTAAACTTTGGGGTGCTTGTGTCTTGCTGATTTTTCATTTTCCCAATTTATACCCCCATGAGTGGAAGTGCCCTATGCTCTCTAAGCTGTGTTTTTTAGGTGTTTCAGGACACACTGTACACTTCCCCAGAGTGGCTGTTGGCAATTTACATCCTGCCCATCAGTGTAGCAAGGCTCCCATTTCTCCATGGCCTGTCCTGCATTTCTGGTTTTGACACGTTTTTCAGCATGGCCCTTTTGACCGATGGGTAGCGAGTCTTCTTTGGAGCGCTGATTTGCCTTTCCAGGTTGCTTGGTTGGCCAAAAAGGGCGTATGCGTTTTTTCCTGAATATATTCAGGAGAAAACGCATACGCCCTTTTTGGCCAAGGGCATCATTGTCAACGTTTTGCCGCTTTTCATGTGCTTTAAAGGCGATTCGAATCTACCACCTGAAATCTGTTTCCTGCAACTCTGCCTTGATTTCAAATCCTCTTCTTTGCCTTCCCTCAATATATTTGTGGACGAGAGTTATCATTTATAACTCTGCAGGTTTGTGAATTGCAGTGCCCTGAAGCTCCATTTTACAACTCGCTTTTTTGAGCACTGGCCGCAAAAGCACAGGATGGCTTCAGGCCCTGTTCAGGTTCCGGGGCGCAGGCTGAGCCTGTGGTTAATTCTTCTTCCTGATTGTAAAATAGAGTGACCTGTGCCTGTCCCAACACCAAGAGCTAGTCTCTCATTGGTTCCCCGTCTTCCCGTTCATCCTCAGGACAAATTGCAACCTGTATGGAACAGGAGGTTAAAGGTGCTGATCCTCCAAGTAGGGAGATTGCTAGTAAAGCATCTGGAATGGCGAACCCAGGCACAAGGAGATGAGAAATGAGGTGCGTTTTAGAAACCTTTCCCCATCACACGGTGTACCATCTTCTGGGTTTCTCATGCATGTTTTTGATGTAGGAAGATGCCCTTGAACCTGGAGATTTGGGACCCATGGGACGGGTACCACGCAGTATTACTTTAAAGGGTCTGCGTTTCCTCACCCTACCTCACCAAACCTCTCAGCCCCAAGAGTGTCCACCCTTATGTCTCATCCAGCTGTGCGTCTAGATATGGTCAATCCAGGTTGCATCACAGCCCCTGAACGCATTGTGTAAGAATTTCTCTCTCTTTCACTGTGTTTGTTTCATGGGTTTTTCAAAGTAATTTATTTTTATAATGGGGTTTAGCTGCTTTTCACTGCTGTGTTTATGCCGCTTTACACCCACTTGACACACTAACAGAGAGATATCAATACATAGGTTTTAAGATTATTACTAGTCAGATATATTCTTGTGCGGTGAATAGGGCGTGTTGAGTGCAGTTCTCTGAGCAAGGAGTAGGTCTTGTCTATTACATATTGGGTTTATGGAACGGTATCTGAGCTAATTTGAAACCCTTGTTTTATGCATCACCCCACCTCACCTTTCCCGTTAAGCAGCCATAGTGTGTTTTCTGCATGTGTGACTCTGTTCTGTTTTGTAATTCAGTTCAAGTGTAACGGTTTTTACATTCCCTCTATCAGTGATACCTTATGAGAAGTGTCCTTTTCTGTGTGACTTGTTTCACTTAGAATCGTCATACCTAAATCCACTCATCATGCTGCTACTAGCCTTATGACATTGATTTCATGGCTGAGTGATATTTCATTGTACATAAGGACCACAACTTCTTTATCCATTTTTCTCTTTCCTGGGATATTGAAGGTGGAATGAAGTGGAGGTCCTTTCAACAGAGCAGCCCTAAACTTTGGGGTGCTTGTGTCTTGCTGATTTTTCATTTTCCCAATTTATAACCCCATGAGTGGAAGTGCCGTATGCTCTCTAAGCTGTGTTTTTTAGGTGTTTCAGGACACACCGTACACTTCTCCAGAGTGGCTGTTGGCAATTTACATCCCGCCCATCAGTGTAGCAAGGCTCCCATTTCTCCATGGCCTGTCCTGCATTTCTGGTTTTGACACTTTTTTCAGCATGGCCCTTTTGACCGATGGGTAGCGACTTTTCTTTGTAGCGCTGATTTGCCTTTCCAGCTTGCTTGGTTGGCCAAAAAGGGCGTATGCGTTTTTACCTGAATATATTCAGGAGAAAATGCATACGCCCTTTTTGGCCAAGGGCATCATTGTCAACGTTTTGCCGCTTTTCATGTGCTTTAAAGGCGATTCGAATCTACCTCCTGAAATCTGTTTCCTGCAATTCTGCCTTGATTTCAAATCCTCTTCTTTGCCTTCCCTCAATATATTTGTGGACGAGAGTTATCATTTATAACTCTGCAGGTTTGTGAATTGCAGTGCCCTGAAGCTCCATTTTACAACTCGCTTTTTTGAGAGCTGGCCGCAAAAGTGCATGATGGTTTCACGCCCTCTTCTGCTTCCGGGGGGCAGGCAGAACCTGTGGTTAATTCTTCTTCCTGATGGGAAAATAGAGTGACCTGTGCCTGTGTCCACACCAAGAGCTAGTCTCTCATTGGTTCCCCGTCTTCCCGTTCATCCTCAGGACAAATTGCAACCTGTACGGAACAGGAGGTTAAAGGTGCTGATGCTCCAAGTAGTGGGATTGCTAGTAAAGTGGCTGGAATGGCGAACCCGGGCACAAGGAGATGAGAAATGAGGTTCGTTTTAGAAACCTTTCCCCATCCCACGGTGTACCATCTTCTGGGTTTCTCATGCATGTTTTCGATGTAGGAAGATGCCCTTGAACCTGGAGATTTGGGACCCATGGGTCGGGTACCACGCAGTATTACTTTAAAGGGTCTGCGTTTCCTCACCCTACCTCACCAAACCTCTCAGCCCCAAGAGTGTCCACCCTTATGTCTGATCCAGCTGTGCGTCTAGATATGGTCAATCCAGGTTGCATCACAGCCCCTGAACGCATTGTGTAAGAATTTCTCTCTCTTTCACTGTGTTTGTTTCATGGGTTTTTCAAAGTAATTTATTTTTATAATGGGGTTTAGCTGCTTTTCACTGCTGTGTTTATGCCGCTTTACACCCACTTGACACACTAACAGAGAGATATCAATACATAGGTTTTAAGCTTATTACTAGTCAGATATATTCTTGTGCGGTGAATAGGGCGGGTTGAGTCCAGTTCTCTGAGCAAGGAGTAGGTCTTGTCTATTACATATTGGGTTTATGGAACGGTATCTGAGCTAATTTGAAACCCTTGTTTTATGCATCACCCCACCTCACCTTTCCCGTTAAGCAGCCATAGTGTGTTTTCTGCATGTGTGACTCTGTTCTGTTTTGTAATTCAGTTCAAGTGTAACGGTTTTTACATTCCCTCTATAAGTGATACCTTATGAGAAGTGTCCTTTTCTGTGTGACTTATTTCACTTAGAATCGTCGTACCTAAATCCACTCATCATGCTGCTACTAGCCTTATGACATTGATTTCATGGCTGAGTGATATTTCATTGTACATAAGGACCACAACTTCTTTATCCATTTTTCTCTTTCCTGGGATATTGAAGGTGGAATGAAGTGGAGGTCCTTGTCAACAGAGCAGCCCTAAACTTTGGGGTGCTTGTGTCTTGCTGATTTTTCATTTTCCCAATTTATACCCCCATGAGTGGAAGTGCCCTATGCTCTCTAAGCTGTGTTTTTTAGGTGTTTCAGGACACACCGTACACTTCCCCAGAGTGGCTGTTGGCTATTTACATCCTGCCCATCAGTGTAGCAAGGCTCCCATTTCTCCATGGCCTGTCCTGCATTTCTGGTTTTGACACGTTTTTCAGCATGGCCCTTTTGACCGATGGGTAGCGAGTCTTCTTTGGAGCGCTGATTTGCCTTTCCAGGTTGCTTGGTTGGCCAAAAAGGGCGTATGCGTTTTTTCCTGAATATATTCAGGAAAAAACGCATACGCCCTTTTTGGCCAAGGGCATCATTGTCAACGTTTTGCCGCTTTTCATGTGCTTTAAAGGCGATTCGAATCTACCTCCTGAAATCTGTTTCCTGCAATTCTGCCTTGATTTCAAATCCCCTTCTTTGCCTTCCCTCAAAATATTTGTGGACGAGCGTTATCATTTATAACTCTGAAGGTTTGTGAATTGCAGTGACCTGAAGCTCCATTTTACAACTCGCTTTTTTGAGAGCTGGCCGCAAAAGTGCAGGATGGTTTCACGCCCTCTTCTGCTTCCGGGGGGCAGGCTGAGCCTGTGGTTAATTCTTCTTCCTGATGGGAAAATAGAGTGACCTGTGCCTGTCCCAAAACCAAGACCTAGTCTCTCTTTGGTTCCCCGTCTTCCCGTTCATCCTCAGGACAAATTGCAACCTGTACGGAACAGGAGGTTAAAGGTGCTGATGCTCCAAGTAGGGAGATTGCTAGTAAAGCATCTGGAATGGCGAACCCAGGCACAAGGAGATGAGAAATGAGGTGCGTTTTAGAAACCTTTCCCCATCAC
Organism: Balaenoptera borealis; assembly: GCF_965194805.1. NCBI lineage: Eukaryota > Metazoa > Chordata > Mammalia > Artiodactyla > Balaenopteridae > Balaenoptera > Balaenoptera borealis. The sequence continues at coordinate 957,807 of NW_028124001.1, read as the reverse complement.
ACGGTGTACCATCTTCTGGGTTTCTCATGCATGTTTTCGATGTAGGAAGATGCCCTTGAACCTGGAGATTTGGGACCCATGGGACGGGTACCACGCAGTATTACTTTAAAGGGTCTGCGTTTCCTCACCCTACCTCACCAAACCTCTCAGCCCCAAGAGTGTCCACCCTTATGTCTCATCCAGCTGTGCGTCTAGATATGGTCAATCCAGGTTGCATCACAGCCCCTGAACGCATTGTGTAAGAATTTCTCTCTCTTTCACTGTCTTTGTTTCATGGGTTTTTCAAAGTAATTTATTTTAATAATGGGGTTTAGCTGCTTTTCACTGCTGTGTTTATGCCGCTTTACACCCACTTGACACACTAACAGAGAGATATCAATACATAGGTTTTAAGATTATTACTAGTCAGATATATTCTTGTGCGGTGAATAGGGCGTGTTGAGTCCAGTTCTCTGAGCAAGGAGTAGGTCTTGTCTATTACATATTGGGTTTATGGAACGGTATCTGAGCTAATTTGATACCCTTGTTTTATGTATCACCCCACCTCACCTTTCCCGTTAAGCAGCCATAGTGTGTTTTCTGCATGTGTGACTCTGTTCTGTTTTGTAATTCAGTTCAAGTGTAACGGTTTTTACATTCCCTCTATCAGTGATACCTTATGAGAAGTGTCCTTTTCTGTGTGACTTATTTCACTTAGAATCGTCGTACCTAAATCCACTCATCATGCTGCTACTAGCCTTATGATATTGATTTCATGGCTGAGTGATATTTCATTGTACATAAGGACCACAACTTCTTTATCCATTTTTCTCTTTCCTGGGATATTGAAGGTGGAATGAAGTGGAGGTCCTTGTCAACAGAGCAGCCCTAAACTTTGGGGTGCTTGTGTCTTGCTGATTTTTCATTTTCCCAATTTATACCCCCATGAGTGGAAGTGCCCTATGCTCTCTAAGCTGTGTTTTTTAGGAATTTCAGGACACACCGTACACTTCTCCAGAGTGGCTGTTGGCAATATACATCCTGCCCATCAGTGTAGCAAGGCTCCCATTTCTCCATGGCCTGTCCTGCATTTCTGGTTTTGACACGTTTTTCAGCATGGCCCTTTTGACCGATGGGTAGCGAGTCTTCTTTGGAGCGCTGATTTGCCTTTCCAGGTTGCTTGGTTGGCCAAAAAGGGCGTATGCGTTTTTTCCTGAATATATTCAGGAGAAAACGCATACGCCCTTTTTGGCAAAGGGCATCATTGTCAACGTTTTGCCGCTTTTCATGTGCTTTAAAGGCGATTCGAATCTACCTCCTGAAATGTGTTTCCTGCAATTCTGCCTTGATTTCAAATCCTCTTCTTTGCCTTCCCTCAATATATTTGTGGACGAGAGTTATCATTTATAACTCTGCAGGTTTGTGAATTGCAGTGCCCTGAAGCTCCATTTTACAACTCGCTTTTTTGAGCACTGGCCGCAAAAGCACAGGATGGCTTCAGGCCCTGTTCTGGTTCCGGGGGGCAGGCTGAGCCTGTGGTTAATTCTTCTTCCTGATTGTAAAATAGAGTGACCTGTGCCTGTCCCAACACCAAGAGCTAGTCTCTCATTGGTTCACCGTCTTCCCGTTCATCCTCAGGACAAATTGCAACCTGTATGGAACAGGAGGTTAAAGGTGCTGATCCTCCAAGTAGGGAGATTGCTAGTAAAGCATCTGGAATGGCGAACCCAGGCACAAGGAGATGAGAAATGAGGTGCGTTTTAGAAACCTTTCCCCATCATACGGTGTACCATCTTCTGGGTTTCTCATGCATGTTTTCGATGTAGGAAGATGCCCTTGAACCTGGAGATTTGGGACCCATGGGTCGGGTACCACGCAGTATTACTTTAAAGGGTCTGCGTTTCCTCACCCTACCTCACCAAACCTCTCAGCCCCAAGAGTGTCCTCCCTTATGTCTGATCCAGCTGTGCGTCTAGATATGGTCAATCCAGGTTGCATCACTGCCCCTGAACGCATTGTGTAAGAATTTCTCTCTCTTACACTGTCTTTGTTTCATGGGTTTTTTAAAGTCATTTATTTTTATAATGGGGTTTAGCTGCTTTTCACTGCTGTGTTTATGCCGCTTTACACCCACTTGACACACTAACAGAGAGATATCAATACATAGGTTTTAAGCTTATTATTAGTCAGATATATTCTTGTGCAGTGAATAGGGCGTGTTGAGTCCAGTTCTCTGAGCAAGGAGTAGGTCTTGTCTATTACATATTGGGTTTATGGAACGGTATCTGAGCTAATTTGAAACCCTTGTTTTATGCATCACCCCACCTCACCTTTCCCGTTAAGCAGCCATAGTGTGTTTTCTGCCTGTGTGACTCTGTTCTGTTTTGTAATTCAGTTCAAGTGTAACGGTTTTTACATTCCCTCTATCAGTGATACCTTATGAGAAGTGTCCTTTTCTGTGTGACTTATTTCACTTAGAATCGTCGTACCTAAATCCACTCATCATGCTGCTACTAGCCTTATGATATTGATTTCATGGCTGAGTGATATTTCATTGTACATAAGGACCACAACTTCTTTATCCATTTTTCTCTTTCCTGGGATATTGAAGGTGGAATGAAGTGGAGGTCCTTGTCAACAGAGCAGCCCTAAACTTTGGGGTGCTTGTGTCTTGCTGATTTTTCATTTTCCCAATTTATACCCCCATGAGTGGAAGTGCCCTATGCTCTCTAAGCTGTGTTTTTTAGGAGTTTCAGGACACACCGTACACTTCTCCAGAGTGGCTGTTGGCAATATACATCCTGCCCATCAGTGTAGCAAGGCTCCCATTTCTCCATGGCCTGTCCTGCATTTCTGGTTTTGACACGTTTTTCAGCATGGCCCTTTTGACCGATGGGTAGCGAGTCTTCTTTGGAGCGCTGATTTGCCTTTCCAGGTTGCTTGGTTGGCCAAAAAGGGCGTATGCGTTTTTTCCTGAATATATTCAGGAGAAAACGCATACGCCCTTTTTGGCAAAGGGCATCATTGTCAACGTTTTGCCGCTTTTCATGTGCTTTAAAGGCGATTCGAATCTACCTCCTGAAATGTGTTTCCTGCAATTCTGCCTTGATTTCAAATCCTCTTCTTTGCCTTCCCTCAATATATTTGTGGACGAGAGTTATCATTTATAACTCTGCAGGTTTGTGAATTGCAGTGCCCTGAAGCTCCATTTTACAGCTCGCTTTTTTGAGCACTGGCCGCAAAAGCACAGGATGGCTTCAGGCCCTGTTCTGGTTCCGGGGGGGCAGGCTGAGCCTGTGGTTAATTCTTCTTCCTGATTGTAAAATAGAGTGACCTGTGCCTGTCCCAACACCAAGAGCTAGTCTCTCATTGGTTCCCCGTCTTCCCGTTCATCCTCAGGACAAATTGCAACCTGTATGGAACAGGAGGTTAAAGGTGCTGATCCTCCAAGTAGGGAGATTGCTAGTAAAGCATCTGGAATGGCGAACCCAGGCACAAGGAGATGAGAAATGAGGTTCGTTTTAGAAACCTTTCCCCATCACACGGTGTACCATCTTCTGGGTTTCTCATGCATGTTTTTGATGTAGGAAGATGCCCTTGAACCTGGAGATTTGGGACCCATGGGACGGGTACCACGCAGTATTACTTTAAAGGGTCTGCGTTTCCTCACCCTACCTCACCAAACCTCTCAGCCCCAAGAGTGTCCACCCTTATGTCTCATCCAGCTGTGCATCTAGATATGGTCAATCCAGGTTGCATCACTGCCCCTGAACGCATTGTGTAAGAATTTCTCTCTCTTTCACTGTCTTTGTTTCATGGGTTTTTCAAAGTAATTTATTTTAATAATGGGGTTTAGCTGCTTTTCACTGCTGTGTTTATGCCGCTTTACACCCACTTGACACACTAACAGAGAGATATCAATACATAGGTTTTAAGATTATTACTAGTCAGATATATTCTTGTGCGGTGAATAGGGCGTGTTGAGTCCAGTTCTCTGAGCAAGGAGTAGGTCTTGTCTATTACATATTGGGTTTATGGAACGGTATCTGAGCTAATTTGAAACCCTTGTTTTATGCATCACCCCACCTCACCTTTCCCGTTAAGCAGCCATAGTGTGTTTTCTGCATGTGTGACTCTGTTCTGTTTTGTAATTCAGTTCAAGTGTAACGGTTTTTACATTCCCTCTATCAGTGATACCTTATGAGAAGTGTCCTTTTCTGTGTGACTTGTTTCACTTAGAATCGTCATACCTAAATCCACTCATCATGCTGCTACTAGCCTTATGACATTGATTTCATGGCTGAGTGATATTTCATTGTACATAAGGACCACAACTTCTTTATCCATTTTTCTCTTTCCTGGGATATTGAAGGTGGAATGAAGTGGAGGTCCTTTCAACAGAGCAGCCCTAAACTTTGGGGTGCTTGTGTCTTGCTGATTTTTCATTTTCCCAATTTATACCCCCATGAGTGGAAGTGCCCTATGCTCTCTAAGCTGTGTTTTTTAGGAGTTTCAGGACACACTGTACACTTCCCCAGAGTGGCTGTTGGCAATTTACATCCTGCCCATCAGTGTAGCAAGGCTCCCATTTCTCCATGGCCTGTCCTGCATTTCTGGTTTTGACACGTTTTTCAGCATGGCCCTTTTGACCGATGGGTAGCGAGTCTTCTTTGGAGCGCTGATTTGCCTTTCCAGGTTGCTTGGTTGGCCAAAAAGGGCGTATGCGTTTTTTCCTGAATATATTCAGGAGAAAACGCATACGCCCTTTTTGGCCAAGGGCATCATTGTCAACGTTTTGCCGCTTTTCATGTGCTTTAAAGGCGATTCGAATCTACCACCTGAAATCTGTTTCCTGCAATTCTGCCTTGATTTCAAATCCTCTTCTTTGCCTTCCCTCAATATATTTGTGGACGAGAGTTATCATTTATAACTCTGCAGGTTTGTGAATTGCAGTGCCCTGAAGCTCCATTTTACAACTCGCTTTTTTGAGCACTGGCCGCAAAAGCACAGGATGGCTTCAGGCCCTGTTCTGGTTCCGGGGCGCAGGCTGAGCCTGTGGTTAATTCTTCTTCCTGATGGGAAAATAGAGTGACCTGTGCCTGTCCCAAAACCAAGAGCTAGTCTCTCATTGGTTCCCCGTCTTCCCGTTCATCCTCAGGACAAATTGCAACCTGTATGGAACAGGAGGTTAAAGGTGCTGATCCTCCAAGTAGGGAGATTGCTAGTAAAGCATCTGGAATGGCGAACCCAGGCACAAGGAGATGAGAAATGAGGTGCGTTTTAGAAACCTTTCCCCATCACACGGTGTACCATCTTCTGGGTTTCTCATGCATGTTTTTGATGTAGGAAGATGCCCTTGAACCTGGAGATTTGGGACCCATGGGACGGGTACCACGCAGTATTACTTTAAAGGGTCTGCGTTTCCTCACCCTACCTCACCAAACCTCTCAGCCCCAAGAGTGTCCACCCTTATGTCTGATCCAGCTGTGCGTCTAGATATGGTCAATCCAGGTTGCATCACAGCCCCTGAACGCATTGTGTAAGAAATTCTCTCTCTTTCACTGTGTTTGTTTCATGGGTTTTTCAAAGTAATTTATTTTTATAATGGGGTTTAGCTGCTTTTCACTGCTGTGTTTATGCCGCTTTACACCCACTTGACACACTAACAGAGAGATATCAATACATAGGTTTTAAGATTATTACTAGTCAGATATTTTCTTGTGCGGTGAATAGGGCGTGTTGAGTCCAGTTCTCTGAGCAAAGAGTAGATCTTGTCTATTACATATTGGGTTTATGGAACGGTATCTGAGCTAATTTGAAACCCTTGTTTTATGCATCACCCCACCTCACCTTTCCTGTTAAGCAGCCATAGTGTGTTTTCTGCATGTGTGACTCTGTTCTGTTTTGTAATTCAGTTCAAGTGTAACGGTTTTTACATTCCCTCTATAAGTGATACCTTATGAGAAGTGTCCTTTTCTGTGTGACTTGTTTCACTTAGAATCGTCGTACCTAAATCCACTCATCATGCTGCTACTAGCCTTATGACATTGATTTAATGGCTGAGTGATATTTCATTGTACATAAGGACCACAACTTCTTTATCCATTTTTCTCTTTCCTGGGATATTGAAGGTGGAATGAAGTGGAGGTCCTTGTCAACAGAGCAGCCCTAAACTTTGGGGTGCTTGTGTCTTGCTGATTTTTCATTTTCCCAATTTATACCCCCATGAGTGGAAGTGCCCTATGCTCTCTAAGCTGTGTTTTTTAGGTGTTTCAGGACACACCGTACACTTCCCCAGAGTGGCTGTTGGCAATTTACATCCTGCCCATCAGTGTAGCAAGGCTCCCATTTCTCCATGGCCTGTCCTGCATTTCTGGTTTTGACACGTTTTTCAGCATGGCCCTTTTGACCGATGGGTAGCGAGTCTTCTTTGGAGCGCTGATTTGCCTTTCCAGGTTGCTTGGTTGGCCAAAAAGGGCGTATGCGTTTTTTCCTGAATATATTCAGGAGAAAACGCATACGCCCTTTTTGGCCAAGGACATCATTGTCAACGTTTTGCCGCTTTTCATGTGCTTTAAAGGCGATTCGAATCTACCTCCTGAAATCTGTTTCCTGCAATTCTGCCTTGATTTCAAATCCCCTTTTTTGCCTTCCCTCAAAATATTTGTGGACGAGAGTTATCATTTATAACTCTGAAGGTTTGTGAATTGCAGTGACCTGAAGCTCCATTTTACAACTCGCTTTTTTGAGAGCTGGCCGCAAAAGTGCATGATGGTTTCACGCCCTCTTCTGCTTCCGGGGGGCAGGCTGAGCCTGTGGTTAATTCTTCTTCCTGATTGTAAAATAGAGTGACCTGTGCCTGTCCCAAAACCAAGAGCTAGTCTCTCATTGGTTCCCCGTCTTCCCGTTCATCCTCAGGACAAATTGCAACCTGTACGGAACAGGAGGTTAAAGGTGCTGATGCTCCAAGTAGGGAGATTGCTCGTAAAGCATCTGGAATGGCGAACCCAGGCACAAGGAGATGAGAAATGAGGTGCGTTTTAGAAACCTTTCCCCATCACACGGTGTACCATCTTCTGGGTTTCTCATGCATGTTTTCGATGTAGGAAGATGCCCTTGAACCTGGAGATTTGGGACCCATGGGACGGGTACCACGCAGTATTACTTTAAAGGGTCTGCGTTTCCTCACCCTACCTCACCAAACCTCTCAGCCCCAAGAGTGTCCACCCTTATGTCTCATCCAGCTGTGCGTCTAGATATGGTCAATCCAGGTTGCATCACAGCCCCTGAAGGCATTGTGTAAGAATTTCTCTCTTTTCACTGTGTTTGTTTCATGGGTTTTTCAAAGTAATTTATTTTAATAATGGGGTTTAGCTGCTTTTCACTGCTGTGTTTATGCCGCTTTACACCCACTTGACACACTAACAGAGAGATATCAATACATAGGTTTTAAGATTATTACTAGTCAGATATATTCTTGTGCGGTGAATAGGGCGTGTTGAGTCCAGTTCTCTGAGCAAGAAGTAGGTCTTGTCTATTACATATTGGGTTTATGGAACGGTATCTGAGCTAATTTGATACCCTTGTTTTATGTATCACCCCACCTCACCTTTCCCGTTAAGCAGCCATAGTGTGTTTTCTGCATGTGTGACTCTGTTCTGTTTTGTAATTCAGTTCAAGTGTAACGGTTTTTACATTCCCTCTATCAGTGATACCTTATGAGAAGTGTCCTTTTCTGTGTGACTTATTTCACTTAGAATCGTCGTACCTAAATCCACTCATCATGCTGCTACTAGCCTTATGACATTGATTTCATGGCTGAGTGATATTTCATTGTACATAGGGACCACAACTTCTTTATCCATTTTTCTCTTTCCTGGGATATTTAAGGTGGAATGAAGTGGAGGTCCTTGTCAACAGAGCAGCCCTAAACTTTGGGGTGCTTGAGTCTTGCTGATTTTTCATTTTCCCAATTTATACCCCCATGAGTGGAAGTGCCCTATGCTCTCTAAGCTGTGTTTTTTAGGTGTTTCAGGACACACCGTACACTTCTCCAGAGTGGCTGTTGGCAATTTACATCCTGCCGATCAGTGTAGCAAGGCTCCCATTTCTCCATGGCCTGTCCTGCATTTCTGGATTTGACACGTTTTTCAGCATGGCCCTTTTGACCGATGGGTAGCGACTCTTCTTTGTAGCGCTGATTTGCCTTTCCAGGTTGCTTGGTTGGCCAAAAAGGGCGTATGCGTTTTTACCTGAATATATTCAGGAGAAAATGCATACGCCCTTTTTGGCCAAGGGCATCATTGTCAACGTTTTGCCGCTTTTCATGTGCTTTAAAGGCGATTCGAATCTACCTCCTGAAATCTGTTTCCTGCAATTCTGCCTTGATTTCAAATCCTCTTCTTTGCCTTCCCTCAATATATTTGTGGACGAGAGTTATCATTTATAACTCTGCAGGTTTGTGAATTGCAGTGCCCTGAAGCTCCATTTTGCAACTCGCTTTTTTGAGAGCTGGCCGCAAAAGTGCATGATGGTTTCACGCCCTCTTCTGCTTCCGGGGGGCAGGCTGAGCCTGTGGTTAATTCTTCTTCCTGATTGTAAAATAGAGTGACCTGTGCCTGTCCCAAAACCAAGAGCTAGTCTCTCATTGGTTCCCCGTCTTCCCGTTCATCCTCAGGACAAATTGCAACCTGTACGGAACAGGAGGTTAAAGGTGCTGATGCTCCAAGTAGTGGGATTGCTAGTAAAGTGGCTGGAATGGCGAACCCGGGCACAAGGAGATGAGAAATGAGGTTCGTTTTAGAAACCTTTCCCCATCACACCGTGTACCATCTTCTGGGTTTCTCATGCATGTTTTCGATGTAGGAAGATGCCCTTGAACCTGGAGATTTGGGACCCATGGGACGGGTACCACGCAGTATTACTTTAAAGGGTCTGCGTTTGCTCACCCAACCTCACCAAACCTCTCAGCCCCAAGAGTGTCCACCCTTATGTCTCATCCAGCTGTGGGTCTAGATATGGTCAATCCAGGTTGCATCACAGCCCCTGAACGCATTGTGTAAGAATTTCTCTCTCTTTCACTGTCTTTGTTTCATGGGTTTTTCAAAGTAATTTATTTTTAAAATGGGGTTTAGCTGCTTTTCACTGCTGTGTTTATGCCGCTTTACACCCACTTGACACACTAACAGAGAGATATCAATACATAGGTTTTAAGATTATTACTAGTCAGATATATTCTTGTGCGGTGAATAGGGCATGTTCAGTCCAGTTCTCTGAGCAAGGAGTAGGTCTTTTCTATAACATATTGCGTTTATGGAACGGTATCTGAGCTTATTTGAAACCCTTGTTTTATGTATCACCCCACCTCACCTTTCCCGTTAAGCAGCCATAGTCTGTTTTCTGCATGTGTGACTCTGTTCTGTTTTGTAATTCAGTTCAAGTGTAACGGTTTTTACATTCCCTCTATAAGTGATACCTTATGAGAAGTGTCCTTTTCTGTGTGACTTATTTCACTTAGAATCGTCGTACCTAAATCCATTCATCATGCTGCTACTAGCCTTATGACATTGATTTCATGGCTGAGTGATATTCCATTGTACATAAGGACCACAACTTCTTTATCCATTTTTCTCTTCCTTGGGATATTTAAGTTGGAATGAAGGGGAGGTCCTTGTCAACAGAGCAGCCCTAAACTTTGGGGTGCTTGTGTCTTGCTGATTTTTAATTTTCCCAATTTATACCCCCATGAGTGGAAGTGCCCTATGCTCTCTAAGCTGTGTTTTTTAGATGTTTCAGGACTCACCGTAGACTTCTCCAGAGTGTCTGTTGGCAATTTACATCCCGCCCATCAGTGTAGCAAGGCTCCCATTTCTCCATGGCCTGTCCTGCATTTCTGGTTTTGACACTTTTTTCAGCATGGCCCTTTTGACCGATGGGTAGCGAGTCTTCTTTGTAGCACTGATTTGCCTTTCCAGGTTGCTTGGTTGGCCAAAAAGGGCGTATGCCTTTTTTCCTGAATATATTCAGGAAAAAACGCATACGCCCTTTTTGGCCAAGGGCATCATTGTCAACGTTTTGCCGCTTTTCATGTGCTTTAAAGGCGATTCGAATCTACCTCCTGAAATCTGTTTCCTGCAATTCTGCCTTGATTTCAAATCCTCTTCTTTGCCTTCCCTCAATATATATGTGGACGAGAGTTATCATTTATAACTCTGCAGGTTTGTGAATTGCAGTGCCCTGAAGCTCCATTTTACAACTCGCTTTTTTGAGCACTGGCCGCAAAAGCGCAGGATGGCTTCAGGCCCTGTTCTGGTTCCGGGGGGCAGGCTGAGCCTGTGGTTAATTCTTCTTCCTGATTGTAAAATAGAGTGACCTGTGCCTGTCCCAAAACCAAGAGCTAGTCTCTCATTGGTTCCCCGTCTTCCCGTTCATCCTCAGGACAAATTGCAACCTGTACGGAACAGGAGGTTAAAGGTGCTGATGCTCCAAGTAGGGAGATTGCTCGTAAAGCATCTGGAATGGCGAACCCAGGCACAAGGAGATGAGAAATGAGGTGCATTTTAGAAACCTTTCCCCATCACACGGTGTACCATCTTCTGGGTTTCTCATGCATGTTTTCGATGTGGGAAGATGCCCTTGAACCTGGAGATTTGGGACCCATGGGACGGGTACCACGCAGTATTACTTTAAAGGGTCTGCGTTTCCTCACCCTACCTCACCAAACCTCTCAGCCCCAAGAGTGTCCACCCTTATGTCTCATCCAGCTGTGCGTCTAGATATGGTCAATCCAGGTTGCATCACAGCCCCTGATCGCATTGTGTAAGAATTTCTCTCTCTTTCACTGTCTTTGTTTCATGGGTTTTTCAAAGTAATTTATTTTTATAATGGGGTTTAGCTGCTTTTCACTGCTGTGTTTATGCCGCTTTACACCCACTTGACACACTAACAAAGAGATATCAATACATAGGTTTTAAGATTATTACTAGTCAGATATATTCTTGTGTGGTGAATAGGGCGTGTTGAGTCCAGTTCTCTGAGCAAGGAGTAGGTATTGTCTATTACATATTGGGTTTATGGAACGGTATCTGAGCTAATTTGAAACCTTTGTTTTATGCATCACCCCACCTCACCTTTCCCGTTAAGCAGCCATAGTGTGTTTTCTGCATGTGTGACTCTGTTCTGTTTTGTAATTCAGTTCAAGTGTAACGGTTTTTACATTCCCTCTATAAGTGATACCTTATGAGAAGTTTCCTTTTCTGTGTGACTTATTTCACTTAGAATCGTCATACCTAAATCCACTCATCATGCTGCTACTAGCCTTATGACATTGATTTCATGGCTGAGTGATATTTCATTGTACATAAGGACCACAACTTCTTTATCCATTTTTCTCTTTCCTGGGATATTTAAGGTGGAATGAAGTGGAGGTCCTTGTCAACAGAGCAGCCCTCAACTTTGGGGTGCTTGTGTCTTGCTGATTTTTCATTTTCCCAATTTATACCCCCATGAGTGGAAGTGCCCTATGCTCTCTAAGCTGTGTTTTTCAGATGTTTCAGGACACACCGTACACTTCTCCAGAGTGGCTGTTGGCAATTTACATCCCGCCCATCAGTGTAGCAAGGCTCCCATTTCTCCATGGCCTGTCCTGCATTTCTGGTTTTGACACTTTTTTCAGCATGGCCCTTTTGACCGATGGGTAGCGACTCTTCTTTGTAGCGCTGATTTGCCTTTCCAGGTTGCTTGGTTGGCCAAAAAGGGCGTATGCGTTTTTTCCTGAATATATTCAGGAGAAAACGCATACGCCCTTTTTGGCCAAGGGCATCATTGTCAACCTTTTACCGCTTTTCATGTGCTTTAAAGGCGATTCGAATCTACCTCCTGAAATCTGTTTCCTGCAATTCTGCCTTGATTTCAAATCCTCTTCTTTGCCTTCCCTCAATATATTTGTGGACGAGAGTTATCATTTATAACTCTGCAGGTTTGTGAATTGCAGTGCCGTGAATCTCCATTTTACAACTCGCGTTTTTGAGAGCTGGCCGCAAAAGTGCCGAATGGCTTCAGGCCGTGTTCTTCTTCCGGAGGGCAGGCTGAGCCTGTGGTTAATTCTTCTTCCTGATGGGAAAATAGAGTGACCTGTGCCTGCCCCAAAACCAAGAGCTAGTCTCTCATTGGTTCCCCGTCTTCCCGTTCATCCTCAGGACAAATTGCAACCTGTACGGAACAGGAGGTTAAAGGTGCTGATGCTCCAAGTAGGGAGATTGCTAGTAAAGCATCTGGAATGGCGAACCCAGGCACAAGGAGATGAGAAATGAGGTTCGTTTTAGAAACCTTTCCCCATCCCGCGGTGTACCATCTTCTGGGTTTCTCATGCATGTTTTCGATGTAGGAAGATGCCCTTGAACCTGGAGATTTGGGACCCATGGGTCGGGTACCACGCAGTATTACTTTAAAGGGTCTGCGTTTCCTCACCCTACCTCACCAAACCTCTCAGCCCCAAGAGTGTCCACCCTTATGTCTGATCCAGCTGTGCGTCTAGATATGGTCAATCCAGGTTGCATCACAGCCCCTGAACGCATTGTGTAAGAATTTCTCTCTCTTTCACTGTCTTTCTTTCATGGGTTTTTCAAAGTAATTTATTTTTATAATGGGGTTTAGCTGCTTTTCACTGCTGTGTTTATGCCGCTTTACACCCACTTGACCCACTAACAGAGAGATATCAATACATAGGTTTTAAGCTTATTACTAGTCAGATATATTCTTGTGCGGTGAATAGGGCGTGTTGAGTCCAGTTCTCTGAGCAAGGAGTAGGTCTTGTCTATCACATATTGGTTTTATGGAACGGTATCTGAGCTAATTTGAAACCCTTGTTTTATGCATCACCCCACCTCACCTTTCCCGTTAAGCAGCCATAGTGTGTTTTCTGCATGTGTGACTCTGTTCTGTTTTGTAATTCAGTTCAAGTGTAACGGTTTTTACATTCCCTCTATAAGTGATACCTTATGAGAAGTGTCCTTTTCTGTGTGACTTATTTCACTTAGAATCGTCGTACCTAAATCCACTCATCATTCTGCTACTAGCCTTATGACATTGATTTCATGGCTGAGTGATATTTCATTGTACATAAGGACCACAACTTCTTTATCCATTTTTCTCTTTCCTGGGATATTGAAGGTGGAATGAAGTGGAGGTCCTTGTCAACAGAGCAGACCTAAACTTTGGGGTGCTTGTGTCTTGCTGATTTTTCATTTTCCCAATTTATACCCCCATGAGTGGAAGTGCCCTATGCTCTCTAAGCTGTGTTTTTTAGGTGTTTCAGGACACAGCGTACACTTCCCCAGAGTGGCTGTTGGCAATTTACATCCTGCCCATCAGTGTAGCAAGGCTCCCATTTCTCCATGGCCTGTCCTGCATTTCTGGTTTTGACACGTTTTTCAGCATGGCCCTTTTGACCGATGGGTAGCGAGTCTTCTTTGGAGCGCTGATTTGCCTTTCCAGGTTGCTTGGTTGGCCAAAAAGGGCGTATGCGTTTTTTCCTGAATATATTCAGGAGAAAACGCATACGCCCTTTTTGGCCAAGGGCATCATTGTCAACGTTTTGCCGCTTTTCATGTGCTTTAAAGGCGATTCGAATCTACCTCCTGAAATCTGTTTCCTGCAATTCTGCCTTGATTTCAAATCCCCTTCTTTGCCTTCCCTCAAAATATTTGTGGACGAGAGTTATCATTTATAACTCTGAAGGTTTGTGAATTGCAGTGACCTGAAGCTCCATTTTACAACTCGCTTTTTTGAGCACTGGCCTCAAAAGCGCAGGATGGTTTCACGCCCTCTTCTGCTTCCGGGGGGCAGGCTGAGCCTGTGGTTAATTCTTCTTCCTGATGGGAAAATAGAGTGACCTGTGCCTGTCCCAAAACCAAGAGCTAGTCTCTCATTGGTTCCCCGTCTTCCCGTTCATCCTCAGGACAAATTGCAACCTGTACGGAACAGGAGGTTAAAGGTGCTGATGCTCCAAGTAGGGAGATTGCTAGTAAAGCATCTGTAATGGCGAACCCAGGCACAAGGAGATGAGAAATGAGGTGCGTTTTAGAAACCTTTCCCCATCCCACGGTGTACCATCTTCTGGGTTTCTCATGCATGTTTTCGATGTAGGAAGATGCCCTTGAACCTGGAGATTTGGGACCCATGGGACGGGTACCACGCAGTATTACTTTAAAGGGTCTGCGTTTCCTCACCCTACCTCACCAAACCTCTCAGCCCCAAGAGTGTCCACCCTTATGTCTGATCCAGCTGTGCGTCTAGATATGGTCAATCCAGGTTGCATCACAGCCCCTGAACGCATTGTGTAAGAATTTCTCTCTCTTTCACTGTGTTTGTTTCATGGGTTTTTCAAAGTAATTTATTTTAATAATGGGGTTTAGCTGCTTTTCACTGCTGTGTTTATGCCGCTTTACACCCACTTGACACACTAACAGAGAGATATCAATACATAGGTTTTAAGATTATTACTAGTCAGATATATTCTTGTGCGGTGAATAGGGCGTGTTGAGTCCAGTTCTCTGAGCAAGGAGTAGGTCTTGTCTATTACATATTGGGTTTATGGAACGGTATCTGAGCTAATTTGATACCCTTGTTTTATGTATCACCCCACCTCACCTTTCCCGTTAAGCAGCCATAGTGTGTTTTCTGCATGTGTGACTCTGTTCTGTTTTGTAATTCAGTTCAAGTGTAACGGTTTTTACATTCCCTCTATCAGTGATACCTTATGAGAAGTGTCCTTTTCTGTGTGACTTATTTCACTTAGAATCGTCGTACCTAAATCCACTCATCATGCTGCTACTAGCCTTATGACATTGATTTCATGGCTGAGTGATATTTCATTGTACATAAGGACCACAACTTCTTTATCCATTTTTCTCTTTCCTGGGATATTTAAGGTGGAATGAAGTGGAGGTCCTTGTCAACAGAGCAGCCCTCAACTTTGGGGTGCTTGTGTCTTGCTGATTTTTAATTTTCCCAATTTATACCCCCATGAGTGGAAGTGCCCTATGCTCTCTAAGCTGTGTTTTTTAGATGTTTCAGGACTCACCGTACACTTCTCCAGAGTGGCTGTTGGCAATTTACATCCCGCCCATCAGTGTAGCAAGGCTCCCATTTCTCCATGGCCTGTCCTGCATTTCTGGTTTTGACACTTTTTTCAGCATGGCCCTTTTGAGCGATGGGTAGCGACTCTTCTTTGTAGCGCTGATTTGCCTTTCCAGGTTGCTTGGTTGGCCAAAAAGGGCGTATGCGTTTTCTCCTGAATATATTCAGGAGAAAACGCATACGCCCTTTTTGGCCAAGGGCATCATTGTCAACGTTTTGCCGCTTTTCATGTGCTTTAAAGGCGATTCGAATCTACCTCCTGAAATCTGTTTCCTGCAATTCTGCCTTGATTTCAAATCCTCTTCTTTGCCTTCCCTCAATATATTTGTGGACGAGAGTTATCATTTATAACTCTGCAGGTTTGTGAATTGCAGTGCCCTGAATCTCCATTTTACAACTCGCGTTTTTGAGAGCTGGCCGCAAAAGCGCCGAATGGCTTCAGGCCCTGTTCTTGTTCCGGAGGGCAGGCTGAGCCTGTGGTTAATTCTTCTTCCTGATGGGAAAATAGAGTGACCTGTGCCTGTCCCAAAACCAAGAGCTAGTCTCTCATTGGTTCCCCGTCTTCCCGTTCATCCTCAGGACAAATTGCAACCTGTACGGAACAGGAGGTTAAAGGTGCTGATGCTCCAAGTAGGGAGATTGCTAGTAAAGCAGCTGGAATGGCGAACCCAGGCACAAGGAGATGAGAAATGAGGTTCATTTTAGAAACCTTTCCCCATCACACGGTGTACCATCTTCTGGGTTTCTCATGCATGTTTTCGAAGTAGGAAGATGCCCTTGAACCTGGAGATTTGGGACCCATGGGACGGGTACCACGCAGTATTACTTTAAAGGGTCTGCGTTTCCTCACCCTACCTCACCAAACCTCTCAGCCCCAAGAGTGTCCACCCTTATGTCTCATCCAGCTGTGCGTCTAGATATGGTCAATCCAGGTTGCATCACAGCCCCTGAACGCATTGTGTAAGAATTTCTCTCTGTTTCACTGTGTTTGTTTCATGGGTTTTTCAAAGTAATTTATTTTTATAATGGGGTTTAGCTGCTTTTCACTGCTGTGTTTATGCCGCTTTACACCCACTTGACCCACTAACAGAGAGATATCAATACATAGGTTTTAAGCTTATTACTAGTCAGATATATTCTTGTGCGGTGAATAGGGCGTGTTGAGTCCAGTTCTCTGAGCAAGGAGTAGGTATTTTCTATTACATATTGGGTTTATGGAACGGTATCTGAGCTAATTTGAAACCCTTGTTTTATGCATCACCCCACCTCACCTTTCCCGTTAAGCAGCCATAGTGTGTTTTCTGCATGTGTGACTCTGTTCTGTTTTGTAATTCAGTTCAAGTGTAACGGTTTTTACATTCCCTCTATAAGTGATACCTTATGAGAATTGTCCTTTTTTGTGTGACTTATTTCACTTAGAATCGTCGTACCTAAATCCACTCATCATGCTGCTACTAGCCTTATGACATTGATTTCACGGCTGAGTGATATTTCATTGTACATAAGGACCACAACTTCTTTATCCATTTTTCTCTTTCCTGGGATATTGAAGGTGGAATGAAGTGGAGGTCCTTGTCAACAGAGCAGCCCTAAACTTTGGGGTGCTTGTGTCTTGCTGATTTTTCATTTTCCCAATTTATACCCCCATGAGTGGAAGTGCCCTATGCTCTCTAAGCTGTGTTTTTTAGGTGTTTCAGGACACACCGTACACTTCCCCAGAGTGGCTGTTGGCAATTTACATCCTGCCCATCAGTGTAGCAAGGCTCCCATTTCTCCATGGCCTGTCCTGCATTTCTGGTTTTGACACTTTTTTCAGCATGGCCCTTTTGACCGATGGGTAGCGAGTCTTCTTTGTAGCGCTGATTTGCCTTTCCAGGTTGCTTGGTTGGCCAAAAAGGGCGTATGCGTTTTTTCCTGAATATATTCAGGAGAAAACGCATACGCCCTTTTTGGCCAAGGGCATCATTGTCAACGTTTTGCCGCTTTTCATGTGCTTTAAAGGCGATTCGAATCTACCTCCTGAAATCTGTTTCCTGCAATTCTGCCTTGATTTCAAATCCCCTTCTTTGCCTTCCCTCAAAATATTTGTGGACGAGAGTTATCATTTATAACTCTGAAGGTTTGTGAATTGCAGTGACCTGAAGCTGCATTTTACAACTCGCTTTTTTGAGAGCTGGCCGCAAAAGTGCATGATGGTTTCACGCCCTCTTCTGCTTCCGGGGGGCAGGCTGAGCCTGTGGTTAATTCTTCTTCCTGATGGGAAAATAGAGTGACCTGTGCCTGTCCCAAAACCAAGAGCTAGTCTCTCATTGGTTCCCCGTCTTCCCGTTCATCCTCAGGACAAATTGCAACCTGTACGGAACAGGAGGTTAAAGGTCCTGATGCTCCAAGTAGGGAGATTGCTAGTAAAGCATCTGGAATGGCGAACCCAGGCACAAGGAGATGAGAAATGAGGTGCGTTTTAGAAACCTTTCCCCATCCCACGGTGTACCATCTTCTGGGTTTCTCATGCATGTTTTCGATGTAGGAAGATGCCCTTGAACCTGGAGATTTGGGACCCATGGGACGGATACCACGCAGTATTACTTTAAAGGGTCTGCGTTTCCTCACCCTACCTCACCAAACCTCTCAGCCCCAAGAGTGTCCACCCTTATGTCTCATCCAGCTGTGCGTCTAGATATGGTCAATCCAGGTTGCATCACAGCCCCTGAACGCATTGTGTAAGAATTTCTCTCTCTTTCACTGTGTTTGTTTCATGGGTTTTTCAAAGTAATTTATTTTAATAATGGGGTTTAGCTGCTTTTCACTGCTGTGTTTATGCCGCTTTACACCCACTTGACACACTAACAGAGAGATATCAATACATAGGTTTTAAGATTATTACTAGTCAGATATATTCTTGTGCGGTGAATAGGGCGTGTTGAGTCCAGTTCTCTGAGCAAGGAGTAGGTCTTGTCTATTACATATTGGGTTTATGGAACGGTATCTGAGCTAATTTGATACCCTTGTTTTATGTATCACCCCACCTCACCTTTCCCGTTAAGCAGCCATAGTGTGTTTTCTGCATGTGTGACTCTGTTCTGTTTTGTAATTCAGTTCAAGTGTAACGGTTTTTACATTCCCTCTATCAGTGATAACTTATGAGAAGTGTCCTTTTCTGTGTGACTTATTTCACTTAGAATCGTCGTACCTAAATCCACTCATCATGCTGCTACTAGCCTTATGACATTGATTTCATGGCTGAGTGATATTTCATTGTACATAAGGACCACAACTTCTTTATCCATTTTTCTCTTTCCTGGGATATTGAAGGTGGAATGAAGTGGAGGTCCTTGTCAACAGAGCAGCCCTAAACTTTGGGGTGCTTGTGTCTTGCTGATTTTTCATTTTCCCAATTTATACCCCCATGAGTGGAAGTGCCCTATGCTCTCTAAGCTGTGTTTTTCAGATGTTTCAGGACACACCGTACCCTTCTCCAGAGTGGCTGTTGGGAATATACATCCTGCCCATCAGTGTAGCAAGGCTCCCATTTCTCCATGGCCTGTCCTGCATTTCTGGTTTTGACACTTTTTTCAGCATGGCCCTTTTGACCGATGGGTAGCGAGACTTCTTTGGAGCGCTGATTTGCCTTTCCAGGTTGCTTGGTTGGCCAAAAAGGGCGTATGCGTTTTTTCCTGAATATATTCAGGAGAAAACGCATACGCCCTTTTTGGCCAAGGGCATCATTGTCAACGTTTTGCCGCTTTTCATGTGCTTTAAAGGCGATTCGAATCTACCTCCTGAAATCTGTTTCCTGCAATTCTGCCTTGATTTCAAATCCTCTTCTTTGCCTTCCCTCAATATATTTGTGGACGAGAGTTATCATTTATAACTCTGCAGGTTTGTGAATTGCAGTGCCCTGAAGCTCCATTTTACAACTCGCTTTTTTGAGCACTGGCCGCAAAAGCACAGGATGGCTTCAGGCCCTGTTCTGGTTCCGGGGGGCAGGCTGAGCCTGTGGTTAATTCTTCTTCCTGATTGTAAAATAGAGTGACCTGTGCCTGTCCCAAAACCAAGAGCTAGTCTCTCATTGGTTCCCCGTCTTCCCGTTCATCCTCAGGACAAATTGCAACCTGTATGGAACAGGAGGTTAAAGGTGCTGATCCTCCAAGTAGGGAGATTGCTAGTAAAGCATCTGGAATGGCGAACCCAGGCACAAGGAGATGAGAAATGAGGTGCGTTTTAGAAACCTTTCCCCATCACACCGTGTACCATATTCTGGGTTTCTCATGCATGTTTTTGATGGAGGAAGATGCCCTTGAACCTGGAGATTTGGGACCCATGGGACGGGTACCACGCAGTATTACTTTAAAGGGTCTGCGTTTCCTCACCCTACCTCACCAAACCTTTCAGCCCCAAGAGTGTCCACCCTTATGTCTCATCCAGCTGTGCGTCTAGATATGGTCAATCCAGGTTGCATCACAGCCCCTGAACGCATTGTGTAAGAATTTCTCTCTCTTTCACTGTGTTTGTTTCATGGGTTTTTCAAAGTAATTTATTTTTATAATGGGGGTTAGCTGCTTTTCACTGCTGTGTTTATGCCGCTTTACACCCACTTGACACACTAACAGAGAGATATCAATACATAGGTTTTAAGATTATTACTAGTCAGATATATTCTTGTGCGGTGAATAGGGCGTGTTGAGTCCAGTTCTCTGAGCAAGGAGTAGGTCTTGTCTATTACATATTGGGTTTATGGAACGGTATCTGAGCTAATTTGAAACCCTTGTTTTATGCATCACCCCACCTCACCTTTCCCGTTAAGCAGCCATAGTGTGTTTTCTGCATGTGTGACTCTGTTCTGTTTTGTAATTCAGTTCAAGTGTAACGGTTTTTACATTCCCTCTATAAGTGATACCTTATGAGAAGTGTCCTTTTCTGTGTGACTTGTTTCACTTAGAATCGTCGTACCTAAATCCACTCATCATGCTGCTACTAGCCTTATGACATTGATTTCATGGCTGAGTGATATTTCATTGTACATAAGGACCACAACTTCTGTATCCATTTTTCTCTTTCCTGGGATATTGAAGGTGGAATGAAGTGGAGGTCCTTGTCAACAGAGCAGCCCTAAACTTTGGGGTGCTTGTGTCTTGCTGATTTTTCATTTTCCCAATTTATACCCCCATGAGTGGAAGTGCCCTATGCTCTCTAAGCTGTGTTTTTTAGGTGTTTCAGGACACACCGTACACTTCCCCAGAGTGGCTGTTGGCAATTTACATCCTGCCCATCAGTGTAGCAAGGCTCCCATTTCTCCATGGCCTGTCCTGCATTTCTGGTTTTGACACGTTTTTCAGCATGGCCCTTTTGACCGATGGGTAGCGAGTCTTCTTTGGAGCGCTGATTTGCCTTTCCAGGTTGCTTGGTTGGCCAAAAAGGGCGTATGCCTTTTTTCCTGAATATATTCAGGAGAAAACGCATACGCCATTTTTGGCCAAGGACATCATTGTCAACGTTTTGCCGCTTTTCATGTGCTTTAAAGGCGATTCGAATCTACCTCCTGAAATCTGTTTCCTGCAATTCTGCCTTGATTTCAAATCCCCTTCTTTGCCTTCCCTCAAAATATTTGTGGACGAGAGTTATCATTTATAACTCTGAAGGTTTGTGAATTGCAGTGACCTGAAGCTCCATTTTACAACTCGCTTTTTTGAGAGCTGGCCGCAAAAGTGCATGATGGTTTCACGCCCTCTTCTGCTTCCGGGGGGCAGGCTGAGCCTGTGGTTAATTCTTCTTCCTGATTGTAAAATAGAGTGACCTGTGCCTGTCCCAAAACCAAGAGCTAGTCTCTCATTGGTTCCCCGTCTTCCCGTTCATCCTCAGGACAAATTGCAACCTGTACGGAACAGGAGGTTAAAGGTGCTGATGCTCCAAGTAGGGAGATTGCTAGTAAAGCATCTGGAATGGCGAACCCAGGCACAAGGAGATGAGAAATGAGGTGCGTTTTAGAAACCTTTCCCCATCCCACGGTGTACCATCTTCTGGGTTTCTCATGCATGTTTTCGATGTAGGAAGATGCCCTTGAACCTGGAGATTTGGGACCCATGGGACGGGTACCACGCAGTATTACTTTAAAGGGTCTGCGTTTCCTCACCCTACCTCACCAAACCTCTCAGCCCCAAGAGTGTCCACCCTTATGTCTGATCCAGCTGTGCGTCTAGATATGGTCAATCCAGGTTGCATCACAGCCCCTGAACGCATTGTGTAAGAATTTCTCTCTCTTTCACTGTGTTTGTTTCATGGGTTTTTCAAAGTAATTTATTTTAATAATGGGGTTTAGCTGCTTTTCACTGCTGTGTTTATGCCGCTTTACACCCACTTGACACACTAACAGAGAGATATCAATACATAGGTTTTAAGATTATTACTAGTCAGATATATTCTTGTGCGGTGAATAGGGCGTGTTGAGTCCAGTTCTCTGAGCAAGGAGTAGGTCTTGTCTATTACATATTGGGTTTATGGAACGGTATCTGAGCTAATTTGATACCCTTGTTTTATGTATCACCCCACCTCACCTTTCCCGTTAAGCAGCCATAGTCTGTTTTCTGCATGTGTGACTCTGTTCTGTTTTGTAATTCAGTTCAAGTGTAACGGTTTTTACATTCCCTCTATCAGTGATAACTTATGAGAAGTGTCCTTTTCTGTGTGACTTATTTCACTTAGAATCATCGTACCTAAATCCACTCATCATGCTGCTACTAGCCTTATGACATTGATTTCATGGCTGAGTGATATTTCATTGTACATAAGGACCACAACTTCTTTATCCATTTTTCTCTTTCCTGGGATATTTAAGGTGGAATGAAGTGGAGGTCCTTGTCAACAGAGCAGCCCTAAACTTTGGGGTGCTTGTGTCTTGCTGATTTTTCATTTTCCCAATTTATACCCCCATGAGTGGAAGTGCCCTATGCTCTCTAAGCTGTGTTTTTTAGGTGTTTCAGGACACACCGTACACTTCTCCAGAGTGGCTGTTGGCAATTTACATCCTGCCCATCAGTGTAGCAAGGCTCCCATTTCTCCATGGCCTGTCCTGCATTTCTGGTTTTGACACGTTTTTCAGCATGGCCCATTTGACCGATGGGTAGCGACTCTTCTTTGTAGCGCTGATTTGCCTTTCCAGGTTGCTTGGTTGGCCAAAAGGGGCGTATGCGTTTTTTCCTGAATATATTCAGGAGAAAACGCATACGCCCTTTTTGGCCAAGGGCATCATTGTCAACGTTTTGCCGCTTTTCATGTGCTTTAAAGGCGATTCGTATCTACCTCCTGAAATCTGTTTCGTGCAATTCTGCCTTGATTTCAAATCCTCTTCTTTGCCTTCCCTCAATATATTTGTGGACGAGAGTTATCATTTATAACTCTGCAGGTTTGTGAATTGCAGTGCCCTGAAGCTCGATTTTACAACTCGCTTTTTTGAGAGCTGGACGCAAAAGTGCATGATGGTTTCACGCCCTCATCTGCTTCCGGGGGGCAGGCTGAACCTGTGGTTTATTCTTCTTCCTGATGGGAAAATAGAGTGACCTGTGCCTGTGTCCACACCAAGAGCTAGTCTCTCATTGGTTCCCCGTCTTCCCGTTCATCCTCAGGACAAATTGCAACCTGTACGGAACAGGAGGTTAAAGGTGCTGATGCTCCAAGTAGTGGGATTGCTAGTAAAGTGGCTGGAATGGCGAACCCGGGCACAAGAAGATGAGAAATGAGGTTCGTTTTAGAAACCTTTCCCCATGACACCGTGTACCATCTTCTGGGTTTCTCATGCATGTTCTCGATGTAGGAAGATGCCCTTGAACCTGGAGATTTGGGACCCATGGGACGGGTACCACGCAGTATTACTTTAAAGGGTCTGCGTTTGCTCACCCAACCTCACCAAACCTCTCAGCCCCAAGAGTGTCCACCCTTATGTCTCATCCAGCTGTGGGTCTAGATATGGTCAATCCAAGTTGCATCACAGCCCCTGAACGCATTGTGTAAGAATTTCTCTCTCTTTCACTGTCTTTGTTTCATGGGTTTTTCAAAGTAATTTATTTTTAAAATGGGGTTTAGCTGCTTTTCACTGCTGTGTTTATGCCGCTTTACACCCCCTTGACACACTAACAGAGAGATATCAATACATAGGTTTTAAGATTATTCCTAGTCAGATATATTCTTGTGCGGTTAATAGGGCATGTTCAGTCTAGTTCTCTGAGCAAGGAGTAGGTCTTTTCTATTACATATTGCGTTTATGGAACGGTATCTGAGCTAATTTGAAACCTTTGTTTTATGCATCACCCCACCTCACCTTTCCCGTTAAGCAGCCATAGTGTGTTTTCTGCATGTGTGACTCTGTTCTGTTTTGTAATTCAGTTCAAGTGTAACGGTTTTTACATTCCCTCTATCAGTGATACCTTATGAGAAGTGTCCTTTTCTGTGTGACTTATTTCACTTAGAATCGTCGTACCTAAATCCACTCATCATGCTGCTACTAACATTATGACATTGATTTCATGGCTGAGTGATATTCCATTGTACATAAGGACCACAACTTCTTTATCCATTTTTCTCTTTCCTGGGATATTGATGGTGGAATGAAGTGGAGGTCCTTTTCAACAGAGCAGCCCTAAACTTTGGGGTGCTTGTGTCTTGCTGATTTTTAATTTTCCCAATTTATACCCCCATGAGTGGAAGTGCCCTATGCTCTCTAAGCTGTGTTTTTTAGATGTTTCAGGACTCACCGTACACTTCTCCAGAGTGGCTGTTGGCAATTTACATCCCGCCCATCAGTGTAGCAAGGCTCCCATTTCTCCATGGCCTGTCCTGCATTTCTGGTTTTGACACTTTTTTCAGCATGGCCCTTTTGACCGATGGGAAGCGAGACTTCTTTGTAGCGCTGATTTGCCTTTCCAGGTTGCTTGGTTGTCCAAAAAGGGCGTATGCGCTTTTTCCTGAATATATTCAGGAAAAAACGCATACGCTCTTTTTGGCCAAGGGCATCATTGTCAACGTTTTGCCGCTTTTCATGTGCTTTAAAGGCGATTCGAATCTACCTCCTGTAATCTGTTTCCTGCAATTCTGCCTTGATTTCAAATCCTCTTCTTTGCCTTCCCTCAATATATTTGTGGACGAGAGTTATCATTTATAACTCTGCAGGTTTGTGAATCGCAGTGCCCGGAAGCTCCATTTTACAACTCGGTTTTTGGGAGCTGGCCGCAAATGCGCAGGATGGCTTCAGGCCGTCTTCTGGTTCCGGGGGGCAGAATGAGCCTGTGGTTAATTCTTCTTCCTGATGGGAAAATAGAGTGACCTGTGCCTGTCCCAACACCAAGAGCTAGTCTCTCATTGGTTCCCCGTCTTCCCGTTCATCCTCAGGACAAATTGCAACCTGTACGGAACAGAAGGTTAAAGGTGCTGATGCTCCAAGTAGGGAGATTGGTAGTAAAGCGGCTGGAATGGGGAACCCGGGCACAAGGAGATGAGAAATGAGGTGCGTTTTAGAAACCTTTCCCCATCACATGGTGTACCAACTTCTGGGTTTCTCATGCATGTTTTCGGTGTAGGAAGATGCCCTTGAACCTGGAGATTTGGGACCCATGCGATGGGTACCACGTAGTATTATTAAAAGGGTCTGCGTTTACTCACGAAACCTCACCCAACCTCTAAGCCCCAAGAGTGTCCACCCTTATGTCTCATCCAGCTGTGGGTCTAGATATGGTCAATCCAGGTTGCATCACAGCCCCTGAACGCATTGTGTAAGAATTTCTCCCTCTTTCACTATCTTTGTTTCATGGGTTTTTCAAAGTAATTTATTTTCATAATGGGGTTTAGCTGCTTTTCACTGCTGTGTTTATGCTGCTTTACACCCACTTGACACACTAACAGAGAGATATCAATACATAGGTTTTAAGATTATTACTAGTCAGATATAATCTTGTGCGGTGAATAGGGCGTGTTGAGTCCAGTTCTCTGAGCAAGGAGTACGTCTTGTCTATTACATATTGGGTTTATGGAACGGTATCTGAGCTAATTTGAAACCCTTGTTTTATGTATCACCCCACCTCACCTTTCCCGTTAAGCAGCCATAGTGTGTTTTCTGCATGTGTGACTCTGTTCTGTTTTGTAATTCAGTTCAAGTGTAACGGTTTTTACATTCCCTCTATCAGTAATACCTTATGAGAAGTGTCCTTTACTGTGTGACTTATTTCACTTAGAATCGTCGTACCTAAATCCACTCATCATGCTGCTACTAGCCTTATGACATTGATTTCATGGCTGAGTGATATTCCATTGTACATAAGGACCACAACTTCTTTATCCATTTTTCTCTTTCCTGGGATATTGAAGGTGGAATGAAGTGGAGGTCCTTGTCAACAGAGCAGCCCTAAACTTTGGGGTGCTTGTGTCTTGCTGATTTTTCATTTTCCCAATTTATACCCCAATGAGTGGAAGTGCCCTATGCTCTCTAAGCTGTGTTTTTTAGATGTTTCAGGACTCACCGTACACTTCTCCAGAGTGGCTGTTGGCAATTTACATCCCGCCCATCAGTGTAGCAAGGCTCCCATGTCTCCATGACCTGTCCTGCATTTTCGGTTTTCACACTTTTTTCAGCATGGCCCTTTTGACCGATGGGAAGCGAGACTTCTTTGTAGCGCTGATTTCCCTTTCCAGGTTTCTTGGTTGGCCAACAAGGGCGTATGCGCTTTTTGCTGAATATATTCAGGAAAAAACGCATACGCCCTTTTTGGCCAAGGGCATCATTCTCAACGTTTTGCCGCTTTTCATGTGCTTTAACGGCGATTCGAATCTACCTCCTGAAATCTGTTTCCTGCAATTCTGCCTTGATTTCAAGTCCTCTTCTTTGCCTTCCCTCAATATATTTGTGGACGAGAGTTATCATTTATAACTCTGCAGGTTTGTGAATTGCAGTGCCCTGAACCTCCATTTTACAACTCGCGTTTTTGAGAGCTGGCCGCAAAAGCGCCGGATGGCTTCAGGCCCTGTTCTGGTTCCAGGGGGCAGGCTGAGCCTGTGGTAAATTATTCTTCCTGATGGGAATATAGAGTGACCTGTGCCTGTCCCAACACCAAGAGCTAGTCTCTCATTGGTTCCCCGTCTTCCCGTTCATCCTCAGGACAAATTGCAACCTGTACGGAACAGGAGGTTAAAGGTGCTGATTCTCCAAGTAGGGAGATTGCTAGTAAGGTGGCTGGAATGGTGAACCCAGGCACAAGGGGATGAGAAATGAGGTGAGTTTTATAAACCTTTCCCCATCACACTGTGTACCATCTTCTGGGTTTCTCATGCATGTTTTCGATGTAGGAAGATGCCCTTGAAGCTGGAGATTTGGGACCCATGCGATGGGTACCAGGCAGTATTACTTTAAAGGGTCTGCATTTACTCACCCAACCTCACAAAACCTCTCAGCCCCAAGAGTGTCCACCCTTATGTCTCATCCAGCTGTGAGTCTAGATATGGTCAATCCAGGTTGCATCACAGCCCCTGAACGCATTGTGTAAGAATTTCGCTCTCTTTCACTGTCTTTGTTTCTTGAGTTTTTCAAAGTAATTTATTTTCATAATGGGGTTTAGCTGCTTTTCACTGCTGTGTTTATGCCGCTTTACACCCACTTGACACACTAACTGAGAGATATAAATACATAGGTTTTAAGATTATTACTAGTCAGATATATTCTTGTGTGTTGAATAGGGCGTGTTGAGTCCAGTTCTCTGAGCAAGGAGTAGGTCTTGTCTATTACACATATTGGGTTTATGGAACGGTATCTGAGCAAATTTGAAACCCTTGTTTTATGTATCACCCCACCTCACCTTTCCCGTTAAGCAGCCATAGTGTGTTTTCTGCATGTGTGACTCATTTCTGTTTTTTAATTCAGTTCAAGTGTAACGGTTTTCACATTCCCTCTATCAGTGATACCTTATGAGAAGTGTCCTTTTCTGTGTGACTTATTTCACTTAGAATCGTCGTACCTAAATCCACTCATCATGCTGCTACTAGCCTTATGACATTGATTTCATGGCTGAGTGATATTCCATTGTACATAAGGACCACAACTTCTTTATCCATTTTTCTCTTTCCTGGGATATTGATGGTGGAATGAAGTGGAGGTCCTTGTCAACAGAGCAGCCCTAAACTTTGGGGTGCTTGTGTCTTGCTGATTTTTCATTTTCCCAATTTATACCCCCATGAGTGGTAGTGCCCTATGCTCTCTAAGCTGTGTTTTTTAGATGTTTCAGGACTCACCGTACACTTCTCCAGAGTGGCTGTTGGCAATTTACATCCCGCCCATCAGTGTAGCAAGGCTCCCATTTCTCCATGGCCTGTCCTGCATTTCTGGTTTTGACAATTTTTTCAGCATGGCCCTTTTGACCGATGGGAAGCGAGACTTCTTTGTAGCGCTGATTTGCCTTTCCAGGTTGCTTGGTTGTCTAAAAAGGGCGTATGCGCTTTTTCCTGAATATATTCAGGAAAAAACGCATACGCTCTTTTTGGCCAAGGGCATCATTGTCAACGTTTTGCCGCTTTTCATGTGCTTTAGAGGCGATTCGAATCTACCTCCTGTAATCTGTTTCCTGCAATTCTGCCTTGATTTCAAATCCTCTTCTTTGCCTTCCCTCAATATATTTGTGGACGAGAGTTATCATTTATAACTCTGCAGGTTTGTGAATCGCAGTGCCCGGAAGCTCCATTTTACAACTCGGTTTTTGGGAGCTGGCCGCAAATGCACAGGATGGCTTCAGGCCCTCTTCTGGTTCCGGGGGGCAGAATGAGCCTGTGGTTAATTCTTCTTCCTGATGGGAAAATAGAGTGACCTGTGCCTGTCCCAACACCAAGAGCTAGTCTCTCATTGGTTCCCCGTCTTCCCGTTCATCCTCAGGACAAATTGCAACCTGTACGGAACAGAAGGTTAAAGGTGCTGATGCTCCAAGTAGGGAGATTGGTAGTAAAGCGGCTGGAATGGGGAACCCTTGCACAAGGAGATGAGAAATGAGGTGCGTTTTAGAAACCTTTCCCCATCACATGGTGTACCAACTTCTGGGTTTCTCATGCATGTTTTCGATGTAGGAAGATGCCCTTGAACCTGGAGATTTGGGACCCATGCGATGGGTACCACGTAGTATTATTAAAAGTGTCTGCGTTTACTCACGAAACCTCACCAAACCTCTAAGCCCCAAGAGTGTCCACCCTTATGTCTCATCCAGCTGTGGGTCTAGATATGGTCAATCCAGGTTGCATCACAGCCCCTGAACGCATTGTGTAAGAATTTCTCTCTCTTTCACTATCTTTGTTTCATGGGTTTTTCAAAGTAATTTATTTTCATAATGGGGTTTAGCTGCTTTTCACTGCTGTGTTTATGCTGCTTTACACCCACTTGACACACTAACAGAGAGATATCAATACATAGGTTTTAAGATTATTACTAGTCAGATATAATCTTGTGTGGTGAATAGGGCGTGTTGAGTCCAGTTCTCTGAGCAAGGAGTACGTCTCGTCTATTACATATTGGGTTTATGGAACGGTATCTGAGCTAATTTGAAACCCTTGTTTTATGCATCACCCCACCTCACCTTTCCCGTTAAGCAGCCATAGTGTGTTTTCTGCATGTGTGACTCTGTTCTGTTTTGTAATTCAGTTCAAGTGTAACGGTTTTTACATTCCCTCTATCAGTAATACCTTATGAGAAGTGTCCTTTACTGTGTGACTTATTTCACTTAGAATCGTCGTACCTAAATCCACTCATCATGCTGCTACTAGCCTTATGACATTGATTTCATGGCTGAGTGATATTCCATTGTACATAAGGACCACAACTTCTTTATCCATTTTTCTCTTTCCTGGGATATTGAAGGTGGAATGAAGTGGAGGTCCTTGTCAACAGAGCAGCCCTAAACTTTGGGGTGCTTGTGTCTTGCTGATTTTTCATTTTCCCAATTTATACCCCAATGAGTGGAAGTGCCCTATGCTCTCTAAGCTGTGTTTTTTAGATGTTTCAGGACTCACCGTACACTTCTCCAGAGTGGCTGTTGGCAATTTACATCCCGCCCATCAGTGCAGCAAGGCTCCCATGTCTCCATGACCTGTCCTGCATTTTCGGTTTTCACACTTTTTTCAGCATGGCCCTTTTGACCGATGGGAAGCGAGACTTCTTTGTAGCGCTGATTTCCCTTTCCAGGTTTCTTGGTTGGCCAACAAGGGCGTATGCGCTTTTTGCTGAATATATTCAGGAAAAAACGCATACGCCCTTTTTGGCCAAGGGCATCATTGTCAACGTTTTGCCGCTTTTCATGTGCTTTAACGGCGATTCGAATCTACCTCCTGAAATCTGTTTCCTGCAATTCTGCCTTGATTTCAAGTCCTCTTCTTTGCCTTCCCTCAATATATTTGTGGACGAGAGTTATCATTTATAACTCTGCAGGTTTGTGAATTGCAGTGCCCTGAACCTCCATTTTACAACTCGCGTTTTTGAGAGCTGGCCGCAAAAGCGCCGGATGGCTTCAGGCCCTGTTCTGGTTCCAGGGGGCAGGCTGAGTCTGTGGTAAATTATTCTTCCTGATGGGAATATAGAGTGACCTGTGCCTGTCCCAACACCAAGAGCTAGTCTCTCATTGGTTCCCCATCTTCCCGTTCATCCTCAGGACAAATTGCAACCTGTACGGAACAGGAGGTTAAAGGTGCTGATTCTCCAAGTAGGGAGATTGCTAGTAAGGCGGCTGGAATGGTGAACCCAGGCACAAGGGGATGAGAAATGAGGTGAGTTTTATAAACCTTTCCCCATCACACGGTGTACCATCTTCTGGGTTTCTCATGCATGTTTTCGATGTAGGAAGATGCCCTTGAAGCTGGAGATTTGGGACCCATGCGATGGGTACCACGCAGTATTACTTTAAACGGTCTGCGTTTACTCACCCAACCTCACAAAACCTCTCAGCCCCAAGAGTGTCCACCCTTATGTCTCATCCAGCTGTGGGTCTAGATATGGTCAATCCAGGTTGCATCACAGCCCCTGAACGCATTGTGTAAGAATTTCGCTCTCTTTCACTGTCTTTGTTTCTTGGGTTTTTCAAAGTAATTTATTTTCATAATGGGGTTTAGCTGCTTTTCACGGCTGTGTTTATGCCGCTTTATACCCACTTGACACACTAACAGAGAGATATCAATACATAGGTTTTACGATTATTATTAGTCAGATATATTCTTGTGTGTTGAATAGGGCGTGTTGAGTCCAGTTCTCTGAGCAAGGAGTAGGTCTTGTCTATTACATATTGGGTTTATGGAATGGTATCTGAGCTAATTTGAAACCCTTCTTTTATGTATCACCCCACCTCACCTTTCCTGTTAAGCAGCCATAGTGTGTTTTCTGCATGTGTGACTCTGTTCTGTTTTGTAATTCAGTTCAAGTGTAACGGTTTTTACATTCCCTCTATAAGTGATACCTTATGAGAAGTGTCCTTTTCTGTGTGACTTATTTCACTTAGAATCGTCGTACCTAAATCCACTCATCATGCTGCTACTAGCCTTATGACATTGATTTCATGGCTGAGTGATATTCCATTGTACATAAGGACCACAAATTCTTTACCCATTTTTCTCTTTCCTGGGATATTGAAGGTGGAATGAAGTGGAGGTCCTTGTCAACAGAGCAGCCCTAAACTTTGGGGTGCTTGTGTCTTGCTGATTTTTCATTTTCCCAATTTATACCCCCATGAGTGGAAGTGCCCTAGGCTCTCTAAGCTGTGTTTTTTAGATGTTTCAGGACACACCGTACACTTCCCAAGTGTGGCTGTTGGCAATTTACATCCCGCCCATCAGTGCAGCAAGGCTCCCCTTTGTCCATGGCCTGTCCTGCATTTCTGGTTTTGGCACATTTTTCAGCATGGCCCTTTTGACTGATGTGTAGCGAGTCTTCTTTGTAGCGCTGATTTGCCTTTCCAGCTTGCTTGGTTGGCCAAAAAGGGCGTATGCGTTTCTTCCTGAATATATTCAGGAAAAAACGCATACGCCCTTTTTGGCCAAGGGCATCATTGTCAACCTTTTGCCGCTTTTCATGTGCTTTAAAGGCGATTCGAATCTACCTCCTGAAATCTGTTTCCTGCAATTCTGCCTTGATTTCAAGTCCTCTTCTTTGCCTTCCCTCAATATGTTTGTGGACGAGAGTTATCATTTATAACTCTGCAGGTTGGTGAATTGCACTGCCCTGAACCTCCATTTTACAACTCGCGTTTTTGGGAGCTGGCCTCAAATGCGCATGATGGCTTCAGGCCCTGTTCTGGTTCCAGGGGGCAGGCTGAGCCTGTGGTAAATTCTTCTTCCTGATGGGAAAATAGAGTGACCTGTGCCTGTCCCAACACCAAGAGCTAGTCTCTCATTGGTTCCCCGTCTTCCCGTTCATCCTCAGGACAAATTGCAACCTGTACGGAACAGGAGGTTAAAGGTGCTGATGCTCCAAGTAGGGAGATTGCTAGTAAAGCAGCTGGAATGGCGAACCCGGGCACAAGGAGATGAGAAATGAGGTGCGTTTCAGAAACCTTTCCCCATCACACGGTGTACCATCTTCTGGGTTTCTCATGCATGTTTTCAATGTACCAGGATTCCCTTGAACCTGGAGATTTGGGACCCATGCGATGGGTACCACGCAGTATTACTTTAAAGGGTCTGTGTTTGCTCACCCAACCTCACCAAACCTCTCAGCCCCAAGAGTGTCCACCCTTATGTCTCATCCAGCTGTGGGTCTAGATATGGTCAATCCAGGTTGCATCACAGCCCCTGAACGCATTGTGTAAGAATTTCGCTCTCTTTCACTGTCTTTGTTTCATGGGTTTTTCAAAGTAATTTATTTTTATAATGGGGTTTAGCTGCTTTTCACTGCTGTGTTTATGCCGCTTTACACCCACTTGACACACTAACAGAGAGATATCAATACATAGGTTTTAAGATTATTACTAGTCAGATATATCCTTGTGCGGTGAATAGGGCGTGTTGAGTCCAGTTCTCTGAGCAAGGAGTAGGTCTTGTCTATTACACATATTGGGTTTATGGAACGGTATCTGAGCAAATTTGAAACCCTTGTTTTATGTATCACCCCACCTCACCTTTCCCGTTAAGCAGCCATAGTGTGTTTTCTGCATGTGTGACTCATTTCTGTTTTTTAATTCAGTTCAAGTGTAACGGTTTTCACATTCCCTCTATCAGTGATACCTTATGAGAAGTGTCCTTTTCTGTGTGACTTATTTCACTTAGAATCGTCGTACCTAAATCCACTCATCATGCTGCTACTAGCCTTATGACATTGATTTCATGGCTGAGTGATATTCCATTGTACATAAGGACCACAACTTCTTTATCCATTTTTCTCTTTCCTGGGATATTGATGGTGGAATGAAGTGGAGGTCCTTGTCAACAGAGCAGCCCTAAACTTTGGGGTGCTTGTGTCTTGCTGATTTTTAATTTTCCCAATTTATACCCCCATGAGTGGAAGTGCCCTATGCTCTCTAAGCTGTGTTTTTTAGATGTTTCAGGACTCACTGTACACTTCTCCAGAGTGGCTGTTGGCAATTTACATCCCACCCATCAGTGTAGCAAGGCTCCCATTTCTCCATGGCCTGTCCTGCATTTCTGGTTTTGACAATTTTTTCAGCATGGCCCTTTTGACCGATGGGAAGCGAGACTTCTTTGTAGCGCTGATTTGCCTTTCCAGGTTGCTTGGTTGGCTAAAAAGGGCGTATGCGCTTTTTCCTGAATATATTCAGGAAAAAACGCATACGCTCTTTTTGGCCAAGGGCATCATTGTCAACGTTTTGCCGCTTTTCATGTGCTTTAAAGGCGATTCGAATCTACCTCCTGTAATCTGTTTCCTGCAATTCTGCCTTGATTTCAAATCCTCTTCTTTGCCTTCCCTCAATATATTTGTGGACGAGAGTTATCATTTATAACTCTGCAGGTTTGTGAATCGCAGTGCCCGGAAGCTCCATTTTACAACTCGGTTTTTGGGAGCTGGCCGCAAATGCACAGGATGGCTTCAGGCCCTCTTCTGGTTCCGGGGGGCAGAATGAGCCTGTGGTTAATTCTTCTTCCTGATGGGAAAATAGAGTGACCTGTGCCTGTCCCAACACCAAGAGCTAGTCTCTCATTGGTTCCCCGTCTTCCCGTTCATCCTCAGGACAAATTGCAACCTGTACGGAACAGAAGGTTAAAGGTGCTGATGCTCCAAGTAGGGAGATTGGTAGTAAAGCGGCTGGAATGGGGAACCCGGGCACAAGGAGATGAGAAATGAGGTGCGTTTTAGAAACCTTTCCCCATCACATGGTGTACCAATTTCTGGGTTTCTCATGCATGTTTTCGATGTAGGAAGATGCCCTTGAACCTGGAGATTTGGGACCCATGCGATGGGTACCACGTAGTATTATTAAAAGTGTCTGCGTTTACTCACGAAACCTCACCAAACCTCTAAGCCCCAAGAGTGTCCACCCTTATGTCTCATCCAGCTGTGGGTCTAGATATGGTCAATCCAGGTTGCATCACAGCCCCTGAACGCATTGTGTAAGAATTTCTCTCTCTTTCACTATCTTTGTTTCATGGGTTTTTCAAAGTAATTTATTTTCATAATGGGGTTTAGCTGCTTTTCACTGCTGTGTTTATGCTGCTTTACACCCACTTGACACACTAACAGAGAGATATCAATACATAGGTTTTAA
The DNA here is from genome assembly GCF_965194805.1 of Balaenoptera borealis. Classification (NCBI taxonomy): domain Eukaryota; kingdom Metazoa; phylum Chordata; class Mammalia; order Artiodactyla; family Balaenopteridae; genus Balaenoptera; species Balaenoptera borealis. The sequence goes on along the minus strand of NW_028124001.1, from coordinate 923,977 downwards.
GATTATTACTAGTCAGATATAATCTTGTGCGGTGAATAGGGCGTGTTGAGTCCAGTTCTCTGAGCAAGGAGTACGTCTTGTCTATTACATATTGGGTTTATGGAACGGTATCTGAGCTAATTTGAAACCCTTGTTTTATGTATCACCCCACCTCACCTTTCCCGTTAAGCAGCCATAGTGTGTTTTCTGCATGTGTGACTCTGTTCTGTTTTGTAATTCAGTTCAAGTGTAACGGTTTTTACATTCCCTCTATCAGTAATACCTTATGAGAAGTGTCCTATACTGTGTGACTTATTTCACTTAGAATCGTCGTACCTAAATCCACTCATCATGCTGCTACTAGCCTTATGACATTGATTTCATGGCTGAGTGATATTCCATTGTACATAAGGACCACAACTTCTTTATCCATTTTTCTCTTTCCTGGGATATTGAAGGTGGAATGAAGTGGAGGTCCTTGTCAACAGAGCAGCCCTAAACTTTGGGGTGCTTGTGTCTTGCTGATTTTTCATTTTCCCAATTTATACCCCAATGAGTGGAAGTGCCCTATGCTCTCTAAGCTGTGTTTTTTAGATGTTTCAGGACTCACCGTACACTTCTCCAGGGTGGCTGTTGGCAATTTACATCCCGCCCATCAGTGCAGCAAGGCTCCCATGTCTCCATGACCTGTCCGGCATTTTCGGTTTTCACACTTTTTTCAGCATGGCCCTTTTTGACCGATGGGAAGCGAGACTTCTTTGTAGCGCTGATTTCCCTTTCCAGGTTTCTTGGTTGGCCAACAAGGGCGTATGCGCTTTGTGCTGAATATATTCAGGAAAAAACGCATACGCCCTTTTTGGCCAAGGGCATCATTGTCAACGTTTTGCCGCTTTTCATGTGCTTTAAAGGCGATTCGAATCTACCTCCTGAAATCTGTTTCCTGCAATTCTGCCTTGATTTCAAGTCCTCTTCTTTGCCTTCCCTCAATATGTTTGTGGACGAGAGTTATCATTTATAACTCTGCAGGTTGGTGAATTGCACTGCCCTGAACCTCCATTTTACAACTCGCGTTTTTGGGAGCTGGCCTCAAATGCGCATGATGGCTTCAGGCCCTGTTCTGGTTCCAGGGGGCAGGCTGAGCCTGTGGTAAATTCTTCTTCCTGATGGGAAAATAGAGTGACCTGTGCCTGTCCCAACACCAAGAGCTAGTCTCTCATTGGTTCCCCGTCTTCCCGTTCATCCTCAGGACAAATTGCAACCTGTACGGAACAGGAGGTTAAAGGTGCTGATGCTCCAAGTAGGGAGATTGCTAGTAAAGCAGCTGGAATGGCGAACCCGGGCACAAGGAGATGAGAAATGAGGTGCGTTTCAGAAACCTTTCCCCATCACATGGTGTACCATCTTCTGGGTTTCTCATGCATGTTTTCAATGTAGCAGGATTCCCTTGAACCTGGAGATTTGGGACCCATGCGATGGGTACCACGCAGTATTACTTTAAAGGGTCTGCGTTTGCTCACCCAACCTCACCAAACCTCTCAGCCCCAAGAGTGTCCACCCTTATGTCTCATCCAGCTGTGGGTCTAGATATGGTCAATCCAGGTTGCATCACAGCCCCTGAACGCATTGTGTAAGAATTTCGCTCTCTTTCACTGTCTTTGTTTCATGGGTTTTTCAAAGTAATTTATTTTTATAATGGGGTTTAGCTGCTTTTCACTGCTGTGTTTATGCCGCTTTACACCCACTTGACACACTAACAGAGAGATATCAATACATAGGTTTTAAGATTATTACTAGTCAGATATATCCTTGTGCGGTGAATAGGGCGTGTTGAGTCCAGTTCTCTGAGCAAGGAGTAGGTCTTGTCTATTACACATATTGGGTTTATGGAACGGTATCTGAGCTAATTTGAAACCCTTGTTTTATGTATCACCCCACCTCACCTTTCCCGTTAAGCAGCCATAGTGTGTTTTCTGCATGTGTGACTCATTTCTGTTTTTTAATTCAGTTCAAGTGTAACGGTTTTCACATTCCCTCTATCAGTGATACCTTATGAGAAGTGTCCTTTTCTGTGTGACTTATTTCACTTAGAATCGTTGTACCTAAATCCACTCATCATGCTGCTACTAGCCTTATGACATTGATTTCATGGCTGAGTGATATTCCATTGTACATAAGGACCACAACTTCTTTATCCATTTTTCTCTTTCCTGGGATATTGATGGTGGAATGAAGTGGAGGTCCTTGTCAACAGAGCAGCCCTAAACTTTGGGGTGCTTGTGTCTTGCTGATTTTTAATTTTCCCAATTTATACCCCCATGAGTGGAAGTGCCCTATGCTCTCTAAGCTGTATTTTTTAGATGTTTCAGGACTCACTGTACACTTCTCCAGAGTGGCTGTTGGCAATTTACATCCCACCCATCAGTGTAGCAAGGCTCCCATTTCTCCATGGCCTGTCCTGCATTTCTGGTTTTGACAATTTTTTCAGCATGGCCCTTTTGACCGATGGGAAGCGAGACTTCTTTGTAGCGCTGATTTGCCTTTCCAGGTTGCTTGGTTGGCTAAAAAGGGCGTATGCGCTTTTTCCTGAATATATTCAGGAAAAAACGCATACGCTCTTTTTGGCCAAGGGCATCATTGTCAACGTTTTGCCGCTTTTCATGTGCTTTAAAGGCGATTCGAATCTACCTCCTGTAATCTGTTTCCTGCAATTCTGCCTTGATTTCAAATCCTCTTCTTTGCCTTCCCTCAATATATTTGTGGACGAGAGTTATCATTTATAACTCTGCAGGTTTGTGAATCGCAGTGCCCGGAAGCTCCATTTTACAACTCGGTTTTTGGGAGCTGGCCGCAAATGCACAGGATGGCTTCAGGCCCTCTTCTGGTTCCGGGGGGCAGAATGAGCCTGTGGTTAATTCTTCTTCCTGATGGGAAAATAGAGTGACCTGTGCCTGTCCCAACACCAAGAGCTAGTCTCTCATTGGTTCCCCGTCTTCCCGTTCATCCTCAGGACAAATTGCAACCTGTACGGAACAGAAGGTTAAAGGTGCTGATGCTCCAAGTAGGGAGATTGGTAGTAAAGCGGCTGGAATGGGGAACCCGGGCACAAGGAGATGAGAAATGAGGTGCGTTTTAGAAACCTTTCCCCATCACATGGTGTACCAATTTCTGGGTTTCTCATGCATGTTTTCGATGTAGGAAGATGCCCTTGAACCTGGAGATTTGGGACCCATGCGATGGGTACCACGTAGTATTATTAAAAGTGTCTGCGTTTACTCACGAAACCTCACCAAACCTCTAAGCCCCAAGAGTGTCCACCCTTATGTCTCATCCAGCTGTGGGTCTAGATATGGTCAATCCAGGTTGCATCACAGCCCCTGAACGCATTGTGTAAGAATTTCTCTCTCTTTCACTATCTTTGTTTCATGGGTTTTTCAAAGTAATTTATTTTCATAATGGGGTTTAGCTGCTTTTCACTGCTGTGTTTATGCTGCTTTACACCCACTTGACACACTAACAGAGAGATATCAATACATAGGTTTTAAGATTATTACTAGTCAGATATAATCTTGTGCGGTGAATAGGGCGTGTTGAGTCCAGTTCTCTGAGCAAGGAGTACGTCTTGTCTATTACATATTGGGTTTATGGAACGGTATCTGAGCTAATTTGAAACCCTTGTTTTATGTATCACCCCACCTCACCTTTCCCGTTAAGCAGCCATAGTGTGTTTTCTGCATGTGTGACTCTGTTCTGTTTTGTAATTCAGTTCAAGTGTAACGGTTTTTACATTCCCTCTATCAGTAATACCTTATGAGAAGTGTCCTATACTGTGTGACTTATTTCACTTAGAATCGTCGTACCTAAATCCACTCATCATGCTGCTACTAGCCTTATGACATTGATTTCATGGCTGAGTGATATTCCATTGTACATAAGGACCACAACTTCTTTATCCATTTTTCTCTTTCCTGGGATATTGAAGGTGGAATGAAGTGGAGGTCCTTGTCAACAGAGCAGCCCTAAACTTTGGGGTGCTTGTGTCTTGCTGATTTTTCATTTTCCCAATTTATACCCCAATGAGTGGAAGTGCCCTATGCTCTCTAAGCTGTGTTTTTTAGATGTTTCAGGACTCACCGTACACTTCTCCAGGGTGGCTGTTGGCAATTTACATCCCGCCCATCAGTGCAGCAAGGCTCCCATGTCTCCATGACCTGTCCGGCATTTTCGGTTTTCACACTTTTTTCAGCATGGCCCTTTTTGACCGATGGGAAGCGAGACTTCTTTGTAGCGCTGATTTCCCTTTCCAGGTTTCTTGGTTGGCCAACAAGGGCGTATGCGCTTTTTGCTGAATATATTCAGGAAAAAACGCATACGCCCTTTTTGGCCAAGGGCATCATTGTCAACGTTTTGCCGCTTTTCATGTGCTTTAAAGGCGATTCGAATCTACCTCCTGAAATCTGTTTCCTGCAATTCTGCCTTGATTTCAAGTCCTCTTCTTTGCCTTCCCTCAATATGTTTGTGGACGAGAGTTATCATTTATAACTCTGCAGGTTGGTGAATTGCACTGCCCTGAACCTCCATTTTACAACTCGCGTTTTTGGGAGCTGGCCTCAAATGCGCATGATGGCTTCAGGCCCTGTTCTGGTTCCAGGGGGCAGGCTGAGCCTGTGGTAAATTCTTCTTCCTGATGGGAAAATAGAGTGACCTGTGCCTGTCCCAACACCAAGAGCTAGTCTCTCATTGGTTCCCCGTCTTCCCGTTCATCCTCAGGACAAATTGCAACCTGTACGGAACAGGAGGTTAAAGGTGCTGATGCTCCAAGTAGGGAGATTGCTAGTAAAGCAGCTGGAATGGCGAACCCGGGCACAAGGAGATGAGAAATGAGGTGCGTTTCAGAAACCTTTCCCCATCACATGGTGTACCATCTTCTGGGTTTCTCATGCATGTTTTCAATGTAGCAGGATTCCCTTGAACCTGGAGATTTGGGACCCATGCGATGGGTACCACGCAGTATTACTTTAAAGGGTCTGCGTTTGCTCACCCAACCTCACCAAACCTCTCAGCCCCAAGAGTGTCCACCCTTATGTCTCATCCAGCTGTGGGTCTAGATATGGTCAATCCAGGTTGCATCACAGCCCCTGAACGCATTGTGTAAGAATTTCGCTCTCTTTCACTGTCTTTGTTTCATGGGTTTTTCAAAGTAATTTATTTTTATAATGGGGTTTAGCTGCTTTTCACTGCTGTGTTTATGCCGCTTTACACCCACTTGACACACTAACAGAGAGATATCAATACATAGGTTTTAAGATTATTACTAGTCAGATATATTCTTGTGCGGTGAATAGGGCGTGTTGAGTCCAGTTCTCTGAGCAAGGAGTAGGTCTTGTCTATTACATATTGGGTTTATGGAACGGTATCTGAGCTAATTTGAAACCCTTGTTTTATGTATCACCCCACCTCACCTTTCCCGTTAAGCAGCCATAGTGTGTTTTCTGCATTTGTGACTCTGTTCTGTTTTTTAATTCAGTTCAAGTGTAACGGTTTTTACATTCCCTCTATCAGTGATACCTTATGAGAAGTGTCCTTTTCTGTGTGACTTATTTCACTTAGAATCGTCGTACCTAAATCCACTCATCATGCTGCTACTAGCCTTATGACATTGATTTCATGGCTGAGTGATATTCCATTGTACATAAGGACCACAACTTCTTTATCCATTTTTCTCTTTCCTGGGATATTGATGGTGGAATGAAGTGGAGGTCCTTGTCAACAGAGCAGCCCTAAACTTTGGGGTGCTTGTGTCTTGCTGATTTTTAATTTTCCCAATTTATACCCCCATGAGTGGAAGTGCCCTATGCTCTCTAAGCTGTGTTTTTTAGATGTTTCAGGACTCACCGTACACTTCTCCAGAGTGGCTGTTGGCAATTTACATCCCGCCCATCAGTGTAGCAAGGCTCCCATTTCTCCATGGCCTGTCCTGCATTTCTGGTTTTGACACTTTTTTCAGCATGGCCCTTTTGACCGATGGGAAGCGAGACTTCTTTGTAGCGCTGATTTGCCTTTCCAGGTTGCTTGGTTGGCCAAAAAGAGCGTATGCGCTTTTTCCTGAATATATTCAGGAAAAAACGCATACGCCCTTTTTGGCCAAGGGCATCATTGTCAACGTTTTGCCGCTTTTCATGTGCTTTAAAGGCGATTTGAATCTACCTCCTGTAATCTGTTTCCTGCAATTCTGCCTTGATTTCAAATCCTCTTCTTTGCCTTCCCTCAATATATTTGTGGACGAGAGTTATCATTTATAACTCTGCAGGTTTGTGAATCGCAGTGCCCGGAAGCTCCATTTTACAACTCGGTTTTTGGGAGCTGGCCGCAAATGCGCAGGATGGCTTCAGGCCCTCTTCTGGTTCCGGGGGGCAGAATGAGCCTGTGGTTAATTCTTCTTCCTGATGGGAAAATAGAGTGACCTGTGCCTGTCCCAACACCAAGAGCTAGTCTCTCATTGGTTCCCCGTCTTCCCGTTCATCCTCAGGACAAATTGCAACCTGTACGGAACAGGAGGTTAAAGGTGCTGATGCTCCAAGTAGGGAGATTGGTAGTAAAGCGGCTGGAATGGGGAACCCGGGCACAAGGAGATGAGAAATGAGGTGCGTTTTAGAAACCTTTCCCCATCACATGGTGTACCATCTTCTGGGTTTCTCATGCATGTTTTCGATGTAGGAAGATGCCCTTGAACCTGGAGATTTGGGACCCATGCGATGGGTACCACGTAGTATTATTAAAAGGGTCTGCGTTTACTCACTAAACCTCACCAAACCTCTAAGCCCCAAGAGTGTCCACCCTTATGTCTCATCCAGCTGTGGGTCTAGATATGGTCAATCCAGGTTGCATCACAGCCCCTGAACGCATTGTGTAAGAATTTCTCTCTCTTTCACTGTCTTTGTTTCATGGGTTTTTCAAAGTAATTTATTTTTATAATGGGGTTTAGCTGCTTTTCACTGCTGTGTTTATGCCGCTTTACACCCACTTGACACACTAACAGAGAGATATCAATACATAGGTTTTAAGATTATTACTAGTCAGATATATTCTTGTGCGTTGAATACGGCGTGTTGAGTGCAGTTCTCTGAGCAAGGAGTAGGTCTTGCTATTACTTATTGGGATTATGGAACGGTATCTGAGCTAATTTGAAACCCTTGTTTTATATATCACCCCACCTCACCTTTCCCGTTAAGCAGCCATAGTGTGTTTTCTGCATGTTTGACTGTGTTCTGTTTTGTAATTCAGTTCAAGTGTAACGGTTTTTACATTCCCTCTATAAGTGATACCTTATGAGAAGTGTCCTTTTCTGTGTGACTTATTTCACTTAGAATCGTCGTACCTAAATCCACTCATCATGCTGCTACTAGCCTTATGACATTGATTTCATGGCTGAGTGATATTCCATTGTACATAAGGACCACAACTTCTTTATCCATTTTTCTGTTTCCTGGGATATTTAAGGTGGAATGAAGTGGAGGTCCTTGTCAACAGAGCAGCCCTCAACTTTGGGGTGCTTGTGTCTTGCTGATTTTTAATTTTCCCAATTTATACCCCCATGAGTGGAAGTGCCCTATGCTCTCTAAGCTGTGTTTTTCAGATGTTTCAGGACACACCGTACACTTCTCCAGAGTGGCTGTTGGCAATTTACATCCCGCCCATCAGTGTAGCAAGGCTCCCCTTTGTCCATGGCCTGTCCTGCATTTCTGGTTTTGGCACATTTTTCAGCATGGCCCTTTTGACTGATGTGTAGCGAGTCTTCTTTGTAGCGCTGATTTGCCTTTCCAGCTTGCTTGGTTGGCCAAAAAGGGCGTATGCGTTTCTTCCTGAATATATTCAGGAAAAAACGCATACGCCCTTTTTGGCCAAGGGCATCATTGTCAACGTTTTGCCGCTTTTCATGTGCTTTAAAGGCGATTCGAATCTACCTCCTGAAATCTGTTTCCTGCAATTCTGCCTTGATTTCAAGTCCTCTTCTTTGCCTTCCCTCAATATATTTGTGGACGAGAGTTATCATTTATAACTCTGCAGGTTGGTGAATTGCACTGCCCTGAACCTCCATTTTACAACTCGTGTTTTTGGGAGCTGGCCTCAAATGCGCATGATGGCTTCAGGCCCTGTTCTGGTTCCGGGGGGCAGGCTGAACCTGTTGTAAATTCTTCTTCCTGATGGGAAAATAGAGTGACCTGTGCCTGTCCCAACACCAAGAGCTAGTCTCTCATTGGTTCCCCGTCTTCCCGTTCATCTTCAGGACAAATTGCAACCTGTACGGAACAGGAGGTTAAAGGTGCTGATGCTCCAAGTAGGGAGATTGCTAGTAAAGCAGCTGGAATGGCGAACCCGGGCACAAGGAGATGAGAAATGAGGTGCGTTTTAGAAACCTTTCCCCATCACATGGTGTACCATCGTCTGGGTTTCTCACGCATGTTTTCAATGTAGCAGGATTCCCTTGAACCTGGAGATTTGGGACCCATGCGATGGGTACCACGCAGTATTACTTTAAAGGGTCTGCGTTTGCTCACCCAACCTCACCAAACCTCTCAGCCCCAAGAGTGTCCACCCTTATGTCTCATCCAGCTGTGGGTCTAGATATGGTCAATCCAGGTTGCATCACAGCCCCTGAACGCATTGTGTAAGAATTTCGCTCTCTTTCACTGTCTTTGTTTCATGGGTTTTTCAAAGTAATTTATATTTATAATGGGGTTTAGCTGCTTTTCACTGCTGTGTTTATGCCACTTTACACCCACTTGACACACTAACAGAGAGATATCAATACATAGGTTTTAAGATTATTACTAGTCAGATATATTCTTGTGCGGTGAATAGGGCGTGTTGAGTCCAGTTCTCTGAGCAAGGAGTAGGTCTTGTCTATTACATATTGGGTTTATGGAACGGTATCTGAGCTAATTTGAAACCCTTGTATTATGTATCACCCCACCTCACCTTTCCCGTTAAGCAGCCATAGTGTGTTTTCTGCATGTGTGACTCATTTCTGTTTTTTAATTCAGTTCAAGTGTAACGGTTTTCACATTCGCTCTATCAGTGATACCTTATGAGAAGTGTCCTTTTCTGTGTGACTTATTTCACTTAGAATCGTCGTACCTAAATCCACTCATCATGCTGCTACTAGCCTTATGACATTGATTTCATGGCTGAGTGATATTCCATTGTACATAAGGACCACAACTTCTTTATCCATTTTTCTCTTTCCTGGGATATTGATGGTGGAATGAAGTGGAGGTCCTTGTCAAGAGAGCAGCCCTAAACTTTGGGGTGCTTGTGTCTTGCTGATTTTTCATTTTCCCCATTTATACCCCCATGAGTGGAAGTGCCCTATGCTCTCTAAGCTGTGTTTTTTAGATGTTTCAGGACTCACCGTACACTTCTCCAGAGTGGCTGTTGGCAATTTACATCCCGCCCATCAGTGTAGCAAGGCTCCCATTTCTCCATGGCCTGTCCTGCATTTCTGATTTTGACACTTTTTTCAGCATGGCCCTTTTGACCGATGGGAAGCGAGACTTCTTGTAGCGCTGATTTGCCTTTCCAGGTTGCTTGGTTGGCCAAAAAGGGCGTATGCGCTTTTTCCTGAATATATTCAGGAAAAAACGCATACGCCCTTTTTGGCCAAGGGCATCATTGTCAACGTTTTGCCGCTTTTCATGTGCTTTAAAGGCGATTCGAATCTACCTCCTGAAATCTGTTTCCTGCAATTCTGCCTTGATTTCAAATCCTCTTCTTTGCCTTCCCTCAATATATTGGTGGACGAGAGTTATCATTTATAACTCTGCAGGTTTGTGAATTGCAGTGCCCGGAAGCTCCATTTTACAACTCGGTTTTTGGGAGCTGGCCGCAAATGCGCAGGATGGCTTCAGGCCCTCTTCTGGTTCCGGGGGGCAGAATGAGCCTGTGGTTAATTCTTCTTCCTGATGGGAAAATAGAGTGACCTGTGCCTGTCCCAACACCAAGAGCTTGTCTCTCATTGGTTCCCCGTCTTCCCGTTCATCCTCAGGACAAATTGCAACCTGTACGGACAGAAGGTTAAAGGTGCTGATGCTCCAAGTAGGGAGATTGGTAGTAAAGCGGCTGGAATGGGGAACCCGGGCACAAGGAGATGAGAAATGAGGTGCGTTTTAGAAACCTTTCCCCATCACATGGTGTACCATCTTCTGGGTTTCTCATGCATGTTTTCGATGTAGGAAGATGCCCTTGAACATGGAGATTTGGGACCCATGTGATGGGTACCACGTAGTATTATTTAAAGGGTCTGCGTTTACTCACAAAACCTCACCAAACCTCTAAGCCCCAAGAGTGTCCACCCTTATGTCTCATCCAGCTGTGGGTCTAGATATGGTCAATCCAGGTTGCATCACAGCCCCTGAACGCATTGTGTAAGAATTTCTCTCTCTTTCACTGTCTTTGTTTCATGGGTTTTTCAAAGTAATTTATTTTTATAATGGGGTTTAGCTGCTTTTCACTGCTGTGTTTATGCCGCTTTACACCCACTTGACACACTAACAGAGAGATATCAATACATAGGTTTTAAGATTATTACTAGTCAGATATATTCTTGTGCGTTGAATACGGCGTGTTGAGTGCAGTTCTCTGAGCAAGGAGTAGGTCTTGCTATTACTTATTGGGATTATGGAACGGTATCTGAGCTAATTTGAAACCCTTGTTTTATGTATCACCCCACCTCACCTTTCCCGTTAAGCAGCCATAGTGTGTTTTCTGCATGTTTGACTTTGTTCTGTTTTGTAATTCAGTTCAAGTGTAACGGTTTTTACATTCCCTCTATAAGTGATACCTTATGAGAAGTGTCCTTTTCTGTGTGACGTATTTCACTTAGAATAGTCGTACCTAAATCCACTCATCATGCTGCTATTAGCCTTATGACATTGATTTCATGGCTGAGTGATATTCCATTGTACATAAGGACCACAACTTCTTTATCCATTTTTCTCTTTCCTGGGATATTTAGGTGGAATGAAGTGGAGGTCCTTGTCAACAGAGCAGCCCTAAACTTTGGGGTGCTTGTGTCTTGCTGATGTTTAATTTTCCCAATTTATACCCCCATGAGTGGAAGTGCCCTATGCTCTGTAAGCTCTGATTTTTATATGTTTCAGGACTCACCGTACACTTCTCCAGAGTGGCTGATGGCAATTTACATCCCGCCCATCAGTGTAGCAAGGCTCCCATTTCTCCATGGCCTGTCCTGCATTTCTGGTTTTGACACTTTTTTCAGCATGGCCCTTTTGACCGATGGGAAGCGAGACTTCTTTGTAGCACTGATTTGCCTTTCCAGGTTGCTTGGTTGGCCAAAAAGGGCGTATGCGCTTTTTCCTGAATATATTCAGGAAAAAACGCATACGCCCTTTTTGGCCAAGGGCATCATTGTCAACGTTTTGCCGCTTTTCATGTGCTTTAAAGGCGATTCGAATCTACCTCCTGAAATCTGTTTCCTGCAATTCTGCCTTGATTTCAAATCCTCTTCTTTGCCTTCCCTCAATATATTTGTGGACGAGAGTTATCATTTATAACTCTGCAGGTTTGTGAATTGCAGTGCCCTGAAGCTCCATTTTACAACTCGCTTTTTTGGGAGCTGGCCGCAAAAGCGCAGGATGGCTTCAGGCCCTGTTCTGGTTCCGGGGGGCAGGCTGAGCCTGTGGTTAATTCTTCTTCCTGATGGGAAAATAGAGTGACCTGTGCCTGTCCCAACACCAAGAGCCAGTCTCTCATTGGTTCCCCGTTTTCGCTTTCATCCTCAGGACAAATTGCAACCTGTACGGAACAGAAGATTAAAGGTGCTGATGCTCCAAGTAGGGAGATTGCTAGTAAAGCGGCTGGAATGGGGAACCCGGGCACAAGGAGAAGAGAAATGAGGTGCGTTTTAGAAACCTTTCCCCATCATATGTTGTACCATCTTCTGGGTTTCTCATGCATGTTTTCGATATAGGAAGATGCCCTTGAACCTGGAGATTTGGGACCCATGCGATGGGTAACACGTAGTATTATTTAAAGGGTCTGCATTTGCTCACCCAACCTCACCAAACCTCTCAGCCCCAAGAGTGTCCACCCTTATGTCTCATCCAGCTGTGGGTCTAGATATGGTCAATCCAGGTTGCATCACAGCCCCTGAACGCATTGTGTAAGAATTTCGCTCTCTTTCACTGTCTTTGTTTCTTGGGTTTTTCAAAGTAATTTATTTTCATAATGGGGTTTAGCTGCTTTTCACTGCTGTGTTTATGCCGCTTTACACCCACTTGACACACTAACTGAGAGATATAAATACATAGGTTTTAAGATTATTACTAGTCAGATATATTCTTGTGTGTTGAATAGGGCGTATTGAGTCCAGTTCTCTGAGCAAGGAGTAGGTCTTCTCTATTACATATTGGGTTTATGGAATGGTATCTGAGCTAATTTGAAACCCTTCTTTTATGTATCACCCCACCTCACCTTTCCCGTTAAGCAGCCATAGTGTGTTTTCTGCATGTGTGACTCTGTTCTGTTTTGTAATTCAGTTCAAGTGTAACGGTTTTTACATTCCCTCTATAAGTGATACCTTATGAGAAGTGTCCTTTTCTGTGTGACTTATTTCACTTAGAATCGTCGTACCTAAATCCACTCATCATGCTGCTACTAGCCTTATGACATTGATTTCATGGCTGAGTGATATTCCATTGTACATAAGGACCACAACTTCTTTATCCATTTTTCTGTTTCCTGGGATATTTAAGGTGGAATGAAGTGGAGGTCCTTGTCAACAGAGCAGCCCTAAACTTTGGGGTGCTTGTGTCTTGCTGATTTTTCATTTTCCCAATTTATACCCCCATGAGTGGAAGTGCCCTATTCTCTCTAAGCTGTGTTTTTCAGATGTTTCAGGACACACCGTACACTTCTGCAGAGTGGCTGTTGGCAATTTACATCCCGCCCATCAGTGTAGCAAGGCTCCCCTTTGTCCATGGCCTGTCCTGCATTTCTGGTTTTGGCACATTTTTCAGCATGGCCCTTTTGACTGATGTGTAGCAAGTCTTCTTTGTAGCGCTGATTTGCCTTTCCAGGTTGCTTGGTTGGCCAAAAAGGGCGTATGCGTTTCTTCCTGAATATATTCAGGAAAAAACGCATACGCCCTTTTTGGCCAAGGGCATCATTGTCAACGTTTTGCCGCTTTTCATGTGCTTTAAAGGCGATTCGAATCTACCTCCTGAAATCTGTTTCCTGCAATTCTGCCTTGATTTCAAGTCCTCTTCTTTGCCTTCCCTCAATATATTTGTGGACGAGAGTTATCATTTATAACTCTGCAGGTTGGTGAATTGCACTGCCCTGAACCTCCATTTTACAACTCGTGTTTTTGGGAGCTGGCCTCAAATGCGCATGATGGCTTCAGGCCCTGTTCTGGTTCCGGGGGGCAGGCTGAACCTGTTGTAAATTCTTCTTCCTGATGGGAAAATAGAGTGACCTGTGCCTGTCCCAACACCAAGAGCTAGTCTCTCATTGGTTCCCCGTCTTCCCGTTCATCTTCAGGACAAATTGCAACCTGTATGGAACAGGAGGTTAAAGGTGCTGAAGCTCCAAGTAGGGAGATTGCTAGTAAAGCAGCTGGAATGGCGAACCGGGGCACAAGGAGATGAGAAATGAGGTGCGTTTCAGAAACCTTTCCCCATCACATGGTGTACCATCGTCTGGGTTTCTCATGCATGTTTTCAATGTAGCAGGATTCCCTTGAACCTGGAGATTTGGGACCCATTCGATGGGTACCACGCAGTATTGCTTTAAAGGGTCTGCGTTTGCTCACCCAACCTCACCAAACCTCTCAGCCCCAAGAGTGTCCACCCTTATGTCTCATCCAGCTGTGGGTCTAGATATGGTCAATCCAGGTTGCATCACAGCCCCTGAACGCATTGTGTAAGAATTTCGCTCTCTTTCACTGTCTTTGTTTCATGGGTTTTTCAAAGTAATTTATATTTATAATGGGGTTTAGCTGCTTTTCACTGCTGTGTTTATGCCACTTTACACCCACTTGACACACTAACAGAGAGATATCAATACATAGGTTTTAAGATTATTACTAGTCAGATATATTCTTGTGCGGTGAATAGGGCGTGTTGAGTCCAGTTCTCTGAGCAAGGAGTAGGTCTTGTCTATTACATATTGGGTTTATGGAACGGTATCTGAGCTAATTTGAAACCCTTGTTTTATGTATCACCCCACCTCACCTTTCCCGTTAAGCAGCCATAGTGTGTTTTCTGCATGTGTGACTCATTTCTGTTTTTTAATTCAGTTCAAGTGTAACGGTTTTCACATTCGCTCTATCAGTGATACCTTATGAGAAGTGTCCTTTTCTGTGTGACTTATTTCACTTAGAATCGTCGTACCTAAATCCACTCATCATGCTGCTACTAGCCTTATGACATTGATTTCATGGCTGAGTGATATTCCATTGTACATAAGGACCACAACTTCTTTATCCATTTTTCTCTTTCCTGGGATATTGATGGTGGAATGAAGTGGAGGTCCTTGTCAAGAGAGCAGCCCTAAACTTTGGGGTGCTTGTGTCTTGCTGATTTTTCATTTTCCCCATTTATACCCCCATGAGTGGAAGTGCCCTATGCTCTCTAAGCTGTGTTTTTTAGATGTTTCAGGACTCACCGTACACTTCTCCAGAGTGGCTGTTGGCAATTTACATCCCGCCCATCAGTGTAGCAAGGCTCCCATTTCTCCATGGCCTGTCCTGCATTTCTGATTTTGACACTTTTTTCAGCATGGCCCTTTTGACCGATGGGAAGCGAGACTTCTTGTAGCGCTGATTTGCCTTTCCAGGTTGCTTGGTTGGCCAAAAAGGGCGTATGCGCTTTTTCCTGAATATATTCAGGAAAAAACGCATACGCCCTTTTTGGCCAAGGGCATCATTGTCAACGTTTTGCCGCTTTTCATGTGCTTTAAAGGCGATTCGAATCTACCTCCTGAAATCTGTTTCCTGCAATTCTGCCTTGATTTCAAATCCTCTTCTTTGCCTTCCCTCAATATATTGGTGGACGAGAGTTATCATTTATAACTCTGCAGGTTTGTGAATTGCAGTGCCCGGAAGCTCCATTTTACAACTCGGTTTTTGGGAGCTGGCCGCAAATGCGCAGGATGGCTTCAGGCCCTCTTCTGGTTCCGGGGGGCAGAATGAGCCTGTGGTTAATTCTTCTTCCTGATGGGAAAATAGAGTGACCTGTGCCTGTCCCAACACCAAGAGCTAGTCTCTCATTGGTTCCCCGTCTTCCCGTTCATCCTCAGGACAAATTGCAACCTGTACGGACAGAAGGTTAAAGGTGCTGATGCTCCAAGTAGGGAGATTGGTAGTAAAGCGGCTGGAATGGGGAACCCGGGCACAAGGAGATGAGAAATGAGGTGCGTTTTAGAAACCTTTCCCCATCACATGGTGTACCATCTTCTGGGTTTCTCATGCATGTTTTCGATGTAGGAAGATGCCCTTGAACATGGAGATTTGGGACCCATGTGATGGGTACCACGTAGTATTTTTTAAAGGGTCTGTGTTTACTCACAAAACCTCACCAAACCTCTAAGCCCCAAGAGTGTCCACCCTTATGTCTCATCCAGCTGTGTGTCTAGATATGGTCAATCCAGGTTGCATCACAGCCCCTGAACGCATTGTGTAAGAATTTCTCTCTCTTTCACTGTCTTTGTTTCATGGGTTTTTCAAAGTAATTTATTTTTATAATGGGGTTTAGCTGCTTTTCACTGCTGTGTTTATGCCGCTTTACACCCACTTGACACACTAACAGAGAGATATCAATACATAGGTTTTAAGATTATTACTAGTCAGATATATTCTTGTGCGTTGAATACGGCGTGTTGAGTGCAGTTCTCTGAGCAAGGAGTAGGTCTTGCTATTACTTATTGGGATTATGGAACGGTATCTGAGCTAATTTGAAACCCTTGTTTTATGTATCACCCCACCTCACCTTTCCCGTTAAGCAGCCATAGTGTGTTTTCTGCATGTTTGACTTTGTTCTGTTTTGTAATTCAGTTCAAGTGTAACGGTTTTTACATTCCCTCTATAAGTGATACCTTATGAGAAGTGTCCTTTTCTGTGTGACGTATTTCACTTAGAATAGTCGTACCTAAATCCACTCATCATGCTGCTATTAGCCTTATGACATTGATTTCATGGCTGAGTGATATTCCATTGTACATAAGGACCACAACTTCTTTATCCATTTTTCTCTTTCCTGGGATATTTAGGTGGAATGAAGTGGAGGTCCTTGTCAACAGAGCAGCCCTAAACTTTGGGGTGCTTGTGTCTTGCTGATGTTTAATTTTCCCAATTTATACCCCCATGAGTGGAAGTGCCCTATGCTCTGTAAGCTCTGATTTTTATATGTTTCAGGACTCACCGTACACTTCTCCAGAGTGGCTGATGGCAATTTACATCCCGCCCATCAGTGTAGCAAGGCTCCCATTTCTCCATGGCCTGTCCTGCATTTCTGGTTTTGACACTTTTTTCAGCATGGCCCTTTTGACCGATGGGAAGCGAGACTTCTTTGTAGCACTGATTTGCCTTTCCAGGTTGCTTGGTTGGCCAAAAAGGGCGTATGCGCTTTTTCCTGAATATATTCAGGAAAAAACGCATACGCCCTTTTTGGCCAAGGGCATCATTGTCAACGTTTTGCCGCTTTTCATGTGCTTTAAAGGCGATTCGAATCTACCTCCTGAAATCTGTTTCCTGCAATTCTGCCTTGATTTCAAATCCTCTTCTTTGCCTTCCCTCAATATATTTGTGGACGAGAGTTATCATTTATAACTCTGCAGGTTTGTGAATTGCAGTGCCCGGAAGCTCTATTTTACAACTCGGTTTTTGGGAGCAGGCCGCAAAAGGCAGGATGGCTTCAGGCCCTGTTGTGGTTCCGGGGGGCAGGCTGAGCCTGTGGTTAATTCTTCTTCCTGATGGGAAAATAGAGTGACCTGTGCCTGTCCCAACACCAAGAGCCAGTCTCTCATTGGTTCCCCGTTTTCCCTTTCATCCTCAGGACAAATTGCAACCTGTACGGAACAGAAGGTTAAAGGTGCTGATGCTCCAAGTAGGGAGATTGCTAGTAAAGCGGCTGGAATGGGGAACCCGGGCACAAGGAGAAGAGAAATGAGGTGCGTTTTAGAAACCTTTCCCCATCATATGTTGTACCATCTTCTGGGTTTCTCATGCATGTTTTCGATATAGGAAGATGCCCTTGAACCTGGAGATTTGGGACCCATGCGATGGGTAACACGTAGTATTATTTAAAGGGTCTGCATTTGCTCACCCAACCTCACAAAACCTCTCAGCCCCAAGAGTGTCCACCCTTATGTCTCATCCAGCTGTGGGTCTAGATATGGTCAATCCAGGTTGCATCACAGCCCCTGAACGCATTGTGTAAGAATTTCGCTCTCTTTCACTGTCTTTGTTTCTTGGGTTTTTCAAAGTAATTTATTTTCATAATGGGGTTTAGCTGCTTTTCACTGCTGTGTTTATGCCGCTTTACACCCACTTGACACACTAACTGAGAGATATAAATACATAGGTTTTAAGATTATTACTAGTCAGATATATTCTTGTGTGTTGAATAGGGCGTATTGAGTCCAGTTCTCTGAGCAAGGAGTAGGTCTTGTCTATTACATATTGGGTTTATGGAATGGTATCTGAGCTAATTTGAAACCCTTCTTTTATGTATCACCCCACCTCACCTTTCCCGTTAAGCAGCCATAGTGTGTTTTCTGCATGTGTGACTCTGTTCTGTTTTGTAATTCAGTTCAAGTGTAACGGTTTTTACATTCCCTCTATAAGTGATACCTTATGAGAAGTGTCCTTTTCTGTGTGACTTATTTCACTTAGAATCGTCGTACCTAAATCCACTCATCATGCTGCTACTAGCCTTATGACATTGATTTCATGGCTGAGTGATATTCCATTGTACATAAGGACCACAACTTCTTTATCCATTTTTCTGTTTCCTGGGATATTTAAGGTGGAATGAAGTGGAGGTCCTTGTCAACAGAGCAGCCCTAAACTTTGGGGTGCTTGTGTCTTGCTGATTTTTCATTTTCCCAATTTATACCCCCATGAGTGGAAGTGCCCTATTCTCTCTAAGCTGTGTTTTTCAGATGTTTCAGGACACACCGTACACTTCTCCAGAGTGGCTGTTGGCAATTTACATCCCGCCCATCAGTGTAGCAAGGCTCCCCTTTGTCCATGGCCTGTCCTGCATTTCTGGTTTTGGCACATTTTTCAGCATGGCCCTTTTGACTGATGTGTAGCAAGTCTTCTTTGTAGCGCTGATTTGCCTTTCCAGCTTGCTTGGTTGGCCAAAAAGGGCGTATGCGTTTCTTCCTGAATATATTCAGGAAAAAACGCATACGCCCTTTTTGGCCAAGGGCATCATTGTCAACGTTTTGCCGCTTTTCATGTGCTTTAAAGGCGATTCGAATCTACCTCCTGAAATCTGTTTCCTGCAATTCTGCCTTGATTTCAAGTCCTCTTCTTTGCCTTCCCTCAATATATTTTTGGACGAGAGTTATCATTTATAACTCTGCAGGTTGGTGAATTGCACTGCCCTGAACCTCCATTTTACAACTCGTGTTTTTGGGAGCTGGCCTCAAATGCGCATGATGGCTTCAGGCCCTGTTCTGGTTCCGGGGGGCAGGCTGAGCCTGTGGTAAATTCTTCTTCCTGATGGGAAAATAGAGTGACCTGTGCCTGTCCCAACACCAAGAGCTAGTCTCTCATTGGTTCCCCGTCTTCCCGTTCATCTTCAGGACAAATTGCAACCTGTACGGAACAGGAGGTTAAAGGTGCTGATGCTCCAAGTAGGGAGATTGCTAGTAAAGCAGCTGGAATGGCGAACCGGGGCACAAGGAGATGAGAAATGAGGTGCGTTTCAGAAACCTTTCCCCATCACATGGTGTACCATCGTCTGGGTTTCTCATGCATGTTTTCAATGTAGCAGGATTCCCTTGAACCTGGAGATTTGGGACCCATGCGATGGGTACCACGCAGTATTACTTTAAAGGGTCTGCGTTTGCTCACCCAACCTCACCAAACCTCTCAGCCCCAAGAGTGTCCACCCTTATGTCTCATCCAGCTGTGGGTCTAGATATGGTCAATCCAGGTTGCATCACAGCCCCTGAACGCATTGTGTAAGAATTTCGCTCTCTTTCACTGTCTTTGTTTCATGGATTTTTCAAAGTAATTTATATTTATAATGGGGTTTAGCTGCTTTTCACTGCTGTGTTTATGCCGCTTTACACCCACTTGACACACTAACAGAGAGATATCAATACATACGTTTTAAGATTATTACTAGTCAGATATATTCTTGTGCGGTGAATAGGGCGTGTTGAGTCCAGTTCTCTGAGCAAGGAGTAGGTCTTGTCTATTACATATTGGGTTTATGGAACGGTATCTGAGCTAATTTGAAACCCTTGTTTTATGTATCACCCCACCTCACCTTTCCCGTTAAGCAGCCATAGTGTGTTTTCTGCATGTGAGACTCTGTTCTGTTTTGTAATTCAGTTCAAGTGTAACGGTTTTTACATTCCCTCTATAAGTGATACCTTATGAGAAGTGTCCTTTTCTGTGTGACTTATTTCACTTAGAATCGTCGTACCTAAATCCACTCATCATGCTGCTACTACCCTTATGACATTGATTTCATGGCTGAGTGATATTCCATTGTACATAAGGACCACAACTTCTTTATCCATTTTTCTGTTTCCTGGGATATTTAAGGTGGAATGAAGTGGAGGTCCTTGTCAACAGAGCAGCCCTCAACTTTGGGGTGCTTGTGTCTTGCTGATTTTTCATTTTCCAAATTTATACCCCCATGAGTGGAAGTGCCCTAGGCTCTCTAAGCTGTGTTTTTCAGATGTTTCAGGACACACCGTACACTTCTCCAGAGTGGCTGTTGGCAATTTACATCCCGCCCATCAGTGTAGCAAGGCTCCCCTTTGTCCATGGCCTGTCCTGCATTTCTGGTTTTGGCACATTTTTCAGCATGGCCCTTTTGACTGATGTGTAGCGAGTCTTCTTTGTAGCGCTGATTTGCCTTTCCAGCTTGCTTGGTTGGCCAAAAAGGGCGTATGCGTTTCTTCCTGAATATATTCAGGAAAAAACGCATACGCCCTTTTTGGCCAAGGGCATCATTGTCAACGTTTTGGCGCTTTTCATGTGCTTTAAAGGCGTTTCGAATCTACCTCCTGAAATCTGTTTCCTGCAATTCTGCCTTGATTTCAAGTCCTCTTCTTTGCCTTCCCTCAATATATTTGTGGACGAGAGTTATCATTTATAACTCTGCAGGTTGGTGAATTGCACTGCCCTGAACCTCCATTTTACAACTCGTGTTTTTGGGAGCTGGCCTCAAATGCGCATGATGGCTTCAGGCCCTGTTCTGGTTCCGGGGGGCAGGCTGAGCCTGTTGTAAATTCTTCTTCCTGATGGGAAAATAGAGTGACCTGTGCCTGTCCCAACATCAAGAGCTAGTCTCTCATTGGTTCCCCATCTTCCCGTTCATCTTCAGGACAAATTGCAACCTGTACGGAACAGGAGGTTAAAGGTGCTGATGCTCCAAGTAGGGAGATTGCTAGTAAAGCAGCTGGAATGGCGAACCGGGGCACAAGGAGATGAGAAATGAGGTGCGTTTCAGAAACCTTTCCCCATCACATGGTGTACCATCGTCTGGGTTTCTCATGCATGTTTTCAATGTAGCAGGATTCCCTTGAACCTGGAGATTTGGGACCCATGCGATGGGTACCACGCAGTATTTCTTTAAAGGGCCTGCGTTTGCTCACCCAACCTCACCAAACCTCTCAGCCCCAAGAGTGTCCACCCTTATGTCTCATCCAGCTGTGGGTTTAGATATGGTCAATCCAGGTTGCATCACAGCCCCTGAACGCATTGTGTAAGAATTTCGCTCTCTTTCACTGTCTTTGTTTCATGGGTTTTTCAAAGTAATTTATTTTTATAATGGGGTTTAGCTGCTTTTCACTGCTGTGTTTATGCCGCTTTACACCCACTTGACACACTAACAGAGAGATATCAATACATACGTTTTAAGATTATTACTAGTCAGATATATTCTTGTGCGGTGAATAGGGCGTGTTGAGTCCAGTTCTCTGAGCAAGGAGTAGGTCTTGTCTATTACATATTGGGTTTATGGAACGGTATCTGAGCTAATTTGAAACCCTTGTTTTATGTATCACCCCACTTCACCTTTCCCGTTAAGCAGCCATAGTGTGTTTTCTTCATGTGTGACTCTGTTCTGTTTTGTAATTCAGTTCAAGTGTAACGGTTTTTACATTCCCTCTATAAGTGATACCTTATGAGAAGTGTCCTTTTCTGTGTGACTTATTTCACTTAGAATCGTCGTACCTAAATCCACTCATCATGCTGCTACTAACCTTACGACATTGATTTCCTGGCTGAGTGATATTCCATTGTACATAAGGACCACAACTTCTTTATCCATTTTTCTCTTTCCTGGGATATTGAAGGTGGAATGAAGTGGAGGTCCTTGTCAAGAGAGCAGCCCTAAACTTTGGGGTGCTTGTGTCTTGCTGATTTTTAATTTTCCCAATTTATACCCCCATGAGTGGAAGTGCCCTATGCTCTCTAAGCTGTGTTTTTTAGATGTTTCAGGACTCACCGTACACTTCTCCAGAGTGGCTGTTGGCAATTTACATCCCGCCCATCAGTGTAGCAAGGCTCCCATTTCTCCATGGCCTGTCCTGCATTTCTGGTTTTGACACTTTTTTCAGCATGGCCCTTTTCACCGATGGGAAGCGAGACTTCTTTGTAGCGCTGATTTGCCTTTCCAGGTTGCTTGGTTGGCCAAAAAGGGCGTATGCACTTTTTCCTGAATATATTCAGGAAAAAACGCATACGCCCTCTTTGGCCAAGGGCATCATTGTCAACGTTTTGCCGCTTTTCATGTGCTTTAAAGGCAATTCGAATCTACCTCCTGAAATCTGTTTCCTGCAATTCTGCCTTGATTTCAAATCCTCTTCTTTGCCTTCCCTCAATATATTTGTGGACGAGAGTTATCATTTATAACTCTGCATGTTTGTGAATTGCAGTGCCCGGAAGCTCCATTTTACAACTCGGTTTTTGGGAGCTGGCCGCAAAAGCGCAGGATGGCTTCAGGCCCTCTTCTGGTTCCGGGTGGCAGAATGAGCCTGTGGTTAATTCTTCTTCCTGATGGGAAAATAGAGTGACCTGTGCCTGTCCCAACACCAAGAGCTAGTCTCTCATTGGTTCCCCGTCTTCCCGTTCATCCTCAGGACAAATTGCAACCTGTACGGAACAGAAGGTTAAAGGTGCTGATGCTCCAAGTAGGGAGATTGGTAGTAAAGCGGCTGGAATGGCAAACCCGGGCACACGGAAATGAGAAATGAGGTGCGTTTTAGAAACCTTTCCCCATCACAAGGTGTACCATCTTCTTGGTTTCTCATGCATGTTTTCGATGTAGGAAGATGCCCTTGAACCTGTAGATTTGGGACCCATGCGATGGGTACCACGTAGTATTATTTAAATGGTCTGCATTTGCTCACCCAACCTGACCAAAACTCTCAGCCCCAAGAGTGTCCACCCTTATGTCTCATCCAGCTGTGGGTCTAGATATGGTCAATCCAGGTTGCATCACTGCCCCTGAACGCATTGTGTAAGAATTTCTCTCTCTTACACTGTCTTTGTTTCATGGGTTTTTTAAAGTCATTTATTTTTATAATGGGGTTTAGCTGCTTTTCACTGCTGTGTTTATGCCGCTTTACACCCACTTGACACACTAACAGAGAGATATCAATACATAGGTTTTAAGATTATTACTAGTCAGATATATTCTTGTGTGTTGAATAGGGCGTATTGAGTCCAGTTCTCTGAGCAAGGAGTAGGTCTTGTCTATTACATATTAGGTTTATGGAACGGTATCTGAGCTAATTTGAAACCCTTGTTTTATGTATCACCCCACCTCACCTTTCCCGTTAAGCAGCCATAGTGTGTTTTCTGCATGTGAGACTCTGTTCTGTTTTGTAATTCAGTTCAAGTGTAACGGTTTTTACATTCCCTCTATAAGTGATACCTTATGAGAAGTGTCCTTTTCTGTGTGACTTATTTCACTTAGAATCGTCGTACCTAAATCCACTCATCATGCTGCTACTACCCTTATGACATTGATTTCATGGCTGAGTGATATTCCATTGTACATAAGGACCACAACTTCTTTATCCATTTTTCTGTTTCCTGGGATATTTAAGGTGGAATGAAGTGGAGGTCCTTGTCAACAGAGCAGCCCTCAACTTTGGGGTGCTTGTGTCTTGCTGATTTTTCATTTTCCAAATTTATACCCCCATGAGTGGAAGTGCCCTAGGCTCTCTAAGCTGTGTTTTTTAGATGTTTCAGGACACACCGTACGCTTCTCCAGAGTGGCTGTTGGCAATTTACATCCCGCCCATCAGTGTAGCAAGGCTCCCCTTTGTCCATGGCCTGTCCTGCATTTCTGGTTTTGGCACATTTTTCAGCATGGCCCTTTTGAGCGATGGGAAGCGAGACTTCTCTGTAGCGCTGATTTGCCTTTCCAGGTTGCTTGGTTGGCCAAAAAGGGCGTATGCGTTTCTTCCTGAATATATTCAGGAAAAAACGCATACGCCCTTTTTGGCCAAGGGCATCATTGTCAACGTTTTGGCGCTTTTCATGTGCTTTAAAGGCGTTTCGAATCTACCTCCTGAAATCTGTTTCCTGCAATTCTGCCTTGATTTCAAGTCCTCTTCTTTGCCTTCCCTCAATATATTTGTGGACGAGAGTTATCATTTATAACTCTGCAGGTTGGTGAATTGCACTGCCCTGAACCTCCATTTTACAACTCGTGTTTTTGGGAGCTGGCCTCAAATGCGCATGATGGCTTCAGGCCCTGTTCTGGTTCCGGGGGGCAGGCTGAGCCTGTTGTAAATTCTTCTTCCTGATGGGAAAATAGAGTGACCTGTGCCTGTCCCAACATCAAGAGCTAGTCTCTCATTGGTTCCCCGTCTTCCCGTTCATCTTCAGGACAAATTGCAACCTGTACGGAACAGGAGGTTAAAGGTGCTGATGCTCCAAGTAGGGAGATTGCTAGTAAAGCAGCTGGAATGGCGAACCGGGGCACAAGGAGATGAGAAATGAGGTGCGTTTCAGAAACCTTTCCCCATCACATGGTGTACCATCGTCTGGGTTTCTCATGCATGTTTTCAATGTAGCAGGATTCCCTTGAACCTGGAGATTTGGGACCCATGCGATGGGTACCACGCAGTATTACTTTAAAGGGTCTGCGTTTGCTCACCCAACCTCACCAAACCTCTCAGCCCCAAGAGTGTCCACCCTTATGTCTCATCCAGCTGTGGGTTTAGATATGGTCAATCCAGGTTGCATCACAGCCCCTGAACGCATTGTGTAAGAATTTCGCTCTCTTTCACTGTCTTTGTTTCATGGGTTTTTCAAAGTAATTTATTTTTATAATGGGGTTTAGCTGCTTTTCACTGCTGTGTTTATGCCGCTTTACACCCACTTGACACACTAACAGAGAGATATCAATACATACGTTTTAAGATTATTACTAGTCAGATATATTCTTGTGCGGTGAATAGGGCGTGTTGAGTCCAGTTCTCTGAGCAAGGAGTAGGTCTTGTCTATTACATATTGGGTTTATGGAACGGTATCTGAGCTAATTTGAAACCCTTGTTTTATGTATCACCCCACTTCACCTTTCCCGTTAAGCAGCCATAGTGTGTTTTCTGCATGTGTGACTCTGTTCTGTTTTGTAATTCAGTTCAAGTGTAACGGTTTTTACATTCCCTCTATAAGTGATACCTTATGAGAAGTGTCCTTTTCTGTGTGACTTATTTCACTTAGAATCGTCGTACCTAAATCCACTCATCATGCTGCTACTAACCTTACGACATTGATTTCCTGGCTGAGTGATATTCCATTGTACATAAGGACCACAACTTCTTTATCCATTTTTCTCTTTCCTGGGATATTGAAGGTGGAATGAAGTGGAGGTCCTTGTCAACAGAGCAGCCCTAAACTTTGGGGTGCTTGTGTCTTGCTGATTTTTAATTTTCCCAATTTATACCCCCATGAGTGGAAGTGCCCTATGCTCTCTAAGCTGTGTTTTTTAGATGTTTCAGGACTCACCGTACACTTCTCCAGAGTGGCTGTTGGCAATTTACATCCCGCCCATCAGTGTAGCAAGGCTCCCATTTCTCCATGGCCTGTCCTGCATTTCTGGTTTTGACACTTTTTTCAGCATGGCCCTTTTCACCG
This sequence comes from Balaenoptera borealis, assembly GCF_965194805.1. NCBI lineage: Eukaryota > Metazoa > Chordata > Mammalia > Artiodactyla > Balaenopteridae > Balaenoptera > Balaenoptera borealis. The sequence continues at coordinate 898,638 of NW_028124001.1, read as the reverse complement.
ATGGGAAGCGAGACTTCTTTGTAGCGCTGATTTGCCTTTCCAGGTTGCTTGGTTTTCAAAAAAGGGCGTATGCACTTTTTCCTGAATATATTCAGGAAAAAACGCATACGCCCTCTTTGGCCAAGGGCATCATTGTCAACGTTTTGCCGCTTTTCATGTGCTTTAAAGGCAATTCGAATCTACCTCCTGAAATCTGTTTCCTGTAATTCTGCCTTGATTTCAAATCCTCTTCTTTGCCTTCCCTCAATATATTTGTGGACGAGACTTATCATTTATAACTCTGCATGTTTGTGAATTGCAGTGCCCGGAAGCTCCATTTTACAACTCGGTTTTTGGGAGCTGGCCGCAAAAGCGCAGGATGGCTTCAGGCCCTCTTCTGGTTCCGGGTGGCAGAATGAGCCTGTGGTTAATTCTTCTTCCTGATGGGAAAATGGAGTGACCTGTGCCTGTCCCAACACCAAGAGCTAGTCTCTCATTGGTTCCCCGTCTTCCCGTTCATCCTCAGGACAAATTGCAACCTGTACGGAACAGAAGGTTAAAGGTGCTGATGCTCCAAGTAGGGAGATTGGTAGTAAAGCGGCTGGAATGGCGAACCCGGGCACACGGAGATGAGAAATGAGATGCGTTTTAGAAACCTTTCCCCATCACAAGGTGTACCATCTTCTTGGTTTCTCATGCATGTTTTCGATGTAGGAAGATGCCCTTGAACCTGTAGATTTGGGACCCATGCGATGGGTACCACGTAGTATTATTTAAATGGTCTGCATTTGCTCACCCAACCTGACCAAAACTCTCAGCCCCAAGAGTGTCCACCCTTATGTCTCATCCAGCTGTGGGTCTAGATATGGTCAATCCAGGTTGCATCACTGCCCCTGAACGCATTGTGTAAGAATTTCTCTCTCTTACACTGTCTTTGTTTCATGGGTTTTTTAAAGTCATTTATTTTTATAATGGGGTTTAGCTGCTTTTCACTGCTGTGTTTATGCCGCTTTACACCCACTTGACACACTAACAGAGTGATATCAATACATAGGTTTTAAGATTATTACTAGTCAGATATATTCTCGTGCGGTGAATAGGGCGTGTTGAGTCCAGTTCTCTGAGCAAGGAGTAGGTCTTGTCTATTACATATTGGGTTTCTGGAACGGTATCTGAGCTAATTTGAAACCCTTGTTTTATGTATCACCCCACTTCACCTTTCCCGTTAAGCAGCCATAGTGTGTTTTCTGCATGTTTGACTTTGTTCTGTTTTGTAATTCAGTTCAAGTGTAACGGTTTTTACATTCCCTCTATAAGTGATACCTTATGAGAAGTGTCCTTTTCTGTGTGACTTATTTCACTTAGAATAGTTGTACCTAAATCCACTCATCATGCTGCTATTAGCCTTATGACATTGATTTCATGGGTGAGTGATATTCCATTGTACATAAGGACCACAACTTCTTTATCCATTTTTCTCTTTCCTGGGATATTTAGGTGGAATGAAGTGGAGGTCCTTGTCAACAGAGCAGCCCTAAACTTTGGGGTGCTTGTGTCTTGCTGATGTTTAATTTTCCCAATTTATACCCCCATGAGTGGAAGTGCCCTATGCTCTGTAAGCTCTGATTTTTATATGTTTCAGGACTCACCGTACACTTCTCCAGAGTGGCTGATGGCAATTTACATCCCGCCCATCAGTGTAGCAAGGCTCCCATTTCTCCATGGCCTGTCCTGCATTTCTGGTTTTGACACTTTTTTCAGCATGGCCCTTTTGACCGATGGGAAGCGAGACTTCTTTGTAGCGCTGATTTGCCTTTCCAGGTTGCTTGGTTGGCCAAAAAGGGCGTATGCGCTTTTTCCTGAATATATTCAGGAAAAAACGCATACGCCCTTTTTGGCCAAGGGCATCATTGTCAACGTTTTGCCACTTTTCATGTGCTTTAAAGGCGAATCGAATCTACCTCCTGAAATCTGTTTCGTGCAATTCTGCCTTGATTTCAAATCCTCTTCTTTGCCTTCCCTCAATATATTTGTGGACGAGAGTTATCATTTATAACTCTGCAGGTTTGTGAATTGCAGTGCCCGGAAGCTCCATTTTACAACTCGGTTTTTGGGAGCAGGCCGCAAAAGCGCAGGATGGCTTCAGGCCCTGTTCTGGTTCCGGGGGGCAGGCTGAGCCTGTGGTTAATTCTTCTTCCTGATGGGAAAATAGAGTGACCTGTGCCTGTCTCAACACCAAGAGCCAGTCTCTCATTGGTTCCCTGTTTTCCCTTTCATCCTCAGGACAAATTGCAACCTGTACGGAACAGAAGGTTAAAGGTGCTGATGCTCCAAGTAGGGAGATTGCTAGTAAAGCGGCTGGAATGGGGAACCCGGGCACAAGGAGAAGAGAAATGAGGTGCGTTTTAGAAACCTTTCTCCATCACAAGGTGTACCATCTTCTTGGTTTCTCATGCATGTTTTCGATGTAGGAAGATGCCCTTGAACCTGGAGATTTGGGACCCATGCGATGGGTACCACGTAGTATTATTTAAATGGTCTGCATTTGCTCACCCAACCTCACCAAAACTCTCAGCCCCAAGAGTGTCCACCCTTATGTCTCATCCAGCTGTGGGTCTAGATATGGTCAATCCAGGTAGCATCACTGCCCCTGAACGCATTGTGTAAGAATTTCTCTCTCTTACACTGTCTTTGTTTCATGGTTTTTTTAAAGTCATTTATTTTTATAATGGGGTTTAGCTGATTTTCACTGCTGTGTTTATGCCGCTTTACACCCACTTGACACACTAACAGAGAGATATCAATACATAGGTTTTAAGATTATTACTAGTCAGATATATTCTCGTGCGGTGAATAGGGCATGTTGAGTCCAGTTCTCTGAGCAAGGAGTAGGTCTTGTCTATTACATATTGGGTTTATGGAACGGTATCTGAGCTAATTTGAAACCCTTGTTTTATGTATCACCCCACCTCACCTTTCCCGTTAAGCAGCCATAGTGTGTTTTCTGCATGTGAGACTCTGTTCTGTTTTGTAATTCAGTTCAAGTGTAACGGTTTTTACATTCCCTCTATAAGTGATACCTTATGAGAACTGTCCTTTTCTGTGTGACTTATTTCACTTAGAATCGTCATACCTAAATCCACTCATCATGCTGCTAATAGCCTTATGACATTGATTTCATCGCTGAGTGATATTCCATTGTACATAAGGACCACAACTTCTTTATCCATTTTTCTCTTTCCTGGGATATTTAGGTGGAATGAAGTGGAGGTCCTTGTCAACAGAGCAGCCCTAAACTTTGGGGTGCTTGTGTCTTGCTGATGTTTAATTTTCCCAATTTATACCCCCATGAGTGGAAGTGCCCTATGCTCTGTAAGCTCTGATTTTTATATGTTTCAGGACTCACCGTACACTTCTCCAGAGTGGCTGATGGCAATTTACATCCCGCCCATCAGTGTAGCAAGGCTCCCATTTCTCCATGGCCTGTCCTGCATTTCTGGTTTTGACACTTTTTTCAGCATTGCCCTTTTGACCGATGGGAAGCGAGACTTCTTTGTAGCGCTGATTTGCCTTTCCAGGTTGCTTGGTTGGCCAAAAAGGGCGTATGCGCTTTTTCCTGAATATATTCAGGAAAAAACGCATACGCCCTTTTTGGCCAAGGGCATCATTGTCAACGTTTTGCCGCTTTTCATGTGCTTTAAAGGCGAATCGAATCTACCTCCTGAAATCTGTTTCGTGCAATTCTGCCTTGATTTCAAATCCTCTTCTTTGCCTTCCCTCAATATATTTGTGGACGAGAGTTATCATTTATAACTCTGCAGGTTTGTGAATTGCAGTGCCCGGAAGCTCCATTTTACAACTCGGTTTTTGGGAGCAGGCCGCAAAAGCGCAGGATGGCTTCAGGCCCTGTTCTGGTTCCGGGGGGCAGGCTGAGCCTGTGGTTAATTCTTCTTCCTGATGGGAAAATAGAGTGACCTGTGCCTGTCCCAACACCAAGAGCCAGTCTCTCATTGGTTCCCTGTTTTCCCTTTCATCCTCAGGACAAATTGCAACCTGTACGGAACAGAAGGTTAAAGGTGCTGATGCTCCAAGTAGGGAGATTGCTAGTAAAGCGGCTGGAATGCGGAACCCGGGCACAAGGAGAAGAGAAATGAGGTGCGTTTTAGAAACCTTTCCCCATCACATGTTGTACCATCTTCTGGGTTTCTCATGCATGTTTTCGATGTAGGAAGATGCCCTTGAACCTGGAGATTTGGGACCCATGCGATGAGTACCACGTAGTATTATTTAAAGGGTCTGCATTTGCTCACCCAACCTCACCAAACCTCTCAGCCCCAAGAGTGTCCACCCTTATGTCTCATCCAGCTGTGGGTCTAGATATGGTCAATCCAGGTTGCATCACTGCCCCTGAACGCATTGTGTAAGAATTTCTCTCTCTTACACTGTCTTTGTTTCATGGGTTTTTTAAAGTCATTTATTTTTATAATGGGGTTTAGCTGCTTTTCACTGCTGTGTTTATGCCGCTTTACACCCACTTGACACACTAACAGAGAGATATCAATACATAGGTTTTAAGATTATTACTAGTCAGATATATTCTCGTGCGGTGAATATGGCGTGTTGAGTCCAGTTCTCTGAGCAAGGAGTAGATCTTGTCTATTACATATTGGGTTTCTGGAACGGTATCTGAGCTAATTTGAAACCCTTTTTTTATGTATCACCCCACTTCACCTTTCCCGTTAAGCAGCCATAGTGTGTTTTCTGCATGTGAGACTCTGTTCTGTTTTGTAATTCAGTTCAAGTGTAACGGTTTTTACATTCCCTCTATAAGTGATACCTTATGAGAAGTGTCCTTTTCTGTGTGACTTATTTCACTTAGAATCTTCGTACCTAAATCCACTCATCATGCTGCTACTAGCCTTATGACATTGATTTCATGGCTGAGTGATATTCCATTGTACATAAGGACCACAACTTCTTTATCCATTTTTCTCTTTCCTGGGATATTGAAGGTGGAATGATGTGGAGGTCCTTGTCAACAGAGCAGCCCTAAACTTTGGGGTGCTTGTGTCTTGCTGATGTTTAATTTTCCTTATTTATACCCCCATGAGTGGAAGTACCCTATGCTCTATAAGCTGTGTTTTTTAGATGTTTCAGGACTCACCGTACACTTCTTCAGAGTGGCTGTTGGCAATTTACATCCCGCCCACCAGTGTAGCAAGGCTCCCATTTCTCCATGGCCTGTCCTGCATTTCTGGTTTTGACACTTTTTTCAGCATGGCCCTTTTGACCAATGGGAAGCGAGACTTCTTTGTAGCGCTGATTTGCCTTTCCAGGTTGCTTGGTTGGCCAAAAAGGGCGTATGCGTTTTTTCCTGAATATATTCAGGAAAAAACGCATACGCCCTTTTTGGCCAAGGGCATCATTGTCAACGTTTTGCCGCTTTTCATGTGCTTTAAAGGCGATTCGAATCTACCTACTGAAATCTGTTTCCTGCAATTCTGCCTTGATTTCAAATCCTTTTCTTTGCCTTCCCTCAATATATTTGTGGACGAGAGTTATCATTTATAACTCTGCAGGTTTGTGAATTGCAGTGCCCGGAAGCTCCATTTTACAACTCGCGTTTTTGGGAGCTGGCTGCGAAAGCGCAGGATGGTTTCAGACCCTGTTCTGGTTCCGGGGAGCAGGCTGAGCCTGTGGTTAATTCTTCTTCCTGATGGGAAAATAGAGTGACCTGTTTCTTTCCCAACACCAAGAGCTAGTCCCTCATTGGTTCCCCATCTTCCCGTTCATCCTCAGGACAAATTGCAACCTGTACGGAACAGAAGGTTAAAGGTGCTGAAGCTCCAAGTAGGGAGATTGGTAGTAAAGCGGCTGGAATGGCGAACCCGGGCACACGGAGATGAGAAATGAGGTGCGTTTTAGAAACCTTTCCCCATCACAAGGTGTACCATCTTCTTGGTTTCTCATGCATGTTTTCGATGTAGGAAGATGCCCTTGAACCTGGAGATTTGGAACCCATGCGATGGGTACCACGTAGTATTATTTAAATGGTCTGCATTTGCTCACCCAACCTCACCAAAACTCTCAGCCCCAAGAGTGTCCACCCTTATGTCTCATCCAGCTGTGGGTCTAGATATGGTCAATCCAGGTAGCATCACTGCCCCTGAACGCATTGTGTAAGAATTTCTCTCTCTTACACTGTCTTTGTTTCATGGTTTTTTTAAAGTCATTTATTTTTATAATGGGGTTTAGCTGATTTTCACTGCTGTGTTTATGCCGCTTTACACCCACTTGACACACTAACAGAGAGATATCAATACATAGGTTTTAAGATTATTACTAGTCAGATATATTCTCGTGCGGTGAATAGGGCATGTTGAGTCCAGTTCTCTGAGCAAGGAGTAGGTCTTGTCTATTACATATTGGGTTTATGGAACGGTATCTGAGCTAATTTGAAACCCTTGTTTTATGTATCACCCCACCTCACCTTTCCCGTTAAGCAGCCATAGTGTGTTTTCTGCATGTGAGACTCTGTTCTGTTTTGTAATTCAGTTCAAGTGTAACGGTTTTTACATTCCCTCTATAAGTGATACCTTATGAGAACTGTCCTTTTCTGTGTGACTTATTTCACTTAGAATCGTCATACCTAAATCCACTCATCATGCTGCTAATAGCCTTATGACATTGATTTCATCGCTGAGTGATATTCCATTGTACATAAGGACCACAACTTCTTTATCCATTTTTCTCTTTCCTGGGATATTTAGGTGGAATGAAGTGGAGGTCCTTGTCAACAGAGCAGCCCTAAACTTTGGGGTGCTTGTGTCTTGCTGATGTTTAATTTTCCCAATTTATACCCCCATGAGTGGAAGTGCCCTATGCTCTCTAAGCTCTGATTTTTATATGTTTCAGGACTCACCGTACACTTCTCCAGAGTGGCTGATGGCAATTTACATCCCGCCCATCAGTGTAGCAAGGCTCCCATTTCTCCATGGCCTGTCCTGCATTTCTGGTTTTGACACTTTTTTCAGCATGGCCCTTTTGACCGATGGGAAGCGAGACTTCTTTGTAGCGCTGATTTGCCTTTCCAGGTTGCTTGGTTGGCCAAAAAGGGCGTATGCGCTTTTTCCTGAATATATTCAGGAAAAAACGCATACGCCCTTTTTGGCCAAGGGCATCATTGTCAACGTTTTGCCGCTTTTCATGTGCTTTAAAGGCGAATCGAATCTACCTCCTGAAATCTGTTTCGTGCAATTCTGCCTTGATTTCAAATCCTCTTCTTTGCCTTCCCTCAATATATTTGTGGACGAGAGTTATCATTTATAACTCTGCAGGTTTGTGAATTGCAGTGCCCGGAAGCTCCATTTTACAACTCGGTTTTTGGGAGCAGGCCGCAAAAGCGCAGGATGGCTTCAGGCCCTGTTCTGGTTCCGGGGGGCAGGCTGAGCCTGTGGTTAATTCTTCTTCCTGATGGGAAAATAGAGTGACCTGTGCCTGTCCCAACACCAAGAGCCAGTCTCTCATTGGTTCCCCGTTTTCCCTTTCATCCTCAGGACAAATTGCAACCTGTACGGAACAGAAGGTTAAAGGTGCTGATGCTCCAAGTAGGGAGATTGCTAGTAAAGCGGCTGGAATGCGGAACCCGGGCACAAGGAGAAGAGAAATGAGGTGCGTTTTAGAAACCTTTCCCCATCACATGTTGTACCATCTTCTGGGTTTCTCATGCATGTTTTCGATGTAGGAAGATGCCCTTGAACCTGGAGATTTGGGACCCATGCGATGAGTACCACGTAGTATTATTTAAAGGGTCTGCATTTGCTCACCCAACCTCACCAAACCTCTCAGCCCCAAGAGTGTCCACCCTTATGTCTCATCCAGCTGTGGGTCTAGATATGGTCAATCCAGGTTGCATCACTGCCCCTGAACGCATTGTGTAAGAATTTCTCTCTCTTACACTGTCTTTGTTTCATGGGTTTTTTAAAGTCATTTATTTTTATAATGGGGTTTAGCTGCTTTTCACTGCTGTGTTTATGCCGCTTTACACCCACTTGACACACTAACAGAGAGATATCAATACATAGGTTTTAAGATTATTACTAGTCAGATATATTCTCGTGCGGTGAATATGGCGTGTTGAGTCCAGTTCTCTGAGCAAGGAGTAGATCTTGTCTATTACATATTGGGTTTCTGGAACGGTATCTGAGCTAATTTGAAACCCTTTTTTTATGTATCACCGAACTTCACCTTTCCCGTTAAGCAGCCATAGTGTGTTTTCTGCATGTGAGACTCTGTTCTGTTTTGTAATTCAGTTCAAGTGTAACGGTTTTTACATTCCCTCTATAAGTGATACCTTATGAGAAGTGTCCTTTTCTGTGTGACTTATTTCACTTAGAATCTTCGTACCTAAATCCACTCATCATGCTGCTACTAGCCTTATGACATTGATTTCATGGCTGAGTGATATTCCATTGTACATAAGGACCACAACTTCTTTATCCATTTTTCTCTTTCCTGGGATATTGAAGGTGGAATGATGTGGAGGTCCTTGTCAACAGAGCAGCCCTAAACTTTGGGGTGCTTGTGTCTTGCTGATGTTTAATTTTCCCTATTTATACCCCCATGAGTGGAAGTACCCTATGCTCTCTAAGCTGTGTTTTTTAGATGTTTCAGGACTCACCGTACACTTCTTCAGAGTGGCTGTTGGCAATTTACATCCCGCCCACCAGTGTAGCAAGGCTCCCATTTCTCCATGGCCTGTCCTGCATTTCTGGTTTTGACACTTTTTTCAGCATGGCCCTTTTGACCAATGGGAAGCGAGACTTCTTTGTAGCGCTGATTTGCCTTTCCAGGTTGCTTGGTTGGCCAAAAAGGGCGTATGCGTTTTTTCCTGAATATATTCAGGAGAAAACGCATACGCCCTTTTTGGCCAAGGGCATCATTGTCAACGTTTTGCCGCTTTTCATGTGCTTTAAAGGCGATTCGAATCTACCTACTGAAATCTGTTTCCTGCAATTCTGCCTTGATTTCAAATCCTTATCTTTGCCTTCCCTCAATATATTTGTGGACGAGAGTTATCATTTATAACTCTGCAGGTTTGTGAATTGCAGTGCCCGGAAGCTCCATTTTACAACTCGCGTTTTTGGGAGCTGGCTGCGAAAGCGCAGGATGGTTTCAGACCCTGTTCTGGTTCCGGGGAGCAGGCTGAGCCTGTGGTTAATTCTTCTTCCTGATGGGAAAATAGAGTGACCTGTTTCTGTCCCAACACCAAGAGCTAGTCCCTCATTGGTTCCCCATCTTCCCGTTCATCCTCAGGACAAATTGCAACCTGTACGGAACAGAAGGTTAAAGGTGCTGATGCTCCAAGTAGGGAGATTGGTAGTAAAGCGGCTGGAATGGCGAACCCGGGCACACGGAGATGAGAAATGAGGTGCGTTTTAGAAACCTTTCCCCATCACAAGGTGTACCATCTTCTTGGTTTCTCATGCATGTTTTCGATGTAGGAAGATGCCCTTGAACCTGGAGATTTGGGACCCATGCGATGGGTACCACGTAGTATTATTTAAATGGTCTGCATTTGCTCACCCAACCTCACCAAAACTCTCAGCCCCAAGAGTGTCCACCCTTATGTCTCATCCAGCTGTGGGTCTAGATATGGTCAATCCAGGTAGCATCACTGCCCCTGAACGCATTGTGTAAGAATTTCTCTCTCTTACACTGTCTTTGTTTCATGGTTTTTTTAAAGTCATTTATTTTTATAATGGGGTTTAGCTGATTTTCACTGCTGTGTTTATGCCGCTTTACACCCACTTGACACACTAACAGAGAGATATCAATACATAGGTTTTAAGATTATTACTAGTCAGATATATTCTCGTGCGGTGAATAGGGCATGTTGAGTCCAGTTCTCTGAGCAAGGAGTAGGTCTTGTCTATTACATATTGGGTTTATGGAACGGTATCTGAGCTAATTTGAAACCCTTGTTTTATGTATCACCCCACCTCACCTTTCCCGTTAAGCAGCCATAGTGTGTTTTCTGCATGTGAGACTCTGTTCTGTTTTGTAATTCAGTTCAAGTGTAACGGTTTTTACATTCCCTCTATAAGTGATACCTTATGAGAACTGTCCTTTTCTGTGTGACTTATTTCACTTAGAATCGTCATACCTAAATCCACTCATCATGCTGCTAATAGCCTTATGACATTGATTTCATCGCTGAGTGATATTCCATTGTACATAAGGACCACAACTTCTTTATCCATTTTTCTCTTTCCTGGGATATTTAGGTGGAATGAAGTGGAGGTCCTTGTCAACAGAGCAGCCCTAAACTTTGGGGTGCTTGTGTCTTGCTGATGTTTAATTTTCCCAATTTATACCCCCATGAGTGGAAGTGCCCTATGCTCTCTAAGCTCTGATTTTTATATGTTTCAGGACTCACCGTACACTTCTCCAGAGTGGCTGATGGCAATTTACATCCCGCCCATCAGTGTAGCAAGGCTCCCATTTCTCCATGGCCTGTCCTGCATTTCTGGTTTTGACACTTTTTTCAGCATGGCCCTTTTGACCGATGGGAAGCGAGACTTCTTTGTAGCGCTGATTTGCCTTTCCAGGTTGCTTGGTTGGCCAAAAAGGGCGTATGCGCTTTTTCCTGAATATATTCAGGAAAAAACGCATACGCCCTTTTTGGCCAAGGGCATCATTGTCAACGTTTTGCCGCTTTTCATGTGCTTTAAAGGCGAATCGAATCTACCTCCTGAAATCTGTTTCGTGCAATTCTGCCTTGATTTCAAATCCTCTTCTTTGCCTTCCCTCAATATATTTGTGGACGAGAGTTATCATTTATAACTCTGCAGGTTTGTGAATTGCAGTGCCCGGAAGCTCCATTTTACAACTCGGTTTTTGGGAGCAGGCCGCAAAAGCGCAGGATGGCTTCAGGCCCTGTTCTGGTTCCGGGGGGCAGGCTGAGCCTGTGGTTAATTCTTCTTCCTGATGGGAAAATAGAGTGACCTGTGCCTGTCCCAACACCAAGAGCCAGTCTCTCATTGGTTCCCTGTTTTCCCTTTCATCCTCAGGACAAATTGCAACCTGTACGGAACAGAAGGTTAAAGGTGCTGATGCTCCAAGTAGGGAGATTGCTAGTAAAGCGGCTGGAATGCGGAACCCGGGCACAAGGAGAAGAGAAATGAGGTGCGTTTTAGAAACCTTTCCCCATCACATGTTGTACCATCTTCTGGGTTTCTCATGCATGTTTTCGATGTAGGAAGATGCCCTTGAACCTGGAGATTTGGGACCCATGCGATGAGTACCACGTAGTATTATTTAAAGGGTCTGCATTTGCTCACCCAACCTCACCAAACCTCTCAGCCCCAAGAGTGTCCACCCTTATGTCTCATCCAGCTGTGGGTCTAGATATGGTCAATCCAGGTTGCATCACTGCCCCTGAACGCATTGTGTAAGAATTTCTCTCTCTTACACTGTCTTTGTTTCATGGGTTTTTTAAAGTCATTTATTTTTATAATGGGGTTTAGCTGCTTTTCACTGCTGTGTTTATGCCGCTTTACACCCACTTGACACACTAACAGAGAGATATCAATACATAGGTTTTAAGATTATTACTAGTCAGATATATTCTCGTGCGGTGAATATGGCGTGTTGAGTCCAGTTCTCTGAGCAAGGAGTAGATCTTGTCTATTACATATTGGGTTTCTGGAACGGTATCTGAGCTAATTTGAAACCCTTTTTTTATGTATCACCGAACTTCACCTTTCCCGTTAAGCAGCCATAGTGTGTTTTCTGCATGTGAGACTCTGTTCTGTTTTGTAATTCAGTTCAAGTGTAACGGTTTTTACATTCCCTCTATAAGTGATACCTTATGAGAAGTGTCCTTTTCTGTGTGACTTATTTCACTTAGAATCTTCGTACCTAAATCCACTCATCATGCTGCTACTAGCCTTATGACATTGATTTCATGGCTGAGTGATATTCCATTGTACATAAGGACCACAACTTCTTTATCCATTTTTCTCTTTCCTGGGATATTGAAGGTGGAATGATGTGGAGGTCCTTGTCAACAGAGCAGCCCTAAACTTTGGGGTGCTTGTGTCTTGCTGATGTTTAATTTTCCTTATTTATACCCCCATGAGTGGAAGTACCCTATGCTCTATAAGCTGTGTTTTTTAGATGTTTCAGGACTCACCGTACACTTCTTCAGAGTGGCTGTTGGCAATTTACATCCCGCCCACCAGTGTAGCAAGGCTCCCATTTCTCCATGGCCTGTCCTGCATTTCTGGTTTTGACACTTTTTTCAGCATGGCCCTTTTGACCAATGGGAAGCGAGACTTCTTTGTAGCGCTGATTTGCCTTTCCAGGTTGCTTGGTTGGCCAAAAAGGGCGTATGCGTTTTTTCCTGAATATATTCAGGAGAAAACGCATACGCCCTTTTTGGCCAAGGGCATCATTGTCAACGTTTTGCCGCTTTTCATGTGCTTTAAAGGCGATTCGAATCTACCTACTGAAATCTGTTTCCTGCAATTCTGCCTTGATTTCAAATCCTTATCTTTGCCTTCCCTCAATATATTTGTGGACGAGAGTTATCATTTATAACTCTGCAGGTTTGTGAATTGCAGTGCCCGGAAGCTCCATTTTACAACTCGCGTTTTTGGGAGCTGGCTGCGAAAGCGCAGGATGGTTTCAGACCCTGTTCTGGTTCCGGGGAGCAGGCTGAGCCTGTGGTTAATTCTTCTTCCTGATGGGAAAATAGAGTGACCTGTTTCTGTCCCAACACCAAGAGCTAGTCCCTCATTGGTTCCCCATCTTCCCGTTCATCCTCAGGACAAATTGCAACCTGTACGGAACAGAAGGTTAAAGGTGCTGATGCTCCAAGTAGGGAGATTGGTAGTAAAGCGGCTGGAATGGCGAACCCAGGCACACGGAGATGAGAAATGAGGTGCGTTTTAGAAACCTTTCCCCATCACAAGGTGTACCATCTTCTTGGTTTCTCATGCATGTTTTCGATGTAGGAAGATGCCCTTGAACCTGGAGATTTGGGACCCATGCGATGGGTACCACGTAGTATTATTTAAATGGTCTGCATTTGCTCACCCAACCTCACCAAAACTCTCAGCCCCAAGAGTGTCCACCCTTATGTCTCATCCAGCTGTGGGTCTAGATATGGTCAATCCAGGTAGCATCACTGCCCCTGAACGCATTGTGTAAGAATTTCTCTCTCTTACACTGTCTTTGTTTCATGGTTTTTTTAAAGTCATTTATTTTTATAATGGGGTTTAGCTGATTTTCACTGCTGTGTTTATGCCGCTTTACACCCACTTGACACACTAACAGAGAGATATCAATACATAGGTTTTAAGATTATTACTAGTCAGATATATTCTCGTGCGGTGAATAGGGCATGTTGAGTCCAGTTCTCTGAGCAAGGAGTAGGTCTTGTCTATTACATATTGGGTTTATGGAACGGTATCTGAGCTAATTTGAAACCCTTGTTTTATGTATCACCCCACCTCACCTTTCCCGTTAAGCAGCCATAGTGTGTTTTCTGCATGTGAGACTCTGTTCTGTTTTGTAATTCAGTTCAAGTGTAACGGTTTTTACATTCCCTCTATAAGTGATACCTTATGAGAACTGTCCTTTTCTGTGTGACTTATTTCACTTAGAATCGTCATACCTAAATCCACTCATCATGCTGCTAATAGCCTTATGACATTGATTTCATCGCTGAGTGATATTCCATTGTACATAAGGACCACAACTTCTTTATCCATTTTTCTCTTTCCTGGGATATTTAAGGTGGAATGAAGTGGAGGTCCTTGTCAACAGAGCAGCCCTAAACTTTGGGGTGCTTGTGTCTTGCTGATGTTTAATTTTCCCAATTTATACCCCCATGAGTGTAAGTGCCCTATGCTCTCTAAGCTGTGTTTTTTAGATGTTTCAGGACTCACTGTACACTTCTTCAGAGTGGCTGTTGGCAATTTACATCCCGCCCATCAGTGTAGCAAGGCTCCCATTTCTCCATGGCCTGTCCTGCATTTCTGGTTTTGACACTTTTTTCAGCATGGCCCTTTTGACCGATGGGAAGCGAGACTTCTTTGTAGCGCTGATTTGCCTTTCCAGGTTGCTTGGTTGGCCAAAAAGGGCGTATGCGCTTTTTCCTGAATATATTCAGGAAAAAACGCATACGCCCTTTTTGGCCAAGGGCATCATTGTCAACGTTTTGCCGCTTTTCATGTGCTTTAAAGGCGATTCGAATCTACCTCCTGAAATCTGTTTCCTGAAATTCTGCCTTGATTTCAAATCCTCTTCTTTGCCTTCCCTCAATATATTTGTGGACGAGAGTTATCATTTATAACTCTGCAGGTTTGTGAATTGCAGTGCCCGGAAGCTCCATTTTACAACTCGGTTTTTGGGAGCAGGCCGCAAAAGCGCAGGATGGCTTCAGGCCCTGTTCTGGTTCCGGGGGGCAGGCTGAGCCTGTGGTTAATTCTTCTTCCTGATGGGAAAATAGAGTGACCTGTGCCTGTCCCAACACCAAGAGCCAGTCTCTCATTGGTTCCCCGTTTTCCCTTTCATCCTCAGGACAAATTGCAACCTGTACGGAACAGAAGGTTAAAGGTGCTGATGCTCCAAGTAGGGAGATTGCTAGTAAAGCAGCTGGAATGGGGAAACCGGGCACAAGGAGAAGAGAAATGAGGTGCGTTTTAGAAACCTTTCCCCATCACATGTTGTACCATCTTCTGGGTTTCTCATGCATGTTTTCGATGTAGGAAGATGCCCTTGAACATGGAGATTTGGGACCCATGCGATGGGTACCACGTAGTATTATTTAAAGGGTCTGCATTTGCTCACCCAACCTCACCAAACCTCTCAGCCCCAAGAGTGTCCACCCTTATGTCTCATCCAGCTGTGGGTCTAGATATGGTCAATCCAGGTTGCATCACTGCCCCTGAACGCATTGTGTAAGAATTTCTCTCTCTTACACTGTCTTTGTTTCATGGGTTTTTTAAAGTCATTTATTTTTATAATGGGGTTTAGCTGCTTTTCACTGCTGTGTTTATGCCGCTTTACACCCACTTGACACACTAACAGAGAGATATCAATACATAGGTTTTAAGATTATTACTAGTCAGATATATTCTCGCGCGGTGAATAGGGCGTGTTGAGTCCAGTTCTCTGAGCAAGGAGTAGATCTTGTCTATTACATATTGGGTTTCTGGAACGGTATCTGAGCTAATTTGAAACCCTTGTTTTATGTATCACCCCACTTCAACTTTCCCGTTAAGCAGCCATAGTGTGTTTTCTGCATGTGAGACTCTGTTCTGTTTTGTAATTCAGTTCAAGTGTAACGGTTTTTACATTCCCCCTATCAGGCATACCTAATGAGAAGTGTCCTTTTCTGTGTGACTTATTTCACTTAGAATCGTCGTACCTAAATCCACTCATCATGCTGCTACTAGCCTTATGACATTGATTTCATGGCTGAGTGATATTCCATTGTACATAAGGACCACAACTTCTTTATCCATTTTTCTCTTTCCTGGGATATTTAAGGTGGAATGAAGTGGAGGTCCTTGTCAACAGAGCAGCCCTAAACTTTGGGGTGCTTGTGTCTTGCTGATGTTTAATTTTCCCTATTTATACCCCCATGAGTGGAAGTACCCTATGCTCTCTAAGCTGTGTTTTTTAGATGTTTCAGGACTCACCGTACACTTCTTCAGAGTGGCTGTTGGCAATTTACATCCCGCCCATCAGTGTAGCAAGGCTCCCATTTCTCCATGGCCTGTCCTGCATTTCTGGTTTTGACACTTTTTTCAGCATGGCCCTTTTGACCAATGGGAAGCGAGACTTCTTTGTAGCGCTGATTTGCCTTTCCAGGTTGCTTGGTTGGCCAAAAAGGGCGTATGCGTTTTTTCCTGAATATATTCAGGAAAAAACGCATACGCCCTTTTTGGCCAAGGGCATCATTGTCAACGTTTTGCCGCTTTTCATGTGCTTTAAAGGCGATTCGAATCTACCTCCTGAAATCTGTTTCGTGCAATTCTGCCTTGATTTCAAATCCTCTTCTTTGCCTTCCGTCAATATATTTGTGGACGAGAGTTATCATTTATAACTCTGCAGGTTTGTGAATTGCAGTGCCTGGTAGCTCCATTTTACAACTCGCGTTTTTGGGAGCTGGCCGCGAAAGCGCAGGATGGTTTCAGGCCCTGTTCTGGTTCCGGGGAGCAGGCTAAGCCTGTGGTTAATTCTTCTTCCTGATGGGAAAATAGAGTGACCTGTGTCTGTCCCAACACCAAGATCTTGTCCCTCATTGGTTCCCCATCTTCCCGTTCATCCTCAGGACAAATTGCAACCTGTACGGAACAGGTGGTTAAAGGTGCTGATTCTCCAAGTAGGGAGATTGCTAGTAAGGCGGCTGGAATGGTGAACCCAGGCACAAGGGGATGAGAAATGAGGTGCGTTTTAGAAACCTTTCCCCATCACACGGTGTACCATCTTCTGGGTTTCTCATGCATGTTTTCGATGTAGGAAGATGCCCTTGAACCTGGAGATTTGGGACCCATGCGATGGGTACCACGCAGTATTACTTTAAAGGGTCTGCGTTTACTCACCCAACCTCACCAAACCTCTCAGCCCCAAGAGTGTCCACCCTTATGTCTCATCCAGCTGTGGGTCTAGATATGGTCAATCCAGGTTGCATCACAGCCCCTGAACGGATTGTGTAAGAATGTCGCTCTCTTTCACTGTCTTTGTTTCATGGGTTTTTAAAAGTAATTTATTTTCATAATGGGGTTTAGCTGCTTTTCACTGCTGTGTTTATGCCGCTTTACACCCACTTGACACACTAACAGAGAGATATCAATATATAAGTTTTAAGATTATTACTAGTCAGATATAATCTTGTGCGGTGAATAGGGCGTGTTGAGTCCAGTTCTCTGAGCAAGGAGTAGGTCTTGTCTATTACATATTTGGTTTATGGAATGGTATCTGAGCTAATTTGAAACCCTTCTTTTATGTATCACCCCACCTCACCTTTCCCGTTAAGCAGCCATAGTGTGTTTTCTGCATGTGTGACTCTGTTCTGTTTTGTAATTCAGTTCAACTGTAAC
Source organism: Balaenoptera borealis (assembly GCF_965194805.1). Taxonomy (NCBI): domain Eukaryota; kingdom Metazoa; phylum Chordata; class Mammalia; order Artiodactyla; family Balaenopteridae; genus Balaenoptera; species Balaenoptera borealis. The sequence goes on along the minus strand of NW_028124001.1, from coordinate 881,542 downwards.
GGTTTTTACATTCCCTCTATAAGTGATACCTTATGAGAAGTGTCCTTTTCTGTGTGACTTATTTCACTTAGAATCGTCGTACCTAAATCCACTCATCATGCTGCTACTAGCCTTATGACATTGATTTCATGGCTGAGTGATATTCCATTGTACATAAGGACCACAACTTCTTTATCCATTTTTCTATTTCCTGGGATATTTAAGGTGGAATGAAGTGGAGGTCCTTGTCAACAGAGCAGCCCTAAACTTTGGGGTGCTTGTGTCTTGCTGATTTTTCATTTTCCCAATTTATACCCCTATGAGTGGAAGTGCCCTAGGCTCTCTAAGCTGTGTTTTTTAGATGTTTCAGGACACACCGTACACTTCTCCAGAGTGGCTGTTGGCAATTTACATCCCGCCCATCAGTGTAGCAAGGCTCCCCTTTGTCCATGGCCTGTCCTGCATTTCTGGTTTTGGCACATTTTTCAGCATGGCCCTTTTGACTGATGTGTAGCGAGTCTTCTTTGTAGCGCTGATTTGCCTTTCCAGGTTGCTTGGTTGGCCAAAAAGGGCGTATGCGTTTCTTCCTGAATATATTCAGGAAAAAACGCATACGCCCTTTTTGGCCAAGGGCATCATTGTCAACGTTTTGCCGCTTTTCATGTGCTTTAAAGGCGATTCGAATCTACCTCCTGAACTCTGTTTCCTGCAATTCTGCCGTGATTTCAAGTCCTCTTCTTTGCCTTCCCACAATATATTTGTGGACGAGAGTTATCATTTATAACTCTGCAGGTTGGTGAATTGCAATGCCCTGAACCTTCATTTTACAACTCGTGTTTTTGGGAGCTGGCCTCAAATGCGCATGATGGCTTCAGGCCCTGTTCTGGTTCCGGGGGGCAGGCTGAGCCTGTTGTAAATTCTTCTTCCTGATGGGAAAATAGAGTGACCTGTGCCTGTCCCAACACCAAGAGCTAGTCTCTCATTGGTTCCCCGTCTTCCCGTTCATCTTCAGGACAAATTGCAACCTGTACGGATCAGGAGGTTAAAGGTGCTGATGCTCCAAGTAGGGAGATTGCTAGTAAAGCAGCTGGAATGGCGAACCGGGGCACAAGGAGATGAGAAATGAGGTGCGTTTCAGAAACCTTTCCCCATCACATGGTGTACCATCGTCTGGGTTTCTCATGCATGTATTCAATGTAGCAGGATTCCCTTGAACCTGGAGATTTGGGACCCATGCGATGGGTACCACGCAGTATTACTTTAAAGGGTCTGCGTTTGCTCACCCAACCTCACCAAACCTCTCATGCCCAAGAGTGTCCACCCTTATGTCTCATCCAGCTGTGGGTCTAGATATGGTCAATCCAGGTTGCATCACAGCCCCTGAACGCATTGTGTAAGAATTTCGTTCTCTTTCACTGTCTTTGTTTCATGGGTTTTTCAAAGTAATTTATTTTTATAATGGGGTTTAGCTGCTTTTCACTGCTGTGTTTATGCCGCTTTACACCCACTTGATACACTAACAGAGAGATATCAATACATAGGTTTTAAGATTATTACTAGTCAGATATATTCTTGTGCGGTGAATAGGGCGTGTTGAGTCCAGTTCTCTGAGCAAGGAGTAGGTCTTGTCTATTACATATTGGGATTATGGAACGGTATCTGAGCTAATTTGAAACCCTTTTTTATGTATCACCCCACCTCACCTTTCCCGTTAAGCAGCCATAGTGTGTTTTCTGCATGTGTGACTCTGTTCTGTTTTGTAATTCAGTTCAAGTGTAACGGTTTTTACATTCTCTCTATAAGTGATACCTTATGAGAAGTGTCCTTTTCTGTGTGACTTATTTCACTTAGAATAGTCGTACCTAAATCCACTCATCATGCTGCTATTAGCCTTATGACATTGATTTCATGGCTGAGTGATATTCCATTGTACATAAGGACCACAACTTCTTTATCCATTTTTCTCTTTCCTGGGATATTTAGGTGGAATGAAGTGGAGGTCCTTGTCAACAGAGCAGCCCTAAACTTTGGGGTGCTTGTGTCTTGCTGATGTTTAATTTTCCCAATTTATACCCCCATGAGTGGAAGTGCCCTATGCTCTGTAAGCTCTGATTTTTATATGTTTCAGGACTCACCGTACACTTCTCCAGAGTGGCTGATGGCAATTTACATCCCGCCCATCAGTGTAGCAAGGCTCCCATTTCTCCATGGCCTGTCCTGCATTTCTGGTTTTGACACTTTTTTCAGCATGGCCCTTTTGACCGATGGGAAGCGAGACTTCTTTGTAGCGCTGATTTGCCTTTCCAGGTTGCTTGGTTGGCCAAAAAGGGCGTATGCGCTTTTTCCTGAATATATTCAGGAAAAAACGCATACGCCCTTTTTGGCCAAGGGCATCATTGTCAACGTTTTGCCGCTTTTCATGTGCTTTAAAGGCGATTCGAATCTACCTCCTGAAATCTGTTTCCTGCAATTCTGCCTTGATTTCAAATCCTCTTCTTTGCCTTCCCTCAATATATTTGTGGACGAGAGTTATCATTTATAACTCTGCAGGTTTTTGAATTGCAGTGCCCGGAAGCTCCATTTTACAACTCGGTTTTTGGGAGCAGGCCGCAAAAGCGCAGGATGGCTTCAGGCCCTGTTCTGGTTCCGGGGGGCAGGCTGAGCCTGTGGTTAATTCTTTTTCCTGATGGGAAAATAGAGTGACCTGTGCCTGTCCCAACACCAAGAGCCAGTCTCTCCTTGGTTCCCCGTTTTCCCTTTCATCCTCAGGACAAATTGCAACCTGTACGGAACAGAAGGTTAAAGGTGCTGATGCTCCAAGTAGGGAGATTGCTAGTAAAGCAGCTGGAATGGGGAAACCGGGCACAAGGAGAAGAGAAATGAGGTGCGTTTTAGAAACCTTTCCCCATCACATGTTGTACCATCTTCTGGGTTTCTCATGCATGTTTTCGATGTAGGAAGATGCCCTTGAACATGGAGATTTGGGACCCATGCGATGGGTACCACGTAGTATTATTTAAAGGGTCTGCATTTGCTCACCCAACCTCACCAAACCTCTCAGCCCCAAGAGTGTCCACCCTTATGTCTCATCCAGCTGTGGGTCTAGATATGGTCAATCCAGGTTGCATCACTGCCCCTGAACGCATTGTGTAAGAATTTCTCTCTCTTACACTGTCTTTGTTTCATGGGTTTTTTAAAGTCATTTATTTTTATAATGGGGTTTAGCTGCTTTTCACTGCTGTGTTTATGCCGCTTTACACCCACTTGACACACTAACAGAGAGATATCAATACATAGGTTTTAAGATTATTACTAGTCAGATATATTCTCGCGCGGTGAATAGGGCGTGTTGAGTCCAGTTCTCTGAGCAAGGAGTAGATCTTGTCTATTACATATTGGGTTTCTGGAACGGTATCTGAGCTAATTTGAAACCCTTGTTTTATGTATCACCCCACTTCACCTTTCCCGTTAAGCAGCCATAGTGTGTTTTCTGCATGTGAGACTCTGTTCTGTTTTGTAATTCAGTTCAAGCGTAACGGTTTTTACATTCCCCCTATCAGGCATACCTAATGAGAAGTGTCCTTTTCTGTGTGACTTATTTCACTTAGAATCGTCGTACCTAAAGCCACTCATCATGCTGCTACTAGCCTTATGACATTGATTTCATGGCTGAGTGATATTCCATTGTACATAAGGACCACAACTTCTTTATCCATTTTTCTCTTTCCTGGGATATTTAAGGTGGAATGAAGTGGAGGTCCTTGTCAACAGAGCAGCCCTAAACTTTGGGGTGCTTGTGTCTTGCTGATGTTTAATTTTCCCTATTTATACCCCCATGAGTGGAAGTACCCTATGCTCTCTAAGCTGTGTTTTTTAGATGTTTCAGGACTCACCGTACACTTCTTCAGAGTGGCTGTTGGCAATTTACATCCCGCACATCAGTGTAGCAAGGCTCCCATTTCTCCATGGCCTGTCCTGCATTTCTGGTTTTGACACTTTTTTCAGCATGGCCCTTTTGACCAATGGGAAGCGAGACTTCTTTGTAGCGCTGATTTGCCTTTCCAGGTTGCTTGGTTGGCCAAAAATGGCGTATGCGTTTTTTCCTGAATATATTCAGGAAAAAACGCATACGCCCTTTTTGGCCAAGGGCATCATTATCAACGTTTTGCCGCTTTTCATGTGCTTTAAAGGCGATTCGAATCTACCTCCTGAAATCTGTTTCCTGCAATTCTGCCTTGATTTCAAATCCTCTTCTTTGCCTTCCCTCAATATATTTGTGGACGAGAGTTATCATTTATAACTCTGCAGGTTTGTGAATTGCAGTGCCTGGTAGCTCCATTTTACAACTCGCGTTTTTGGGAGCTGGCCGCGAAAGCGCAGGATGGTTTCAGGCCCTGTTCTGGTTCCGGGGAGCAGGCTGAGCCTGTGGTTAATTCTTCTTCCTGATGGGAAAATAGAGTGACCTGTGTCTGTCCCAACACCAAGAGCTAGTCCCTCATTGGTTCCCCATCTTCCCGTTCATCCTCAGGACAAATTGCAACCTGTACGGAACAGGAGGTTAAAGGTGCTGATTCTCCAAGTAGGGAGATTGCTAGTAAGGTGGCTGGAATGGTGAACCCAGGCACAAGGGGATGAGAAATGAGGTGAGTTTTAGAAACCTTTCCCCATCACACGGTGTACCATCTTCTGGGTTTCTCATGCATGTTTTCGATGTAGGAAGATGCCCTTGAACCTGGAGATTTGGGACCCATGCGATGGGTACCACGCAGTATTACTTTAAAGGGTCTGCGTTTGCTCACCCAACCTCACCAAACCTCTCAGCCCCAAGAGTGTCCACCCTTATGTCTCATCCAGCTGTGGGTCTAGATATGGTCAATCCAGGTTGCATCACAGCCCCTGAACTCATTGTGTAAGAATTTCTATCTCTTTCACTGTCGTTGTTTCATGGGTTTTTCAAAGTAATTTATTTTCATAATGGGGTTTAGCTGCTTTTCACTGCTGTGTGTATGCCGCTTTACACCCACTTGACACACTAACAGAGAGATATCAATACATAGGTTTTAAGATTATTACTAGTCAGATATATTCTTGTGTGGTGAATAGGGCGTGTTGAGTCCAGTTCTCTGAGCAAGGAGTAGGTCTTGTCTACTACATATTGGGTTTATGGAACGGTATCTGAGCTAATTTGATACCCTTGTTTTATGTATCACCCCACCTCACCTTTCCCATTAAGCAGCCATAGTGTGTTTTCTGCATGTGTGACTCTGTTCTGTTTTGTAATTCAGTTCAAGTGTAACGGTTTTTACATTCCCTCTATCAGTGATACCTTATGAGAAGTGTCCTTTTCTGTGTGACTTATTTCACTTAGAATAGTCGTACCTAAATCCACTCATCATGCTGCTATTAGCCTTATGACATTGATTTCATGGCTGAGTGATATTCCATTGTACATAAGGACCACAACTTCTTTATCCATTTTTCTCTTTCCTGGGATATTTAAGGTGGAATGAAGTGGAGGTCCTTGTCAACAGAGCAGCCCTCAACTTTGGGGTGCTTGTGTCTTGCTGATATTTAATTTTCCCAATTTATACCCCCATGAGTGGAAGTGCCCTATGCTCTCTAAGCTGTGTTTTTCAGATGTTTCAGGACACACCGTACACTTCTCCAGAGTGGCTGTTGGCAATTTACATCCCGCCCATCAGTGTAGCAAGGCTCCCATTTCTCCATGGCCTGTCCTGCATTTCTGGTTTTGACACTTTTTTCAGCATGGCCCTTTTGACCGATGGGAAGCGAGAGTTCTCTGTAGCGCTGATTTGCCTTTCCAGGTTGTTTGGTTGGCCAAAAAGGGCGTATGCGTTTTTTCCTGAATATATTCAGGAAAAAACGCATACGCCCTTTTTGGCCAAGGGCATCATTGTCAACGTTTTGCCGCTTTTCATGTGCTTTAAAGGCGATTCGTATCTACCTCCTGAAATCTGTTTCGTGCAATTCTGCCTTGATTTCAAATCCTCTTCTTTGCCTTCCCTCAATATATTTGTGGACGAGAGTTATCATTTATAACTCTGCAGGTTTGTGAATTGCAGTGCCCTGAACCTCCATTTTACAACTCGCTTTTTTGGGAGCTGGCCGCAAAAGCGCAGGATGGCTTCAGGCCCTGTTCTGGTTCCGGGGGGCAGGCTGAGCCTGTGGTTAATTCTTCTTCCTGATGGGAAAATAGAGTGACCTGTGCCTGTCCCGACACCAAGAGCTAGTCTCTCGTTGGTTCCCCGTCTTCCCGTTCATCCTCAGGACAAATTGCAACCTGTACGGAACAGGAGGTTAAAGGTGCTGATGCTCCAAGTAGGGAGATTGCTAGTAAAGCGGCTGGAATAGCGAACCCGGGCACAAGGAGATGAGAAATGAGGTGCGTTTTAGAAACCTTTCTCCATCACACGGTGTACCATCTTCTGGGTTTCTCATGCATGTTTTCGATGTAGGAAGATGCCCTTGAAGCTGGAGATTTGGGACCCATGCGATGGGTACCACGCAGTATTACTTTAAAGGGTCTGCGTTTGCTCACCCAACCTCACCAAACCTCTCAGCCCCAAGAGTGTCCACCCTTATGTCTCATCCAGCTGTGGGTCTAGATATGGTCAATCCAGGTTGCATCACAGCCCCTGAACTCATTGTGTAAGAATTTCTATCTCTTTCACTGTCGTTGTTTCATGGGTTTTTCAAAGTAATTTATTTTCATAATGGGGTTTAGCTGCTTTTCACTGCTGTGTGTATGCCGCTTTACACCCACTTGACACACTAACAGAGAGATATCAATACATAGGTTTTAAGATTATTACTAGTCAGATATATTCTTGTGCGGTGAATAGGGCGTGTTGAGTCCAGTTCTCTGAGCAAGGAGTAGGTCTTGTCTACTACATATTGGGTTTATGGAACGGTATCTGAGCTAATTTGATACCCTTGTTTTATGTATCACCCCACCTCACCTTTCCCATTAAGCAGCCATAGTGTGTTTTCTGCATGTGTGACTCTGTTCTGTTTTGTAATTCAGTTCAAGTGTAACGGTTTTTACATTCCCTCTATCAGTGATACCTTATGAGAAGTGTCCTTTTCTGTGTGACTTATTTCACTTAGAATAGTCGTACCTAAATCCACTCATCATGCTGCTATTAGCCTTATGACATTGATTTCATGGCTGAGTGATATTCCATTGTACATAAGGACCACAACTTCTTTATCCATTTTTCTCTTTCCTGGGATATTTAAGGTGGAATGAAGTGGAGGTCCTTGTCAACAGAGCAGCCCTCAACTTTGGGGTGCTTGTGTCTTGCTGATATTTAATTTTCCCAATTTATACCCCCATGAGTGGAAGTGCCCTATGCTCTCTAAGCTGTGTTTTTCAGATGTTTCAGGACACACCGTACACTTCTCCAGAGTGGCTGTTGGCAATTTACATCCCGCCCATCAGTGTAGCAAGGCTCCCATTTCTCCATGGCCTGTCCTGCATTTCTGGTTTTGACACTTTTTTCAGCATGGCCCTTTTGACCGATGGGAAGCGAGAGTTCTCTGTAGCGCTGATTTGCCTTTCCAGGTTGTTTGGTTGGCCAAAAAGGGCGTATGCGTTTTTTCCTGAATATATTCAGGAAAAAACGCATACGCCCTTTTTGGCCAAGGGCATCATTGTCAACGTTTTGCCGCTTTTCATGTGCTTTAAAGGCGATTCGTATCTACCTCCTGAAATCTGTTTCGTGCAATTCTGCCTTGATTTCAAATCCTCTTCTTTGCCTTCCCTCAATATATTTGTGGACGAGAGTTATCATTTATAACTCTGCAGGTTTGTGAATTGCAGTGCCCTGAACCTCCATTTTACAACTCGCTTTTTTGGGAGCTGGCCGCAAATGCGCAGGATGGCTTCAGGCCCTGTTCTGGTTCCGGGGGGCAGGCTGAGCCTGTGGTTAATTCTTCTTCCTGATGGGAAAATAGAGTGACCTGTGCCTGTCCCAACACCAAGAGCTAGTCTCTCGTTGGTTCCCCGTCTTCCCGTTCATCCTCAGGACAAATTGCAACCTGTACGGAACAGGAGGTTAAAGGTGCTGATGCTCCAAGTAGGGAGATTGCTAGTAAAGCGGCTGGAATAGCGAACCCGGGCACAAGGAGATGAGAAATGAGGTGCGTTTTAGAAACCTTTCTCCATCACACGGTGTACCATCTTCTGGGTTTCTCATGCATGTTTTCGATGTAGGAAGATGCCCTTGAAGCTGGAGATTTGGGACCCATGCGATGGGTACCACGCAGTATTACTTTAAAGGGTCTGCGTTTGCTCACCCAACCTCACCAAACCTCTAAGCCCCAAGAGTGTCCACCCTTATGTCTCATCCAGCTGTGGGTCTAGATATGGTCAATCCAGGTTGCATCACAGCCCCTGAACTCATTGTGTAAGTATTTCTATCTCTTTCACTGTCGTTGTTTCATGGGTTTTTCAAAGTAATTTATTTTCATAATGGGGTTTAGCTGCTTTTCACGGCTATGTTTATGCCGCTTTACACCCACTTGACATACTAACAGAGAGATATCAATACATAGGTTTTAAGATTATTACTAGTCAGATATATTCTTGTGCGGTGAATAGGGCGTGTTGAGTCCAGTTCTCTGAGCAAGGAGTAGGTCTTGTCTACTACATATTGGGTTTATGGAACGGTATCTGAGCTAATTTGATACCCTTGTTTTATGTATCACCCCACCTCACCTTTCCCGTTAAGCAGCCATAGTGTGTTTTCTGCATGTGTGACTCTGTTCTGTTTTGTAATTCAGTTCAAGTGTAACGGTTTTTACATTCCCTCTATCAGTGATACCTTATGAGAAGTGTCCTTTTTTGTGTGACTTATTTCACTTAGAATCGTCGTACCTAAATCCCCTCATCATGCTGCTACTAACATTATGACACTGATTGCATGGCTGACTGATATTCCATTGTACATAAGGACCACAACTTCTTTATCCATTTTTCTCTTTCCTGGGATATTTAAGGTGGAATGAAGTGGAGGTCCTTGTCAAAAGAGCAGCCCTCAACTTTGGGGTGCTTGTGTCTTGCTGATTTTTAATTTTCCCAATTTATACCCCCATGAGTGGAAGTGCCCTATGCTCTCTAAGCTGTGTTTTTCAGACGTTTCAGGACACACCGTACACTTCTCCAGAGTGGCTGTTGGCAATTTACATCCCACCCATCAGTGTAGCAAGGCTCCCATTTCTCCATGGCCTGTCCTGCATTTCTGGTTTTGACACTTTTTTCAGCATGGCCCTTTTGACCGATGGGAAGCGAGACTTCTCTGTAGCGCTGATTTGCCTTTCCAGGTTGCTTGGTTGGCCAAAAAGGGCGTATGCGTTTTTTCCTGAATATATTCAGGAAAAAACGCATACGCCCTTTTTGGCCAAGGGCATCATTGTCAACGTTTTGCCGCTTTTCATGTGCTTTAAAGGCGATTCGTATCTACCTCCTGAAATCTGTTTCGTGCAATTCTGCCTTGATTTCAAATCCTCTTCTTTGCCTTCCCTCAATATATTTGTGGACGAGAGTTATCATTTATAACTCTGCAGGTTTGTGAATTGCAGTGCCCTGAACCTCCATTTTACAACTCGCTTTTTTGGGAGCTGGCCGCAAAAGCACAGGATGGCTTCAGGCCCTGTTCTGGTTCCGGGGGGCAGGCTGAGCCTGTGGTTAATTCTTCTTCCTGATGGGAAAATAGAGTGACCTGTGCCTGTCCCGACACCAAGAGCTAGTCTCTCGTTGGTTCCCCGTCTTCCCGTTCATCCTCAGGACAAATTGCAACCTTTACGGAACAGGAGGTTAAAGGTGCTGATGCTCCAAGTAGGGAGATTGCTAGTAAAGCGGCTGGAATGGCGAACCCGGGCACAAGGAGATGAGAAATGAGGTGCGTTTTAGAAACCTTTCCCCATCACACGGTGTACCATCTTCTGGGTTTCTCATGCATGTTTTCGATGTAGGAAGATGCCCTTGAAGCTGGAGATTTGGGACCCATGCGATGGGTACCACGCAGTATTACTTTAAAGGGTCTGCGTTTGCTCACCCAACCTCACCAAACCTCTCAGCCCCAAGAGTGTCCACCCTTATGTCTCATCCAGCTGTGGGTCTAGATATGGTCAATCCAGGTTGCATCACAGCCCCTGAACTCATTGTGTAAGAATTTCTATCTCTTTCACTGTCGTTGTTTCATGGGTTTTTCAAAGTAATTTATTTTCATAATGGGGTTTAGCTGCTTTTCACGGCTGTGTTTATGCCGCTTTCCACCCACTTGACACACTAACAGAGAGATATCAATACATAGGCTTTAAGATTATTACTAGTCAGATATATTCTTGTGCGGTGAATAGGGCGTGTTGAGTCCAGTTCTCTGAGCAAGGAGTAGGTCTTGTCTACTACATATTGGGTTTATGGAAAGGTATCTGAGCTAATTTGATACCCTTGTTTTATGTATCACCCCACCTCACCTTTCCCGTTAAGCAGCCATAGTGTGTTTTCTGCATGTGTGACTCTGTTCTGTTTTGTAATTCAGTTCAAGTGTAACGGTTTTTACATTCCCTCTATCAGTGATACCTTATGAGAAGTGTCCTTTTCTGTGTGACTTATTTCACTTAGAATCGTCGTACCTAAATCCACTCATCATGCTGCTACTAACCTTATGACATTGATTTCATGGCTGAGTGATATTCCATTGTACATAAGGACCACAACTTCTTTATCCATTTTTCTCTTTCCTGGGATATTTAAGGTGGAATGAAGTGGAGGTCCTTGTCAACAGAGCAGCCCTCAACTTTGGGGTGCTTGTGTCTTGCTGATTTTTCATTTTCCCAATTTATACCCCCATGAGTGGAAGTGCCCTATGCTCTCTAAGCTGTGTTTTTCAGATGTTTCAGGACACACCGTACACTTCTCCAGAGTGGCTGTTGGCAATTTACATCCCGCCCATCAGTGTAGCAAGGCTCCCATTTCTCCATGGCCTGTCCTGCATTTCTGGTTTTGACACTTTTTTCAGCATGGCCCTTTTGACCGATGGGAAGCGAGACTTCTCTGTAGCGCTGATTTGCCTTTCCAGGTTGCTTGGTTGGCCAAAAAGGGCGTATGCGTTTTTTCCTGAATATATTCAGGAAAAAACGCATACGCCCTTTTTGGCCAAGGGCATCATTGTCAACGTTTTGCCGCTTTTCATGTGCTTTAAAGGCGATTCGTATCTACCTCCTGAAATCTGTTTCGTGCAATTCTGACTTGATTTCAAATCCTCTTCTTTGCCTTCCCTCAATATATTTGTGGACGAGAGTTATCATTTATAACTCTGCAGGTTTGTGAATTGCAGAGCCCTGAACCTCCATTTTACAACTCGCTTTTTTGGGAGCTGGCCGCAAAAGCGCAGGATGGCTTCAGGCCCTGTTCTGGTTCCGGGGGGCAGGCTGAGCCTGTGGTTAATTCTTCTTCCTGATGGGAAAATAGAGTGACCTGTGCCTGTCCCAACACCAAGAGCTAGTCTCTCGTTGGTTCCCCGTCTTCCCGTTCATCCTCAGGACAAATTGCAACCTGTACGGAACAGGAGGTTAAAGGTGCTGATGCTCCAAGTAGGGAGATTGCTAGTAAAGTGGCTGGAATGGCGAACCCGGGCACAAGGAGATGAGAAATGAGGTGCGTTTTAGAAACCTTTCCCCATCACACGGTGTACCATCTTCTGGGTTTCTCATGCATGTTTTCGATGTAGGAAGATGCCCTTGAAGCTGGAGATTTGGGACCCATGCGATGGGTACCACGCAGTATTACTTTAAAGGGTCTGCGTTTGCTCACCCAACCTCACCAAACCTCTCAGCCCCAAGAGTGTCCACCCTTATGTCTCATCCAGCTGTGGGTCTAGATATGGTCAATCCAGGTTGCATCACAGCCCCTGAACTCATTGTGTAAGAATTTCTATCTCTTTCACTGTCGTTGTTTCATGGGTTTTTCAAAGTAATTTATTTTCATAATGGGGTTTAGCTGCTTTTCACGGCTGTGTTTATGCCGCTTTCCACCCACTTGACACACTAACAGAGAGATATCAATACATAGGCTTTAAGATTATTACTAGTCAGATATATTCTTGTGCGGTGAATAGGGCGTGTTGAGTCCAGTTCTCTGAGCAAGGAGTAGGTCTTGTCTACTACATATTGGGTTTATGGAACGGTATCTGAGCTAATTTGATACCCTTGTTTTATGTATCACCCCACCTCACCTTTCCCGTTAAGCAGCCATAGTGTGTTTTCTGCATGTGTGACTCTGTTCTGTTTTGTAATTCAGTTCAAGTGTAACGGTTTTTACATTCCCTCTATCAGTGATACCTTATGAGAAGTGTCCTTTTCTGTGTGACTTATTTCACTTAGAATCGTCGTACCTAAATCCACTCATCATGCTGCTACTAACATTATGACATTGATTTCATGGCTGAGTGATATTCCATTGTACATAAGGACCACAACTTCTTTATCCATTTTTCTCTTTCCTGGGATATTGAAGGTGGAATGAAGTGGAGGTCCTTGTCAACAGAGCAGCCCTCAACTTTGGGGTGCTTGTGTCTTGCTGATTTTTCATTTTCCCAATTTATACCCCCATGAGTGGAAGTGCCCTATGCTCTCTAAGCTGTGTTTTTCAGATGTTTCAGGACACACCGTACACTTCTCCAGAGTGGCTGTTGGCAATTTACATCCCGCCCATCAGTGTAGCAAGGCTCCCATTTCTCCATGGCCTGTCCTGCATTTCTGGTTTTGACACTTTTTTCAGCATGGCCCTTTTGACCGATGGGAAGCGAGACTTCTCTGTAGCGCTGATTTGCCTTTCCAGGTTGCTTGGTTGGCCAAAAAGGGCGTATGCGTTTTTTCCTGAATATATTCAGGAAAAAACGCATACGCCCTTTTTGGCCAAGGGCCTCATTGTCAACGTTTTGCCGCTTTTCATGTGCTTTAAAGGCGATTCGTATCTACCTCCTGAAATCTGTTTCGTGCAATTCTGCCTTGATTTCAAATCCTCTTCTTTGCCTTCCCTCAATATATTTGTGGACGAGAGTTATCATTTATAACTCTGCAGGTTTGTGAATTGCAGTGCCCTGAACCTCCATTTTACACCTCGCTTTTTTGGGAGCTGGCCGCAAAAGCGCAGGATGGCTTCAGGCCCTGTTCTGGTTCCGGGGGGCAGGCTGAGCCTGTGGTTAATTCTTCTTCCTGATGGGAAAATAGAGTGACCTGTGCCTGTCCCGACACCAAGAGCTAGTCTCTCGTTGGTTCCCCGTCTTCCCGTTCATCCTCAGGACAAATTGCAACCTGTACGGAACAGGAGGTTAAAGGTGCTGATGCTCCAAGTAGGGAGATTGCTAGTAAAGCGGCTGGAATGGCGAACCCGGGCACAAGGAGATGAGAAATGAGGTGCGTTTTAGAAACCTTTCCCCATCACACGGTGTACCATCTTCTGGGTTTCTCATGCATGTTTTCGATGTAGGAAGATGCCCTTGAAGCTGGAGATTTGGGACCCATGCGATGGGTACCACGCAGTATTACTTTAAAGGGTCTGCGTTTGCTCACCCAACCTCACCAAACCTCTCAGCCCCAAGAGTGTCCACCCTTAAGTCTCATCCAGCTGTGGGTCTAGATATGGTCAATCCAGGTTGCATCACAGCCCCTGAACTCATTGTGTAAGAATTTCTATCTCTTTCACTGTCGTTGTTTCATGGGTTTTTCAAAGTAATTTATTTTCATAATGGGGTTTAGCTGCTTTTCACGGCTGTGTTTATGCCGCTTTCCACCCACTTGACACACTAACAGAGAGATATCAATACATAGGCTTTAAGATTATTACTAGTCAGATATATTCTTGTGCGGTGAATAGGGCGTGTTGAGTCCAGTTCTCTGAGCAAGGAGTAGGTCTTGTCTATTACATATTGGGTTTATGGAACGGTATCTGAGCTAATTTGATACCCTTGTTTTATGTATCACCCCACCTCACATTTCCCGTTAAGCAGCCATAGTGTGTTTTCTGCATGTGTGACTCTGTTCTGTTTTGTAATTCAGTTCAAGTGTAACGGTTTTTACATTCCCTCTATCAGTGATACCTTATGAGAAGTGTCCTTTTCTGTGTGACTTATTTCACTTAGAATCGTCGTACCTAAATCCACTCATCATGCTGCTACTAACATTATGACATTGATTTCATGGCTGAGTGATATTCCATTGTACATAAGGACCACAACTTCTTTATCCATTTTTCTCTTTCCTGGGATATTTAAGGTGGAATGAAGTGGAGGTCCTTGTCAACAGAGCAGCCCTCAACTTTGGGGTGCTTGTGTCTTGCTGATTTTTCATTTTCCCAATTTATACCCCCATGAGTGGAAGTGCCCTATGCTCTCTAAGCTGTGTTTTTCAGATGTTTCAGGACACACCGTACACTTCTCCAGAGTGGCTGTTGGCAATTTACATCCCGCCCATCAGTGTAGCAAGGCTCCCATTTCTCCATGGCCTGTCCTGCATTTCTGGTTTTGACACTTTTTTCAGCATGGCCCTTTTGAGCGATGGGAAGCGAGACTTCTCTGTAGCGCTGATTTGCCTTTCCAGGTTGCTTGGTTGGCCAAAAAGGGCGTATGCGTTTTTTCCTGAATATATTCAGGAAAAAACGCATACGCCCTTTTTGGCCAAGGGCATCATTGTCAACGTTTTGCCGATTTTCATGTGCTTTAAAGGCGATTCGTATCTACCTCCTGAAATCTGTTTCGTGCAATTCTGACTTGATTTCAAATCCTCTTCTTTGCCTTCCCTCAATATATTTGTGGACGAGAGTTATCATTTATAACTCTGCAGGTTTGTGAATTGCAGTGCCCTGAACCTCCATTTTACAACTCGCTTTTTTGGGAGCTGGCCGCAAAAGCGCAGGATGGCTTCAGGCCCTGTTCTGGTTCCGGGGGGCAGGCTGAGCCTGTGGTTAATTCTTCTTTCTGATGGGAAAATAGAGTGACCTGTGCCTGTCCCAACACCAAGAGCTAGTCTCTCGTTGGTTCCCCGTCTTCCCGTTCATCCTCAGGACAAATTGCAACCTGTACGGAACAGGAGGTTAAAGGTGCTGATGCTCCAAGTAGGGAGATTGCTAGTAAAGTGGCTGGAATGGCGAACCCGGGCACAAGGAGATGAGAAATGAGGTGCGTTTTAGAAACCTTTCCCCATCACACGGTGTACCATCTTCTGGGTTTCTCATGCATGTTTTCGATGTAGGAAGATGCCCTTGAAGCTGGAGATTTGGGACCCATGCGATGGGTACCACGCAGTATTACTTTAAAGGGTCTGCGTTTGCTCACCCAACCTCACCAAACCTCTCAGCCCCAAGAGTGTCCACCCTTATGTCTCATCCAGCTGTGGGTCTAGATATGGTCAATCCAGGTTGCATCACAGCCCCTGAACTCATTGTGTAAGAATTTCTATCTCTTTCACTGTCGTTGTTTCATGGGTTTTTCAAAGTAATTTATTTTCATAATGGGGTTTAGCTGCTTTTCACGGCTGTGTTTATGCCGCTTTCCACCCACTTGACACACTAACAGAGAGATATCAATACATAGGCTTTAAGATTATTACTAGTCAGATATATTCTTGTGCGGTGAATAGGGCGTGTTGAGTCCAGTTCTCTGAGCAAGGAGTAGGTCTTGTCTACTACATATTGGGTTTATGGAACGGTATCTGAGCTAATTTGATACCCTTGTTTTATGTATCACCCCACCTCACCTTTCCCGTTAAGCAGCCATAGTGTGTTTTCTGCATGTGTGACTCTGTTCTGTTTTGTAATTCAGTTCAAGTGTAACGGTTTTTACATTCCCTCTATCAGTGATACCTTATGAGAAGTGTCCTTTTCTGTGTGACTTATTTCACTTAGAATCGTCGTACCTAAATCCACTCATCATGCTGCTACTAACATTATGACATTGATTTCATGGCTGAGTGATATTCCATTGTACATAAGGACCACAACTTCTTTATCCATTTTTCTCTTTCCTGGGATATTGAAGGTGGAATGAAGTGGAGGTCCTTGTCAACAGAGCAGCCCTCAACTTTGGGGTGCTTGTGTCTTGCTGATTTTTCATTTTCCCAATTTATACCCCCATGAGTGGAAGTGCCCTATGCTCTCTAAGCTGTGTTTTTCAGATGTTTCAGGACACACCGTACACTTCTCCAGAGTGGCTGTTGGCAATTTACATCCCGCCCATCAGTGAAGCAAGGCTCCCATTTCTCCATGGCCTGTCCTGCATTTCTGGTTTTGACACTTTTTTCAGCATGGCCCTTTTGACCGATGGGAAGCGAGACTTCTCTGTAGCGCTGATTTGCCTTTCCAGGTTGCTTGGTTGGCCAAAAAGGGCGTATGCGTTTTTTCCTGAATATATTCAGGAAAAAACGCATACGCCCTTTTTGGCCAAGGGCCTCATTGTCAACGTTTTGCCGCTTTTCATGTGCTTTAAAGGCGATTCGTATCTACCTCCTGAAATCTGTTTCGTGCAATTCTGCCTTGATTTCAAATCCTCTTCTTTGCCTTCCCTCAATATATTTGTGGACGAGAGTTATCATTTATAACTCTGCAGGTTTGTGAATTGCAGTGCCCTGAACCTCCATTTTACACCTCGCTTTTTTGGGAGCTGGCCGCAAAAGCGCAGGATGGCTTCAGGCCCTGTTCTGGTTCCGGGGGGCAGGCTGAGCCTGTGGTTAATTCTTCTTCCTGATGGGAAAATAGAGTGACCTGTGCCTGTCCCGACACCAAGAGCTAGTCTCTCGTTGGTTCCCCGTCTTCCCGTTCATCCTCAGGACAAATTGCAACCTGTACGGAACAGGAGGTTAAAGGTGCTGATGCTCCAAGTAGGGAGATTGCTAGTAAAGCGGCTGGAATGGCGAACCCGGGCACAAGGAGATGAGAAATGAGGTGCGTTTTAGAAACCTTTCCCCATCACACGGTGTACCATCTTCTGGGTTTCTCATGCATGTTTTCGATGTAGGAAGATGCCCTTGAAGCTGGAGATTTGGGACCCATGCGATGGGTACCACGCAGTATTACTTTAAAGGGTCTGCGTTTGCTCACCCAACCTCACCAAACCTCTCAGCCCCAAGAGTGTCCACCCTTATGTCTCATCCAGCTGTGGGTCTAGATATGGTCAATCCAGGTTGCATCACAGCCCCTGAACTCATTGTGTAAGAATTTCTATCTCTTTCACTGTCGTTGTTTCATGGGTTTTTCAAAGTAATTTATTTTCATAATGGGGTTTAGCTGCTTTTCACGGCTGTGTTTATGCCGCTTTACACCCACTTGACACACTAACAGAGAGATATCAATACATAGGTTTTAAGATTATTACTAGTCACATATATTCTTGTGCTGTGAATAGGGCGTGTTGAGTCCAGTTCTCTGAGCAAGGAGTAGGTCTTGTCTATTACATATTGGGTTTATGGAACGGTATCTGAGCTAATTTGATACCCTTGTTTTATGTATCACCCCACCTCACCTTTCCCGTTAAGCAGCCATAGTCTGTTTTCTGCATGTGTGACTCTGTTCTGTTTTGTAATTCAGTTCAAGTGTAACGGTTTTTACATTCCCTCTATCAGTGATACCTTATGAGAAGTGTCCTTTTCTGTGTGACTTATTTCACTTAGAATCGTCGTACCTAAATCCACTCATCATGCTGCTACTAACATTATGACATTGATTTCATGGCTGAGTGATATTCCATTGTACATAAGGACCACAACTTCTTTATCCATTTTTCTCTTTCCTGGGATATTTAAGGTGGAATGAAGTGGAGGTCCTTGTCAACAGAGCAGACCTCAACTTTGGGGTGCTTGTGTCTTGCTGATTTTTCATTTTCCCAATTTATACCCCCATGAGTGGAAGTGCCCTATGCTCTCTAAGCTGTGTTTTTCAGATGTTTCAGGACACACCGTACACTTCTCCAGAGTGGCTGTTGGCAATTTACATCCCGCCCATCAGTGTAGCAAGGCTCCCATTTCTCCATGGCCTGTCCTGCATTTCTGGTTTTGACACTTTTTTCAGCATGGCCCTTTTGAGCGATGGGAAGCGAGACTTCTCTGTAGCGCTGATTTGCCTTTCCAGGTTGCTTGGTTGGCCAAAAAGGGCGTATGCGTTTTTTCCTGAATATATTCAGGAAAAAACGCATACGCCCTTTTTGGCCAAGGGCATCATTGTCAACGTTTTGCCGCTTTTCATGTGCTTTAAAGGCGATTCGTATCTACCTCCTGAAATCTGTTTCGTGCAATTCTGACTTGATTTCAAATCCTCTTCTTTGCCTTCCCTCAATATATTTGTGGACGAGAGTTATCATTTATAACTCTGCAGGTTTGTGAATTGCAGTGCCCTGAACCTCCATTTTACAACTCGCTTTTTTGGGAGCTGGCCGCAAAAGCGCAGGATGGCTTCAGGCCCTGTTCTGGTTCCGGGGGGCAGGCTGAGCCTGTGGTTAATTCTTCTTTCTGATGGGAAAATAGAGTGACCTGTGCCTGTCCGAACACCAAGAGCTAGTCTCTCGTTGGTTCCCCGTCTTCCCGTTCATCCTCAGGACAAATTGCAACCTGTACGGAACAGGAGGTTAAAGGTGCTGATGCTCCAAGTAGGGAGATTGCTAGTAAAGTGGCTGGAATGGCGAACCCGGGCACAAGGTGATGAGAAATGAGGTGCGTTTTAGAAACCTTTCCCCATCACACGGTGTACCATCTTCTGGGTTTCTCATGCATGTTTTCGATGTAGGAAGATGCCCTTGAAGCTGGAGATTTGGGACCCATGCGATGGGTACCACGCAGTATTACTTTAAAGGGTCTGCGTTTGCTCACCCAACCTCACCAAACCTCTCAGCCCCAAGAGTGTCCACCCTTATGTCTCATCCAGCTGTGGGTCTAGATATGGTCAATCCAGGTTGCATCACAGCCCCTGAACTCATTGTGTAAGAATTTCTATCTCTTTCACTGTCGTTGTTTCATGGGTTTTTCAAAGTAATTTATTTTCATAATGGGGTTTAGCTGCTTTTCACGGCTGTGTTTATGCCGCTTTCCACCCACTTGACACACTAACAGAGAGATATCAATACATAGGCTTTAAGATTATTACTAGTCAGATATATTCTTGTGCGGTGAATAGGGCGTGTTGAGTCCAGTTCTCTGAGCAAGGAGTAGGTCTTGTCTACTACATATTGGGTTTATGGAACGGTATCTGAGCTAATTTGATACCCTTGTTTTATGTATCACCCCACCTCACCTTTCCCGTTAAGCAGCCATAGTGTGTTTTCTGCATGTGTGACTCTGTTCTGTTTTGTAATTCAGTTCAAGTGTAACGGTTTTTACATTCCCTCTATCAGTGATACCTTATGAGAAGTGTCCTTTTCTGTGTGACTTATTTCACTTAGAATCGTCGTACCTAAATCCACTCATCATGCTGCTACTAACATTATGACATTGATTTCATGGCTGAGTGATATTCCATTGTACATAAGGACCACAACTTCTTTATCCATTTTTCTCTTTCCTGGGATATTGAAGGTGGAATGAAGTGGAGGTCCTTGTCAACAGAGCAGCCCTCAACTTTGGGGTGCTTGTGTCTTGCTGATTTTTCATTTTCCCAATTTATACCCCCATGAGTGGAAGTGCCCTATGCTCTCTAAGCTGTGTTTTTCAGATGTTTCAGGACACACCGTACACTTCTCCAGAGTGGCTGTTGGCAATTTACATCCCGCCCATCAGTGTAGCAAGGCTCCCATTTCTCCATGGCCTGTCCTGCATTTCTGGTTTTGACACTTTTTTCAGCATGGCCCTTTTGACCGATGGGAAGCGAGACTTCTCTGTAGCGCTGATTTGCCTTTCCAGGTTGCTTGGTTGGCCAAAAAGGGCGTATGCGTTTTTTCCTGAATATATTCAGGAAAAAACGCATACGCCCTTTTTGGCCAAGGGCCTCATTGTCAACGTTTTGCCGCTTTTCATGTGCTTTAAAGGCGATTCGTATCTACCTCCTGAAATCTGTTTCGTGCAATTCTGCCTTGATTTCAAATCCTCTTCTTTGCCTTCCCTCAATATATTTGTGGACGAGAGTTATCATTTATAACTCTGCAGGTTTGTGAATTGCAGTGCCCTGAACCTCCATTTTACACCTCGCTTTTTTGGGAGCTGGCCGCAAAAGCGCAGGATGGCTTCAGGCCCTGTTCTGGTTCCGGGGGGCAGGCTGAGCCTGTCGTTAATTCTTCTTCCTGATGGGAAAATAGAGTGACCTGTGCCTGTCCCGACACCAAGAGCTAGTCTCTCGTTGGTTCCCCGTCTTCCCGTTCATCCTCAGGACAAATTGCAACCTGTACGGAACAGGAGGTTAAAGGTGCTGATGCTCCAAGTAGGGAGATTGCTAGTAAAGCGGCTGGAATGGCGAACCCGGGCACAAGGAGATGAGAAATGAGGTGCGTTTTAGAAACCTTTCCCCATCACACGGTGTACCATCTTCTGGGTTTCTCATGCATGTTTTCGATGTAGGAAGATGCCCTTGAAGCTGGAGATTTGGGACCCATGCGATGGGTACCACGCAGTATTACTTTAAAGGGTCTGTGTTTGCTCACCCAACCTCACCAAACCTCTCAGCCCCAAGAGTGTCCACCCTTATGTCTCATCCAGCTGTGGGTCTAGATATGGTCAATCCAGGTTGCATCACAGCCCCTGAACTCATTGTGTAAGAATTTCTATCTCTTTCACTGTCGTTGTTTCATGGGTTTTTCAAAGTAATTTATTTTCATAATGGGGTTTAGCTGCTTTTCACGGCTGTGTTTATGCCGCTTTACACCCACTTGACACACTAACAGAGAGATATCAATACATAGGTTTTAAGATTATTACTAGTCACATATATTCTTGTGCTGTGAATAGGGCGTGTTGAGTCCAGTTCTCTGAGCAAGGAGTAGGTCTTGTCTATTACATATTGGGTTTATGGAACGGTATCTGAGCTAATTTGATACCCTTGTTTTATGTATCACCCCACCTCACCTTTCCCGTTAAGCAGCCATAGTGTGTTTTCTGCATGTGTGACTCTGTTCTGTTTTGTAATTCAGTTCAAGTGTAACGGTTTTTACATTCCCTCCATAAGTGATACCTTATGAGAAGTGTCCTTTTCTGTGTGACTTATTTCACTTAGAATCGTCGTACCTAAATCCACTCATCATGCTGCTACTAACATTATGACATTGATTTCATGGCTGAGTGATATTCCATTGTACATAAGGACCACAACTTCTTTATCCATTTTTCTCTTTCCTGGGATATTTAAGGTGGAATGAAGTGGAGGTCCTTGTCAACAGAACAGCCCTCAAATTTGGGGTGCTTGTGTCTTGCTGATTTTTCATTTTCCCAATTTATACCCCCATGAGTGGAAGTGCCCTATGCTCTCTAAGCTGTGTTTTTCAGATGTTTCAGGACACACCGTACACTTCTCCAGAGTGGCTGTTGGCAATTTACATCCCGCCCATCAGTGTAGCAAGGCTCCCATTTCTCCATGGCCTGTCCTGCATTTCTGGTTTTGACACTTTTTTCAGCATGGCCCTTTTGAGCGATGGGAAGCGAGACTTCTCTGTAGCGCTGATTTGCCTTTCCAGGTTGCTTGGTTGGCCAAAAAGGGCGTATGCGTTTTTTCCTGAATATATTCAGGAAAAAACGCATACGCCATTTTTGGCCAAGGGCATCATTGTCAACGTTTTGCCGCTTTTCATGTGCTTTAAAGGCGATTCGTATCTACCTCCTGAAATCTGTTTCGTGCAATTCTGACTTGATTTCAAATC
This sequence comes from Balaenoptera borealis, assembly GCF_965194805.1. NCBI lineage: Eukaryota > Metazoa > Chordata > Mammalia > Artiodactyla > Balaenopteridae > Balaenoptera > Balaenoptera borealis. Next base: position 859,715 of record NW_028124001.1, on the reverse strand, counting down.
CTCTTCTTTGCCTTCCCTCAATATATTTGTGGACGAGAGTTATCATTTATAACTCTGCAGGTTTGTGAATTGCAGTGCCCTGAACCTCCATTTTACAACTCGCTTTTTTGGGAGCTGGCCGCAAAAGCGCAGGATGGCTTCAGGCCCTGTTCTGGTTCCGGGGGGCAGGCTGAGCCTGTGGTTAATTCTTCTTTCTGATGGGAAAATAGAGTGACCTGTGCCTGTCCCAACACCAAGAGCTAGTCTCTCGTTGGTTCCCCGTCTTCCCGTTCATCCTCAGGACAAATTGCAACCTGTACGGAACAGGAGGTTAAAGGTGCTGATGCTCCAAGTAGGGAGATTGCTAGTAAAGTGGCTGGAATGGCGAACCCGGGCACAAGGAGATGAGAAATGAGGTGCGTTTTAGAAACCTTTCCCCATCACACGGTGTACCATCTTCTGGGTTTCTCATGCATGTTTTCGATGTAGGAAGATGCCCTTGAAGCTGGAGATTTGGGACCCATGCGATGGGTACCACGCAGTATTACTTTAAAGGGTCTGCATTTGCTCACCCAACCTCACCAAACCTCTCAGCCCCAAGAGTGTCCACCCTTATGTCTCATCCAGCTGTGGGTCTAGATATGGTCAATCCAGGTTGCATCACAGCCCCTGAACTCATTGTGTAAGAATTTCTATCTCTTTCACTGTCGTTGTTTCATGGGTTTTTCAAAGTAATTTATTTTCATAATGGGGTTTAGCTGCTTTTCACGGCTGTGTTTATGCCGCTTTACACCCACTTGACACACTAACAGAGAGATATCAATACATAGGTTTTAAGATTATTACTAGTCACATATATTCTTGTGCTGTGAATAGGGCGTGTTGAGTCCAGTTCTCTGAGCAAGGAGTAGGTCTTGTCTATTACATATTGGGTTTATGGAACGGTATCTGAGCTAATTTGATACCCTTGTTTTATGTATCACCCCACCTCACCTTTCCCGTTAAGCAGCCATAGTGTGTTTTCTGCATGTGTGACTCTGTTCTGTTTTGTAATTCAGTTCAAGTGTAACGGTTTTTACATTCCCTCTATCAGTGATACCTTATGAGAAGTGTCCTTTTCTGTGTGACTTATTTCACTTAGAATCGTCGTACCTAAATCCACTCATCATGCTGCTACTAACATTATGACATTGATTTCATGGCTGAGTGATATTCCATTGTACATAAGGACCACAACTTCTTTATCCATTTTTCTCTTTCCTGGGATATTTAAGGTGGAATGAAGTGGAGGTCCTTGTCAACAGAGCAGCCCTCAACTTTGGGGTGCTTGTGTCTTGCTGATTTTTCATTTTCCCAATTTATACCCCCATGAGTGGAAGTGCCCTATGCTCTCTAAGCTGTGTTTTTCAGATGTTTCAGGACACACCGTACACTTCTCCAGAGTGGCTGTTGGCAATTTACATCCCGCCCATCAGTGTAGCAAGGCTCCCATTTCTCCATGGCCTGTCCTGCATTTCTGGTTTTGACACTTTTTTCAGCATGGCCCTTTTGAGCGATGGGAAGCGAGACTTCTCTGTAGCGCTGATTTGCCTTTCCAGGTTGCTTGGTTGGCCAAAAAGGGCGTATGCGTTTTTTCCTGAATATATTCAGGAAAAAACGCATACGCCCTTTTTGGCCAAGGGCATCATTGTCAACGTTTTGCCGCTTTTCATGTGCTTTAAAGGCGATTCGTATCTACCTCCTGAAATCTGTTTCGTGCAATTCTGACTTGATTTCAAATCCTCTTCTTTGCCTTCCCTCAATATATTTGTGGACGAGAGTTATCATTTATAACTCTGCAGGTTTGTGAATTGCAGTGCCCTGAACCTCCATTTTACAACTCGCTTTTTTGGGAGCTGGCCGCAAAAGCGCAGGATGGCTTCAGGCCCTGTTCTGGTTCCGGGGGGCAGGCTGAGCCTGTGGTTAATTCTTCTTTCTGATGGGAAAATAGAGTGACCTGTGCCTGTCCGAACACCAAGAGCTAGTCTCTCGTTGGTTCCCCGTCTTCCCGTTCATCCTCAGGACAAATTGCAACCTGTACGGAACAGGAGGTTAAAGGTGCTGATGCTCCAAGTAGGGAGATTGCTAGTAAAGTGGCTGGAATGGCGAACCCGGGCACAAGGAGATGAGAAATGAGGTGCGTTTTAGAAACCTTTCCCCATCACACGGTGTACCATCTTCTGGGTTTCTCATGCATGTTTTCGATGTAGGAAGATGCCCTTGAAGCTGGAGATTTGGGACCCATGCGATGGGTACCACGCAGTATTACTTTAAAGGGTCTGCGTTTGCTCACCCAACCTCACCAAACCTCTCAGCCCCAAGAGTGTCCACCCTTATGTCTCATCCAGCTGTGGGTCTAGATATGGTCAATCCAGGTTGCATCACAGCCCCTGAACTCATTGTGTAAGAATTTCTATCTCTTTCACTGTCGTTGTTTCATGGGTTTTTCAAAGTAATTTATTTTCATAATGGGGTTTAGCTGCTTTTCACGGCTGTGTTTATGCCGCTTTCCACCAACTTGACACACTAACAGAGAGATATCAATACATAGGCTTTAAGATTATTACTAGTCAGATATATTCTTGTGCGGTGAATAGGGCGTGTTGAGTCCAGTTCTCTGAGCAAGGAGTAGGTCTTGTCTACTACATATTGGGTTTATGGAACGGTATCTGAGCTAATTTGATACCCTTGTTTTATGTATCACCCCACCTCACCTTTCCCGTTAAGCAGCCATAGTGTGTTTTCTGCATGTGTGACTCTGTTCTGTTTTGTAATTCAGTTCAAGTGTAACGGTTTTTACATTCCCTCTATCAGTGATACCTTATGAGAAGTGTCCTTTTCTGTGTGACTTATTTCACTTAGAATCGTCGTACCTAAATCCACTCATCATGCTGCTACTAACATTATGACATTGATTTCATGGCTGAGTGATATTCCATTGTACATAAGGACCACAACTTCTTTATCCATTTTTCTCTTTCCTGGGATATTGAAGGTGGAATGAAGTGGAGGTCCTTGTCAACAGAGCAGCCCTCAACTTTGGGGTGCTTGTGTCTTGCTGATTTTTCATTTTCCCAATTTATACCCCCATGAGTGGAAGTGCCCTATGCTCTCTAAGCTGTGTTTTTCAGATGTTTCAGGACACACCGTACACTTCTCCAGAGTGGCTGTTGGCAATTTACATCCCGCCCATCAGTGTAGCAAGGCTCCCATTTCTCCATGGCCTGTCCTGCATTTCTGGTTTTGACACTTTTTTCAGCATGGCCCTTTTGACCGATGGGAAGCGAGACTTCTCTGTAGCGCTGATTTGCCTTTCCAGGTTGCTTGGTTGGCCAAAAAGGGCGTATGCGTTTTTTCCTGAATATATTCAGGAAAAAACGCATACGCCCTTTTTGGCCAAGGGCCTCATTGTCAACGTTTTGCCGCTTTTCATGTGCTTTAAAGGCAATTCGTATCTACCTCCTGAAATCTGTTTCGTGCAATTCTGCCTTGATTTCAAATCCTCTTCTTTGCCTTCCCTCAATATATTTGTGGACGAGAGTTATCATTTATAACTCTGCAGGTTTGTGAATTGCAGTGCCCTGAACCTCCATTTTACACCTCGCTTTTTTGGGAGCTGGCCGCAAAAGCGCAGGATGGCTTCAGGCCCTGTTCTGGTTCCGGGGGGCAGGCTGAGCCTGTCGTTAATTCTTCTTCCTGATGGGAAAATAGAGTGACCTGTGCCTGTCCCGACACCAAGAGCTAGTCTCTCGTTGGTTCCCCGTCTTCCCGTTCATCCTCAGGACAAATTGCAACCTGTACGGAACAGGAGGTTAAAGGTGCTGATGCTCCAAGTAGGGAGATTGCTAGTAAAGCGGCTGGAATGGCGAACCCGGGCACAAGGAGATGAGAAATGAGGTGCGTTTTAGAAACCTTTCCCCATCACACGGTGTACCATCTTCTGGGTTTCTCATGCATGTTTTCGATGTAGGAAGATGCCCTTGAAGCTGGAGATTTGGGACCCATGCGATGGGTACCACGCAGTATTACTTTAAAGGGTCTGCGTTTGCTCACCCAACCTCACCAAACCTCTCAGCCCCAAGAGTGTCCACCCTTATGTCTCATCCAGCTGTGGGTCTAGATATGGTCAATCCAGGTTGCATCACAGCCCCTGAACTCATTGTGTAAGAATTTCTATCTCTTTCACTGTCGTTGTTTCATGGGTTTTTCAAAGTAATTTATTTTCATAATGGGGTTTAGCTGCTTTTCACGGCTGTGTTTATGCCGCTTTACACCCACTTGACACACTAACAGAGAGATATCAATACATAGGTTTTAAGATTATTACTAGTCACATATATTCTTGTGCTGTGAATAGGGCGTGTTGAGTCCAGTTCTCTGAGCAAGGAGTAGGTTTTGTCTATTACATATTGGGTTTATGGAACGGTATCTGAGCTAATTTGATACCCTTGTTTTATGTATCACCCCACCTCACCTTTCCCGTTAAGCAGCCATAGTGTGTTTTCTGCATGTGTGACTCTGTTCTGTTTTGTAATTCAGTTCAAGTGTAACGGTTTTTACATTCCCTCCATAAGTGATACCTTATGAGAAGTGTCCTTTTCTGTGTGACTTATTTCACTTAGAATCGTCGTACCTAAATCCACTCATCATGCTGCTACTAACATTATGACATTGATTTCATGGCTGAGTGATATTCCATTGTACATAAGGACCACAACTTCTTTATCCATTTTTCTCTTTCCTGGGATATTTAAGGTGGAATGAAGTGGAGGTCCTTGTCAACAGAGCAGCCCTCAACATTGGGGTGCTTGTGTCTTGCTGATTTTTAATTTTCCCAATTTATACCCCCATGAGTGGAAGTGCCCTATGCTCTCTAAGCTGTGTTTTTCAGATGTTTCAGGACACACCGTGCACTTCTCCAGAGTGGCTGTTGCCAATTTACATCCCGCCCATCAGTGTAGCAAGGCTCCCATTTCTCCATGGCCTGTCCTGCATTTCTGGTTTTGACACTTTTTTCAGCATGGCCCTTTTGAGCGATGGGAAGCGAGACTTCTCTGTAGCGCTGATTTGCCTTTCCAGGTTGCTTGGTTGGCCAAAAAGGGCGTATGCGTTTTTTCCTGAATATATTCAGGAAAAAACGCATACGCCCTTTTTGGCCAAGGGCATCATTGTCAACGTTTTGCTGCTTTTCATGTGCTTTAAAGGCGATTCGTATCTACCTCCTGAAATCTGTTTCGTGCAATTCTGCCTTGATTTCAAATCCTCTTCTTTGCCTTGCCTCAATATATTTGTGGACGAGAGTTATCATTTATAACTCTGCAGGTTTGTGAATTGCAGTGCCCTGAACCTCCATTTTACAACTCGCTTTTTTGGGAGCTGGCCGCAAAAGCGCAGGATGGCTTCAGGCCCTGTTCTGGTTCCGGGGGGCAGGCTGAGCCTGTGGTTAATTCTTCTTCCTGATGGGAAAATAGAGTGACCTGTGCCTGTCCCAACACCAAGAGCTAGTCTCTCGTTGGTTCCCCGTCTTCCCGTTCATCCTCAGGACAAATTGCAACCTGTACAGAACAGGAGGTTAAAGGTGCTGATGCTCCAAGTAGGGAGATTGCTAGTAAAGTGGCTGGAATGGCGAACCCGGGCACAAGGAGATGAGAAATGAGGTGCGTTTTAGAAACCTTTCCCCATCACACGGTGTACCATCTTCTGGGTTTCTCATGCATGTTTTCGATGTAGGAAGATGCCCTTGAAGCTGGAGATTTGGGACCCATGCGATGGGTACCACGCAGTATTACTTTAAAGGGTCTGCGTTTGCTCACCCAACCTCACCAAACCTCTCAGCCCCAAGAGTGTCCACCCTTATGTCTCATCCAGCTGTGGGTCTAGATATGGTCAATCCAGGTTGCATCACAGCCCCTGAACTCATTGTGTAAGAATTTCTATCTCTTTCACTGTCGTTGTTTCATGGGTTTTTCAAAGTAATTTATTTTCATAATGGGGTTTAGCTGCTTTTCACGGCTGTGTTTATGCCGCTTTACACCCACTTGACACACTAACAGAGAGATATCAATACATAGGTTTTAAGATTATTACTAGTCACATATATTCTTGTGCTGTGAATAGGGCGTGTTGAGTCCAGTTCTCTGAGCAAGGAGTAGGTCTTGTCTATTACATATTGGGTTTATGGAACGGTATCTGAGCTAATTTGATACCCTTGTTTTATGTATCACCCCACCTCACCTTTCCCGTTAAGCAGCCATAGTGTGTTTTCTGCATGTGTGACTCTGTTCTGTTTTGTAATTCAGTTCAAGTGTAACGGTTTTTACATTCCCTCCATAAGTGATACCTTATGAGAAGTGTCCTTTTCTGTGTGACATATTTCACTTAGAATCGTCGTACCTAAATCCACTCATCATGCTGCTACTAACATTATGACATTGATTTCATGGCTGAGTGATATTCCATTGTACATAAGGACCACAACTTCTTTATCCATTTTTCTCTTTCCTGGGATATTTAAGGTGGAATGAAGTGGAGGTCCTTGTCAACAGAGCAGCCCTCAACATTGGGGTGCTTGTGTCTTGCTGATTTTTAATTTTCCCAATTTATACCCCCATGAGTGGAAGTGCCCTATGCTCTCTAAGCTGTGTTTTTCAGATGTTTCAGGACACACCGTACACTTCTCCAGAGTGGCTGTTGGCAATTTACATCCCGCCCATCAGTGTAGCAAGGCTCCCATTTCTCCATGGCCTGTCCTGCATTTCTGGTTTTGACACTTTTTTCAGCATGGCCCTTTTGACCGATGGGAAGCGAGAGTTCTCTGTAGCGCTGATTTGCCTTTCCAGGTTGTTTGGTTGGCCAAAAAGGGCGTATGCGTTTTTTCCTGAATATATTCAGGAAAAAACGCATACGCCCTTTTTGGCCAAGGGCATCATTGTCAACGTTTTGCCGCTTTTCATGTGCTTTAAAGGCGATTCGTATCTACCTCCTGAAATCTGTTTCGTGCAATTCTGCCTTGATTTCAAATCCTCTTCTTTGCCTTCCCTCAATATATTTGTGGACGAGAGTTATCATTTATAACTCTGCAGGTTTGTGAATTGCAGTGCCCTGAACCTCCATTTTACAACTCGCTTTTTTGGGAGCTGGCCGCAAAAGCGCAGGATGGCTTCAGGCCCTGTTCTGGTTCCGGGGGGCAGGCTGAGCCTGTGGTTAATTCTTCTTCCTGATGGGAAAATAGAGTGACCTGTGCCTGTCCCAACACCAAGAGCTAGTCTCTCGTTGGTTCCCCGTCTTCCCGTTCATCCTCAGGACAAATTGCAACCTGTACAGAACAGGAGGTTAAAGGTGCTGATGCTCCAAGTAGGGAGATTGCTAGTAAAGTGGCTGGAATGGCGAACCCGGGCACAAGGAGATGAGAAATGAGGTGCGTTTTAGAAACCTTTCCCCATCACACGGTGTACCATCTTCTGGGTTTCTCATGCATGTTTTCGATGTAGGAAGATGCCCTTGAAGCTGGAGATTTGGGACCCATGCGATGGGTACCACGCAGTATTACTTTAAAGGGTCTGCGTTTGCTCACCCAACCTCACCAAACCTCTCAGCCCCAAGAGTGTCCACCCTTATGTCTCATCCAGCTGTGGGTCTAGATATGGTCAATCCAGGTTGCATCACAGCCCCTGAACTCATTGTGTAAGAATTTCTATCTCTTTCACTGTCGTTGTTTCATGGGTTTTTCAAAGTAATTTATTTTCATAATGGGGTTTAGCTGCTTTTCACGGCTGTGTTTATGCCGCTTTACACCCACTTGACACACTAACAGAGAGATATCAATACATAGGTTTTAAGATTATTACTAGTCACATATATTCTTGTGCTGTGAATAGGGCGTGTTGAGTCCAGTTCTCTGAGCAAGGAGTAGGTCTTGTCTATTACATATTGGGTTTATGGAACGGTATCTGAGCTAATTTGATACCCTTGTTTTATGTATCACCCCACCTCACCTTTCCCGTTAAGCAGCCATAGTGTGTTTTCTGCATGTGTGACTCTGTTCTGTTTTGTAATTCAGTTCAAGTGTAACGGTTTTTACATTCCCTCCATAAGTGATACCTTATGAGAAGTGTCCTTTTCTGTGTGACATATTTCACTTAGAATCGTCGTACCTAAATCCACTCATCATGCTGCTACTAACATTATGACATTGATTTCATGGCTGAGTGATATTCCATTGTACATAAGGACCACAACTTCTTTATCCATTTTTCTCTTTCCTGGGATATTTAAGGTGGAATGAAGTGGAGGTCCTTGTCAACAGAGCAGCCCTCAACATTGGGGTGCTTGTGTCTTGCTGATTTTTAATTTTCCCAATTTATACCCCCATGAGTGGAAGTGCCCTATGCTCTCTAAGCTGTGTTTTTCAGATGTTTCAGGACACACCGTGCACTTCTCCAGAGTGGCTGTTGCCAATTTACATCCCGCCCATCAGTGTAGCAAGGCTCCCATTTCTCCATGGCCTGTCCTGCATTTCTGGTTTTGACACTTTTTTCAGCATGGCCCTTTTGACCGATGGGAAGCGAGACTTCTCTGTAGCGCTGATTTGCCTTTCCAGGTTGCTTGGTTGGCCAAAAAGGGCGTATGCGTTTTTTCCTGAATATATTCAGGAAAAAACGCATACGCCCTTTTTGGCCAAGGGCATCATTGTCAACGTTTTGCCGCTTTTCATGTGCTTTAAAGGCGATTCGTATCTACCTCCTGAAATCTGTTTCGTGCAATTCTGCCTTGATTTCAAATCCTCTTCTTTGCCTTGCCTCAATATATTTGTGGACGAGAGTTATCATTTATAACTCTGCAGGTTTGTGAATTGCAGTGCCCTGAACCTCCATTTTACAACTCGCTTTTTTGGGAGCTGGCCGCAAAAGCGCAGGATGGCTTCAGGCCCTGTTCTGGTTCCGGGGGGCAGGCTGAGCCTGTGGTTAATTCTTCTTCCTGATGGGAAAATAGAGTGACCTGTGCCTGTCCCAACACCAAGAGCTAGTCTCTCGTTGGTTCCCCGTCTTCCCGTTCATCCTCAGGACAAATTGCAACCTGTACAGAACAGGAGGTTAAAGGTGCTGATGCTCCAAGTAGGGAGATTGCTAGTAAAGTGGCTGGAATGGCGAACCCGGGCACAAGGAGATGAGAAATGAGGTGCGTTTTAGAAACCTTTCCCCATCACACGGTGTACCATCTTTTGGGTTTCTCATGCATGTTTTCGATGTAGGAAGATGCCCTTGAAGCTGGAGATTTGGGACCCATGCGATGGGTACCACGCAGTATTACTTTAAAGGGTCTGCGTTTGCTCACCCAACCTCACCAAACCTCTCAGCCCCAAGAGTGTCCACCCTTATGTCTCATCCAGCTGTGGGTCTAGATATGGTCAATCCAGGTTGCATCACAGCCCCTGAACTCATTGTGTAAGAATTTCTATCTCTTTCACTGTCGTTGTTTCATGGGTTTTTCAAAGTAATTTATTTTCATAATGGGGTTTAGCTGCTTTGCACGGCTGTGTTTATGCCGCTTTCCACCCACTTGACACACTAACAGAGAGATATCAATACATAGGCTTTAAGATTATTACTAGTCAGATATATTCTTGTGCGGTGAATAGGGCGTGTTGAGTCCAGTTCTCTGAGCAAGGAGTAGGTCTTGTCTACTACATATTGGGTTTATGGAACGGTATCTGAGCTAATTTGATACCCTTGTTTTATGTATCACCCCACCTCACCTTTCCCGTTAAGCAGCCATAGTGTGTTTTCTGCATGTGTGACTCTGTTCTGTTTTGTAATTCAGTTCAAGTGTAACGGTTTTTACATTCCCTCTATCAGTGATACCTTATGAGAAGTGTCCTTTTTTTGTGTGACTTATTTCACTTAGAATCGTCGTACCTAAATCCACTCATCATGCTGCTACTAACATTATGACATTGATTTCATGGCTGAGTGATATTCCATTGTACATAAGGACCACAACTTCTTTATCCATTTTTCTCTTTCCTGGGATATTTAAGGTGGAATGAAGTGGAGGTCCTTGTCAACAGAGCAGCCCTCAACTTTGGGGTGCTTGTGTCTTGCTGATTTTTCATTTTCCCAATTTATACCCCCAGGAGTAGAAGTGCCCTATGCTCTCTAAGCTGTGTTTTTCAGATGTTTCAGGACACACCGTACACTTCTCCAGAGTGGCTGTTGGCAATTTACATCCCGCCCATCAGTGTAGCAAGGCTCCCATTTCTCCATGGCCTGTCCTGCATTTCTGGTTTTGACACTTTTTTCAGCATGGCCCTTTTGACCGATGGGAAGCGAGACTTCTCTTTAGCGCTGATTTGCCTTTCCAGGTTGCTTGGTTGGCCAAAAAGGGCGTATGCGTTTTTTCCTGAATATATTCAGGAAAAAACGCATACGCCCTTTTTGGCCAAGGGCATCATTGTCAACGTTTTGCCGCTTTTCATGTGCTTTAAAGGCGATTCGTATCTACCTCCTGAAATCTGTTTCCTGCAATTCTGCCTTGATTTCAAATCCTCTTCTTTGCCTTGCCTCAATATATTTGTGGACGAGAGTTATCATTTATAACTCTGCAGGTTTGTGAATTGCAGTGCCCTGAACCTCCATTTTACAACTCGCTTTTTTGGGAGCTGGCCGCAAAAGCGCAGGATGGCTTCAGGCCCTGTTCTGGTTCCGGGGGGCAGGCTGAGCCTGTGGTTAATTCTTCTTCCTGATGGGAAAATAGAGTGACCTGTGCCAGTCCCGACACCAAGAGCTAGTCTCTCGTTGGTTCCCCGTCTTCCCGTTCATCCTCAGGACAAATTGCAACCTGTACGGAACAGGAGGTTAAAGGTGCTGATGCTCCAAGTAGGGAGATTGCTAGTAAAGTGGCTGGAATGGCGAACCCGGGCACAAGGAGATGAGAAATGAGGTGCGTTTTAGAAACCTTTCCCCATCACACGGTGTACCATCTTCTGGGTTTCTCATGCATGTTTTCGATGTAGGAAGATGCCCTTGAAGCTGGAGATTTGGGACCCATGCGATGGGTACCACGCAGTATTACTTTAAAGGGTCTGCGTTTGCTCACCCAACCTCACCAAACCTCTCAGCCCCAAGAGTGTCCACCCTTATGTCTCATCCAGCTGTGGGTCTAGATATGGTCAATCCAGGTTGCATCACAGCCCCTGAACTCATTGTGTAAGAATTTCTATCTCTTTCACTGTCGTTGTTTCATGGGTTTTTCAAAGTAATTTATTTTCATAATGGGGTTTAGCTGCTTTTCACGGCTGTGTTTATGCCGCTTTCCACCCACTTGACACACTAACAGAGAGATATCAATACATAGGCTTTAAGATTATTACTAGTCAGATATATTCTTGTGCGGTGAATAGGGCGTGTTGAGTCCAGTTCTCTGAGCAAGGAGTAGGTCTTGTCTACTACATATTGGGTTTATGGAAAGGTATCTGAGCTAATTTGATACCCTTGTTTTATGTATCACCCCACCTCACCTTTCCCGTTAAGCAGCCATAGTGTGTTTTCTGCATGTGTGACTCTGTTCTGTTTTGTAATTCAGTTCAAGTGTAACGGTTTTTACATTCCCTCTATCAGTGATACCTTAGGAGAAGTGTCCTTTTCTGTGTGACTTATTTCACTTAGAATCGTCGTACCTAAATCCACTCATCATGCTGCTACTAACATTATGACATTGATTTCATGGCTGAGTGATATTCCATTGTACATAAGGACCACAACTTCTTTATCCATTTTTCTCTTTCCTGGGATATTTAAGGTGGAATGAAGTGGAGGTCCTTGTCAACAGAGCAGCCCTCAACTTTGGGGTGCTTGTGTCTTGCTGATTTTTCATTTTCCCAATTTATACCCCCATGAGTGGAAGTGCCCTATGCCCTCTAAGCTGTGTTTTTCAGATGTTTCAGGACACACCGTACACTTCTCCAGAGTGGCTGTTGGCAATTTACATCCCGCCCATCAGTGTAGCAAGGCTCCCATTTCTCCATGGCCTGTCCTGCATTTCTGGTTTTGACACTTTTTTCAGCATGGCCCTTTTGACCGATGGGAAGCGAGACTTCTCTGTAGTGCTGATTTGCCTTTCCAGGTTGCTTGGTTGGCCAAAAAGGGCGTATGCGTTTTTTCCTGAATATATTCAGGAAAAAACGCATACGCCCTTTTTGGCCAAGGGCCTCATTGTCAAAGTTTTGCCGCTTTTCATGTGCTTTAAAGGCGATTCGTATCTACCTCCTGAAATCTGTTTCGTGCAATTCTGCCTTGATTTCAAATCCTCTTCTTTGCCTTGCCTCAATATATTTGTGGACGAGAGTTATCATTTATAACTCTGCAGGTTTGTGAATTGCAGTGCCCTGAACCTCCATTTTACACCTCGCTTTTTTGGGAGCTGGCCGCAAAAGCGCAGGATGGCTTCAGGCCCTGTTCTGGTTCCGGGGGGCAGGCTGAGCCTGTGGTTAATTCTTCTTCCTGATGGGAAAATAGAGTGACCTGTGCCTGTCCTGACACCAAGAGCTAGTCTCTCGTTGGTTCCCCGTCTTCCCGTTCATCCTCAGGACAAATTGCAACCTGTACGGAACAGGAGGTTAAAGGTGCTTATGCTCCAAGTAGGGAGATTGCTAGTAATGCGGCTGGAATGGCGAACCCGGGCACAAGGAGATGAGAAATGAGGTGCGTTTTAGAAACCTTTCCCCATCACACGGTGTACCATCTTCTGGGTTTCTCATGCATGTTTTCGATGTAGGAAGATGCCCTTGAAGCTGGAGATTTGGGACCCATGCGATGGGTACCACGCAGTATTACTTTAAAGGGTCTGCGTTTGCTCACCCAACCTCACCAAACCTCTCAGCCCCAAGAGTGTCCACCCTTATGTCTCATCCAGCTGTGGGTCTAGATATGGTCAATCCAGGTTGCATCACAGCCCCTGAACTCATTGTGTAAGAATTTCTATCTCTTTCACTGTCGTTGTTTCATGGGTTTTTCAAAGTAATTTATTTTCATAATGGGGTTTAGCTGCTTTTCACGGCTGTGTTTATGCCGCTTTCCACCCACTTGACACACTAACAGAGAGATATCAATACATAGGCTTTAAGATTATTACTAGTCAGATATATTCTTGTGCGGTGAATAGGGCGTGTTGAGTCCAGTTCTCTGAGCAAGGAGTAGGTCTTGTCTACTACATATTGGGTTTATGGAACGGTATCTGAGCTAATTTGATACCCTTGTTTTATGTATCACCCCACCTCACCTTTCCCGTTAAGCAGCCATAGTGTGTTTTCTGCATGTGTGACTCTGTTCTGTTTTGTAATTCAGTTCAAGTGTAACGGTTTTTACATTCCCTCTATCAGTGATACCTTATGAGAAGTGTCCTTTTCTGTGTGACTTATTTCACTTAGAATCGTCGTACCTAAATCCACTCATCATGCTGCTACTAACATTATGACATTGATTTCATGGCTGAGTGATATTCCATTGTACATAAGGACCACAACTTCTTTATCCATTTTTCTCTTTCCTGGGATATTTAAGGTGGAATGAAGTGGAGGTCCTTGTCAACAGAGCAGCCCTCAACTTTGGGGTGCTTGTGTCTTGCTGATTTTTCATTTTCCCAATTTATACCCCCATGAGTGGAAGTGCCCTATGCTCTCTAAGCTGTGTTTTTCAGATGTTTCAGGACACACCGTACACTTCTCCAGAGTGGCTGTTGGCAATTTACATCCCGCCCATCAGTGTAGCAAGGCTCCCATTTCTCCATGGCCTGTCCTGCATTTCTGGTTTTGACACTTTTTTCAGCATGGCCCTTTTGACCGATGGGAAGCGAGACTTCTCTGTAGCGCTGATTTGCCTTTCCAGGTTGCTTGGTTGGCCAAAAAGGGCGTATGCGTTTTTTCATGAATATATTCAGGAATAAACGCATACGCCCTTTTTGGCCAAGGGCATCATTGTCAACGTTTTGCCGCTTTTCATGTGCTTTAAAGGCGATTCGTATCTACCTCCTGAAATCTGTTTCGTGCAATTCTGACTTGATTTCAAATCCTCTTCTTTGCCTTCCCTCAATATATTTGTGGACGAGAGTTATCATTTATAACTCTGCAGGTTTGTGAATTGCAGTGCCCTGAACCTCCATTTTACAACTCGCTTTTTTGGGAGCTGGCCGCAAAAGCTCAGGATGGCTTCAGGCCCTGTTCTGGTTCCGGGGGGCAGGCTGAGCCTGTGGTTAATTTTTCTTCCTGATGGGAAAATAGAGTGACCTGTGCCTGTCCCGACACCAAGAGCTAGTCTCTCGTTGGTTCCCCGTTTTCCCGTTCATCCTCAGGAAAAATTGCAACCTGTACGGAACAGGAGGTTAAAGGTGCTGATGCTCCAAGTAGGGAGATTGCTAGTAAAGTGGCTGGAATGGCGAACCCGGGCACAAGGAGATGAGAAATGAGGTGCGTTTTAGAAACCTTTCCCCATCACACGGTGTACCATCTTCTGGGTTTCTCATGCATGTTTTCGATGTAGGAAGATGCCCTTGAAGCTGGAGATTTGGGACCCATGCGATGGGTACCACGCAGTATTACGTTAAAGGGTCTGCGTTTGCTCACCCAACCTCACCAAACCTCTCAGCCCCAAGAGTGTCCACCCTTATGTCTCATCCAGCTGTGGGTCTAGATATGGTCAATCCAGGTTGCATCACAGCCCCTGAACTCATTGTGTAACAATTTCTATCTCTTTCACTGTCGTTGTTTCATGGGTTTTTCAAAGTAATTTATTTTCATAATGGGGTTTAGCTGCTTTTCACGGCTGTGTTTATGCCGCTTTCCACCCACTTGACACACTAACAGAGAGATATCAATACATAGGCTTTAAGATTATTACTAGTCAGATATATTCTTGTGCGGTGAATAGGGCGTGTTGAGTCCAGTTCTCTGAGCAAGGAGTAGGTCTTGTCTACTACATATTGGGTTTATGGAATGGTATCTGAGCTAATTTGATACCCTTGTTTTATGTATCACCCCACCTCACCTTTCCCGTTAAGCAGCCATAGTGTGTTTTCTGCATGTGTGACTCTGTTCTGTTTTGTAATTCAGTTCAAGTGTAACGGTTTTTACATTCCCTCTATCAGTGATACCTTAGGAGAAGTGTCCTTTTCTGTGTGACTTATTTCACTTAGAATCGTCGTACCTAAATCCACTCATCATGCTGCTACTAACATTATGACATTGATTTCATGGCTGAGTGATATTCCATTGTACATAAGGACCACAACTTCTTTATCCATTTTTCTCTTTCCTGGGATATTTAAGGTGGAATGAAGTGGAGGTCCTTGTCAACAGAGCAGCCCTCAACTTTGGGGTGCTTGTGTCTTGCTGATTTTTCATTTTCCCAATTTATACCCCCATGAGTGGAAGTGCCCTATGCTCTCTAAGCTGTGTTTTTCAGATGTTTCAGGACACACCGTACACTTCTCCAGAGTGGCTGTTGGCAATTTACATCCCGCCCATCAGAGTAGCAAGGCTCCCATTTTTCCATGGCCTGTCCTGCATTTCTGGTTTTGACACTTTTTTCAGCATGGCCCTTTTGACCGATGGGAAGCGAGACTTCTCTGTAGCGCTGATTTGCCTTTCCAGGTTGCTTGGTTGGCCAAAAAGGGCGTATGCGTTTTTTCCTGAATATATTCAGGAAAAAACGCATACGCCCTTTTTGGCCAAGGGCATCATTGTCAACGTTTTGCCGCTTTTCATGTGCTTTAAAGGCGATTCGTATCTACCTCCTGAAATCTGTTTCGTGCAATTCTGACTTGATTTCAAATCCTCTTCTTTGCCTTCCCTCAATATATTTGTGGACGAGAGTTATCATTTATAACTCTGCAGGTTTGTGAATTGCAGTGCCCTGAACCTCCATTTTACAACTCGCTTTTTTGGGAGCTGGCCGCAAAAGCGCAGGATGGCTTCAGGCCCTGTTCTGGTTCCGGGGGGCAGGCTGAGCCTGTGGTTAATTCTTCTTCCTGATGGGAAAATAGAGTGACCTGTGCCTGTCCCGACACCAAGAGCTAGTCTCTCGTTAGTTCCCCGTCTTCCCGTTCATCCTCAGGACAAATTGCAACCTGTACGGAACAGGAGGTTAAAGGTGCTGATGCTCCAAGTAGGGAGATTGCTAGTAAAGCGGCTGGAATGGCGAACCCGGGCACAAGGAGATGAGAAATGAGGTGCGTTTTAGAAACCTTTCCCCATCACACGGTGTACCATCTTCTGGGTTTCTCATGCATGTTTTCAATGTAGGAAGATGCCCTTGAAGCTGGAGATTTGGGACCCATGCGATGGGTACCACGCAGTATTACTTTAAAGGGTCTGCGTTTGCTCACCCAACCTCACCAAACCTCTCAGCCCCAAGAGTGTCCACCCTTATGTCTCATCCAGCTGTGGGTCTAGATATGGTCAATCCAGGTTGCATCACAGCCCCTGAACTCATTGTGTAACAATTTCTATCTCTTTCACTGTCGTTGTTTCATGGGTTTTTCAAAGTAATTTATTTTCATAATGGGGTTTAGCTGCTTTTCACGGCTGTGTTTATGCCGCTTTCCACCCACTTGACACACTAACAGAGAGATATCAATACATAGGCTTTAAGATTATTACTAGTCAGATATATTCTTGTGCGGTGAATAGGGCGTGTTGAGTCCAGTTCTCTGAGCAAGGAGTAGGTCTTGTCTATTACATATTGGGTTTATGGAACGGTATCTGAGCTAATTTGATACCCTTGTTTTATGTATCACCCCACCTCACCTTTCCCGTTAAGCAGCCATAGTGTGTTTTCTGCATGTGTGACTCTGTTCTGTTTTGTAATTCAGTTCAAGTGTAACGGTTTTTACATTCCCTCCATAAGTGATACCTTATGAGAAGTGTCCTTTTCTGTGTGACTTATTTCACTTAGAATCGTCGTACCTAAATCCACTCATCATGCTGCTACTAACATTATGACATTGATTTCATGGCTGAGTGATATTCCATTGTACATAAGGACCACAACT
Organism: Balaenoptera borealis; assembly: GCF_965194805.1. Taxonomy (NCBI): domain Eukaryota; kingdom Metazoa; phylum Chordata; class Mammalia; order Artiodactyla; family Balaenopteridae; genus Balaenoptera; species Balaenoptera borealis. Next base: position 842,657 of record NW_028124001.1, on the reverse strand, counting down.
TCTTTATCCATTTTTCTCTTTCCTGGGATATTTAAGGTGGAATGAAGTGGAGGTCCTTGTCAACAGAGCAGCCCTCAACATTGGGGTGCTTGTGTCTTGCTGATTTTTAATTTTCCCAATTTATACCCCCATGAGTGGAAGTGCCCTATGCTCTCTAAGCTGTGTTTTTCAGATGTTTCAGGACACACCGTGCACTTCTCCAGAGTGGCTGTTGGCAATTTACATCCCGCCCATCAGTGTAGCAAGGCTCCCATTTCTCCATGGCCTGTCCTGCATTTCTGGTTTTGACACTTTTTTCAGCATGGCCCTTTTGAGCGATGGGAAGCGAGACTTCTCTGTAGCGCTGATTTGCCTTTCCAGGTTGCTTGGTTGGCCAAAAAGGGCGTATGCGTTTTTTCCTGAATATATTCAGGAAAAAACGCATACGCCCTTTTTGGCCAAGGGCATCATTGTCAACGTTTTGCCGCTTTTCATGTGCTTTAAAGGCGATTCGTATCTACCTCCTGAAATCTGTTTCGTGCAATTCTGCCTTGATTTCAAATCCTCTTCTTTGCCTTCCCTCTATATATTTGTGGACGAGAGTTATCATTTATAACTCTGCAGGTTTGTGAATTGCAGTGCCCTGAACCTCCATTTTACAACTCGCTTTTTTGGGAGCTGGCCGCAAAAGCGCAGGATGGCTTCAGGCCCTGTTCTGGTTCCGGGGGGCAGGCTGAGCCTGTGGTTAATTCTTCTTCCTGATGGGAAAATAGAGTGACCTGTGCCTGTCCCAACACCAAGAGCTAGTCTCTCGTTTGTTCCCCGTCTTCCCGTTCATCCTCAGGACAAATTGCAACCTGTACAGAACAGGAGGTTAAAGGTGCTGATGCTCCAAGTAGGGAGATTGCTAGTAAAGTGGCTGGAATGGCGAACCCGGGCACAAGGAGATGAGAAATGAGGTGCGTTTTAGAAACCTTTCCCCATCACACGGTGTACCATCTTCTGGGTTTCTCATGCATGTTTTCGATGTAGGAAGATGCCCTTGAAGCTGGAGATTTGGGACCCATGCGATGGGTACCACGCAGTATTACTTTAAAGGGTTGCGTTTGCTCACCCAACCTCACCAAACCTCTCAGCCCCAAGAGTGTCCACCCTTATGTCTCATCCAGCTGTGGGTCTAGATATGGTCAATCCAGGTTGCATCACAGCCCCTGAACTCATTGTGTAAGAATTTCTATCTCTTTCACTGTCGTTGTTTCATGGGTTTTTCAAAGTAATTTATTTTCATAATGGGGTTTAGCTGCTTTTCACGGCTGTGTTTATGCCGCTTTCCACCCACTTGACACACTAACAGAGAGATATCAATACATAGGCTTTAAGATTATTACTAGTCAGATATATTCTTGTGCGGTGAATAGGGCGTGTTGAGTCCAGTTCTCTGAGCAAGGAGTAGGTCTTGTGTATTACATATTGGGTTTATGGAACGGTATCTGAGCTAATTTGATACCCTTGTTTTATGTATCACCCCACCTCACCTTTCCCGTTAAGCAGCCATAGTGTGTTTTCTGCATGTGTGACTCTGTTCTGTTTTGTAATTCAGTTCAAGTGTAACGGTTTTTACATTCCCTCTATCAGTGATACCTTATGAGAAGTGTCCTTTTCTGTGTGACTTATTTCACTTAGAATCGTCGTACCTAAATCCACTCATCATGCTGCTACTAACATTATGACATTGATTGCATGGCTGAGTGATATTCCATTGTACATAAGGACCACAACTTCTTTATCCATTTTTCTCTTTCCTGGGATATTTAAGGTGGAATGAAGTGGAGGTCCTTGTCAACAGAGCAGCCCTCAACATTGGGGTGCTTGTGTCTTGCTGATTTTTAATTTTCCCAATTTATACCCCCATGAGTGGAAGTGCCCTATGCTCTCTAAGCTGTGTTTTTCAGATGTTTCAGGACACACCGTGCACTTCTCCAGAGTGGCTGTTGGCAATTTACATCCCGCCCATCAGTGTAGCAAGGCTCCCATTTCTCCATGGCCTGTCCTGCATTTCTGGTTTTGACACTTTTTTCAGCATGGCCCTTTTGAGCGATGGGAAGCGAGACTTCTCTGTAGCGCTGATTTGCCTTTCCAGGTTGCTTGGTTGGCCAAAAAGGGCGTATGCGTTTTTTCCTGAATATATTCAGGAAAAAACGCATACGCCCTTTTTGGCCAAGGGCATCATTGTCAACGTTTTGCCGCTTTTCATGTGCTTTAAAGGCGATTCGTATCTACCTCCTGAAATCTGTTTCGTGCAATTCTGCCTTGATTTCAAATCCTCTTCTTTGCCTTCCCTCAATATATTTGTGGACGAGAGTTATCATTTATAACTCTGCAGGTTTGTGAATTGCAGTGCCCTGAACCTCCATTTTACAACTCGCTTTTTTGGGAGCTGGCCGCAAAAGCGCAGGATGGCTTCAGGCCCTGTTCTGGTTCCGGGGGGCAGGCTGAGCCTGTGGTTAATTCTTCTTCCTGATGGGAAAATAGAGTGACCTGTGCCTGTCCCGACACCAAGAGCTAGTCTCTCGTTGGTTCCCCGTCTTCCCGTTCATCCTCAGGACAAATTGCAACCTGTACAGAACAGGAGGTTAAAGGTGCTGATGCTCCAAGTAGGGAGATTGCTAGTAAAGCGGCTGGAATGGCGAACCCGGGCACAAGGAGATGAGAAATGAGGTGCGTTTTAGAAACCTTTCCCCATCACACGGTGTACCATCTTCTGGGTTTCTCATGCATGTTTTCGATGTAGGAAGATGCCCTTGAAGCTGGAGATTTGGGACCCATGCGATGGGTACCACGCAGTATTACTTTAAAGGGTCTGCGTTTGCTCACCCAACCTCACCAAACCTCTCAGCCCCAAGAGTGTCCACCCTTATGTCTCATCCAGCTGTGGGTCTAGATATGGTCAATCCAGGTTGCATCACAGCCCCTGAACTCATTGTGTAAGAATTTCTATCTCTTTCACTGTCGTTGTTTCATGGGTTTTTCAAAGTAATTTATTTTCATAATGGGGTTTAGCTGCTTTTCACGGCTGTGTTTATGCCGCTTTCCACCCACTTGACACACTAACAGAGAGATATCAATACATAGGCTTTAAGATTATTACTAGTCAGATATATTCTTGTGCTGTGAATAGGGCGTGTTGAGTCCAGTTCTCTGAGCAAGGAGTAGGTCTTGTCTATTACATATTGGGTTTATGGAACGGTATCTGAGCTAATTTGATACCCTTGTTTTATGTATCACCCCACCTCACCTTTCCCGTTAAGCAGCCATAGTGTGTTTTCTGCATGTGTGACTCTGTTCTGTTTTGTAATTCAGTTCAAGTGTAACGGTTTTTACATTCCCTCTAAAAGTGATACCTTATGAGAAGTGTCCTTTTCTGTGTGACTTATTTCACTTAGAATCGTCGTACCTAAATCCACTCATCATGCTGCTACTAACATTATGACATTGATTGCATGGCTGAGTGATATTCCATTGTACATAAGGACCACAACTTCTTTATCCATTTTTCTCTTTCCTGGGATATTTAAGGTGGAATGAAGTGGAGGTCCTTGTCAACAGAGCAGCCCTCAACATTGGGGTGCTTGTGTCTTGCTGATTTTTAATTTTCCCAATTTATACCCCCATGAGTGGAAGTGCCCTATGCTCTCTAAGCTGTGTTTTTCAGATGTTTCAGGACACACCGTGCACTTCTCCATAGTGGCTGTTGGCAATTTACATCCCGCCCATCAGTGTAGCAAGGCTCCCATTTCTCCATGGCCTGTCCTGCATTTCTGGTTTTGACACTTTTTTCAGCATGGCCCTTTTGAGCGATGGGAAGCGAGACTTCTCTGTAGCGCTGATTTGCCTTTCCAGGTTGCTTGGTTGGCCAAAAAGGGCGTATGCGTTTTTTCCTGAATATATTCAGGAAAAAACGCATACGCCCTTTTTGGCCAAGGGCATCATTGTCAACGTTTTGCCGCTTTTCATGTGCTTTAAAGGCGATTCGTATCTACCTCCTGAAATCTGTTTCGTGCAATTCTGCCTTGATTTCAAATCCTCTTCTTTGCCTTCCCTCAATATATTTGTGGACGAGAGTTATCATTTATAACTCTGCAGGTTTGTGAATTGCAGTGCCCTGAACCTCCATTTTACAACTCGCTTTTTTGGGAGCTGGCCGCAAAAGCGCAGGATGGCTTCAGGCCCTGTTCTGGTTCCGGGGGGCAGGCTGAGCCTGTGGTTAATTCTTCTTCCTGATGGGAAAATAGAGTGACCTGTGCCTGTCCCAACACCAAGAGCTAGTCTCTCGTTGGTTCCCCGTCTTCCCGTTCATCCTCAGGACAAATTGCAACCTGTATGGAACAGGAGGTTAAAGGTGCTGATGCTCCAAGTAGGGAGATTGCTAGTAAAGTGGCTGGAATGGCGAACCCGGGCACAAGGAGATGAGAAATGAGGTGCGTTTTAGAAACCTTTCCCCATCACACGGTGTACCATCTTCTGGGTTTCTCATGCATGTTTTCGATGTAGGAAGATGCCCTTGAAGCTGGAGATTTGGGACCCATGCGATGGGTACCATGCAGTATTACTTTAAAGGGTCTGCGTTTGCTCACCCAACCTCACCAAACCTCTCAGCCCCAAGAGTGTCCACCCTTATGTCTCATCCAGCTGTGGGTCTAGATATGGTCAATCCAGGTTGCATCACAGCCCCTGAACTCATTGTGTAAGAATTTCTGTCTCTTTCACTGTCGTTGTTTCATGGGTTTTTCAAAGTTATTTAATTTCATAATGGGGTTTAGCTGCTTTTCACGGCTGTGTTTATGCCGCTTTCCACCCACTTGACACACTAACAGAGAGATATCAATACATAGGCTTTAAGATTATTACTAGTCAGATATATTCTTGTGCGGTGAATAGGGCGTGTTGAGTCCAGTTCTCTGAGCAAGGAGTAGGTCTTGTCTACTACATATTGGGTTTATGGAACGGTATCTGAGCTAATTTGATACCCTTGTTTTATGTATCACCCCACCTCACCTTTCCCGTTAAGCAGCCATAGTGTGTATTCTGCATGTGTGACTCTGTTCTGTTTTGTAATTCAGTTCAAGTGTAACGGTTTTTACATTCCCTCTATCAGTGATACCTTATGAGAAGTGTCCTTTTCTGTGTGACTTATTTCACTTAGAATCGTCGTACCTAAATCCACTCATCATGCTGCTACTAACATTATGACACTGATTGCATGGCTGAGTGATATTCCATTGTACATAAGGACCACAACTTCTTTATCCATTTTTCTCTTTCCTGGGATATTTAAGGTGGAATGAAGTGGAGGTCCTTGTCAAAAGAGCAGCCCTCAACTTTGGGGTGCTTGTGTCTTGCTGATTTTTCATTTTCCCAATTTATACCCCCATGAGTGGAAGTGCCCTATGCTCTCTAAGCTGTGTTTTTCAGACGTTTCAGGACACACCGTACACTTCTCCAGAGTGGCTGTTGGCAATTTACATCCCACCCATCAGTGTAGCAAGGCTCCCATTTCTCCATGGCCTGTCCTGCATTTCTGGTTTTGACACTTTTTTCAGCATGGCCCTTTTGACCGATGGGAAGCGAGACTTCTCTGTAGCGCTGATTTGCCTTTCCAGGTTGCTTGGTTGGCCAAAAAGGGCGTATGCGTTTTTTCCTGAATATATTCAGGAAAAAACGCATACGCCCTTTTTGGCCAAGGGCATCATTGTCCACGTTTTGCCGCTTTTCATGTGCTTTAAAGGCGATTCGTATCTACCTCCTGAAATCTGTTTCGTGCAATTCTGCCTTGATTTCAAATCCTCTTCTTTGCCTTCCCTCAATATATTTGTGGACGAGAGTTATCATTTATAACTCTGCAGGTTTGTGAATTGCAGTGCCCTGAACCTCCATTTTACAACTCGCTTTTTTGGGAGCTGGCCGCAAAAGCGCAGGATGGCTTCAGGCCCTGTTCTGGTTCCGGGGGGCAGGCTGAGCCTGTGGTTAATTCTTCTTCCTGATGGGAAAATAGAGTGACCTGTGCCTGTCCCGACACCAAGAGCTAGTCTCTCGTTGGTTCCCCGTCTTCCCGTTCATCCTCAGGACAAATTGCAACCTGTACGGAACAGGAGGTTAAAGGTGCTGATGCTCCAAGTAGGGAGATTGCTCGTAAAGCGGCTGGAATGGCGAACCCGGGCACAAGGAGATGAGAAATGAGGTGCGTTTTAGAAACCTTTCCCCATCACACGGTGTACCATCTTCTGGGTTTCTCATGCATGTTTTCGATGTAGGAAGATGCCCTTGAAGCTGGAGATTTGGGACCCATGCGATGGGTACCACGCAGTATTACTTTAAAGGGTCTGCGTTTGCTCACCCAACCTCACCAAACCTCTCAGCCCCAAGAGTGTCCACCCTTATGTCTCATCCAGCTGTGGGTCTAGATATGGTCAATCCAGGTTGCATCACAGCCCCTGAACTCATTGTGTAAGAATTTCTATCTCTTTCACTGTCGTTGTTTCATGGGTTTTTCAAAGTAATTTATTTTCATAATGGGATTTAGCTGCTTTTCACGGCTGTGTTTATGCCGCTTTCCACCCACTTGACACACTAACAGAGAGATATCAATACATAGGCTTTAAGGTTATTACTAGTCAGATATATTCTTGTGCGGTGAATAGGGCGTGTTGAGTCCAGTTCTCTGAGCAAGGAGTAGGTCTTGTCTACTACATATTGGGTTTATGGAAAGGTATCTGAGCTAATTTGATACCCTTGTTTTATGTATCACCCCACCTCACCTTTCCCGTTAAGCAGCCATAGTGTGTTTTCTGCATGTGTGACTCTGTTCTGTTTTGTAATTCAGTTCAAGTGTAACGGTTTTTACATTCCCTCTATCAGTGATACCTTATGAGAAGTGTCCTTTTCTGTGTGACTTATTTCACTTAGAATCGTCGTACCTAAATCCACTCATCATGCTGCTACTAACCTTATGACATTGATTTCCTGGCTGAGTGATATTCCATTGTACATAAGGACCACAACTTCTTTATCCATTTTTCTCTTTCCTGGGATATTTAAGGTGGAATGAAGTGGAGGTCCTTGTCAACAGAGCAGCCCTCAACATTGGGGTGCTTGTGTCTTGCTGATTTTTAATTTTCCCAATTTATACCCCCATGAGTGGAAGTGCCCTATGCTCTCTAAGCTGTGTTTTTCAGATGTTTCAGGACACACCGTGCACTTCTCCATAGTGGCTGTTGGCAATTTACATCCCGCCCATCAGTGTAGCAAGGCTCCCATTTCTCCATGGCCTGTCCTGCATTTCTGGTTTTGACACTTTTTTCAGCATGGCCCTTTTGAGCGATGGGAAGCGAGACTTCTCTGTAGCGCTGATTTGCCTTTCCAGGTTGCTTGGTTGGCCAAAAAGGGCGTATGCGTTTTTTCCTGAATATATTCAGGAAAAAACGCATACGCCCTTTTTGGCCAAGGGCATCATTGTCAACGTTTTGCCGCTTTTCATGTGCTTTAAAGGCGATTCGTATCTACCTCCTGAAATCTGTTTCGTGCAATTCTGCCTTGATTTCAAATCCTCTTCTTTGCCTTCCCTCAATATATTTGTGGACGAGAGTTATCATTTATAACTCTGCAGGTTTGTGAATTGCAGTGCCCTGAACCTCCATTTTACAACTCGCTTTTTTGGGAGCTGGCCGCAAAAGCGCAGGATGGCTTCAGGCCCTGTTCTGGTTCCGGGGGGCAGGCTGAGCCTGTGGTTAATTCTTCTTCCTGATGGGAAAATAGAGTGACCTGTGCCTGTCCCAACACCAAGAGCTAGTCTCTCGTTGGTTCCCCGTCTTCCCGTTCATCCTCAGGACAAATTGCAACCTGTATGGAACAGGAGGTTAAAGGTGCTGATGCTCCAAGTAGGGAGATTGCTAGTAAAGTGGCTGGAATGGCGAACCCGGGCACAAGGAGATGAGAAATGAGGTGCGTTTTAGAAACCTTTCCCCATCACACGGTGTACCATCTTCTGGGTTTCTCATGCATGTTTTCGATGTAGGAAGATGCCCTTGAAGCTGGAGATTTGGGACCCATGCGATGGGTACCATGCAGTATTACTTTAAAGGGTCTGCGTTTGCTCACCCAACCTCACCAAACCTCTCAGCCCCAAGAGTGTCCACCCTTATGTCTCATCCAGCTGTGGGTCTAGATATGGTCAATCCAGGTTGCATCACAGCCCCTGAACTCATTGTGTAAGAATTTCTGTCTCTTTCACTGTCGTTGTTTCATGGGTTTTTCAAAGTTATTTAATTTCATAATGGGGTTTAGCTGCTTTTCACGGCTGTGTTTATGCCGCTTTCCACCCACTTGACACACTAACAGAGAGATATCAATACATAGGCTTTAAGATTATTACTAGTCAGATATATTCTTGTGCGGTGAATAGGGCGTGTTGAGTCCAGTTCTCTGAGCAAGGAGTAGGTCTTGTCTACTACATATTGGGTTTATGGAACGGTATCTGAGCTAATTTGATACCCTTGTTTTATGTATCACCCCACCTCACCTTTCCCGTTAAGCAGCCATAGTGTGTATTCTGCATGTGTGACTCTGTTCTGTTTTGTAATTCAGTTCAAGTGTAACGGTTTTTACATTCCCTCTATCAGTGATACCTTATGAGAAGTGTCCTTTTCTGTGTGACTTATTTCACTTAGAATCGTCGTACCTAAATCCACTCATCATGCTGCTACTAACATTATGACACTGATTGCATGGCTGAGTGATATTCCATTGTACATAAGGACCACAACTTCTTTATCCATTTTTCTCTTTCCTGGGATATTTAAGGTGGAATGAAGTGGAGGTCCTTGTCAAAAGAGCAGCCCTCAACTTTGGGGTGCTTGTGTCTTGCTGATTTTTCATTTTCCCAATTTATACCCCCATGAGTGGAAGTGCCCTATGCTCTCTAAGCTGTGTTTTTCAGACGTTTCAGGACACACCGTACACTTCTCCAGAGTGGCTGTTGGCAATTTACATCCCACCCATCAGTGTAGCAAGGCTCCCATTTCTCCATGGCCTGTCCTGCATTTCTGGTTTTGACACTTTTTTCAGCATGGCCCTTTTGACCGATGGGAAGCGAGACTTCTCTGTAGCGCTGATTTGCCTTTCCAGGTTGCTTGGTTGGCCAAAAAGGGCGTATGCGTTTTTTCCTGAATATATTCAGGAAAAAACGCATACGCCCTTTTTGGCCAAGGGCATCATTGTCCACGTTTTGCCGCTTTTCATGTGCTTTAAAGGCGATTCGTATCTACCTCCTGAAATCTGTTTCGTGCAATTCTGCCTTGATTTCAAATCCTCTTCTTTGCCTTCCCTCAATATATTTGTGGACGAGAGTTATCATTTATAACTCTGCAGGTTTGTGAATTGCAGTGCCCTGAACCTCCATTTTACAACTCGCTTTTTTGGGAGCTGGCCGCAAAAGCGCAGGATGGCTTCAGGCCCTGTTCTGGTTCCGGGGGGCAGGCTGAGCCTGTGGTTAATTCTTCTTCCTGATGGGAAAATAGAGTGACCTGTGCCTGTCCCGACACCAAGAGCTAGTCTCTCGTTGGTTCCCCGTCTTCCCGTTCATCCTCAGGACAAATTGCAACCTGTACGGAACAGGAGGTTAAAGGTGCTGATGCTCCAAGTAGGGAGATTGCTCGTAAAGCGGCTGGAATGGCGAACCCGGGCACAAGGAGATGAGAAATGAGGTGCGTTTTAGAAACCTTTCCCCATCACACGGTGTACCATCTTCTGGGTTTCTCATGCATGTTTTCGATGTAGGAAGATGCCCTTGAAGCTGGAGATTTGGGACCCATGCGATGGGTACCACGCAGTATTACTTTAAAGGGTCTGCGTTTGCTCACCCAACCTCACCAAACCTCTCAGCCCCAAGAGTGTCCACCCTTATGTCTCATCCAGCTGTGGGTCTAGATATGGTCAATCCAGGTTGCATCACAGCCCCTGAACTCATTGTGTAAGAATTTCTATCTCTTTCACTGTCGTTGTTTCATGGGTTTTTCAAAGTAATTTATTTTCATAATGGGATTTAGCTGCTTTTCACGGCTGTGTTTATGCCGCTTTCCACCCACTTGACACACTAACAGAGAGATATCAATACATAGGCTTTAAGGTTATTACTAGTCAGATATATTCTTGTGCGGTGAATAGGGCGTGTTGAGTCCAGTTCTCTGAGCAAGGAGTAGGTCTTGTCTACTACATATTGGGTTTATGGAAAGGTATCTGAGCTAATTTGATACCCTTGTTTTATGTATCACCCCACCTCACCTTTCCCGTTAAGCAGCCATAGTGTGTTTTCTGCATGTGTGACTCTGTTCTGTTTTGTAATTCAGTTCAAGTGTAACGGTTTTTACATTCCCTCTATCAGTGATACCTTATGAGAAGTGTCCTTTTCTGTGTGACTTATTTCACTTAGAATCGTCGTACCTAAATCCACTCATCATGCTGCTACTAACATTATGACATTGATTTCATGGCTGAGTGATATTCCATTGTACATAAGGACCACAACTTCTTTATCCATTTTTCTCTTTCCTGGGATATTGAAGGTGGAATGAAGTGGAGGTCCTTGTCAACAGAGCAGCCCTCAACTTTGGGGTGCTTGTGTCTTGCTGATTTTTCATTTTCCCAATTTATACCCCCATGAGTGGAAGTGCCCTATGCTCTCTAAGCTGTGTTTTTCAGATGTTTCAGGACACACCGTACACTTCTCCAGAGTGGCTGTTGGCAATTTACATCCCGCCCATCAGTGTAGCAAGGCTCCCATTTCTCCATGGCCTGTCCTGCATTTCTGGTTTTGACACTTTTTTCAGCATGGCCCTTTTGACCGATGGGAAGCGAGACTTCTCTGTAGCGCTGATTTGCCTTTCCAGGTTGCTTGGTTGGCCAAAAAGGGCGTATGCGTTTTTTCCTGAATATATTCAGGAAAAAACGCATACGCCCTTTTTGGCCAAGGGCATCATTGTCAACGTTTTGCCGCTTTTCATGTGCTTTAAAGGCGATTCGTATCTACCTCCTGAAATCTGTTTCGTGCAATTCTGACTTGATTTCAAATCCTCTTCTTTGCCTTCCCTCAATATATTTGTGGACGAGAGTTATCATTTATAACTCTGCAGGTTTGTGAATTGCAGTGCCCTGAACCTCCATTTTACAACTCGCTTTTTTGGGAGCTGGCCGCAAAAGCGCAGGATGGCTTCAGGCCCTGTTCTGGTTCCGGGGGGCAGGCTGAGCCTGTGGTTAATTCTTCTTTCTGATGGGAAAATAGAGTGACCTGTGCCTGTCCCGACACCAAGAGCTAGTCTCTCGTTGGTTCCCCGTCTTCCCGTTCATCCTCAGGACAAATTGCAACCTGTACGGAACAGGAGGTTAAAGGTGCTGATGCTCCAAGTAGGGAGATTGCTAGTAAAGTGGCTGGAATGGCGAACCCGGGCACAAGGAGATGAGAAATGAGGTGCGTTTTAGAAACCTTTCCCCATCACACGGTGTACCATCTTCTGGGTTTCTCATGCATGTTTTCGATGTAGGAAGATGCCCTTGAAGCTGGAGATTTGGGACCCATGCGATGGGTACCACGCAGTATTACTTTAAAGGGTCTGCGTTTGCTCACCCAACCTCACCAAACCTCTCAGCCCCAAGAGTGTCCACCCTTATGTCTCATCCAGCTGTGGGTCTAGATATGGTCAATCCAGGTTGCATCACAGCCCCTGAACTCATTGTGTAAGAATTTCTATCTCTTTCACTGTCGTTGTTTCATGGGTTTTTCAAAGTAATTTATTTTCATAATGGGGTTTAGCTGCTTTTCACGGCTGTGTTTATGCCGCTTTCCACCCACTTGACACACTAACAGAGAGATATCAATACATAGGCTTTAAGATTATTACTAGTCAGATATATTCTTGTGCGGTGAATAGGGCGTGTTGAGTCCAGTTCTCTGAGCAAGGAGTAGGTCTTGTCTACTACATATTGGGTTTATGGAACGGTATCTGAGCTAATTTGATACCCTTGTTTTATGTATCACCCCACCTCACCTTTCCCGTTAAGCAGCCATAGTGTGTTTTCTGCATGTGTGACTCTGTTCTGTTTTGTAATTCAGTTCAAGTGTAACGGTTTTTACATTCCCTCTATCAGTGATACCTTATGAGAAGTGTCCTTTTCTGTGTGACTTATTTCACTTAGAATCGTCGTACCTAAATCCACTCATCATGCTGCTACTAACATTATGACATTGATTTCATGGCTGAGTGATATTCCATTGTACATAAGGACCACAACTTCTTTATCCATTTTTCTCTTTCCTGGGATATTGAAGGTGGAATGAAGTGGAGGTCCTTGTCAACAGAGCAGCCCTCAACTTTGGGGTGCTTGTGTCTTGCTGATTTTTCATTTTCCCAATTTATACCCCCATGAGTGGAAGTGCCCTATGCTCTCTAAGCTGTGTTTTTCAGATGTTTCAGGACACACCGTACACTTCTCCAGAGTGGCTGTTGGCAATTTACATCCCGCCCATCAGTGTAGCAAGGCTCCCATTTCTCCATGGCCTGTCCTGCATTTCTGGTTTTGACACTTTTTTCAGCATGGCCCTTTTGACCGATGGGAAGCGAGACTTCTCTGTAGCGCTGATTTGCCTTTCCAGGTTGCTTGGTTGGCCAAAAAGGGCGTATGCGTTTTTTCCTGAATATATTCAGGAAAAAACGCATACGCCCTTTTTGGCCAAGGGCCTCATTGTCAACGTTTTGCCGCTTTTCATGTGCTTTAAAGGCGATTCGTATCTACCTCCTGAAATCTGTTTCGTGCAATTCTGCCTTGATTTCAAATCCTCTTCTTGGCCTTCCCTCAATATATTTGTGGACGAGAGTTATCATTTATAACTCTGCAGGTTTGTGAATTGCAGTGCCCTGAACCTCCATTTTACAACTCGCTTTTTTGGGAGCTGGCCGCAAAAGCGCAGGATGGCTTCAGGCCCTGTTCTGGTTCCGGGGGGCAGGCTGAGCCTGTGGTTAATTCTTCTTCCTGATGGGAAAATAGAGTGACCTGTGCCTGTCCCGACACCAAGAGCTAGTCTCTCGTTGGTTCCCCGTCTTCCCGTTCATCCTCAGGACAAATTGCAACCTGTACAGAACAGGAGGTTAAAGGTGCTGATGCTCCAAGTAGGGAGATTGCTAGTAAAGTGGCTGGAATGGCGAACCCGGGCACAAGGAGATGAGAAATGAGGTGCGTTTTAGAAACCTTTCCCCATCACACGGTGTACCATCTTCTGGGTTTCTCATGCATGTTTTCGATGTAGGAAGATGCCCTTGAAGCTGGAGATTTGGGACCCATGCGATGGGTACCACGCAGTATTACTTTAAAGGGTCTGCATTTGCTCACCCAACCTCACCAAACCTCTCAGCCCCAAGAGTGTCCACCCTTATGTCTCATCCAGCTGTGGGTCTAGATATGGTCAATCCAGGTTGCATCACAGCCCCTGAACTCATTGTGTAAGAATTTCTATCTCTTTCACTGTCGTTGTTTCATGGGTTTTTCAAAGTAATTTATTTTCATAATGGGGTTTAGCTGCTTTTCACGGCTGTGTTTATGCCGCTTTCCACCCACTTGACACACTAACAGAGAGATATCAATACATAGGCTTTAAGATTATTACTAGTCAGATATATTCTTGTGCGGTGAATAGGGCGTGTTGAGTCCAGTTCTCTGAGCAAGGAGTAGGTCTTGTCTACTACATATTGGGTTTATTGAACGGTATCTGAGCTAATTTGATACCCTTGTTTTATGTATCACCCCACCTCACCTTTCCCGTTAAGCAGCCATAGTGTGTTTTCTGCATGTGTGACTCTGTTCTGTTTTGTAATTCAGTTCAAGTGTAACGGTTTTTACATTCCCTCTATCAGTGATACCTTATGAGAAGTGTCCTTTTCTGTGTGACTTATTTCACTTAGAATCGTCGTACCTAAATCCACTCATCATGCTGCTACTAACATTATGACATTGATTTCATGGCTGAGTGATATTCCATTGTACATAAGGACCACAACTTCTTTATCCATTTTTCTCTTTCCTGGGATATTTAAGGTGGAATGAAGTGGAGGTCCTTGTCAACAGAGCAGCCCTCAACTTTGGGGTGCTTGTGTCTTGCTGATTTTTCATTTTCCCAATTTATACCCCCATGAGTGGAAGTGCCCTATGCTCTCTAAGCTGTGTTTTTCAGATGTTTCAGGACACACCGTACACTTCTCCAGAGTGGCTGTTGGCAATTTACATCCCGCCCATCAGTGTAGCAAGGCTCCCATTTCTCCATGGCCTGTCCTGCATTTCTGGTTTTGACACTTTTTTCAGCATGGCCCTTTTGACCGATGGGAAGCGAGACTTCTCTGTAGCGCTGATTTGCCTTTCCAGGTTGCTTGGTTGGCCAAAAAGGGCGTATGCGTTTTTTCCTGAATATATTCAGGAAAAAACGCATACGCCCTTTTTGGCCAAGGGCATCATTGTCAACGTTTTGCCGCTTTTCATGTGCTTTAAAGGCGATTCGTATCTACCTCCTGAAATCTGTTTCGTGCAATTCTGCCTTGATTTCAAATCCTCTTCTTTGCCTTCCCTCAATATATTTGTGGACGAGAGTTATCATTTATAACTCTGCAGGTTTGTGAATTGCAGTGCCCTGAACCTCCATTTTACAACTCGCTTTTTTGGGAGCTGGCCGCAAAAGCGCAGGATGGCTTCAGGCCCTGTTCTGGTTCCGGGGGGCAGGCTGAGCCTGTGGTTAATTCTTCTTCCTGATGGGAAAATAGAGTGACCTGTGCCTGTCCCAACACCAAGAGCTAGTCTCTCGTTGGTTCCCCGTCTTCCCGTTCATCCTCAGGACAAATTGCAACCTGTACGGAACAGGAGGTTAAAGGTGCTGATGCTCCAAGTAGGGAGATTGCTAGTAAAGTGGCTGGAATGGCGAACCCGGGCACAAGGAGATGAGAAATGAGGTGCGTTTTAGAAACCTTTCCCCATCACACGGTGTACCATCTTCTGGGTTTCTCATGCATGTTTTCGATGTAGGAAGATGCCCTTGAAGCTGGAGATTTGGGACCCATGCGATGGGTACCACGCAGTATTACTTTAAAGGGTCTGCGTTTGCTCACCCAACCTCACCAAACCTCTCAGCCCCAAGAGTGTCCACCCTTAGGTCTCATCCAGCTGTGGGTCTAAATATGGTCAATCCAGGTTGCATCACAGCCCCTGAACTCATTGTGTAAGAATTTCTATCTCTTTCACTGTCGTTGTTTCATGGGTTTTTCAAAGTAATTTATTTTCATAATGGGGTTTAGCTGCTTTTCACGGCTGTGTTTATGCCGCTTTCCACCCACTTGACACACTAACAGAGAGATATCAATACATAGGCTTTAAGATTATTACTAGTCAGATATATTCTTGTGCGGTGAATAGGGCGTGTTGAGTCCAGTTCTCTGAGCAAGGAGTAGGTCTTGTCTACTACATATTGGGTTTATGGAATGGTATCTGAGCTAATTTGATACCCTTGTTTTATGTATCACCCCACCTCACCTTTCCCGTTAAGCAGCCATAGTGTGTTTTCTGCATGTGTGACTCTGTTCTGTTTTGTAATTCAGTTCAAGTGTAACGGTTTTTACATTCCCTCTATCAGTGATACCTTATGAGAAGTGTCCTTTTCTGTGTGACTTATTTCACTTAGAATCGTCGTACCTAAATCCACTCATCATGCTGCTACTAACATTATGACATTGATTTCATGGCTGAGTGATATTCCATTGTACATAAGGACCACAACTTCTTTATCCATTTTTCTCTTTCCTGGGATATTTAAGGTGGAATGAAGTGGAGGTCCTTGTCAACAGAGCAGCCCTCAACTTTGGGGTGCTTGTGTCTTGCTGATTTTTCATTTTCCCAATTTATACCCCCATGAGTGGAAGTGCCCTATGCTCTCTAAGCTGTGTTTTTCAGATGTTTCAGGACACACCGTGCACTTCTCCAGAGTGGCTGTTGGCAATTTACATTCCGCCCATCAGTGTAGCAAGGCTCCCATTTCTCCATGGCCTGTCCTGCATTTCTGGTTTTGACACTTTTTTCAGCATGGCCCTTTTGACCGATGGGAAGCGAGACTTCTCTGTAGCGCTGATTTGCCTTTCCAGGTTGCTTGGTTGGCCAAAAAGGGCGTATGCGTTTTTTCCTGAATATATTCAGGAAAAAACGCATACGCCCTTTTTGGCCAAGGGCATCATTGTCAACGTTTTGCCGCTTTTCATGTGCTTTAAAGGCGATTCGTATCTACCTCCTGAAATCTGTTTCGTGCAATTCTGCCTTGATTTCAAATCCTCTTCTTTGCCTTCCCTCAATATATTTGTGGACGAGAGTTATCATTTATAACTCTGCAGGTTTGTGAATTGCAGTGCCCTGAACCTCCATTTTACAACTCGCTTTTTTGGGAGCTGGCCGCAAAAGCGCAGGATGGCTTCAGGCCCTGTTCTGGTTCCGGGGGGCAGGCTGAGCCTGTGGTTAATTCTTCTTCCTGATGGGAAAATAGAGTGACCTGTGCCTGTCCCAACACCAAGAGCTAGTCTCTCGTTGGTTCCCCGTCTTCCCGTTCATCCTCAGGACAAATTGCAACCTGTACGGAACAGGAGGTTAAAGGTGCTGATGCTCCAAGTAGGGAGATTGCTAGTAAAGTGGCTGGAATGGCGAACCCGGGCACAAGGAGATGAGAAATGAGGTGCGTTTTAGAAACCTTTCCCCATCACACGGTGTACCATCTTCTGGGTTTCTCATGCATGTTTTCGATGTAGGAAGATGCCCTTGAAGCTGGAGATTTGGGACCCATGCGATGGGTACCACGCAGTATTACTTTAAAGGGTCTGCGTTTGCTCACCCAACCTCACCAAACCTCTCAGCCCCAAGAGTGTCCACCCTTATGTCTCATCCAGCTGTGGGTCTAGATATGGTCAATCCAGGTTGCATCACAGCCCCTGAACTCATTGTGTAACAATTTCTATCTCTTTCACTGTCATTGTTTCATGGGTTTTTCAAAGTAATTTATTTTCATAATGGGGTTTAGCTGCTTTTCACGGCTGTGTTTATGCCACTTTCCACCCACTTGACACACTAACAGAGAGATATCAATACATAGGCTTTAAGATTATTACTAGTCAGATATATTCTTGTGCGGTGAATAGGGCGTGTTGAGTCCAGTTCTCTGAGCAAGGAGTAGGTCTTGTCTACTACATATTGGGTTTATGGAATGGTATCTGAGCTAATTTGATACCCTTGTTTTATGTATCACCCCACCTCACCTTTCCCGTTAAGCAGCCATAGTGTGTTTTCTGCATGTGTGACTCTGTTCTGTTTTGTAATTCAGTTCAAGTGTAACGGTTTTTACATTCCCTCTATCAGTGATACCTTATGAGAAGTGTCCTTTTCTGTGTGACTTATTTCACTTAGAATCGTCGTACCTAAATCCACTCATCATGCTGCTACTAACATTATGACATTGATTTCATGGCTGAGTGATATTCCATTGTACATAAGGACCACAACTTCTTTATCCATTTTTCTCTTTCCTGGGATATTTAAGGTGGAATGAAGTGGAGGTCCTTGTCAACAGAGCAGCCCTCAACTTTGGGGTGCTTGTGTCTTGCTGATTTTTCATTTTCCCAATTTATACCCCCATGAGTGGAAGTGCCCTATGCTCTCTAAGCTGTGTTTTTCAGATGTTTCAGGACACACCGTACACTTCTCC
Organism: Balaenoptera borealis; assembly: GCF_965194805.1. Lineage (NCBI taxonomy): Eukaryota > Metazoa > Chordata > Mammalia > Artiodactyla > Balaenopteridae > Balaenoptera > Balaenoptera borealis. The sequence goes on along the minus strand of NW_028124001.1, from coordinate 824,857 downwards.
AGAGTGGCTGTTGGCAATTTACATCCCGCCCATCAGTGTAGCAAGGCTCCCATTTCTCCATGGCCTGTCCTGCATTTCTGGTTTTGACACTTTTTTCAGCATGGCCCTTTTGACCGATGGGAAGCGAGACTTCTCTGTAGCGCTGATTTGCCTTTCCAGGTTGCTTGGTTGGCCAAAAAGGGCGTATGCGTTTTTTCCTGAATATATTCAGGAAAAAACGCATACGCCCTTTTTGGCCAAGGGCCTCATTGTCAACGTTTTGCCGCTTTTCATGTGCTTTAAAGGCGATTCGTATCTACCTCCTGAAATCTGTTTCGTGCAATTCTGCCTTGATTTCAAATCCTCTTCTTTGCCTTCCCTCAATATATTTGTGGACGAGAGTTATCATTTATAACTCTGCAGGTTTGTGAATTGCAGTGCCCTGAACCTCCATTTTACACCTCGCTTTTTTGGGAGCTGGCCGCAAAAGCGCAGGATGGCTTCAGGCCCTGTTCTGGTTCCGGGGGGCAGGCTGAGCCTGTGGTTAATTCTTCTTCCTGATGGGAAAATAGAGTGACCTGTGCCTGTCCCGACACCAAGAGCTAGTCTCTCGTTGGTTCCCCGTCTTCCCGTTCATCCTCAGGACAAATTGCAACCTGTACGGAACAGGAGGTTAAAGGTGCTGATGCTCCAAGTAGGGAGATTGCTAGTAAAGCGGCTGGAATGGCGAACCCGGGCACAAGGAGATGAGAAATGAGGTGCGTTTTAGAAACCTTTCCCCATCACACGGTGTACCATCTTCTGGGTTTCTCATGCATGTTTTCGATGTAGGAAGATGCCCTTGAAGCTGGAGATTTGGGACCCATGCGATGGGTACCACGCAGTATTACTTTAAAGGGTCTGCGTTTGCTCACCCAACCTCACCAAACCTCTCAGCCCCAAGAGTGTCCACCCTTAGGTCTCATCCAGCTGTGGGTCTAGATATGGTCAATCCAGGTTGCATCACAGCCCCTGAACTCATTGTGTAAGAATTTCTGTCTCTTTCACTGTCGTTGTTTCATGGGTTTTTCAAAGTAATTTAATTTCATAATGGGGTTTAGCTGCTTTTCACGGCTGTGTTTATGCCGCTTTCCACCCACTTGACACACTAACAGAGAGATATCAATACATAGGCTTTAAGATTATTACTAGTCAGATATATTCTTGTGCGGTGAATAGGGCGTGTTGAGTCCAGTTCTCTGAGCAAGGAGTAGGTCTTGTCTACTACATATTGGGTTTATGGAACGGTATCTGAGCTAATTTGATACCCTTGTTTTATGTATCACCCCACCTCACCTTTCCCGTTAAGCAGCCATAGTGTGTATTCTGCATGTGTGACTCTGTTCTGTTTTGTAATTCAGTTCAAGTGTAACGGTTTTTACATTCCCTCTATCAGTGATACCTTATGAGAAGTGTCCTTTTCTGTGTGACTTATTTCACTTAGAATCGTCGTACCTAAATCCACTCATCATGCTGCTACTAACATTATGACACTGATTGCATGGCTGAGTGATATTCCATTGTACATAAGGACCACAACTTCTTTATCCATTTTTCTCTTTCCTGGGATATTTAAGGTGGAATGAAGTGGAGGTCCTTGTCAAAAGAGCAGCCCTCAACTTTGGGGTGCTTGTGTCTTGCTGATTTTTAATTTTCCCAATTTATACCCCCATGAGTGGAAGTGCCCTATGCTCTCTAAGCTGTGTTTTTCAGACGTTTCAGGACACACTGTACACTTCTCCAGAGTGGCTGTTGGCAATTTACATCCCACCCATCAGTGTAGCAAGGCTCCCATTTCTCCATGGCCTGTCCTGCATTTCTGGTTTTGACACTTTTTTCAGCATGGCCCTTTTGACCGATGGGAAGCGAGACTTCTCTGTAGCGCTGATTTGCCTTTCCAGGTTGCTTGGTTGGCCAAAAAGGGCGTATGCGTTTTTTCCTGAATATATTCAGGAAAAAACGCATACGCCCTTTTTGGCCAAGGGCCTCATTGTCAACGTTTTGCCGCTTTTCATGTGCTTTAAAGGCGATTCGTATCTACCTCCTGAAATCTGTTTCGTGCAATTCTGCCTTGATTTCAAATCCTCTTCTTTGCCTTCCCTCAATATATTTGTGGACGAGAGTTATCATTTATAACTCTGCAGGTTTGTGAATTGCAGTGCCCTGAACCTCCATTTTACACCTCGCTTTTTTGGGAGCTGGCCGCAAAAGCGCAGGATGGCTTCAGGCCCTGTTCTGGTTCCGGGGGGCAGGCTGAGCCTGTGGTTAATTCTTCTTCCTGATGGGAAAATAGAGTGACCTGTGCCTGTCCCGACACCAAGAGCTAGTCTCTCGTTGGTTCCCCGTCTTCCCGTTCATCCTCAGGACAAATTGCAACCTGTACGGAACAGGAGGTTAAAGGTGCTGATGCTCCAAGTAGGGAGATTGCTAGTAAAGCGGCTGGAATGGCGAACCCGGGCACAAGGAGATGAGAAATGAGGTGCGTTTTAGAAACCTTTCCCCATCACACGGTGTACCATCTTCTGGGTTTCTCATGCATGTTTTCGATGTAGGAAGATGCCCTTGAAGCTGGAGATTTGGGACCCATGCGATGCGTACCACGCAGTATTACTTTAAAGGGTCTGCGTTTGCTCACCCAACCTCACCAAACCTCTCAGCCCCAAGAGTGTCCACCCTTATGTCTCATCCAGCTGTGGGTCTAGATATGGTCAATCCAGGTTGCATCACAGCCCCTGAACTCATTGTGTAAGAATTTCTGTCTCTTTCACTGTCGTTGTTTCATGGGTTTTTCAAAGTAATTTAATTTCATAATGGGGTTTAGCTGCTTTTCACGGCTGTGTTTATGCCGCTTTCCACCCACTTGACACACTAACAGAGAGATATCAATACATAGGCTTTAAGATTATTACTAGTCAGATATATTCTTGTGCGGTGAATAGGGCGTGTTGAGTCCAGTTCTCTGAGCAAGGAGTAGGTCTTGTCTACTACATATTGGGTTTATGGAACGGTATCTGAGCTAATTTGATACCCTTGTTTTATGTATCACCCCACCTCACCTTTCCCGTTAAGCAGCCATAGTGTGTATTCTGCATGTGTGACTCTGTTCTGTTTTGTAATTCAGTTCAAGTGTAACGGTTTTTACATTCCCTCTATCAGTGATACCTTATGAGAAGTGTCCTTTTCTGTGTGACTTATTTCACTTAGAATCGTCGTACCTAAATCCACTCATCATGCTGCTACTAACATTATGACACTGATTGCATGGCTGAGTGATATTCCATTGTACATAAGGACCACAACTTCTTTATCCATTTTTCTCTTTCCTGGGATATTTAAGGTGGAATGAAGTGGAGGTCCTTGTCAAAAGAGCAGCCCTCAACTTTGGGGTGCTTGTGTCTTGCTGATTTTTAATTTTCCCAATTTATACCCCCATGAGTGGAAGTGCCCTATGCTCTCTAAGCTGTGTTTTTCAGACGTTTCAGGACACACCGTACACTTCTCCAGAGTGGCTGTTGGCAATTTACATCCCACCCATCAGTGTAGCAAGGCTCCCATTTCTCCATGGCCTGTCCTGCATTTCTGGTTTTGACACTTTTTTCAGCATGGCCCTTTTGACCGATGGGAAGCGAGACTTCTCTGTAGCGCTGATTTGCCTTTCCAGGTTGCTTGGTTGGCCAAAAAGGGCGTATGCGTTTTTTCCTGAATATATTCAGGAAAAAACGCATACGCCCTTTTTGGACAAGGGCATCATTGTCAACGTTTTGCCGCTTTTCTTGTGCTTTAAAGGCGATTCGTATCTACCTCCTGAAATCTGTTTCGTGCAATTCTGCCTTGATTTCAAATCCTCTTCTTTGCCTTCCCTCAATATATTTGTGGACGAGAGTTATCATTTATAACTCTGCAGGTTTGTGAATTGCAGTGCCCTGAACCTCCATTTTACAACTCGCTTTTTTGGGAGCTGGCCGCAAAAGCGCAGGATGGCTTCAGGCCCTGTTCTTGTTCCGGGGGGCAGGCTGAGCCTGTGGTTAATTCTTCTTCCTGATGGGAAAATAGAGTGACCTGTGCCTGTCCCGACACCAAGAGCTAGTCTCTCGTTGGTTCCCCGTCTTCCCGTTCATCCTCAGGACAAATTGCAACCTGTACGGAACAGGAGGTTAAAGGTGCTGATGCTCCAAGTAGGGAGATTGCTAGTAAAGCGGCTGGAATGGCGAACCCGGGCACAAGGAGATGAGAAATGAGGTGCGTTTTAGAAACCTTTCCCCATCACACGGTGTACCATCTTCTGGGTTTCTCATGCATGTTTTCGATGTAGGAAGATGCCCTTGAAGCTGGAGATTTGGGACCCATGCGATGGGTACCACGCAGTATTACTTTAAAGGGTCTGCGTTTGCTCACCCAACCTCACCAAACCTCTCAGCCCCAAGAGTGTCCACCCTTATGTCTCATCCAGCTGTGGGTCTAGATATGGTCAATCCAGGTTGCATCACAGCCCCTGAACTCATTGTGTAAGAATTTCTATCTCTTTCACTGTCGTTGTTTCATGGGTTTTTCAAAGTAATTTATTTTCATAATGGGGTTTAGCTGCTTTTCACGGCTGTGTTTATGCCGCTTTCCACCCACTTGACACACTAACAGAGAGATATCAATACATAGGCTTTAAGATTATTACTAGTCAGATATATTCTTGTGCGGTGAATAGGGCGTGTTGAGTCCAGTTCTCTGAGCAAGGAGTAGGTCTTGTCTACTACATATTGGGTTTATGGAACGGTATCTGAGCTAATTTGATACCCTTGTTTTATGTATCACCCCACCTCACCTTTCCCGTTAAGCAGCCATAGTGTGTTTTCTGCATGTGTGACTCTGTTCTGTTTTGTAATTCAGTTCAAGTGTAACGGTTTTTACATTCCCTCTATCAGTGATACCTTATGAGAAGTGTCCTTTTCTGTGTGACTTATTTCACTTAGAATCGTCGTACCTAAATCCACTCATCATGCTGCTACTAACATTATGACATTGATTTCATGGCTGAGTGATATTCCATTGTACATAAGGACCACAACTTCTTTATCCATTTTTCTCTTTCCTGGGATATTTAAGGTGGAATGAAGTGGAGGTCCTTGTCAACAGAGCAGCCCTCAACATTGGGGTGCTTGTGTCTTGCTGATTTTTAATTTTCCCAATTTATACCCCCATGAGTGGAAGTGCCCTATGCTCTCTAAGCTGTGTTTTTCAGATGTTTCAGGACACACCGTGCACTTCTCCAGAGTGGCTGTTGGCAATTTACATCCCGCCCATCAGTGTAGCAAGGCTCCCATTTCTCCATGGCCTGTCCTGCATTTCTGGTTTTGACACTTTTTTCAGCATGGCCCTTTTGACCGATGGGAAGCGAGACTTCTCTGTAGCGCTGATTTGCCTTTCCAGGTTGCTTGGTTGGCCAAAAAGGGCGTATGCGTTTTTTCCTGAATATATTCAGGAAAAAACGCATACGCCCTTTTTGGCCAAGGGCATCATTGTCAACGTTTTGCCGCTTTTCATGTGCTTTAAAGGCGATTCGTATCTACCTCCTGAAATCTGTTTCGTGCAATTCTGCCTTGATTTCAAATCCTCTTCTTTGCCTTCCCTCAATATATTTGTGGACGAGAGTTATCATTTATAACTCTGCAGGTTTGTGAATTGCAGTGCCCTGAACCTCCATTTTACAACTCGCTTTTTTGGGAGCTGGCCGCAAAAGCGCAGGATGGCTTCAGGCCCTGTTCTGGTTCCGGGGGGCAGGCTGAGCCTGTGGTTAATTCTTCTTCCTGATGGGAAAATAGAGTGACCTGTGCCTGTCCCGACACCAAGAGCTAGTCTCTCGTTGGTTCCCCGTCTTCCCGTTCATCCTCAGGACAAATTGCAACCTGTACGGAACAGGAGGTTAAAGGTGCTGATGCTCCAAGTAGGGAGATTGCTAGTAAAGCGGCTGGAATGGCGAACCCGGGCACAAGGAGATGAGAAATGAGGTGCGTTTTAGAAACCTTTCCCCATCACACGGTGTACCATCTTCTGGGTTTCTCATGCATGTTTTCGATGTAGGAAGATGCCCTTGAAGCTGGAGATTTGGGACCCATGCGATGGGTACCACGCAGTATTACTTTAAAGGGTCTGCGTTTGCTCACCCAACCTCACCAAACCTCTCAGCCCCAAGAGTGTCCACCCTTATGTCTCATCCAGCTGTGGGTCTAGATATGGTCAATCCAGGTTGCATCACAGCCCCTGAACTCATTGTGTAAGAATTTCTATCTCTTTCACTGTCGTTGTTTCATGGGTTTTTCAAAGTAATTTATTTTCATAATGGGGTTTAGCTGCTTTTCACGGCTGTGTTTATGCCGCTTTCCACCCACTTGACACACTAACAGAGAGATATCAATACATAGGCTTTAAGATTATTACTAGTCAGATATATTCTTGTGCGGTGAATAGGGCGTGTTGAGTCCAGTTCTCTGAGCAAGGAGTAGGTCTTGTCTATTACATATTGGGTTTATGGAACGGTATCTGAGCTAATTTGATACCCTTGTTTTATGTATCACCCCACCTCACCTTTCCCGTTAAGCAGCCATAGTGTGTTTTCTGCATGTGTGACTCTGTTCTGTTTTGTAATTCAGTTCAAGTGTAACGGTTTTTACATTCCCTCTATCAGTGATACCTTATGAGAAGTGTCCTTTTCTGTGTGACTTATTTCACTTAGAATCGTCGTACCTAAATCCACTCATCATGCTGCTACTAACATTATGACACTGATTGCATGGCTGAGTGATATTCCATTGTACATGAGGACCACAACTTCTTTATCCATTTTTCTCTTTCCTGGGATATTTAAGGTGGAATGAAGTGGAGGTCCTTGTCAACAGAGCAGCCCTCAACTTTGGGGTGCTTGTGTCTTGCTGATTTTTAATTTTCCCAATTTATACCCCCATGAGTGGAAGTGCCCTATGCTCTCTAAGCTGTGTTTTTCAGATGTTTCAGGACACACCGTGCACTTCTCCAGAGTGGCTGTTGGCAATTTACATCCCGCCCATCAGTGTAGCAAGGCTCCCATTTCTCCATGGCCTGTCCTGCATTTCTGGTTTTGACACTTTTTTCAGCATGGCCCTTTTGAGCGATGGGAAGCGAGACTTCTCTGTAGCGCTGATTTGCCTTTCCAGGTTGCTTGGTTGGCCAAAAAGGGCGTATGCGTTTTTTCCTGAATATATTCAGGAAAAAACGCATACGCCCTTTTTGGCCAAGGGCATCATTGTCAACGTTTTGCCGCTTTTCATGTGCTTTAAAGGCGATTCGTATCTACCTCCTGAAATCTGTTTCGTGCAATTCTGCCTTGATTTCAAATCCTCTTCTTTGCCTTCCCTCAATATATTTGTGGACGAGAGTTATCATTTATAACTCTGCAGGTTTGTGAATTGCAGTGCCCTGAACCTCCATTTTACAACTCGCTTTTTTGGGAGCTGGCCGCAAAAGCGCAGGATGGCTTCAGGCCCTGTTCTGGTTCCGGGGGGCAGGCTGAGCCTGTGGTTAATTCTTCTTCCTGATGGGAAAATAGAGTGACCTGTGCCTGTGCCGACACCAAGAGCTAGTCTCTCGTTGGTTCCCCGTCTTCCCGTTCATCCTCAGGACAAATTGCAACCTGTATGGAACAGGAGGTTAAAGGTGCTGATGCTCCAAGTAGGGAGATTGCTAGTAAAGTGGCTGGAATGGCGAACCCGGGCACAAGGAGATGAGAAATGAGGTGCGTTTTAGAAACCTTTCCCCATCACACGGTGTACCATCTTCTGGGTTTCTCATGCATGTTTTCGATGTAGGAAGATGCCCTTGAAGCTGGAGATTTGGGACCCATGCGATGGGTACCATGCAGTATTACTTTAAAGGGTCTGCGTTTGCTCACCCAACCTCACCAAACCTCTCAGCCCCAAGAGTGTCCACCCTTATGTCTCATCCAGCTGTGGGTCTAGATATGGTCAATCCAGGTTGCATCACAGCCCCTGAACTCATTGTGTAAGAATTTCTGTCTCTTTCACTGTCGTTGTTTCATGGGTTTTTCAAAGTAATTTAATTTCATAATGGGGTTTAGCTGCTTTTCACGGCTGTGTTTATGCCGCTTTCCACCCACTTGACACACTAACAGAGAGATATCAATACATAGGCTTTAAGGTTATTACTAGTCAGATATATTCTTGTGCGGTGAATAGGGCGTGTTGAGTCCAGTTCTCTGAGCAAGGAGTAGGTCTTGTCTACTACATATTGGGTTTATGGAAAGGTATCTGAGCTAATTTGATACCCTTGTTTTATGTATCACCCCACCTCACCTTTCCCGTTAAGCAGCCATAGTGTGTTTTCTGCATGTGTGACTCTGTTCTGTTTTGTAATTCAGTTCAAGTGTAACGGTTTTTACATTCCCTCTATCAGTGATACCTTATGAGAAGTGTCCTTTTCTGTGTGACTTATTTCACTTAGAATCGTCGTACCTAAATCCACTCATCATGCTGCTACTAACCTTATGACATTGATTTCATGGCTGAGTGATATTCCATTGTACATAAGGACCACAACTTCTTTATCCATTTTTCTCTTTCCTTGGATATTTAAGGTGGAATGAAGTGGAGGTCCTTGTCAACAGAGCAGCCCTCAACTTTGGGGTGCTTGTGTCTTGCTGATTTTTCATTTTCCCAATTTATACCCCCATGAGTGGAAGTGCCCTATGCTCTCTAAGCTGTGTTTTTCAGACGTTTCAGGACACACCGTACACTTCTCCAGAGTGGCTGTTGGCAATTTACATCCCGCCCATCAGTGTAGCAAGGCTCCCATTTCTCCATGGCCTGTCCTGCATTTCTGGTTTTGACACTTTTTTCAGCATGGCCCTTTTGACCGATGGGAAGCGAGACTTCTCTGTAGCGCTGATTTGCCTTTCCAGGTTGCTTGGTTGGCCAAAAAGGGCGTATGCGTTTTTTCCTGAATATATTCAGGAAAAAACGCATACGCCCTTTTTGGCCAAGGGCCTCATTGTCAACGTTTTGCCGCTTTTCATGTGCTTTAAAGGCGATTCGTATCTACCTCCTGAAATCTGTTTCGTGCAATTCTGCCTTGATTTCAAATCCTCTTCTTGGCCTTCCCTCAATATATTTGTGGACGAGAGTTATCATTTATAACTCTGCAGGTTTGTGAATTGCAGTGCCCTGAACCTCCATTTTACAACTCGCTTTTTTGGGAGCTGGCCGCAAAAGCGCAGGATGGCTTCAGGCCCTGTTCTGGTTCCGGGGGGCAGGCTGAGCCTGTGGTTAATTCTTCTTCCTGATGGGAAAATAGAGTGACCTGTGCCTGTCCCGACACCAAGAGCTAGTCTCTCGTTGGTTCCCCGTCTTCCCGTTCATCCTCAGGACAAATTGCAACCTGTACAGAACAGGAGGTTAAAGGTGCTGATGCTCCAAGTAGGGAGATTGCTAGTAAAGTGGCTGGAATGGCGAACCCGGGCACAAGGAGATGAGAAATGAGGTGCGTTTTAGAAACCTTTCCCCATCACACGGTGTACCATCTTCTGGGTTTCTCATGCATGTTTTCGATGTAGGAAGATGCCCTTGAAGCTGGAGATTTGGGACCCATGCGATGGGTACCACGCAGTATTACTTTAAAGGGTCTTTGTTTGCTCACCCAACCTCACCAAACCTCTCAGCCCCAAGAGTGTCCACCCTTATGTCTCATCCAGCTGTGGGTCTAGATATGGTCAATCCAGGTTGCATCACAGCCCCTGAACTCATTGTGTAAGAATTTCTATCTCTTTCACTGTCGTTGTTTCATGGGTTTTTCAAAGTAATTTATTTTCATAATGGGGTTTAGCTGCTTTTCACTGCTGTGTTTATGCCGCTTTCCACCCACTTGACACACTAACAGAGAGATATCAATACATAGGCTTTAAGATTATTACTAGTCAGATATATTCTTGTGCGGTGAATAGGGCGTGTTGAGTCCAGTTCTCTGAGCAAGGAGTAGGTCTTGTCTACTACATATTGGGTTTATGGAACGGTATCTGAGCTAATTTGATACCCTTGTTTTATGTATCACCCCACCTCACCTTTCCCGTTAAGCAGCCATAGTGTGTTTTCTGCATGTGTGACTCTGTTCTGTTTTGTAATTCAGTTCAAGTGTAACGGTTTTTACATTCCCTCTATCAGTGATACCTTATGAGAAGTGTCCTTTTCTGTGTTACTTATTTCACTTAGAATCGTCGTACCTAAATCCACTCATCATGCTGCTACTAACATTATGACATTGATTTCATGGCTGAGTGATATTCCATTGTACATAAGGACCACAACTTCTTTATCCATTTTTCTCTTTCCTGGGATATTTAAGGTGGAATGAAGTGGAGGTCCTTGTCAACAGAGCAGCCCTCAACTTTGGGGTGCTTGTGTCTTGCTGATTTTTCATTTTCCCAATTTATACCCCCATGAGTGGAAGTGCCCTATGCTCTCTAATCTGTGTTTTTCAGATGTTTCAGGACACACCGTACACTTCTCCAGAGTGGCTGTTGGCAATTTACATCCCGCCCATCAGTGTAGCAAGGCTCCCATTTCTCCATGGCCTGTCCTGCATTTCTGGTTTTGACACTTTTTTCAGCATGGCCCTTTTGACCGATGGGAAGCGAGACTTCTCTGTAGCGCTGATTTGCCTTTCCAGGTTGCTTGGTTGGCCAAAAAGGGCGTATGCGTTTTTTCCTGAATATATTCAGGAAAAAACGCATACGCCCTTTTTGGCCAAGGGCCTCATTGTCAACGTTTTGCCGCTTTTCATGTGCTTTAAAGGCGATTCGTATCTACCTCCTGAAATCTGTTTCGTGCAATTCTGCCTTGATTTCAAATCCTCTTCTTTGCCTTCCCTCAATATATTTGTGGACGAGAGTTATCATTTATAACTCTGCAGGTTTGTGAATTGCAGTGCCCTGAACCTCCATTTTACACCTCGCTTTTTTGGGAGCTGGCCGCAAAAGCGCAGGATGGCTTCAGGCCCTGTTCTGGTTCCGGGGGGCAGGCTGAGCCTGTGGTTAATTCTTCTTCCTGTTGGGAAAATAGAGTGACCTGTGCCTGTCCCGACACCAAGAGCTAGTCTCTCGTTGGTTCCCCGTCTTCCCGTTCATCCTCAGGACAAATTGCAACCTGTACGGAACAGGAGGTTAAAGGTGCTGATGCTCCAAGTAGGGAGATTGCTAGTAAAGCGGCTGGAATGGCGAACCCGGGCACAAGGAGATGAGAAATGAGGTGCGTTTTAGAAACCTTTCCCCATCACACGGTGTACCATCTTCTGGGTTTCTCATGCATGTTTTCGATGTAGGAAGATGCCCTTGAAGCTGGAGATTTGGGACCCATGCGATGGGTACCACGCAGTATTACTTTAAAGGGTCTGCGTTTGCTCACCCAACCTCACCAAACCTCTCAGCCCCAAGAGTGTCCACCCTTAGGTCTCATCCAGCTGTGGGTCTAGATATGGTCAATCCAGGTTGCATCACAGCCCCTGAACTCATTGTGTAAGAATTTCTGTCTCTTTCACTGTCGTTGTTTCATGGGTTTTTCAAAGTAATTTAATTTCATAATGGGGTTTAGCTGCTTTTCACGGCTGTGTTTATGCCGCTTTCCACCCACTTGACACACTAACAGAGAGATATCAATACATAGGCTTTAAGATTATTACTAGTCAGATATATTCTTGTGCGGTGAATAGGGCGTGTTGAGTCCAGTTCTCTGAGCAAGGAGTAGGTCTTGTCTACTACATATTGGGTTTATGGAACGGTATCTGAGCTAATTTGATACCCTTGTTTTATGTATCACCCCACCTCACCTTTCCCGTTAAGCAGCCATAGTGTGTATTCTGCATGTGTGACTCTGTTCTGTTTTGTAATTCAGTTCAAGTGTAACGGTTTTTACATTCCCTCTATCAGTGATACCTTATGAGAAGTGTCCTTTTCTGTGTGACTTATTTCACTTAGAATCGTCGTACCTAAATCCACTCATCATGCTGCTACTAACATTATGACACTGATTGCATGGCTGAGTGATATTCCATTGTACATAAGGACCACAACTTCTTTATCCATTTTTCTCTTTCCTGGGATATTTAAGGTGGAATGAAGTGGAGGTCCTTGTCAAAAGAGCAGCCCTCAACTTTGGGGTGCTTGTGTCTTGCTGATTTTTAATTTTCCCAATTTATACCCCCATGAGTGGAAGTGCCCTATGCTCTCTAAGCTGTGTTTTTCAGACGTTTCAGGACACACCGTACACTTCTCCAGAGTGGCTGTTGGCAATTTACATCCCACCCATCAGTGTAGCAAGGCTCCCATTTCTCCATGGCCTGTCCTGCATTTCTGGTTTTGACACTTTTTTCAGCATGGCCCTTTTGAGCGATGGGAAGCGAGACTTCTCTGTAGCGCTGATTTGCCTTTCCAGGTTGCTTGGTTGGCCAAAAAGGGCGTATGCGTTTTTTCCTGAATATATTCAGGAAAAAACGCATACGCCCTTTTTGGCCAAGGGCATCATTGTCAACGTTTTGCCGCTTTTCTTGTGCTTTAAAGGCGATTCGTATCTACCTCCTGAAATCTGTTTCGTGCAATTCTGCCTTGATTTCAAATCCTCTTCTTTGCCTTCCCTCAATATATTTGTGGACGAGAGTTATCATTTATAACTCTGCAGGTTTGTGAATTGCAGTGCCCTGAACCTCCATTTTACAACTCGCTTTTTTGGGAGCTGGCCGCAAAAGCGCAGGATGGCTTCAGGCCCTGTTCTGGTTCCGGGGGGCAGGCTGAGCCTGTGGTTAATTCTTCTTCCTGATGGGAAAATAGAGTGACCTGTGCCTGTCCCGACACCAAGAGCTAGTCTCTCGTTGGTTCCCCGTCTTCCCGTTCATCCTCAGGACAAATTGCAACCTGTACGGAACAGGAGGTTAAAGGTGCTGATGCTCCAAGTAGGGAGATTGCTAGTAAAGCGGCTGGAATGGCGAACCCGGGGACAAGGAGATGAGAAATGAGGTGCGTTTTAGAAACCTTTCCCCATCACACGGTGTACCATCTTCTGGGTTTCTCATGCATGTTTTCGATGTAGGAAGATGCCCTTGAAGCTGGAGATTTGGGACCCATGCGATGGGTACCACGCAGTATTACTTTAAAGGGTCTGCGTTTGCTCACCCAACCTCACCAAACCTCTCAGCCCCAAGAGTGTCCACCCTTATGTCTCATCCAGCTGTGGGTCTAGATATGGTCAATCCAGGTTGCATCACAGCCCCTGAACTCATTGTGTAAGAATTTCTATCTCTTTCACTGTCGTTGTTTCATGGGTTTTTCAAAGTAATTTATTTTCATAATGGGGTTTAGCTGCTTTTCACGGCTGTGTTTATGCCGCTTTCCACCCACTTGACACACTAACAGAGAGATATCAATACATAGGCTTTAAGATTATTACTAGTCAGATATATTCTTGTGCGGTGAATAGGGCGTGTTGAGTCCAGTTCTCTGAGCAAGGAGTAGGTCTTGTCTACTACATATTGGGTTTATGGAACGGTATCTGAGCTAATTTGATACCCTTGTTTTATGTATCACCCCACCTCACCTTTCCCGTTAAGCAGCCATAGTGTGTTTTCTGCATGTGTGACTCTGTTCTGTTTTGTAATTCAGTTCAAGTGTAACGGTTTTTACATTCCCTCTATCAGTGATACCTTATGAGAAGTGTCCTTTTCTGTGTGACTTATTTCACTTAGAATCGTCGTACCTAAATCCACTCATCATGCTGCTACTAACCTTATGACATTGATTTCATGGCTGAGTGATATTCCATTGTACATAAGGACCACAACTTCTTTATCCATTTTTCTCTTTCCTTGGATATTTAAGGTGGAATGAAGTGGAGGTCCTTGTCAACAGAGCAGCCCTCAACTTTGGGGTGCTTGTGTCTTGCTGATTTTTCATTTTCCCAATTTATACCCCCATGAGTGGAAGTGCCCTATGCTCTCTAAGCTGTGTTTTTCAGATGTTTCAGGACACACCGTACACTTCTCCAGAGTGGCTGTTGGCAATTTACATCCCGCCCATCAGTGTAGCAAGGCTCCCATTTCTCCATGGCCTGTCCTGCATTTCTGGTTTTGACACTTTTTTCAGCATGGCCCTTTTGACCGATGGGAAGCGAGACTTCTCTGTAGCGCTGATTTGCCTTTCCAGGTTGCTTGGTTGGCCAAAAAGGGCGTATGCGTTTTTTCCTGAATATATTCAGGAAAAAACGCATACGCCCTTTTTGGCCAAGGGCCTCATTGTCAACGTTTTGCCGCTTTTCATGTGCTTTAAAGGCGATTCGTATCTACCTCCTGAAATCTGTTTCGTGCAATTCTGCCTTGATTTCAAATCCTCTTCTTTGCCTTCCCTCAATATATTTGTGGACGAGAGTTATCATTTATAACTCTGCAGGTTTGTGAATTGCAGTGCCCTGAACCTCCATTTTACACCTCGCTTTTTTGGGAGCTGGCCGCAAAAGCGCAGGATGGCTTCAGGCCCTGTTCTGGTTCCGGGGGGCAGGCTGAGCCTGTGGTTAATTCTTCTTCCTGATGGGAAAATAGAGTGACCTGTGCCTGTCCCGACACCAAGAGCTAGTCTCTCGTTGGTTCCCCGTCTTCCCGTTCATCCTCAGGACAAATTGCAACCTGTACGGAACAGGAGGTTAAAGGTGCTGATGCTCCAAGTAGGGAGATTGCTAGTAAAGCGGCTGGAATGGCGAACCCGGGCACAAGGAGATGAGAAATGAGGTGCGTTTTAGAAACCTTTCCCCATCACACGGTGTACCATCTTCTGGGTTTCTCATGCATGTTTTCGATGTAGGAAGATGCCCTTGAACCTGGAGATTTGGGACCCATGCGATGGGTACCACGCAGTATTACTTTAAAGGGTCTGCGTTTGCTCACCCAACCTCACCAAACCTCTCAGCCCCAAGAGTGTCCACCCTTATGTCTCATCCAGCTGTGGGTCTAGATATGGTCAATCCAGGTTGCATCACAGCCCCTGAACTCATTGTGTAAGAATTTCTATCTCTTTCACTGTCGTTGTTTCATGGGTTTTTCAAAGTAATTTATTTTCATAATGGGGTTTAGCTGCTTTTCACGGCTGTGTTTATGCCGCTTTACACCCACTTGACACACTAACAGAGAGATATCAATACATAGGTTTTAAGATTATTACTAGTCACATATATTCTTGTGCTGTGAATAGGGCGTGTTGAGTCCAGTTCTCTGAGCAAGGAGTAGGTCTTGTCTATTACATATTGGGTTTATGGAACGGTATCTGAGCTAATTTGATACCCTTGTTTTATGTATCACCCCACCTCACCTTTCCCGTTAAGCAGCCATAGTGTGTTTTCTGCATGTGTGACTCTGTTCTGTTTTGTAATTCAGTTCAAGTGTAACGGTTTTTACATTCCCTCCATAAGTGATACCTTATGAGAAGTGTCCTTTTCTGTGTGACTTATTTCACTTAGAATCGTCGTACCTAAATCCACTCATCATGCTGCTACTAACATTATGACATTGATTTCATGGCTGAGTGATATTCCATTGTACATAAGGACCACAACTTCTTTATCCATTTTTCTCTTTCCTGGGATATTTAAGGTGGAATGAAGTGGAGGTCCTTGTCAACAGAGCAGCCCTCAACATTGGGGTGCTTGTGTCTTGCTGATTTTTCATTTTCCCAATTTATACCCCCATGAGTGGAAGTGCCCTATGCTCTCTAAGCTGTGTTTTTCAGATGTTTCAGGACACACCGTGCACTTCTCCAGAGTGGCTGTTGCCAATTTACATCCCGCCCATCAGTGTAGCAAGGCTCCCATTTCTCCATGGCCTGTCCTGCATATCTGGTTTTGACACTTTTTTCAGCATGGCCCTTTTGACCGATGGGAAGCGAGACTTCTCTGTAGCGCTGATTTGCCTTTCCAGGTTGCTTGGTTGGCCAAAAAGGGCGTATGCGTTTTTTCCTGAATATATTCAGGAAAAAACGCATACGCCCTTTTTGGCCAAGGGCATCATTGTCAACGTTTTGCCGCTTTTCATGTGCTTTAAAGGCGATTCGTATCTACCTCCTGAAATCTGTTTCGTGCAATTCTGCCTTGATTTCAAATCCTCTTCTTTGCCTTCCCTCAATATATTTGTGGACGAGAGTTATCATTTATAACTCTGCAGGTTTGTGAATTGCAGTGCCCTGAACCTCCATTTTACAACTCGCTTTTTTGGGAGCTGGCCGCAAAAGCGCAGGATGGCTTCAGGCCCTGTTGTGGTTCCGGGGGGCAGGCTGAGCCTGTGGTTAATTCTTCTTCCTGATGGGAAAATAGAGTGACCTGTGCCTGTCCCAACACCAAGAGCTAGTCTCTCGTTGGTTCCCCGTCTTCCCGTTCATCCTCAGGACAAATTGCAACCTGTACAGAACAGGAGGTTAAAGGTGCTGATGCTCCAAGTAGGGAGATTGCTAGTAAAGTGGCTGGAATGGCGAACCCGGGCACAAGGAGATGAGAAATGAGGTGCGTTTTAGAAACCTTTCCCCATCACACGGTGTACCATCTTTTGGGTTTCTCATGCATGTTTTCGATGTAGGAAGATGCCCTTGAAGCTGGAGATTTGGGACCCATGCGATGGGTACCACGCAGTATTACTTTAAAGGGTCTGCGTTTGCTCACCCAACCTCACCAAACCTCTCAGCCCCAAGAGTGTCCTCCCTTATGTCTCATCCAGCTGTGGGTCTAGATATGGTCAATCCAGGTTGCATCACAGCCCCTGAACTCATTGTGTAAGAATTTCTATCTCTTTCACTGTCGTTGTTTCATGGGTTTTTCAAAGTAATTTATTTTCATAATGGGGTTTAGCTGCTTTTCACTGCTGTGTTTATGCCGCTTTCCACCCACTTGACACACTAACAGAGAGATATCAATACATAGGCTTTAAGATTATTACTAGTCAGATATATTCTTGTGCGGTGAATAGGGCGTGTTGAGTCCAGTTCTCTGAGCAAGGAGTAGGTCTTGTCTACTACATATTGGGTTTATGGAACGGTATCTGAGCTAATTTGATACCCTTGTTTTATGTATCACCCCACCTCACCTTTCCCGTTAAGCAGCCATAGTGTGTTTTCTGCATGTGTGACTCTGTTCTGTTTTGTAATTCAGTTCAAGTGTAACGGTTTTTACATTCCCTCTATCAGTGATACTTTATGAGAAGTGTCCTTTTCTGTGTGACTTATTTCACTTAGAATCGTCGTACCTAAATCCACTCATCATGCTGCTACTAACATTATGACATTGATTTCATGGCTGAGTGATATTCCATTGTACATAAGGACCACAACTTCTTTATCCATTTTTCTCTTTCCTGGGATATTTAAGGTGGAATGAAGTGGAGGTCCTTGTCAACAGAGCAGCCCTCAACTTTGGGGTGCTTGTGTCTTGCTGATTTTTCATTTTCCCAATTTATACCCCCATGAGTGGAAGTGCCCTATGCCCTCTAAGCTGTGTTTTTCAGATGTTTCAGGACACACCGTACACTTCTCCAGAGTGGCTGTTGGCAATTTACATCCCGCCCATCAGTGTAGCAAGGCTCCCATTTCTCCATGGCCTGTCCTGCATTTCTGGTTTTGACACTTTTTTCAGCATGGCCCTTTTGACCGATGGGAAGCGAGACTTCTCTGTAGCGCTGATTTGCCTTTCCAGGTTGCTTGGTTGGCCAAAAAGGGCGTATGCGTTTTTTCCTGAATATATTCAGGAAAAAACGCATACGCCCTTTTTGGCCAAGGGCCTCATTGTCAACGTTTTGCCACTTTTCATGTGCTTTAAAGGCGATTCGTATCTACCTCCTGAAATCTGTTTCGTGCAATTCTGCCTTGATTTCAAATCCTCTTCTTTGCCTTCCCTCAATATATTTGTGGACGAGAGTTATCATTTATAACTCTGCAGGTTTGTGAATTGCAGTGCCCTGAACCTCCATTTTACACCTCGCTTTTTTGGGAGCTGGCCGCAAAAGCGCAGGATGGCTTCAGGCCCTGTTGTGGTTCCGGGGGGCAGGCTGAGCCTGTGGTTAATTCTTCTTCCTGATGGGAAAATAGAGTGACCTGTGCCTGTCCCGACACCAAGAGCTAGTCTCTCGTTGGTTCCCCGTCTTCCCGTTCATCCTCAGGACAAATTGCAACCTGTACGGAACAGGAGGTTAAAGGTGCTGATGCTCCAAGTAGGGAGATTGCTAGTAAAGCGGCTGGAATGGCGAACCCGGGCACAAGGAGATGAGAAATGAGGTGCGTTTTAGAAACCTTTCCCCATCACACGGTGTACCATCTTCTGGGTTTCTCATGCATGTTTTCGATGTAGGAAGATGCCCTTGAAGCTGGAGATTTGGGACCCATGCGATGGGTACCACGCAGTATTACTTTAAAGGGTCTGCGTTTGCTCACCCAACCTCACCAAACCTCTCAGCCCCAAGAGTGTCCACCCTTATGTCTCATCCAGCTGTGGGTCTAGATATGGTCAATCCAGGTTGCATCACAGCCCCTGAACTCATTGTGTAAGAATTTCTATCTCTTTCACTGTCGTTGTTTCATGGGTTTTTCAAAGTAATTTATTTTCATAATGGGGTTTAGCTGCTTTTCACGGCTGTGTTTATGCCGCTTTCCACCCACTTGACACACTAACAGAGAGATATCAATACATAGGCTTTAAGATTATTACTAGTCAGATATATTCTTGTGCGGTGAATAGGGCGTGTTGAGTCCAGTTCTCTGAGCAAGGAGTAGGTCTTGTCTATTACATATTGGGTTTATGGAACGGTATCTGAGCTAATTTGATACCCTTGTTTTATGTATCACCCCACCTCACCTTTCCCGTTAAGCAGCCATAGTGTGTTTTCTGCATGTGTGACTCTGTTCTGTTTTGTAATTCAGTTCAAGTGTAACGGTTTTTACATTCCCTCTATCAGTGATACCTTATGAGAAGTGTCCTTTTCTGTGTGACTTATTTCACTTAGAATCGTCGTACCTAAATCCACTCATCATGCTGCTACTAACATTATGACACTGATTGCATGGCTGAGTGATATTCCATTGTACATGAGGACCACAACTTCTTTATCCATTTTTCTCTTTCCTGGGATATTTAAGGTGGAATGAAGTGGAGGTCCTTGTCAACAGAGCAGCCCTCAACTTTGGGGTGCTTGTGTCTTGCTGATTTTTAATTTTCCCAATTTATACCCCCATGAGTGGAAGTGCCCTATGCTCTCTAAGCTGTGTTTTTCAGATGTTTCAGGACACACCGTGCACTTCTCCAGAGTGGCTGTTGGCAATTTACATCCCGCCCATCAGTGTAGCAAGGCTCCCATTTCTCCATGGCCTGTCCTGCATTTCTGGTTTTGACACTTTTTTCAGCATGGCCCTTTTGAGCGATGGGAAGCGAGACTTCTCTGTAGCGCTGATTTGCCTTTCCAGGTTGCTTGGTTGGCCAAAAAGGGCGTATGCGTTTTTTCCTGAATATATTCAGGAAAAAACGCATACGCCCTTTTTGGCCAAGGGCATCATTGTCAACGTTTTGCCGCTTTTCATGTGCTTTAAAGGCGATTCGTATCTACCTCCTGAAATCTGTTTCGTGCAATTCTGCCTTGATTTCAAATCCTCTTCTTTGCCTTCCCTCAATATATTTGTGGACGAGAGTTATCATTTATAACTCTGCAGGTTTGTGAATTGCAGTGCCCTGAACCTCCATTTTACAACTCGCTTTTTTGGGAGCTGGCCGCAAAAGCGCAGGATGGCTTCAGGCCCTGTTCTGGTTCCGGGGGGCAGGCTGAGCCTGTGGTTAATTCTTCTTCCTGATGGGAAAATAGAGTGACCTGTGCCTGTGCCGACACCAAGAGCTAGTCTCTCGTTGGTTCCCCGTCTTCCCGTTCATCCTCAGGACAAATTGCAACCTGTATGGAACAGGAGGTTAAAGGTGCTGATGCTCCAAGTAGGGAGATTGCTAGTAAAGTGGCTGGAATGGCGAACCCGGGCACAAGGAGATGAGAAATGAGGTGCGTTTTAGAAACCTTTCCCCATCACACGGTGTACCATCTTCTGGGTTTCTCATGCATGTTTTCGATGTAGGAAGATGCCCTTGAAGCTGGAGATTTGGGACCCATGCGATGGGTACCATGCAGTATTACTTTAAAGGGTCTGCGTTTGCTCACCCAACCTCACCAAACCTCTCAGCCCCAAGAGTGTCCACCCTTATGTCTCATCCAGCTGTGGGTCTAGATATGGTCAATCCAGGTTGCATCACAGCCCCTGAACTCATTGTGTAAGAATTTCTGTCTCTTTCACTGTCGTTGTTTCATGGGTTTTTCAAAGTAATTTAATTTCATAATGGGGTTTAGCTGCTTTTCACGGCTGTGTTTATGCCGCTTTCCACCCACTTGACACACTAACAGAGAGATATCAATACATAGGCTTTAAGGTTATTACTAGTCAGATATATTCTTGTGCGGTGAATAGGGCGTGTTGAGTCCAGTTCTCTGAGCAAGGAGTAGGTCTTGTCTACTACATATTGGGTTTATGGAAAGGTATCTGAGCTAATTTGATACCCTTGTTTTATGTATCACCCCACCTCACCTTTCCCGTTAAGCAGCCATAGTGTGTTTTCTGCATGTGTGACTCTGTTCTGTTTTGTAATTCAGTTCAAGTGTAACGGTTTTTACATTCCCTCTATCAGTGATACCTTATGAGAAGTGTCCTTTTCTGTGTGACTTATTTCACTTAGAATCGTCGTACCTAAATCCACTCATCATGCTGCTACTAACCTTATGACATTGATTTCATGGCTGAGTGATATTCCATTGTACATAAGGACCACAACTTCTTTATCCATTTTTCTCTTTCCTTGGATATTTAAGGTGGAATGAAGTGGAGGTCCTTGTCAACAGAGCAGCCCTCAACTTTGGGGTGCTTGTGTCTTGCTGATTTTTCATTTTCCCAATTTATACCCCCATGAGTGGAAGTGCCCTATGCTCTCTAAGCTGTGTTTTTCAGACGTTTCAGGACACACCGTACACTTCTCCAGAGTGGCTGTTGGCAATTTACATCCCGCCCATCAGTGTAGCAAGGCTCCCATTTCTCCATGGCCTGTCCTGCATTTCTGGTTTTGACACTTTTTTCAGCATGGCCCTTTTGACCGATGGGAAGCGAGACTTCTCTGTAGCGCTGATTTGCCTTTCCAGGTTGCTTGGTTGGCCAAAAAGGGCGTATGCGTTTTTTCCTGAATATATTCAGGAAAAAACGCATACGCCCTTTTTGGCCAAGGGCCTCATTGTCAACGTTTTGCCGCTTTTCATGTGCTTTAAAGGCGATTCGTATCTACCTCCTGAAATCTGTTTCGTGCAATTCTGCCTTGATTTCAAATCCTCTTCTTGGCCTTCCCTCAATATATTTGTGGACGAGAGTTATCATTTATAACTCTGCAGGTTTGTGAATTGCAGTGCCCTGAACCTCCATTTTACAACTCGCTTTTTTGGGAGCTGGCCGCAAAAGCGCAGGATGGCTTCAGGCCCTGTTCTGGTTCCGGGGGGCAGGCTGAGCCTGTGGTTAATTCTTCTTCCTGATGGGAAAATAGAGTGACCTGTGCCTGTCCCGACACCAAGAGCTAGTCTCTCGTTGGTTCCCCGTCTTCCCGTTCATCCTCAGGACAAATTGCAACCTGTACAGAACAGGAGGTTAAAGGTGCTGATGCTCCAAGTAGGGAGATTGCTAGTAAAGTGGCTGGAATGGCGAACCCGGGCACAAGGAGATGAGAAATGAGGTGCGTTTTAGAAACCTTTCCCCATCACACGGTGTACCATCTTCTGGGTTTCTCATGCATGTTTTCGATGTAGGAAGATGCCCTTGAAGCTGGAGATTTGGGACCCATGCGATGGGTACCACGCAGTATTACTTTAAAGGGTCTTTGTTTGCTCACCCAACCTCACCAAACCTCTCAGCCCCAAGAGTGTCCACCCTTATGTCTCATCCAGCTGTGGGTCTAGATATGGTCAATCCAGGTTGCATCACAGCCCCTGAACTCATTGTGTAAGAATTTCTATCTCTTTCACTGTCGTTGTTTCATGGGTTTTTCAAAGTAATTTATTTTCATAATGGGGTTTAGCTGCTTTTCACTGCTGTGTTTATGCCGCTTTCCACCCACTTGACACACTAACAGAGAGATATCAATACATAGGCTTTAAGATTATTACTAGTCAGATATATTCTTGTGCGGTGAATAGGGCGTGTTGAGTCCAGTTCTCTGAGCAAGGAGTAGGTCTTGTCTACTACATATTGGGTTTATGGAACGGTATCTGAGCTAATTTGATACCCTTGTTTTATGTATCACCCCACCTCACCTTTCCCGTTAAGCAGCCATAGTGTGTTTTCTGCATGTGTGACTCTGTTCTGTTTTGTAATTCAGTTCAAGTGTAACGGTTTTTACATTCCCTCTATCAGTGATACCTTATGAGAAGTGTCCTTTTCTGTGTTACTTATTTCACTTAGAATCGTCGTACCTAAATCCACTCATCATGCTGCTACTAACATTATGACATTGATTTCATGGCTGAGTGATATTCCATTGTACATAAGGACCACAACTTCTTTATCCATTTTTCTCTTTCCTGGGATATTTAAGGTGGAATGAAGTGGAGGTCCTTGTCAACAGAGCAGCCCTCAACTTTGGGGTGCTTGTGTCTTGCTGATTTTTCATTTTCCCAATTTATACCCCCATGAGTGGAAGTGCCCTATGCTCTCTAATCTGTGTTTTTCAGATGTTTCAGGACACACCGTACACTTCTCCAGAGTGGCTGTTGGCAATTTACATCCCGCCCATCAGTGTAGCAAGGCTCCCATTTCTCCATGGCCTGTCCTGCATTTCTGGTTTTGACACTTTTTTCAGCATGGCCCTTTTGACCGATGGGAAGCGAGACTTCTCTGTAGCGCTGATTTGCCTTTCCAGGTTGCTTGGTTGGCCAAAAAGGGCGTATGCGTTTTTTCCTGAATATATTCAGGAAAAAACGCATACGCCCTTTTTGGCCAAGGGCCTCATTGTCAACGTTTTGCCGCTTTTCATGTGCTTTAAAGGCGATTCGTATCTACCTCCTGAAATCTGTTTCGTGCAATTCTGCCTTGATTTCAAATCCTCTTCTTTGCCTTCCCTCAATATATTTGTGGACGAGAGTTATCATTTATAACTCTGCAGGTTTGTGAATTGCAGTGCCCTGAACCTCCATTTTACACCTCGCTTTTTTGGGAGCTGGCCGCAAAAGCGCAGGATGGCTTCAGGCCCTGTTCTGGTTCCGGGGGGCAGGCTGAGCCTGTGGTTAATTCTTCTTCCTGTTGGGAAAATAGAGTGACCTGTGCCTGTCCCGACACCAAGAGCTAGTCTCTCGTTGGTTCCCCGTCTTCCCGTTCATCCTCAGGACAAATTGCAACCTGTACGGAACAGGAGGTTAAAGGTGCTGATGCTCCAAGTAGGGAGATTGCTAGTAAAGCGGCTGGAATGGCGAACCCGGGCACAAGGAGATGAGAAATGAGGTGCGTTTTAGAAACCTTTCCCCATCACACGGTGTACCATCTTCTGGGTTTCTCATGCATGTTTTCGATGTAGGAAGATGCCCTTGAAGCTGGAGATTTGGGACCCATGCGATGGGTACCACGCAGTATTACTTTAAAGGGTCTGCGTTTGCTCACCCAACCTCACCAAACCTCTCAGCCCCAAGAGTGTCCACCCTTAGGTCTCATCCAGCTGTGGGTCTAGATATGGTCAATCCAGGTTGCATCACAGCCCCTGAACTCATTGTGTAAGAATTTCTGTCTCTTTCACTGTCGTTGTTTCATGGGTTTTTCAAAGTAATTTAATTTCATAATGGGGTTTAGCTGCTTTTCACGGCTGTGTTTATGCCGCTTTCCACCCACTTGACACACTAACAGAGAGATATCAATACATAGGCTTTAAGATTATTACTAGTCAGATATATTCTTGTGCGGTGAATAGGGCGTGTTGAGTCCAGTTCTCTGAGCAAGGAGTAGGTCTTGTCTACTACATATTGGGTTTATGGAACGGTATCTGAGCTAATTTGATACCCTTGTTTTATGTATCACCCCACCTCACCTTTCCCGTTAAGCAGCCATAGTGTGTATTCTGCATGTGTGACTCTGTTCTGTTTTGTAATTCAGTTCAAGTGTAACGGTTTTTACATTCCCTCTATCAGTGATACCTTATGAGAAGTGTCCTTTTCTGTGTGACTTATTTCACTTAGAATCGTCGTACCTAAATCCACTCATCATGCTGCTACTAACATTATGACACTGATTGCATGGCTGAGTGATATTCCATTGTACATAAGGACCACAACTTCTTTATCCATTTTTCTCTTTCCTGGGATATTTAAGGTGGAATGAAGTGGAGGTCCTTGTCAAAAGAGCAGCCCTCAACTTTGGGGTGCTTGTGTCTTGCTGATTTTTAATTTTCCCAATTTATACCCCCATGAGTGGAAGTGCCCTATGCTCTCTAAGCTGTGTTTTTCAGACGTTTCAGGACACACCGTACACTTCTCCAGAGTGGCTGTTGGCAATTTACATCCCACCCATCAGTGTAGCAAGGCTCCCATTTCTCCATGGCCTGTCCTGCATTTCTGGTTTTGACACTTTTTTCAGCATGGCCCTTTTGACCGATGGGAAGCGAGACTTCTCTGTAGCGCTGATTTGCCTTTCCAGGTTGCTTGGTTGGCCAAAAAGGG
Source organism: Balaenoptera borealis (assembly GCF_965194805.1). Classification (NCBI taxonomy): domain Eukaryota; kingdom Metazoa; phylum Chordata; class Mammalia; order Artiodactyla; family Balaenopteridae; genus Balaenoptera; species Balaenoptera borealis. The sequence goes on along the minus strand of NW_028124001.1, from coordinate 800,035 downwards.
CGTATGCGTTTTTTCCTGAATATATTCAGGAAAAAACGCATACGCCCTTTTTGGCCAAGGGCATCATTGTCAACGTTTTGCCGCTTTTCTTGTGCTTTAAAGGCGATTCGTATCTACCTCCTGAAATCTGTTTCGTGCAATTCTGCCTTGATTTCAAATCCTCTTCTTTGCCTTCCCTCAATATATTTGTGGACGAGAGTTATCATTTATAACTCTGCAGGTTTGTGAATTGCAGTGCCCTGAACCTCCATTTTACAACTCGCTTTTTTGGGAGCTGGCCGCAAAAGCGCAGGATGGCTTCAGGCCCTGTTCTGGTTCCGGGGGGCAGGCTGAGCCTGTGGTTAATTCTTCTTCCTGATGGGAAAATAGAGTGACCTGTGCCTGTCCCGACACCAAGAGCTAGTCTCTCGTTGGTTCCCCGTCTTCCCGTTCATCCTCAGGACAAATTGCAACCTGTACGGAACAGGAGGTTAAAGGTGCTGATGCTCCAAGTAGGGAGATTGCTAGTAAAGCGGCTGGAATGGCGAACCCGGGGACAAGGAGATGAGAAATGAGGTGCGTTTTAGAAACCTTTCCCCATCACACGGTGTACCATCTTCTGGGTTTCTCATGCATGTTTTCGATGTAGGAAGATGCCCTTGAAGCTGGAGATTTGGGACCCATGCGATGGGTACCACGCAGTATTACTTTAAAGGGTCTGCGTTTGCTCACCCAACCTCACCAAACCTCTCAGCCCCAAGAGTGTCCACCCTTATGTCTCATCCAGCTGTGGGTCTAGATATGGTCAATCCAGGTTGCATCACAGCCCCTGAACTCATTGTGTAAGAATTTCTATCTCTTTCACTGTCGTTGTTTCATGGGTTTTTCAAAGTAATTTATTTTCATAATGGGGTTTAGCTGCTTTTCACGGCTGTGTTTATGCCGCTTTCCACCCACTTGACACACTAACAGAGAGATATCAATACATAGGCTTTAAGATTATTACTAGTCAGATATATTCTTGTGCGGTGAATAGGGCGTGTTGAGTCCAGTTCTCTGAGCAAGGAGTAGGTCTTGTCTACTACATATTGGGTTTATGGAACGGTATCTGAGCTAATTTGATACCCTTGTTTTATGTATCACCCCACCTCACCTTTCCCGTTAAGCAGCCATAGTGTGTTTTCTGCATGTGTGACTCTGTTCTGTTTTGTAATTCAGTTCAAGTGTAACGGTTTTTACATTCCCTCTATCAGTGATACCTTATGAGAAGTGTCCTTTTCTGTGTGACTTATTTCACTTAGAATCGTCGTACCTAAATCCACTCATCATGCTGCTACTAACCTTATGACATTGATTTCATGGCTGAGTGATATTCCATTGTACATAAGGACCACAACTTCTTTATCCATTTTTCTCTTTCCTTGGATATTTAAGGTGGAATGAAGTGGAGGTCCTTGTCAACAGAGCAGCCCTCAACTTTGGGGTGCTTGTGTCTTGCTGATTTTTCATTTTCCCAATTTATACCCCCATGAGTGGAAGTGCCCTATGCTCTCTAAGCTGTGTTTTTCAGATGTTTCAGGACACACCGTACACTTCTCCAGAGTGGCTGTTGGCAATTTACATCCCGCCCATCAGTGTAGCAAGGCTCCCATTTCTCCATGGCCTGTCCTGCATTTCTGGTTTTGACACTTTTTTCAGCATGGCCCTTTTGACCGATGGGAAGCGAGACTTCTCTGTAGCGCTGATTTGCCTTTCCAGGTTGCTTGGTTGGCCAAAAAGGGCGTATGCGTTTTTTCCTGAATATATTCAGGAAAAAACGCATACGCCCTTTTTGGCCAAGGGCCTCATTGTCAACGTTTTGCCGCTTTTCATGTGCTTTAAAGGCGATTCGTATCTACCTCCTGAAATCTGTTTCGTGCAATTCTGCCTTGATTTCAAATCCTCTTCTTTGCCTTCCCTCAATATATTTGTGGACGAGAGTTATCATTTATAACTCTGCAGGTTTGTGAATTGCAGTGCCCTGAACCTCCATTTTACACCTCGCTTTTTTGGGAGCTGGCCGCAAAAGCGCAGGATGGCTTCAGGCCCTGTTCTGGTTCCGGGGGGCAGGCTGAGCCTGTGGTTAATTCTTCTTCCTGATGGGAAAATAGAGTGACCTGTGCCTGTCCCGACACCAAGAGCTAGTCTCTCGTTGGTTCCCCGTCTTCCCGTTCATCCTCAGGACAAATTGCAACCTGTACGGAACAGGAGGTTAAAGGTGCTGATGCTCCAAGTAGGGAGATTGCTAGTAAAGCGGCTGGAATGGCGAACCCGGGCACAAGGAGATGAGAAATGAGGTGCGTTTTAGAAACCTTTCCCCATCACACGGTGTACCATCTTCTGGGTTTCTCATGCATGTTTTCGATGTAGGAAGATGCCCTTGAACCTGGAGATTTGGGACCCATGCGATGGGTACCACGCAGTATTACTTTAAAGGGTCTGCGTTTGCTCACCCAACCTCACCAAACCTCTCAGCCCCAAGAGTGTCCACCCTTATGTCTCATCCAGCTGTGGGTCTAGATATGGTCAATCCAGGTTGCATCACAGCCCCTGAACTCATTGTGTAAGAATTTCTATCTCTTTCACTGTCGTTGTTTCATGGGTTTTTCAAAGTAATTTATTTTCATAATGGGGTTTAGCTGCTTTTCACGGCTGTGTTTATGCCGCTTTACACCCACTTGACACACTAACAGAGAGATATCAATACATAGGTTTTAAGATTATTACTAGTCACATATATTCTTGTGCTGTGAATAGGGCGTGTTGAGTCCAGTTCTCTGAGCAAGGAGTAGGTCTTGTCTATTACATATTGGGTTTATGGAACGGTATCTGAGCTAATTTGATACCCTTGTTTTATGTATCACCCCACCTCACCTTTCCCGTTAAGCAGCCATAGTGTGTTTTCTGCATGTGTGACTCTGTTCTGTTTTGTAATTCAGTTCAAGTGTAACGGTTTTTACATTCCCTCCATAAGTGATACCTTATGAGAAGTGTCCTTTTCTGTGTGACTTATTTCACTTAGAATCGTCGTACCTAAATCCACTCATCATGCTGCTACTAACATTATGACATTGATTTCATGGCTGAGTGATATTCCATTGTACATAAGGACCACAACTTCTTTATCCATTTTTCTCTTTCCTGGGATATTTAAGGTGGAATGAAGTGGAGGTCCTTGTCAACAGAGCAGCCCTCAACATTGGGGTGCTTGTGTCTTGCTGATTTTTCATTTTCCCAATTTATACCCCCATGAGTGGAAGTGCCCTATGCTCTCTAAGCTGTGTTTTTCAGATGTTTCAGGACACACCGTGCACTTCTCCAGAGTGGCTGTTGCCAATTTACATCCCGCCCATCAGTGTAGCAAGGCTCCCATTTCTCCATGGCCTGTCCTGCATATCTGGTTTTGACACTTTTTTCAGCATGGCCCTTTTGACCGATGGGAAGCGAGACTTCTCTGTAGCGCTGATTTGCCTTTCCAGGTTGCTTGGTTGGCCAAAAAGGGCGTATGCGTTTTTTCCTGAATATATTCAGGAAAAAACGCATACGCCCTTTTTGGCCAAGGGCATCATTGTCAACGTTTTGCCGCTTTTCATGTGCTTTAAAGGCGATTCGTATCTACCTCCTGAAATCTGTTTCGTGCAATTCTGCCTTGATTTCAAATCCTCTTCTTTGCCTTCCCTCAATATATTTGTGGACGAGAGTTATCATTTATAACTCTGCAGGTTTGTGAATTGCAGTGCCCTGAACCTCCATTTTACAACTCGCTTTTTTGGGAGCTGGCCGCAAAAGCGCAGGATGGCTTCAGGCCCTGTTGTGGTTCCGGGGGGCAGGCTGAGCCTGTGGTTAATTCTTCTTCCTGATGGGAAAATAGAGTGACCTGTGCCTGTCCCAACACCAAGAGCTAGTCTCTCGTTGGTTCCCCGTCTTCCCGTTCATCCTCAGGACAAATTGCAACCTGTACAGAACAGGAGGTTAAAGGTGCTGATGCTCCAAGTAGGGAGATTGCTAGTAAAGTGGCTGGAATGGCGAACCCGGGCACAAGGAGATGAGAAATGAGGTGCGTTTTAGAAACCTTTCCCCATCACACGGTGTACCATCTTTTGGGTTTCTCATGCATGTTTTCGATGTAGGAAGATGCCCTTGAAGCTGGAGATTTGGGACCCATGCGATGGGTACCACGCAGTATTACTTTAAAGGGTCTGCGTTTGCTCACCCAACCTCACCAAACCTCTCAGCCCCAAGAGTGTCCTCCCTTATGTCTCATCCAGCTGTGGGTCTAGATATGGTCAATCCAGGTTGCATCACAGCCCCTGAACTCATTGTGTAAGAATTTCTATCTCTTTCACTGTCGTTGTTTCATGGGTTTTTCAAAGTAATTTATTTTCATAATGGGGTTTAGCTGCTTTTCACGGCTGTGTTTATGCCGCTTTCCACCCACTTGACACACTAACAGAGAGATATCAATACATAGGCTTTAAGATTATTACTAGTCAGATATATTCTTGTGCGGTGAATAGGGCGTGTTGAGTCCAGTTCTCTGAGCAAGGAGTAGGTCTTGTCTACTACATATTGGGTTTATGGAACGGTATCTGAGCTAATTTGATACCCTTGTTTTATGTATCACCCCACCTCACCTTTCCCGTTAAGCAGCCATAGTGTGTTTTCTGCATGTGTGACTCTGTTCTGTTTTGTAATTCAGTTCAAGTGTAACGGTTTTTACATTCCCTCTATCAGTGATACTTTATGAGAAGTGTCCTTTTCTGTGTGACTTATTTCACTTAGAATCGTCGTACCTAAATCCACTCATCATGCTGCTACTAACATTATGACATTGATTTCATGGCTGAGTGATATTCCATTGTACATAAGGACCACAACTTCTTTATCCATTTTTCTCTTTCCTGGGATATTTAAGGTGGAATGAAGTGGAGGTCCTTGTCAACAGAGCAGCCCTCAACTTTGGGGTGCTTGTGTCTTGCTGATTTTTCATTTTCCCAATTTATACCCCCATGAGTGGAAGTGCCCTATGCCCTCTAAGCTGTGTTTTTCAGATGTTTCAGGACACACCGTACACTTCTCCAGAGTGGCTGTTGGCAATTTACATCCCGCCCATCAGTGTAGCAAGGCTCCCATTTCTCCATGGCCTGTCCTGCATTTCTGGTTTTGACACTTTTTTCAGCATGGCCCTTTTGACCGATGGGAAGCGAGACTTCTCTGTAGCGCTGATTTGCCTTTCCAGGTTGCTTGGTTGGCCAAAAAGGGCGTATGCGTTTTTTCCTGAATATATTCAGGAAAAAACGCATACGCCCTTTTTGGCCAAGGGCCTCATTGTCAACGTTTTGCCACTTTTCATGTGCTTTAAAGGCGATTCGTATCTACCTCCTGAAATCTGTTTCGTGCAATTCTGCCTTGATTTCAAATCCTCTTCTTTGCCTTCCCTCAATATATTTGTGGACGAGAGTTATCATTTATAACTCTGCAGGTTTGTGAATTGCAGTGCCCTGAACCTCCATTTTACACCTCGCTTTTTTGGGAGCTGGCCGCAAAAGCGCAGGATGGCTTCAGGCCCTGTTGTGGTTCCGGGGGGCAGGCTGAGCCTGTGGTTAATTCTTCTTCCTGATGGGAAAATAGAGGACCTGTGCCTGTCCTGACACCAAGAGCAAGTCTCTCGTTGGTTCCCCGTCTTCCCGTTCATCCTCAGGACAAATTGCAACCTGTACGGAACAGGAGGTTAAAGGTGCTGATGCTCCAAGTAGGGAGATTGCTAGTAATGCGGCTGGAATGGCGAACCCGGGCACAAGGAGATGAGAAATGAGGTGCGTTTTAGAAACCTTTCCCCATCACACGGTGTACCATCTTCTGGGTTTCTCATGCATGTTTTCGATGTAGGAAGATGCCCTTGAAGCTGGAGATTTGGGACCCATGCGATGGGTACCACGCAGTATTACTTTAAAGGGTCTGCGTTTGCTCACCCAACCTCACCAAACCTCTCAGCCCCAAGAGTGTCCACCCTTATGTCTCATCCAGCTGTGGGTCTAGATATGGTCAATCCAGGTTGCATCACAGCCCCTGAACTTATTGTGTAAGAATTTCTATCTCTTTCACTGTCGTTGTTTCATGGGTTTTTCAAAGTAATTTATTTTCATAATGGGGTTTAGCTGCTTTTCACGGCTGTGTTTATGCCGCTTTCCACCCACTTGACACACTAACAGAGAGATATCAATACATAGGTTTTAAGATTATTACTAGTCACATATATTCTTGTGCTGTGAATAGGGCGTGTTGAGTCCAGTTCTATGAGCAAGGAGTAGGTCTTGTCTATTACATATTGGGTTTATGGAACGGTATCTGAGCTAATTTGATACCCTTGTTTTATGTATCACCCCACCTCACCTTTCCCGTTAAGCAGCCATAGTGTGTTTTCTGCATGTGTGACTCTGTTCTGTTTTGTAATTCAGTTCAAGTGTAACGGTTTTTACATTCCCTCCATAAGTGATACCTTATGAGAAGTGTCCTTTTCTGTGTGACTTATTTCACTTAGAATCGTCGTACCTAAATCCACTCATCATGCTGCTACTAACATTATGACATTGATTTCATGGCTGAGTGATATTCCATTGTACATAAGGACCACAACTTCTTTATCCATTTTTCTCTTTCCTGGGATATTTAAGGTGGAATGAAGTGGAGGTCCTTGTCAACAGAGCAGCCCTCAACATTGGGGTGCTTGTGTCTTGCTGATTTTTCATTTTCCCAATTTATACCCCCATGAGTGGAAGTGCCCTATGCTCTCTAAGCTGTGTTTTTCAGATGTTTCAGGACACACCGTGCACTTCTCCAGAGTGGCTGTTGGCAATTTACATCCCGCCCATCAGTGTAGCAAGGCTCCCATTTCTCCATGGCCTGTCCTGCATTTCTGGTTTTGACACTTTTTTCAGCATGGCCCTTTTGACTGATGGGAAGCGAGACTTCTCTGTAGCGCTGATTTGCCTTTCCAGGTTGCTTGGTTGGCCAAAAAGGGCGTATGCGTTTTTTCCTGAATATATTCAGGAAAAAACGCATACGCCCTTTTTGGCCAAGGGCATCATTGTCAACGTTTTGCCGCTTTTCATGTGCTTTAAAGGCGATTCGTATCTACCTCCTGAAATCTGTTTCGTGCAATTCTGCCTTGAATTCAAATCCTCTTCTTTGCCTTCCCTCTATATATTTGTGGACGAGAGTTATCATTTATAACTCTGCAGGTTTGTGAATTGCAGTGCCCTGAACCTCCATTTTACAACTCGCTTTTTTGGGAGCTGGCCGCAAAAGCGCAGGATGGCTTCAGGCCCTGTTCTGGTTCCGGGGGGCAGGCTGAGCCTGTGGTTAATTCTTCTTCCTGATGGGAAAATAGAGTGACCTGTGCCTGTCCCAACACCAAGAGCTAGTCTCTCGTTGGTTCCCTGTCTTCCCGTTCATCCTCAGGACAAATTGCAACCTGTACAGAACAGGAGGTTAAAGGTGCTGATGCTCCAAGTAGGGAGATTGCTAGTAAAGTGGCTGGAATGGCGAACCCGGGCACAAGGAGATGAGAAATGAGGTGCGTTTTAGAAACCTTTCCCCATCACACGGTGTACCATCTTCTGGGTTTCTCATGCATGTTTTCGATGTAGGAAGATGCCCTTGAAGCTGGAGATTTGGGACCCATGCGATGGGTACCACGCAGTATTACTTTAAAGGGTCTGCGTTTGCTCACCCAACCTCACCAAACCTCTCAGCCCCAAGAGTGTCCACCCTTATGTCTCATCCAGCTGTGGGTCTAGATATGGTCAATCCAGGTTGCATCACAGCCCCTGAACTCATTGTGTAAGAATTTCTATCTCTTTCACTGTCGTTGTTTCATGGGTTTTTCAAAGTAATTTATTTTCATAATGGGGTTTAGCTGCTTTTCACGGCTGTGTTTATGCCGCTTTCCACCCACTTGACACACTAACAGAGAGATATCAATACATAGGCTTTAAGATTATTACTAGTCAGATATATTCTTGTGCGGTGAATAGGGCGTGTTGAGTCCAGTTCTCTGAGCAAGGAGTAGGTCTTGTCTACTACATATTGGGTTTATGGAACGGTATCTGAGCTAATTTGATACCCTTGTTTTATGTATCACCCCACCTCACCTTTCCCGTTAAGCAGCCATAGTGTGTTTTCTGCATGTGTGACTCTGTTCTGTTTTGTAATTCAGTTCAAGTGTAACGGTTTTTACATTCCCTCTATCAGTGATACCTTATGAGAAGTGTCCTTTTCTGTGTGACTTATTTCACTTAGAATCGTCGTACCTAAATCCACTCATCATGCTGCTACTAACATTATGACATTGATTTCATGGCTGAGTGATATTCCATTGTACATAAGGACCACAACTTCTTTATCCATTTTTCTCTTTCCTGGGATATTGAAGGTGGAATGAAGTGGAGGTCCTTGTCAACAGAGCAGCCCTCAACTTTGGGGTGCTTGTGTCTTGCTGATTTTTCATTTTCCCAATTTATACCCCCATGAGTGGAAGTGCCCTATGCTCTCTAAGCTGTGTTTTTCAGATGTTTCAGGACACACCGTACACTTCTCCAGAGTGGCTGTTGGCAATTTACATCCCGCCCATCAGTGTAGCAAGGCTCCCATTTCTCCATGGCCTGTCCTGCATTTCTGGTTTTGACACTTTTTTCAGCATGGCCCTTTTGACCGATGGGAAGCGAGACTTCTCTGTAGCGCTGATTTGCCTTTCCAGGTTGCTTGGTTGGCCAAAAAGGGCGTATGCGTTTTTTCCTGAATATATTCAGGAAAAAACGCATACGCCCTTTTTGGCCAAGGGCCTCATTGTCAACGTTTTGCCGCTTTTCATGTGCTTTAAAGGCGATTCGTATCTACCTCCTGAAATCTGTTTCGTGCAATTCTGCCTTGATTTCAAATCCTCTTCTTGGCCTTCCCTCAATATATTTGTGGACGAGAGTTATCATTTATAACTCTGCAGGTTTGTGAATTGCAGTGCCCTGAACCTCCATTTTACACCTCGCTTTTTTGGGAGCTGGCCGCAAAAGCGCAGGATGGCTTCAGGCCCTGTTCTGGTTCCGGGGGGCAGGCTGAGCCTGTGGTTAATTCTTCTTCCTGATGGGAAAATAGAGTGACCTGTGCCTGTCCCGACACCAAGAGCTAGTCTCTCGTTGGTTCCCCGTCTTCCCGTTCATCCTCAGGACAAATTGCAACCTGTACGGAACAGGAGGTTAAAGGTGCTGATGCTCCAAGTAGGGAGATTGCTAGTAAAGCGGCTGGAATGGCGAACCCGGGCACAAGGAGATGAGAAATGAGGTGCGTTTTAGAAACCTTTCCCCATCACACGGTGTACCATCTTCTGGGTTTCTCATGCATGTTTTCGATGTAGGAAGATGCCCTTGAACCTGGAGATTTGGGACCCATGCGATGGGTACCACGCAGTATTACTTTAAAGGGTCTGCGTTTGCTCACCCAACCTCACCAAACCTCTCAGCCCCAAGAGTGTCCACCCTTATGTCTCATCCAGCTGTGGGTCTAGATATGGTCAATCCAGGTTGCATCACAGCCCCTGAACTCATTGTGTAAGAATTTCTATCTCTTTCACTGTCGTTGTTTCATGGGTTTTTCAAAGTAATTTATTTTCATAATGGGGTTTAGCTGCTTTTCACGGCTGTGTTTATGCCGCTTTACACCCACTTGACACACTAACAGAGAGATATCAATACATAGGTTTTAAGATTATTACTAGTCACATATATTCTTGTGCTGTGAATAGGGCGTGTTGAGTCCAGTTCTCTGAGCAAGGAGTAGGTCTTGTCTATTACATATTGGGTTTATGGAACGGTATCTGAGCTAATTTGATACCCTTGTTTTATGTATCACCCCACCTCACCTTTCCCGTTAAGCAGCCATAGTGTGTTTTCTGCATGTGTGACTCTGTTCTGTTTTGTAATTCAGTTCAAGTGTAACGGTTTTTACATTCCCTCCATAAGTGATACCTTATGAGAAGTGTCCTTTTCTGTGTGACTTATTTCACTTAGAATCGTCGTACCTAAATCCACTCATCATGCTGCTACTAACATTATGACATTGATTTCATGGCTGAGTGATATTCCATTGTACATAAGGACCACAACTTCTTTATCCATTTTTCTCTTTCCTGGGATATTTAAGGTGGAATGAAGTGGAGGTCCTTGTCAACAGAGCAGCCCTCAACATTGGGGTGCTTGTGTCTTGCTGATTTTTAATTTTCCCAATTTATACCCCCATGAGTGGAAGTGCCCTATGCTCTCTAAGCTGTGTTTTTCAGATGTTTCAGGACACACCGTGCACTTCTCCAGAGTGGCTGTTGCCAATTTACATCCCGCCCATCAGTGTAGCAAGGCTCCCATTTCTCCATGGCCTGTCCTGCATATCTGGTTTTGACACTTTTTTCAGCATGGCCCTTTTGACCGATGGGAAGCGAGACTTCTCTGTAGCGCTGATTTGCCTTTCCAGGTTGCTTGGTTGGCCAAAAAGGGCGTATGCGTTTTTTCCTGAATATATTCAGGAAAAAACGCATACGCCCTTTTTGGCCAAGGGCATCATTGTCAACGTTTTGCCGCTTTTCATGTGCTTTAAAGGCGATTCGTATCTACCTCCTGAAATCTGTTTCGTGCAATTCTGCCTTGATTTCAAATCCTCTTCTTTGCCTTCCCTCAATATATTTGTGGACGAGAGTTATCATTTATAACTCTGCAGGTTTGTGAATTGCAGTGCCCTGAACCTCCATTTTACAACTCGCTTTTTTGGGAGCTGGCCGCAAAAGCGCAGGATGGCTTCAGGCCCTGTTGTGGTTCCGGGGGGCAGGCTGAGCCTGTGGTTAATTCTTCTTCCTGATGGGAAAATAGAGTGACCTGTGCCTGTCCCAACACCAAGAGCTAGTCTCTCGTTGGTTCCCCGTCTTCCCGTTCATCCTCAGGACAAATTGCAACCTGTACAGAACAGGAGGTTAAAGGTGCTGATGCTCCAAGTAGGGAGATTGCTAGTAAAGTGGCTGGAATGGCGAACCCGGGCACAAGGAGATGAGAAATGAGGTGCGTTTTAGAAACCTTTCCCCATCACACGGTGTACCATCTTTTGGGTTTCTCATGCATGTTTTCGATGTAGGAAGATGCCCTTGAAGCTGGAGATTTGGGACCCATGCGATGGGTACCACGCAGTATTACTTTAAAGGGTCTGCGTTTGCTCACCCAACCTCACCAAACCTCTCAGCCCCAAGAGTGTCCTCCCTTATGTCTCATCCAGCTGTGGGTCTAGATATGGTCAATCCAGGTTGCATCACAGCCCCTGAACTCATTGTGTAAGAATTTCTATCTCTTTCACTGTCGTTGTTTCATGGGTTTTTCAAAGTAATTTATTTTCATAATGGGGTTTAGCTGCTTTTCACGGCTGTGTTTATGCCGCTTTCCACCCACTTGACACACTAACAGAGAGATATCAATACATAGGCTTTAAGATTATTACTAGTCAGATATATTCTTGTGCGGTGAATAGGGCGTGTTGAGTCCAGTTCTCTGAGCAAGGAGTAGGTCTTGTCTACTACATATTGGGTTTATGGAACGGTATCTGAGCTAATTTGATACCCTTGTTTTATGTATCACCCCACCTCACCTTTCCCGTTAAGCAGCCATAGTGTGTTTTCTGCATGTGTGACTCTGTTCTGTTTTGTAATTCAGTTCAAGTGTAACGGTTTTTACATTCCCTCTATCAGTGATACCTTATGAGAAGTGTCCTTTTCTGTGTGACTTATTTCACTTAAAATCGTCGTACCTAAATCCACTCATCATGCTGCTACTAACATTATGACATTGATTTCATGGCTGAGTGATATTCCATTGTACATAAGGACCACAACTTCTTTATCCATTTTTCTCTTTCCTGGGATATTTAAGGTGGAATGAAGTGGAGGTCCTTGTCAACAGAGCAGCCCTCAACTTTGGGGTGCTTGTGTCTTGCTGATTTTTCATTTTCCCAATTTATACCCCCATGAGTGGAAGTGCCCTATGCCCTCTAAGCTGTGTTTTTCAGATGTTTCAGGACACACCGTACACTTCTCCAGAGTGGCTGTTGGCAATTTACATCCCGCCCATCAGTGTAGCAAGGCTCCCATTTCTCCATGGCCTGTCCTGCATTTCTGGTTTTGACACTTTTTTCAGCATGGCCCTTTTGACCGATGGGAAGCGAGACTTCTCTGTAGCGCTGATTTGCCTTTCCAGGTTGCTTGGTTGGCCAAAAAGGGCGTATGCGTTTTTTCCTGAATATATTCAGGAAAAAACGCATACGCCCTTTTTGGCCAAGGGCCTCATTGTCAACGTTTTGCCGCTTTTCATGTGCTTTAAAGGCGATTCGTATCTACCTCCTGAAATCTGTTTCGTGCAATTCTGCCTTGATTTCAAATCCTCTTCTTTGCCTTCCCTCAATATATTTGTGGACGAGAGTTATCATTTATAACTCTGCAGGTTTGTGAATTGCAGTGCCCTGAACCTCCATTTTACACCTCGCTTTTTTGGGAGCTGGCCGCAAAAGCGCAGGATGGCTTCAGGCCCTGTTCTGGTTCCGGGGGGCAGGCTGAGCCTGTGGTTAATTCTTCTTCCTGATGGGAAAATAGAGTGACCTGTGCCTGTCCTGACACCAAGAGCAAGTCTCTCGTTGGTTCCCCGTCTTCCCGTTCATCCTCAGGACAAATTGCAACCTGTACGGAACAGGAGGTTAAAGGTGCTGATGCTCCAAGTAGGGAGATTGCTAGTAATGCGGCTGGAATGGCGAACCCGGGCACAAGGAGATGAGAAATGAGGTGCGTTTTAGAAACCTTTCCCCATCACACGGTGTACCATCTTCTGGGTTTCTCATGCATGTTTTCGATGTAGGAAGATGCCCTTGAAGCTGGAGATTTGGGACCCATGCGATGGGTACCACGCAGTATTACTTTAAAGGGTCTGCGTTTGCTCACCCAACCTCACCAAACCTCTCAGCCCCAAGAGTGTCCACCCTTATGTCTCATCCAGCTGTGGGTCTAGATATGGTCAATCCAGGTTGCATCACAGCCCCTGAACTCATTGTGTAAGAATTTCTATCTCTTTCACTGTCGTTGTTTCATGGGTTTTTCAAAGTAATTTATTTTCATAATGGGGTTTAGCTGCTTTTCACGGCTGTGTTTATGCCGCTTTCCACCCACTTGACACACTAACAGAGAGATATCAATACATAGGTTTTAAGATTATTACTAGTCACATATATTCTTGTGCTGTGAATAGGGCGTGTTGAGTCCAGTTCTATGAGCAAGGAGTAGGTCTTGTCTATTACATATTGGGTTTATGGAACGGTATCTGAGCTAATTTGATACCCTTGTTTTATGTATCACCCCACCTCACCTTTCCCGTTAAGCAGCCATAGTGTGTTTTCTGCATGTGTGACTCTGTTCTGTTTTGTAATTCAGTTCAAGTGTAACGGTTTTTACATTCCCTCCATAAGTGATACCTTATGAGAAGTGTCCTTTTCTGTGTGACTTATTTCACTTAGAATCGTCGTACCTAAATCCACTCATCATGCTGCTACTAACATTATGACATTGATTTCATGGCTGAGTGATATTCCATTGTACATAAGGACCACAACTTCTTTATCCATTTTTCTCTTTCCTGGGATATTTAAGGTGGAATGAAGTGGAGGTCCTTGTCAACAGAGCAGCCCTCAACATTGGGGTGCTTGTGTCTTGCTGATTTTTCATTTTCCCAATTTATACCCCCATGAGTGGAAGTGCCCTATGCTCTCTAAGCTGTGTTTTTCAGATGTTTCAGGACACACCGTGCACTTCTCCAGAGTGGCTGTTGGCAATTTACATCCCGCCCATCAGTGTAGCAAGGCTCCCATTTCTCCATGGCCTGTCCTGCATTTCTGGTTTTGACACTTTTTTCAGCATGGCCCTTTTGACTGATGGGAAGCGAGACTTCTCTGTAGCGCTGATTTGCCTTTCCAGGTTGCTTGGTTGGCCAAAAAGGGCGTATGCGTTTTTTCCTGAATATATTCAGGAAAAAACGCATACGCCCTTTTTGGCCAAGGGCATCATTGTCAACGTTTTGCCGCTTTTCATGTGCTTTAAAGGCGATTCGTATCTACCTCCTGAAATCTGTTTCGTGCAATTCTGCCTTGAATTCAAATCCTCTTCTTTGCCTTCCCTCTATATATTTGTGGACGAGAGTCATCATTTATAACTCTGCAGGTTTGTGAATTGCAGTGCCCTGAACCTCCATTTTACAACTCGCTTTTTTGGGAGCTGGCCGCAAAAGCGCAGGATGGCTTCAGGCCCTGTTCTGGTTCCGGGGGGCAGGCTGAGCCTGTGGTTAATTCTTCTTCCTGATGGGAAAATAGAGTGACCTGTGCCTGTCCCAACACCAAGAGCTAGTCTCTCGTTGGTTCCCCGTCTTCCCGTTCATCCTCAGGACAAATTGCAACCTGTACAGAACAGGAGGTTAAAGGTGCTGATGCTCCAAGTAGGGAGATTGCTAGTAAAGTGGCTGGAATGGCGAACCCGGGCACAAGGAGATGAGAAATGAGGTGCGTTTTAGAAACCTTTCCCCATCACACGGTGTACCATCTTCTGGGTTTCTCATGCATGTTTTCGATGTAGGAAGATGCCCTTGAAGCTGGAGATTTGGGACCCATGCGATGGGTACCACGCAGTATTACTTTAAAGGGTCTGCGTTTGCTCACCCAACCTCACCAAACCTCTCAGCCCCAAGAGTGTCCACCCTTATGTCTCATCCAGCTGTGGGTCTAGATATGGTCAATCCAGGTTGCATCACAGCCCCTGAACTCATTGTGTAAGAATTTCTATCTCTTTCACTGTCGTTGTTTCATGGGTTTTTCAAAGTAATTTATTTTCATAATGGGGTTTAGCTGCTTTTCACGGCTGTGTTTATGCCGCTTTCCACCCACTTGACACACTAACAGAGAGATATCAATACATAGGCTTTAAGATTATTACTAGTCAGATATATTCTTGTGCGGTGAATAGGGCGTGTTGAGTCCAGTTCTCTGAGCAAGGAGTAGGTCTTGTCTACTACATATTGGGTTTATGGAACGGTATCTGAGCTAATTTGATACCCTTGTTTTATGTATCACCCCACCTCACCTTTCCCGTTAAGCAGCCATAGTGTGTTTTCTGCATGTGTGACTCTGTTCTGTTTTGTAATTCAGTTCAAGTGTAACGGTTTTTACATTCCCTCTATCAGTGATACCTTATGAGAAGTGTCCTTTTCTGTGTGACTTATTTCACTTAGAATCGTCGTACCTAAATCCACTCATCATGCTGCTACTAACCTTATGACATTGATTTCATGGCTGAGTGATATTCCATTGTACATAAGGACCACAACTTCTTTATCCATTTTTCTCTTTCCTGGGATATTTAAGGTGGAATGAAGTGGAGGTCCTTGTCAACAGAGCAGCCCTCAACTTTGGGGTGCTTGTGTCTTGCTGATTTTTCATTTTCCCAATTTATACCCCCATGAGTGGAAATGCCCTATGCTCTCTAAGCTGTGTTTTTCAGATGTTTCAGGACACACCGTGCACTTCTCCAGAGTGGCTGTTGGCAATTTACATCCCGCCCATCAGTGTAGCAAGGCTCCCATTTCTCCATGGCCTGTCCTGCATTTCTGGTTTTTCACACTTTTTTCAGCATGGCCCTTTTGACCGATGGGAAGCGAGACTTCTCTGTAGCGCTGATTTGCCTTTCCAGGTTGCTTGGTTGGCCAAAAAGGGCGTATGCGTTTTTTCCTGAATATATTCAGGAAAAAACGCATACGCCCTTTTTGGCCAAGGGCATCATTGTCAACGTTTTGCCGCTTTTCATGTGCTTTAAGGGCGATTCGTATCTACCTCCTGAAATCTGTTTCGTGCAATTCTGCCTTGATTTCAAATCCTCTTCTTTGCCTTCCCTCAATATATTTGTGGACGAGAGTTATCATTTATAACTCTGCAGGTTTGTGAATTGCAGTGCCCTGAACCTCCATTTTACAACTCGCTTTTTTGGGAGCTGGCCGCAAAAGCGCAGGATGGCTTCAGGCCCTGTTCTGGTTCCGGGGGGCAGGCTGAGCCTGTGGTTAATTCTTCTTCCTGATGGGAAAATAGAGTGACCTGTGCCTGTCCCAACACCAAGAGCTAGTCTCTCGTTGGTTCCCCGTCTTCCCGTTCATCCTCAGGACAAATTGCAACCTGTACGGAACAGGAGGTTAAAGGTGCTGATGCTCCAAGTAGGGAGACTGCTAGTAAAGTGGCTGGAATGGCGAACCCGGGCACAAGGAGATGAGAAATGAGGTGCGTTTTAGAAACCTTTCCCCATCACACGGTGTACCATCTTCTGGGTTTCTCATGCATGTTTTCGATGTAGGAAGATGCCCTTGAAGCTGGAGATTTGGGACCCATGCGATGGGTACCACGCAGTATTACTTTAAAGGGTCTGCGTTTGCTCACCCAACCTCACCAAACCTCTCAGCCCCAAGAGTGTCCACCCTTATGTCTCATCCAGCTGTGGGTCTAGATATGGTCAATCCAGGTTGCATCACAGCCCCTGAACTCATTGTGTAAGAATTTCTATCTCTTTCACTGTCGTTGTTTCATGGGTTTTTCAAAGTAATTTATTTTCATAATGGGGTTTAGCTGCTTTTCACGGCTGTGTTTATGCCGCTTTCCACCCACTTGACACACTAACAGAGAGATATCAATACATAGGCTTTAAGATTATTACTAGTCAGATATATTCTTGTGCGGTGAATAGGGCGTGTTGAGCCCAGTTCTCTGAGCAAGGAGTAGGTCTTGTCTACTACATATTGGGTTTATGGAACGGTATCTGAGCTAATTTGATACCCTTGTTTTATGTATCACCCCACCTCACCTTTCCCGTTAAGCAGCCATAGTGTGTTTTCTGCATGTGTGACTCTGTTCTGTTTTGTAATTCAGTTCAAGTGTAACGGTTTTTACATTCCCTCTATCAGTGATACCTTATGAGAAGTGTCCTTTTCTGTGTGACTTATTTCACTTAGAATCGTCGTACCTAAATCCACTCATCATGCTGCTACTAACATTATGACATTGATTTCATGGCTGAGTGATATTCCATTGTACATAAGGACCACAACTTCTTTATCCATTTTTCTCTTTCCTGGGATATTGAAGGTGGAATGAAGTGGAGGTCCTTGTCAACAGAGCAGCCCTCAACTTTGGGGTGCTTGTGTCTTGCTGATTTTTCATTTTCCCAATTTATACCCCCATGAGTGGAAGTGCCCTATGCCCTCTAAGCTGTGTTTTTCAGATGTTTCAGGACACACCGTACACTTCTCCAGAGTGGCTGTTGGCAATTTACATCCCGCCCATCAGTGTAGCAAGGCTCCCATTTCTCCATGGCCTGTCCTGCATTTCTGGTTTTGACACTTTTTTCAGCATGGCCCTTTTGACCGATGGGAAGCGAGACTTCTCTGTAGCGCTGATTTGCCTTTCCAGGTTGCTTGGTTGGCCAAAAAGGGCGTATGCGTTTTTTCCTGAATATATTCAGGAAAAAACGCATACGCCCTTTTTGGCCAAGGGCCTCATTGTCAACGTTTTGCCGCTTTTCATGTGCTTTAAAGGCGATTCGTATCTACCTCCTGAAATCTGTTTCGTGCAATTCTGCCTTGATTTCAAATCCTCTTCTTTGCCTTCCCTCAATATATTTGTGGACGAGAGTTATCATTTATAACTCTGCAGGTTTGTGAATTGCAGTGCCCTGAACCTCCATTTTACACCTCGCTTTTTTGGGAGCTGGCCGCAAAAGCGCAGGATGGCTTCAGGCCCTGTTGTGGTTCCGGGGGGCAGGCTGAGCCTGTGGTTAATTCTTCTTCCTGATGGGAAAATAGAGTGACCTGTGCCTGTCCTGACACCAAGAGCAAGTCTCTCGTTGGTTCCCCGTCTTCCCGTTCATCCTCAGGACAAATTGCAACCTGTACGGAACAGGAGGTTAAAGGTGCTGATGCTCCAAGTAGGGAGATTGCTAGTAATGCGGCTGGAATGGCGAACCCGGGCACAAGGAGATGAGAAATGAGGTGCGTTTTAGAAACCTTTCCCCATCACACGGTGTACCATCTTCTGGGTTTCTCATGCATGTTTTCGATGTAGGAAGATGCCCTTGAAGCTGGAGATTTGGGACCCATGCGATGGGTACCACGCAGTATTACTTTAAAGGGTCTGCGTTTGCTCACCCAACCTCACCAAACCTCTCAGCCCCAAGAGTGTCCACCCTTATGTCTCATCCAGCTGTGGGTCTAGATATGGTCAATCCAGGTTGCATCACAGCCCCTGAACTCATTGTGTAAGAATTTCTATCTCTTTCACTGTCGTTGTTTCATGGGTTTTTCAAAGTAATTTATTTTCATAATGGGGTTTAGCTGCTTTTCACGGCTGTGTTTATGCCGCTTTCCACCCACTTGACACACTAACAGAGAGATATCAATACATAGGTTTTAAGATTATTACTAGTCACATATATTCTTGTGCTCTGAATAGGGCGTGTTGAGTCCAGTTCTATGAGCAAGGAGTAGGTCTTGTCTATTACATATTGGGTTTATGGAACGGTATCTGAGCTAATTTGATACCCTTGTTTTATGTATCACCCCACCTCACCTTTCCCGTTAAGCAGCCATAGTGTGTTTTCTGCATGTGTGACTCTGTTCTGTTTTGTAATTCAGTTCAAGTGTAACGGTTTTTACATTCCCTCCATAAGTGATACCTTATGAGAAGTGTCCTTTTCTGTGTGACTTATTTCACTTAGAATCGTCGTACCTAAATCCACTCATCATGCTGCTACTAACATTATGACATTGATTTCATGGCTGAGTGATATTCCATTGTACATAAGGACCACAACTTCTTTATCCATTTTTCTCTTTCCTGGGATATTTAAGGTGGAATGAAGTGGAGGTCCTTGTCAACAGAGCAGCCCTCAACATTGGGGTGCTTGTGTCTTGCTGATTTTTCATTTTCCCAATTTATACCCCCATGAGTGGAAGTGCCCTATGCTCTCTAAGCTGTGTTTTTCAGATGTTTCAGGACACACCGTGCACTTCTCCAGAGTGGCTGTTGGCAATTTACATCCCGCCCATCAGTGTAGCAAGGCTCCCATTTCTCCATGGCCTGTCCTGCATTTCTGGTTTTGACACTTTTTTCAGCATGGCCCTTTTGACTGATGGGAAGCGAGACTTCTCTGTAGCGCTGATTTGCCTTTCCAGGTTGCTTGGTTGGCCAAAAAGGGCGTATGCGTTTTTTCCTGAATATATTCAGGAAAAAACGCATACGCCCTTTTTGGCCAAGGGCATCATTGTCAACGTTTTGCCGCTTTTCATGTGCTTTAAAGGCGATTCGTATCTACCTCCTGAAATCTGTTTCGTGCAATTCTGCCTTGAATTCAAATCCTCTTCTTTGCCTTCCCTCTATATATTTGTGGACGAGAGTCATCATTTATAACTCTGCAGGTTTGTGAATTGCAGTGCCCTGAACCTCCATTTTACAACTCGCTTTTTTGGGAGCTGGCCGCAAAAGCGCAGGATGGCTTCAGGCCCTGTTCTGGTTCCGGGGGGCAGGCTGAGCCTGTGGTTAATTCTTCTTCCTGATGGGAAAATAGAGTGACCTGTGCCTGTCCCAACACCAAGAGCTAGTCTCTCGTTGGTTCCCCGTCTTCCCGTTCATCCTCAGGACAAATTGCAACCTGTACAGAACAGGAGGTTAAAGGTGCTGATGCTCCAAGTAGGGAGATTGCTAGTAAAGTGGCTGGAATGGCGAACCCGGGCACAAGGAGATGAGAAATGAGGTGCGTTTTAGAAACCTTTCCCCATCACACGGTGTACCATCTTCTGGGTTTCTCATGCATGTTTTCGATGTAGGAAGATGCCCTTGAAGCTGGAGATTTGGGACCCATGCGATGGGTACCACGCAGTATTACTTTAAAGGGTCTGCGTTTGCTCACCCAACCTCACCAAACCTCTCAGCCCCAAGAGTGTCCACCCTTATGTCTCATCCAGCTGTGGGTCTAGATATGGTCAATCCAGGTTGCATCACAGCCCCTGAACTCATTGTGTAAGAATTTCTATCTCTTTCACTGTCGTTGTTTCATGGGTTTTTCAAAGTAATTTATTTTCATAATGGGGTTTAGCTGCTTTTCACGGCTGTGTTTATGCCGCTTTCCACCCACTTGACACACTAACAGAGAGATATCAATACATAGGCTTTAAGATTATTACTAGTCAGATATATTCTTGTGCGGTGAATAGGGCGTGTTGAGTCCAGTTCTCTGAGCAAGGAGTAGGTCTTGTCTACTACATATTGGGTTTATGGAACGGTATCTGAGCTAATTTGATACCCTTGTTTTATGTATCACCCCACCTCACCTTTCCCGTTAAGCAGCCATAGTGTGTTTTCTGCATGTGTGACTCTGTTCTGTTTTGTAATTCAGTTCAAGTGTAACGGTTTTTACATTCCCTCTATCAGTGATACCTTATGAGAAGTGTCCTTTTCTGTGTGACTTATTTCACTTAGAATCGTCGTACCTAAATCCACTCATCATGCTGCTACTAACCTTATGACATTGATTTCATGGCTGAGTGATATTCCATTGTACATAAGGACCACAACTTCTTTATCCATTTTTCTCTTTCCTGGGATATTTAAGGTGGAATGAAGTGGAGGTCCTTGTCAACAGAGCAGCCCTCAACTTTGGGGTGCTTGTGTCTTGCTGATTTTTCATTTTCCCAATTTATACCCCCATGAGTGGAAATGCCCTATGCTCTCTAAGCTGTGTTTTTCAGATGTTTCAGGACACACCGTGCACTTCTCCAGAGTGGCTGTTGGCAATTTACATCCCGCCCATCAGTGTAGCAAGGCTCCCATTTCTCCATGGCCTGTCCTGCATTTCTGGTTTTTCACACTTTTTTCAGCATGGCCCTTTTGACCGATGGGAAGCGAGACTTCTCTGTAGCGCTGATTTGCCTTTCCAGGTTGCTTGGTTGGCCAAAAAGGGCGTATGCGTTTTTTCCTGAATATATTCAGGAAAAAACGCATACGCCCTTTTTGGCCAAGGGCATCATTGTCAACGTTTTGCCGCTTTTCATGTGCTTTAAGGGCGATTCGTATCTACCTCCTGAAATCTGTTTCGTGCAATTCTGCCTTGATTTCAAATCCTCTTCTTTGCCTTCCCTCAATATATTTGTGGACGAGAGTTATCATTTATAACTCTGCAGGTTTGTGAATTGCAGTGCCCTGAACCTCCATTTTACAACTCGCTTTTTTGGGAGCTGGCCGCAAAAGCGCAGGATGGCTTCAGGCCCTGTTCTGGTTCCGGGGGGCAGGCTGAGCCTGTGGTTAATTCTTCTTCCTGATGGGAAAATAGAGTGACCTGTGCCTGTCCCAACACCAAGAGCTAGTCTCTCGTTGGTTCCCCGTCTTCCCGTTCATCCTCAGGACAAATTGCAACCTGTACGGAACAGGAGGTTAAAGGTGCTGATGCTCCAAGTAGGGAGATTGCTAGTAAAGTGGCTGGAATGGCGAACCCGGGCACAAGGAGATGAGAAATGAGGTGCGTTTTAGAAACCTTTCCCCATCACACGGTGTACCATCTTCTGGGTTTCTCATGCATGTTTTCGATGTAGGAAGATGCCCTTGAAGCTGGAGATTTGGGACCCATGCGATGGGTACCACGCAGTATTACTTTAAAGGGTCTGCGTTTGCTCACCCAACCTCACCAAACCTCTCAGCCCCAAGAGTGTCCACCCTTATGTCTCATCCAGCTGTGGGTCTAGATATGGTCAATCCAGGTTGCATCACAGCCCCTGAACTCATTGTGTAAGAATTTCTATCTCTTTCACTGTCGTTGTTTCATGGGTTTTTCAAAGTAATTTATTTTCATAATGGGGTTTAGCTGCTTTTCACGGCTGTGTTTATGCCGCTTTCCACCCACTTGACACACTAACAGAGAGATATCAATACATAGGCTTTAAGATTATTACTAGTCAGATATATTCTTGTGCGGTGAATAGGGCGTGTTGAGCCCAGTTCTCTGAGCAAGGAGTAGGTCTTGTCTACTACATATTGGGTTTATGGAACGGTATCTGAGCTAATTTGATACCCTTGTTTTATGTATCACCCCACCTCACCTTTCCCGTTAAGCAGCCATAGTGTGTTTTCTGCATGTGTGACTCTGTTCTGTTTTGTAATTCAGTTCAAGTGTAACGGTTTTTACATTCCCTCTATCAGTGATACCTTATGAGAAGTGTCCTTTTCTGTGTGACTTATTTCACTTAGAATCGTCGTACCTAAATCCACTCATCATGCTGCTACTAACATTATGACATTGATTTCATGGCTGAGTGATATTCCATTGTACATAAGGACCACAACTTCTTTATCCATTTTTCTCTTTCCTGGGATATTGAAGGTGGAATGAAGTGGAGGTCCTTGTCAACAGAGCAGCCCTCAACTTTGGGGTGCTTGTGTCTTGCTGATTTTTCATTTTCCCAATTTATACCCCCATGAGTGGAAGTGCCCTATGCTCTCTAAGCTGTGTTTTTCAGATGTTTCAGGACACACCGTACACTTCTCCAGAGTGGCTGTTGGCAATTTACATCCCGCCCATCAGTGTAGCAAGGCTCCCATTTCTCCATGGCCTGTCCTGCATTTCTGGTTTTGACACTTTTTTCAGCATGGCCCTTTTGACCGATGGGAAGCGAGACTTCTCTGTAGCGCTGATTTGCCTTTCCAGGTTGCTTGGTTGGCCAAAAAGGGCGTATGCGTTTTTTCCTGAATATATTCAGGAAAAAACGCATACGCCCTTTTTGTCCAAGGGCATCATTGTCAACGTTTTGCCGCTTTTCATGTGCTTTAAAGGCGATTCGTATCTACCTCCTGAAATCTGTTTCGTGCAATTCTGCCTTGATTTCAAATCCTCTTCTTTGCCTTCCCTCAATATATTTGTGGACGAGAGTTATCATTTATAACTCTGCAGGTTTGTGAATTGCAGTGCCCTGAACCTCCATTTTACAACTCGCTTTTTTGGGAGCTGGCCGCAAAAGCTCAGGATGGCTTCAGGCCCTGTTCTGGTTCCGGGGGGCAGGCTGAGCCTGTGGTTAATTCTTCTTCCTGATGGGAAAATAGAGTGACCTGTGCCTGTCCCGACACCAAGAGCTAGTCTCTCGTTGGTTCCCCGTCTTCCCGTTCATCCTCAGGACAAATTGCAACCTGTACGGAACAGGAGGTTAAAGGTGCTGATGCTCCAAGTAGGGAGATTGCTAGTAAAGTGGCTGGAATGGCGAACCCGGGCACAAGGAGATGAGAAATGAGGTGCGTTTTAGAAACCTTTCCCCATCACACGGTGTACCATCTTCTGGGTTTCTCATGCATGTTTTCGATGTAGGAAGATGCCCTTGAAGCTGGAGATTTGGGACCCATGCGATGGGTACCACGCAGTATTACTTTAAAGGGTCTGCATTTGCTCACCCAACCTCACCAAACCTCTCAGCCCCAAGAGTGTCCACCCTTATGTCTCATCCAGCTGTGGGTCTAGATATGGTCAATCCAGGTTGCATCACAGCCCCTGAACTCATTGTGTAAGAATTTCTATCTCTTTCACTGTCGTTGTTTCATGGGTTTTTCAAAGTAATTTATTTTCATAATGGGGTTTAGCTGCTTTTCACGGCTGTGTTTATGCCGCTTTCCACCCACTTGACACACTAACAGAGAGATATCAATACATAGGCTTTAAGATTATTACTAGTCAGATATATTCTTGTGCGGTGAATAGGGCGTGTTGAGTCCAGTTCTCTGAGCAAGGAGTAGGTCTTGTCTACTACATATTGGGTTTATGGAACGGTATCTGAGCTAATTTGATACCCTTGTTTTATGTATCACCCCACCTCACCTTTCCCGTTAAGCAGCCATAGTGTGTTTTCGGCATGTGTGACTCTGTTCTGTTTTGTAATTCAGTTCAAGTGTAACGGTTTTTACATTCCCTCTATCAGTGATACCTTATGAGAAGTGTCCTTTTCTGTGTGACTTATTTCACTTAGAATCGTCGTACCTAAATCCACTCATCATGCTGCTACTAACATTATGACATTGATTTCATGGCTGAGTGATATTCCATTGTACATAAGGACCACAACTTCTTTATCCATTTTTCTCTTTCCTGGGATATTTAAGGTGGAATGAAGTGGAGGTCCTTGTCAACAGAGCAGCCCTCAACTTTGGGGTGCTTGTGTCTTGCTGATTTTTCATTTTCCCAATTTATACCCCCATGAGTGGAAGTGCCCTATGCCCTCTAAGCTGTGTTTTTCAGATGTTTCAGGACACACCGTACACTTCTCCAGAGTGGCTGTTGGCAATTTACATCCCGCCCATCAGTGTAGCAAGGCTCCCATTTCTCCATGGCCTGTCCTGCATTTCTGGTTTTGACACTTTTTTCAGCATGGCCCTTTTGACCGATGGGAAGCGAGACTTCTCTGTAGCGCTGATTTGCCTTTCCAGGTTGCTTGGTTGGCCAAAAAGGGCGTATGCGTTTTTTCCTGAATATATTCAGGAAAAAACGCATACGCCCTTTTTGGCCAAGGGCCTCATTGTCAACGTTTTGCCGCTTTTCATGTGCTTTAAAGGCGATTCGTATCTACCTCCTGAAATCTGTTTCGTGCAATTCTGCCTTGATTTCAAATCCTCTTCTTTGCCTTCCCTCAATATATTTGTGGACGAGAGTTATCATTTATAACTCTGCAGGTTTGTGAATTGCAGTGCCCTGAACCTCCATTTTACACCTCGCTTTTTTGGGAGCTGGCCGCAAAAGCGCAGGATGGCTTCAGGCCCTGTTGTGGTTCCGGGGGGCAGGCTGAGCCTGTGGTTAATTCTTCTTCCTGATGGGAAAATAGAGTGACCTGTGCCTGTCCTGACACCAAGAGCAAGTCTCTCGTTGGTTCCCCGTCTTCCCGTTCATCCTCAGGACAAATTGCAACCTGTACGGAACAGGAGGTTAAAGGTGCTGATGCTCCAAGTAGGGAGATTGCTAGTAATGCGGCTGGAATGGCGAACCCGGGCACAAGGAGATGAGAAATGAGGTGCGTTTTAGAAACCTTTCCCCATCACACGGTGTACCATCTTCTGGGTTTCTCATGCATGTTTTCGATGTAGGAAGATGCCCTTGAAGCTGGAGATTTGGGACCCATGCGATGGGTACCACGCAGTATTACTTTAAAGGGTCTGCGTTTGCTCACCCAACCTCACCAAACCTCTCAGCCCCAAGAGTGTCCACCCTTATGTCTCATCCAGCTGTGGGTCTAGATATGGTCAATCCAGGTTGCATCACAGCCCCTGAACTCATTGTGTAAGAATTTCTATCTCTTTCACTGTCGTTGTTTCATGGGTTTTTCAAAGTAATTTATTTTCATAATGGGGTTTAGCTGCTTTTCACGGCTGTGTTTATGCCGCTTTCCACCCACTTGACACACTAACAGAGAGATATCAATACATAGGTTTTAAGATTATTACTAGTCACATATATTCTTGTGCTCTGAATAGGGCGTGTTGAGTCCAGTTCTATGAGCAAGGAGTAGGTCTTGTCTATTACATATTGGGTTTATGGAACGGTATCTGAGCTAATTTGATACCCTTGTTTTATGTATCACCCCACCTCACCTTTCCCGTTAAGCAGCCATAGTGTGTTTTCTGCATGTGTGACTCTGTTCTGTTTTGTAATTCAGTTCAAGTGTAACGGTTTTTACATTCCCTCCATAAGTGATACCTTATGAGAAGTGTCCTTTTCTGTGTGACTTATTTCACTTAGAATCGTCGTACCTAAATCCACTCATCATGCTGCTACTAACATTATGACATTGATTTCATGGCTGAGTGATATTCCATTGTACATAAGGACCACAACTTCTTTATCCATTTTTCTCTTTCCTGGGATATTTAAGGTGGAATGAAGTGGAGGTCCTTGTCAACAGAGCAGCCCTCAACATTGGGGTGCTTGTGTCTTGCTGATTTTTCATTTTCCCAATTTATACCCCCATGAGTGGAAGTGCCCTATGCTCTCTAAGCTGTGTTTTTCAGATGTTTCAGGACACACCGTGCACTTCTCCAGAGTGGCTGTTGGCAATTTACATCCCGCCCATCAGTGTAGCAAGGCTCCCATTTCTCCATGGCCTGTCCTGCATTTCTGGTTTTGACACTTTTTTCAGCATGGCCCTTTTGACTGATGGGAAGCGAGACTTCTCTGTAGCGCTGATTTGCCTTTCCAGGTTGCTTGGTTGGCCAAAAAGGGCGTATGCGTTTTTTCCTGAATATATTCAGGAAAAAACGCATACGCCCTTTTTGGCCAAGGGCATCATTGTCAACGTTTTGCCGCTTTTCATGTGCTTTAAAGGCGATTCGTATCTACCTCCTGAAATCTGTTTCGTGCAATTCTGCCTTGAATTCAAATCCTCTTCTTTGCCTTCCCTCTATATATTTGTGGACGAGAGTCATCATTTATAACTCTGCAGGTTTGTGAATTGCAGTGCCCTGAACCTCCATTTTACAACTCGCTTTTTTGGGAGCTGGCCGCAAAAGCGCAGGATGGCTTCAGGCCCTGTTCTGGTTCCGGGGGGCAGGCTGAGCCTGTGGTTAATTCTTCTTCCTGATGGGAAAATAGAGTGACCTGTGCCTGTCCCAACACCAAGAGCTAGTCTCTCGTTGGTTCCCCGTCTTCCCGTTCATCCTCAGGACAAATTGCAACCTGTACAGAACAGGAGGTTAAAGGTGCTGATGCTCCAAGTAGGGAGATTGCTAGTAAAGTGGCTGGAATGGCGAACCCGGGCACAAGGAGATGAGAAATGAGGTGCGTTTTAGAAACCTTTCCCCATCACACGGTGTACCATCTTCTGGGTTTCTCA
Source organism: Balaenoptera borealis (assembly GCF_965194805.1). NCBI lineage: Eukaryota > Metazoa > Chordata > Mammalia > Artiodactyla > Balaenopteridae > Balaenoptera > Balaenoptera borealis. Next base: position 773,024 of record NW_028124001.1, on the reverse strand, counting down.
TGCATGTTTTCGATGTAGGAAGATGCCCTTGAAGCTGGAGATTTGGGACCCATGCGATGGGTACCACGCAGTATTACTTTAAAGGGTCTGCGTTTGCTCACCCAACCTCACCAAACCTCTCAGCCCCAAGAGTGTCCACCCTTATGTCTCATCCAGCTGTGGGTCTAGATATGGTCAATCCAGGTTGCATCACAGCCCCTGAACTCATTGTGTAAGAATTTCTATCTCTTTCACTGTCGTTGTTTCATGGGTTTTTCAAAGTAATTTATTTTCATAATGGGGTTTAGCTGCTTTTCACGGCTGTGTTTATGCCGCTTTCCACCCACTTGACACACTAACAGAGAGATATCAATACATAGGCTTTAAGATTATTACTAGTCAGATATATTCTTGTGCGGTGAATAGGGCGTGTTGAGTCCAGTTCTCTGAGCAAGGAGTAGGTCTTGTCTACTACATATTGGGTTTATGGAACGGTATCTGAGCTAATTTGATACCCTTGTTTTATGTATCACCCCACCTCACCTTTCCCGTTAAGCAGCCATAGTGTGTTTTCTGCATGTGTGACTCTGTTCTGTTTTGTAATTCAGTTCAAGTGTAACGGTTTTTACATTCCCTCTATCAGTGATACCTTATGAGAAGTGTCCTTTTCTGTGTGACTTATTTCACTTAGAATCGTCGTACCTAAATCCACTCATCATGCTGCTACTAACCTTATGACATTGATTTCATGGCTGAGTGATATTCCATTGTACATAAGGACCACAACTTCTTTATCCATTTTTCTCTTTCCTGGGATATTTAAGGTGGAATGAAGTGGAGGTCCTTGTCAACAGAGCAGCCCTCAACTTTGGGGTGCTTGTGTCTTGCTGATTTTTCATTTTCCCAATTTATACCCCCATGAGTGGAAATGCCCTATGCTCTCTAAGCTGTGTTTTTCAGATGTTTCAGGACACACCGTGCACTTCTCCAGAGTGGCTGTTGGCAATTTACATCCCGCCCATCAGTGTAGCAAGGCTCCCATTTCTCCATGGCCTGTCCTGCATTTCTGGTTTTTCACACTTTTTTCAGCATGGCCCTTTTGACCGATGGGAAGCGAGACTTCTCTGTAGCGCTGATTTGCCTTTCCAGGTTGCTTGGTTGGCCAAAAAGGGCGTATGCGTTTTTTCCTGAATATATTCAGGAAAAAACGCATACGCCCTTTTTGGCCAAGGGCATCATTGTCAACGTTTTGCCGCTTTTCATGTGCTTTAAGGGCGATTCGTATCTACCTCCTGAAATCTGTTTCGTGCAATTCTGCCTTGATTTCAAATCCTCTTCTTTGCCTTCCCTCAATATATTTGTGGACGAGAGTTATCATTTATAACTCTGCAGGTTTGTGAATTGCAGTGCCCTGAACCTCCATTTTACAACTCGCTTTTTTGGGAGCTGGCCGCAAAAGCGCAGGATGGCTTCAGGCCCTGTTCTGGTTCCGGGGGGCAGGCTGAGCCTGTGGTTAATTCTTCTTCCTGATGGGAAAATAGAGTGACCTGTGCCTGTCCCAACACCAAGAGCTAGTCTCTCGTTGGTTCCCCGTCTTCCCGTTCATCCTCAGGACAAATTGCAACCTGTACGGAACAGGAGGTTAAAGGTGCTGATGCTCCAAGTAGGGAGATTGCTAGTAAAGTGGCTGGAATGGCGAACCCGGGCACAAGGAGATGAGAAATGAGGTGCGTTTTAGAAACCTTTCCCCATCACACGGTGTACCATCTTCTGGGTTTCTCATGCATGTTTTCGATGTAGGAAGATGCCCTTGAAGCTGGAGATTTGGGACCCATGCGATGGGTACCACGCAGTATTACTTTAAAGGGTCTGCGTTTGCTCACCCAACCTCACCAAACCTCTCAGCCCCAAGAGTGTCCACCCTTATGTCTCATCCAGCTGTGGGTCTAGATATGGTCAATCCAGGTTGCATCACAGCCCCTGAACTCATTGTGTAAGAATTTCTATCTCTTTCACTGTCGTTGTTTCATGGGTTTTTCAAAGTAATTTATTTTCATAATGGGGTTTAGCTGCTTTTCACGGCTGTGTTTATGCCGCTTTCCACCCACTTGACACACTAACAGAGAGATATCAATACATAGGCTTTAAGATTATTACTAGTCAGATATATTCTTGTGCGGTGAATAGGGCGTGTTGAGCCCAGTTCTCTGAGCAAGGAGTAGGTCTTGTCTACTACATATTGGGTTTATGGAACGGTATCTGAGCTAATTTGATACCCTTGTTTTATGTATCACCCCACCTCACCTTTCCCGTTAAGCAGCCATAGTGTGTTTTCTGCATGTGTGACTCTGTTCTGTTTTGTAATTCAGTTCAAGTGTAACGGTTTTTACATTCCCTCTATCAGTGATACCTTATGAGAAGTGTCCTTTTCTGTGTGACTTATTTCACTTAGAATCGTCGTACCTAAATCCACTCATCATGCTGCTACTAACATTATGACATTGATTTCATGGCTGAGTGATATTCCATTGTACATAAGGACCACAACTTCTTTATCCATTTTTCTCTTTCCTGGGATATTGAAGGTGGAATGAAGTGGAGGTCCTTGTCAACAGAGCAGCCCTCAACTTTGGGGTGCTTGTGTCTTGCTGATTTTTCATTTTCCCAATTTATACCCCCATGAGTGGAAGTGCCCTATGCTCTCTAAGCTGTGTTTTTCAGATGTTTCAGGACACACCGTACACTTCTCCAGAGTGGCTGTTGGCAATTTACATCCCGCCCATCAGTGTAGCAAGGCTCCCATTTCTCCATGGCCTGTCCTGCATTTCTGGTTTTGACACTTTTTTCAGCATGGCCCTTTTGACCGATGGGAAGCGAGACTTCTCTGTAGCGCTGATTTGCCTTTCCAGGTTGCTTGGTTGGCCAAAAAGGGCGTATGCGTTTTTTCCTGAATATATTCAGGAAAAAACGCATACGCCCTTTTTGTCCAAGGGCATCATTGTCAACGTTTTGCCGCTTTTCATGTGCTTTAAAGGCGATTCGTATCTACCTCCTGAAATCTGTTTCGTGCAATTCTGCCTTGATTTCAAATCCTCTTCTTTGCCTTCCCTCAATATATTTGTGGACGAGAGTTATCATTTATAACTCTGCAGGTTTGTGAATTGCAGTGCCCTGAACCTCCATTTTACAACTCGCTTTTTTGGGAGCTGGCCGCAAAAGCTCAGGATGGCTTCAGGCCCTGTTCTGGTTCCGGGGGGCAGGCTGAGCCTGTGGTTAATTCTTCTTCCTGATGGGAAAATAGAGTGACCTGTGCCTGTCCCGACACCAAGAGCTAGTCTCTCGTTGGTTCCCCGTCTTCCCGTTCATCCTCAGGACAAATTGCAACCTGTACGGAACAGGAGGTTAAAGGTGCTGATGCTCCAAGTAGGGAGATTGCTAGTAAAGTGGCTGGAATGGCGAACCCGGGCACAAGGAGATGAGAAATGAGGTGCGTTTTAGAAACCTTTCCCCATCACACGGTGTACCATCTTCTGGGTTTCTCATGCATGTTTTCGATGTAGGAAGATGCCCTTGAAGCTGGAGATTTGGGACCCATGCGATGGGTACCACGCAGTATTACTTTAAAGGGTCTGCATTTGCTCACCCAACCTCACCAAACCTCTCAGCCCCAAGAGTGTCCACCCTTATGTCTCATCCAGCTGTGGGTCTAGATATGGTCAATCCAGGTTGCATCACAGCCCCTGAACTCATTGTGTAAGAATTTCTATCTCTTTCACTGTCGTTGTTTCATGGGTTTTTCAAAGTAATTTATTTTCATAATGGGGTTTAGCTGCTTTTCACGGCTGTGTTTATGCCGCTTTCCACCCACTTGACACACTAACAGAGAGATATCAATACATAGGCTTTAAGATTATTACTAGTCAGATATATTCTTGTGCGGTGAATAGGGCGTGTTGAGTCCAGTTCTCTGAGCAAGGAGTAGGTCTTGTCTACTACATATTGGGTTTATGGAACGGTATCTGAGCTAATTTGATACCCTTGTTTTATGTATCACCCCACCTCACCTTTCCCGTTAAGCAGCCATAGTGTGTTTTCGGCATGTGTGACTCTGTTCTGTTTTGTAATTCAGTTCAAGTGTAACGGTTTTTACATTCCCTCTATCAGTGATACCTTATGAGAAGTGTCCTTTTCTGTGTGACTTATTTCACTTAGAATCGTCGTACCTAAATCCACTCATCATGCTGCTACTAACATTATGACATTGATTTCATGGCTGAGTGATATTCCATTGTACATAAGGACCACAACTTCTTTATCCATTTTTCTCTTTCCTGGGATATTTAAGGTGGAATGAAGTGGAGGTCCTTGTCAACAGAGCAGCCCTCAACTTTGGGGTGCTTGTGTCTTGCTGATTTTTCATTTTCCCAATTTATACCCCCATGAGTGGAAGTGCCCTATGCCCTCTAAGCTGTGTTTTTCAGATGTTTCAGGACACACCGTACACTTCTCCAGAGTGGCTGTTGGCAATTTACATCCCGCCCATCAGTGTAGCAAGGCTCCCATTTCTCCATGGCCTGTCCTGCATTTCTGGTTTTGACACTTTTTTCAGCATGGCCCTTTTGACCGATGGGAAGCGAGACTTCTCTGTAGCGCTGATTTGCCTTTCCAGGTTGCTTGGTTGGCCAAAAAGGGCGTATGCGTTTTTTCCTGAATATATTCAGGAAAAAACGCATACGCCCTTTTTGGCCAAGGGCCTCATTGTCAACGTTTTGCCGCTTTTCATGTGCTTTAAAGGCGATTCGTATCTACCTCCTGAAATCTGTTTCGTGCAATTCTGCCTTGATTTCAAATCCTCTTCTTTGCCTTCCCTCAATATATTTGTGGACGAGAGTTATCATTTATAACTCTGCAGGTTTGTGAATTGCAGTGCCCTGAACCTCCATTTTACACCTCGCTTTTTTGGGAGCTGGCCGCAAAAGCGCAGGATGGCTTCAGGCCCTGTTGTGGTTCCGGGGGGCAGGCTGAGCCTGTGGTTAATTCTTCTTCCTGATGGGAAAATAGAGTGACCTGTGCCTGTCCCAACACCAAGAGCTAGTCTCTCGTTGGTTCCCCGTCTTCCCGTTCATCCTCAGGACAAATTGCAACCTGTACAGAACAGGAGGTTAAAGGTGCTGATGCTCCAAGTAGGGAGATTGCTAGTAAAGTGGCTGGAATGGCGAACCCGGGCACAAGGAGATGAGAAATGAGGTGCGTTTTAGAAACCTTTCCCCATCACACGGTGTACCATCTTCTGGGTTTCTCATGCATGTTTTCGATGTAGGAAGATGCCCTTGAAGCTGGAGATTTGGGACCCATGCGATGGGTACCACGCAGTATTACTTTAAAGGGTCTGCGTTTGCTCACCCAACCTCACCAAACCTCTCAGCCCCAAGAGTGTCCACCCTTATGTCTCATCCAGCTGTGGGTCTAGATATGGTCAATCCAGGTTGCATCACAGCCCCTGAACTCATTGTGTAAGAATTTCTATCTCTTTCACTGTCGTTGTTTCATGGGTTTTTCAAAGTAATTTATTTTCATAATGGGGTTTAGCTGCTTTTCACGGCTGTGTTTATGCCGCTTTCCACCCACTTGACACACTAACAGAGAGATATCAATACATAGGCTTTAAGATTATTACTAGTCAGATATATTCTTGTGCGGTGAATAGGGCGTGTTGAGTCCAGTTCTCTGAGCAAGGAGTAGGTCTTGTCTACTACATATTGGGTTTATGGAACGGTATCTGAGCTAATTTGATACCCTTGTTTTATGTATCACCCCACCTCACCTTTCCCGTTAAGCAGCCATAGTGTGTTTTCTGCATGTGTGACTCTGTTCTGTTTTGTAATTCAGTTCAAGTGTAACGGTTTTTACATTCCCTCTATCAGTGATACCTTATGAGAAGTGTCCTTTTCTGTGTGACTTATTTCACTTAGAATCGTCGTACCTAAATCCACTCATCATGCTGCTACTAACCTTATGACATTGATTTCATGGCTGAGTGATATTCCATTGTACATAAGGACCACAACTTCTTTATCCATTTTTCTCTTTCCTGGGATATTTAAGGTGGAATGAAGTGGAGGTCCTTGTCAACAGAGCAGCCCTCAACTTTGGGGTGCTTGTGTCTTGCTGATTTTTCATTTTCCCAATTTATACCCCCATGAGTGGAAATGCCCTATGCTCTCTAAGCTGTGTTTTTCAGATGTTTCAGGACACACCGTGCACTTCTCCAGAGTGGCTGTTGGCAATTTACATCCCGCCCATCAGTGTAGCAAGGCTCCCATTTCTCCATGGCCTGTCGTGCATTTCTGGTTTTTCACACTTTTTTCAGCATGGCCCTTTTGACCGATGGGAAGCGAGACTTCTCTGTAGCGCTGATTTGCCTTTCCAGGTTGCTTGGTTGGCCAAAAAGGGCGTATGCGTTTTTTCCTGAATATATTCAGGAAAAAACGCATACGCCCTTTTTGGCCAAGGGCATCATTGTCAACGTTTTGCCGCTTTTCATGTGCTTTAAGGGCGATTCGTATCTACCTCCTGAAATCTGTTTCGTGCAATTCTGCCTTGATTTCAAATCCTCTTCTTTGCCTTCCCTCAATATATTTGTGGACGAGAGTTATCATTTATAACTCTGCAGGTTTGTGAATTGCAGTGCCCTGAACCTCCATTTTACAACTCGCTTTTTTGGGAGCTGGCCGCAAAAGCGCAGGATGGCTTCAGGCCCTGTTCTGGTTCCGGGGGGCAGGCTGAGCCTGTGGTTAATTCTTCTTCCTGATGGGAAAATAGAGTGACCTGTGCCTGTCCCAACACCAAGAGCTAGTCTCTCGTTGGTTCCCCGTCTTCCCGTTCATCCTCAGGACAAATTGCAACCTGTACGGAACAGGAGGTTAAAGGTGCTGATGCTCCAAGTAGGGAGATTGCTAGTAAAGTGGCTGGAATGGCGAACCCGGGCACAAGGAGATGAGAAATGAGGTGCGTTTTAGAAACCTTTCCCCATCACACGGTGTACCATCTTCTGGGTTTCTCATGCATGTTTTCGATGTAGGAAGATGCCCTTGAAGCTGGAGATTTGGGACCCATGCGATGGGTACCACGCAGTATTACTTTAAAGGGTCTGCGTTTGCTCACCCAACCTCACCAAACCTCTCAGCCCCAAGAGTGTCCACCCTTATGTCTCATCCAGCTGTGGGTCTAGATATGGTCAATCCAGGTTGCATCACAGCCCCTGAACTCATTGTGTAAGAATTTCTATCTCTTTCACTGTCGTTGTTTCATGGGTTTTTCAAAGTAATTTATTTTCATAATGGGGTTTAGCTGCTTTTCACGGCTGTGTTTATGCCGCTTTCCACCCACTTGACACACTAACAGAGAGATATCAATACATAGGCTTTAAGATTATTACTAGTCAGATATATTCTTGTGCGGTGAATAGGGCGTGTTGAGCCCAGTTCTCTGAGCAAGGAGTAGGTCTTGTCTACTACATATTGGGTTTATGGAACGGTATCTGAGCTAATTTGATACCCTTGTTTTATGTATCACCCCACCTCACCTTTCCCGTTAAGCAGCCATAGTGTGTTTTCTGCATGTGTGACTCTGTTCTGTTTTGTAATTCAGTTCAAGTGTAACGGTTTTTACATTCCCTCTATCAGTGATACCTTATGAGAAGTGTCCTTTTCTGTGTGACTTATTTCACTTAGAATCGTCGTACCTAAATCCACTCATCATGCTGCTACTAACATTATGACATTGATTTCATGGCTGAGTGATATTCCATTGTACATAAGGACCACAACTTCTTTATCCATTTTTCTCTTTCCTGGGATATTGAAGGTGGAATGAAGTGGAGGTCCTTGTCAACAGAGCAGCCCTCAACTTTGGGGTGCTTGTGTCTTGCTGATTTTTCATTTTCCCAATTTATACCCCCATGAGTGGAAGTGCCCTATGCTCTCTAAGCTGTGTTTTTCAGATGTTTCAGGACACACCGTACACTTCTCCAGAGTGGCTGTTGGCAATTTACATCCCGCCCATCAGTGTAGCAAGGCTCCCATTTCTCCATGGCCTGTCCTGCATTTCTGGTTTTGACACTTTTTTCAGCATGGCCCTTTTGACCGATGGGAAGCGAGACTTCTCTGTAGCGCTGATTTGCCTTTCCAGGTTGCTTGGTTGGCCAAAAAGGGCGTATGCGTTTTTTCCTGAATATATTCAGGAAAAAACGCATACGCCCTTTTTGGCCAAGGGCATCATTGTCAACGTTTTGCCGCTTTTCATGTGCTTTAAAGGCGATTCGTATCTACCTCCTGAAATCTGTTTCGTGCAATTCTGCCTTGATTTCAAATCCTCTTCTTTGCCTTCCCTCAATATATTTGTGGACGAGAGTTATCATTTATAACTCTGCAGGTTTGTGAATTGCAGTGCCCTGAACCTCCATTTTACAACTCGCTTTTTTGGGAGCTGGCCGCAAAAGCTCAGGATGGCTTCAGGCCCTGTTCTGGTTCCGGGGGGCAGGCTGAGCCTGTGGTTAATTCTTCTTCCTGATGGGAAAATAGAGTGACCTGTGCCTGTCCCGACACCAAGAGCTAGTCTCTCGTTGGTTCCCCGTCTTCCCGTTCATCCTCAGGACAAATTGCAACCTGTACGGAACAGGAGGTTAAAGGTGCTGATGCTCCAAGTAGGGAGATTGCTAGTAAAGTGGCTGGAATGGCGAACCCGGGCACAAGGAGATGAGAAATGAGGTGCGTTTTAGAAACCTTTCCCCATCACACGGTGTACCATCTTCTGGGTTTCTCATGCATGTTTTCGATGTAGGAAGATGCCCTTGAAGCTGGAGATTTGGGACCCATGCGATGGGTACCACGCAGTATTACTTTAAAGGGTCTGCGTTTGCTCACCCAACCTCACCAAACCTCTCAGCCCCAAGAGTGTCCACCCTTATGTCTCATCCAGCTGTGGGTCTAGATATGGTCAATCCAGGTTGCATCACAGCCCCTGAACTCATTGTGTAAGAATTTCTATCTCTTTCACTGTCGTTGTTTCATGGGTTTTTCAAAGTAATTTATTTTCATAATGGGGTTTAGCTGCTTTTCACGGCTGTGTTTATGCCGCTTTCCACCCACTTGACACACTAACAGAGAGATATCAATACATAGGCTTTAAGATTATTACTAGTCAGATATATTCTTGTGCGGTGAATAGGGCGTGTTGAGTCCAGTTCTCTGAGCAAGGAGTAGGTCTTGTCTACTACATATTGGGTTTATGGAACGGTATCTGAGCTAATTTGATACCCTTGTTTTATGTATCACCCCACCTCACCTTTCCCGTTAAGCAGCCATAGTGTGTTTTCTGCATGTGTGACTCTGTTCTGTTTTGTAATTCAGTTCAAGTGTAACGGTTTTTACATTCCCTCTATCAGTGATACCTTATGAGAAGTGTCCTTTTCTGTGTGACTTATTTCACTTAGAATCGTCGTACCTAAATCCACTCATCATGCTGCTACTAACCTTATGACATTGATTTCATGGCTGAGTGATATTCCATTGTACATAAGGACCACAACTTCTTTATCCATTTTTCTCTTTCCTGGGATATTTAAGGTGGAATGAAGTGGAGGTCCTTGTCAACAGAGCAGCCCTCAACTTTGGGGTGCTTGTGTCTTGCTGATTTTTCATTTTCCCAATTTATACCCCCATGAGTGGAAATGCCCTATGCTCTCTAAGCTGTGTTTTTCAGATGTTTCAGGACACACCGTGCACTTCTCCAGAGTGGCTGTTGGCAATTTACATCCCGCCCATCAGTGTAGCAAGGCTCCCATTTCTCCATGGCCTGTCCTGCATTTCTGGTTTTGACACTTTTTTCAGCATGGCCCTTTTGACCGATGGGAAGCGAGACTTCTCTGTAGCGCCGATTTGCCTTTCCAGGTTGCTTGGTTGGCCAAAAAGGGCGTATGCGTTTTTTCCTGAATATATTCAGGAAAAAACGCATACGCCCTTTTTGGCCAAGGGCATCATTGTCAACGTTTTGCCGCTTTTCATGTGCTTTAAAGGCGATTCGTATCTACCTCCTGAAATCTGTTTCGTGCAATTCTGCCTTGAATTCAAATCCTCTTCTTTGCCTTCCCTCTATATATTTGTGGACGAGAGTCATCATTTATAACTCTGCAGGTTTGTGAATTGCAGTGCCCTGAACCTCCATTTTACAACTCGCTTTTTTGGGAGCTGGCCGCAAAAGCGCAGGATGGCTTCAGGCCCTGTTCTGGTTCCGGGGGGCAGGCTGAGCCTGTGGTTAATTCTTCTTCCTGATGGGAAAATAGAGTGACCTGTGCCTGTCCCAACACCAAGAGCTAGTCTCTCGTTGGTTCCCCGTCTTCCCGTTCATCCTCAGGACAAATTGCAACCTGTACAGAACAGGAGGTTAAAGGTGCTGATGCTCCAAGTAGGGAGATTGCTAGTAAAGTGGCTGGAATGGCGAACCCGGGCACAAGGAGATGAGAAATGAGGTGCGTTTTAGAAACCTTTCCCCATCACACGGTGTACCATCTTCTGGGTTTCTCATGCATGTTTTCGATGTAGGAAGATGCCCTTGAAGCTGGAGATTTGGGACCCATGCGATGGGTACCACGCAGTATTACTTTAAAGGGTCTGCGTTTGCTCACCCAACCTCACCAAACCTCTCAGCCCCAAGAGTGTCCACCCTTATGTCTCATCCAGCTGTGGGTCTAGATATGGTCAATCCAGGTTGCATCACAGCCCCTGAACTCATTGTGTAAGAATTTCTATCTCTTTCACTGTCGTTGTTTCATGGGTTTTTCAAAGTAATTTATTTTCATAATGGGGTTTAGCTGCTTTTCACGGCTGTGTTTATGCCGCTTTCCACCCACTTGACACACTAACAGAGAGATATCAATACATAGGCTTTAAGATTATTACTAGTCAGATATATTCTTGTGCGGTGAATAGGGCGTGTTGAGTCCAGTTCTCTGAGCAAGGAGTAGGTCTTGTCTACTACATATTGGGTTTATGGAACGGTATCTGAGCTAATTTGATACCCTTGTTTTATGTATCACCCCACCTCACCTTTCCCGTTAAGCAGCCATAGTGTGTTTTCTGCATGTGTGACTCTGTTCTGTTTTGTAATTCAGTTCAAGTGTAACGGTTTTTACATTCCCTCTATCAGTGATACCTTATGAGAAGTGTCCTTTTCTGTGTGACTTATTTCACTTAGAATCGTCGTACCTAAATCCACTCATCATGCTGCTACTAACCTTATGACATTGATTTCATGGCTGAGTGATATTCCATTGTACATAAGGACCACAACTTCTTTATCCATTTTTCTCTTTCCTGGGATATTTAAGGTGGAATGAAGTGGAGGTCCTTGTCAACAGAGCAGCCCTCAACTTTGGGGTGCTTGTGTCTTGCTGATTTTTCATTTTCCCAATTTATACCCCCATGAGTGGAAATGCCCTATGCTCTCTAAGCTGTGTTTTTCAGATGTTTCAGGACACACCGTGCACTTCTCCAGAGTGGCTGTTGGCAATTTACATCCCGCCCATCAGTGTAGCAAGGCTCCCATTTCTCCATGGCCTGTCCTGCATTTCTGGTTTTTCACACTTTTTTCAGCATGGCCCTTTTGACCGATGGGAAGCGAGACTTCTCTGTAGCGCTGATTTGCCTTTCCAGGTTGCTTGGTTGGCCAAAAAGGGCGTATGCGTTTTTTCCTGAATATATTCAGGAAAAAACGCATACGCCCTTTTTGGCCAAGGGCATCATTGTCAACGTTTTGCCGCTTTTCATGTGCTTTAAGGGCGATTCGTATCTACCTCCTGAAATCTGTTTCGTGCAATTCTGCCTTGATTTCAAATCCTCTTCTTTGCCTTCCCTCAATATATTTGTGGACGAGAGTTATCATTTATAATTCTGCAGGTTTGTGAATTGCAGTGCCCTGAACCTCCATTTTACAACTCGCTTTTTTGGGAGCTGGCCGCAAAAGCGCAGGATGGCTTCAGGCCCTGTTCTGGTTCCGGGGGGCAGGCTGAGCCTGTGGTTAATTCTTCTTCCTGATGGGAAAATAGAGTGACCTGTGCCTGTCCCAACACCAAGAGCTAGTCTCTCGTTGGTTCCCCGTCTTCCCGTTCATCCTCAGGACAAATTGCAACCTGTACGGAACAGGAGGTTAAAGGTGCTGATGCTCCAAGTAGGGAGATTGCTAGTAAAGTGGCTGGAATGGCGAACCCGGGCACAAGGAGATGAGAAATGAGGTGCGTTTTAGAAACCTTTCCCCATCACACGGTGTACCATCTTCTGGGTTTCTCATGCATGTTTTCGATGTAGGAAGATGCCCTTGAAGCTGGAGATTTGGGACCCATGCGATGGGTACCACGCAGTATTACTTTAAAGGGTCTGCGTTTGCTCACCCAACCTCACCAAACCTCTCAGCCCCAAGAGTGTCCACCCTTATGTCTCATCCAGCTGTGGGTCTAGATATGGTCAATCCAGGTTGCATCACAGCCCCTGAACTCATTGTGTAAGAATTTCTATCTCTTTCACTGTCGTTGTTTCATGGGTTTTTCAAAGTAATTTATTTTCATAATGGGGTTTAGCTGCTTTTCACGGCTGTGTTTATGCCGCTTTCCACCCACTTGACACACTAACAGAGAGATATCAATACATAGGCTTTAAGATTATTACTAGTCAGATATATTCTTGTGCGGTGAATAGGGCGTGTTGAGCCCAGTTCTCTGAGCAAGGAGTAGGTCTTGTCTACTACATATTGGGTTTATGGAACGGTATCTGAGCTAATTTGATACCCTTGTTTTATGTATCACCCCACCTCACCTTTCCCGTTAAGCAGCCATAGTGTGTTTTCTGCATGTGTGACTCTGTTCTGTTTTGTAATTCAGTTCAAGTGTAACGGTTTTTACATTCCCTCTATCAGTGATACCTTATGAGAAGTGTCCTTTTCTGTGTGACTTATTTCACTTAGAATCGTCGTACCTAAATCCACTCATCATGCTGCTACTAACATTATGACATTGATTTCATGGCTGAGTGATATTCCATTGTACATAAGGACCACAACTTCTTTATCCATTTTTCTCTTTCCTGGGATATTGAAGGTGGAATGAAGTGGAGGTCCTTGTCAACAGAGCAGCCCTCAACTTTGGGGTGCTTGTGTCTTGCTGATTTTTCATTTTCCCAATTTATACCCCCATGAGTGGAAGTGCCCTATGCTCTCTAAGCTGTGTTTTTCAGATGTTTCAGGACACACCGTACACTTCTCCAGAGTGGCTGTTGGCAATTTACATCCCGCCCATCAGTGTAGCAAGGCTCCCATTTCTCCATGGCCTGTCCTGCATTTCTGGTTTTGACACTTTTTTCAGCATGGCCCTTTTGACCGATGGGAAGCGAGACTTCTCTGTAGCGCTGATTTGCCTTTCCAGGTTGCTTGGTTGGCCAAAAAGGGCGTATGCGTTTTTTCCTGAATATATTCAGGAAAAAACGCATACGCCCTTTTTGTCCAAGGGCATCATTGTCAACGTTTTGCCGCTTTTCATGTGCTTTAAAGGCGATTCGTATCTACCTCCTGAAATCTGTTTCGTGCAATTCTGCCTTGATTTCAAATCCTCTTCTTTGCCTTCCCTCAATATATTTGTGGACGAGAGTTATCATTTATAACTCTGCAGGTTTGTGAATTGCAGTGCCCTGAACCTCCATTTTACAACTCGCTTTTTTGGGAGCTGGCCGCAAAAGCTCAGGATGGCTTCAGGCCCTGTTCTGGTTCCGGGGGGCAGGCTGAGCCTGTGGTTAATTCTTCTTCCTGATGGGAAAATAGAGTGACCTGTGCCTGTCCCGACACCAAGAGCTAGTCTCTCGTTGGTTCCCCGTCTTCCCGTTCATCCTCAGGACAAATTGCAACCTGTACGGAACAGGAGGTTAAAGGTGCTGATGCTCCAAGTAGGGAGATTGCTAGTAAAGTGGCTGGAATGGCGAACCCGGGCACAAGGAGATGAGAAATGAGGTGCGTTTTAGAAACCTTTCCCCATCACACGGTGTACCATCTTCTGGGTTTCTCATGCATGTTTTCGATGTAGGAAGATGCCCTTGAAGCTGGAGATTTGGGACCCATGCGATGGGTACCACGCAGTATTACTTTAAAGGGTCTGCGTTTGCTCACCCAACCTCACCAAACCTCTCAGCCCCAAGAGTGTCCACCCTTATGTCTCATCCAGCTGTGGGTCTAGATATGGTCAATCCAGGTTGCATCACAGCCCCTGAACTCATTGTGTAAGAATTTCTATCTCTTTCACTGTCGTTGTTTCATGGGTTTTTCAAAGTAATTTATTTTCATAATGGGGTTTAGCTGCTTTTCACGGCTGTGTTTATGCCGCTTTCCACCCACTTGACACACTAACAGAGAGATATCAATACATAGGCTTTAAGATTATTACTAGTCAGATATATTCTTGTGCGGTGAATAGGGCGTGTTGAGTCCAGTTCTCTGAGCAAGGAGTAGGTCTTGTCTACTACATATTGGGTTTATGGAACGGTATCTGAGCTAATTTGATACCCTTGTTTTATGTATCACCCCACCTCACCTTTCCCGTTAAGCAGCCATAGTGTGTTTTCGGCATGTGTGACTCTGTTCTGTTTTGTAATTCAGTTCAAGTGTAACGGTTTTTACATTCCCTCTATCAGTGATACCTTATGAGAAGTGTCCTTTTCTGTGTGACTTATTTCACTTAGAATCGTCGTACCTAAATCCACTCATCATGCTGCTACTAACATTATGACATTGATTTCATGGCTGAGTGATATTCCATTGTACATAAGGACCACAACTTCTTTATCCATTTTTCTCTTTCCTGGGATATTTAAGGTGGAATGAAGTGGAGGTCCTTGTCAACAGAGCAGCCCTCAACTTTGGGGTGCTTGTGTCTTGCTGATTTTTCATTTTCCCAATTTATACCCCCATGAGTGGAAGTGCCCTATGCCCTCTAAGCTGTGTTTTTCAGATGTTTCAGGACACACCGTACACTTCTCCAGAGTGGCTGTTGGCAATTTACATCCCGCCCATCAGTGTAGCAAGGCTCCCATTTCTCCATGGCCTGTCCTGCATTTCTGGTTTTGACACTTTTTTCAGCATGGCCCTTTTGACCGATGGGAAGCGAGACTTCTCTGTAGCGCTGATTTGCCTTTCCAGGTTGCTTGGTTGGCCAAAAAGGGCGTATGCGTTTTTTCCTGAATATATTCAGGAAAAAACGCATACGCCCTTTTTGGCCAAGGGCCTCATTGTCAACGTTTTGCCGCTTTTCATGTGCTTTAAAGGCGATTCGTATCTACCTCCTGAAATCTGTTTCGTGCAATTCTGCCTTGATTTCAAATCCTCTTCTTTGCCTTCCCTCAATATATTTGTGGACGAGAGTTATCATTTATAACTCTGCAGGTTTGTGAATTGCAGTGCCCTGAACCTCCATTTTACACCTCGCTTTTTTGGGAGCTGGCCGCAAAAGCGCAGGATGGCTTCAGGCCCTGTTCTGGTTCCGGGGGGCAGGCTGAGCCTGTGGTTAATTCTTCTTCCTGATGGGAAAATAGAGTGACCTGTGCCTGTCCCAACACCAAGAGCTAGTCTCTCGTTGGTTCCCCGTCTTCCCGTTCATCCTCAGGACAAATTGCAACCTGTACAGAACAGGAGGTTAAAGGTGCTGATGCTCCAAGTAGGGAGATTGCTAGTAAAGTGGCTGGAATGGCGAACCCGGGCACAAGGAGATGAGAAATGAGGTGCGTTTTAGAAACCTTTCCCCATCACACGGTGTACCATCTTCTGGGTTTCTCATGCATGTTTTCGATGTAGGAAGATGCCCTTGAAGCTGGA
Source organism: Balaenoptera borealis (assembly GCF_965194805.1). Lineage (NCBI taxonomy): Eukaryota > Metazoa > Chordata > Mammalia > Artiodactyla > Balaenopteridae > Balaenoptera > Balaenoptera borealis. Next base: position 757,142 of record NW_028124001.1, on the reverse strand, counting down.
GATTTGGGACCCATGCGATGGGTACCACGCAGTATTACTTTAAAGGGTCTGCGTTTGCTCACCCAACCTCACCAAACCTCTCAGCCCCAAGAGTGTCCACCCTTATGTCTCATCCAGCTGTGGGTCTAGATATGGTCAATCCAGGTTGCATCACAGCCCCTGAACTCATTGTGTAAGAATTTCTATCTCTTTCACTGTCGTTGTTTCATGGGTTTTTCAAAGTAATTTATTTTCATAATGGGGTTTAGCTGCTTTTCACGGCTGTGTTTATGCCGCTTTCCACCCACTTGACACACTAACAGAGAGATATCAATACATAGGCTTTAAGATTATTACTAGTCAGATATATTCTTGTGCGGTGAATAGGGCGTGTTGAGTCCAGTTCTCTGAGCAAGGAGTAGGTCTTGTCTACTACATATTGGGTTTATGGAACGGTATCTGAGCTAATTTGATACCCTTGTTTTATGTATCACCCCACCTCACCTTTCCCGTTAAGCAGCCATAGTGTGTTTTCTGCATGTGTGACTCTGTTCTGTTTTGTAATTCAGTTCAAGTGTAACGGTTTTTACATTCCCTCTATCAGTGATACCTTATGAGAAGTGTCCTTTTCTGTGTGACTTATTTCACTTAGAATCGTCGTACCTAAATCCACTCATCATGCTGCTACTAACCTTATGACATTGATTTCATGGCTGAGTGATATTCCATTGTACATAAGGACCACAACTTCTTTATCCATTTTTCTCTTTCCTGGGATATTTAAGGTGGAATGAAGTGGAGGTCCTTGTCAACAGAGCAGCCCTCAACTTTGGGGTGCTTGTGTCTTGCTGATTTTTCATTTTCCCAATTTATACCCCCATGAGTGGAAATGCCCTATGCTCTCTAAGCTGTGTTTTTCAGATGTTTCAGGACACACCGTGCACTTCTCCAGAGTGGCTGTTGGCAATTTACATCCCGCCCATCAGTGTAGCAAGGCTCCCATTTCTCCATGGCCTGTCGTGCATTTCTGGTTTTTCACACTTTTTTCAGCATGGCCCTTTTGACCGATGGGAAGCGAGACTTCTCTGTAGCGCTGATTTGCCTTTCCAGGTTGCTTGGTTGGCCAAAAAGGGCGTATGCGTTTTTTCCTGAATATATTCAGGAAAAAACGCATACGCCCTTTTTGGCCAAGGGCATCATTGTCAACGTTTTGCCGCTTTTCATGTGCTTTAAGGGCGATTCGTATCTACCTCCTGAAATCTGTTTCGTGCAATTCTGCCTTGATTTCAAATCCTCTTCTTTGCCTTCCCTCAATATATTTGTGGACGAGAGTTATCATTTATAACTCTGCAGGTTTGTGAATTGCAGTGCCCTGAACCTCCATTTTACAACTCGCTTTTTTGGGAGCTGGCCGCAAAAGCGCAGGATGGCTTCAGGCCCTGTTCTGGTTCCGGGGGGCAGGCTGAGCCTGTGGTTAATTCTTCTTCCTGATGGGAAAATAGAGTGACCTGTGCCTGTCCCAACACCAAGAGCTAGTCTCTCGTTGGTTCCCCGTCTTCCCGTTCATCCTCAGGACAAATTGCAACCTGTACGGAACAGGAGGTTAAAGGTGCTGATGCTCCAAGTAGGGAGATTGCTAGTAAAGTGGCTGGAATGGCGAACCCGGGCACAAGGAGATGAGAAATGAGGTGCGTTTTAGAAACCTTTCCCCATCACACGGTGTACCATCTTCTGGGTTTCTCATGCATGTTTTCGATGTAGGAAGATGCCCTTGAAGCTGGAGATTTGGGACCCATGCGATGGGTACCACGCAGTATTACTTTAAAGGGTCTGCGTTTGCTCACCCAACCTCACCAAACCTCTCAGCCCCAAGAGTGTCCACCCTTATGTCTCATCCAGCTGTGGGTCTAGATATGGTCAATCCAGGTTGCATCACAGCCCCTGAACTCATTGTGTAAGAATTTCTATCTCTTTCACTGTCGTTGTTTCATGGGTTTTTCAAAGTAATTTATTTTCATAATGGGGTTTAGCTGCTTTTCACGGCTGTGTTTATGCCGCTTTCCACCCACTTGACACACTAACAGAGAGATATCAATACATAGGCTTTAAGATTATTACTAGTCAGATATATTCTTGTGCGGTGAATAGGGCGTGTTGAGCCCAGTTCTCTGAGCAAGGAGTAGGTCTTGTCTACTACATATTGGGTTTATGGAACGGTATCTGAGCTAATTTGATACCCTTGTTTTATGTATCACCCCACCTCACCTTTCCCGTTAAGCAGCCATAGTGTGTTTTCTGCATGTGTGACTCTGTTCTGTTTTGTAATTCAGTTCAAGTGTAACGGTTTTTACATTCCCTCTATCAGTGATACCTTATGAGAAGTGTCCTTTTCTGTGTGACTTATTTCACTTAGAATCGTCGTACCTAAATCCACTCATCATGCTGCTACTAACATTATGACATTGATTTCATGGCTGAGTGATATTCCATTGTACATAAGGACCACAACTTCTTTATCCATTTTTCTCTTTCCTGGGATATTGAAGGTGGAATGAAGTGGAGGTCCTTGTCAACAGAGCAGCCCTCAACTTTGGGGTGCTTGTGTCTTGCTGATTTTTCATTTTCCCAATTTATACCCCCATGAGTGGAAGTGCCCTATGCTCTCTAAGCTGTGTTTTTCAGATGTTTCAGGACACACCGTACACTTCTCCAGAGTGGCTGTTGGCAATTTACATCCCGCCCATCAGTGTAGCAAGGCTCCCATTTCTCCATGGCCTGTACTGCATTTCTGGTTTTGACACTTTTTTCAGCATGGCCCTTTTGACCGATGGGAAGCGAGACTTCTCTGTAGCGCTGATTTGCCTTTCCAGGTTGCTTGGTTGGCCAAAAAGGGCGTATGCGTTTTTTCCTGAATATATTCAGGAAAAAACGCATACGCCCTTTTTGTCCAAGGGCATCATTGTCAACGTTTTGCCGCTTTTCATGTGCTTTAAAGGCGATTCGTATCTACCTCCTGAAATCTGTTTCGTGCAATTCTGCCTTGATTTCAAATCCTCTTCTTTGCCTTCCCTCAATATATTTGTGGACGAGAGTTATCATTTATAACTCTGCAGGTTTGTGAATTGCAGTGCCCTGAACCTCCATTTTACAACTCGCTTTTTTGGGAGCTGGCCGCAAAAGCTCAGGATGGCTTCAGGCCCTGTTCTGGTTCCGGGGGGCAGGCTGAGCCTGTGGTTAATTCTTCTTCCTGATGGGAAAATAGAGTGACCTGTGCCTGTCCCGACACCAAGAGCTAGTCTCTCGTTGGTTCCCCGTCTTCCCGTTCATCCTCAGGACAAATTGCAACCTGTACGGAACAGGAGGTTAAAGGTGCTGATGCTCCAAGTAGGGAGATTGCTAGTAAAGTGGCTGGAATGGCGAACCCGGGCACAAGGAGATGAGAAATGAGGTGCGTTTTAGAAACCTTTCCCCATCACACGGTGTACCATCTTCTGGGTTTCTCATGCATGTTTTCGATGTAGGAAGATGCCCTTGAAGCTGGAGATTTGGGACCCATGCGATGGGTACCACGCAGTATTACTTTAAAGGGTCTGCGTTTGCTCACCCAACCTCACCAAACCTCTCAGCCCCAAGAGTGTCCACCCTTATGTCTCATCCAGCTGTGGGTCTAGATATGGTCAATCCAGGTTGCATCACAGCCCCTGAACTCATTGTGTAAGAATTTCTATCTCTTTCACTGTCGTTGTTTCATGGGTTTTTCAAAGTAATTTATTTTCATAATGGGGTTTAGCTGCTTTTCACGGCTGTGTTTATGCCGCTTTCCACCCACTTGACACACTAACAGAGAGATATCAATACATAGGCTTTAAGATTATTACTAGTCAGATATATTCTTGTGCGGTGAATAGGGCGTGTTGAGCCCAGTTCTCTGAGCAAGGAGTAGGTCTTGTCTACTACATATTGGGTTTATGGAACGGTATCTGAGCTAATTTGATACCCTTGTTTTATGTATCACCCCACCTCACCTTTCCCGTTAAGCAGCCATAGTGTGTTTTCTGCATGTGTGACTCTGTTCTGTTTTGTAATTCAGTTCAAGTGTAACGGTTTTTACATTCCCTCTATCAGTGATACCTTATGAGAAGTGTCCTTTTCTGTGTGACTTATTTCACTTAGAATCGTCGTACCTAAATCCACTCATCATGCTGCTACTAACATTATGACATTGATTTCATGGCTGAGTGATATTCCATTGTACATAAGGACCACAACTTCTTTATCCATTTTTCTCTTTCCTGGGATATTGAAGGTGGAATGAAGTGGAGGTCCTTGTCAACAGAGCAGCCCTCAACTTTGGGGTGCTTGTGTCTTGCTGATTTTTCATTTTCCCAATTTATACCCCCATGAGTGGAAGTGCCCTATGCTCTCTAAGCTGTGTTTTTCAGATGTTTCAGGACACACCGTACACTTCTCCAGAGTGGCTGTTGGCAATTTACATCCCGCCCATCAGTGTAGCAAGGCTCCCATTTCTCCATGGCCTGTCCTGCATTTCTGGTTTTGACACTTTTTTCAGCATGGCCCTTTTGACCGATGGGAAGCGAGACTTCTCTGTAGCGCTGATTTGCCTTTCCAGGTTGCTTGGTTGGCCAAAAAGGGCGTATGCGTTTTTTCCTGAATATATTCAGGAAAAAACGCATACGCCCTTTTTGTCCAAGGGCATCATTGTCAACGTTTTGCCGCTTTTCATGTGCTTTAAAGGCGATTCGTATCTACCTCCTGAAATCTGTTTCGTGCAATTCTGCCTTGATTTCAAATCCTCTTCTTTGCCTTCCCTCAATATATTTGTGGACGAGAGTTATCATTTATAACTCTGCAGGTTTGTGAATTGCAGTGCCCTGAACCTCCATTTTACAACTCGCTTTTTTGGGAGCTGGCCGCAAAAGCTCAGGATGGCTTCAGGCCCTGTTCTGGTTCCGGGGGGCAGGCTGAGCCTGTGGTTAATTCTTCTTCCTGATGGGAAAATAGAGTGACCTGTGCCTGTCCCGACACCAAGAGCTAGTCTCTCGTTGGTTCCCCGTCTTCCCGTTCATCCTCAGGACAAATTGCAACCTGTACGGAACAGGAGGTTAAAGGTGCTGATGCTCCAAGTAGGGAGATTGCTAGTAAAGTGGCTGGAATGGCGAACCCGGGCACAAGGAGATGAGAAATGAGGTGCGTTTTAGAAACCTTTCCCCATCACACGGTGTACCATCTTCTGGGTTTCTCATGCATGTTTTCGATGTAGGAAGATGCCCTTGAAGCTGGAGATTTGGGACCCATGCGATGGGTACCACGCAGTATTACTTTAAAGGGTCTGCGTTTGCTCACCCAACCTCACCAAACCTCTCAGCCCCAAGAGTGTCCACCCTTATGTCTCATCCAGCTGTGGGTCTAGATATGGTCAATCCAGGTTGCATCACAGCCCCTGAACTCATTGTGTAAGAATTTCTATCTCTTTCACTGTCGTTGTTTCATGGGTTTTTCAAAGTAATTTATTTTCATAATGGGGTTTAGCTGCTTTTCACGGCTGTGTTTATGCCGCTTTCCACCCACTTGACACACTAACAGAGAGATATCAATACATAGGCTTTAAGATTATTACTAGTCAGATATATTCTTGTGCGGTGAATAGGGCGTGTTGAGTCCAGTTCTCTGAGCAAGGAGTAGGTCTTGTCTACTACATATTGGGTTTATGGAACGGTATCTGAGCTAATTTGATACCCTTGTTTTATGTATCACCCCACCTCACCTTTCCCGTTAAGCAGCCATAGTGTGTTTTCTGCATGTGTGACTCTGTTCTGTTTTGTAATTCAGTTCAAGTGTAACGGTTTTTACATTCCCTCTATCAGTGATACCTTATGAGAAGTGTCCTTTTCTGTGTGACTTATTTCACTTAGAATCGTCGTACCTAAATCCACTCATCATGCTGCTACTAACATTATGACATTGATTTCATGGCTGAGTGATATTCCATTGTACATAAGGACCACAACTTCTTTATCCATTTTTCTCTTTCCTGGGATATTTAAGGTGGAATGAAGTGGAGGTCCTTGTCAACAGAGCAGCCCTCAACTTTGGGGTGCTTGTGTCTTGCTGATTTTTCATTTTCCCAATTTATACCCCCATGAGTGGAAGTGCCCTATGCTCTCTAAGCTGTGTTTTTCAGATGTTTCAGGACACACCGTACACTTCTCCAGAGTGGCTGTTGGCAATTTACATCCCGCCCATCAGTGTAGCAAGGCTCCCATTTCTCCATGGCCTGTCCTGCATTTCTGGTTTTGACACTTTTTTCAGCATGGCCCTTTTGACCGATGGGAAGCGAGACTTCTCTGTAGCGCTGATTTGCCTTTCCAGGTTGCTTGGTTGGCCAAAAAGGGCGTATGCGTTTTTTCCTGAATATATTCAGGAAAAAACGCATACGCCCTTTTTGGCCAAGGGCATCATTGTCAACGTTTTGCCGCTTTTCATGTGCTTTAAGGGCGATTCGTATCTACCTCCTGAAATCTGTTTCGTGCAATTCTGCCTTGATTTCAAATCCTCTTCTTTGCCTTCCCTCAATATATTTGTGGACGAGAGTTATCATTTATAACTCTGCAGGTTTGTGAATTGCAGTGCCCTGAACCTCCATTTTACAACTCGCTTTTTTGGGAGCTGGCCGCAAAAGCGCAGGATGGCTTCAGGCCCTGTTGTGGTTCTGGGGGGCAGGCTGAGCCTGTGGTTAATTCTTCTTCCTGATGGGAAAATAGAGTGACCTGTGCCTGTCCCAACACCAAGAGCTAGTCTCTCGTTGGTTCCCCGTCTTCCCGTTCATCCTCAGGACAAATTGCAACCTGTACGGAACAGGAGGTTAAAGGTGCTGATGCTCCAAGTAGGGAGATTGCTAGTAAAGTGGCTGGAATGGCGAACCCGGGCACAAGGAGATGAGAAATGAGGTGCGTTTTAGAAACCTTTCCCCATCACACGGTGTACCATCTTCTGGGTTTCTCATGCATGTTTTCGATGTAGGAAGATGCCCTTGAAGCTGGAGATTTGGGACCCATGCGATGGGTACCACGCAGTATTACTTTAAAGGGTCTGCGTTTGCTCACCCAACCTCACCAAACCTCTCAGCCCCAAGAGTGTCCACCCTTATGTCTCATCCAGCTGTGGGTCTAGATATGGTCAATCCAGGTTGCATCACAGCCCCTGAACTCATTGTGTAAGAATTTCTATCTCTTTCACTGTCGTTGTTTCATGGGTTTTTCAAAGTAATTTATTTTCATAATGGGGTTTAGCTGCTTTTCACGGCTGTGTTTATGCCGCTTTCCACCCACTTGACACACTAACAGAGAGATATCAATACATAGGCTTTAAGATTATTACTAGTCAGATATATTCTTGTGCGGTGAATAGGGCGTGTTGAGCCCAGTTCTCTGAGCAAGGAGTAGGTCTTGTCTACTACATATTGGGTTTATGGAACGGTATCTGAGCTAATTTGATACCCTTGTTTTATGTATCACCCCACCTCACCTTTCCCGTTAAGCAGCCATAGTGTGTTTTCTGCATGTGTGACTCTGTTCTGTTTTGTAATTCAGTTCAAGTGTAACGGTTTTTACATTCCCTCTATCAGTGATACCTTATGAGAAGTGTCCTTTTCTGTGTGACTTATTTCACTTAGAATCGTCGTACCTAAATCCACTCATCATGCTGCTACTAACATTATGACATTGATTTCATGGCTGAGTGATATTCCATTGTACATAAGGACCACAACTTCTTTATCCATTTTTCTCTTTCCTGGGATATTGAAGGTGGAATGAAGTGGAGGTCCTTGTCAACAGAGCAGCCCTCAACTTTGGGGTGCTTGTGTCTTGCTGATTTTTCATTTTCCCAATTTATACCCCCATGAGTGGAAGTGCCCTATGCTCTCTAAGCTGTGTTTTTCAGATGTTTCAGGACACACCGTACACTTCTCCAGAGTGGCTGTTGGCAATTTACATCCCGCCCATCAGTGTAGCAAGGCTCCCATTTCTCCATGGCCTGTCCTGCATTTCTGGTTTTGACACTTTTTTCAGCATGGCCCTTTTGACCGATGGGAAGCGAGACTTCTCTGTAGCGCTGATTTGCCTTTCCAGGTTGCTTGGTTGGCCAAAAAGGGCGTATGCGTTTTTTCCTGAATATATTCAGGAAAAAACGCATACGCCCTTTTTGGCCAAGGGCATCATTGTCAACGTTTTGCCGCTTTTCATGTGCTTTAAAGGCGATTCGTATCTACCTCCTGAAATCTGTTTCGTGCAATTCTGCCTTGATTTCAAATCCTCTTCTTTGCCTTCCCTCAATATATTTGTGGACGAGAGTTATCATTTATAACTCTGCAGGTTTGTGAATTGCAGTGCCCTGAACCTCCATTTTACAACTCGCTTTTTTGGGAGCTGGCCGCAAAAGCTCAGGATGGCTTCAGGCCCTGTTCTGGTTCCGGGGGGCAGGCTGAGCCTGTGGTTAATTCTTCTTCCTGATGGGAAAATAGAGTGACCTGTGCCTGTCCCGACACCAAGAGCTAGTCTCTCGTTGGTTCCCCGTCTTCCCGTTCATCCTCAGGACAAATTGCAACCTGTACGGAACAGGAGGTTAAAGGTGCTGATGCTCCAAGTAGGGAGATTGCTAGTAAAGTGGCTGGAATGGCGAACCCGGGCACAAGGAGATGAGAAATGAGGTGCGTTTTAGAAACCTTTCCCCATCACACGGTGTACCATCTTCTGGGTTTCTCATGCATGTTTTCGATGTAGGAAGATGCCCTTGAAGCTGGAGATTTGGGACCCATGCGATGGGTACCACGCAGTATTACTTTAAAGGGTCTGCGTTTGCTCACCCAACCTCACCAAACCTCTCAGCCCCAAGAGTGTCCACCCTTATGTCTCATCCAGCTGTGGGTCTAGATATGGTCAATCCAGGTTGCATCACAGCCCCTGAACTCATTGTGTAAGAATTTCTATCTCTTTCACTGTCGTTGTTTCATGGGTTTTTCAAAGTAATTTATTTTCATAATGGGGTTTAGCTGCTTTTCACGGCTGTGTTTATGCCGCTTTCCACCCACTTGACACACTAACAGAGAGATATCAATACATAGGCTTTAAGATTATTACTAGTCAGATATATTCTTGTGCGGTGAATAGGGCGTGTTGAGTCCAGTTCTCTGAGCAAGGAGTAGGTCTTGTCTACTACATATTGGGTTTATGGAACGGTATCTGAGCTAATTTGATACCCTTGTTTTATGTATCACCCCACCTCACCTTTCCCGTTAAGCAGCCATAGTGTGTTTTCTGCATGTGTGACTCTGTTCTGTTTTGTAATTCAGTTCAAGTGTAACGGTTTTTACATTCCCTCTATCAGTGATACCTTATGAGAAGTGTCCTTTTCTGTGTGACTTATTTCACTTAGAATCGTCGTACCTAAATCCACTCATCATGCTGCTACTAACCTTATGACATTGATTTCATGGCTGAGTGATATTCCATTGTACATAAGGACCACAACTTCTTTATCCATTTTTCTCTTTCCTGGGATATTTAAGGTGGAATGAAGTGGAGGTCCTTGTCAACAGAGCAGCCCTCAACTTTGGGGTGCTTGTGTCTTGCTGATTTTTCATTTTCCCAATTTATACCCCCATGAGTGGAAATGCCCTATGCTCTCTAAGCTGTGTTTTTCAGATGTTTCAGGACACACCGTGCACTTCTCCAGAGTGGCTGTTGGCAATTTACATCCCGCCCATCAGTGTAGCAAGGCTCCCATTTCTCCATGGCCTGTCCTGCATTTCTGGTTTTGACACTTTTTTCAGCATGGCCCTTTTGACCGATGGGAAGCGAGACTTCTCTGTAGCGCCGATTTGCCTTTCCAGGTTGCTTGGTTGGCCAAAAAGGGCGTATGCGTTTTTTCCTGAATATATTCAGGAAAAAACGCATACGCCCTTTTTGGCCAAGGGCATCATTGTCAACGTTTTGCCGCTTTTCATGTGCTTTAAGGGCGATTCGTATCTACCTCCTGAAATCTGTTTCGTGCAATTCTGCCTTGATTTCAAATCCTCTTCTTTGCCTTCCCTCAATATATTTGTGGACGAGAGTTATCATTTATAACTCTGCAGGTTTGTGAATTGCAGTGCCCTGAACCTCCATTTTACAACTCGCTTTTTTGGGAGCTGGCCGCAAAAGCGCAGGATGGCTTCAGGCCCTGTTCTGGTTCCGGGGGGCAGGCTGAGCCTGTGGTTAATTCTTCTTCCTAATGGGAAAATAGAGTGACCTGTGCCTGTCCCAACACCAAGAGCTAGTCTCTCGTTGGTTCCCCGTCTTCCCGTTCATCCTCAGGACAAATTGCAACCTGTACGGAACAGGAGGTTAAAGGTGCTGATGCTCCAAGTAGGGAGATTGCTAGTAAAGTGGCTGGAATGGCGAACCCGGGCACAAGGAGATGAGAAATGAGGTGCGTTTTAGAAACCTTTCCCCATCACACGGTGTACCATCTTCTGGGTTTCTCATGCATGTTTTCGATGTAGGAAGATGCCCTTGAAGCTGGAGATTTGGGACCCATGCGATGGGTACCACGCAGTATTACTTTAAAGGGTCTGCGTTTGCTCACCCAACCTCACCAAACCTCTCAGCCCCAAGAGTGTCCACCCTTATGTCTCATCCAGCTGTGGGTCTAGATATGGTCAATCCAGGTTGCATCACAGCCCCTGAACTCATTGTGTAAGAATTTCTATCTCTTTCACTGTCGTTGTTTCATGGGTTTTTCAAAGTAATTTATTTTCATAATGGGGTTTAGCTGCTTTTCACGGCTGTGTTTATGCCGCTTTCCACCCACTTGACACACTAACAGAGAGATATCAATACATAGGCTTTAAGATTATTACTAGTCAGATATATTCTTGTGCGGTGAATAGGGCGTGTTGAGTCCAGTTCTCTGAGCAAGGAGTAGGTCTTGTCTACTACATATTGGGTTTATGGAACGGTATCTGAGCTAATTTGATACCCTTGTTTTATGTATCACCCCACCTCACCTTTCCCGTTAAGCAGCCATAGTGTGTTTTCTGCATGTGTGACTCTGTTCTGTTTTGTAATTCAGTTCAAGTGTAACGGTTTTTACATTCCCTCTATCAGTGATACCTTATGAGAAGTGTCCTTTTCTGTGTGACTTATTTCACTTAGAATCGTCGTACCTAAATCCACTCATCATGCTGCTACTAACCTTATGACATTGATTTCATGGCTGAGTGATATTCCATTGTACATAAGGACCACAACTTCTTTATCCATTTTTCTCTTTCCTGGGATATTTAAGGTGGAATGAAGTGGAGGTCCTTGTCAACAGAGCAGCCCTCAACTTTGGGGTGCTTGTGTCTTGCTGATTTTTCATTTTCCCAATTTATACCCCCATGAGTGGAAATGCCCTATGCTCTCTAAGCTGTGTTTTTCAGATGTTTCAGGACACACCGTGCACTTCTCCAGAGTGGCTGTTGGCAATTTACATCCCGCCCATCAGTGTAGCAAGGCTCCCATTTCTCCATGGCCTGTCGTGCATTTCTGGTTTTTCACACTTTTTTCAGCATGGCCCTTTTGACCGATGGGAAGCGAGACTTCTCTGTAGCGCTGATTTGCCTTTCCAGGTTGCTTGGTTGGCCAAAAAGGGCGTATGCGTTTTTTCCTGAATATATTCAGGAAAAAACGCATACGCCCTTTTTGGCCAAGGGCATCATTGTCAACGTTTTGCCGCTTTTCATGTGCTTTAAGGGCGATTCGTATCTACCTCCTGAAATCTGTTTCGTGCAATTCTGCCTTGATTTCAAATCCTCTTCTTTGCCTTCCCTCAATATATTTGTGGACGAGAGTTATCATTTATAACTCTGCAGGTTTGTGAATTGCAGTGCCCTGAACCTCCATTTTACAACTCGCTTTTTTGGGAGCTGGCCGCAAAAGCGCAGGATGGCTTCAGGCCCTGTTCTGGTTCCGGGGGGCAGGCTGAGCCTGTGGTTAATTCTTCTTCCTGATGGGAAAATAGAGTGACCTGTGCCTGTCCCAACACCAAGAGCTAGTCTCTCGTTGGTTCCCCGTCTTCCCGTTCATCCTCAGGACAAATTGCAACCTGTACGGAACAGGAGGTTAAAGGTGCTGATGCTCCAAGTAGGGAGATTGCTAGTAAAGTGGCTGGAATGGCGAACCCGGGCACAAGGAGATGAGAAATGAGGTGCGTTTTAGAAACCTTTCCCCATCACACGGTGTACCATCTTCTGGGTTTCTCATGCATGTTTTCGATGTAGGAAGATGCCCTTGAAGCTGGAGATTTGGGACCCATGCGATGGGTACCACGCAGTATTACTTTAAAGGGTCTGCGTTTGCTCACCCAACCTCACCAAACCTCTCAGCCCCAAGAGTGTCCACCCTTATGTCTCATCCAGCTGTGGGTCTAGATATGGTCAATCCAGGTTGCATCACAGCCCCTGAACTCATTGTGTAAGAATTTCTATCTCTTTCACTGTCGTTGTTTCATGGGTTTTTCAAAGTAATTTATTTTCATAATGGGGTTTAGCTGCTTTTCACGGCTGTGTTTATGCCGCTTTCCACCCACTTGACACACTAACAGAGAGATATCAATACATAGGCTTTAAGATTATTACTAGTCAGATATATTCTTGTGCGGTGAATAGGGCGTGTTGAGCCCAGTTCTCTGAGCAAGGAGTAGGTCTTGTCTACTACATATTGGGTTTATGGAACGGTATCTGAGCTAATTTGATACCCTTGTTTTATGTATCACCCCACCTCACCTTTCCCGTTAAGCAGCCATAGTGTGTTTTCTGCATGTGTGACTCTGTTCTGTTTTGTAATTCAGTTCAAGTGTAACGGTTTTTACATTCCCTCTATCAGTGATACCTTATGAGAAGTGTCCTTTTCTGTGTGACTTATTTCACTTAGAATCGTCGTACCTAAATCCACTCATCATGCTGCTACTAACATTATGACATTGATTTCATGGCTGAGTGATATTCCATTGTACATAAGGACCACAACTTCTTTATCCATTTTTCTCTTTCCTGGGATATTGAAGGTGGAATGAAGTGGAGGTCCTTGTCAACAGAGCAGCCCTCAACTTTGGGGTGCTTGTGTCTTGCTGATTTTTCATTTTCCCAATTTATACCCCCATGAGTGGAAGTGCCCTATGCTCTCTAAGCTGTGTTTTTCAGATGTTTCAGGACACACCGTACACTTCTCCAGAGTGGCTGTTGGCAATTTACATCCCGCCCATCAGTGTAGCAAGGCTCCCATTTCTCCATGGCCTGTCCTGCATTTCTGGTTTTGACACTTTTTTCAGCATGGCCCTTTTGACCGATGGGAAGCGAGACTTCTCTGTAGCGCTGATTTGCCTTTCCAGGTTGCTTGGTTGGCCAAAAAGGGCGTATGCGTTTTTTCCTGAATATATTCAGGAAAAAACGCATACGCCCTTTTTGTCCAAGGGCATCATTGTCAACGTTTTGCCGCTTTTCATGTGCTTTAAAGGCGATTCGTATCTACCTCCTGAAATCTGTTTCGTGCAATTCTGCCTTGATTTCAAATCCTCTTCTTTGCCTTCCCTCAATATATTTGTGGACGAGAGTTATCATTTATAACTCTGCAGGTTTGTGAATTGCAGTGCCCTGAACCTCCATTTTACAACTCGCTTTTTTGGGAGCTGGCCGCAAAAGCTCAGGATGGCTTCAGGCCCTGTTCTGGTTCCGGGGGGCAGGCTGAGCCTGTGGTTAATTCTTCTTCCTGATGGGAAAATAGAGTGACCTGTGCCTGTCCCGACACCAAGAGCTAGTCTCTCGTTGGTTCCCCGTCTTCCCGTTCATCCTCAGGACAAATTGCAACCTGTACGGAACAGGAGGTTAAAGGTGCTGATGCTCCAAGTAGGGAGATTGCTAGTAAAGTGGCTGGAATGGCGAACCCGGGCACAAGGAGATGAGAAATGAGGTGCGTTTTAGAAACCTTTCCCCATCACACGGTGTACCATCTTCTGGGTTTCTCATGCATGTTTTCGATGTAGGAAGATGCCCTTGAAGCTGGAGATTTGGGACCCATGCGATGGGTACCACGCAGTATTACTTTAAAGGGTCTGCGTTTGCTCACCCAACCTCACCAAACCTCTCAGCCCCAAGAGTGTCCACCCTTATGTCTCATCCAGCTGTGGGTCTAGATATGGTCAATCCAGGTTGCATCACAGCCCCTGAACTCATTGTGTAAGAATTTCTATCTCTTTCACTGTCGTTGTTTCATGGGTTTTTCAAAGTAATTTATTTTCATAATGGGGTTTAGCTGCTTTTCACGGCTGTGTTTATGCCGCTTTCCACCCACTTGACACACTAACAGAGAGATATCAATACATAGGCTTTAAGATTATTACTAGTCAGATATATTCTTGTGCGGTGAATAGGGCGTGTTGAGTCCAGTTCTCTGAGCAAGGAGTAGGTCTTGTCTACTACATATTGGGTTTATGGAACGGTATCTGAGCTAATTTGATACCCTTGTTTTATGTATCACCCCACCTCACCTTTCCCGTTAAGCAGCCATAGTGTGTTTTCTGCATGTGTGACTCTGTTCTGTTTTGTAATTCAGTTCAAGTGTAACGGTTTTTACATTCCCTCTATCAGTGATACCTTATGAGAAGTGTCCTTTTCTGTGTGACTTATTTCACTTAGAATCGTCGTACCTAAATCCACTCATCATGCTGCTACTAACCTTATGACATTGATTTCATGGCTGAGTGATATTCCATTGTACATAAGGACCACAACTTCTTTATCCATTTTTCTCTTTCCTGGGATATTTAAGGTGGAATGAAGTGGAGGTCCTTGTCAACAGAGCAGCCCTCAACTTTGGGGTGCTTGTGTCTTGCTGATTTTTCATTTTCCCAATTTATACCCCCATGAGTGGAAATGCCCTATGCTCTCTAAGCTGTGTTTTTCAGATGTTTCAGGACACACCGTGCACTTCTCCAGAGTGGCTGTTGGCAATTTACATCCCGCCCATCAGTGTAGCAAGGCTCCCATTTCTCCATGGCCTGTCCTGCATTTCTGGTTTTGACACTTTTTTCAGCATGGCCCTTTTGACCGATGGGAAGCGAGACTTCTCTGTAGCGCCGATTTGCCTTTCCAGGTTGCTTGGTTGGCCAAAAAGGGCGTATGCGTTTTTTCCTGAATATATTCAGGAAAAAACGCATACGCCCTTTTTGGCCAAGGGCATCATTGTCAACGTTTTGCCGCTTTTCATGTGCTTTAAGGGCGATTCGTATCTACCTCCTGAAATCTGTTTCGTGCAATTCTGCCTTGATTTCAAATCCTCTTCTTTGCCTTCCCTCAATATATTTGTGGACGAGAGTTATCATTTATAACTCTGCAGGTTTGTGAATTGCAGTGCCCTGAACCTCCATTTTACAACTCGCTTTTTTGGGAGCTGGCCGCAAAAGCGCAGGATGGCTTCAGGCCCTGTTCTGGTTCCGGGGGGCAGGCTGAGCCTGTGGTTAATTCTTCTTCCTAATGGGAAAATAGAGTGACCTGTGCCTGTCCCAACACCAAGAGCTAGTCTCTCGTTGGTTCCCCGTCTTCCCGTTCATCCTCAGGACAAATTGCAACCTGTACGGAACAGGAGGTTAAAGGTGCTGATGCTCCAAGTAGGGAGATTGCTAGTAAAGTGGCTGGAATGGCGAACCCGGGCACAAGGAGATGAGAAATGAGGTGCGTTTTAGAAACCTTTCCCCATCACACGGTGTACCATCTTCTGGGTTTCTCATGCATGTTTTCGATGTAGGAAGATGCCCTTGAAGCTGGAGATTTGGGACCCATGCGATGGGTACCACGCAGTATTACTTTAAAGGGTCTGCGTTTGCTCACCCAACCTCACCAAACCTCTCAGCCCCAAGAGTGTCCACCCTTATGTCTCATCCAGCTGTGGGTCTAGATATGGTCAATCCAGGTTGCATCACAGCCCCTGAACTCATTGTGTAAGAATTTCTATCTCTTTCACTGTCGTTGTTTCATGGGTTTTTCAAAGTAATTTATTTTCATAATGGGGTTTAGCTGCTTTTCACGGCTGTGTTTATGCCGCTTTCCACCCACTTGACACACTAACAGAGAGATATCAATACATAGGCTTTAAGATTATTACTAGTCAGATATATTCTTGTGCGGTGAATAGGGCGTGTTGAGTCCAGTTCTCTGAGCAAGGAGTAGGTCTTGTCTACTACATATTGGGTTTATGGAACGGTATCTGAGCTAATTTGATACCCTTGTTTTATGTATCACCCCACCTCACCTTTCCCGTTAAGCAGCCATAGTGTGTTTTCTGCATGTGTGACTCTGTTCTGTTTTGTAATTCAGTTCAAGTGTAACGGTTTTTACATTCCCTCTATCAGTGATACCTTATGAGAAGTGTCCTTTTCTGTGTGACTTATTTCACTTAGAATCGTCGTACCTAAATCCACTCATCATGCTGCTACTAACATTATGACATTGATTTCATGGCTGAGTGATATTCCATTGTACATAAGGACCACAACTTCTTTATCCATTTTTCTCTTTCCTGGGATATTGAAGGTGGAATGAAGTGGAGGTCCTTGTCAACAGAGCAGCCCTCAACTTTGGGGTGCTTGTGTCTTGCTGATTTTTCATTTTCCCAATTTATACCCCCATGAGTGGAAGTGCCCTATGCTCTCTAAGCTGTGTTTTTCAGATGTTTCAGGACACACCGTACACTTCTCCAGAGTGGCTGTTGGCAATTTACATCCCGCCCATCAGTGTAGCAAGGCTCCCATTTCTCCATGGCCTGTCCTGCATTTCTGGTTTTGACACTTTTTTCAGCATGGCCCTTTTGACCGATGGGAAGCGAGACTTCTCTGTAGCGCTGATTTGCCTTTCCAGGTTGCTTGGTTGGCCAAAAAGGGCGTATGCGTTTTTTCCTGAATATATTCAGGAAAAAACGCATACGCCCTTTTTGGCCAAGGGCATCATTGTCAACGTTTTGCCGCTTTTCATGTGCTTTAAGGGCGATTCGTATCTACCTCCTGAAATCTGTTTCGTGCAATTCTGCCTTGATTTCAAATCCTCTTCTTTGCCTTCCCTCAATATATTTGTGGACGAGAGTTATCATTTATAACTCTGCAGGTTTGTGAATTGCAGTGCCCTGAACCTCCATTTTACAACTCGCTTTTTTGGGAGCTGGCCGCAAAAGCGCAGGATGGCTTCAGGCCCTGTTGTGGTTCTGGGGGGCAGGCTGAGCCTGTGGTTAATTCTTCTTCCTGATGGGAAAATAGAGTGACCTGTGCCTGTCCCAACACCAAGAGCTAGTCTCTCGTTGGTTCCCCGTCTTCCCGTTCATCCTCAGGACAAATTGCAACCTGTACGGAACAGGAGGTTAAAGGTGCTGATGCTCCAAGTAGGGAGATTGCTAGTAAAGTGGCTGGAATGGCGAACCCGGGCACAAGGAGATGAGAAATGAGGTGCGTTTTAGAAACCTTTCCCCATCACACGGTGTACCATCTTCTGGGTTTCTCATGCATGTTTTCGATGTAGGAAGATGCCCTTGAAGCTGGAGATTTGGGACCCATGCGATGGGTACCACGCAGTATTACTTTAAAGGGTCTGCGTTTGCTCACCCAACCTCACCAAACCTCTCAGCCCCAAGAGTGTCCACCCTTATGTCTCATCCAGCTGTGGGTCTAGATATGGTCAATCCAGGTTGCATCACAGCCCCTGAACTCATTGTGTAAGAATTTCTATCTCTTTCACTGTCGTTGTTTCATGGGTTTTTCAAAGTAATTTATTTTCATAATGGGGTTTAGCTGCTTTTCACGGCTGTGTTTATGCCGCTTTCCACCCACTTGACACACTAACAGAGAGATATCAATACATAGGCTTTAAGATTATTACTAGTCAGATATATTCTTGTGCGGTGAATAGGGCGTGTTGAGCCCAGTTCTCTGAGCAAGGAGTAGGTCTTGTCTACTACATATTGGGTTTATGGAACGGTATCTGAGCTAATTTGATACCCTTGTTTTATGTATCACCCCACCTCACCTTTCCCGTTAAGCAGCCATAGTGTGTTTTCTGCATGTGTGACTCTGTTCTGTTTTGTAATTCAGTTCAAGTGTAACGGTTTTTACATTCCCTCTATCAGTGATACCTTATGAGAAGTGTCCTTTTCTGTGTGACTTATTTCACTTAGAATCGTCGTACCTAAATCCACTCATCATGCTGCTACTAACATTATGACATTGATTTCATGGCTGAGTGATATTCCATTGTACATAAGGACCACAACTTCTTTATCCATTTTTCTCTTTCCTGGGATATTGAAGGTGGAATGAAGTGGAGGTCCTTGTCAACAGAGCAGCCCTCAACTTTGGGGTGCTTGTGTCTTGCTGATTTTTCATTTTCCCAATTTATACCCCCATGAGTGGAAGTGCCCTATGCTCTCTAAGCTGTGTTTTTCAGATGTTTCAGGACACACCGTACACTTCTCCAGAGTGGCTGTTGGCAATTTACATCCCGCCCATCAGTGTAGCAAGGCTCCCATTTCTCCATGGCCTGTCCTGCATTTCTGGTTTTGACACTTTTTTCAGCATGGCCCTTTTGACCGATGGGAAGCGAGACTTCTCTGTAGCGCTGATTTGCCTTTCCAGGTTGCTTGGTTGGCCAAAAAGGGCGTATGCGTTTTTTCCTGAATATATTCAGGAAAAAACGCATACGCCCTTTTTGGCCAAGGGCATCATTGTCAACGTTTTGCCGCTTTTCATGTGCTTTAAAGGCGATTCGTATCTACCTCCTGAAATCTGTTTCGTGCAATTCTGCCTTGATTTCAAATCCTCTTCTTTGCCTTCCCTCAATATATTTGTGGACGAGAGTTATCATTTATAACTCTGCAGGTTTGTGAATTGCAGTGCCCTGAACCTCCATTTTACAACTCGCTTTTTTGGGAGCTGGCCGCAAAAGCTCAGGATGGCTTCAGGCCCTGTTCTGGTTCCGGGGGGCAGGCTGAGCCTGTGGTTAATTCTTCTTCCTGATGGGAAAATAGAGTGACCTGTGCCTGTCCCGACACCAAGAGCTAGTCTCTCGTTGGTTCCCCGTCTTCCCGTTCATCCTCAGGACAAATTGCAACCTGTACGGAACAGGAGGTTAAAGGTGCTGATGCTCCAAGTAGGGAGATTGCTAGTAAAGTGGCTGGAATGGCGAACCCGGGCACAAGGAGATGAGAAATGAGGTGCGTTTTAGAAACCTTTCCCCATCACACGGTGTACCATCTTCTGGGTTTCTCATGCATGTTTTCGATGTAGGAAGATGCCCTTGAAGCTGGAGATTTGGGACCCATGCGATGGGTACCACGCAGTATTACTTTAAAGGGTCTGCGTTTGCTCACCCAACCTCACCAAACCTCTCAGCCCCAAGAGTGTCCACCCTTATGTCTCATCCAGCTGTGGGTCTAGATATGGTCAATCCAGGTTGCATCACAGCCCCTGAACTCATTGTGTAAGAATTTCTATCTCTTTCACTGTCGTTGTTTCATGGGTTTTTCAAAGTAATTTATTTTCATAATGGGGTTTAGCTGCTTTTCACGGCTGTGTTTATGCCGCTTTCCACCCACTTGACACACTAACAGAGAGATATCAATACATAGGCTTTAAGATTATTACTAGTCAGATATATTCTTGTGCGGTGAATAGGGCGTGTTGAGTCCAGTTCTCTGAGCAAGGAGTAGGTCTTGTCTACTACATATTGGGTTTATGGAACGGTATCTGAGCTAATTTGATACCCTTGTTTTATGTATCACCCCACCTCACCTTTCCCGTTAAGCAGCCATAGTGTGTTTTCTGCATGTGTGACTCTGTTCTGTTTTGTAATTCAGTTCAAGTGTAACGGTTTTTACATTCCCTCTATCAGTGATACCTTATGAGAAGTGTCCTTTTCTGTGTGACTTATTTCACTTAGAATCGTCGTACCTAAATCCACTCATCATGCTGCTACTAACCTTATGACATTGATTTCATGGCTGAGTGATATTCCATTGTACATAAGGACCACAACTTCTTTATCCATTTTTCTCTTTCCTGGGATATTTAAGGTGGAATGAAGTGGAGGTCCTTGTCAACAGAGCAGCCCTCAACTTTGGGGTGCTTGTGTCTTGCTGATTTTTCATTTTCCCAATTTATACCCCCATGAGTGGAAATGCCCTATGCTCTCTAAGCTGTGTTTTTCAGATGTTTCAGGACACACCGTGCACTTCTCCAGAGTGGCTGTTGGCAATTTACATCCCGCCCATCAGTGTAGCAAGGCTCCCATTTCTCCATGGCCTGTCCTGCATTTCTGGTTTTGACACTTTTTTCAGCATGGCCCTTTTGACCGATGGGAAGCGAGACTTCTCTGTAGCGCCGATTTGCCTTTCCAGGTTGCTTGGTTGGCCAAAAAGGGCGTATGCGTTTTTTCCTGAATATATTCAGGAAAAAACGCATACGCCCTTTTTGGCCAAGGGCATCATTGTCAACGTTTTGCCGCTTTTCATGTGCTTTAAGGGCGATTCGTATCTACCTCCTGAAATCTGTTTCGTGCAATTCTGCCTTGATTTCAAATCCTCTTCTTTGCCTTCCCTCAATATATTTGTGGACGAGAGTTATCATTTATAACTCTGCAGGTTTGTGAATTGCAGTGCCCTGAACCTCCATTTTACAACTCGCTTTTTTGGGAGCTGGCCGCAAAAGCGCAGGATGGCTTCAGGCCCTGTTCTGGTTCCGGGGGGCAGGCTGAGCCTGTGGTTAATTCTTCTTCCTAATGGGAAAATAGAGTGACCTGTGCCTGTCCCAACACCAAGAGCTAGTCTCTCGTTGGTTCCCCGTCTTCCCGTTCATCCTCAGGACAAATTGCAACCTGTACGGAACAGGAGGTTAAAGGTGCTGATGCTCCAAGTAGGGAGATTGCTAGTAAAGTGGCTGGAATGGCGAACCCGGGCACAAGGAGATGAGAAATGAGGTGCGTTTTAGAAACCTTTCCCCATCACACGGTGTACCATCTTCTGGGTTTCTCATGCATGTTTTCGATGTAGGAAGATGCCCTTGAAGCTGGAGATTTGGGACCCATGCGATGGGTACCACGCAGTATTACTTTAAAGGGTCTGCGTTTGCTCACCCAACCTCACCAAACCTCTCAGCCCCAAGAGTGTCCACCCTTATGTCTCATCCAGCTGTGGGTCTAGATATGGTCAATCCAGGTTGCATCACAGCCCCTGAACTCATTGTGTAAGAATTTCTATCTCTTTCACTGTCGTTGTTTCATGGGTTTTTCAAAGTAATTTATTTTCATAATGGGGTTTAGCTGCTTTTCACGGCTGTGTTTATGCCGCTTTCCACCCACTTGACACACTAACAGAGAGATATCAATACATAGGCTTTAAGATTATTACTAGTCAGATATATTCTTGTGCGGTGAATAGGGCGTGTTGAGTCCAGTTCTCTGAGCAAGGAGTAGGTCTTGTCTACTACATATTGGGTTTATGGAACGGTATCTGAGCTAATTTGATACCCTTGTTTTATGTATCACCCCACCTCACCTTTCCCGTTAAGCAGCCATAGTGTGTTTTCTGCATGTGTGACTCTGTTCTGTTTTGTAATTCAGTTCAAGTGTAACGGTTTTTACATTCCCTCTATCAGTGATACCTTATGAGAAGTGTCCTTTTCTGTGTGACTTATTTCACTTAGAATCGTCGTACCTAAATCCACTCATCATGCTGCTACTAACATTATGACATTGATTTCATGGCTGAGTGATATTCCATTGTACATAAGGACCACAACTTCTTTATCCATTTTTCTCTTTCCTGGGATATTTAAGGTGGAATGAAGTGGAGGTCCTTGTCAACAGAGCAGCCCTCAACTTTGGGGTGCTTGTGTCTTGCTGATTTTTCATTTTCCCAATTTATACCCCCATGAGTGGAAGTGCCCTATGCTCTCTAAGCTGTGTTTTTCAGATGTTTCAGGACACACCGTACACTTCTCCAGAGTGGCTGTTGGCAATTTACATCCCGCCCATCAGTGTAGCAAGGCTCCCATTTCTCCATGGCCTGTCCTGCATTTCTGGTTTTGACACTTTTTTCAGCATGGCCCTTTTGACCGATGGGAAGCGAGACTTCTCTGTAGCGCTGATTTGCCTTTCCAGGTTGCTTGGTTGGCCAAAAAGGGCGTATGCGTTTTTTCCTGAATATATTCAGGAAAAAACGCATACGCCCTTTTTGGCCAAGGGCATCATTGTCAACGTTTTGCCGCTTTTCATGTGCTTTAAAGGCGATTCGTATCTACCTCCTGAAATCTGTTTCGTGCAATTCTGACTTGATTTCAAATCCTCTTCTTTGCCTTCCCTCAATATATTTGTGGACGAGAGTTATCATTTATAACTCTGCAGGTTTGTGAATTGCAGTGCCCTGAACCTCCATTTTACAACTCGCTTTTTTGGGAGCTGGCCGCAAAAGCGCAGGATGGCTTCAGGCCCTGTTCTGGTTCCGGGGGGCAGGCTGAGCCTGTGGTTAATTCTTCTTCCTGATGGGAAAATAGAGTGACCTGTGCCTGTCCCGACACCAAGAGCTAGTCTCTCGTTGGTTCCCCGTCTTCCCGTTCATCCTCAGGACAAATTGCAACCTGTACGGAACAGGAGGTTAAAGGTGCTGATGCTCCAAGTAGGGAGATTGCTAGTAAAGTGGCTGGAATGGCGAACCCGGGCACAAGGAGATGAGAAATGAGGTGCGTTTTAGAAACCTTTCCCCATCACACGGTGTACCATCTTCTGGGTTTCTCATGCATGTTTTCGATGTAGGAAGATGCCCTTGAAGCTGGAGATTTGGGACCCATGCGATGGGTACCACGCAGTATTACTTTAAAGGGTCTGCGTTTGCTCACCCAACCTCACCAAACCTCTCAGCCCCAAGAGTGTCCACCCTTATGTCTCATCCAGCTGTGGGTCTAGATATGGTCAATCCAGGTTGCATCACAGCCCCTGAACTCATTGTGTAAGAATTTCTATCTCTTTCACTGTCGTTGTTTCATGGGTTTTTCAAAGTAATTTATTTTCATAATGGGGTTTAGCTGCTTTTCACGGCTGTGTTTATGCCGCTTTCCACCCACTTGACACACTAACAGAGAGATATCAATACATAGGCTTTAAGATTATTACTAGTCAGATATATTCTTGTGCGGTGAATAGGGCGTGTTGAGTCCAGTTCTCTGAGCAAGGAGTAGGTCTTGTCTACTACATATTGGGTTTATGGAACGGTATCTGAGCTAATTTGATACCCTTGTTTTATGTATCACACCACCTCACCTTTCCCGTTAAGCAGCCATAGTGTGTTTTCTGCATGTGTGACTCTGTTCTGTTTTGTAATTCAGTTCAAGTGTAACGGTTTTTACATTCCCTCTATCAGTGATACCTTATGAGAAGTGTCCTTTTCTGTGTGACTTATTTCACTTAGAATCGTCGTACCTAAATCCACTCATCATGCTGCTACTAACATTATGACATTGATTTCATGGCTGAGTGATATTCCATTGTACATAAGGACCACAACTTCTTTATCCATTTTTCTCTTTCCTGGGATATTTAAGGTGGAATGAAGTGGAGGTCCTTGTCAACAGAGCAGCCCTCAACATTGGGGTGCTTGTGTCTTGCTGATTTTTCATTTTCCCAATTTATACCCCCATGAGTGGAAGTGCCCTATGCTCTCTAAGCTGTGTTTTTCAGATGTTTCAGGACACACCGTGCACTTCTCCCAAGTGGCTGTTGGCAATTTACATCCCGCCCATCAGTGTAGCAAGGCTCTCATTTCTCCATGGCCTGTCCTGCATTTCTGGTTTTGACACTTTTTTCAGCATGGCCCTTTTGACTGATGGGAAGCGAGACTTCTCTGTAGCGCTGATTTGCCTTTCCAGGTTGCTTGGTTGGCCAAAAAGGGCGTATGCGTTTTTTCCTGAATATATTCAGGAAAAAACGCATACGCCCTTTTTGGCCAAGGGCATCATTGTCAACGTTTTGCCGCTTTTCATGTGCTTTAAAGGCGATTCGTATCTACCTCCTGAAATCTGTTTCGTGCAATTCTGCCTTGAATTCAAATCCTCTTCTTTGCCTTCCCTCTATATATTTGTGGACGAGAGTTATCATTTATAACTCTGCAGGTTTGTGAATTGCAGTGCCCTGAACCTCCATTTTACAACTCGCTTTTTTGGGAGCTGGCCGCAAAAGCGCAGGATGGCTTCAGGCCCTGTTCTGGTTCCGGGGGGCAGGCTGAGCCTGTGGTTAATTCTTCTTCCTGATGGGAAAATAGAGTGACCTGTGCCTGTCCCGACACCAAGAGCTAGTCTCTCGTTGGTTCCCCGTCTTCCCGTTCATCCTCAGGACAAATTGCAACCTGTACGGAACAGGAGGTTAAAGGTGCTGATGCTCCAAGTAGGGAGATTGCTAGTAAAGTGGCTGGAATGGCGAACCCGGGCACAAGGAGATGAGAAATGAGGTGCGTTTTAGAAACCTTTCCCCATCACACGGTGTACCATCTTCTGGGTTTCTCATGCATGTTTTCGATGTAGGAAGATGCCCTTGAAGCTGGAGATTTGGGACCCATGCGATGGGTACCACGCAGTATTACTTTAAAGGGTCTGCGTTTGCTCACCCAACCTCACCAAACCTCTCAGCCCCAAGAGTGTCCACCCTTATGTCTCATCCAGCTGTGGGTCTAGATATGGTCAATCCAGGTTGCATCACAGCCCCTGAACTCATTGTGTAAGAATTTCTATCTCTTTCACTGTCGTTGTTTCATGGGTTTTTCAAAGTAATTTATTTTCATAATGGGGTTTAGCTGCTTTTCACGGCTGTGTTTATGCCGCTTTCCACCCACTTGACACACTAACAGAGAGATATCAATACATAGGCTTTAAGATTATTACTAGTCAGATATATTCTTGTGCGGTGAATAGGGCGTGTTGAGTCCAGTTCTCTGAGCAAGGAGTAGGTCTTGTCTACTACATATTGGGTTTATGGAACGGTATCTGAGCTAATTTGATACCCTTGTTTTATGTATCACCCCACCTCACCTTTCCCGTTAAGCAGCCATAGTGTGTTTTCGGCATGTGTGACTCTGTTCTGTTTTGTAATTCAGTTCAAGTGTAACGGTTTTTACATTCCCTCTATCAGTGATACCTTATGAGAAGTGTCCTTTTCTGTGTGACTTATTTCACTTAGAATCGTCGTACCTAAATCCACTCATCATGCTGCTACTAACATTATGACATTGATTTCATGGCTGAGTGATATTCCATTGTACATAAGGACCACAACTTCTTTATCCATTTTTCTCTTTCCTGGGATATTTAAGGTGGAATGAAGTGGAGGTCCTTGTCAACAGAGCAGCCCTCAACATTGGGGTGCTTGTGTCTTGCTGATTTTTCATTTTCCCAATTTATACCCCCATGAGTGGAAGTGCCCTATGCTCTCTAAGCTGTGTTTTTCAGATGTTTCAGGACACACCGTGCACTTCTCCCGAGTGGCTGTTGGCAATTTACATCCCGCCCATCAGTGTAGCAAGGCTCTCATTTCTCCATGGCCTGTCCTGCATTTCTGGTTTTGACACTTTTTTCAGCATGGCCCTTTTGACTGATGGGAAGCGAGACTTCTCTGTAGCGCTGATTTGCCTTTCCAGGTTGCTTGGTTGGCCAAAAAGGGCGTATGCGTTTTTTCCTGAATATATTCAGGAAAAAACGCATACGCCCTTTTTGGCCAAGGGCATCATTGTCAACGTTTTGCCGCTTTTCATGTGCTTTAAAGGCGATTCGTATCTACCTCCTGAAATCTGTTTCGTGCAATTCTGCCTTGAATTCAAATCCTCTTCTTTGCCTTCCCTCTATATATTTGTGGACGAGAGTTATCATTTATAACTCTGCAGGTTTGTGAATTGCAGTGCCCTGAACCTCCATTTTACAACTCGCTTTTTTGGGAGCTGGCCGCAAAAGCGCAGGATGGCTTCAGGCCCTGTTCTGGTTCCGGGGGGCAGGCTGAGCCTGTGGTTAATTCTTCTTCCTGATGGGAAAATAGAGTGACCTGTGCCTGTCCCAACACCAAGAGCTAGTCTCTCGTTGGTTCCCCGTCTTCCCGTTCATCCTCAGGACAAATTGCAACCTGTACAGAACAGGAGGTTAAAGGTGCTGATGCTCCAAGTAGGGAGATTGCTAGTAAAGTGGCTGGAATGGCGAACCCGGGCACAAGGAGATGAGAAATGAGGTGCGTTTTAGAAACCTTTCCCCATCACACGGTGTACCATCTTCTGGGTTTCTCATGCATGTTTTCGATGTAGGAAGATGCCCTTGAAGCTGGAGATTTGGGACCCATGCGATGGGTACCACGCAGTATTACTTTAAAGGGTCTGCGTTTGCTCACCCAACCTCACCAAACCTCTCAGCCCCAAGAGTGTCCACCCTTATGTCTCATCCAGCTGTGGGTCTAGATATGGTCAATCCAGGTTGCATCACAGCCCCTGAACTCATTGTGTAAGAATTTCTATCTCTTTCACTGTCGTTGTTTCATGGGTTTTTCAAAGTAATTTATTTTCATAATGGGGTTTAGCTGCTTTTCACGGCTGTGTTTATGCCGCTTTCCACCCACTTGACACACTAACAGAGAGATATCAATACATAGGCTTTAAGATTATTACTAGTCAGATATATTCTTGTGCGGTGAATAGGGCGTGTTGAGTCCAGTTCTCTGAGCAAGGAGTAGGTCTTGTCTACTACATATTGGGTTTATGGAACGGTATCTGAGCTAATTTGATACCCTTGTTTTATGTATCACCCCACCTCACCTTTCCCGTTAAGCAGCCATAGTGTGTTTTCTGCATGTGTGACTCTGTTCTGTTTTGTAATTCAGTTCAAGTGTAACGGTTTTTACATTCCCTCTATCAGTGATACCTTATGAGAAGTGTCCTTTTCTGTGTGACTTATTTCACTTAGAATCGTCGTACCTAAATCCACTCATCATGCTGCTACTAACCTTATGACATTGATTTCATGGCTGAGTGATATTCCATTGTACATAAGGACCACAACTTCTTTATCCATTTTTCTCTTTCCTGGGATATTGAAGGTGGAATGAAGTGGAGGTCCTTGTCAACAGAGCAGCCCTCAACTTTGGGGTGCTTGTGTCTTGCTGATTTTTCATTTTCCCAATTTATACCCCCATGAGTGGAAATGCCCTATGCTCTCTAAGCTGTGTTTTTCAGATGTTTCAGGACACACCGTGCACTTCTCCAGAGTGGCTGTGGCAATTTACATCCCGCCCATCAGTGTAGCAAGGCTCCCATTTCTCCATGGCCTGTCCTGCATTTCTGGTTTTGACACTTTTTTCAGCATGGCCCTTTTGAGCGATGGGAAGCGAGACTTCTCTGTAGCGCCGATTTGCCTTTCCAGGTTGCTTGGTTGGCCAAAAAGGGCGTATGCGTTTTTTCCTGAATATATTCAGGAAAAAACGCATACGCCCTTTTTGGCCAAGGGCATCATTGTCAACGTTTTGCCGCTTTTCATGTGCTTTAAGGGCGATTCGTATCTACCTCCTGAAATCTGTTTCGTGCAATTCTGCCTTGATTTCAAATCCTCTTCTTTGCCTTCCCTCAATATATTTGTGGACGAGAGTTATCATTTATAACTCTGCAGGTTTGTGAATTGCAGTGCCCTGAACCTCCATTTTACAACTCGCTTTTTTGGGAGCTGGCCGCAAAAGCGCAGGATGGCTTCAGGCCCTGTTCTGGTTCCGGGGGGCAGGCTGAGCCTGTGGTTAATTCTTCTTCCTAATGGGAAAATAGAGTGACCTGTGCCTGTCCCAACACCAAGAGCTAGTCTCTCGTTGGTTCCCCGTCTTCCCGTTCATCCTCAGGACAAATTGCAACCTGTACGGAACAGGAGGTTAAAGGTGCTGATGCTCCAAGTAGGGAGATTGCTAGTAAAGCGGCTGGAATGGCGAACCCGGGCACAAGGAGATGAGAAATGAGGTGCGTTTTAGAAACCTTTCCCCATCACACGGTGTACCATCTTCTGGGTTTCTCATGCATGTTTTCGATGTAGGAAGATGCCCTTGAAGCTGGAGATTTGGGACCCATGCGATGGGTACCACGCAGTATTACTTTAAAGGGTCTGCGTTTGCTCACCCAACCTCACCAAACCTCTCAGCCCCAAGAGTGTCCACCCTTATGTCTCATCCAGCTGTGGGTCTAGATATGGTCAATCCAGGTTGCATCACAGCCCCTGAACTCATTGTGTAAGAATTTCTATCTCTTTCACTGTTGTTGTTTCATGGGTTTTTCAAAGTAATTTATTTTCATAATGGGGTTTAGCTGCTTTTCACGGCTGTGTTTATGCCGCTTTCCACCCACTTGACACACTAACAGAGAGATATCAATACATAGGCTTTAAGATTATTACTAGTCAGATATATTCTTGTGCGGTGAATAGGGCGTGTTGAGTCCAGTTCTCTGAGCAAGGAGTAGGTCTTGTCTACTACATATTGGGTTTATGGAACGGTATCTGAGCTAATTTGATACCCTTGTTTTATGTATCACCCCACCTCACCTTTCCCGTTAAGCAGCCATAGTGTGTTTTCGGCATGTGTGACTCTGTTCTGTTTTGTAATTCAGTTCAAGTGTAACGGTTTTTACATTCCCTCTATCAGTGATACCTTATGAGAAGTGTCCTTTTCTGTGTGACTTATTTCACTTAGAATCGTCGTACCTAAATCCACTCATCATGCTGCTACTAACATTATGACATTGATTTCATGGCTGAGTGATATTCCATTGTACATAAGGACCACAACTTCTTTATCCATTTTTCTCTTTCCTGGGATATTGAAGGTGGAATGAAGTGGAGGTCCTTGTCAACAGAGCAGCCCTCAACATTGGGGTGCTTGTGTCTTGCTGATTTTTCATTTTCCCAATTTATACCCCCATGAGTGGAAGTGCCCTATGCTCTCTAAGCTGTGTTTTTCAGATGTTTCAGGACACACCGTGCACTTCTCCCGAGTGGCTGTTGGCAATTTACATCCCGCCCATCAGTGTAGCAAGGCTCTCATTTCTCCATGGCCTGTCCTGCATTTCTGGTTTTGACACTTTTTTCAGCATGGCCCTTTTGACTGATGGGAAGCGAGACTTCTCTGTAGCGCTGATTTGCCTTTCCAGGTTGCTTGGTTGGCCAAAAAGGGCGTATGCGTTTTTTCCTGAATATATTCAGGAAAAAACGCATACGCCCTTTTTGGCCAAGGGCATCATTGTCAACGTTTTGCCGCTTTTCATGTGCTTTAAAGGCGATTCGTATCTACCTCCTGAAATCTGTTTCGTGCAATTCTGCCTTGAATTCAAATCCTCTTCTTTGCCTTCCCTCTATATATTTGTGGACGAGAGTTATCATTTATAACTCTGCAGGTTTGTGAATTGCAGTGCCCTGAACCTCCATTTTACAACTCGCTTTTTTGGGAGCTGGCCGCAAAAGCGCAGGATGGCTTCAGGCCCTGTTCTGGTTCCGGGGGGCAGGCTGAGCCTGTGGTTAATTCTTCTTCCTGATGGGAAAATAGAGTGACCTGTGCCTGTCCCGACACCAAGAGCTAGTCTCTCGTTGGTTCCCCGTCTTCCCGTTCATCCTCAGGACAAATTGCAACCTGTACGGAACAGGAGGTTAAAGGTGCTGATGCTCCAAGTAGGGAGATTGCTAGTAAAGTGGCTGGAATGGCGAACCCGGGCACAAGGAGATGAGAAATGAGGTGCGTTTTAGAAACCTTTCCCCATCACACGGTGTACCATCTTCTGGGTTTCTCATGCATGTTTTCGATGTAGGAAGATGCCCTTGAAGCTGGAGATTTGGGACCCATGCGATGGGTACCACGCAGTATTACTTTAAAGGGTCTGCGTTTGCTCACCCAACCTCACCAAACCTCTC
The DNA here is from genome assembly GCF_965194805.1 of Balaenoptera borealis. Lineage (NCBI taxonomy): Eukaryota > Metazoa > Chordata > Mammalia > Artiodactyla > Balaenopteridae > Balaenoptera > Balaenoptera borealis. The sequence continues at coordinate 727,139 of NW_028124001.1, read as the reverse complement.
AGCCCCAAGAGTGTCCACCCTTATGTCTCATCCAGCTGTGGGTCTAGATATGGTCAATCCAGGTTGCATCACAGCCCCTGAACTCATTGTGTAAGAATTTCTATCTCTTTCACTGTCGTTGTTTCATGGGTTTTTCAAAGTAATTTATTTTCATAATGGGGTTTAGCTGCTTTTCACGGCTGTGTTTATGCCGCTTTCCACCCACTTGACACACTAACAGAGAGATATCAATACATAGGCTTTAAGATTATTACTAGTCAGATATATTCTTGTGCGGTGAATAGGGCGTGTTGAGTCCAGTTCTCTGAGCAAGGAGTAGGTCTTGTCTACTACATATTGGGTTTATGGAACGGTATCTGAGCTAATTTGATACCCTTGTTTTATGTATCACCCCACCTCACCTTTCCCGTTAAGCAGCCATAGTGTGTTTTCGGCATGTGTGACTCTGTTCTGTTTTGTAATTCAGTTCAAGTGTAACGGTTTTTACATTCCCTCTATCAGTGATACCTTATGAGAAGTGTCCTTTTCTGTGTGACTTATTTCACTTAGAATCGTCGTACCTAAATCCACTCATCATGCTGCTACTAACATTATGACATTGATTTCATGGCTGAGTGATATTCCATTGTACATAAGGACCACAACTTCTTTATCCATTTTTCTCTTTCCTGGGATATTTAAGGTGGAATGAAGTGGAGGTCCTTGTCAACAGAGCAGCCCTCAACATTGGGGTGCTTGTGTCTTGCTGATTTTTCATTTTCCCAATTTATACCCCCATGAGTGGAAGTGCCCTATGCTCTCTAAGCTGTGTTTTTCAGATGTTTCAGGACACACCGTGCACTTCTCCCGAGTGGCTGTTGGCAATTTACATCCCGCCCATCAGTGTAGCAAGGCTCTCATTTCTCCATGGCCTGTCCTGCATTTCTGGTTTTGACACTTTTTTCAGCATGGCCCTTTTGACTGATGGGAAGCGAGACTTCTCTGTAGCGCTGATTTGCCTTTCCAGGTTGCTTGGTTGGCCAAAAAGGGCGTATGCGTTTTTTCCTGAATATATTCAGGAAAAAACGCATACGCCCTTTTTGGCCAAGGGCATCATTGTCAACGTTTTGCCGCTTTTCATGTGCTTTAAAGGCGATTCGTATCTACCTCCTGAAATCTGTTTCGTGCAATTCTGCCTTGAATTCAAATCCTCTTCTTTGCCTTCCCTCTATATATTTGTGGACGAGAGTTATCATTTATAACTCTGCAGGTTTGTGAATTGCAGTGCCCTGAACCTCCATTTTACAACTCGCTTTTTTGGGAGCTGGCCGCAAAAGCGCAGGATGGCTTCAGGCCCTGTTCTGGTTCCGGGGGGCAGGCTGAGCCTGTGGTTAATTCTTCTTCCTGATGGGAAAATAGAGTGACCTGTGCCTGTCCCAACACCAAGAGCTAGTCTCTCGTTGGTTCCCCGTCTTCCCGTTCATCCTCAGGACAAATTGCAACCTGTACGGAACAGGAGGTTAAAGGTGCTGATGCTCCAAGTAGGGAGATTGCTAGTAAAGTGGCTGGAATGGCGAACCCGGGCACAAGGAGATGAGAAATGAGGTGCGTTTTAGAAACCTTTCCCCATCACACGGTGTACCATCTTCTGGGTTTCTCATGCATGTTTTCGATGTAGGAAGATGCCCTTGAAGCTGGAGATTTGGGAACCATGCGATGGGTACCACGCAGTATTACTTTAAAGGGTCTGCGTTTGCTCACCCAACCTCACCAAACCTCTCAGCCCCAAGAGTGTCCACCCTTATGTCTCATCCAGCTGTGGGTCTAGATATGGTCAATCCAGGTTGCATCACAGTCCCTGAACTCATTGTGTAAGAATTTCTATCTCTTTCACTGTCGTTGTTTCATGGGTTTTTCAAAGTAATTTATTTTCATAATGGGGTTTAGCTGCTTTTCACGGCTGTGTTTATGCCGCTTTCCACCCACTTGACACACTAACAGAGAGATATCAATACATAGGCTTTAAGATTATTACTAGTCAGATATATTCTTGTGTGGTGAATAGGGCGTGTTGAGTCCAGTTCTCTGAGCAAGGAGTAGGTCTTGTCTACTACATATTGGGTTTATGGAACGGTATCTGAGCTAATTTGATACCCTTGTTTTATGTATCACCCCACCTCACCTTTCCCGTTAAGCAGCCATAGTGTGTTTTCTGCATGTGTGACTCTGTTCTGTTTTGTAATTCAGTTCAAGTGTAACGGTTTTTACATTCCCTCTATCAGTGATACCTTATGAGAAGTGTCCTTTTCTGTGTGACTTATTTCACTTAGAATCGTCGTACCTAAATCCACTCATCATGCTGCTACTAACATTATGACATTGATTTCATGGCTGAGTGATATTCCATTGTACATAAGGACCACAACTTCTTTATCCATTTTTCTCTTTCCTGGGATATTTAAGGTGGAATGAAGTGGAGGTCCTTGTCAACAGAGCAGCCCTCAACTTTGGGGTGCTTGTGTCTTGCTGATTTTTCATTTTCCCAATTTATACCCCCATGAGTGGAAGTGCCCTATGCTCTCTAAGCTGTGTTTTTCAGATGTTTCAGGACACACCGTGCACTTCTCCAGAGTGGCTGTTGGCAATTTACATCCCGCCCATCAGTGTAGCAAGGCTCCCATTTCTCCATGGCCTGTCCTGCATTTCTGGTTTTGACACTTTTTTCAGCATGGCCCTTTTGACCGATGGGAAGCGAGACTTCTCTGTAGCGCTGATTTGCCTTTCCAGGTTGCTTGGTTGGCCAAAAAGGGCGTATGCGTTTTTTCCTGAATATATTCAGGAAAAAACGCATACGCCCTTTTTGGCCAAGGGCATCATTGTCAACGTTTTGCCGCTTTTCATGTGCTTTAAAGGCGATTCGTATCTACCTCCTGAAATCTGTTTCGTGCAATTCTGCCTTGATTTCAAATCCTCTTCTTTGCCTTCCCTCAATATATTTGTGGACGAGAGTTATCATTTATAACTCTGCAGGTTTGTGAATTGCAGTGCCCTGAACCTCCATTTTACAACTCGCTTTTTTGGGAGCTGGCCGCAAAAGCGCAGGATGGCTTCAGGCCCTTTTCTGGTTCCGGGGGGCAGGCTGAGCCTGTGGTTAATTCTTCTTCCTGATGGGAAAATAGAGTGACCTGTGCCTGTCCCAACACCAAGAGCTAGTCTCTCGTTGGTTCCCCGTCTTCCCGTTCATCCTCAGGACAAATTGCAACCTGTACGGAACAGGAGGTTAAAGGTGCTGATGCTCCAAGTAGGGAGATTGCTAGTAAAGCGGCTGGAATGGCTAACCCGGGCACAAGGAGATGAGAAATGAGGTGCGTTTTAGAAACCTTTCCCCATCACACGGTGTACCATCTTCTGGGTTTCTCATGCATGTTTTCGATGTAGGAAGATGCCCTTGAACCTGGAGATTTGGGACCCATGCGATGGGTACCACGCAGTATTACTTTAAAGGGTCTGCGTTTGCTCACCCAACCTCACCAAACCTCTCAGCCCCAAGAGTGTCCACCCTTATGTCTCATCCACCTGTGGGTCTAGATATGGTCAATCCAGGTTGCATCACAGCCCCTGAACTCATTGTGTAAGAATTTCTATCTCTTTCACTGTCGTTGTTTCATGGGTTTTTCAAAGTAATTTATTTTCATAATGGGGTTTAGCTGCTTTTCACGGCTGTGTTTATGCCGCTTTCCACCCACTTGACACACTAACAGAGAGATATCAATACATAGGCTTTAAGATTATTACTAGTCAGATATATTCTTGTGCGGTGAATAGGGCGTGTTGAGTCCAGTTCTCTGAGCAAGGAGTAGGTCTTGTCTACTACATATTGGGTTTATGGAACGGTATCTGAGCTAATTTGATACCCTTGTTTTATGTATCACCCCACCTCACCTTTCCCGTTAAGCAGCCATAGTGTGTTTTCTGCATGTGTGACTCTGTTCTGTTTTGTAATTCAGTTCAAGTGTAACGGTTTTTACATTCCCTCTATCAGTGATACCTTATGAGAAGTGTCCTTTTCTGTGTGACTTATTTCACTTAGAATCGTCGTACCTAAATCCACTCATCATGCTGCTACTAACATTATGACATTGATTTCATGGCTGAGTGATATTCCATTGTACATAAGGACCACAACTTCTTTATCCATTTTTCTCTTTCCTGGGATATTTAAGGTGGAATGAAGTGGAGGTCCTTGTCAACAGAGCAGCCCTCAACTTTGGGGTGCTTGTGTCTTGCTGATTTTTCATTTTCCCAATTTATACCCCCATGAGTGGAAGTGCCCTATGCTCTCTAAGCTGTGTTTTTCAGATGTTTCAGGACACACCGTACACTTCTCCAGAGTGGCTGTTGGCAATTTACATCCCGCCCATCAGTGTAGCAAGGCTCCCATTTCTCCATGGCCTGTCCTGCATTTCTGGTTTTGACACTTTTTTCAGCATGGCCCTTTTGACCGATGGGAAGCGAGACTTCTCTGTAGCGCTGATTTGCCTTTCCAGGTTGCTTGGTTGGCCAAAAAGGGCGTATGCGTTTTTTCCTGAATATATTCAGGAAAAAACGCATACGCCCTTTTTGGCCAAGGGCATCATTGTCAACGTTTTGCCGCTTTTCATGTGCTTTAAAGGCGATTCGTATCTACCTCCTGAAATCTGTTTCGTGCAATTCTGCCTTGATTTCAAATCCTCTTCTTTGCCTTCCCACTATATATTTGTGGACGAGAGTTATCATTTATAACTCTGCAGGTTTGTGAATTGCAGTGCCCTGAACCTCCATTTTACACCTCGCTTTTTTGGGAGCTGGCCGCAAAAGCGCAGGATGGCTTCAGGCCCTGTTCTGGTTCCGGGGGGCAGGCTGAGCCTGTGGTTAATTCTTCTTCCTGATGGGAAAATAGAGTGACCTGTGCCTGTCCCAACACCAAGAGCTAGTCTCTCGTTGGTTCCCCGTCTTCCCGTTCATCCTCAGGACAAATTGCAACCTGTACAGAACAGGAGGTTAAAGGTGCTGATGCTCCAAGTAGGGAGATTGCTAGTAAAGCGGCTGGAATGGCGAACCCGGGCACAAGGAGATGAGAAATGAGGTGCGTTTTAGAAACCTTTCCCCATCACACGGTGTACCATCTTCTGGGTTTCTCATGCATGTTTTCGATGTAGGAAGATGCCCTTGAAGCTGGAGATTTGGGACCCATGCGATGGGTACCACGCAGTATTACTTTAAAGGGTCTGCGTTTGCTCACCCAACCTCACCAAACCTCTCAGCCCCAAGAGTGTCCACCCTTATGTCTCATCCAGCTGTGGGTCTAGATATGGTCAATCCAGGTTGCATCACAGCCCCTGAACTCATTGTGTAAGAATTTCTGTCTCTTTCACTGTCGTTGTTTCATGGGTTTTTCAAAGTAATTTATTTTCATAATGGGGTTTAGCTGCTTTTCACGGCTGTGTTTATGCCGCTTTCCACCCACTTGACACACTAACAGAGAGATATCAATACATAGGCTTTAAGATTATTACTAGTCAGATATATTCTTGTGCGGTGAATAGGGCGTGTTGAGTCCAGTTCTCTGAGCAAGGAGTAGGTCTTGTCTACTACATATTGGGTTTATGGAACGGTATCTGAGCTAATTTGATACCCTTGTTTTATGTATCACCCCACCTCACCTTTCCCGTTAAGCAGCCATAGTGTGTATTCTGCATGTGTGACTCTGTTCTGTTTTGTAATTCAGTTCAAGTGTAACGGTTTTTACATTCCCTCTATCAGTGATACCTTATGAGAAGTGTCCTTTTCTGTGTGACTTATTTCACTTAGAATCGTCGTACCTAAATCCACTCATCATGCTGCTACTAACATTATGACATTGATTTCATGGCTGAGTGATATTCCATTGTACATAAGGACCACAACTTCTTTATCCATTTTTCTCTTTCCTGGGATATTTAAGGTGGAATGAAGTGGAGGTCCTTGTCAACAGAGCAGCCCTCAACATTGGGGTGCTTGTGTCTTGCTGATTTTTCATTTTCCCAATTTATACCCCCATGAGTGGAAGTGCCCTATGCTCTCTAAGCTGTGTTTTTCAGATGTTTCAGGACACACCGTGCACTTCTCCCGAGTGGCTGTTGGCAATTTACATCCCGCCCATCAGTGTAGCAAGGCTCTCATTTCTCCATGGCCTGTCCTGCATTTCTGGTTTTGACACTTTTTTCAGCATGGCCCTTTTGACTGATGGGAAGCGAGACTTCTCTGTAGCGCTGATTTGCCTTTCCAGGTTGCTTGGTTGGCCAAAAAGGGCGTATGCGTTTTTTCCTGAATATATTCAGGAAAAAACGCATACGCCCTTTTTGGCCAAGGGCATCATTGTCAACGTTTTGCCGCTTTTCATGTGCTTTAAAGGCGATTCGTATCTACCTCCTGAAATCTGTTTCGTGCAATTCTGCCTTGAATTCAAATCCTCTTCTTTGCCTTCCCTCTATATATTTGTGGACGAGAGTTATCATTTATAACTCTGCAGGTTTGTGAATTGCAGTGCCCTGAACCTCCATTTTACAACTCGCTTTTTTGGGAGCTGGCCGCAAAAGCGCAGGATGGCTTCAGGCCCTGTTCTGGTTCCGGGGGGCAGGCTGAGCCTGTGGTTAATTCTTCTTCCTGATGGGAAAATAGAGTGACCTGTGCCTGTCCCAACACCAAGAGCTAGTCTCTCGTTGGTTCCCCGTCTTCCCGTTCATCCTCAGGACAAATTGCAACCTGTACGGAACAGGAGGTTAAAGGTGCTGATGCTCCAAGTAGGGAGATTGCTAGTAAAGTGGCTGGAATGGTGAACCCGGGCACAAGGAGATGAGAAATGAGGTGCGTTTTAGAAACCTTTCCCCATCACACGGTGTACCATCTTCTGGGTTTCTCATGCATGTTTTCGATGTAGGAAGATGCCCTTGAAGCTGGAGATTTGGGACCCATGCGATGGGTACCACGCAGTATTACTTTAAAGGGTCTGCGTTTGCTCACCCAACCTCACCAAACCTCTCAGCCCCAAGAGTGTCCACCCTTATGTCTCATCCAGCTGTGGGTCTAGATATGGTCAATCCAGGTTGCATCACAGCCCCTGAACTCATTGTGTAAGAATTTCTATCTCTTTCACTGTCGTTGTTTCATGGGTTTTTCAAAGTAATTTATTTTCATAATGGGGTTTAGCTGCTTTTCACGGCTGTGTTTATGCCGCTTTCCACCCACTTGACACACTAACAGAGAGATATCAATACATAGGCTTTAAGATTATTACTAGTCAGATATATTCTTGTGCGGTGAATAGGGCGTGTTGAGTCCAGTTCTCTGAGCAAGGAGTAGGTCTTGTCTACTACATATTGGGTTTATGGAACGGTATCTGAGCTAATTTGATACCCTTGTTTTATGTATCACCCCACCTCACCTTTCCCGTTAAGCAGCCATAGTGTGTTTTCTGCATGTGTGACTCTGTTCTGTTTTGTAATTCAGTTCAAGTGTAACGGTTTTTACATTCCCTCTATCAGTGATACCTTATGAGAAGTGTCCTTTTCTGTGTGACTTATTTCACTTAGAATCGTCGTACCTAAATCCACTCATCATGCTGCTACTAACATTATGACATTGATTTCATGGCTGAGTGATATTCCATTGTACATAAGGACCACAACTTCTTTATCCATTTTTCTCTTTCCTGGGATATTGAAGGTGGAATGAAGTGGAGGTCCTTGTCAACAGAGCAGCCCTCAACTTTGGGGTGCTTGTGTCTTGCTGATTTTTCATTTTCCCAATTTATACCCCCATGAGTGGAAGTGCCCTATGCTCTCTAAGCTGTGTTTTTCAGATGTTTCAGGACACACCGTGCACTTCTCCAGAGTGGCTGTTGGCAATTTACATCCCGCCCATCAGTGTAGCAAGGCTCCCATTTCTCCATGGCCTGTCCTGCATTTCTGGTTTTGACACTTTTTTCAGCATGGCCCTTTTGACCGATGGGAAGCGAGACTTCTCTGTAGCGCTGATTTGCCTTTCCAGGTTGCTTGGTTGGCCAAAAAGGGCGTATGCGTTTTTTCCTGAATATATTCAGGAAAAAACGCATACGCCCTTTTTGGCCAAGGGCATCATTGTCAACGTTTTGCCGCTTTTCATGTGCTTTAAAGGCGATTCGTATCTACCTCCTGAAATCTGTTTCGTGCAATTCTGCCTTGATTTCAAATCCTCTTCTTTGCCTTCCCTCAATATATTTGTGGACGAGAGTTATCATTTATAACTCTGCAGGTTTGTGAATTGCAGTGCCCTGAACCTCCATTTTACAACTCGCTTTTTTGGGAGCTGGCCGCAAAAGCGCAGGATGGCTTCAGGCCCTGTTCTGGTTCCGGGGGGCAGGCTGAGCCTGTGGTTAATTCTTCTTCCTGATGGGAAAATAGAGTGACCTGTGCCTGTCCCAACACCAAGAGCTAGTCTCTCGTTGGTTCCCCGTCTTCCCGTTCATCCTCAGGACAAATTGCAACCTGTACGGAACAGGAGGTTAAAGGTGCTGATGCTCCAAGTAGGGAGATTGCTAGTAAAGCGGCTGGAATGGCTAACCCGGGCACAAGGAGATGAGAAATGAGGTGCGTTTTAGAAACCTTTCCCCATCACACGGTGTACCATCTTCTGGGTTTCTCATGCATGTTTTCGATGTAGGAAGATGCCCTTGAACCTGGAGATTTGGGACCCATGCGATGGGTACCACGCAGTATTACTTTAAAGGGTCTGCGTTTGCTCACCCAACCTCACCAAACCTCTCAGCCCCAAGAGTGTCCACCCTTATGTCTCATCCACCTGTGGGTCTAGATATGGTCAATCCAGGTTGCATCACAGCCCCTGAACTCATTGTGTAAGAATTTCTATCTCTTTCACTGTCGTTGTTTCATGGGTTTTTCAAAGTAATTTATTTTCATAATGGGGTTTAGCTGCTTTTCACGGCTGTGTTTATGCCGCTTTCCACCCACTTGACACACTAACAGAGAGATATCAATACATAGGCTTTAAGATTATTACTAGTCAGATATATTCTTGTGCGGTGAATAGGGCGTGTTGAGTCCAGTTCTCTGAGCAAGGAGTAGGTCTTGTCTACTACATATTGGGTTTATGGAACGGTATCTGAGCTAATTTGATACCCTTGTTTTATGTATCACCCCACCTCACCTTTCCCGTTAAGCAGCCATAGTGTGTTTTCTGCATGTGTGACTCTGTTCTGTTTTGTAATTCAGTTCAAGTGTAACGGTTTTTACATTCCCTCTATCAGTGATACCTTATGAGAAGTGTCCTTTTCTGTGTGACTTATTTCACTTAGAATCGTCGTACCTAAATCCACTCATCATGCTGCTACTAACATTATGACATTGATTTCATGGCTGAGTGATATTCCATTGTACATAAGGACCACAACTTCTTTATCCATTTTTCTCTTTCCTGGGATATTGAAGGTGGAATGAAGTGGAGGTCCTTGTCAACAGAGCAGCCCTCAACTTTGGGGTGCTTGTGTCTTGCTGATTTTTCATTTTCCCAATTTATACCCCCATGAGTGGAAGTGCCCTATGCTCTCTAAGCTGTGTTTTTCAGATGTTTCAGGACACACCGTACACTTCTCCAGAGTGGCTGTTGGCAATTTACATCCCGCCCATCAGTGTAGCAAGGCTCCCATTTCTCCATGGCCTGTCCTGCATTTCTGGTTTTGACACTTTTTTCAGCATGGCCCTTTTGACCGATGGGAAGCGAGACTTCTCTGTAGCGCTGATTTGCCTTTCCAGGTTGCTTGGTTGGCCAAAAAGGGCGTATGCGTTTTTTCCTGAATATATTCAGGAAAAAACGCATACGCCCTTTTTGGCCAAGGGCATCATTGTCAACGTTTTGCTGCTTTTCATGTGCTTTAAAGGCGATTCGTATCTACCTCCTGAAATCTGTTTCGTGCAATTCTGCCTTGATTTCAAATCCTCTTCTTTGCCTTCCCACTATATATTTGTGGACGAGAGTTATCATTTATAACTCTGCAGGTTTGTGAATTGCAGTGCCCTGAACCTCCATTTTACACCTCGCTTTTTTGGGAGCTGGCCGCAAAAGCGCAGGATGGCTTCAGGCCCTGTTCTGGTTCCGGGGGGCAGGCTGAGCCTGTGGTTAATTCTTCTTCCTGATGGGAAAATAGAGTGACCTGTGCCTGTCCCAACACCAAGAGCTAGTCTCTCGTTGGTTCCCCGTCTTCCCGTTCATCCTCAGGACAAATTGCAACCTGTACAGAACAGGAGGTTAAAGGTGCTGATGCTCCAAGTAGGGAGATTGCTAGTAAAGCGGCTGGAATGGCGAACCCGGGCACAAGGAGATGAGAAATGAGGTGCGTTTTAGAAACCTTTCCCCATCACACGGTGTACCATCTTCTGGGTTTCTCATGCATGTTTTCGATGTAGGAAGATGCCCTTGAAGCTGGAGATTTGGGACCCATGCGATGGGTACCACGCAGTATTACTTTAAAGGGTCTGCGTTTGCTCACCCAACCTCACCAAACCTCTCAGCCCCAAGAGTGTCCACCCTTATGTCTCATCCAGCTGTGGGTCTAGATATGGTCAATCCAGGTTGCATCACAGCCCCTGAACTCATTGTGTAAGAATTTCTGTCTCTTTCACTGTCGTTGTTTCATGGGTTTTTCAAAGTAATTTATTTTCATAATGGGGTTTAGCTGCTTTTCACGGCTGTGTTTATGCCGCTTTCCACCCACTTGACACACTAACAGAGAGATATCAATACATAGGCTTTAAGATTATTACTAGTCAGATATATTCTTGTGCGGTGAATAGGGCGTGTTGAGTCCAGTTCTCTGAGCAAGGAGTAGGTCTTGTCTACTACATATTGGGTTTATGGAACGGTATCTGAGCTAATTTGATACCCTTGTTTTATGTATCACCCCACCTCACCTTTCCCGTTAAGCAGCCATAGTGTGTATTCTGCATGTGTGACTCTGTTCTGTTTTGTAATTCAGTTCAAGTGTAACGGTTTTTACATTCCCTCTATCAGTGATACCTTATGAGAAGTGTCCTTTTCTGTGTGACTTATTTCACTTAGAATCGTCGTACCTAAATCCACTCATCATGCTGCTACTAACATTATGACACTGATTGCATGGCTGAGTGATATTCCATTGTACATAAGGACCACAACTTCTTTATCCATTTTTCTCTTTCCTGGGATATTTAAGGTGGAATGAAGTGGAGGTCCTTGTCAAAAGAGCAGCCCTCAACTTTGGGGTGCTTGTGTCTTGCTGATTTTTAATTTTCCCAATTTATACCCCCATGAGTGGAAGTGCCCTATGCTCTCTAAGGTGTGTTTTTCAGACGTTTCAGGACACACCGTACACTTCTCCAGAGTGGCTGTTGGCAATTTACATCCCACCCATCAGTGTAGCAAGGCTCCCATTTCTCCATGGCCTGTCCTGCATTTCTGGTTTTGACACTTTTTTCAGCATGGCCCTTTTGACCGATGGGAAGCGAGACTTCTCTGTAGCGCTGATTTGCCTTTCCAGGTTGCTTGGTTGGCCAAAAAGGGCGTATGCGTTTTTTCCTGAATATATTCAGGAAAAAACGCATACGCCCTTTTTGGCCAAGGGCATCATTGTCAACGTTTTGCCGCTTTTCTTGTGCTTTAAAGGCGATTCGTATCTACCTCCTGAAATCTGTTTCGTGCAATTCTGCCTTGATTTCAAATCCTCTTCTTTGCCTTCCCTCAATATATTTGTGGACGAGAGTTATCATTTATAACTCTGCAGGTTTGTGAATTGCAGTGCCCTGAACCTCCATTTTACAACTCGCTTTTTTGGGAGCTGGCCGCAAAAGCGCAGGATGGCTTCAGGCCCTGTTCTGGTTCCGGGGGGCAGGCTGAGCCTGTGGTTAATTCTTCTTCCTGATGGGAAAATAGAGTGACCTGTGCCTGTCCCGACACCAAGAGCTAGTCTCTCGTTGGTTCCCCGTCTTCCCGTTCATCCTCAGGACAAATTGCAACCTGTACGGAACAGGAGGTTAAAGGTGCTGATGCTCCAAGTAGGGAGATTGCTAGTAAAGCGGCTGGAATGGCGAACCCGGGCACAAGGAGATGAGAAATGAGGTGCGTTTTAGAAACCTTTCCCCATCACACGGTGTACCATCTTCTGGGTTTCTCATGCATGTTTTCGATGTAGGAAGATGCCCTTGAAGCTGGAGATTTGGGACCCATGCGATGGGTACCACGCAGTATTACTTTAAAGGGTCTGCGTTTGCTCACCCAACCTCACCAAACCTCTCAGCCCCAAGAGTGTCCACCCTTATGTCTCATCCAGCTGTGGGTCTAGATATGGTCAATCCAGGTTGCATCACAGCCCCTGAACTCATTGTGTAAGAATTTCTGTCTCTTTCACTGTCGTTGTTTCATGGGTTTTTCAAAGTAATTTAATTTCATAATGGGGTTTAGCTGCTTTTCACGGCTGTGTTTATGCCGCTTTCCACCCACTTGACACACTAACAGAGAGATATCAATACATAGGCTTTAAGATTATTACTAGTCAGATATATTCTTGTGCGGTGAATAGGGCGTGTTGAGTCCAGTTCTCTGAGCAAGGAGTAGGTCTTGTCTACTACATATTGGGTTTATGGAACGGTATCTGAGCTAATTTGATACCCTTGTTTTATGTATCACCCCACCTCACCTTTCCCGTTAAGCAGCCATAGTGTGTATTCTGCATGTGTGACTCTGTTCTGTTTTGTAATTCAGTTCAAGTGTAACGGTTTTTACATTCCCTCTATCAGTGATACCTTATGAGAAGTGTCCTTTTCTGTGTGACTTATTTCACTTAGAATCGTCGTACCTAAATCCACTCATCATGCTGCTACTAACATTATGACACTGATTGCATGGCTGAGTGATATTCCATTGTACATAAGGACCACAACTTCTTTATCCATTTTTCTCTTTCCTGGGATATTTAAGGTGGAATGAAGTGGAGGTCCTTGTCAACAGAGCAGCCCTCAACTTTGGGGTGCTTGTGTCTTGCTGATTTTTAATTTTCCCAATTTATACCCCCATGAGTGGAAGTGCCCTATGCTCTCTAAGCTGTGTTTTTCAGACGTTTCAGGACACACCGTACACTTCTCCAGAGTGGCTGTTGGCAATTTACATCCCACCCATCAGTGTAGCAAGGCTCCCATTTCTCCATGGCCTGTCCTGCATTTCTGGTTTTGACACTTTTTTCAGCATGGCCCTTTTGACCGATGGGAAGCGAGACTTCTCTGTAGCGCTGATTTGCCTTTCCAGGTTGCTTGGTTGGCCAAAAAGGGCGTATGCGTTTTTTCCTGAATATATTCAGGAAAAAACGCATACGCCCTTTTTGGCCAAGGGCATCATTGTCAACGTTTTGCCGCTTTTCTTGTGCTTTAAAGGCGATTCGTATCTACCTCCTGAAATCTGTTTCGTGCAATTCTGCCTTGATTTCAAATCCTCTTCTTTGCCTTCCCTCAATATATTTGTGGACGAGAGTTATCATTTATAACTCTGCAGGTTTGTGAATTGCAGTGCCCTGAACCTCCATTTTACAACTCGCTTTTTTGGGAGCTGGCCGCAAAAGCGCAGGATGGCTTCAGGCCCTGTTCTGGTTCCGGGGGGCAGGCTGAGCCTGTGGTTAATTCTTCTTCCTGATGGGAAAATAGAGTGACCTGTGCCTGTCCCGACACCAAGAGCTAGTCTCTCGTTGGTTCCCCGTCTTCCCGTTCATCCTCAGGACAAATTGCAACCTGTACGGAACAGGAGGTTAAAGGTGCTGATGCTCCAAGTAGGGAGATTGCTAGTAAAGCGGCTGGAATGGCGAACCCGGGCACAAGGAGATGAGAAATGAGGTGCGTTTTAGAAACCTTTCCCCATCACACGGTGTACCATCTTCTGGGTTTCTCATGCATGTTTTCGATGTAGGAAGATGCCCTTGAAGCTGGAGATTTGGGACCCATGCGATGGGTACCACGCAGTATTACTTTAAAGGGTCTGCGTTTGCTCACCCAACCTCACCAAACCTCTCAGCCCCAAGAGTGTCCACCCTTATGTCTCATCCAGCTGTGGGTCTAGATATGGTCAATCCAGGTTGCATCACAGCCCCTGAACTCATTGTGTAAGAATTTCTATCTCTTTCACTGTCGTTGTTTCATGGGTTTTTCAAAGTAATTTATTTTCATAATGGGGTTTAGCTGCTTTTCACGGCTGTGTTTATGCCGCTTTCCACCCACTTGACACACTAACAGAGAGATATCAATACATAGGCTTTAAGATTATTACTAGTCAGATATATTCTTGTGCGGTGAATAGGGCGTGTTGAGTCCAGTTCTCTGAGCAAGGAGTAGGTCTTGTCTACTACATATTGGGTTTATGGAACGGTATCTGAGCTAATTTGATACCCTTGTTTTATGTATCACCCCACCTCACCTTTCCCGTTAAGCAGCCATAGTGTGTTTTCTGCATGTGTGACTCTGTTCTGTTTTGTAATTCAGTTCAAGTGTAACGGTTTTTACATTCCCTCTATCAGTGATACCTTATGAGAAGTGTCCTTTTCTGTGTGACTTATTTCACTTAGAATCGTCGTACCTAAATCCACTCATCATGCTGCTACTAACCTTATGACATTGATTTCATGGCTGAGTGATATTCCATTGTACATAAGGACCACAACTTCTTTATCCATTTTTCTCTTTCCTGGGATATTTAAGGTGGAATGAAGTGGAGGTCCTTGTCAACAGAGCAGCCCTCAACTTTGGGGTGCTTGTGTCTTGCTGATTTTTCATTTTCCCAATTTATACCCCCATGAGTGGAAGTGCCCTATGCTCTCTAAGCTGTGTTTTTCAGATGTTTCAGGACACACCGTACACTTCTCCAGAGTGGCTGTTGGCAATTTACATCCCGCCCATCAGTGTAGCAAGGCTCCCATTTCTCCATGGCCTGTCCTGCATTTCTGGTTTTGACACTTTTTTCAGCATGGCCCTTTTGACCGATGGGAAGCGAGACTTCTCTGTAGCGCTGATTTGCCTTTCCAGGTTGCTTGGTTGGCCAAAAAGGGCGTATGCGTTTTTTCCTGAATATATTCAGGAAAAAACGCATACGCCCTTTTTGGCCAAGGGCATCATTGTCAACGTTTTGCCGCTTTTCATGTGCTTTAAAGGCGATTCGTATCTACCTCCTGAAATCTGTTTCGTGCAATTCTGCCTTGATTTCAAATCCTCTTCTTTGCCTTCCCTCAATATATTTGTGGACGAGAGTTATCATTTATAACTCTGCAGGTTTGTGAATTGCAGTGCCCTGAACCTCCATTTTACAACTCGCTTTTTTGGGAGCTGGCCGCAAAAGCGCAGGATGGCTTCAGGCCCTGTTCTGGTTCCGGGGGGCAGGCTGAGCCTGTGGTTAATTCTTCTTCCTGATGGGAAAATAGAGTGACCTGTGCCTGTCCCGACACCAAGAGCTAGTCTCTCGTTGGTTCCCCGTCTTCCCGTTCATCCTCAGGACAAATTGCAACCTGTACGGAACAGGAGGTTAAAGGTGCTGATGCTCCAAGTAGGGAGATTGCTAGTAAAGCGGCTGGAATGGCGAACCCGGGCACAAGGAGATGAGAAATGAGGTGCGTTTTAGAAACCTTTCCCCATCACACGGTGTACCATCTTCTGGGTTTCTCATGCATGTTTTCGATGTAGGAAGATGCCCTTGAAGCTGGAGATTTGGGACCCATGCGATGGGTACCACGCAGTATTACTTTAAAGGGTCTGCGTTTGCTCACCCAACCTCACCAAACCTCTCAGCCCCAAGAGTGTCCACCCTTATGTCTCATCCAGCTGTGGGTCTAGATATGGTCAATCCAGGTTGCATCACAGCCCCTGAACTCATTGTGTAAGAATTTCTATCTCTTTCACTGTCGTTGTTTCATGGGTTTTTCAAAGTAATTTATTTTCATAATGGGGTTTAGCTGCTTTTCACGGCTGTGTTTATGCCGCTTTCCACCCACTTGACACACTAACAGAGAGATATCAATACATAGGCTTTAAGATTATTACTAGTCAGATATATTCTTGTGCGGTGAATAGGGCGTGTTGAGTCCAGTTCTCTGAGCAAGGAGTAGGTCTTGTCTACTACATATTGGGTTTATGGAACGGTATCTGAGCTAATTTGATACCCTTGTTTTATGTATCACCCCACCTCACCTTTCCCGTTAAGCAGCCATAGTGTGTTTTCTGCATGTGTGACTCTGTTCTGTTTTGTAATTCAGTTCAAGTGTAACGGTTTTTACATTCCCTCTATCAGTGATACCTTAGGAGAAGTGTCCTTTTCTGTGTGACTTATTTCACTTAGAATCGTCGTACCTAAATCCACTCATCATGCTGCTACTAACATTATGACATTGATTTCATGGCTGAGTGATATTCCATTGTACATAAGGACCACAACTTCTTTATCCATTTTTCTCTTTCCTGGGATATTTAAGGTGGAATGAAGTGGAGGTCCTTGTCAACAGAGCAGTCCTCAACTTTGGGGTGCTTGTGTCTTGCTGATTTTTCATTTTCCCAATTTATACCCCCATGAGTGGAAGTGCCCTATGCTCTCTAAGCTGTGTTTTTCAGATGTTTCAGGACACACCGTACACTTCTCCAGAGTGGCTGTTGGCAATTTACATCCCGCCCATCAGAGTAGCAAGGCTCCCATTTCTCCATGGCCTGTCCTGCATTTCTGGTTTTGACACTTTTTTCAGCATGGCCCTTTTGACCGATGGGAAGCGAGACTTCTCTGTAGCGCTGATTTGCCTTTCCAGGTTGCTTGGTTGGCCAAAAAGGGCGTATGCGTTTTTTCCTGAATATATTCAGGAAAAAACGCATACGCCCTTTTTGGCCAAGGGCATCATTGTCATCGTTTTGCCGCTTTTCATGTGCTTTAAAGGCGATTCGTATCTACCTCCTGAAATCTGTTTCGTGCAATTCTGCCTTGATTTCAAATCCTCTTCTTTGCCTTCCCTCAATATATTTGTGGACGAGAGTTATCATTTATAACTCTGCAGGTTTGTGAATTGCAGTGCCCTGAACCTCCATTTTACAACTCGCTTTTTTGGGAGCTGGCCGCAAAAGCGCAGGATGGCTTCAGGCCCTGTTCTGGTTCCGGGGGGCAGGCTGAGCCTGTGGTTAATTCTTCTTCCTGATGGGAAAATAGAGTGACCTGTGCCTGTCCCGACACCAAGAGCTAGTCTCTCGTTGGTTCCCCGTCTTCCCGTTCATCCTCAGGACAAATTGCAACCTGTACGGAACAGGAGGTTAAAGGTGCTGATGCTCCAAGTAGGGAGATTGCTAGTAAAGCGGCTGGAATGGCGAACCCGGGCACAAGGAGATGAGAAATGAGGTGCGTTTTAGAAACCTTTCCCCATCACACGGTGTACCATCTTCTGGGTTTCTCATGCATGTTTTCGATGTAGGAAGATGCCCTTGAAGCTGGAGATTTGGGACCCATGCGATGGGTACCACGCAGTATTACTTTAAAGGGTCTGCGTTTGCTCACCCAACCTCACCAAACCTCTCAGCCCCAAGAGTGTCCACCCTTATGTCTCATCCAGCTGTGGGTCTAGATATGGTCAATCCAGGTTGCATCACAGCCCCTGAACTCATTGTGTAACAATTTCTATCTCTTTCACTGTCGTTGTTTCATGGGTTTTTCAAAGTAATTTATTTTCATAATGGGGTTTAGCTGCTTTTCACGGCTGTGTTTATGCCGCTTTCCACCCACTTGACACACTAACAGAGAGATATCAATACATAGGCTTTAAGATTATTACTAGTCAGATATATTCTTGTGCTGTGAATAGGGCGTGTTGAGTCCAGTTCTCTGAGCAAGGAGTAGGTCTTGTCTATTACATATTGGGTTTATGGAACGGTATCTGAGCTAATTTGATACCCTTGTTTTATGTATCACCCCACCTCACCTTTCCCGTTAAGCAGCCATAGTGTGTTTTCTGCATGTGTGACTCTGTTCTGTTTTGTAATTCAGTTCAAGTGTAACGGTTTTTACATTCCCTCCATAAGTGATACCTTATGAGAAGTGTCCTTTTCTGTGTGACTTATTTCACTTAGAATCGTCGTACCTAAATCCACTCATCATGCTGCTACTAACATTATGACATTGATTTCATGGCTGAGTGATATTCCATTGTACATAAGGACCACAACTTCTTTATCCATTTTTCTCTTTCCTGGGATATTTAAGGTGGAATGAAGTGGAGGTCCTTGTCAACAGAGCAGCCCTCAACATTGGGGTGCTTGTGTCTTGCTGATTTTTAATTTTCCCAATTTATACCCCCATGAGTGGAAGTGCCCTATGCTCTCTAAGCTGTGTTTTTCAGATGTTTCAGGACACACCGTGCACTTCTCCAGAGTGGCTGTTGGCAATTTACATCCCGCCCATCAGTGTAGCAAGGCTCCCATTTCTCCATGGCCTGTCCTGCATTTCTGGTTTTGACACTATTTTCAGCATGGCCCTTTTGAGCGATGGGAAGCGAGACTTCTCTGTAGCGCTGATTTGCCTTTCCAGGTTGCTTGGTTGGCCAAAAAGGGCGTATGCGTTTTTTCCTGAATATATTCAGGAAAAAACGCATACGCCCTTTTTGGCCAAGGGCATCATTGTCAACGTTTTGCCGCTTTTCATGTGCTTTAAAGGCGATTCGTATCTACCTCCTGAAATCTGTTTCGTGCAATTCTGCCTTGATTTCAAATCCTCTTCTTTGCCTTCCCTCAATATATTTGTGGACGAGAGTTATCATTTATAACTCTGCAGGTTTGTGAATTGCAGTGCCCTGAACCTCCATTTTACAACTCGCTTTTTTGGGAGCTGGCCGCAAAAGCGCAGGATGGCTTCAGGCCCTGTTCTGGTTCCGGGGGGCAGGCTGAGCCTGTGGTTAATTCTTCTTCCTGATGGGAAAATAGAGTGACCTGTGCCTGTCCCAACACCAAGAGCTAGTCTCTCGTTGGTTCCCCGTCTTCCCGTTCATCCTCAGGACAAATTGCAACCTGTACAGAACAGGAGGTTAAAGGTGCTGATGCTCCAAGTAGGGAGATTGCTAGTAAAGCGGCTGGAATGGCGAACCCGGGCACAAGGAGATGAGAAATGAGGTGCGTTTTAGAAACCTTTCCCCATCACACGGTGTACCATCTTCTGGGTTTCTCATGCATGTTTTCGATGTAGGAAGATGCCCTTGAAGCTGGAGATTTGGGACCCATGCGATGGGTACCACGCAGTATTACTTTAAAGGGTCTGCGTTTGCTCACCCAACCTCACCAAACCTCTCAGCCCCAAGAGTGTCCACCCTTATGTCTCATCCAGCTGTGGGTCTAGATATGGTCAATCCAGGTTGCATCACAGCCCCTGAACTCATTGTGTAAGAATTTCTATCTCTTTCACTGTCGTTGTTTCATGGGTTTTTCAAAGTAATTTATTTTCATAATGGGGTTTAGCTGCTTTTCACGGCTGTGTTTATGCCGCTTTCCACCCACTTGACACACTAACAGAGAGATATCAATACATAGGCTTTAAGATTATTACTAGTCAGATATATTCTTGTGCTGTGAATAGGGCGTGTTGAGTCCAGTTCTCTGAGCAAGGAGTAGGTCTTGTCTATTACATATTGGGTTTATGGAACGGTATCTGAGCTAATTTGAAACCCATGTTTTATGTATCACCCCACCTCACCTTTCCCGTTAAGCAGCCATAGTGTGTTTTCTGCATGTGTGACTCTGTTCTGTTTTGTAATTCAGTTCAAGTGTAACGGTTTTTACATTCCCTCCATAAGTGATACCTTATGAGAAGTGTCCTTTTCTGTGTGACTTATTTCACTTAGAATCGTCGTACCTAAATCCACTCATCATGCTGCTACTAACATTATGACATTGATTTCATGGCTGAGTGATATTCCATTGTACATAAGGACCACAACTTCTTTATCCATTTTTCTCTTTCCTGGGATATTTAAGGTGGAATGAAGTGGAGGTCCTTGTCAACAGAGCAGCCCTCAACATTGGGGTGCTTGTGTCTTGCTGATTTTTAATTTTCCCAATTTATACCCCCATGAGTGGAAGTGCCCTATGCTCTCTAAGCTGTGTTTTTCAGATGTTTCACGACACACCGTGCACTTCTCCAGAGTGGCTGTTGGCAATTTACATCCCGCCCATCAGTGTAGCAAGGCTCCCATTTCTCCATGGCCTGTCCTGCATTTCTGGTTTTGACACTATTTTCAGCATGGCCCTTTTGAGCGATGGGAAGCGAGACTTCTCTGTAGCGCTGATTTGCCTTTCCAGGTTGCTTGGTTGGCCAAAAAGGGCGTATGCGTTTTTTCCTGAATATATTCAGGAAAAAACGCATACGCCCTTTTTGGCCAAGGGCATCATTGTCAACGTTTTGCCGCTTTTCATGTGCTTTAAAGGCGATTCGTATCTACCTCCTGAAACCTGTTTCGTGCAATTCTGCCTTGATTTCAAATCCTCTTCTTTGCCTTCCCTCAATATATTTGTGGACGAGAGTTATCATTTATAACTCTGCAGGTTTGTGAATTGCAGTGCCCTGAACCTCCATTTTACAACTCGCTTTTTTGGGAGCTGGCCGCAAAAGCGCAGGATGGCTTCAGGCCCTGTTCTGGTTCCGGGGGGCAGGCTGAGCCTGTGGTTAATTCTTCTTCCTGATGGGAAAATAGAGTGACCTGTGCCTGTCCCAACACCAAGAGCTAGTCTCTCGTTGGTTCCCCGTCTTCCCGTTCATCCTCAGGACAAATTGCAACCTGTACAGAACAGGAGGTTAAAGGTGCTGATGCTCCAAGTAGGGAGATTGCTAGTAAAGCGGCTGGAATGGCGAACCCGGGCACAAGGAGATGAGAAATGAGGTGCGTTTTAGAAACCTTTCCCCATCACACGGTGTACCATCTTCTGGGTTTCTCATGCATGTTTTCGATGTAGGAAGATGCCCTTGAAGCTGGAGATTTGGGACCCATGCGATGGGTACCACGCAGTATTACTTTAAAGGGTCTGCGTTTGCTCACCCAACCTCACCAAACCTCTCAGCCCCAAGAGTGTCCACCCTTATGTCTCATCCAGCTGTGGGTCTAGATATGGTCAATCCAGGTTGCATCACAGCCCCTGAACTCATTGTGTAAGAATTTCTATCTCTTTCACTGTCGTTGTTTCATGGGTTTTTCAAAGTAATTTATTTTCATAATGGGGTTTAGCTGCTTTTCACGGCTGTGTTTATGCCGCTTTCCACCCACTTGACACACTAACAGAGAGATATCAATACATAGGCTTTAAGATTATTACTAGTCAGATATATTCTTGTGCGGTGAATAGGGCGTGTTGAGTCCAGTTCTCTGAGCAAGGAGTAGGTCTTGTCTACTACATATTGGGTTTATGGAACGGTATCTGAGCTAATTTGATACCCTTGTTTTATGTATCACCCCACCTCACCTTTCCCGTTAAGCAGCCATAGTGTGTATTCTGCATGTGTGACTCTGTTCTGTTTTGTAATTCAGTTCAAGTGTAACGGTTTTTACATTCCTTCTATCAGTGATACCTTATGAGAAGTGTCCTTTTCTGTGTGACTTATTTCACTTAGAATCGTCGTACCTAAATCCACTCATCATGCTGCTACTAACCTTATGACATTGATTTCATGGCTGAGTGATATTCCATTGTACATAAGGACCACAACTTCTTTATCCATTTTTCTCTTTCCTGGGATATTTAAGGTGGAATGAAGTGGAGGTCCTTGTCAACAGAGCAGCCCTCAACTTTGGGGTGCTTGTGTCTTGCTGATTTTTCATTTTCCCAATTTATACCCCCATGAGTGGAAGTGCCCTATGCTCTCTAAGCTGTGTTTTTCAGATGTTTCAGGACACACCGTGCACTTCTCCAGAGTGGCTGTTGGCAATTTACATCCCGCCCATCAGTGTAGCAAGGCTCCCATTTCTCCATGGCCTGTCCTGCATTTCTGGTTTTGACACTTTTTTCAGCATGGCCCTTTTGACCGATGGGAAGCGAGACTTCTCTGTAGCGCTGATTTGCCTTTCCAGGTTGCTTGGTTAGCCAAAAAGGGCGTATGCGTTTTTTCCTGAATATATTCAGGAAAAAACGCATACGCCCTTTTTGGCCAAGGGCATCATTGTCAACGTTTTGCCGCTTTTCATGTGCTTTAAAGGCGATTCGTATCTACCTCCTGAAATCTGTTTCGTGCAATTCTGCCTTGATTTCAAATCCTCTTCTTTGCCTTCCCTCAATATATTTGTGGACGAGAGTTATCATTTATAACTCTGCAGGTTTGTGAATTGCAGTGCCCTGAACCTCCATTTTACAACTCGCTTTTTTGGGAGCTGGTCGCAAAAGCGCAGGATGGCTTCAGGCCCTGTTCTGGTTCCGGGGGGCAGGCTGAGCCTGTGGTTAATTCTTCTTCCTGATGGGAAAATAGAGTGACCTGTGCCTGTCCCGACACCAAGAGCTAGTCTCTCGTTGGTTCCCCGTCTTCCCGTTCATCCTCAGGACAAATTGCAACCTGTACGGAACAGGAGGTTAAAGGTGCTGATGCTCCAAGTAGGGAGCTTGCTAGTAAAGTGGCTGGAATGGCGAACCCGGGCACAAGGAGATGAGAAATGAGGTGCGTTTTAGAAACCTTTCCCCATCACACGGTGTACCATCTTCTGGGTTTCTCATGCATGTTTTCGATGTAGGAAGATGCCCTTGAAGCTGGAGATTTGGGACCCATGGGATGGGTACCACGCAGTATTACTTTAAAGGGTCTGCGTTTGCTCACCCAACCTCACCAAACCTCTCAGCCCCAAGAGTGTCCACCCTTATGTCTCATCCAGCTGTGGGTCTAGATATTGTCAATCCAGGTTGCATCACAGCCCCTGAACTCATTGTGTAAGAATTTCTATCTCTTTCACTGTCATTGTTTCATTGGTTTTTCAAAGTAATTTATTTTCATAATGGGGTTTAGCTGCTTTTCACGGCTGTGTTTATGCCGCTTTCCACCCACTTGACACACTAATAGAGAGATATCAATACATAGGCTTTAAGATTATTACTAGTCAGATATATTCTTGTGCTGTGAATAGGGCGTGTTGAGTCCAGTTCTCTGAGCAAGGAGTAGGTCTTGTCTATTACATATTGGGTTTATGGAACGGTATCTGAGCTAATTTGATACCCTTGTTTTATGTATCACCCCACCTCACCTTTCCCGTTAAGCAGCCATAGTGTGTTTTCTGCATGTGTGACTCTGTTCTGTTTTGTAATTCAGTTCAAGTGTAACGGTTTTTACATTCCCTCTATCAGTGATACCTTAGGAGAAGTGTCCTTTTCTGTGTGACTTATTTCACTTAGAATCGTCGTACCTAAATCCACTCATCATGCTGCTACTAACATTATGACATTGATTTCATGGCTGAGTGATATTGCATTGTACATAAGGACCACAACTTCTTTATCCATTTTTCTCTTTCCTGGGATATTTAAGGTGGAATGAAGTGGAGGTCCTTGTCAACAGAGCAGCCCTCAACTTTGGGGTGCTTGTGTCTTGCTGATATTTCATTTTCCCAATTTATACCCCCATGAGTGGAAGTGCCCTATGCTCTCTAAGCTGTGTTTTTCAGATGTTTCAGGACACACCGTACACTTCTCCAGAGTGGTGGTTGGCAATTTACATCCCGCCCATCAGAGTAGCAAGGCTCCCATTTCTCCATGGCCTGTCCTGCATTTCTGGTTTTGACACTTTTTTCAGCATGGCCCTTTTGACCGATGGGAAGCGAGACTTCTCTGTAGCGCTGATTTGCCTTTCCAGGTTGCTTGGTTGGCCAAAAAGGGCGTATGCGTTTTTTCCTGAATATATTCAGGAAAAAACGCATACGCCCTTTTTGGCCAAGGGCATCATTGTCAACGTTTTGCCGCTTTTCATGTGCTTTAAAGGCGATTCGTATCTACCTCCTGAAATCTGTTTCGTGCAATTCTGACTTGATTTCAAATCCTCTTCTTTGCCTTCCCTCAATATATTTGTGGACGAGAGTTATCATTTATAACTCTGCAGGTTTGTGAATTGCAGTGCCCTGAACCTCCATTTTACAACTCGCTTTTTTGGGAGCTGGCCGCAAAAGCGCAGGATGGCTTCAGGCCCTGTTCTGGTTCCGGGGGGCAGGCTGAGCCTGTGGTTAATTCTTCTTCCTGATGGGAAAATAGAGTGACCTGTGCCTGTCCCGACACCAAGAGCTAGTCTCTCGTTGGTTCCCCGTCTTCCCGTTCATCCTCAGGACAAATTGCAACCTGTACGGAACAGGAGGTTAAAGGTGCTGATGCTCCAAGTAGGGAGATTGCTAGTAAAGCGGCTGGAATGGCGAACCCGGGCACAAGGAGATGAGAAATGAGGTGCGTTTTAGAAACCTTTCCCCATCACACGGTGTACCATCTTCTGGGTTTCTCATGCATGTTTTCGATGTAGGAAGATGCCCTTGAAGCTGGAGATTTGGGACCCATGCGATGGGTACCACGCAGTATTACTTTAAAGGGTCTGCGTTTGCTCACCCAACCTCACCAAACCTCTCAGCCCCAAGAGTGTCCACCCTTATGTCTCATCCAGCTGTGGGTCTAGATATGGTCAATCCAGGTTGCATCACAGCCCCTGAACTCATTGTGTAAGAATTTCTATCTCTTTCACTGTCGTTGTTTCATGGGTTTTTCAAAGTAATTTATTTTCATAATGGGGTTTAGCTGCTTTTCACGGCTGTGTTTATGCCGCTTTCCACCCACTTGACACACTAACAGAGAGATATCAATACATAGGCTTTAAGATTATTACTAGTCAGATATATTCTTGTGCGGTGAATAGGGCGTGTTGAGTCCAGTTCTCTGAGCAAGGAGTAGGTCTTGTCTACTACATATTGGGTTTATGGAACGGTATCTGAGCTAATTTGATACCCTTGTTTTATGTATCACCCCACCTCACCTTTCCCGTTAAGCAGCCATAGTGTGTTTTCTGCATGTGTGACTCTGTTCTGTTTTGTAATTCAGTTCAAGTGTAACGGTTTTTACATTCCCTCTATCAGTGATACCTTATGAGAAGTGTCCTTTTCTGTGTTACTTATTTCACTTAGAATCGTCGTACCTAAATCCACTCATCATGCTGCTACTAACATTATGACATTGATTTCATGGCTGAGTGATATTCCATTGTACATAAGGACCACAACTTCTTTATCCATTTTTCTCTTTCCTGGGATATTTAAGGTGGAATGAAGTGGAGGTCCTTGTCAACAGAGCAGCCCTCAACTTTGGGGTGCTTGTGTCTTGCTGATTTTTCATTTTCCCAATTTATACCCCCATGAGTGGAAGTGCCCTATGCTCTCTAAGCTGTGTTTTTCAGATGTTTCAGGACACACCGTACACTTCTCCAGAGTGGCTGTTGGCAATTTACATCCCGCCCATCAGTGTAGCAAGGCTCCCATTTCTCCATGGCCTGTCCTGCATTTCTGGTTTTGACACTTTTTTCAGCATGGCCCTTTTGAGCGATGGGAAGCGAGACTTCTCTGTAGCGCTGATTTGCCTTTCCAGGTTGCTTGGTTGGCCAAAAAGGGCGTATGCGTTTTTTCCTGAATATATTCAGGAAAAAACGCATACGCCCTTTTTGGCCAAGGGCATCATTGTCAACGTTTTGCCGCTTTTCATGTGCTTTAAAGGCGATTCGTATCTACCTCCTGAAATCTGTTTCGTGCAATTCTGCCTTGATTTCAAAT
The DNA here is from genome assembly GCF_965194805.1 of Balaenoptera borealis. Classification (NCBI taxonomy): domain Eukaryota; kingdom Metazoa; phylum Chordata; class Mammalia; order Artiodactyla; family Balaenopteridae; genus Balaenoptera; species Balaenoptera borealis. The sequence goes on along the minus strand of NW_028124001.1, from coordinate 701,311 downwards.
CCTCTTCTTTGCCTTCCCTCAATATATTTGTGGACGAGAGTTATCATTTATAACTCTGCAGGTTTGTGAATTGCAGTGCCCTGAACCTCCATTTTACACCTCGCTTTTTTGGGAGCTGGCCGCAAAAGCGCAGGATGGCTTCAGGCCCTGTTCTGGTTCCGGGGGGCAGGCTGAGCCTGTGGTTAATTCTTCTTCCTGATGGGAAAATAGAGTGACCTGTGCCTGTCCCGACACCAAGAGCTAGTCTCTCGTTGGTTCCCCGTCTTCCCGTTCATCCTCAGGACAAATTGCAACCTGTACGGAACAGGAGGTTAAAGGTGCTGATGCTCCAAGTAGGGAGATTGCTAGTAAAGCGGCTGGAATGGCGAACCCGGGCACAAGGAGATGAGAAATGAGGTGCGTTTTAGAAACCTTTCCCCATCACACGGTGTACCATCTTCTGGGTTTCTCATGCATGTTTTCGATGTAGGAAGATGCCCTTGAAGCTGGAGATTTGGGACCCATGCGATGGGTACCACGCAGTATTACTTTAAAGGGTCTGCGTTTGCTCACCCAACCTCACCAAACCTCTCAGCCCCAAGAGTGTCCACCCTTATGTCTCATCCAGCTGTGGGTCTAGATATGGTCAATCCAGGTTGCATCACAGCCCCTGAACTCATTGTGTAAGAATTTCTATCTCTTTCACTGTCGTTGTTTCATGGGTTTTTCAAAGTAATTTATTTTCATAATGGGGTTTAGCTGCTTTTCACGGCTGTGTTTATGCCGCTTTCCACCCACTTGACACACTAACAGAGAGATATCAATACATAGGCTTTAAGATTATTACTAGTCAGATATATTCTTGTGCGGTGAATAGGGCGTGTTGAGTCCAGTTCTCTGAGCAAGGAGTAGGTCTTGTCTACTACATATTGGGTTTATGGAACGGTATCTGAGCTAATTTGATACCCTTGTTTTATGTATCACCCCACCTCACCTTTCCCGTTAAGCAGCCATAGTGTGTTTTCTGCATGTGTGACTCTGTTCTGTTTTGTAATTCAGTTCAAGTGTAACGGTTTTTACATTCCCTCTATCAGTGATACCTTAGGAGAAGTGTCCTTTTCTGTGTGACTTATTTCACTTAGAATCGTCGTACCTAAATCCACTCATCATGCTGCTACTAACATTATGACATTGATTTCATGGCTGAGTGATATTCCATTGTACATAAGGACCACAACTTCTTTATCCATTTTTCTCTTTCCTGGGATATTTAAGGTGGAATGAAGTGGAGGTCCTTGTCAACAGAGCAGCCCTCAACTTTGGGGTGCTTGTGTCTTGCTGATTTTTCATTTTCCCAATTTATACCCCCATGAGTGGAAGTGCCCTATGCTCTCTAAGCTGTGTTTTTCAGATGTTTCAGGACACACCGTACACTTCTCCAGAGTGGCTGTTGGCAATTTACATCCCGCCCATCAGAGTAGCAAGGCTCCCATTTCTCCATGGCCTGTCCTGCATTTCTGGTTTTGACACATTTTTCACCATGGCCCTTTTGACCGATGGGAAGCGAGACTTCTCTGTAGCGCTGATTTGCCTTTCCAGGTTGCTTGGTTGGCCAAAAAGGGCGTATGCGTTTTTTCCTGAATATATTCAGGAAAAAACGCATACGCCCTTTTTGGCCAAGGGCATCATTGTCATCGTTTTGCCGCTTTTCATGTGCTTTAAAGGCGATTCGTATCTACCTCCTGAAATCTGTTTCGTGCAATTCTGCCTTGATTTCAAATCCTCTTCTTTGCCTTCCCTCAATATATTTGTGGACGAGAGTTATCATTTATAACTCTGCAGGTTTGTGAATTGCAGTGCCCTGAACCTCCATTTTACAACTCGCTTTTTTGGGAGCTGGCCGCAAAAGCGCAGGATGGCTTCAGGCCCTGTTCTGGTTCCGGGGGGCAGGCTGAGCCTGTGGTTAATTCTTCTTCCTGATGGGAAAATAGAGTGACCTGTGCCTGTCCCGACACCAAGAGCTAGTCTCTCGTTGGTTCCCCGTCTTCCCGTTCATCCTCAGGACAAATTGCAACCTGTACGGAACAGGAGGTTAAAGGTGCTGATGCTCCAAGTAGGGAGATTGCTAGTAAAGCGGCTGGAATGGCGAACCCGGGCACAAGGAGATGAGAAATGAGGTGCGTTTTAGAAACCTTTCCCCATCACACGGTGTACCATCTTCTGGGTTTCTCATGCATGTTTTCGATGTAGGAAGATGCCCTTGAAGCTGGAGATTTGGGACCCATGCGATGGGTACCACGCAGTATTACTTTAAAGGGTCTGCGTTTGCTCACCCAACCTCACCAAACCTCTCAGCCCCAAGAGTGTCCACCCTTATGTCTCATCCAGCTGTGGGTCTAGATATGGTCAATCCAGGTTGCATCACAGCCCCTGAACTCATTGTGTAACAATTTCTATCTCTTTCACTGTCATTGTTTCATGGGTTTTTCAAAGTAATTTATTTTCATAATGGGGTTTAGCTGCTTTTCACGGCTGTGTTTATGCCGCTTTCCACCCACTTGACACACTAACAGAGAGATATCAATACATAGGCTTTAAGATTATTACTAGTCAGATATATTCTTGTGCGGTGAATAGGGCGTGTTGAGTCCAGTTCTCTGAGCAAGGAGTAGGTCTTGTCTACTACATATTGGGTTTATGGAATGGTATCTGAGCTAATTTGATACCCTTGTTTTATGTATCACCCCACCTCACCTTTCCCGTTAAGCAGCCATAGTGTGTTTTCTGCATGTGTGACTCTGTTCTGTTTTGTAATTCAGTTCAAGTGTAACGGTTTTTACATTCCCTCTATCAGTGATACCTTATGAGAAGTGTCCTTTTCTGTGTGACTTATTTCACTTAGAATCGTCGTACCTAAATCCACTCATCATGCTGCTACTAACATTATGACATTGATTTCATGGCTGAGTGATATTCCATTGTACATAAGGACCACAACTTCTTTATCCATTTTTCTCTTTCCTGGGATATTTAAGGTGGAATGAAGTGGAGGTCCTTGTCAACAGAGCAGCCCTCAACTTTGGGGTGCTTGTGTCTTGCTGATTTTTCATTTTCCCAATTTATACCCCCATGAGTGGAAGTGCCCTATGCTCTCTAAGCTGTGTTTTTCAGATGTTTCAGGACACACCGTACACTTCTCCAGAGTGGCTGTTGGCAATTTACATCCCGCCCATCAGTGTAGCAAGGCTCCCATTTCTCCATGGCCTGTCCTGCATTTCTGGTTTTGACACTTTTTTCAGCATGGCCCTTTTGACCGATGGGAAGCGAGACTTCTCTGTAGCGCTGATTTGCCTTTCCAGGTTGCTTGGTTGGCCAAAAAGGGCGTATGCGTTTTTTCCTGAATATATTCAGGAAAAAACGCATACGCCCTTTTTGGCCAAGGGCCTCATTGTCAACGTTTTGCCGCTTTTCATGTGCTTTAAAGGCGATTCGTATCTACCTCCTGAAATCTGTTTCGTGCAATTCTGCCTTGATTTCAAATCCTCTTCTTTGCCTTCCCTCAATATATTTGTGGACGAGAGTTATCATTTATAACTCTGCAGGTTTGTGAATTGCAGTGCCCTGAACCTCCATTTTACACCTCGCTTTTTTGGGAGCTGGCCGCAAAAGCGCAGGATGGCTTCAGGCCCTGTTCTGGTTCCGGGGGGCAGGCTGAGCCTGTGGTTAATTCTTCTTCCTGATGGGAAAATAGAGTGACCTGTGCCTGTCCCGACACCAAGAGCTAGTCTCTCGTTGGTTCCCCGTCTTCCCGTTCATCCTCAGGACAAATTGCAACCTGTACGGAACAGGAGGTTAAAGGTGCTGATGCTCCAAGTAGGGAGATTGCTAGTAAAGCGGCTGGAATGGCGAACCCGGGCACAAGGAGATGAGAAATGAGGTGCGTTTTAGAAACCTTTCCCCATCACACGGTGTACCATCTTCTGGGTTTCTCATGCATGTTTTCGATGTAGGAAGATGCCCTTGAAGCTGGAGATTTGGGACCCATGCGATGGGTACCACGCAGTATTACTTTAAAGGGTCTGCGTTTGCTCACCCAACCTCACCAAACCTCTCAGCCCCAAGAGTGTCCACCCTTAGGTCTCATCCAGCTGTGGGTCTAGATATGGTCAATCCAGGTTGCATCACAGCCCCTGAACTCATTGTGTAAGAATTTCTGTCTCTTTCACTGTCGTTGTTTCATGGGTTTTTCAAAGTAATTTAATTTCATAATGGGGTTTAGCTGCTTTTCACGGCTGTGTTTATGCCGCTTTCCACCCACTTGACACACTAACAGAGAGATATCAATACATAGGCTTTAAGATTATTACTAGTCAGATATATTCTTGTGCGGTGAATAGGGCGTGTTGAGTCCAGTTCTCTGAGCAAGGAGTAGGTCTTGTCTACTACATATTGGGTTTATGGAACGGTATCTGAGCTAATTTGATACCCTTGTTTTATGTATCACCCCACCTCACCTTTCCCGTTAAGCAGCCATAGTGTGTATTCTGCATGTGTGACTCTGTTCTGTTTTGTAATTCAGTTCAAGTGTAACGGTTTTTACATTCCCTCTATCAGTGATACCTTATGAGAAGTGTCCTTTTCTGTGTGACTTATTTCAGTTAGAATCGTCGTACCTAAATCCACTCATCATGCTGCTACTAACATTATGACACTGATTGCATGGCTGAGTGATATTCCATTGTACATAAGGACCACAACTTCTTTATCCATTTTTCTCTTTCCTGGGATATTTAAGGTGGAATGAAGTGGAGGTCCTTGTCAACAGAGCAGCCCTCAACTTTGGGGTGCTTGTGTCTTGCTGATTTTTCATTTTCCCAATTTATACCCCCATGAGTGGAAGTGCCCTATGCTCTCTAAGCTGTGTTTTTCAGACGTTTCAGGACACACCGTACACTTATCCAGAGTGGCTGTTGGCAATTTACATCCCACCCATCAGTGTAGCAAGGCTCCCATTTCTCCATGGCCTGTCCTGCATTTCTGGTTTTGACACTTTTTTCAGCATGGCCCTTTTGACCGATGGGAAGCGAGACTTCTCTGTAGCGCTGATTTGCCTTTCCAGGTTGCTTGGTTGGCCAAAAAGGGCGTATGCGTTTTTTCCTGAATATATTCAGGAAAAAACGCATACGCCCTTTTTGGCCAAGGGCCTCATTGTCAACGTTTTGCCGCTTTTCATGTGCTTTAAAGGCGATTCGTATCTACCTCCTGAAATCTGTTTCGTGCAATTCTGCCTTGATTTCAAATCCTCTTCTTTGCCTTCCCTCAATATATTTGTGGACGAGAGTTATCATTTATAACTCTGCAGGTTTGTGAATTGCAATGCCCTGAACCTCCATTTTACACCTCGCTTTTTTGGGAGCTGGCCGCAAAAGCGCAGGATGGCTTCAGGCCCTGTTCTGGTTCCGGGGGGCAGGCTGAGCCTGTGGTTAATTCTTCTTCCTGATGGGAAAATAGAGTGACCTGTGCCTGTCCCAACACCAAGAGCTAGTCTCTCGTTGGTTCCCCGTCTTCCCGTTCATCCTCAGGACAAATTGCAACCTGTACGGAACAGGAGGTTAAAGGTGCTGATGCTCCAAGTAGGGAGATTGCTAGTAAAGCGGCTGGAATGGCGAACCCGGGCACAAGGAGATGAGAAATGAGGTGCGTTTTAGAAACCTTTCCCCATCACACGGTGTACCATCTTCTGGGTTTCTCATGCATGTTTTCGATGTAGGAAGATGCCCTTGAAGCTGGAGATTTGGGACCCATGCGATGGGTACCACGCAGTATTACTTTAAAGGGTCTGCGTTTGCTCACCCAACCTCACCAAACCTCTCAGCCCCAAGAGTGTCCACCCTTATGTCTCATCCAGCTGTGGGTCTAGATATGGTCAATCCAGGTTGCATCACAGCCCCTGAACTCATTGTGTAAGAATTTCTGTCTCTTTCACTGTCGTTGTTTCATGGGTTTTTCAAAGTAATTTAATTTCATAATGGGGTTTAGCTGCTTTTCACGGCTGTGTTTATGCCGCTTTCCACCCACTTGACACACTAACAGAGAGATATCAATACATAGGCTTTAAGATTATTACTAGTCAGATATATTCTTGTGCGGTGAATAGGGCGTGTTGAGTCCAGTTCTCTGAGCAAGGAGTAGGTCTTGTCTATTACATATTGGGTTTATGGAACGGTATCTGAGCTAATTTGATACCCTTGTTTTATGTATCACCCCACCTCACCTTTCCCGTTAAGCAGCCATAGTGTGTTTTCTGCATGTGTGACTCTGTTCTGTTTTGTAATTCAGTTCAAGTGTAACGGTTTTTACATTCCCTCTATCAGTGATACCTTAGGAGAAGTGTCCTTTTCTGTGTGACTTATTTCACTTAGAATCGTCGTACCTAAATCCACTCATCATGCTGCTACTAACATTATGACATTGATTTCATGGCTGAGTGATATTCCATTGTACATAAGGACCACAACTTCTTTATCCATTTTTCTCTTTCCTGGGATATTTAAGGTGGAATGAAGTGGAGGTCCTTGTCAACAGAGCAGCCCTCAACTTTGGGGTGCTTGTGTCTTGCTGATTTTTCATTTTCCCAATTTATACCCCCATGAGTGGAAGTGCCCTATGCTCTCTAAGCTGTGTTTTTCAGATGTTTCAGGACACACCGTACACTTCTCCAGAGTGGCTGTTGGCAATTTACATCCCGCCCATCAGAGTAGCAAGGCTCCCATTTCTCCATGGCCTGTCCTGCATTTCTGGTTTTGACACATTTTTCACCATGGCCCTTTTGACCGATGGGAAGCGAGACTTCTCTGTAGCGCTGATTTGCCTTTCCAGGTTGCTTGGTTGGCCAAAAAGGGCGTATGCGTTTTTTCCTGAATATATTCAGGAAAAAACGCATACGCCCTTTTTGGCCAAGGGCATCATTGTCATCGTTTTGCCGCTTTTCATGTGCTTTAAAGGCGATTCGTATCTACCTCCTGAAATCTGTTTCGTGCAATTCTGCCTTGATTTCAAATCCTCTTCTTTGCCTTCCCTCAATATATTTGTGGACGAGAGTTATCATTTATAACTCTGCAGGTTTGTGAATTGCAGTGCCCTGAACCTCCATTTTACAACTCGCTTTTTTGGGAGCTGGCCGCAAAAGCGCAGGATGGCTTCAGGCCCTGTTCTGGTTCCGGGGGGCAGGCTGAGCCTGTGGTTAATTCTTCTTCCTGATGGGAAAATAGAGTGACCTGTGCCTGTCCCGACACCAAGAGCTAGTCTCTCGTTGGTTCCCCGTCTTCCCGTTCATCCTCAGGACAAATTGCAACCTGTACGGAACAGGAGGTTAAAGGTGCTGATGCTCCAAGTAGGGAGATTGCTAGTAAAGCGGCTGGAATGGCGAACCCGGGCACAAGGAGATGAGAAATGAGGTGCGTTTTAGAAACCTTTCCCCATCACACGGTGTACCATCTTCTGGGTTTCTCATGCATGTTTTCGATGTAGGAAGATGCCCTTGAAGCTGGAGATTTGGGACCCATGCGATGGGTACCACGCAGTATTACTTTAAAGGGTCTGCGTTTGCTCACCCAACCTCACCAAACCTCTCAGCCCCAAGAGTGTCCACCCTTATGTCTCATCCAGCTGTGGGTCTAGATATGGTCAATCCAGGTTGCATCACAGCCCCTGAACTCATTGTGTAACAATTTCTATCTCTTTCACTGTCATTGTTTCATGGGTTTTTCAAAGTAATTTATTTTCATAATGGGGTTTAGCTGCTTTTCACGGCTGTGTTTATGCCGCTTTCCACCCACTTGACACACTAACAGAGAGATATCAATACATAGGCTTTAAGATTATTACTAGTCAGATATATTCTTGTGCGGTGAATAGGGCGTGTTGAGTCCAGTTCTCTGAGCAAGGAGTAGGTCTTGTCTACTACATATTGGGTTTATGGAATGGTATCTGAGCTAATTTGATACCCTTGTTTTATGTATCACCCCACCTCACCTTTCCCGTTAAGCAGCCATAGTGTGTTTTCTGCATGTGTGACTCTGTTCTGTTTTGTAATTCAGTTCAAGTGTAACGGTTTTTACATTCCCTCTATCAGTGATACCTTATGAGAAGTGTCCTTTTCTGTGTGACTTATTTCACTTAGAATCGTCGTACCTAAATCCACTCATCATGCTGCTACTAACATTATGACATTGATTTCATGGCTGAGTGATATTCCATTGTACATAAGGACCACAACTTCTTTATCCATTTTTCTCTTTCCTGGGATATTTAAGGTGGAATGAAGTGGAGGTCCTTGTCAACAGAGCAGCCCTCAACTTTGGGGTGCTTGTGTCTTGCTGATTTTTCATTTTCCCAATTTATACCCCCATGAGTGGAAGTGCCCTATGCTCTCTAAGCTGTGTTTTTCAGATGTTTCAGGACACACCGTACACTTCTCCAGAGTGGCTGTTGGCAATTTACATCCCGCCCATCAGTGTAGCAAGGCTCCCATTTCTCCATGGCCTGTCCTGCATTTCTGGTTTTGACACTTTTTTCAGCATGGCCCTTTTGACCGATGGGAAGCGAGACTTCTCTGTAGCGCTGATTTGCCTTTCCAGGTTGCTTGGTTGGCCAAAAAGGGCGTATGCGTTTTTTCCTGAATATATTCAGGAAAAAACGCATACGCCCTTTTTGGCCAAGGGCCTCATTGTCAACGTTTTGCCGCTTTTCATGTGCTTTAAAGGCGATTCGTATCTACCTCCTGAAATCTGTTTCGTGCAATTCTGCCTTGATTTCAAATCCTCTTCTTTGCCTTCCCTCAATATATTTGTGGACGAGAGTTATCATTTATAACTCTGCAGGTTTGTGAATTGCAGTGCCCTGAACCTCCATTTTACACCTCGCTTTTTTGGGAGCTGGCCGCAAAAGCGCAGGATGGCTTCAGGCCCTGTTCTGGTTCCGGGGGGCAGGCTGAGCCTGTGGTTAATTCTTCTTCCTGATGGGAAAATAGAGTGACCTGTGCCTGTCCCGACACCAAGAGCTAGTCTCTCGTTGGTTCCCCGTCTTCCCGTTCATCCTCAGGACAAATTGCAACCTGTACGGAACAGGAGGTTAAAGGTGCTGATGCTCCAAGTAGGGAGATTGCTAGTAAAGCGGCTGGAATGGCGAACCCGGGCACAAGGAGATGAGAAATGAGGTGCGTTTTAGAAACCTTTCCCCATCACACGGTGTACCATCTTCTGGGTTTCTCATGCATGTTTTCGATGTAGGAAGATGCCCTTGAAGCTGGAGATTTGGGACCCATGCGATGGGTACCACGCAGTATTACTTTAAAGGGTCTGCGTTTGCTCACCCAACCTCACCAAACCTCTCAGCCCCAAGAGTGTCCACCCTTAGGTCTCATCCAGCTGTGGGTCTAGATATGGTCAATCCAGGTTGCATCACAGCCCCTGAACTCATTGTGTAAGAATTTCTGTCTCTTTCACTGTCGTTGTTTCATGGGTTTTTCAAAGTAATTTAATTTCATAATGGGGTTTAGCTGCTTTTCACGGCTGTGTTTATGCCGCTTTCCACCCACTTGACACACTAACAGAGAGATATCAATACATAGGCTTTAAGATTATTACTAGTCAGATATATTCTTGTGCGGTGAATAGGGCGTGTTGAGTCCAGTTCTCTGAGCAAGGAGTAGGTCTTGTCTATTACATATTGGGTTTATGGAACGGTATCTGAGCTAATTTGATACCCTTGTTTTATGTATCACCCCACCTCACCTTTCCCGTTAAGCAGCCATAGTGTGTTTTCTGCATGTGTGACTCTGTTCTGTTTTGTAATTCAGTTCAAGTGTAACGGTTTTTACATTCCCTCTATCAGTGATACCTTAGGAGAAGTGTCATTTTCTGTGTGACTTATTTCACTTAGAATCGTCGTACCTAAATCCACTCATCATGCTGCTACTAACATTATGACATTGATTTCATGGCTGAGTGATATTGCATTGTACATAAGGACCACAACTTCTTTATCCATTTTTCTCTTTCCTGGGATATTTAAGGTGGAATGAAGTGGAGGTCCTTGTCAACAGAGCAGCCCTCAACTTTGGGGTGCTTGTGTCTTGCTGATTTTTAATTTTCCCAATTTATACCCCCATGAGTGGAAGTGCCCTATGCTCTCTAAGCTGTGTTTTTCAGATGTTTCAGGACACACCGTACACTTCTCCAGAGTGGCTGTTGGCAATTTACATCCCGCCCATCAGAGTAGCAAGGCTCCCATTTCTCCATGGCCTGTCCTGCATTTCTGGTTTTGACACTTTTTTCAGCATGGCCCTTTTGACCGATGGGAAGCGAGACTTCTCTGTAGCGCTGATTTGCCTTTCCAGGTTGCTTGGTTGGCCAAAAAGGGCGTATGCGTTTTTTCCTGAATATATTCAGGAAAAAACGCATATGCCCTTTTTGGCCAAGGGCATCATTGTCAACGTTTTGCCGCTTTTCATGTGCTTTAAAGGCGATTCGTATCTACCTCCTGAAATCTGTTTCGTGCAATTCTGACTTGATTTCAAATCCTCTTCTTTGCCTTCCCTCAATATATTTGTGGACGAGAGTTATCATTTATAACTCTGCAGGTTTGTGAATTGCAGTGCCCTGAACCTCCATTTTACAACTCGCTTTTTTGGGAGCTGGCCGCAAAAGCGCAGGATGGCTTCAGGCCCTGTTCTGGTTCCGGGGGGCAGGCTGAGCCTGTGGTTAATTCTTCTTCCTGATGGGAAAATAGAGTGACCTGTGCCTGTCCCGACACCAAGAGCTAGTCTCTCGTTGGTTCCCCGTCTTCCCGTTCATCCTCAGGACAAATTGCAACCTGTACGGAACAGGAGGTTAAAGGTGCTGATGCTCCAAGTAGGGAGATTGCTAATAAAGCGGCTGGAATGGCGAACCCGGGCACAAGGAGATGAGAAATGAGGTGCGTTTTAGAAACCTTTCCCCATCACACGGTGTACCATCTTCTGGGTTTCTCATGCATGTTTTCGATGTAGGAAGATGCCCTTGAAGCTGGAGATTTGGGACCCATGCGATGGGTACCACGCAGTATTACTTTAAAGGGTCTGCGTTTGCTCACCCAACCTCACCAAACCTCTCAGCCCCAAGAGTGTCCACCCTTATGTCTCATCCAGCTGTGGGTCTAGATATGGTCAATCCAGGTTGCATCACAGCCCCTGAACTCATTGTGTAAGAATTTCTATCTCTTTCACTGTCGTTGTTTCATGGGTTTTTCAAAGTAATTTATTTTCATAATGGGGTTTAGCTGCTTTTCACGGCTGTGTTTATGCCGCTTTCCACCCACTTGACACACTAACAGAGAGATATCAATACATAGGCTTTAAGATTATTACTAGTCAGATATATTCTTGTGCGGTGAATAGGGCGTGTTGAGTCCAGTTCTCTGAGCAAGGAGTAGGTCTTGTCTACTACATATTGGGTTTATGGAACGGTATCTGAGCTAATTTGATACCCTTGTTTTATGTATCACCCCACCTCACCTTTCCCGTTAAGCAGCCATAGTGTGTTTTCTGCATGTGTGACTCTGTTCTGTTTTGTAATTCAGTTCAAGTGTAACGGTTTTTACATTCCCTCTATCAGTGATACCTTAGGAGAAGTGTCCTTTTCTGTGTGACTTATTTCACTTAGAATCGTCGTACCTAAATCCACTCATCATGCTGCTACTAACATTATGACATTGATTTCATGGCTGAGTGATATTCCATTGTACATAAGGACCACAACTTCTTTATCCATTTTTCTCTTTCCTGGGATATTTAAGGTGGAATGAAGTGGAGGTCCTTGTCAACAGAGCAGCCCTCAACTTTGGGGTGCTTGTGTCTTGCTGATTTTTCATTTTCCCAATTTATACCCCCATGAGTGGAAGTGCCCTATGCTCTCTAAGCTGTGTTTTTCAGATGTTTCAGGACACACCGTACACTTCTCCAGAGTGGCTGTTGGCAATTTACATCCCGCCCATCAGAGTAGCAAGGCTCCCATTTCTCCATGGCCTGTCCTGCATTTCTGGTTTTGACACATTTTTCACCATGGCCCTTTTGACCGATGGGAAGCGAGACTTCTCTGTAGCGCTGATTTGCCTTTCCAGGTTGCTTGGTTGGCCAAAAAGGGCGTATGCGTTTTTTCCTGAATATATTCAGGAAAAAACGCATACGCCCTTTTTGGCCAAGGGCATCATTGTCATCGTTTTGCCGCTTTTCATGTGCTTTAAAGGCGATTCGTATCTACCTCCTGAAATCTGTTTCGTGCAATTCTGCCTTGATTTCAAATCCTCTTCTTTGCCTTCCCTCAATATATTTGTGGACGAGAGTTATCATTTATAACTCTGCAGGTTTGTGAATTGCAGTGCCCTGAACCTCCATTTTACAACTCGCTTTTTTGGGAGCTGGCCGCAAAAGCGCAGGATGGCTTCAGGCCCTGTTCTGGTTCCGGGGGGCAGGCTGAGCCTGTGGTTAATTCTTCTTCCTGATGGGAAAATAGAGTGACCTGTGCCTGTCCCGACACCAAGAGCTAGTCTCTCGTTGGTTCCCCGTCTTCCCGTTCATCCTCAGGACAAATTGCAACCTGTACGGAACAGGAGGTTAAAGGTGCTGATGCTCCAAGTAGGGAGATTGCTAGTAAAGCGGCTGGAATGGCGAACCCGGGCACAAGGAGATGAGAAATGAGGTGCGTTTTAGAAACCTTTCCCCATCACACGGTGTACCATCTTCTGGGTTTCTCATGCATGTTTTCGATGTAGGAAGATGCCCTTGAAGCTGGAGATTTGGGACCCATGCGATGGGTACCACGCAGTATTACTTTAAAGGGTCTGCGTTTGCTCACCCAACCTCACCAAACCTCTCAGCCCCAAGAGTGTCCACCCTTATGTCTCATCCAGCTGTGGGTCTAGATATGGTCAATCCAGGTTGCATCACAGCCCCTGAACTCATTGTGTAACAATTTCTATCTCTTTCACTGTCATTGTTTCATGGGTTTTTCAAAGTAATTTATTTTCATAATGGGGTTTAGCTGCTTTTCACGGCTGTGTTTATGCCGCTTTCCACCCACTTGACACACTAACAGAGAGATATCAATACATAGGCTTTAAGATTATTACTAGTCAGATATATTCTTGTGCGGTGAATAGGGCGTGTTGAGTCCAGTTCTCTGAGCAAGGAGTAGGTCTTGTCTACTACATATTGGGTTTATGGAATGGTATCTGAGCTAATTTGATACCCTTGTTTTATGTATCACCCCACCTCACCTTTCCCGTTAAGCAGCCATAGTGTGTTTTCTGCATGTGTGACTCTGTTCTGTTTTGTAATTCAGTTCAAGTGTAACGGTTTTTACATTCCCTCTATCAGTGATACCTTATGAGAAGTGTCCTTTTCTGTGTGACTTATTTCACTTAGAATCGTCGTACCTAAATCCACTCATCATGCTGCTACTAACATTATGACATTGATTTCATGGCTGAGTGATATTCCATTGTACATAAGGACCACAACTTCTTTATCCATTTTTCTCTTTCCTGGGATATTTAAGGTGGAATGAAGTGGAGGTCCTTGTCAACAGAGCAGCCCTCAACTTTGGGGTGCTTGTGTCTTGCTGATTTTTCATTTTCCCAATTTATACCCCCATGAGTGGAAGTGCCCTATGCTCTCTAAGCTGTGTTTTTCAGATGTTTCAGGACACACCGTACACTTCTCCAGAGTGGCTGTTGGCAATTTACATCCCGCCCATCAGTGTAGCAAGGCTCCCATTTCTCCATGGCCTGTCCTGCATTTCTGGTTTTGACACTTTTTTCAGCATGGCCCTTTTGACCGATGGGAAGCGAGACTTCTCTGTAGCGCTGATTTGCCTTTCCAGGTTGCTTGGTTGGCCAAAAAGGGCGTATGCGTTTTTTCCTGAATATATTCAGGAAAAAACGCATACGCCCTTTTTGGCCAAGGGCCTCATTGTCAACGTTTTGCCGCTTTTCATGTGCTTTAAAGGCGATTCGTATCTACCTCCTGAAATCTGTTTCGTGCAATTCTGCCTTGATTTCAAATCCTCTTCTTTGCCTTCCCTCAATATATTTGTGGACGAGAGTTATCATTTATAACTCTGCAGGTTTGTGAATTGCAGTGCCCTGAACCTCCATTTTACACCTCGCTTTTTTGGGAGCTGGCCGCAAAAGCGCAGGATGGCTTCAGGCCCTGTTCTGGTTCCGGGGGGCAGGCTGAGCCTGTGGTTAATTCTTCTTCCTGATGGGAAAATAGAGTGACCTGTGCCTGTCCCGACACCAAGAGCTAGTCTCTCGTTGGTTCCCCGTCTTCCCGTTCATCCTCAGGACAAATTGCAACCTGTACGGAACAGGAGGTTAAAGGTGCTGATGCTCCAAGTAGGGAGATTGCTAGTAAAGCGGCTGGAATGGCGAACCCGGGCACAAGGAGATGAGAAATGAGGTGCGTTTTAGAAACCTTTCCCCATCACACGGTGTACCATCTTCTGGGTTTCTCATGCATGTTTTCGATGTAGGAAGATGCCCTTGAAGCTGGAGATTTGGGACCCATGCGATGGGTACCACGCAGTATTACTTTAAAGGGTCTGCGTTTGCTCACCCAACCTCACCAAACCTCTCAGCCCCAAGAGTGTCCACCCTTAGGTCTCATCCAGCTGTGGGTCTAGATATGGTCAATCCAGGTTGCATCACAGCCCCTGAACTCATTGTGTAAGAATTTCTGTCTCTTTCACTGTCGTTGTTTCATGGGTTTTTCAAAGTAATTTAATTTCATAATGGGGTTTAGCTGCTTTTCACGGCTGTGTTTATGCCGCTTTCCACCCACTTGACACACTAACAGAGAGATATCAATACATAGGCTTTAAGATTATTACTAGTCAGATATATTCTTGTGCGGTGAATAGGGCGTGTTGAGTCCAGTTCTCTGAGCAAGGAGTAGGTCTTGTCTACTACATATTGGGTTTATGGAACGGTATCTGAGCTAATTTGATACCCTTGTTTTATGTATCACCCCACCTCACCTTTCCCGTTAAGCAGCCATAGTGTGTATTCTGCATGTGTGACTCTGTTCTGTTTTGTAATTCAGTTCAAGTGTAACGGTTTTTACATTCCCTCTATCAGTGATACCTTATGAGAAGTGTCCTTTTCTGTGTGACTTATTTCAGTTAGAATCGTCGTACCTAAATCCACTCATCATGCTGCTACTAACATTATGACACTGATTGCATGGCTGAGTGATATTCCATTGTACATAAGGACCACAACTTCTTTATCCATTTTTCTCTTTCCTGGGATATTTAAGGTGGAATGAAGTGGAGGTCCTTGTCAACAGAGCAGCCCTCAACTTTGGGGTGCTTGTGTCTTGCTGATTTTTCATTTTCCCAATTTATACCCCCATGAGTGGAAGTGCCCTATGCTCTCTAAGCTGTGTTTTTCAGACGTTTCAGGACACACCGTACACTTATCCAGAGTGGCTGTTGGCAATTTACATCCCACCCATCAGTGTAGCAAGGCTCCCATTTCTCCATGGCCTGTCCTGCATTTCTGGTTTTGACACTTTTTTCAGCATGGCCCTTTTGACCGATGGGAAGCGAGACTTCTCTGTAGCGCTGATTTGCCTTTCCAGGTTGCTTGGTTGGCCAAAAAGGGCGTATGCGTTTTTTCCTGAATATATTCAGGAAAAAACGCATACGCCCTTTTTGGCCAAGGGCCTCATTGTCAACGTTTTGCCGCTTTTCATGTGCTTTAAAGGCGATTCGTATCTACCTCCTGAAATCTGTTTCGTGCAATTCTGCCTTGATTTCAAATCCTCTTCTTTGCCTTCCCTCAATATATTTGTGGACGAGAGTTATCATTTATAACTCTGCAGGTTTGTGAATTGCAATGCCCTGAACCTCCATTTTACACCTCGCTTTTTTGGGAGCTGGCCGCAAAAGCGCAGGATGGCTTCAGGCCCTGTTCTGGTTCCGGGGGGCAGGCTGAGCCTGTGGTTAATTCTTCTTCCTGATGGGAAAATAGAGTGACCTGTGCCTGTCCCAACACCAAGAGCTAGTCTCTCGTTGGTTCCCCGTCTTCCCGTTCATCCTCAGGACAAATTGCAACCTGTACGGAACAGGAGGTTAAAGGTGCTGATGCTCCAAGTAGGGAGATTGCTAGTAAAGCGGCTGGAATGGCGAACCCGGGCACAAGGAGATGAGAAATGAGGTGCGTTTTAGAAACCTTTCCCCATCACACGGTGTACCATCTTCTGGGTTTCTCATGCATGTTTTCGATGTAGGAAGATGCCCTTGAAGCTGGAGATTTGGGACCCATGCGATGGGTACCACGCAGTATTACTTTAAAGGGTCTGCGTTTGCTCACCCAACCTCACCAAACCTCTCAGCCCCAAGAGTGTCCACCCTTATGTCTCATCCAGCTGTGGGTCTAGATATGGTCAATCCAGGTTGCATCACAGCCCCTGAACTCATTGTGTAAGAATTTCTGTCTCTTTCACTGTCGTTGTTTCATGGGTTTTTCAAAGTAATTTAATTTCATAATGGGGTTTAGCTGCTTTTCACGGCTGTGTTTATGCCGCTTTCCACCCACTTGACACACTAACAGAGAGATATCAATACATAGGCTTTAAGATTATTACTAGTCAGATATATTCTTGTGCGGTGAATAGGGCGTGTTGAGTCCAGTTCTCTGAGCAAGGAGTAGGTCTTGTCTATTACATATTGGGTTTATGGAACGGTATCTGAGCTAATTTGATACCCTTGTTTTATGTATCACCCCACCTCACCTTTCCCGTTAAGCAGCCATAGTGTGTTTTCTGCATGTGTGACTCTGTTCTGTTTTGTAATTCAGTTCAAGTGTAACGGTTTTTACATTCCCTCTATCAGTGATACCTTAGGAGAAGTGTCCTTTTCTGTGTGACTTATTTCACTTAGAATCGTCGTACCTAAATCCACTCATCATGCTGCTACTAACATTATGACATTGATTTCATGGCTGAGTGATATTCCATTGTACATAAGGACCACAACTTCTTTATCCATTTTTCTCTTTCCTGGGATATTTAAGGTGGAATGAAGTGGAGGTCCTTGTCAACAGAGCAGCCCTCAACTTTGGGGTGCTTGTGTCTTGCTGATTTTTCATTTTCCCAATTTATACCCCCATGAGTGGAAGTGCCCTATGCTCTCTAAGCTGTGTTTTTCAGATGTTTCAGGACACACCGTACACTTCTCCAGAGTGGCTGTTGGCAATTTACATCCCGCCCATCAGAGTAGCAAGGCTCCCATTTCTCCATGGCCTGTCCTGCATTTCTGGTTTTGACACATTTTTCACCATGGCCCTTTTGACCGATGGGAAGCGAGACTTCTCTGTAGCGCTGATTTGCCTTTCCAGGTTGCTTGGTTGGCCAAAAAGGGCGTATGCGTTTTTTCCTGAATATATTCAGGAAAAAACGCATACGCCCTTTTTGGCCAAGGGCATCATTGTCATCGTTTTGCCGCTTTTCATGTGCTTTAAAGGCGATTCGTATCTACCTCCTGAAATCTGTTTCGTGCAATTCTGCCTTGATTTCAAATCCTCTTCTTTGCCTTCCCTCAATATATTTGTGGACGAGAGTTATCATTTATAACTCTGCAGGTTTGTGAATTGCAGTGCCCTGAACCTCCATTTTACAACTCGCTTTTTTGGGAGCTGGCCGCAAAAGCGCAGGATGGCTTCAGGCCCTGTTCTGGTTCCGGGGGGCAGGCTGAGCCTGTGGTTAATTCTTCTTCCTGATGGGAAAATAGAGTGACCTGTGCCTGTCCCGACACCAAGAGCTAGTCTCTCGTTGGTTCCCCGTCTTCCCGTTCATCCTCAGGACAAATTGCAACCTGTACGGAACAGGAGGTTAAAGGTGCTGATGCTCCAAGTAGGGAGATTGCTAGTAAAGCGGCTGGAATGGCGAACCCGGGCACAAGGAGATGAGAAATGAGGTGCGTTTTAGAAACCTTTCCCCATCACACGGTGTACCATCTTCTGGGTTTCTCATGCATGTTTTCGATGTAGGAAGATGCCCTTGAAGCTGGAGATTTGGGACCCATGCGATGGGTACCACGCAGTATTACTTTAAAGGGTCTGCGTTTGCTCACCCAACCTCACCAAACCTCTCAGCCCCAAGAGTGTCCACCCTTATGTCTCATCCAGCTGTGGGTCTAGATATGGTCAATCCAGGTTGCATCACAGCCCCTGAACTCATTGTGTAACAATTTCTATCTCTTTCACTGTCATTGTTTCATGGGTTTTTCAAAGTAATTTATTTTCATAATGGGGTTTAGCTGCTTTTCACGGCTGTGTTTATGCCGCTTTCCACCCACTTGACACACTAACAGAGAGATATCAATACATAGGCTTTAAGATTATTACTAGTCAGATATATTCTTGTGCGGTGAATAGGGCGTGTTGAGTCCAGTTCTCTGAGCAAGGAGTAGGTCTTGTCTACTACATATTGGGTTTATGGAATGGTATCTGAGCTAATTTGATACCCTTGTTTTATGTATCACCCCACCTCACCTTTCCCGTTAAGCAGCCATAGTGTGTTTTCTGCATGTGTGACTCTGTTCTGTTTTGTAATTCAGTTCAAGTGTAACGGTTTTTACATTCCCTCTATCAGTGATACCTTATGAGAAGTGTCCTTTTCTGTGTGACTTATTTCACTTAGAATCGTCGTACCTAAATCCACTCATCATGCTGCTACTAACATTATGACATTGATTTCATGGCTGAGTGATATTCCATTGTACATAAGGACCACAACTTCTTTATCCATTTTTCTCTTTCCTGGGATATTTAAGGTGGAATGAAGTGGAGGTCCTTGTCAACAGAGCAGCCCTCAACTTTGGGGTGCTTGTGTCTTGCTGATTTTTCATTTTCCCAATTTATACCCCCATGAGTGGAAGTGCCCTATGCTCTCTAAGCTGTGTTTTTCAGATGTTTCAGGACACACCGTACACTTCTCCAGAGTGGCTGTTGGCAATTTACATCCCGCCCATCAGTGTAGCAAGGCTCCCATTTCTCCATGGCCTGTCCTGCATTTCTGGTTTTGACACTTTTTTCAGCATGGCCCTTTTGACCGATGGGAAGCGAGACTTCTCTGTAGCGCTGATTTGCCTTTCCAGGTTGCTTGGTTGGCCAAAAAGGGCGTATGCGTTTTTTCCTGAATATATTCAGGAAAAAACGCATACGCCCTTTTTGGCCAAGGGCCTCATTGTCAACGTTTTGCCGCTTTTCATGTGCTTTAAAGGCGATTCGTATCTACCTCCTGAAATCTGTTTCGTGCAATTCTGCCTTGATTTCAAATCCTCTTCTTTGCCTTCCCTCAATATATTTGTGGACGAGAGTTATCATTTATAACTCTGCAGGTTTGTGAATTGCAGTGCCCTGAACCTCCATTTTACACCTCGCTTTTTTGGGAGCTGGCCGCAAAAGCGCAGGATGGCTTCAGGCCCTGTTCTGGTTCCGGGGGGCAGGCTGAGCCTGTGGTTAATTCTTCTTCCTGATGGGAAAATAGAGTGACCTGTGCCTGTCCCGACACCAAGAGCTAGTCTCTCGTTGGTTCCCCGTCTTCCCGTTCATCCTCAGGACAAATTGCAACCTGTACGGAACAGGAGGTTAAAGGTGCTGATGCTCCAAGTAGGGAGATTGCTAGTAAAGCGGCTGGAATGGCGAACCCGGGCACAAGGAGATGAGAAATGAGGTGCGTTTTAGAAACCTTTCCCCATCACACGGTGTACCATCTTCTGGGTTTCTCATGCATGTTTTCGATGTAGGAAGATGCCCTTGAAGCTGGAGATTTGGGACCCATGCGATGGGTACCACGCAGTATTACTTTAAAGGGTCTGCGTTTGCTCACCCAACCTCACCAAACCTCTCAGCCCCAAGAGTGTCCACCCTTAGGTCTCATCCAGCTGTGGGTCTAGATATGGTCAATCCAGGTTGCATCACAGCCCCTGAACTCATTGTGTAAGAATTTCTGTCTCTTTCACTGTCGTTGTTTCATGGGTTTTTCAAAGTAATTTAATTTCATAATGGGGTTTAGCTGCTTTTCACGGCTGTGTTTATGCCGCTTTCCACCCACTTGACACACTAACAGAGAGATATCAATACATAGGCTTTAAGATTATTACTAGTCAGATATATTCTTGTGCGGTGAATAGGGCGTGTTGAGTCCAGTTCTCTGAGCAAGGAGTAGGTCTTGTCTATTACATATTGGGTTTATGGAACGGTATCTGAGCTAATTTGATACCCTTGTTTTATGTATCACCCCACCTCACCTTTCCCGTTAAGCAGCCATAGTGTGTTTTCTGCATGTGTGACTCTGTTCTGTTTTGTAATTCAGTTCAAGTGTAACGGTTTTTACATTCCCTCTATCAGTGATACCTTAGGAGAAGTGTCATTTTCTGTGTGACTTATTTCACTTAGAATCGTCGTACCTAAATCCACTCATCATGCTGCTACTAACATTATGACATTGATTTCATGGCTGAGTGATATTGCATTGTACATAAGGACCACAACTTCTTTATCCATTTTTCTCTTTCCTGGGATATTTAAGGTGGAATGAAGTGGAGGTCCTTGTCAACAGAGCAGCCCTCAACTTTGGGGTGCTTGTGTCTTGCTGATTTTTAATTTTCCCAATTTATACCCCCATGAGTGGAAGTGCCCTATGCTCTCTAAGCTGTGTTTTTCAGATGTTTCAGGACACACCGTACACTTCTCCAGAGTGGCTGTTGGCAATTTACATCCCGCCCATCAGAGTAGCAAGGCTCCCATTTCTCCATGGCCTGTCCTGCATTTCTGGTTTTGACACTTTTTTCAGCATGGCCCTTTTGACCGATGGGAAGCGAGACTTCTCTGTAGCGCTGATTTGCCTTTCCAGGTTGCTTGGTTGGCCAAAAAGGGCGTATGCGTTTTTTCCTGAATATATTCAGGAAAAAACGCATATGCCCTTTTTGGCCAAGGGCATCATTGTCAACGTTTTGCCGCTTTTCATGTGCTTTAAAGGCGATTCGTATCTACCTCCTGAAATCTGTTTCGTGCAATTCTGACTTGATTTCAAATCCTCTTCTTTGCCTTCCCTCAATATATTTGTGGACGAGAGTTATCATTTATAACTCTGCAGGTTTGTGAATTGCAGTGCCCTGAACCTCCATTTTACAACTCGCTTTTTTGGGAGCTGGCCGCAAAAGCGCAGGATGGCTTCAGGCCCTGTTCTGGTTCCGGGGGGCAGGCTGAGCCTGTGGTTAATTCTTCTTCCTGATGGGAAAATAGAGTGACCTGTGCCTGTCCCGACACCAAGAGCTAGTCTCTCGTTGGTTCCCCGTCTTCCCGTTCATCCTCAGGACAAATTGCAACCTGTACGGAACAGGAGGTTAAAGGTGCTGATGCTCCAAGTAGGGAGATTGCTAATAAAGCGGCTGGAATGGCGAACCCGGGCACAAGGAGATGAGAAATGAGGTGCGTTTTAGAAACCTTTCCCCATCACACGGTGTACCATCTTCTGGGTTTCTCATGCATGTTTTCGATGTAGGAAGATGCCCTTGAAGCTGGAGATTTGGGACCCATGCGATGGGTACCACGCAGTATTACTTTAAAGGGTCTGCGTTTGCTCACCCAACCTCACCAAACCTCTCAGCCCCAAGAGTGTCCACCCTTATGTCTCATCCAGCTGTGGGTCTAGATATGGTCAATCCAGGTTGCATCACAGCCCCTGAACTCATTGTGTAAGAATTTCTATCTCTTTCACTGTCGTTGTTTCATGGGTTTTTCAAAGTAATTTATTTTCATAATGGGGTTTAGCTGCTTTTCACGGCTGTGTTTATGCCGCTTTCCACCCACTTGACACACTAACAGAGAGATATCAATACATAGGCTTTAAGATTATTACTAGTCAGATATATTCTTGTGCGGTGAATAGGGCGTGTTGAGTCCAGTTCTCTGAGCAAGGAGTAGGTCTTGTCTACTACATATTGGGTTTATGGAACGGTATCTGAGCTAATTTGATACCCTTGTTTTATGTATCACCCCACCTCACCTTTCCCGTTAAGCAGCCATAGTGTGTTTTCTGCATGTGTGACTCTGTTCTGTTTTGTAATTCAGTTCAAGTGTAACGGTTTTTACATTCCCTCTATCAGTGATACCTTAGGAGAAGTGTCCTTTTCTGTGTGACTTATTTCACTTAGAATCGTCGTACCTAAATCCACTCATCATGCTGCTACTAACATTATGACATTGATTTCATGGCTGAGTGATATTCCATTGTACATAAGGACCACAACTTCTTTATCCATTTTTCTCTTTCCTGGGATATTTAAGGTGGAATGAAGTGGAGGTCCTTGTCAACAGAGCAGCCCTCAACTTTGGGGTGCTTGTGTCTTGCTGATTTTTCATTTTCCCAATTTATACCCCCATGAGTGGAAGTGCCCTATGCTCTCTAAGCTGTGTTTTTCAGATGTTTCAGGACACACCGTACACTTCTCCAGAGTGGCTGTTGGCAATTTACATCCCGCCCATCAGAGTAGCAAGGCTCCCATTTCTCCATGGCCTGTCCTGCATTTCTGGTTTTGACACATTTTTCACCATGGCCCTTTTGACCGATGGGAAGCGAGACTTCTCTGTAGCGCTGATTTGCCTTTCCAGGTTGCTTGGTTGGCCAAAAAGGGCGTATGCGTTTTTTCCTGAATATATTCAGGAAAAAACGCATACGCCCTTTTTGGCCAAGGGCATCATTGTCATCGTTTTGCCGCTTTTCATGTGCTTTAAAGGCGATTCGTATCTACCTCCTGAAATCTGTTTCGTGCAATTCTGCCTTGATTTCAAATCCTCTTCTTTGCCTTCCCTCAATATATTTGTGGACGAGAGTTATCATTTATAACTCTGCAGGTTTGTGAATTGCAGTGCCCTGAACCTCCATTTTACAACTCGCTTTTTTGGGAGCTGGCCGCAAAAGCGCAGGATGGCTTCAGGCCCTGTTCTGGTTCCGGGGGGCAGGCTGAGCCTGTGGTTAATTCTTCTTCCTGATGGGAAAATAGAGTGACCTGTGCCTGTCCCGACACCAAGAGCTAGTCTCTCGTTGGTTCCCCGTCTTCCCGTTCATCCTCAGGACAAATTGCAACCTGTACGGAACAGGAGGTTAAAGGTGCTGATGCTCCAAGTAGGGAGATTGCTAGTAAAGCGGCTGGAATGGCGAACCCGGGCACAAGGAGATGAGAAATGAGGTGCGTTTTAGAAACCTTTCCCCATCACACGGTGTACCATCTTCTGGGTTTCTCATGCATGTTTTCGATGTAGGAAGATGCCCTTGAAGCTGGAGATTTGGGACCCATGCGATGGGTACCACGCAGTATTACTTTAAAGGGTCTGCGTTTGCTCACCCAACCTCACCAAACCTCTCAGCCCCAAGAGTGTCCACCCTTATGTCTCATCCAGCTGTGGGTCTAGATATGGTCAATCCAGGTTGCATCACAGCCCCTGAACTCATTGTGTAACAATTTCTATCTCTTTCACTGTCATTGTTTCATGGGTTTTTCAAAGTAATTTATTTTCATAATGGGGTTTAGCTGCTTTTCACGGCTGTGTTTATGCCGCTTTCCACCCACTTGACACACTAACAGAGAGATATCAATACATAGGCTTTAAGATTATTACTAGTCAGATATATTCTTGTGCGGTGAATAGGGCGTGTTGAGTCCAGTTCTCTGAGCAAGGAGTAGGTCTTGTCTACTACATATTGGGTTTATGGAATGGTATCTGAGCTAATTTGATACCCTTGTTTTATGTATCACCCCACCTCACCTTTCCCGTTAAGCAGCCATAGTGTGTTTTCTGCATGTGTGACTCTGTTCTGTTTTGTAATTCAGTTCAAGTGTAACGGTTTTTACATTCCCTCTATCAGTGATACCTTATGAGAAGTGTCCTTTTCTGTGTGACTTATTTCACTTAGAATCGTCGTACCTAAATCCACTCATCATGCTGCTACTAACATTATGACATTGATTTCATGGCTGAGTGATATTCCATTGTACATAAGGACCACAACTTCTTTATCCATTTTTCTCTTTCCTGGGATATTTAAGGTGGAATGAAGTGGAGGTCCTTGTCAACAGAGCAGCCCTCAACTTTGGGGTGCTTGTGTCTTGCTGATTTTTCATTTTCCCAATTTATACCCCCATGAGTGGAAGTGCCCTATGCTCTCTAAGCTGTGTTTTTCAGATGTTTCAGGACACACCGTACACTTCTCCAGAGTGGCTGTTGGCAATTTACATCCCGCCCATCAGTGTAGCAAGGCTCCCATTTCTCCATGGCCTGTCCTGCATTTCTGGTTTTGACACTTTTTTCAGCATGGCCCTTTTGACCGATGGGAAGCGAGACTTCTCTGTAGCGCTGATTTGCCTTTCCAGGTTGCTTGGTTGGCCAAAAAGGGCGTATGCGTTTTTTCCTGAATATATTCAGGAAAAAACGCATACGCCCTTTTTGGCCAAGGGCCTCATTGTCAACGTTTTGCCGCTTTTCATGTGCTTTAAAGGCGATTCGTATCTACCTCCTGAAATCTGTTTCGTGCAATTCTGCCTTGATTTCAAATCCTCTTCTTTGCCTTCCCTCAATATATTTGTGGACGAGAGTTATCATTTATAACTCTGCAGGTTTGTGAATTGCAGTGCCCTGAACCTCCATTTTACACCTCGCTTTTTTGGGAGCTGGCCGCAAAAGCGCAGGATGGCTTCAGGCCCTGTTCTGGTTCCGGGGGGCAGGCTGAGCCTGTGGTTAATTCTTCTTCCTGATGGGAAAATAGAGTGACCTGTGCCTGTCCCGACACCAAGAGCTAGTCTCTCGTTGGTTCCCCGTCTTCCCGTTCATCCTCAGGACAAATTGCAACCTGTACGGAACAGGAGGTTAAAGGTGCTGATGCTCCAAGTAGGGAGATTGCTAGTAAAGCGGCTGGAATGGCGAACCCGGGCACAAGGAGATGAGAAATGAGGTGCGTTTTAGAAACCTTTCCCCATCACACGGTGTACCATCTTCTGGGTTTCTCATGCATGTTTTCGATGTAGGAAGATGCCCTTGAAGCTGGAGATTTGGGACCCATGCGATGGGTACCACGCAGTATTACTTTAAAGGGTCTGCGTTTGCTCACCCAACCTCACCAAACCTCTCAGCCCCAAGAGTGTCCACCCTTAGGTCTCATCCAGCTGTGGGTCTAGATATGGTCAATCCAGGTTGCATCACAGCCCCTGAACTCATTGTGTAAGAATTTCTGTCTCTTTCACTGTCGTTGTTTCATGGGTTTTTCAAAGTAATTTAATTTCATAATGGGGTTTAGCTGCTTTTCACGGCTGTGTTTATGCCGCTTTCCACCCACTTGACACACTAACAGAGAGATATCAATACATAGGCTTTAAGATTATTACTAGTCAGATATATTCTTGTGCGGTGAATAGGGCGTGTTGAGTCCAGTTCTCTGAGCAAGGAGTAGGTCTTGTCTACTACATATTGGGTTTATGGAACGGTATCTGAGCTAATTTGATACCCTTGTTTTATGTATCACCCCACCTCACCTTTCCCGTTAAGCAGCCATAGTGTGTATTCTGCATGTGTGACTCTGTTCTGTTTTGTAATTCAGTTCAAGTGTAACGGTTTTTACATTCCCTCTATCAGTGATACCTTATGAGAAGTGTCCTTTTCTGTGTGACTTATTTCACTTAGAATCGTCGTACCTAAATCCACTCATCATGCTGCTACTAACATTATGACACTGATTGCATGGCTGAGTGATATTCCATTGTACATAAGGACCACAACTTCTTTATCCATTTTTCTCTTTCCTGGGATATTTAAGGTGGAATGAAGTGGAGGTCCTTGTCAACAGAGCAGCCCTCAACTTTGGGGTGCTTGTGTCTTGCTGATTTTTCATTTTCCCAATTTATACCCCCATGAGTGGAAGTGCCCTATGCTCTCTAAGCTGTGTTTTTCAGA
Source organism: Balaenoptera borealis (assembly GCF_965194805.1). NCBI lineage: Eukaryota > Metazoa > Chordata > Mammalia > Artiodactyla > Balaenopteridae > Balaenoptera > Balaenoptera borealis. Next base: position 675,280 of record NW_028124001.1, on the reverse strand, counting down.
CGTTTCAGGACACACCGTACACTTATCCAGAGTGGCTGTTGGCAATTTACATCCCACCCATCAGTGTAGCAAGGCTCCCATTTCTCCATGGCCTGTCCTGCATTTCTGGTTTTGACACTTTTTTCAGCATGGCCCTTTTGACCGATGGGAAGCGAGACTTCTCTGTAGCGCTGATTTGCCTTTCCAGGTTGCTTGGTTGGCCAAAAAGGGCGTATGCGTTTTTTCCTGAATATATTCAGGAAAAAACGCATACGCCCTTTTTGGCCAAGGGCCTCATTGTCAACGTTTTGCCGCTTTTCATGTGCTTTAAAGGCGATTCGTATCTACCTCCTGAAATCTGTTTCGTGCAATTCTGCCTTGATTTCAAATCCTCTTCTTTGCCTTCCCTCAATATATTTGTGGACGAGAGTTATCATTTATAACTCTGCAGGTTTGTGAATTGCAATGCCCTGAACCTCCATTTTACACCTCGCTTTTTTGGGAGCTGGCCGCAAAAGCGCAGGATGGCTTCAGGCCCTGTTCTGGTTCCGGGGGGCAGGCTGAGCCTGTGGTTAATTCTTCTTCCTGATGGGAAAATAGAGTGACCTGTGCCTGTCCCAACACCAAGAGCTAGTCTCTCGTTGGTTCCCCGTCTTCCCGTTCATCCTCAGGACAAATTGCAACCTGTACGGAACAGGAGGTTAAAGGTGCTGATGCTCCAAGTAGGGAGATTGCTAGTAAAGCGGCTGGAATGGCGAACCCGGGCACAAGGAGATGAGAAATGAGGTGCGTTTTAGAAACCTTTCCCCATCACACGGTGTACCATCTTCTGGGTTTCTCATGCATGTTTTCGATGTAGGAAGATGCCCTTGAAGCTGGAGATTTGGGACCCATGCGATGGGTACCACGCAGTATTACTTTAAAGGGTCTGCGTTTGCTCACCCAACCTCACCAAACCTCTCAGCCCCAAGAGTGTCCACCCTTATGTCTCATCCAGCTGTGGGTCTAGATATGGTCAATCCAGGTTGCATCACAGCCCCTGAACTCATTGTGTAAGAATTTCTGTCTCTTTCACTGTCGTTGTTTCATGGGTTTTTCAAAGTAATTTAATTTCATAATGGGGTTTAGCTGCTTTTCACGGCTGTGTTTATGCCGCTTTCCACCCACTTGACACACTAACAGAGAGATATCAATACATAGGCTTTAAGATTATTACTAGTCAGATATATTCTTGTGCGGTGAATAGGGCGTGTTGAGTCCAGTTCTCTGAGCAAGGAGTAGGTCTTGTCTATTACATATTGGGTTTATGGAACGGTATCTGAGCTAATTTGATACCCTTGTTTTATGTATCACCCCACCTCACCTTTCCCGTTAAGCAGCCATAGTGTGTTTTCTGCATGTGTGACTCTGTTCTGTTTTGTAATTCAGTTCAAGTGTAACGGTTTTTACATTCCCTCTATCAGTGATACCTTAGGAGAAGTGTCATTTTCTGTGTGACTTATTTCACTTAGAATCGTCGTACCTAAATCCACTCATCATGCTGCTACTAACATTATGACATTGATTTCATGGCTGAGTGATATTGCATTGTACATAAGGACCACAACTTCTTTATCCATTTTTCTCTTTCCTGGGATATTTAAGGTGGAATGAAGTGGAGGTCCTTGTCAACAGAGCAGCCCTCAACTTTGGGGTGCTTGTGTCTTGCTGATTTTTCATTTTCCCAATTTATACCCCCATGAGTGGAAGTGCCCTATGCTCTCTAAGCTGTGTTTTTCAGATGTTTCAGGACACACCGTACACTTCTCCAGAGTGGCTGTTGGCAATTTACATCCCGCCCATCAGAGTAGCAAGGCTCCCATTTCTCCATGGCCTGTCCTGCATTTCTGGTTTTGACACTTTTTTCAGCATGGCCCTTTTGACCGATGGGAAGCGAGACTTCTCTGTAGCGCTGATTTGCCTTTCCAGGTTGCTTGGTTGGCCAAAAAGGGCGTATGCGTTTTTTCCTGAATATATTCAGGAAAAAACGCATATGCCCTTTTTGGCCAAGGGCATCATTGTCAACGTTTTGCCGCTTTTCATGTGCTTTAAAGGCGATTCGTATCTACCTCCTGAAATCTGTTTCGTGCAATTCTGACTTGATTTCAAATCCTCTTCTTTGCCTTCCCTCAATATATTTGTGGACGAGAGTTATCATTTATAACTCTGCAGGTTTGTGAATTGCAGTGCCCTGAACCTCCATTTTACAACTCGCTTTTTTGGGAGCTGGCCGCAAAAGCGCAGGATGGCTTCAGGCCCTGTTCTGGTTCCGGGGGGCAGGCTGAGCCTGTGGTTAATTCTTCTTCCTGATGGGAAAATAGAGTGACCTGTGCCTGTCCCGACACCAAGAGCTAGTCTCTCGTTGGTTCCCCGTCTTCCCGTTCATCCTCAGGACAAATTGCAACCTGTACGGAACAGGAGGTTAAAGGTGCTGATGCTCCAAGTAGGGAGATTGCTAATAAAGCGGCTGGAATGGCGAACCCGGGCACAAGGAGATGAGAAATGAGGTGCGTTTTAGAAACCTTTCCCCATCACACGGTGTACCATCTTCTGGGTTTCTCATGCATGTTTTCGATGTAGGAAGATGCCCTTGAAGCTGGAGATTTGGGACCCATGCGATGGGTACCACGCAGTATTACTTTAAAGGGTCTGCGTTTGCTCACCCAACCTCACCAAACCTCTCAGCCCCAAGAGTGTCCACCCTTATGTCTCATCCAGCTGTGGGTCTAGATATGGTCAATCCAGGTTGCATCACAGCCCCTGAACTCATTGTGTAAGAATTTCTATCTCTTTCACTGTCGTTGTTTCATGGGTTTTTCAAAGTAATTTAATTTCATAATGGGGTTTAGCTGCTTTTCACGGCTGTGTTTATGCCGCTTTCCACCCACTTGACACACTAACAGAGAGATATCAATACATAGGCTTTAAGATTATTACTAGTCAGATATATTCTTGTGCGGTGAATAGGGCGTGTTGAGTCCAGTTCTCTGAGCAAGGAGTAGGTCTTGTCTACTACATATTGGGTTTATGGAACGGTATCTGAGCTAATTTGATACCCTTGTTTTATGTATCACCCCACCTCACCTTTCCCGTTAAGCAGCCATAGTGTGTTTTCTGCATGTGTGACTCTGTTCTGTTTTGTAATTCAGTTCAAGTGTAACGGTTTTTACATTCCCTCTATCAGTGATACCTTATGAGAAGTGTCCTTTTCTGTGTGACTTATTTCACTTAGAATCGTCGTACCTAAATCCACTCATCATGCTGCTACTAACATTATGACATTGATTTCATGGCTGAGTGATATTCCATTGTACATAAGGACCACAACTTCTTTATCCATTTTTCTCTTTCCTGGGATATTTAAGGTGGAATGAAGTGGAGGTCCTTGTCAACAGAGCAGCCCTCAACTTTGGGGTGCTTGTGTCTTGCTGATTTTTCATTTTCCCAATTTATACCCCCATGAGTGGAAGTGCCCTATGCTCTCTAAGCTGTGTTTTTCAGATGTTTCAGGACACACCGTACACTTCTCCAGAGTGGCTGTTGGCAATTTACATCCCGCCCATCAGTGTAGCAAGGCTCCCATTTCTCCATGGCCTGTCCTGCATTTCTGGTTTTGACACTTTTTTCAGCATGGCCCTTTTGACCGATGGGAAGCGAGACTTCTCTGTAGCGCTGATTTGCCTTTCCAGGTTGCTTGGTTGGCCAAAAAGGGCGTATGCGTTTTTTCCTGAATATATTCAGGAAAAAACGCATACGCCCTTTTTGGCCAAGGGCCTCATTGTCAACGTTTTGCCGCTTTTCATGTGCTTTAAAGGCGATTCGTATCTACCTCCTGAAATCTGTTTCGTGCAATTCTGCCTTGATTTCAAATCCTCTTCTTTGCCTTCCCTCAATATATTTGTGGACGAGAGTTATCGTTTATAACTCTGCAGGTTTGTGAATTGCAGTGCCCTGAACCTCCATTTTACACCTCGCTTTTTTGGGAGCTGGCCGCAAAAGCGCAGGATGGCTTCAGGCCCTGTTCTGGTTCCGGGGGGCAGGCTGAGCCTGTGGTTAATTCTTCTTCCTGATGGGAAAATAGAGTGACCTGTGCCTGTCCCGACACCAAGAGCTAGTCTCTCGTTGGTTCCCCGTCTTCCCGTTCATCCTCAGGACAAATTGCAACCTGTACGGAACAGGAGGTTAAAGGTGCTGATGCTCCAAGTAGGGAGATTGCTAGTAAAGCGGCTGGAATGGCGAACCCGGGCACAAGGAGATGAGAAATGAGGTGCGTTTTAGAAACCTTTCCCCATCACACGGTGTACCATCTTCTGGGTTTCTCATGCATGTTTTCGATGTAGGAAGATGCCCTTGAAGCTGGAGATTTGGGACCCATGCGATGGGTACCACGCAGTATTACTTTAAAGGGTCTGCGTTTGCTCACCCAACCTCACCAAACCTCTCAGCCCCAAGAGTGTCCACCCTTATGTCTCATCCAGCTGTGGGTCTAGATATGGTCAATCCAGGTTGCATCACAGCCCCTGAACTCATTGTGTAAGAATTTCTGTCTCTTTCACTGTCGTTGTTTCATGGGTTTTTCAAAGTAATTTAATTTCATAATGGGGTTTAGCTGCTTTTCACGGCTGTGTTTATGCCGCTTTCCACCCACTTGACACACTAACAGAGAGATATCAATACATAGGCTTTAAGATTATTACTAGTCAGATATATTCTTGTGCGGTGAATAGGGCGTGTTGAGTCCAGTTCTCTGAGCAAGGAGTAGGTCTTGTCTACTACATATTGGGTTTATGGAACGGTATCTGAGCTAATTTGATACCCTTGTTTTATGTATCACCCCACCTCACCTTTCCCGTTAAGCAGCCATAGTGTGTATTCTGCATGTGTGACTCTGTTCTGTTTTGTAATTCAGTTCAAGTGTAACGGTTTTTACATTCCCTCTATCAGTGATACCTTATGAGAAGTGTCCTTTTCTGTGTGACTTATTTCACTTAGAATCGTCGTACCTAAATCCACTCATCATGCTGCTACTAACATTATGACACTGATTGCATGGCTGAGTGATATTCCATTGTACATAAGGACCACAACTTCTTTATCCATTTTTCTCTTTCCTGGGATATTTAAGGTGGAATGAAGTGGAGGTCCTTGTCAAAAGAGCAGCCCTCAACTTTGGGGTGCTTGTGTCTTGCTGATTTTTAATTTTCCCAATTTATACCCCCATGAGTGGAAGTGCCCTATGCTCTCTAAGCTGTGTTTTTCAGACGTTTCAGGACACACCGTACACTTCTCCAGAGTGGCTGTTGGCAATTTACATCCCGCCCATCAGTGTAGCAAGGCTCCCATTTCTCCATGGCCTGTCCTGCATTTCTGGTTTTGACACTTTTTTCAGCATGGCCCTTTTGACCGATGGGAAGCGAGACTTCTCTGTAGCGCTGATTTGCCTTTCCAGGTTGCTTGGTTGGCCAAAAAGGGCGTATGCGTTTTTTCCTGAATATATTCAGGAAAAAACGCATACGCCCTTTTTGGCCAAGGGCATCATTGTCAACGTTTTGCCGCTTTTCATGTGCTTTAAAGGCGATTCGTATCTACCTCCTGAAATCTGTTTCGTGCAATTCTGCCTTGATTTCAAATCCTCTTCTTTGCCTTCCCTCAATATATTTGTGGACGAGAGTTATCATTTATAACTCTGCAGGTTTGTGAATTGCAGTGCCCTGAACCTCCATTTTACAACTCGCTTTTTTGGGAGCTGGCCGCAAAAGCGCAGGATGGCTTCAGGCCCTGTTCTGGTTCCGGGGGGCAGGCTGAGCCTGTGGTTAATTCTTCTTCCTGATGGGAAAATAGAGTGACCTGTGCCTGTCCCGACACCAAGAGCTAGTCTCTCGTTGGTTCCCCGTCTTCCCGTTCATCCTCAGGACAAATTGCAACCTGTACGGAACAGGAGGTTAAAGGTGCTGATGCTCCAAGTAGGGAGATTGCTAGTAAAGCGGCTGGAATGGCGAACCCGGGCACAAGGAGATGAGAAATGAGGTGCGTTTTAGAAACCTTTCCCCATCACACGGTGTACCATCTTCTGGGTTTCTCATGCATGTTTTCGATGTAGGAAGATGCCCTTGAAGCTGGAGATTTGGGACCCATGCGATGGGTACCACGCAGTATTCCTTTAAAGGGTCTGCGTTTGCTCACCCAACCTCACCAAACCTCTCAGCCCCAAGAGTGTCCACCCTTATGTCTCATCCAGCTGTGGGTCTAGATATGGTCAATCCAGGTTGCATCACAGCCCCTGAACTCATTGTGTAAGAATTTCTATCTCTTTCACTGTCGTTGTTTCATGGGTTTTTCAAAGTAATTTATTTTCATAATGGGGTTTAGCTGCTTTTCACGGCTGTGTTTATGCCGCTTTCCACCCACTTGACACACTAACAGAGAGATATCAATACATAGGCTTTAAGGTTATTACTAGTCAGATATATTCTTGTGCGGTGAATAGGGCGTGTTGAGTCCAGTTCTCTGAGCAAGGAGTAGGTCTTGTCTACTACATATTGGGTTTATGGAAAGGTATCTGAGCTAATTTGATACCCTTGTTTTATGTATCACCCCACCTCACCTTTCCCGTTAAGCAGCCATAGTGTGTTTTCTGCATGTGTGACTCTGTTCTGTTTTGTAATTCAGTTCAAGTGTAACGGTTTTTACATTCCCTCTATCAGTGATACCTTATGAGAAGTGTCCTTTTCTGTGTGACTTATTTCACTTAGAATCGTCGTACCTAAATCCACTCATCATGCTGCTACTAACCTTATGACATTGATTTCATGGCTGAGTGATATTCCATTGTACATAAGGACCACAACTTCTTTATCCATTTTTCTCTTTCCTTGGATATTTAAGGTGGAATGAAGTGGAGGTCCTTGTCAACAGAGCAGCCCTCAACTTTGGGGTGCTTGTGTCTTGCTGATTTTTCATTTTCCCAATTTATACCCCCATGAGTGGAAGTGCCCTATGCTCTCTAAGCTGTGTTTTTCAGATGTTTCAGGACACACCGTACACTTCTCCAGAGTGGCTGTTGGCAATTTACATCCCGCCCATCAGTGTAGCAAGGCTCCCATTTCTCCATGGCCTGTCCTGCATTTCTGGTTTTGACACTTTTTTCAGCATGGCCCTTTTGACCGATGGGAAGCGAGACTTCTCTGTAGCGCTGATTTGCCTTTCCAGGTTGCTTGGTTGGCCAAAAAGGGCGTATGCGTTTTTTCCTGAATATATTCAGGAAAAAACGCATACGCCCTTTTTGGCCAAGGGCCTCATTGTCAACGTTTTGCCGCTTTTCATGTGCTTTAAAGGCGATTCGTATCTACCTCCTGAAATCTGTTTCGTGCAATTCTGACTTGATTTCAAATCCTCTTCTTTGCCTTCCCTCAATATATTTGTGGACGAGAGTTATCATTTATAACTCTGCAGGTTTGTGAATTGCAGTGCCCTGAACCTCCATTTTACAACTCGCTTTTTTGGGAGCTGGCCGCAAAAGCGCAGGATGGCTTCAGGCCCTGTTCTGGTTCCGGGGGGCAGGCTGAGCCTGTGGTTAATTCTTCTTTCTGATGGGAAAATAGAGTGACCTGTGCCTGTCCCGACACCAAGAGCTAGTCTCTCGTTGGTTCCCCGTCTTCCCGTTCATCCTCAGGACAAATTGCAACCTGTACGGAACAGGAGGTTAAAGGTGCTGATGCTCCAAGTAGGGAGATTGCTAGTAAAGTGGCTGGAATGGCGAACCCGGGCACAAGGAGATGAGAAATGAGGTGCGTTTTAGAAACCTTTCCCCATCACACGGTGTACCATCTTCTGGGTTTCTCATGCATGTTTTCGATGTAGGAAGATGCCCTTGAAGCTGGAGATTTGGGACCCATGCGATGGGTACCACGCAGTATTACTTTAAAGGGTCTGCGTTTGCTCACCCAACCTCACCAAACCTCTCAGCCCCAAGAGTGTCCACCCTTATGTCTCATCCAGCTGTGGGTCTAGATATGGTCAATCCAGGTTGCATCACAGCCCCTGAACTCATTGTGTAAGAATTTCTATCTCTTTCACTGTCGTTGTTTCATGGGTTTTTCAAAGTAATTTATTTTCATAATGGGGTTTAGCTGCTTTTCACGGCTGTGTTTATGCCGCTTTCCACCCACTTGACACACTAACAGAGAGATATCAATACATAGGCTTTAAGATTATTACTAGTCAGATATATTCTTGTGCGGTGAATAGGGCGTGTTGAGTCCAGTTCTCTGAGCAAGGAGTAGATCTTGTCTACTACATATTGGGTTTATGGAACGGTATCTGAGCTAATTTGATACCCTTGTTTTATGTATCACCCCACCTCACCTTTCCCGTTAAGCAGCCATAGTGTGTTTTCTGCATGTGTGACTCTGTTCTGTTTTGTAATTCAGTTCAAGTGTAACGGTTTTTACATTCCCTCTATCAGTGATACCTTAGGAGAAGTGTCCTTTTCTGTGTGACTTATTTCACTTAGAATCGTCATACCTAAATCCACTCATCATGCTGCTACTAACATTATGACATTGATTTCATGGCTGAGTGATATTCCATTGTACATAAGGACCACAACTTCTTTATCCATTTTTCTCTTTCCTTGGATATTTAAGGTGGAATGAAGTGGAGGTCCTTGTCAACAGAGCAGCCCTCAACTTTGGGGTGCTTGTGTCTTGCTGATTTTTCATTTTCCCAATTTATACCCCCATGAGTGGAAGTGCCCTATGCTCTCTAAGCTGTGTTTTTCAGATGTTTCAGGACACACCGTACACTTCTCCAGAGTGGCTGTTGGCAATTTACATCCCGCCCATCAGTGTAGCAAGGCTCCCATTTCTCCATGGCCTGTCCTGCATTTCTGGTTTTGAAACTTTTTTCAGCATGGCCCTTTTGACCGATGGGAAGCGAGACTTCGCTGTAGCGCTGATTTGCCTTTCCAGGTTGCTTGGTTGGCCAAAAAGGGCGTATGCGTTTTTTCCTGAATATATTCAGGAAAAAACGCATACGCCCTTTTTGGCCAAGGGCCTCATTGTCAACGTTTTGCCGCTTTTCATGTGCTTTAAAGGCGATTCGTATCTACCTCCTGAAATCTGTTTCGTGCAATTCTGCCTTGATTTCAAATCCTCTTCTTGGCCTTCCCTCAATATATTTGTGGACGAGAGTTATCATTTATAACTCTGCAGGTTTGTGAATTGCAGTGCCCTGAACCTCCATTTTACAACTCGCTTTTTTGGGAGCTGGCCGCAAAAGCGCAGGATGGCTTCAGGCCCTGTTCTGGTTCCGGGGGGCAGGCTGAGCCTGTGGTTAATTCTTCTTCCTGATGGGAAAATAGAGTGACCTGTGCCTGTCCCGACACCAAGAGCTAGTCTCTCGTTGGTTCCCCGTCTTCCCGTTCATCCTCAGGACAAATTGCAACCTGTACAGAACAGGAGGTTAAAGGTGCTGATGCTCCAAGTAGGGAGATTGCTAGTAAAGTGGCTGGAATGGCGAACCCGGGCACAAGGAGATGAGAAATGAGGTGCGTTTTAGAAACCTTTCCCCATCACACGGTGTACCATCTTCTGGGTTTCTCATGCATGTTTTCGATGTAGGAAGATGCCCTTGAAGCTGGAGATTTGGGACCCATGCGATGGGTACCACGCAGTATTACTTTAAAGGGTCTGCGTTTGCTCACCCAACCTCACCAAACCTCTCAGCCCCAAGAGTGTCCACCCTTATGTCTCATCCAGCTGTGGGTCTAGATATGGTCAATCCAGGTTGCATCACAGCCCCTGAACTCATTGTGTAAGAATTTCTATCTCTTTCACTGTCGTTGTTTCATGGGTTTTTCAAAGTAATTTATTTTCATAATGGGGTTTAGCTGCTTTTCACGGCTGTGTTTATGCCGCTTTCCACCCACTTGACACACTAACAGAGAGATATCAATACATAGGCTTTAAGATTATTACTAGTCAGATATATTCTTGTGCGGTGAATAGGGCGTGTTGAGTCCAGTTCTCTGAGCAAGGAGTAGGTCTTGTCTACTACATATTGGGTTTATGGAACGGTATCTGAGCTAATTTGATACCCTTGTTTTATGTATCACCCCACCTCACCTTTCCCGTTAAGCAGCCATAGTGTGTTTTCTGCATGTGTGACTCTGTTCTGTTTTGTAATTCAGTTCAAGTGTAACGGTTTTTACATTCCCTCTATCAGTGATACCTTATGAGAAGTGTCCTTTTCTGTGTGACTTATTTCACTTAGAATCGTCGTACCTAAATCCACTCATCATGCTGCTACTAACATTATGACATTGATTTCATGGCTGAGTGATATTCCATTGTACATAAGGACCACAACTTCTTTATCCATTTTTCTCTTTCCTTGGATATTTAAGGTGGAATGAAGTGGAGGTCCTTGTCAACAGAGCAGCCCTCAACTTTGGGGTGCTTGTGTCTTGCTGATTTTTCATTTTCCCAATTTATACCCCCATGAGTGGAAGTGCCCTATGCTCTCTAAGCTGTGTTTTTCAGACGTTTCAGGACACACCGTACACTTCTCCAGAGTGGCTGTTGGCAATTTACATCCCACCCATCAGTGTAGCAAGGCTCCCATTTCTCCATGGCCTGTCCTGCATTTCTGGTTTTGACACTTTTTTCAGCATGGCCCTTTTGACCGATGGGAAGCGAGACTTCTCTGTAGCGCTGATTTGCCTTTCCAGGTTGCTTGGTTGGCCAAAAAGGGCGTATGCGTTATTTCCTGAATATATTCAGGAAAAAACGCATACGCCCTTTTTGGCCAAGGGCATCATTGTCAACGTTTTGCCGCTTTTCTTGTGCTTTAAAGGCGATTCGTATCTACCTCCTGAAATCTGTTTCGTGCAATTCTGCCTTGATTTCAAATCCTCTTCTTTGCCTTCCCTCAATATATTTGTGGACGAGAGTTATCATTTATAACTCTGCAGGTTTGTGAATTGCAGTGCCCTGAACCTCCATTTTACAACTCGCTTTTTTGGGAGCTGGCCGCAAAAGCGCAGGATGGCTTCAGGCCCTGTTCTGGTTCCGGGGGGCAGGCTGAGCCTGTGGTTAATTCTTCTTCCTGATGGGAAAATAGAGTGACCTGTGCCTGTCCCGACACCAAGAGCTAGTCTCTCGTTGGTTCCCCGTCTTCCCGTTCATCCTCAGGACAAATTGCAACCTGTACGGAACAGGAGGTTAAAGGTGCTGATGCTCCAAGTAGGGAGATTGCTAGTAAAGCGGCTGGAATGGCGAACCCGGGCACAAGGAGATGAGAAATGAGGTGCGTTTTAGAAACCTTTCCCCATCACACGGTGTACCATCTTCTGGGTTTCTCATGCATGTTTTCGATGTAGGAAGATGCCCTTGAAGCTGGAGATTTGGGACCCATGCGATGGGTACCACGCAGTATTACTTTAAAGGGTCTGCGTTTGCTCACCCAACCTCACCAAACCTCTCAGCCCCAAGAGTGTCCACCCTTATGTCTCATCCAGCTGTGGGTCTAGATATGGTCAATCCAGGTTGCATCACAGCCCCTGAACTCATTGTGTAAGAATTTCTATCTCTTTCACTGTCGTTGTTTCATGGGTTTTTCAAAGTAATTTATTTTCATAATGGGGTTTAGCTGCTTTTCACGGCTGTGTTTATGCCGCTTTCCACCCACTTGACACACTAACAGAGAGATATCAATACATAGGCTTTAAGATTATTACTAGTCAGATATATTCTTGTGCGGTGAATAGGGCGTGTTGAGTCCAGTTCTCTGAGCAAGGAGTAGGTCTTGTCTACTACATATTGGGTTTATGGAACGGTATCTGAGCTAATTTGATACCCTTGTTTTATGTATCACCCCACCTCACCTTTCCCGTTAAGCAGCCATAGTGTGTTTTCTGCATGTGTGACTCTGTTCTGTTTTGTAATTCAGTTCAAGTGTAACGGTTTTTACATTCCCTCTATCAGTGATACCTTATGAGAAGTGTCCTTTTCTGTGTGACTTATTTCACTTAGAATCGTCGTACCTAAATCCACTCATCATGCTGCTACTAACCTTATGACATTGATTTCATGGCTGAGTGATATTCCATTGTACATAAGGACCACAACTTCTTTATCCATTTTTCTCTTTCCTTGGATATTTAAGGTGGAATGAAGTGGAGGTCCTTGTCAACAGAGCAGCCCTCAACTTTGGGGTGCTTGTGTCTTGCTGATTTTTCATTTTCCCAATTTATACCCCCATGAGTGGAAGTGCCCTATGCTCTCTAAGCTGTGTTTTTCAGATGTTTCAGGACACACCGTACACTTCTCCAGAGTGGCTGTTGGCAATTTACATCCCGCCCATCAGTGTAGCAAGGCTCCCATTTCTCCATGGCCTGTCCTGCATTTCTGGTTTTGACACTTTTTTCAGCATGGCCCTTTTGACCGATGGGAAGCGAGACTTCTCTGTAGCGCTGATTTGCCTTTCCAGGTTGCTTGGTTGGCCAAAAAGGGCGTATGCGTTTTTTCCTGAATATATTCAGGAAAAAACGCATACGCCCTTTTTGGCCAAGGGCATCATTGTCAACGTTTTGCCGCTTTTCATGTGCTTTAAAGGCGATTCGTATCTACCTCCTGAAATCTGTTTCGTGCAATTCTGACTTGATTTCAAATCCTCTTCTTTGCCTTCCCTCAATATATTTGTGGACGAGAGTTATCATTTATAACTCTGCAGGTTTGTGAATTGCAGTGCCCTGAACCTCCATTTTACAACTCGCTTTTTTGGGAGCTGGCCGCAAAAGCGCAGGATGGCTTCAGGCCCTGTTCTGGTTCCGGGGGGCAGGCTGAGCCTGTGGTTAATTCTTCTTTCTGATGGGAAAATAGAGTGACCTGTGCCTGTCCCAACACCAAGAGCTAGTCTCTCGTTGGTTCCCCGTCTTCCCGTTCATCCTCAGGACAAATTGCAACCTGTACGGAACAGGAGGTTAAAGGTGCTGATGCTCCAAGTAGGGAGATTGCTAGTAAAGTGGCTGGAATGGCGAACCCGGGCACAAGGAGATGAGAAATGAGGTGCGTTTTAGAAACCTTTCCCCATCACACGGTGTACCATCTTCTGGGTTTCTCATGCATGTTTTCGATGTAGGAAGATGCCCTTGAAGCTGGAGATTTGGGACCCATGCGATGGGTACCACGCAGTATTACTTTAAAGGGTCTGCGTTTGCTCACCCAACCTCACCAAACCTCTCAGCCCCAAGAGTGTCCACCCTTATGTCTCATCCAGCTGTGGGTCTAGATATGGTCAATCCAGGTTGCATCACAGCCCCTGAACTCATTGTGTAAGAATTTCTATCTCTTTCACTGTCGTTGTTTCATGGGTTTTTCAAAGTAATTTATTTTCATAATGGGGTTTAGCTGCTTTTCACGGCTGTGTTTATGCCGCTTTCCACCCACTTGACACACTAACAGAGAGATATCAATACATAGGTTTTAAGATTATTACTAGTCACATATATTCTTGTGCTGTGAATAGGGCGTGTTGAGTCCAGTTCTCTGAGCAAGGAGTAGGTCTTGTCTATTACATATTGGGTTTATGGAACGGTATCTGAGCTAATTTGATACCCTTGTTTTATGTATCACCCCACCTCACCTTTCCCGTTAAGCAGCCATAGTGTGTTTTCGGCATGTGTGACTCTGTTCTGTTTTGTAATTCAGTTCAAGTGTAACGGTGTTTACATTCCCTCCATAAGTGATACCTTATGAGAAGTGTCCTTTTCTGTGTGACTTATTTCACTTAGAATCGTCGTACCTAAATCCACTCATCATGCTGCTACTAACATTATGACATTGATTTCATGGCTGAGTGATATTCCATTGTACATAAGGACCACAACTTCTTTATCCATTTTTCTCTTTCCTGGGATATTTAAGGTGGAATGAAGTGGAGGTCCTTGTCAACAGAGCAGCCCTCAACATTGGGGTGCTTGTGTCTTGCTGATTTTTCATTTTCCCAATTTATACCCCCATGAGTGGAAGTGCCCTATGCTCTCTAAGCTGTGTTTTTCAGATGTTTCAGGACACACCGTGCACTTCTCCAGAGTGGCTGTTGGCAATTTACATCCCGCCCATCAGTGTAGCAAGGCTCCCATTTCTCCATGGCCTGTCCTGCATTTCTGGTTTTGACACTTTTTTCAGCATGGCCCTTTTGACTGATGGGAAGCGAGACTTCTCTGTAGCGCTGATTTGCCTTTCCAGGTTGCTTGGTTGGCCAAAAAGGGCGTATGCGTTTTTTCCTGAATATATTCAGGAAAAAACGCATACGCCCTTTTTGGCCAAGGGCATCATTGTCAACGTTTTGCCGCTTTTCATGTGCTTTAAAGGCGATTCGTATCTACCTCCTGAAATCTGTTTCGTGCAATTCTGCCTTGATTTCAAATCCTCTTCTTTGCCTTCCCTCAATATATTTGTGGACGAGAGTTATCATTTATAACTCTGCAGGTTTGTGAATTGCAGTGCCCTGAACCTCCATTTTACAACTCGCTTTTTTGGGAGCTGGCCGCAAAAGCGCAGGATGGCTTCAGGCCCTGTTCTGGTTCCGGGGGGCAGGCTGAGCCTGTGGTTAATTCTTCTTCCTGATGGGAAAATAGAGTGACCTGTGCCTGTCCCAACACCAAGAGCTAGTCTCTCGTTGGTTCCCCGTCTTCCCGTTCATCCTCAGGACAAATTGCAACCTGTACAGAACAGGAGGTTAAAGGTGCTGATGCTCCAAGTAGGGAGATTGCTAGTAAAGTGGCTGGAATGGCGAACCCGGGCACAAGGAGATGAGAAATGAGGTGCGTTTTAGAAACCTTTCCCCATCACACGGTGTACCATCTTCTGGGTTTCTCATGCATGTTTTCGATGTAGGAAGATGCCCTTGAAGCTGGAGATTTGGGACCCATGCGATGGGTACCACGCAGTATTACTTTAAAGGGTCTGCGTTTGCTCACCCAACCTCACCAAACCTCTCAGCCCCAAGAGTGTCCACCCTTATGTCTCATCCAGCTGTGGGTCTAGATATGGTCAATCCAGGTTGCATCACAGCCCCTGAACTCATTGTGTAAGAATTTCTATCTCTTTCACTGTCGTTGTTTCATGGGTTTTTCAAAGTAATTTATTTTCATAATGGGGTTTAGCTGCTTTTCACGGCTGTGTTTATGCCGCTTTCCACCCACTTGACACACTAACAGAGAGATATCAATACATAGGCTTTAAGATTATTACTAGTCAGATATATTCTTGTGCGGTGAATAGGGCGTGTTGAGTCCAGTTCTCTGAGCAAGGAGTAGGTCTTGTCTACTACATATTGGGTTTATGGAACGGTATCTGAGCTAATTTGATACCCTTGTTTTATGTATCACCCCACCTCACCTTTCCCGTTAAGCAGCCATAGTGTGTTTTCTGCATGTGTGACTCTGTTCTGTTTTGTAATTCAGTTCAAGTGTAACGGTTTTTACATTCCCTCTATCAGTGATACCTTATGAGAAGTGTCCTTTTCTGTGTGACTTATTTCACTTAGAATCGTCGTACCTAAATCCACTCATCATGCTGCTACTAACCTTATGACATTGATTTCATGGCTGAGTGATATTCCATTGTACATAAGGACCACAACTTCTTTATCCATTTTTCTCTTTCCTGGGATATTTAAGGTGGAATGAAGTGGAGGTCCTTGTCAACAGAGCAGCCCTCAACTTTGGGGTGCTTGTGTCTTGCTGATTTTTCATTTTCCCAATTTATACCCCCATGAGTGGAAATGCCCTATGCTCTCTAAGCTGTGTTTTTCAGATGTTTCAGGACACACCGTGCACTTCTCCAGAGTGGCTGTTGGCAATTTACATCCCGCCCATCAGTGTAGCAAGGCTCCCATTTCTCCATGGCCTGTCCTGCATTTCTGGTTTTGACACTTTTTTCAGCATGGCCCTTTTGACCGATGGGAAGCGAGACTTCTCTGTAGCGCTGATTTGCCTTTCCAGGTTGCTTGGTTGGCCAAAAAGGGCGTATGCGTTTTTTCCTGAATATATTCAGGAAAAAACGCATACGCCCTTTTTGGCCAAGGGCATCATTGTCAACGTTTTGCCGCTTTTCATGTGCTTTAAGGGCGATTCGTATCTACCTCCTGAAATCTGTTTCGTGCAATTCTGCCTTGATTTCAAATCCTCTTCTTTGCCTTCCCTCAATATATTTGTGGACGAGAGTTATCATTTATAACTCTGCAGGTTTGTGAATTGCAGTGCCCTGAACCTCCATTTTACAACTCGCTTTTTTGGGAGCTGGCCGCAAAAGTGCAGGATGGCTTCAGGCCCTGTTCTGGTTCCGGGGGGCAGGCTGAGCCTGTGGTTAATTCTTCTTCCTGATGGGAAAATAGAGTGACCTGTGCCTGTCCCAACACCAAGAGCTAGTCTCTCGTTGGTTCCCCGTCTTCCCGTTCATCCTCAGGACAAATTGCAACCTGTACGGAACAGGAGGTTAAAGGTGCTGATGCTCCAAGTAGGGAGATTGCTAGTAAAGTGGCTGGAATGGCGAACCCGGGCACAAGGAGATGAGAAATGAGGTGCGTTTTAGAAACCTTTCCCCATCACACGGTGTACCATCTTCTGGGTTTCTCATGCATGTTTTCGATGTAGGAAGATGCCCTTGAAGCTGGAGATTTGGGACCCATGCGATGGGTACCACGCAGTATTACTTTAAAGGGTCTGCGTTTGCTCACCCAACCTCACCAAACCTCTCAGCCCCAAGAGTGTCCACCCTTATGTCTCATCCAGCTGTGGGTCTAGATATGGTCAATCCAGGTTGCATCACAGCCCCTGAACTCATTGTGTAAGAATTTCTATCTCTTTCACTGTCGTTGTTTCATGGGTTTTTCAAAGTAATTTATTTTCATAATGGGGTTTAGCTGCTTTTCACGGCTGTGTTTATGCCGCTTTCCACCCACTTGACACACTAACAGAGAGATATCAATACATAGGCTTTAAGATTATTACTAGTCAGATATATTCTTGTGCGGTGAATAGGGCGTGTTGAGCCCAGTTCTCTGAGCAAGGAGTAGGTCTTGTCTACTACATATTGGGTTTATGGAACGGTATCTGAGCTAATTTGATACCCTTGTTTTATGTATCACCCCACCTCACCTTTCCCGTTAAGCAGCCATAGTGTGTTTTCTGCATGTGTGACTCTGTTCTGTTTTGTAATTCAGTTCAAGTGTAACGGTTTTTACATTCCCTCTATCAGTGATACCTTATGAGAAGTGTCCTTTTCTGTGTGACTTATTTCACTTAGAATCGTCGTACCTAAATCCACTCATCATGCTGCTACTAACATTATGACATTGATTTCATGGCTGAGTGATATTCCATTGTACATAAGGACCACAACTTCTTTATCCATTTTTCTCTTTCCTTGGATATTTAAGGTGGAATGAAGTGGAGGTCCTTGTCAACAGAGCAGCCCTCAACTTTGGGGTGCTTGTGTCTTGCTGATTTTTCATTTTCCCAATTTATACCCCCATGAGTGGAAGTGCCCTATGCTCTCTAAGCTGTGTTTTTCAGATGTTTCAGGACACACCGTACACTTCTCCAGAGTGGCTGTTGGCAATTTACATCCCGCCCATCAGTGTAGCAAGGCTCCCATTTCTCCATGGCCTGTCCTGCATTTCTGGTTTTGACACTTTTTTCAGCATGGCCCTTTTGACCGATGGGAAGCGAGACTTCTCTGTAGCGCTGATTTGCCTTTCCAGGTTGCTTGGTTGGCCAAAAAGGGCGTATGCGTTTTTTCCTGAATATATTCAGGAAAAAACGCATACGCCCTTTTTGGCCAAGGGCATCATTGTCAACGTTTTGCCGCTTTTCATGTGCTTTAAAGGCGATTCGTATCTACCTCCTGAAATCTGTTTCGTGCAATTCTGCCTTGATTTCAAATCCTCTTCTTTGCCTTCCCTCAATATATTTGTGGACGAGAGTTATCATTTATAACTCTGCAGGTTTGTGAATTGCAGTGCCCTGAACCTCCATTTTACAACTCGCTTTTTTGGGAGCTGGCCGCAAAAGCTCAGGATGGCTTCAGGCCCTGTTCTGGTTCCGGGGGGCAGGCTGAGCCTGTGGTTAATTCTTCTTCCTGATGGGAAAATAGAGTGACCTGTGCCTGTCCCGACACCAAGAGCTAGTCTCTCGTTGGTTCCCCGTCTTCCCGTTCATCCTCAGGACAAATTGCAACCTGTACGGAACAGGAGGTTAAAGGTGCTGATGCTCCAAGTAGGGAGATTGCTAGTAAAGTGGCTGGAATGGCGAACCCGGGCACAAGGAGATGAGAAATGAGGTGCGTTTTAGAAACCTTTCCCCATCACACGGTGTACCATCTTCTGGGTTTCTCATGCATGTTTTCGATGTAGGAAGATGCCCTTGAAGCTGGAGATTTGGGACCCATGCGATGGGTACCACGCAGTATTACTTTAAAGGGTCTGCGTTTGCTCACCCAACCTCACCAAACCTCTCAGCCCCAAGAGTGTCCACCCTTATGTCTCATCCAGCTGTGGGTCTAGATATGGTCAATCCAGGTTGCATCACAGCCCCTGAACTCATTGTGTAAGAATTTCTATCTCTTTCACTGTCGTTGTTTCATGGGTTTTTCAAAGTAATTTATTTTCATAATGGGGTTTAGCTGCTTTTCACGGCTGTGTTTATGCCGCTTTCCACCCACTTGACACACTAACAGAGAGATATCAATACATAGGCTTTAAGATTATTACTAGTCAGATATATTCTTGTGCGGTGAATAGGGCGTGTTGAGTCCAGTTCTCTGAGCAAGGAGTAGGTCTTGTCTACTACATATTGGGTTTATGGAACGGTATCTGAGCTAATTTGATACCCTTGTTTTATGTATCACCCCACCTCACCTTTCCCGTTAAGCAGCCATAGTGTGTTTTCTGCATGTGTGACTCTGTTCTGTTTTGTAATTCAGTTCAAGTGTAACGGTTTTTACATTCCCTCTATCAGTGATACCTTAGGAGAAGTGTCCTTTTCTGTGTGACTTATTTCACTTAGAATCGTCGTACCTAAATCCACTCATCATGCTGCTACTAACCTTATGACATTGATTTCATGGCTGAGTGATATTCCATTGTACATAAGGACCACAACTTCTTTATCCATTTTTCTCTTTCCTGGGATATTTAAGGTGGAATGAAGTGGAGGTCCTTGTCAACAGAGCAGCCCTCAACTTTGGGGTGCTTGTGTCTTGCTGATTTTTCATTTTCCCAATTTATACCCCCATGAGTGGAAATGCCCTATGCTCTCTAAGCTGTGTTTTTCAGATGTTTCAGGACACACCGTGCACTTCTCCAGAGTGGCTGTTGGCAATTTACATCCCGCCCATCAGTGTAGCAAGGCTCCCATTTCTCCATGGCCTGTCCTGCATTTCTGGTTTTGACACTTTTTTCAGCATGGCCCTTTTGACCGATGGGAAGCGAGACTTCTCTGTAGCGCCGATTTGCCTTTCCAGGTTGCTTGGTTGGCCAAAAAGGGCGTATGCGTTTTTTCCTGAATATATTCAGGAAAAAACGCATACGCCCTTTTTGGCCAAGGGCATCATTGTCAACGTTTTGCCGCTTTTCATGTGCTTTAAGGGCGATTCGTATCTACCTCCTGAAATCTGTTTCGTGCAATTCTGCCTTGATTTCAAATCCTCTTCTTTGCCTTCCCTCAATATATTTGTGGACGAGAGTTATCATTTATAACTCTGCAGGTTTGTGAATTGCAGTGCCCTGAACCTCCATTTTACAACTCGCTTTTTTGGGAGCTGGCCGCAAAAGCGCAGGATGGCTTCAGGCCCTGTTCTGGTTCCGGGGGGCAGGCTGAGCCTGTGGTTAATTCTTCTTCCTAATGGGAAAATAGAGTGACCTGTGCCTGTCCCAACACCAAGAGCTAGTCTCTCGTTGGTTCCCCGTCTTCCCGTTCATCCTCAGGACAAATTGCAACCTGTACGGAACAGGAGGTTAAAGGTGCTGATGCTCCAAGTAGGGAGATTGCTAGTAAAGTGGCTGGAATGGCGAACCCGGGCACAAGGAGATGAGAAATGAGGTGCGTTTTAGAAACCTTTCCCCATCACACGGTGTACCATCTTCTGGGTTTCTCATGCATGTTTTCGATGTAGGAAGATGCCCTTGAAGCTGGAGATTTGGGACCCATGCGATGGGTACCACGCAGTATTACTTTAAAGGGTCTGCGTTTGCTCACCCAACCTCACCAAACCTCTCAGCCCCAAGAGTGTCCACCCTTAGGTCTCATCCAGCTGTGGGTCTAGATATGGTCAATCCAGGTTGCATCACAGCCCCTGAACTCATTGTGTAAGAATTTCTATCTCTTTCACTGTCGTTGTTTCATGGGTTTTTCAAAGTAATTTATTTTCATAATGGGGTTTAGCTGCTTTTCACGGCTGTGTTTATGCCGCTTTCCACCCACTTGACACACTAACAGAGAGATATCAATACATAGGCTTTAAGATTATTACTAGTCAGATATATTCTTGTGCGGTGAATAGGGCGTGTTGAGTCCAGTTCTCTGAGCAAGGAGTAGGTCTTGTCTACTACATATTGGGTTTATGGAACGGTATCTGAGCTAATTTGATACCCTTGTTTTATGTATCACCCCACCTCACCTTTCCCGTTAAGCAGCCATAGTGTGTTTTCTGCATGTGTGACTCTGTTCTGTTTTGTAATTCAGTTCAAGTGTAACGGTTTTTACATTCCCTCTATCAGTGATACCTTATGAGAAGTGTCCTTTTCTGTGTGACTTATTTCACTTAGAATCGTCGTACCTAAATCCACTCATCATGCTGCTACTAACCTTATGACATTGATTTCATGGCTGAGTGATATTCCATTGTACATAAGGACCACAACTTCTTTATCCATTTTTCTCTTTCCTTGGATATTTAAGGTGGAATGAAGTGGAGGTCCTTGTCAACAGAGCAGCCCTCAACTTTGGGGTGCTTGTGTCTTGCTGATTTTTCATTTTCCCAATTTATACCCCCATGAGTGGAAGTGCCCTATGCTCTCTAAGCTGTGTTTTTCAGATGTTTCAGGACACACCGTACACTTCTCCAGAGTGGCTGTTGGCAATTTACATCCCGCCCATCAGTGTAGCAAGGCTCCCATTTCTCCATGGCCTGTCCTGCATTTCTGGTTTTGACACTTTTTTCAGCATGGCCCTTTTGACCGATGGGAAGCGAGACTTCTCTGTAGTGCTGATTTGCCTTTCCAGGTTGCTTGGTTGGCCAAAAAGGGCGTATGCGTTTTTTCCTGAATATATTCAGGAAAAAACGCATACGCCCTTTTTGGCCAAGGGCATCATTGTCAACGTTTTGCCGCTTTTCATGTGCTTTAAAGGCGATTCGTATCTACCTCCTGAAATCTGTTTCGTGCAATTCTGACTTGATTTCAAATCCTCTTCTTTGCCTTCCCTCAATATATTTGTGGACGAGAGTTATCATTTATAACTCTGCAGGTTTGTGAATTGCAGTGCCCTGAACCTCCATTTTACAACTCGCTTTTTTGGGAGCTGGCCGCAAAAGCGCAGGATGGCTTCAGGCCCTGTTCTGGTTCCGGGGGGCAGGCTGAGCCTGTGGTTAATTCTTCTTTCTGATGGGAAAATAGAGTGACCTGTGCCTGTCCCAACACCAAGAGCTAGTCTCTCGTTGGTTCCCCGTCTTCCCGTTCATCCTCAGGACAAATTGCAACCTGTACGGAACAGGAGGTTAAAGGTGCTGATGCTCCAAGTAGGGAGATTGCTAGTAAAGTGGCTGGAATGGCGAACCCGGGCACAAGGAGATGAGAAATGAGGTGCGTTTTAGAAACCTTTCCCCATCACACGGTGTACCATCTTCTGGGTTTCTCATGCATGTTTTCGATGTAGGAAGATGCCCTTGAAGCTGGAGATTTGGGACCCATGCGATGGGTACCACGCAGTATTACTTTAAAGGGTCTGCGTTTGCTCACCCAACCTCACCAAACCTCTCAGCCCCAAGAGTGTCCACCCTTAGGTCTCATCCAGCTGTGGGTCTAGATATGGTCAATCCAGGTTGCATCACAGCCCCTGAACTCATTGTGTAAGAATTTCTATCTCTTTCACTGTCGTTGTTTCATGGGTTTTTCAAAGTAATTTATTTTCATAATGGGGTTTAGCTGCTTTTCACGGCTGTGTTTATGCCGCTTTCCACCCACTTGACACACTAACAGAGAGATATCAATACATAGGTTTTAAGATTATTACTAGTCACATATATTCTTGTGCTGTGAATAGGGCGTGTTGAGTCCAGTTCTCTGAGCAAGGAGTAGGTCTTGTCTATTACATATTGGGTTTATGGAACGGTATCTGAGCTAATTTGATACCCTTGTTTTATGTATCACCCCACCTCACCTTTCCCGTTAAGCAGCCATAGTGTGTTTTCGGCATGTGTGACTCTGTTCTGTTTTGTAATTCAGTTCAAGTGTAACGGTTTTTACATTCCCTCCATAAGTGATACCTTATGAGAAGTGTCCTTTTCTGTGTGACTTATTTCACTTAGAATCGTCGTACCTAAATCCACTCATCATGCTGCTACTAACATTATGACATTGATTTCATGGCTGAGTGATATTCCATTGTACATAAGGACCACAACTTCTTTATCCATTTTTCTCTTTCCTGGGATATTTAAGGTGGAATGAAGTGGAGGTCCTTGTCAACAGAGCAGCCCTCAACATTGGGGTGCTTGTGTCTTGCTGATTTTTCATTTTCCCAATTTATACCCCCATGAGTGGAAGTGCCCTATGCTCTCTAAGCTGTGTTTTTCAGATGTTTCAGGACACACCGTGCACTTCTCCAGAGTGGCTGTTGCCAATTTACATCCCGCCCATCAGTGTAGCAAGGCTCCCATTTCTCCATGGCCTGTCCTGCATTTCTGGTTTTGACACTTTTTTCAGCATGGCCCTTTTGACTGATGGGAAGCGAGACTTCTCTGTAGCGCTGATTTGCCTTTCCAGGTTGCTTGGTTGGCCAAAAAGGGCGTATGCGTTTTTTCCTGAATATATTCAGGAAAAAACGCATACGCCCTTTTTGGCCAAGGGCATCATTGTCAACGTTTTGCCGCTTTTCATGTGCTTTAAAGGCGATTCGTATCTACCTCCTGAAATCTGTTTCGTGCAATTCTGCCTTGATTTCAAATCCTCTTCTTTGCCTTCCCTCAATATATTTGTGGACGAGAGTTATCATTTATAACTCTGCAGGTTTGTGAATTGCAGTGCCCTGAACCTCCATTTTACAACTCGCTTTTTTGGGAGCTGGCCGCAAAAGCGCAGGATGGCTTCAGGCCCTGTTCTGGTTCCGGGGGGCAGGCTGAGCCTGTGGTTAATTCTTCTTCCTGATGGGAAAATAGAGTGACCTGTGCCTGTCCCAACACCAAGAGCTAGTCTCTCGTTGGTTCCCCGTCTTCCCGTTCATCCTCAGGACAAATTGCAACCTGTACAGAACAGGAGGTTAAAGGTGCTGATGCTCCAAGTAGGGAGATTGCTAGTAAAGTGGCTGGAATGGCGAACCCGGGCACAAGGAGATGAGAAATGAGGTGCGTTTTAGAAACCTTTCCCCATCACACGGTGTACCATCTTCTGGGTTTCTCATGCATGTTTTCGATGTAGGAAGATGCCCTTGAAGCTGGAGATTTGGGACCCATGCGATGGGTACCACGCAGTATTACTTTAAAGGGTCTGCGTTTGCTCACCCAACCTCACCAAACCTCTCAGCCCCAAGAGTGTCCACCCTTATGTCTCATCCAGCTGTGGGTCTAGATATGGTCAATCCAGGTTGCATCACAGCCCCTGAACTCATTGTGTAAGAATTTCTATCTCTTTCACTGTCGTTGTTTCATGGGTTTTTCAAAGTAATTTATTTTCATAATGGGGTTTAGCTGCTTTTCACGGCTGTGTTTATGCCGCTTTCCACCCACTTGACACACTAACAGAGAGATATCAATACATAGGCTTTAAGATTATTACTAGTCAGATATATTCTTGTGCGGTGAATAGGGCGTGTTGAGTCCAGTTCTCTGAGCAAGGAGTAGGTCTTGTCTACTACATATTGGGTTTATGGAACGGTATCTGAGCTAATTTGATACCCTTGTTTTATGTATCACCCCACCTCACCTTTCCCGTTAAGCAGCCATAGTGTGTTTTCTGCATGTGTGACTCTGTTCTGTTTTGTAATTCAGTTCAAGTGTAACGGTTTTTACATTCCCTCTATCAGTGATACCTTATGAGAAGTGTCCTTTTCTGTGTGACTTATTTCACTTAGAATCGTCGTACCTAAATCCACTCATCATGCTGCTACTAACCTTATGACATTGATTTCATGGCTGAGTGATATTCCATTGTACATAAGGACCACAACTTCTTTATCCATTTTTCTCTTTCCTGGGATATTTAAGGTGGAATGAAGTGGAGGTCCTTGTCAACAGAGCAGCCCTCAACTTTGGGGTGCTTGTGTCTTGCTGATTTTTCATTTTCCCAATTTATACCCCCATGAGTGGAAATGCCCTATGCTCTCTAAGCTGTGTTTTTCAGATGTTTCAGGACACACCGTGCACTTCTCCAGAGTGGCTGTTGGCAATTTACATCCCGCCCATCAGTGTAGCAAGGCTCCCATTTCTCCATGGCCTGTCCTGCATTTCTGGTTTTGACACTTTTTTCAGCATGGCCCTTTTGACCGATGGGAAGCGAGACTTCTCTGTAGCGCTGATTTGCCTTTCCAGGTTGCTTGGTTGGCCAAAAAGGGCGTATGCGTTTTTTCCTGAATATATTCAGGAAAAAACGCATACGCCCTTTTTGGCCAAGGGCATCATTGTCAACGTTTTGCCGCTTTTCATGTGCTTTAAGGGCGATTCGTATCTACCTCCTGAAATCTGTTTCGTGCAATTCTGCCTTGATTTCAAATCCTCTTCTTTGCCTTCCCTCAATATATTTGTGGACGAGAGTTATCATTTATAACTCTGCAGGTTTGTGAATTGCAGTGCCCTGAACCTCCATTTTACAACTCGCTTTTTTGGGAGCTGGCCGCAAAAGCGCAGGATGGCTTCAGGCCCTGTTCTGGTTCCGGGGGGCAGGCTGAGCCTGTGGTTAATTCTTCTTCCTGATGGGAAAATAGAGTGACCTGTGCCTGTCCCAACACCAAGAGCTAGTCTCTCGTTGGTTCCCCGTCTTCCCGTTCATCCTCAGGACAAATTGCAACCTGTACGGAACAGGAGGTTAAAGGTGCTGATGCTCCAAGTAGGGAGATTGCTAGTAAAGTGGCTGGAATGGCGAACCCGGGCACAAGGAGATGAGAAATGAGGTGCGTTTTAGAAACCTTTCCCCATCACACGGTGTACCATCTTCTGGGTTTCTCATGCATGTTTTCGATGTAGGAAGATGCCCTTGAAGCTGGAGATTTGGGACCCATGCGATGGGTACCACGCAGTATTACTTTAAAGGGTCTGCGTTTGCTCACCCAACCTCACCAAACCTCTCAGCCCCAAGAGTGTCCACCCTTATGTCTCATCCAGCTGTG
Source organism: Balaenoptera borealis (assembly GCF_965194805.1). Taxonomy (NCBI): domain Eukaryota; kingdom Metazoa; phylum Chordata; class Mammalia; order Artiodactyla; family Balaenopteridae; genus Balaenoptera; species Balaenoptera borealis. The sequence continues at coordinate 649,659 of NW_028124001.1, read as the reverse complement.
GGTCTAGATATGGTCAATCCAGGTTGCATCACAGCCCCTGAACTCATTGTGTAAGAATTTCTATCTCTTTCACTGTCGTTGTTTCATGGGTTTTTCAAAGTAATTTATTTTCATAATGGGGTTTAGCTGCTTTTCACGGCTGTGTTTATGCCGCTTTCCACCCACTTGACACACTAACAGAGAGATATCAATACATAGGCTTTAAGATTATTACTAGTCAGATATATTCTTGTGCGGTGAATAGGGCGTGTTGAGTCCAGTTCTCTGAGCAAGGAGTAGGTCTTGTCTACTACATATTGGGTTTATGGAACGGTATCTGAGCTAATTTGATACCCTTGTTTTATATATCACCCCACCTCACCTTTCCCGTTAAGCAGCCATAGTGTGTTTTCTGCATGTGTGACTCTGTTCTGTTTTGTAATTCAGTTCAAGTGTAACGGTTTTTACATTCCCTCTATCAGTGATACCTTAGGAGAAGTGTCCTTTTCTGTGTGACTTATTTCACTTAGAATCGTCGTACCTAAATCCACTCATCATGCTGCTACTAACATTATGACATTGATTTCATGGCTGAGTGATATTCCATTGTACATAAGGACCACAACTTCTTTATCCATTTTTCTCTTTCCTTGGATATTTAAGGTGGAATGAAGTGGAGGTCCTTGTCAACAGAGCAGCCCTCAACTTTGGGGTGCTTGTGTCTTGCTGATTTTTCATTTTCCCAATTTATACCCCCATGAGTGGAAGTGCCCTATGCTCTCTAAGCTGTGTTTTTCAGATGTTTCAGGACACACCGTACACTTCTCCAGAGTGGCTGTTGGCAATTTACATCCCGCCCATCAGTGTAGCAAGGCTCCCATTTCTCCATGGCCTGTCCTGCATTTCTGGTTTTGACACTTTTTTCAGCATGGCCCTTTTGACCGATGGGAAGCGAGACTTCTCTGTAGCGCTGATTTGCCTTTCCAGGTTGCTTGGTTGGCCAAAAAGGGCGTATGCGTTTTTTCCTGAATATATTCAGGAAAAAACGCATACGCCCTTTTTGGCCAAGGGCATCATTGTCAACGTTTTGCCGCTTTTCATGTGCTTTAAAGGCGATTCGTATCTACCTCCTGAAATCTGTTTCGTGCAATTCTGCCTTGATTTCAAATCCTCTTCTTTGCCTTCCCTCAATATATTTGTGGACGAGAGTTATCATTTATAACTCTGCAGGTTTGTGAATTGCAGTGCCCTGAACCTCCATTTTACAACTCGCTTTTTTGGGAGCTGGCCGCAAAAGCTCAGGATGGCTTCAGGCCCTGTTCTGGTTCCGGGGGGCAGGCTGAGCCTGTGGTTAATTCTTCTTCCTGATGGGAAAATAGAGTGACCTGTGCCTGTCCCGACACCAAGAGCTAGTCTCTCGTTGGTTCCCCGTCTTCCCGTTCATCCTCAGGACAAATTGCAACCTGTACGGAACAGGAGGTTAAAGGTGCTGATGCTCCAAGTAGGGAGATTGCTAGTAAAGTGGCTGGAATGGCGAACCCGGGCACAAGGAGATGAGAAATGAGGTGCGTTTTAGAAACCTTTCCCCATCACACGGTGTACCATCTTCTGGGTTTCTCATGCATGTTTTCGATGTAGGAAGATGCCCTTGAAGCTGGAGATTTGGGACCCATGCGATGGGTACCACGCAGTATTACTTTAAAGGGTCTGCGTTTGCTCACCCAACCTCACCAAACCTCTCAGCCCCAAGAGTGTCCACCCTTATGTCTCATCCAGCTGTGGGTCTAGATATGGTCAATCCAGGTTGCATCACAGCCCCTGAACTCATTGTGTAAGAATTTCTATCTCTTTCACTGTCGTTGTTTCATGGGTTTTTCAAAGTAATTTATTTTCATAATGGGGTTTAGCTGCTTTTCACGGCTGTGTTTATGCCGCTTTCCACCCACTTGACACACTAACAGAGAGATATCAATACATAGGCTTTAAGATTATTACTAGTCAGATATATTCTTGTGCGGTGAATAGGGCGTGTTGAGTCCAGTTCTCTGAGCAAGGAGTAGGTCTTGTCTACTACATATTGGGTTTATGGAACGGTATCTGAGCTAATTTGATACCCTTGTTTTATGTATCACCCCACCTCACCTTTCCCGTTAAGCAGCCATAGTGTGTTTTCTGCATGTGTGACTCTGTTCTGTTTTGTAATTCAGTTCAAGTGTAACGGTTTTTACATTCCCTCTATCAGTGATACCTTAGGAGAAGTGTCCTTTTCTGTGTGACTTATTTCACTTAGAATCGTCGTACCTAAATCCACTCATCATGCTGCTACTAACCTTATGACATTGATTTCATGGCTGAGTGATATTCCATTGTACATAAGGACCACAACTTCTTTATCCATTTTTCTCTTTCCTGGGATATTTAAGGTGGAATGAAGTGGAGGTCCTTGTCAACAGAGCAGCCCTCAACTTTGGGGTGCTTGTGTCTTGCTGATTTTTCATTTTCCCAATTTATACCCCCATGAGTGGAAATGCCCTATGCTCTCTAAGCTGTGTTTTTCAGATGTTTCAGGACACACCGTGCACTTCTCCAGAGTGGCTGTTGGCAATTTACATCCCGCCCATCAGTGTAGCAAGGCTCCCATTTCTCCATGGCCTGTCCTGCATTTCTGGTTTTGACACTTTTTTCAGCATGGCCCTTTTGACCGATGGGAAGCGAGACTTCTCTGTAGCGCCGATTTGCCTTTCCAGGTTGCTTGGTTGGCCAAAAAGGGCGTATGCGTTTTTTCCTGAATATATTCAGGAAAAAACGCATACGCCCTTTTTGGCCAAGGGCATCATTGTCAACGTTTTGCCGCTTTTCATGTGCTTTAAGGGCGATTCGTATCTACCTCCTGAAATCTGTTTCGTGCAATTCTGCCTTGATTTCAAATCCTCTTCTTTGCCTTCCCTCAATATATTTGTGGACGAGAGTTATCATTTATAACTCTGCAGGTTTGTGAATTGCAGTGCCCTGAACCTCCATTTTACAACTCGCTTTTTTGGGAGCTGGCCGCAAAAGCGCAGGATGGCTTCAGGCCCTGTTCTGGTTCCGGGGGGCAGGCTGAGCCTGTGGTTAATTCTTCTTCCTAATGGGAAAATAGAGTGACCTGTGCCTGTCCCAACACCAAGAGCTAGTCTCTCGTTGGTTCCCCGTCTTCCCGTTCATCCTCAGGACAAATTGCAACCTGTACGGAACAGGAGGTTAAAGGTGCTGATGCTCCAAGTAGGGAGATTGCTAGTAAAGTGGCTGGAATGGCGAACCCGGGCACAAGGAGATGAGAAATGAGGTGCGTTTTAGAAACCTTTCCCCATCACACGGTGTACCATCTTCTGGGTTTCTCATGCATGTTTTCGATGTAGGAAGATGCCCTTGAAGCTGGAGATTTGGGACCCATGCGATGGGTACCACGCAGTATTACTTTAAAGGGTCTGCGTTTGCTCACCCAACCTCACCAAACCTCTCAGCCCCAAGAGTGTCCACCCTTATGTCTCATCCAGCTGTGGGTCTAGATATGGTCAATCCAGGTTGCATCACAGCCCCTGAACTCATTGTGTAAGAATTTCTATCTCTTTCACTGTCGTTGTTTCATGGGTTTTTCAAAGTAATTTATTTTCATAATGGGGTTTAGCTGCTTTTCACGGCTGTGTTTATGCCGCTTTCCACCCACTTGACACACTAACAGAGAGATATCAATACATAGGCTTTAAGATTATTACTAGTCAGATATATTCTTGTGCGGTGAATAGGGCGTGTTGAGTCCAGTTCTCTGAGCAAGGAGTAGGTCTTGTCTACTACATATTGGGTTTATGGAACGGTATCTGAGCTAATTTGATACCCTTGTTTTATGTATCACCCCACCTCACCTTTCCCGTTAAGCAGCCATAGTGTGTTTTCTGCATGTGTGACTCTGTTCTGTTTTGTAATTCAGTTCAAGTGTAACGGTTTTTACATTCCCTCTATCAGTGATACCTTAGGAGAAGTGTCCTTTTCTGTGTGACTTATTTCACTTAGAATCGTCGTACCTAAATCCACTCATCATGCTGCTACTAACATTATGACATTGATTTCATGGCTGAGTGATATTCCATTGTACATAAGGACCACAACTTCTTTATCCATTTTTCTCTTTCCTGGGATATTTAAGGTGGAATGAAGTGGAGGTCCTTGTCAACAGAGCAGCCCTCAACTTTGGGGTGCTTGTGTCTTGCTGATTTTTCATTTTCCCAATTTATACCCCCATGAGTGGAAGTGCCCTATGCTCTCTAAGCTGTGTTTTTCAGATGTTTCAGGACACACCGTACACTTCTCCAGAGTGGCTGTTGGCAATTTACATCCCGCCCATCAGTGTAGCAAGGCTCCCATTTCTCCATGGCCTGTCCTGCATTTCTGGTTTTGACACTTTTTTCAGCATGGCCCTTTTGACCGATGGGAAGCGAGACTTCTCTGTAGCGCTGATTTGCCTTTCCAGGTTGCTTGGTTGGCCAAAAAGGGCGTATGCGTTTTTTCCTGAATATATTCAGGAAAAAACGCATACGCCCTTTTTGGCCAAGGGCATCATTGTCAACGTTTTGCCGCTTTTCATGTGCTTTAAGGGCGATTCGTATCTACCTCCTGAAATCTGTTTCGTGCAATTCTGCCTTGATTTCAAATCCTCTTCTTTGCCTTCCCTCAATATATTTGTGGACGAGAGTTATCATTTATAACTCTGCAGGTTTGTGAATTGCAGTGCCCTGAACCTCCATTTTACAACTCGCTTTTTTGGGAGCTGGCCGCAAAAGCGCAGGATGGCTTCAGGCCCTGTTGTGGTTCCGGGGGGCAGGCTGAGCCTGTGGTTAATTCTTCTTCCTGATGGGAAAATAGAGTGACCTGTGCCTGTCCCAACACCAAGAGCTAGTCTCTCGTTGGTTCCCCGTCTTCCCGTTCGTCCTCAGGACAAATTGCAACCTGTACGGAACAGGAGGTTAAAGGTGCTGATGCTCCAAGTAGGGAGATTGCTAGTAAAGTGGCTGGAATGGCGAACCCGGGCACAAGGAGATGAGAAATGAGGTGCGTTTTAGAAACCTTTCCCCATCACACGGTGTACCATCTTCTGGGTTTCTCATGCATGTTTTCGATGTAGGAAGATGCCCTTGAAGCTGGAGATTTGGGACCCATGCGATGGGTACCACGCAGTATTACTTTAAAGGGTCTGCGTTTGCTCACCCAACCTCACCAAACCTCTCAGCCCCAAGAGTGTCCACCCTTATGTCTCATCCAGCTGTGGGTCTAGATATGGTCAATCCAGGTTGCATCACAGCCCCTGAACTCATTGTGTAAGAATTTCTATCTCTTTCACTGTCGTTGTTTCATGGGTTTTTCAAAGTAATTTATTTTCATAATGGGGTTTAGCTGCTTTTCACGGCTGTGTTTATGCCGCTTTCCACCCACTTGACACACTAACAGAGAGATATCAATACATAGGCTTTAAGATTATTACTAGTCAGATATATTCTTGTGCGGTGAATAGGGCGTGTTGAGTCCAGTTCTCTGAGCAAGGAGTAGGTCTTGTCTACTACATATTGGGTTTATGGAACGGTATCTGAGCTAATTTGATACCCTTGTTTTATGTATCACCCCACCTCACCTTTCCCGTTAAGCAGCCATAGTGTGTTTTCTGCATGTGTGACTCTGTTCTGTTTTGTAATTCAGTTCAAGTGTAACGGTTTTTACATTCCCTCTATCAGTGATACCTTATGAGAAGTGTCCTTTTCTGTGTGACTTATTTCACTTAGAATCGTCGTACCTAAATCCACTCATCATGCTGCTACTAACCTTATGACATTGATTTCATGGCTGAGTGATATTCCATTGTACATAAGGACCACAACTTCTTTATCCATTTTTCTCTTTCCTGGGATATTTAAGGTGGAATGAAGTGGAGGTCCTTGTCAACAGAGCAGCCCTCAACTTTGGGGTGCTTGTGTCTTGCTGATTTTTCATTTTCCCAATTTATACCCCCATGAGTGGAAATGCCCTATGCTCTCTAAGCTGTGTTTTTCAGATGTTTCAGGACACACCGTGCACTTCTCCAGAGTGGCTGTTGGCAATTTACATCCCGCCCATCAGTGTAGCAAGGCTCCCATTTCTCCATGGCCTGTCCTGCATTTCTGGTTTTGACACTTTTTTCAGCATGGCCCTTTTGACCGATGGGAAGCGAGACTTCTCTGTAGCGCTGATTTGCCTTTCCAGGTTGCTTGGTTGGCCAAAAAGGGCGTATGCGTTTTTTCCTGAATATATTCAGGAAAAAACGCATACGCCCTTTTTGGCCAAGGGCATCATTGTCAACGTTTTGCCGCTTTTCATGTGCTTTAAGGGCGATTCGTATCTACCTCCTGAAATCTGTTTCGTGCAATTCTGCCTTGATTTCAAATCCTCTTCTTTGCCTTCCCTCAATATATTTGTGGACGAGAGTTATCATTTATAACTCTGCAGGTTTGTGAATTGCAGTGCCCTGAACCTCCATTTTACAACTCGCTTTTTTGGGAGCTGGCCGCAAAAGCGCAGGATGGCTTCAGGCCCTGTTCTGGTTCCGGGGGGCAGGCTGAGCCTGTGGTTAATTCTTCTTCCTGATGGGAAAATAGAGTGACCTGTGCCTGTCCCAACACCAAGAGCTAGTCTCTCGTTGGTTCCCCGTCTTCCCGTTCATCCTCAGGACAAATTGCAACCTGTACGGAACAGGAGGTTAAAGGTGCTGATGCTCCAAGTAGGGAGATTGCTAGTAAAGTGGCTGGAATGGCGAACCCGGGCACAAGGAGATGAGAAATGAGGTGCGTTTTAGAAACCTTTCCCCATCACACGGTGTACCATCTTCTGGGTTTCTCATGCATGTTTTCGATGTAGGAAGATGCCCTTGAAGCTGGAGATTTGGGACCCATGCGATGGGTACCACGCAGTATTACTTTAAAGGGTCTGCGTTTGCTCACCCAACCTCACCAAACCTCTCAGCCCCAAGAGTGTCCACCCTTATGTCTCATCCAGCTGTGGGTCTAGATATGGTCAATCCAGGTTGCATCACAGCCCCTGAACTCATTGTGTAAGAATTTCTATCTCTTTCACTGTCGTTGTTTCATGGGTTTTTCAAAGTAATTTATTTTCATAATGGGGTTTAGCTGCTTTTCACGGCTGTGTTTATGCCGCTTTCCACCCACTTGACACACTAACAGAGAGATATCAATACATAGGCTTTAAGATTATTACTAGTCAGATATATTCTTGTGCGGTGAATAGGGCGTGTTGAGTCCAGTTCTCTGAGCAAGGAGTAGGTCTTGTCTACTACATATTGGGTTTATGGAACGGTATCTGAGCTAATTTGATACCCTTGTTTTATGTATCACCCCACCTCACCTTTCCCGTTAAGCAGCCATAGTGTGTTTTCTGCATGTGTGACTCTGTTCTGTTTTGTAATTCAGTTCAAGTGTAACGGTTTTTACATTCCCTCTATCAGTGATACCTTAGGAGAAGTGTCCTTTTCTGTGTGACTTATTTCACTTAGAATCGTCGTACCTAAATCCACTCATCATGCTGCTACTAACCTTATGACATTGATTTCATGGCTGAGTGATATTCCATTGTACATAAGGACCACAACTTCTTTATCCATTTTTCTCTTTCCTGGGATATTTAAGGTGGAATGAAGTGGAGGTCCTTGTCAACAGAGCAGCCCTCAACTTTGGGGTGCTTGTGTCTTGCTGATTTTTCATTTTCCCAATTTATACCCCCATGAGTGGAAATGCCCTATGCTCCCTAAGCTGTGTTTTTCAGATGTTTCAGGACACACCGTGCACTTCTCCAGAGTGGCTGTTGGCAATTTACATCCCGCCCATCAGTGTAGCAAGGCTCCCATTTCTCCATGGCCTGTCCTGCATTTCTGGTTTTGACACTTTTTTCAGCATGGCCCTTTTGACCGATGGGAAGCGAGACTTCTCTGTAGCGCCGATTTGCCTTTCCAGGTTGCTTGGTTGGCCAAAAAGGGCGTATGCGTTTTTTCCTGAATATATTCAGGAAAAAACGCATACGCCCTTTTTGGCCAAGGGCATCATTGTCAACGTTTTGCCGCTTTTCATGTGCTTTAAGGGCGATTCGTATCTACCTCCTGAAATCTGTTTCGTGCAATTCTGCCTTGATTTCAAATCCTCTTCTTTGCCTTCCCTCAATATATTTGTGGACGAGAGTTATCATTTATAACTCTGCAGGTTTGTGAATTGCAGTGCCCTGAACCTCCATTTTACAACTCGCTTTTTTGGGAGCTGGCCGCAAAAGCGCAGGATGGCTTCAGGCCCTGTTCTGGTTCCGGGGGGCAGGCTGAGCCTGTGGTTAATTCTTCTTCCTAATGGGAAAATAGAGTGACCTGTGCCTGTCCCAACACCAAGAGCTAGTCTCTCGTTGGTTCCCCGTCTTCCCGTTCATCCTCAGGACAAATTGCAACCTGTACGGAACAGGAGGTTAAAGGTGCTGATGCTCCAAGTAGGGAGATTGCTAGTAAAGTGGCTGGAATGGCGAACCCGGGCACAAGGAGATGAGAAATGAGGTGCGTTTTAGAAACCTTTCCCCATCACACGGTGTACCATCTTCTGGGTTTCTCATGCATGTTTTCGATGTAGGAAGATGCCCTTGAAGCTGGAGATTTGGGACCCATGCGATGGGTACCACGCAGTATTACTTTAAAGGGTCTGCGTTTGCTCACCCAACCTCACCAAACCTCTCAGCCCCAAGAGTGTCCACCCTTATGTCTCATCCAGCTGTGGGTCTAGATATGGTCAATCCAGGTTGCATCACAGCCCCTGAACTCATTGTGTAAGAATTTCTATCTCTTTCACTGTCGTTGTTTCATGGGTTTTTCAAAGTAATTTATTTTCATAATGGGGTTTAGCTGCTTTTCACGGCTGTGTTTATGCCGCTTTCCACCCACTTGACACACTAACAGAGAGATATCAATACATAGGCTTTAAGATTATTACTAGTCAGATATATTCTTGTGCGGTGAATAGGGCGTGTTGAGTCCAGTTCTCTGAGCAAGGAGTAGGTCTTGTCTACTACATATTGGGTTTATGGAACGGTATCTGAGCTAATTTGATACCCTTGTTTTATGTATCACCCCACCTCACCTTTCCCGTTAAGCAGCCATAGTGTGTTTTCTGCATGTGTGACTCTGTTCTGTTTTGTAATTCAGTTCAAGTGTAACGGTTTTTACATTCCCTCTATCAGTGATACCTTAGGAGAAGTGTCCTTTTCTGTGTGACTTATTTCACTTAGAATCGTCGTACCTAAATCCACTCATCATGCTGCTACTAACATTATGACATTGATTTCATGGCTGAGTGATATTCCATTGTACATAAGGACCACAACTTCTTTATCCATTTTTCTCTTTCCTGGGATATTTAAGGTGGAATGAAGTGGAGGTCCTTGTCAACAGAGCAGCCCTCAACTTTGGGGTGCTTGTGTCTTGCTGATTTTTCATTTTCCCAATTTATACCCCCATGAGTGGAAGTGCCCTATGCTCTCTAAGCTGTGTTTTTCAGATGTTTCAGGACACACCGTACACTTCTCCAGAGTGGCTGTTGGCAATTTACATCCCGCCCATCAGTGTAGCAAGGCTCCCATTTCTCCATGGCCTGTCCTGCATTTCTGGTTTTGACACTTTTTTCAGCATGGCCCTTTTGACCGATGGGAAGCGAGACTTCTCTGTAGCGCTGATTTGCCTTTCCAGGTTGCTTGGTTGGCCAAAAAGGGCGTATGCGTTTTTTCCTGAATATATTCAGGAAAAAACGCATACGCCCTTTTTGGCCAAGGGCATCATTGTCAACGTTTTGCCGCTTTTCATGTGCTTTAAGGGCGATTCGTATCTACCTCCTGAAATCTGTTTCGTGCAATTCTGCCTTGATTTCAAATCCTCTTCTTTGCCTTCCCTCAATATATTTGTGGACGAGAGTTATCATTTATAACTCTGCAGGTTTGTGAATTGCAGTGCCCTGAACCTCCATTTTACAACTCGCTTTTTTGGGAGCTGGCCGCAAAAGCGCAGGATGGCTTCAGGCCCTGTTCTGGTTCCGGGGGGCAGGCTGAGCCTGTGGTTAATTCTTCTTCCTGATGGGAAAATAGAGTGACCTGTGCCTGTCCCAACACCAAGAGCTAGTCTCTCGTTGGTTCCCCGTCTTCCCGTTCGTCCTCAGGACAAATTGCAACCTGTACGGAACAGGAGGTTAAAGGTGCTGATGCTCCAAGTAGGGAGATTGCTAGTAAAGTGGCTGGAATGGCGAACCCGGGCACAAGGAGATGAGAAATGAGGTGCGTTTTAGAAACCTTTCCCCATCACACGGTGTACCATCTTCTGGGTTTCTCATGCATGTTTTCGATGTAGGAAGATGCCCTTGAAGCTGGAGATTTGGGACCCATGCGATGGGTACCACGCAGTATTACTTTAAAGGGTCTGCGTTTGCTCACCCAACCTCACCAAACCTCTCAGCCCCAAGAGTGTCCACCCTTATGTCTCATCCAGCTGTGGGTCTAGATATGGTCAATCCAGGTTGCATCACAGCCCCTGAACTCATTGTGTAAGAATTTCTATCTCTTTCACTGTCGTTGTTTCATGGGTTTTTCAAAGTAATTTATTTTCATAATGGGGTTTAGCTGCTTTTCACGGCTGTGTTTATGCCGCTTTCCACCCACTTGACACACTAACAGAGAGATATCAATACATAGGCTTTAAGATTATTACTAGTCAGATATATTCTTGTGCGGTGAATAGGGCGTGTTGAGTCCAGTTCTCTGAGCAAGGAGTAGGTCTTGTCTACTACATATTGGGTTTATGGAACGGTATCTGAGCTAATTTGATACCCTTGTTTTATGTATCACCCCACCTCACCTTTCCCGTTAAGCAGCCATAGTGTGTTTTCTGCATGTGTGACTCTGTTCTGTTTTGTAATTCAGTTCAAGTGTAACGGTTTTTACATTCCCTCTATCAGTGATACCTTAGGAGAAGTGTCCTTTTCTGTGTGACTTATTTCACTTAGAATCGTCGTACCTAAATCCACTCATCATGCTGCTACTAACATTATGACATTGATTTCATGGCTGAGTGATATTCCATTGTACATAAGGACCACAACTTCTTTATCCATTTTTCTCTTTCCTGGGATATTTAAGGTGGAATGAAGTGGAGGTCCTTGTCAACAGAGCAGCCCTCAACTTTGGGGTGCTTGTGTCTTGCTGATTTTTCATTTTCCCAATTTATACCCCCATGAGTGGAAATGCCCTATGCTCTCTAAGCTGTGTTTTTCAGATGTTTCAGGACACACCGTGCACTTCTCCAGAGTGGCTGTTGGCAATTTACATCCCGCCCATCAGTGTAGCAAGGCTCCCATTTCTCCATGGCCTGTCCTGCATTTCTGGTTTTGACACTTTTTTCAGCATGGCCCTTTTGACCGATGGGAAGCGAGACTTCTCTGTAGCGCCGATTTGCCTTTCCAGGTTGCTTGGTTGGCCAAAAAGGGCGTATGCGTTTTTTCCTGAATATATTCAGGAAAAAACGCATACGCCCTTTTTGGCCAAGGGCATCATTGTCAACGTTTTGCCGCTTTTCATGTGCTTTAAGGGCGATTCGTATCTACCTCCTGAAATCTGTTTCGTGCAATTCTGCCTTGATTTCAAATCCTCTTCTTTGCCTTCCCTCAATATATTTGTGGACGAGAGTTATCATTTATAACTCTGCAGGTTTGTGAATTGCAGTGCCCTGAACCTCCATTTTACAACTCGCTTTTTTGGGAGCTGGCCGCAAAAGCGCAGGATGGCTTCAGGCCCTGTTCTGGTTCCGGGGGGCAGGCTGAGCCTGTGGTTAATTCTTCTTCCTGATGGGAAAATAGAGTGACCTGTGCCTGTCCCAACACCAAGAGCTAGTCTCTCGTTGGTTCCCCGTCTTCCCGTTCATCCTCAGGACAAATTGCAACCTGTACGGAACAGGAGGTTAAAGGTGCTGATGCTCCAAGTAGGGAGATTGCTAGTAAAGTGGCTGGAATGGCGAACCCGGGCACAAGGAGATGAGAAATGAGGTGCGTTTTAGAAACCTTTCCCCATCACACGGTGTACCATCTTCTGGGTTTCTCATGCATGTTTTCGATGTAGGAAGATGCCCTTGAAGCTGGAGATTTGGGACCCATGCGATGGGTACCACGCAGTATTACTTTAAAGGGTCTGCGTTTGCTCACCCAACCTCACCAAACCTCTCAGCCCCAAGAGTGTCCACCCTTATGTCTCATCCAGCTGTGGGTCTAGATATGGTCAATCCAGGTTGCATCACAGCCCCTGAACTCATTGTGTAAGAATTTCTATCTCTTTCACTGTCGTTGTTTCATGGGTTTTTCAAAGTAATTTATTTTCATAATGGGGTTTAGCTGCTTTTCACGGCTGTGTTTATGCCGCTTTCCACCCACTTGACACACTAACAGAGAGATATCAATACATAGGCTTTAAGATTATTACTAGTCAGATATATTCTTGTGCGGTGAATAGGGCGTGTTGAGTCCAGTTCTCTGAGCAAGGAGTAGGTCTTGTCTACTACATATTGGGTTTATGGAACGGTATCTGAGCTAATTTGATACCCTTGTTTTATGTATCACCCCACCTCACCTTTCCCGTTAAGCAGCCATAGTGTGTTTTCTGCATGTGTGACTCTGTTCTGTTTTGTAATTCAGTTCAAGTGTAACGGTTTTTACATTCCCTCCATAAGTGATACCTTATGAGAAGTGTCCTTTTCTGTGTGACTTATTTCACTTAGAATCGTCGTACCTAAATCCACTCATCATGCTGCTACTAACATTATGACATTGATTTCATGGCTGAGTGATATTCCATTGTACATAAGGACCACAACTTCTTTATCCATTTTTCTCTTTCCTGGGATATTGAAGGTGGAATGAAGTGGAGGTCCTTGTCAACAGAGCAGCCCTCAACTTTGGGGTGCTTGTGTCTTGCTGATTTTTCATTTTCCCAATTTATACCCCCATGAGTGGAAGTGCCCTATGCTCTCTAAGCTGTGTTTTTCAGATGTTTCAGGACACACCGTACACTTCTCCAGAGTGGCTGTTGGCAATTTACATCCCGCCCATCAGTGTAGCAAGGCTCCCATTTCTCCATGGCCTGTCCTGCATTTCTGGTTTTGACACTTTTTTCAGCATGGCCCTTTTGACCGATGGGAAGCGAGACTTCTCTGTAGCGCCGATTTGCCTTTCCAGGTTGCTTGGTTGGCCAAAAAGGGCGTATGCGTTTTTTCCTGAATATATTCAGGAAAAAACGCATACGCCCTTTTTGGCCAAGGGCATCATTGTCAACGTTTTGCCGCTTTTCATGTGCTTTAAGGGCGATTCGTATCTACCTCCTGAAATCTGTTTCGTGCAATTCTGCCTTGATTTCAAATCCTCTTCTTTGCCTTCCCTCAATATATTTGTGGACGAGAGTTATCATTTATAACTCTGCAGGTTTGTGAATTGCAGTGCCCTGAACCTCCATTTTACAACTCGCTTTTTTGGGAGCTGGCCGCAAAAGCGCAGGATGGCTTCAGGCCCTGTTCTGGTTCCGGGGGGCAGGCTGAGCCTGTGGTTAATTCTTCTTCCTAATGGGAAAATAGAGTGACCTGTGCCTGTCCCAACACCAAGAGCTAGTCTCTCGTTGGTTCCCCGTCTTCCCGTTCATCCTCAGGACAAATTGCAACCTGTACGGAACAGGAGGTTAAAGGTGCTGATGCTCCAAGTAGGGAGATTGCTAGTAAAGTGGCTGGAATGGCGAACCCGGGCACAAGGAGATGAGAAATGAGGTGCGTTTTAGAAACCTTTCCCCATCACACGGTGTACCATCTTCTGGGTTTCTCATGCATGTTTTCGATGTAGGAAGATGCCCTTGAAGCTGGAGATTTGGGACCCATGCGATGGGTACCACGCAGTATTACTTTAAAGGGTCTGCGTTTGCTCACCCAACCTCACCAAACCTCTCAGCCCCAAGAGTGTCCACCCTTATGTCTCATCCAGCTGTGGGTCTAGATATGGTCAATCCAGGTTGCATCACAGCCCCTGAACTCATTGTGTAAGAATTTCTATCTCTTTCACTGTCGTTGTTTCATGGGTTTTTCAAAGTAATTTATTTTCATAATGGGGTTTAGCTGCTTTTCACGGCTGTGTTTATGCCGCTTTCCACCCACTTGACACACTAACAGAGAGATATCAATACATAGGCTTTAAGATTATTACTAGTCAGATATATTCTTGTGCGGTGAATAGGGCGTGTTGAGTCCAGTTCTCTGAGCAAGGAGTAGGTCTTGTCTACTACATATTGGGTTTATGGAACGGTATCTGAGCTAATTTGATACCCTTGTTTTATGTATCACCCCACCTCACCTTTCCCGTTAAGCAGCCATAGTGTGTTTTCTGCATGTGTGACTCTGTTCTGTTTTGTAATTCAGTTCAAGTGTAACGGTTTTTACATTCCCTCTATCAGTGATACCTTATGAGAAGTGTCCTTTTCTGTGTGACTTATTTCACTTAGAATCGTCGTACCTAAATCCACTCATCATGCTGCTACTAACATTATGACATTGATTTCATGGCTGAGTGATATTCCATTGTACATAAGGACCACAACTTCTTTATCCATTTTTCTCTTTCCTGGGATATTTAAGGTGGAATGAAGTGGAGGTCCTTGTCAACAGAGCAGCCCTCAACATTGGGGTGCTTGTGTCTTGCTGATTTTTCATTTTCCCAATTTATACCCCCATGAGTGGAAGTGCCCTATGCTCTCTAAGCTGTGTTTTTCAGATGTTTCAGGACACACCGTGCACTTCTCCCGAGTGGCTGTTGGCAATTTACATCCCGCCCATCAGTGTAGCAAGGCTCTCATTTCTCCATGGCCTGTCCTGCATTTCTGGTTTTGACACTTTTTTCAGCATGGCCCTTTTGACTGATGGGAAGCGAGACTTCTCTGTAGCGCTGATTTGCCTTTCCAGGTTGCTTGGTTGGCCAAAAAGGGCGTATGCGTTTTTTCCTGAATATATTCAGGAAAAAACGCATACGCCCTTTTTGGCCAAGGGCATCATTGTCAACGTTTTGCCGCTTTTCATGTGCTTTAAAGGCGATTCGTATCTACCTCCTGAAATCTGTTTCGTGCAATTCTGCCTTGAATTCAAATCCTCTTCTTTGCCTTCCCTCTATATATTTGTGGACGAGAGTTATCATTTATAACTCTGCAGGTTTGTGAATTGCAGTGCCCTGAACCTCCATTTTACAACTCGCTTTTTTGGGAGCTGGCCGCAAAAGCGCAGGATGGCTTCAGGCCCTGTTCTGGTTCCGGGGGGCAGGCTGAGCCTGTGGTTAATTCTTCTTCCTGATGGGAAAATAGAGTGACCTGTGCCTGTCCCAACACCAAGAGCTAGTCTCTCGTTGGTTCCCCGTCTTCCCGTTCATCCTCAGGACAAATTGCAACCTGTACAGAACAGGAG
The DNA here is from genome assembly GCF_965194805.1 of Balaenoptera borealis. Classification (NCBI taxonomy): domain Eukaryota; kingdom Metazoa; phylum Chordata; class Mammalia; order Artiodactyla; family Balaenopteridae; genus Balaenoptera; species Balaenoptera borealis. The sequence continues at coordinate 634,121 of NW_028124001.1, read as the reverse complement.
GTTAAAGGTGCTGATGCTCCAAGTAGGGAGATTGCTAGTAAAGCGGCTGGAATGGCGAACCCGGGCACAAGGAGATGAGAAATGAGGTGCGTTTTAGAAACCTTTCCCCATCACACGGTGTACCATCTTCTGGGTTTCTCATGCATGTTTTCGATGTAGGAAGATGCCCTTGAAGCTGGAGATTTGGGACCCATGCGATGGGTACCACGCAGTATTACTTTAAAGGGTCTGCGTTTGCTCACCCAACCTCACCAAACCTCTCAGCCCCAAGAGTGTCCACCCTTATGTCTCATCCAGCTGTGGGTCTAGATATGGTCAATCCAGGTTGCATCACAGCCCCTGAACTCATTGTGTAAGAATTTCTATCTCTTTCACTGTCGTTGTTTCATGGGTTTTTCAAAGTAATTTATTTTCATAATGGGGTTTAGCTGCTTTTCACGGCTGTGTTTATGCCGCTTTCCACCCACTTGACACACTAACAGAGAGATATCAATACATAGGCTTTAAGATTATTACTAGTCAGATATATTCTTGTGCGGTGAATAGGGCGTGTTGAGTCCAGTTCTCTGAGCAAGGAGTAGGTCTTGTCTACTACATATTGGGTTTATGGAACGGTATCTGAGCTAATTTGATACCCTTGTTTTATGTATCACCCCACCTCACCTTTCCCGTTAAGCAGCCATAGTGTGTTTTCTGCATGTGTGACTCTGTTCTGTTTTGTAATTCAGTTCAAGTGTAACGGTTTTTACATTCCCTCCATAAGTGATACCTTATGAGAAGTGTCCTTTTCTGTGTGACTTATTTCACTTAGAATCGTCGTACCTAAATCCACTCATCATGCTGCTACTAACATTATGACATTGATTTCATGGCTGAGTGATATTCCATTGTACATAAGGACCACAACTTCTTTATCCATTTTTCTCTTTCCTGGGATATTTAAGGTGGAATGAAGTGGAGGTCCTTGTCAACAGAGCAGCCCTCAACTTTGGGGTGCTTGTGTCTTGCTGATTTTTCATTTTCCCAATTTATACCCCCATGAGTGGAAGTGCCCTATGCTCTCTAAGCTGTGTTTTTCAGATGTTTCAGGACACACCGTACACTTCTCCAGAGTGGCTGTTGGCAATTTACATCCCGCCCATCAGTGTAGCAAGGCTCCCATTTCTCCATGGCCTGTCCTGCATTTCTGGTTTTGACACTTTTTTCAGCATGGCCCTTTTGACCGATGGGAAGCGAGACTTCTCTGTAGCGCCGATTTGCCTTTCCAGGTTGCTTGGTTGGCCAAAAAGGGCGTATGCGTTTTTTCCTGAATATATTCAGGAAAAAACGCATACGCCCTTTTTGGCCAAGGGCATCATTGTCAACGTTTTGCCGCTTTTCATGTGCTTTAAGGGCGATTCGTATCTACCTCCTGAAATCTGTTTCGTGCAATTCTGCCTTGATTTCAAATCCTCTTCTTTGCCTTCCCTCAATATATTTGTGGACGAGAGTTATCATTTATAACTCTGCAGGTTTGTGAATTGCAGTGCCCTGAACCTCCATTTTACAACTCGCTTTTTTGGGAGCTGGCCGCAAAAGCGCAGGATGGCTTCAGGCCCTGTTCTGGTTCCGGGGGGCAGGCTGAGCCTGTGGTTAATTCTTCTTCCTAATGGGAAAATAGAGTGACCTGTGCCTGTCCCAACACCAAGAGCTAGTCTCTCGTTGGTTCCCCGTCTTCCCGTTCATCCTCAGGACAAATTGCAACCTGTACGGAACAGGAGGTTAAAGGTGCTGATGCTCCAAGTAGGGAGATTGCTAGTAAAGTGGCTGGAATGGCGAACCCGGGCACAAGGAGATGAGAAATGAGGTGCGTTTTAGAAACCTTTCCCCATCACACGGTGTACCATCTTCTGGGTTTCTCATGCATGTTTTCGATGTAGGAAGATGCCCTTGAAGCTGGAGATTTGGGACCCATGCGATGGGTACCACGCAGTATTACTTTAAAGGGTCTGCGTTTGCTCACCCAACCTCACCAAACCTCTCAGCCCCAAGAGTGTCCACCCTTATGTCTCATCCAGCTGTGGGTCTAGATATGGTCAATCCAGGTTGCATCACAGCCCCTGAACTCATTGTGTAAGAATTTCTATCTCTTTCACTGTCGTTGTTTCATGGGTTTTTCAAAGTAATTTATTTTCATAATGGGGTTTAGCTGCTTTTCACGGCTGTGTTTATGCCGCTTTCCACCCACTTGACACACTAACAGAGAGATATCAATACATAGGCTTTAAGATTATTACTAGTCAGATATATTCTTGTGCGGTGAATAGGGCGTGTTGAGTCCAGTTCTCTGAGCAAGGAGTAGGTCTTGTCTACTACATATTGGGTTTATGGAACGGTATCTGAGCTAATTTGATACCCTTGTTTTATGTATCACCCCACCTCACCTTTCCCGTTAAGCAGCCATAGTGTGTTTTCTGCATGTGTGACTCTGTTCTGTTTTGTAATTCAGTTCAAGTGTAACGGTTTTTACATTCCCTCTATCAGTGATACCTTATGAGAAGTGTCCTTTTCTGTGTGACTTATTTCACTTAGAATCGTCGTACCTAAATCCACTCATCATGCTGCTACTAACATTATGACATTGATTTCATGGCTGAGTGATATTCCATTGTACATAAGGACCACAACTTCTTTATCCATTTTTCTCTTTCCTGGGATATTTAAGGTGGAATGAAGTGGAGGTCCTTGTCAACAGAGCAGCCCTCAACATTGGGGTGCTTGTGTCTTGCTGATTTTTCATTTTCCCAATTTATACCCCCATGAGTGGAAGTGCCCTATGCTCTCTAAGCTGTGTTTTTCAGATGTTTCAGGACACACCGTGCACTTCTCCCGAGTGGCTGTTGGCAATTTACATCCCGCCCATCAGTGTAGCAAGGCTCTCATTTCTCCATGGCCTGTCCTGCATTTCTGGTTTTGACACTTTTTTCAGCATGGCCCTTTTGACTGATGGGAAGCGAGACTTCTCTGTAGCGCTGATTTGCCTTTCCAGGTTGCTTGGTTGGCCAAAAAGGGCGTATGCGTTTTTTCCTGAATATATTCAGGAAAAAACGCATACGCCCTTTTTGGCCAAGGGCATCATTGTCAACGTTTTGCCGCTTTTCATGTGCTTTAAAGGCGATTCGTATCTACCTCCTGAAATCTGTTTCGTGCAATTCTGCCTTGAATTCAAATCCTCTTCTTTGCCTTCCCTCTATATATTTGTGGACGAGAGTTATCATTTATAACTCTGCAGGTTTGTGAATTGCAGTGCCCTGAACCTCCATTTTACAACTCGCTTTTTTGGGAGCTGGCCGCAAAAGCGCAGGATGGCTTCAGGCCCTGTTCTGGTTCCGGGGGGCAGGCTGAGCCTGTGGTTAATTCTTCTTCCTGATGGGAAAATAGAGTGACCTGTGCCTGTCCCAACACCAAGAGCTAGTCTCTCGTTGGTTCCCCGTCTTCCCGTTCATCCTCAGGACAAATTGCAACCTGTACAGAACAGGAGGTTAAAGGTGCTGATGCTCCAAGTAGGGAGATTGCTAGTAAAGTGGCTGGAATGGCGAACCCGGGCACAAGGAGATGAGAAATGAGGTGCGTTTTAGAAACCTTTCCCCATCACACGGTGTACCATCTTCTGGGTTTCTCATGCATGTTTTCGATGTAGGAAGATGCCCTTGAAGCTGGAGATTTGGGACCCATGCGATGGGTACCACGCAGTATTACTTTAAAGGGTCTGCGTTTGCTCACCCAACCTCACCAAACCTCTCAGCCCCAAGAGTGTCCACCCTTATGTCTCATCCAGCTGTGGGTCTAGATATGGTCAATCCAGGTTGCATCACAGCCCCTGAACTCATTGTGTAAGAATTTCTATCTCTTTCACTGTCGTTGTTTCATGGGTTTTTCAAAGTAATTTATTTTCATAATGGGGTTTAGCTGCTTTTCACGGCTGTGTTTATGCCGCTTTCCACCCACTTGACACACTAACAGAGAGATATCAATACATAGGCTTTAAGATTATTACTAGTCAGATATATTCTTGTGCGGTGAATAGGGCGTGTTGAGTCCAGTTCTCTGAGCAAGGAGTAGGTCTTGTCTACTACATATTGGGTTTATGGAACGGTATCTGAGCTAATTTGATACCCTTGTTTTATGTATCACCCCACCTCACCTTTCCCGTTAAGCAGCCATAGTGTGTTTTCTGCATGTGTGACTCTGTTCTGTTTTGTAATTCAGTTCAAGTGTAACGGTTTTTACATTCCCTCTATCAGTGATACCTTAGGAGAAGTGTCCTTTTCTGTGTGACTTATTTCACTTAGAATCGTCGTACCTAAATCCACTCATCATGCTGCTACTAACCTTATGACATTGATTTCATGGCTGAGTGATATTCCATTGTACATAAGGACCACAACTTCTTTATCCATTTTTCTCTTTCCTGGGATATTTAAGGTGGAATGAAGTGGAGGTCCTTGTCAACAGAGCAGCCCTCAACTTTGGGGTGCTTGTGTCTTGCTGATTTTTCATTTTCCCAATTTATACCCCCATGAGTGGAAATGCCCTATGCTCTCTAAGCTGTGTTTTTCAGATGTTTCAGGACACACCGTGCACTTCTCCAGAGTGGCTGTTGGCAATTTACATCCCGCCCATCAGTGTAGCAAGGCTCCCATTTCTCCATGGCCTGTCCTGCATTTCTGGTTTTGACACTTTTTTCAGCATGGCCCTTTTGACCGATGGGAAGCGAGACTTCTCTGTAGCGCTGATTTGCCTTTCCAGGTTGCTTGGTTGGCCAAAAAGGGCGTATGCGTTTTTTCCTGAATATATTCTGGAAAAAACGCATACGCCCTTTTTGGCCAAGGGCATCATTGTCAACGTTTTGCCGCTTTTCATGTGCTTTAAGGGCGATTCGTATCTACCTCCTGAAATCTGTTTCGTTCAATTCTGCCTTGATTTCAAATCCTCTTCTTTGCCTTCCCTCAATATATTTGTGGACGAGAGTTATCATTTATAACTCTGCAGGTTTGTGAATTGCAGTGCCCTGAACCTCCATTTTACAACTCGCTTTTTTGGGAGCTGGCCGCAAAAGTGCAGGATGGCTTCAGGCCCTGTTCTGGTTCCGGGGGGCAGGCTGAGCCTGTGGTTAATTCTTCTTCCTGATGGGAAAATAGAGTGACCTGTGCCTGTCCCAACACCAAGAGCTAGTCTCTCGTTGGTTCCCCGTCTTCCCGTTCATCCTCAGGACAAATTGCAACCTGTACGGAACAGGAGGTTAAAGGTGCTGATGCTCCAAGTAGGGAGATTGCTAGTAAAGTGGCTGGAATGGCGAACCCGGGCACAAGGAGATGAGAAATGAGGTGCGTTTTAGAAACCTTTCCCCATCACACGGTGTACCATCTTCTGGGTTTCTCATGCATGTTTTCGATGTAGGAAGATGCCCTTGAAGCTGGAGATTTGGGACCCATGCGATGGGTACCACGCAGTATTACTTTAAAGGGTCTGCGTTTGCTCACCCAACCTCACCAAACCTCTCAGCCCCAAGAGTGTCCACCCTTATGTCTCATCCAGCTGTGGGTCTAGATATGGTCAATCCAGGTTGCATCACAGCCCCTGAACTCATTGTGTAAGAATTTCTATCTCTTTCACTGTCGTTGTTTCATGGGTTTTTCAAAGTAATTTATTTTCATAATGGGGTTTAGCTGCTTTTCACGGCTGTGTTTATGCCGCTTTCCACCCACTTGACACACTAACAGAGAGATATCAATACATAGGCTTTAAGATTATTACTAGTCAGATATATTCTTGTGCGGTGAATAGGGCGTGTTGAGTCCAGTTCTCTGAGCAAGGAGTAGGTCTTGTCTACTACATATTGGGTTTATGGAACGGTATCTGAGCTAATTTGATACCCTTGTTTTATGTATCACCCCACCTCACCTTTCCCGTTAAGCAGCCATAGTGTGTTTTCTGCATGTGTGACTCTGTTCTGTTTTGTAATTCAGTTCAAGTGTAACGGTTTTTACATTCCCTCTATCAGTGATACCTTAGGAGAAGTGTCCTTTTCTGTGTGACTTATTTCACTTAGAATCGTCGTACCTAAATCCACTCATCATGCTGCTACTAACATTATGACATTGATTTCATGGCTGAGTGATATTCCATTGTACATAAGGACCACAACTTCTTTATCCATTTTTCTCTTTCCTGGGATATTTAAGGTGGAATGAAGTGGAGGTCCTTGTCAACAGAGCAGCCCTCAACTTTGGGGTGCTTGTGTCTTGCTGATTTTTCATTTTCCCAATTTATACCCCCATGAGTGGAAGTGCCCTATGCTCTCTAAGCTGTGTTTTTCAGATGTTTCAGGACACACCGTACACTTCTCCAGAGTGGCTGTTGGCAATTTACATCCCGCCCATCAGTGTAGCAAGGCTCCCATTTCTCCATGGCCTGTCCTGCATTTCTGGTTTTGACACTTTTTTCAGCATGGCCCTTTTGACCGATGGGAAGCGAGACTTCTCTGTAGCGCTGATTTGCCTTTCCAGGTTGCTTGGTTGGCCAAAAAGGGCGTATGCGTTTTTTCCTGAATATATTCAGGAAAAAACGCATACGCCCTTTTTGGCCAAGGGCATCATTGTCAACGTTTTGCCGCTTTTCATGTGCTTTAAAGGCGATTCGTATCTACCTCCTGAAATCTGTTTCGTGCAATTCTGCCTTGATTTCAAATCCTCTTCTTTGCCTTCCCTCTATATATTTGTGGACGAGAGTTATCATTTATAACTCTGCAGGTTTGTGAATTGCAGTGCCCTGAACCTCCATTTTACAACTCGCTTTTTTGGGAGCTGGCCGCAAAAGCGCAGGATGGCTTCAGGCCCTGTTCTGGTTCCGGGGGGCAGGCTGAGCCTGTGGTTAATTCTTCTTCCTGATGGGAAAATAGAGTGACCTGTGCCTGTCCCAACACCAAGAGCTAGTCTCTCGTTGGTTCCCCGTCTTCCCGTTCATCCTCAGGACAAATTGCAACCTGTACAGAACAGGAGGTTAAAGGTGCTGATGCTCCAAGTAGGGAGATTGCTAGTAAAGTGGCTGGAATGGCGAACCCGGGCACAAGGAGATGAGAAATGAGGTGTGTTTTAGAAACGTTTCCCCATCACACGGTGTACCATCTTCTGGGTTTCTCATGCATGTTTTCGATGTAGGAAGATTCCCTTGAAGCTGGAGATTTGGGACCCATGCGATGGGTACCACGCAGTATTACTTTAAAGGGTCTGCGTTTGCTCACCCAACCTCACCAAACCTCTCAGCCCCAAGAGTGTCCACCCTTATGTCTCATCCAGCTGTGGGTCTAGATATGGTCAATCCAGGTTGCATCACAGCCCCTGAACTCATTGTGTAAGAATTTCTATCTCTTTCACTGTCATTGTTTCATGGGTTTTTCAAAGTAATTTATTTTCATAATGGGGTTTAGCTGCTTTTCACGGCTGTGTTTATGCCGCTTTCCACCCACTTGACACACTAACAGAGAGATATCAATACATAGGCTATAAGATTATTACTAGTCAGATATATTCTTGTGCGGTGAATAGGGCGTGTTGAGTCCAGTTCTCTGAGCAAGAAGTAGGTCTTGTCTACTACATATTGGGTTTATGGAACGGTATCTGAGCTAATTTGATACCCTTGTTTTATGTAACACCCCACCTCACCTTTCCCGTTAAGCAGCCATAGTGTGTTTTCTGCATGTGTGACTCTGTTCTGTTTTGTAATTCAGTTCAAGTGTAACGGTTTTTACATTCCCTCTATCAGTGATACCTTATGAGAAGTGTCCTTTTCTGTGTGACTTATTTCACTTAGAATCGTCGTACCTAAATCCACTCATCATGCTGCTACTAACATTATGACATTGATTTCATGGCTGAGTGATATTCCATTGTACATAAGGACCACAACTTCTTTATCCATTTTTCTCTTTCCTGGGATATTGAAGGTGGAATGAAGTGGAGGTCCTTGTCAACAGAGCAGCCCTCAACTTTGGGGTGCTTGTGTCTTGCTGATTTTTCATTTTCCCAATTTATACCCCCATGAGTGGAAGTGCCCTATGCTCTCTAAGCTGTGTTTTTCAGATGTTTCAGGACACACCGTACACTTCTCCAGAGTGGCTGTTGGCAATTTACATCCCGCCCATCAGTGTAGCAAGGCTCCCATTTCTCCATGGCCTGTCCTGCATTTCTGGTTTTGACACTTTTTTCAGCATGGCCCTTTTGACCGATGGGAAGCGAGACTTCTCTGTAGCGCCGATTTGCCTTTCCAGGTTGCTTGGTTGGCCAAAAAGGGCGTATGCGTTTTTTCCTGAATATATTCAGGAAAAAACGCATACGCCCTTTTTGGCCAAGGGCATCATTGTCAACGTTTTGCCGCTTTTCATGTGCTTTAAGGGCGATTCGTATCTACCTCCTGAAATCTGTTTCGTGCAATTCTGCCTTGATTTCAAATCCTCTTCTTTGCCTTCCCTCAATATATTTGTGGACGAGAGTTATCATTTATAACTCTGCAGGTTTGTGAATTGCAGTGCCCTGAACCTCCATTTTACAACTCGCTTTTTTGGGAGCTGGCCGCAAAAGCGCAGGATGGCTTCAGGCCCTGTTCTGGTTCCGGGGGGCAGGCTGAGCCTGTGGTTAATTCTTCTTCCTAATGGGAAAATAGAGTGACCTGTGCCTGTCCCAACACCAAGAGCTAGTCTCTCGTTGGTTCCCCGTCTTCCCGTTCATCCTCAGGACAAATTGCAACCTGTACGGAACAGGAGGTTAAAGGTGCTGATGCTCCAAGTAGGGAGATTGCTAGTAAAGTGGCTGGAATGGCGAACCCGGGCACAAGGAGATGAGAAATGAGGTGCGTTTTAGAAACCTTTCCCCATCACACGGTGTACCATCTTCTGGGTTTCTCATGCATGTTTTCGATGTAGGAAGATGCCCTTGAAGCTGGAGATTTGGGACCCATGCGATGGGTACCACGCAGTATTACTTTAAAGGGTCTGCGTTTGCTCACCCAACCTCACCAAACCTCTCAGCCCCAAGAGTGTCCACCCTTATGTCTCATCCAGCTGTGGGTCTAGATATGGTCAATCCAGGTTGCATCACAGCCCCTGAACTCATTGTGTAAGAATTTCTATCTCTTTCACTGTCGTTGTTTCATGGGTTTTTCAAAGTAATTTATTTTCATAATGGGGTTTAGCTGCTTTTCACGGCTGTGTTTATGCCGCTTTCCACCCACTTGACACACTAACAGAGAGATATCAATACATAGGCTTTAAGATTATTACTAGTCAGATATATTCTTGTGCGGTGAATAGGGCGTGTTGAGTCCAGTTCTCTGAGCAAGGAGTAGGTCTTGTCTACTACATATTGGGTTTATGGAACGGTATCTGAGCTAATTTGATACCCTTGTTTTATGTATCACCCCACCTCACCTTTCCCGTTAAGCAGCCATAGTGTGTTTTCTGCATGTGTGACTCTGTTCTGTTTTGTAATTCAGTTCAAGTGTAACGGTTTTTACATTCCCTCTATCAGTGATACCTTATGAGAAGTGTCCTTTTCTGTGTGACTTATTTCACTTAGAATCGTCGTACCTAAATCCACTCATCATGCTGCTACTAACATTATGACATTGATTTCATGGCTGAGTGATATTCCATTGTACATAAGGACCACAACTTCTTTATCCATTTTTCTCTTTCCTGGGATATTTAAGGTGGAATGAAGTGGAGGTCCTTGTCAACAGAGCAGCCCTCAACATTGGGGTGCTTGTGTCTTGCTGATTTTTCATTTTCCCAATTTATACCCCCATGAGTGGAAGTGCCCTATGCTCTCTAAGCTGTGTTTTTCAGATGTTTCAGGACACACCGTGCACTTCTCCCGAGTGGCTGTTGGCAATTTACATCCCGCCCATCAGTGTAGCAAGGCTCTCATTTCTCCATGGCCTGTCCTGCATTTCTGGTTTTGACACTTTTTTCAGCATGGCCCTTTTGACTGATGGGAAGCGAGACTTCTCTGTAGCGCTGATTTGCCTTTCCAGGTTGCTTGGTTGGCCAAAAAGGGCGTATGCGTTTTTTCCTGAATATATTCAGGAAAAAACGCATACGCCCTTTTTGGCCAAGGGCATCATTGTCAACGTTTTGCCGCTTTTCATGTGCTTTAAAGGCGATTCGTATCTACCTCCTGAAATCTGTTTCGTGCAATTCTGCCTTGAATTCAAATCCTCTTCTTTGCCTTCCCTCTATATATTTGTGGACGAGAGTTATCATTTATAACTCTGCAGGTTTGTGAATTGCAGTGCCCTGAACCTCCATTTTACAACTCGCTTTTTTGGGAGCTGGCCGCAAAAGCGCAGGATGGCTTCAGGCCCTGTTCTGGTTCCGGGGGGCAGGCTGAGCCTGTGGTTAATTCTTCTTCCTGATGGGAAAATAGAGTGACCTGTGCCTGTCCCAACACCAAGAGCTAGTCTCTCGTTGGTTCCCCGTCTTCCCGTTCATCCTCAGGACAAATTGCAACCTGTACAGAACAGGAGGTTAAAGGTGCTGATGCTCCAAGTAGGGAGATTGCTAGTAAAGCGGCTGGAATGGCGAACCCGGGCACAAGGAGATGAGAAATGAGGTGCGTTTTAGAAACCTTTCCCCATCACACGGTGTACCATCTTCTGGGTTTCTCATGCATGTTTTCGATGTAGGAAGATGCCCTTGAAGCTGGAGATTTGGGACCCATGCGATGGGTACCACGCAGTATTACTTTAAAGGGTCTGCGTTTGCTCACCCAACCTCACCAAACCTCTCAGCCCCAAGAGTGTCCACCCTTATGTCTCATCCAGCTGTGGGTCTAGATATGGTCAATCCAGGTTGCATCACAGCCCCTGAACTCATTGTGTAAGAATTTCTATCTCTTTCACTGTCGTTGTTTCATGGGTTTTTCAAAGTAATTTATTTTCATAATGGGGTTTAGCTGCTTTTCACGGCTGTGTTTATGCCGCTTTCCACCCACTTGACACACTAACAGAGAGATATCAATACATAGGCTTTAAGATTATTACTAGTCAGATATATTCTTGTGCGGTGAATAGGGCGTGTTGAGTCCAGTTCTCTGAGCAAGGAGTAGGTCTTGTCTACTACATATTGGGTTTATGGAACGGTATCTGAGCTAATTTGATACCCTTGTTTTATGTATCACCCCACCTCACCTTTCCCGTTAAGCAGCCATAGTGTGTTTTCTGCATGTGTGACTCTGTTCTGTTTTGTAATTCAGTTCAAGTGTAACGGTTTTTACATTCCCTCCATAAGTGATACCTTATGAGAAGTGTCCTTTTCTGTGTGACTTATTTCACTTAGAATCGTCGTACCTAAATCCACTCATCATGCTGCTACTAACATTATGACATTGATTTCATGGCTGAGTGATATTCCATTGTACATAAGGACCACAACTTCTTTATCCATTTTTCTCTTTCCTGGGATATTTAAGGTGGAATGAAGTGGAGGTCCTTGTCAACAGAGCAGCCCTCAACTTTGGGGTGCTTGTGTCTTGCTGATTTTTCATTTTCCCAATTTATACCCCCATGAGTGGAAGTGCCCTATGCTCTCTAAGCTGTGTTTTTCAGATGTTTCAGGACACACCGTACACTTCTCCAGAGTGGCTGTTGGCAATTTACATCCCGCCCATCAGTGTAGCAAGGCTCCCATTTCTCCATGGCCTGTCCTGCATTTCTGGTTTTGACACTTTTTTCAGCATGGCCCTTTTGACCGATGGGAAGCGAGACTTCTCTGTAGCGCCGATTTGCCTTTCCAGGTTGCTTGGTTGGCCAAAAAGGGCGTATGCGTTTTTTCCTGAATATATTCAGGAAAAAACGCATACGCCCTTTTTGGCCAAGGGCATCATTGTCAACGTTTTGCCGCTTTTCATGTGCTTTAAGGGCGATTCGTATCTACCTCCTGAAATCTGTTTCGTGCAATTCTGCCTTGATTTCAAATCCTCTTCTTTGCCTTCCCTCAATATATTTGTGGACGAGAGTTATCATTTATAACTCTGCAGGTTTGTGAATTGCAGTGCCCTGAACCTCCATTTTACAACTCGCTTTTTTGGGAGCTGGCCGCAAAAGCGCAGGATGGCTTCAGGCCCTGTTCTGGTTCCGGGGGGCAGGCTGAGCCTGTGGTTAATTCTTCTTCCTAATGGGAAAATAGAGTGACCTGTGCCTGTCCCAACACCAAGAGCTAGTCTCTCGTTGGTTCCCCGTCTTCCCGTTCATCCTCAGGACAAATTGCAACCTGTACGGAACAGGAGGTTAAAGGTGCTGATGCTCCAAGTAGGGAGATTGCTAGTAAAGTGGCTGGAATGGCGAACCCGGGCACAAGGAGATGAGAAATGAGGTGCGTTTTAGAAACCTTTCCCCATCACACGGTGTACCATCTTCTGGGTTTCTCATGCATGTTTTCGATGTAGGAAGATGCCCTTGAAGCTGGAGATTTGGGACCCATGCGATGGGTACCACGCAGTATTACTTTAAAGGGTCTGCGTTTGCTCACCCAACCTCACCAAACCTCTCAGCCCCAAGAGTGTCCACCCTTATGTCTCATCCAGCTGTGGGTCTAGATATGGTCAATCCAGGTTGCATCACAGCCCCTGAACTCATTGTGTAAGAATTTCTATCTCTTTCACTGTCGTTGTTTCATGGGTTTTTCAAAGTAATTTATTTTCATAATGGGGTTTAGCTGCTTTTCACGGCTGTGTTTATGCCGCTTTCCACCCACTTGACACACTAACAGAGAGATATCAATACATAGGCTTTAAGATTATTACTAGTCAGATATATTCTTGTGCGGTGAATAGGGCGTGTTGAGTCCAGTTCTCTGAGCAAGGAGTAGGTCTTGTCTACTACATATTGGGTTTATGGAACGGTATCTGAGCTAATTTGATACCCTTGTTTTATGTATCACCCCACCTCACCTTTCCCGTTAAGCAGCCATAGTGTGTTTTCTGCATGTGTGACTCTGTTCTGTTTTGTAATTCAGTTCAAGTGTAACGGTTTTTACATTCCCTCTATCAGTGATACCTTATGAGAAGTGTCCTTTTCTGTGTGACTTATTTCACTTAGAATCGTCGTACCTAAATCCACTCATCATGCTGCTACTAACATTATGACATTGATTTCATGGCTGAGTGATATTCCATTGTACATAAGGACCACAACTTCTTTATCCATTTTTCTCTTTCCTGGGATATTTAAGGTGGAATGAAGTGGAGGTCCTTGTCAACAGAGCAGCCCTCAACATTGGGGTGCTTGTGTCTTGCTGATTTTTCATTTTCCCAATTTATACCCCCATGAGTGGAAGTGCCCTATGCTCTCTAAGCTGTGTTTTTCAGATGTTTCAGGACACACCGTGCACTTCTCCCGAGTGGCTGTTGGCAATTTACATCCCGCCCATCAGTGTAGCAAGGCTCTCATTTCTCCATGGCCTGTCCTGCATTTCTGGTTTTGACACTTTTTTCAGCATGGCCCTTTTGACTGATGGGAAGCGAGACTTCTCTGTAGCGCTGATTTGCCTTTCCAGGTTGCTTGGTTGGCCAAAAAGGGCGTATGCGTTTTTTCCTGAATATATTCAGGAAAAAACGCATACGCCCTTTTTGGCCAAGGGCATCATTGTCAACGTTTTGCCGCTTTTCATGTGCTTTAAAGGCGATTCGTATCTACCTCCTGAAATCTGTTTCGTGCAATTCTGCCTTGAATTCAAATCCTCTTCTTTGCCTTCCCTCTATATATTTGTGGACGAGAGTTATCATTTATAACTCTGCAGGTTTGTGAATTGCAGTGCCCTGAACCTCCATTTTACAACTCGCTTTTTTGGGAGCTGGCCGCAAAAGCGCAGGATGGCTTCAGGCCCTGTTCTGGTTCCGGGGGGCAGGCTGAGCCTGTGGTTAATTCTTCTTCCTGATGGGAAAATAGAGTGACCTGTGCCTGTCCCAACACCAAGAGCTAGTCTCTCGTTGGTTCCCCGTCTTCCCGTTCATCCTCAGGACAAATTGCAACCTGTACAGAACAGGAGGTTAAAGGTGCTGATGCTCCAAGTAGGGAGATTGCTAGTAAAGTGGCTGGAATGGCGAACCCGGGCACAAGGAGATGAGAAATGAGGTGCGTTTTAGAAACCTTTCCCCATCACACAGTGTACCATCTTCTGGGTTTCTCATGCATGTTTTCGATGTAGGAAGATGCCCTTGAAGCTGGAGATTTGGGACCCATGCGATGGGTACCACGCAGTATTACTTTAAAGGGTCTGCGTTTGCTCACCCAACCTCACCAAACCTCTCAGCCCCAAGAGTGTCCACCCTTATGTCTCATCCAGCTGTGGGTCTAGATATGGTCAATCCAGGTTGCATCACAGCCCCTGAACTCATTGTGTAAGAATTTCTATCTCTTTCACTGTCGTTGTTTCATGGGTTTTTCAAAGTAATTTATTTTCATAATGGGGTTTAGCTGCTTTTCACGGCTGTGTTTATGCCGCTTTCCACCCACTTGACACACTAACAGAGAGATATCAATACATAGGCTTTAAGATTATTACTAGTCAGATATATTCTTGTGCGGTGAATAGGGCGTGTTGAGTCCAGTTCTCTGAGCAAGGAGTAGGTCTTGTCTACTACATATTGGGTTTATGGAACGGTATCTGAGCTAATTTGATACCCTTGTTTTATGTATCACCCCACCTCACCTTTCCCGTTAAGCAGCCATAGTGTGTTTTCTGCATGTGTGACTCTGTTCTGTTTTGTAATTCAGTTCAAGTGTAACGGTTTTTACATTCCCTCTATCAGTGATACCTTAGGAGAAGTGTCCTTTTCTGTGTGACTTATTTCACTTAGAATCGTCGTACCTAAATCCACTCATCATGCTGCTACTAACCTTATGACATTGATTTCATGGCTGAGTGATATTCCATTGTACATAAGGACCACAACTTCTTTATCCATTTTTCTCTTTCCTGGGATATTTAAGGTGGAATGAAGTGGAGGTCCTTGTCAACAGAGCAGCCCTCAACTTTGGGGTGCTTGTGTCTTGCTGATTTTTCATTTTCCCAATTTATACCCCCATGAGTGGAAATGCCCTATGCTCTCTAAGCTGTGTTTTTCAGATGTTTCAGGACACACCGTGCACTTCTCCAGAGTGGCTGTTGGCAATTTACATCCCGCCCATCAGTGTAGCAAGGCTCCCATTTCTCCATGGCCTGTCCTGCATTTCTGGTTTTGACACTTTTTTCAGCATGGCCCTTTTGACCGATGGGAAGCGAGACTTCTCTGTAGCGCTGATTTGCCTTTCCAGGTTGCTTGGTTGGCCAAAAAGGGCGTATGCGTTTTTTCCTGAATATATTCTGGAAAAAACGCATACGCCCTTTTTGGCCAAGGGCATCATTGTCAACGTTTTGCCGCTTTTCATGTGCTTTAAGGGCGATTCGTATCTACCTCCTGAAATCTGTTTCGTTCAATTCTGCCTTGATTTCAAATCCTCTTCTTTGCCTTCCCTCAATATATTTGTGGACGAGAGTTATCATTTATAACTCTGCAGGTTTGTGAATTGCAGTGCCCTGAACCTCCATTTTACAACTCGCTTTTTTGGGAGCTGGCCGCAAAAGTGCAGGATGGCTTCAGGCCCTGTTCTGGTTCCGGGGGGCAGGCTGAGCCTGTGGTTAATTCTTCTTCCTGATGGGAAAATAGAGTGACCTGTGCCTGTCCCAACACCAAGAGCTAGTCTCTCGTTGGTTCCCCGTCTTCCCGTTCATCCTCAGGACAAATTGCAACCTGTACGGAACAGGAGGTTAAAGGTGCTGATGCTCCAAGTAGGGAGATTGCTAGTAAAGTGGCTGGAATGGCGAACCCGGGCACAAGGAGATGAGAAATGAGGTGCGTTTTAGAAACCTTTCCCCATCACACGGTGTACCATCTTCTGGGTTTCTCATGCATGTTTTCGATGTAGGAAGATGCCCTTGAAGCTGGAGATTTGGGACCCATGCGATGGGTACCACGCAGTATTACTTTAAAGGGTCTGCGTTTGCTCACCCAACCTCACCAAACCTCTCAGCCCCAAGAGTGTCCACCCTTATGTCTCATCCAGCTGTGGGTCTAGATATGGTCAATCCAGGTTGCATCACAGCCCCTGAACTCATTGTGTAAGAATTTCTATCTCTTTCACTGTCGTTGTTTCATGGGTTTTTCAAAGTAATTTATTTTCATAATGGGGTTTAGCTGCTTTTCACGGCTGTGTTTATGCCGCTTTCCACCCACTTGACACACTAACAGAGAGATATCAATACATAGGCTTTAAGATTATTACTAGTCAGATATATTCTTGTGCGGTGAATAGGGCGTGTTGAGTCCAGTTCTCTGAGCAAGGAGTAGGTCTTGTCTACTACATATTGGGTTTATGGAACGGTATCTGAGCTAATTTGATACCCTTGTTTTATGTATCACCCCACCTCACCTTTCCCGTTAAGCAGCCATAGTGTGTTTTCTGCATGTGTGACTCTGTTCTGTTTTGTAATTCAGTTCAAGTGTAACGGTTTTTACATTCCCTCTATCAGTGATACCTTAGGAGAAGTGTCCTTTTCTGTGTGACTTATTTCACTTAGAATCGTCGTACCTAAATCCACTCATCATGCTGCTACTAACATTATGACATTGATTTCATGGCTGAGTGATATTCCATTGTACATAAGGACCACAACTTCTTTATCCATTTTTCTCTTTCCTGGGATATTTAAGGTGGAATGAAGTGGAGGTCCTTGTCAACAGAGCAGCCCTCAACTTTGGGGTGCTTGTGTCTTGCTGATTTTTCATTTTCCCAATTTATACCCCCATGAGTGGAAGTGCCCTATGCTCTCTAAGCTGTGTTTTTCAGATGTTTCAGGACACACCGTACACTTCTCCAGAGTGGCTGTTGGCAATTTACATCCCGCCCATCAGTGTAGCAAGGCTCCCATTTCTCCATGGCCTGTCCTGCATTTCTGGTTTTGACACTTTTTTCAGCATGGCCCTTTTGACCGATGGGAAGCGAGACTTCTCTGTAGCGCTGATTTGCCTTTCCAGGTTGCTTGGTTGGCCAAAAAGGGCGTATGCGTTTTTTCCTGAATATATTCAGGAAAAAACGCATACGCCCTTTTTGGCCAAGGGCATCATTGTCAACGTTTTGCCGCTTTTCATGTGCTTTAAAGGCGATTCGTATCTACCTCCTGAAATCTGTTTCGTGCAATTCTGCCTTGATTTCAAATCCTCTTCTTTGCCTTCCCTCTATATATTTGTGGACGAGAGTTATCATTTATAACTCTGCAGGTTTGTGAATTGCAGTGCCCTGAACCTCCATTTTACAACTCGCTTTTTTGGGAGCTGGCCGCAAAAGCGCAGGATGGCTTCAGGCCCTGTTCTGGTTCCGGGGGGCAGGCTGAGCCTGTGGTTAATTCTTCTTCCTGATGGGAAAATAGAGTGACCTGTGCCTGTCCCAACACCAAGAGCTAGTCTCTCGTTGGTTCCCCGTCTTCCCGTTCATCCTCAGGACAAATTGCAACCTGTACAGAACAGGAGGTTAAAGGTGCTGATGCTCCAAGTAGGGAGATTGCTAGTAAAGTGGCTGGAATGGCGAACCCGGGCACAAGGAGATGAGAAATGAGGTGTGTTTTAGAAACGTTTCCCCATCACACGGTGTACCATCTTCTGGGTTTCTCATGCATGTTTTCGATGTAGGAAGATTCCCTTGAAGCTGGAGATTTGGGACCCATGCGATGGGTACCACGCAGTATTACTTTAAAGGGTCTGCGTTTGCTCACCCAACCTCACCAAACCTCTCAGCCCCAAGAGTGTCCACCCTTATGTCTCATCCAGCTGTGGGTCTAGATATGGTCAATCCAGGTTGCATCACAGCCCCTGAACTCATTGTGTAAGAATTTCTATCTCTTTCACTGTCATTGTTTCATGGGTTTTTCAAAGTAATTTATTTTCATAATGGGGTTTAGCTGCTTTTCACGGCTGTGTTTATGCCGCTTTCCACCCACTTGACACACTAACAGAGAGATATCAATACATAGGCTATAAGATTATTACTAGTCAGATATATTCTTGTGCGGTGAATAGGGCGTGTTGAGTCCAGTTCTCTGAGCAAGAAGTAGGTCTTGTCTACTACATATTGGGTTTATGGAACGGTATCTGAGCTAATTTGATACCCTTGTTTTATGTAACACCCCACCTCACCTTTCCCGTTAAGCAGCCATAGTGTGTTTTCTGCATGTGTGACTCTGTTCTGTTTTGTAATTCAGTTCAAGTGTAACGGTTTTTACATTCCCTCTATCAGTGATACCTTATGAGAAGTGTCCTTTTCTGTGTGACTTATTTCACTTAGAATCGTCGTACCTAAATCCACTCATCATGCTGCTACTAACCTTATGACATTGATTTCATGGCTGAGTGATATTCCATTGTACATAAGGACCACAACTTCTTTATCCATTTTTCTCTTTCCTGGGATATTTAAGGTGGAATGAAGTGGAGGTCCTTGTCAACAGAGCAGCCCTCAACTTTGGGGTGCTTGTGTCTTGCTGATTTTTCATTTTCCCAATTTATACCCCCATGAGTGGAAATGCCCTATGCTCTCTAAGCTGTGTTTTTCAGATGTTTCAGGACACACCGTGCACTTCTCCAGAGTGGCTGTTGGCAATTTACATCCCGCCCATCAGTGTAGCAAGGCTCCCATTTCTCCATGGCCTGTCCTGCATTTCTGGTTTTGACACTTTTTTCAGCATGGCCCTTTTGACCGATGGGAAGCGAGACTTCTCTGTAGCGCTGATTTGCCTTTCCAGGTTGCTTGGTTGGCCAAAAAGGGCGTATGCGTTTTTTCCTGAATATATTCTGGAAAAAACGCATACGCCCTTTTTGGCCAAGGGCATCATTGTCAACGTTTTGCCGCTTTTCATGTGCTTTAAGGGCGATTCGTATCTACCTCCTGAAATCTGTTTCGTGCAATTCTGCCTTGATTTCAAATCCTCTTCTTTGCCTTCCCTCAATATATTTGTGGACGAGAGTTATCATTTATAACTCTGCAGGTTTGTGAATTGCAGTGCCCTGAACCTCCATTTTACAACTCGCTTTTTTGGGAGCTGGCCGCAAAAGCGCAGGATGGCTTCAGGCCCTGTTCTGGTTCCGGGGGGCAGGCTGAGCCTGTGGTTAATTCTTCTTCCTAATGGGAAAATAGAGTGACCTGTGCCTGTCCCAACACCAAGAGCTAGTCTCTCGTTGGTTCCCCGTCTTCCCGTTCATCCTCAGGACAAATTGCAACCTGTACGGAACAGGAGGTTAAAGGTGCTGATGCTCCAAGTAGGGAGATTGCTAGTAAAGTGGCTGGAATGGCGAACCCGGGCACAAGGAGATGAGAAATGAGGTGCGTTTTAGAAACCTTTCCCCATCACACGGTGTACCATCTTCTGGGTTTCTCATGCATGTTTTCGATGTAGGAAGATGCCCTTGAAGCTGGAGATTTGGGACCCATGCGATGGGTACCACGCAGTATTACTTTAAAGGGTCTGCGTTTGCTCACCCAACCTCACCAAACCTCTCAGCCCCAAGAGTGTCCACCCTTATGTCTCATCCAGCTGTGGGTCTAGATATGGTCAATCCAGGTTGCATCACAGCCCCTGAACTCATTGTGTAAGAATTTCTATCTCTTTCACTGTCGTTGTTTCATGGGTTTTTCAAAGTAATTTATTTTCATAATGGGGTTTAGCTGCTTTTCACGGCTGTGTTTATGCCGCTTTCCACCCACTTGACACACTAACAGAGAGATATCAATACATAGGCTTTAAGATTATTACTAGTCAGATATATTCTTGTGCGGTGAATAGGGCGTGTTGAGTCCAGTTCTCTGAGCAAGGAGTAGGTCTTGTCTACTACATATTGGGTTTATGGAACGGTATCTGAGCTAATTTGATACCCTTGTTTTATGTATCACCCCACCTCACCTTTCCCGTTAAGCAGCCATAGTGTGTTTTCTGCATGTGTGACTCTGTTCTGTTTTGTAATTCAGTTCAAGTGTAACGGTTTTTACATTCCCTCTATCAGTGATACCTTAGGAGAAGTGTCCTTTTCTGTGTGACTTATTTCACTTAGAATCGTCGTACCTAAATCCACTCATCATGCTGCTACTAACATTATGACATTGATTTCATGGCTGAGTGATATTCCATTGTACATAAGGACCACAACTTCTTTATCCATTTTTCTCTTTCCTGGGATATTTAAGGTGGAATGAAGTGGAGGTCCTTGTCAACAGAGCAGCCCTCAACTTTGGGGTGCTTGTGTCTTGCTGATTTTTCATTTTCCCAATTTATACCCCCATGAGTGGAAGTGCCCTATGCTCTCTAAGCTGTGTTTTTCAGATGTTTCAGGACACACCGTGCACTTCTCCAGAGTGGCTGTTGGCAATTTACATCCCGCCCATCAGTGTAGCAAGGCTCCCATTTCTCCATGGCCTGTCCTGCATTTCTGGTTTTGACACTTTTTTCAGCATGGCCCTTTTGACCGATGGGAAGCGAGACTTCTCTGTAGCGCTGATTTGCCTTTCCAGGTTGCTTGGTTGGCCAAAAAGGGCGTATGCGTTTTTTCCTGAATATATTCAGGAAAAAACGCATACGCCCTTTTTGGCCAAGGGCATCATTGTCATCGTTTTGCCGCTTTTCATGTGCTTTAAAGGCGATTCGTATCTACCTCCTGAAATCTGTTTCGTGCAATTCTGCCTTGATTTCAAATCCTCTTCTTTGCCTTCCCTCAATATATTTGTGGACGAGAGTTATCATTTATAACTCTGCAGGTTTGTGAATTGCAGTGCCCTGAACCTCCATTTTACAACTCGCTTTTTTGGGAGCTGGCCGCAAAAGCGCAGGATGGCTTCAGGCCCTGTTCTGGTTCCGGGGGGCAGGCTGAGCCTGTGGTTAATTCTTCTTCCTGATGGGAAAATAGAGTGACCTGTGCCTGTCCCGACACCAAGAGCTAGTCTCTCGTTGGTTCCCCGTCTTCCCGTTCATCCTCAGGACAAATTGCAACCTGTACGGAACAGGAGGTTAAAGGTGCTGATGCTCCAAGTAGGGAGATTGCTAGTAAAGCGGCTGGAATGGCGAACCCGGGCACAAGGAGATGAGAAATGAGGTGCGTTTTAGAAACCTTTCCCCATCACACGGTGTACCATCTTCTGGGTTTCTCATGCATGTTTTCGATGTAGGAAGATGCCCTTGAAGCTGGAGATTTGGGACCCATGCGATGGGTACCACGCAGTATTACTTTAAAGGGTCTGCGTTTGCTCACCCAACCTCACCAAACCTCTCAGCCCCAAGAGTGTCCACCCTTATGTCTCATCCAGCTGTGGGTCTAGATATGGTCAATCCAGGTTGCATCACAGCCCCTGAACTCATTGTGTAAGAATTTCTATCTCTTTCACTGTCGTTGTTTCATGGGTTTTTCAAAGTAATTTATTTTCATAATGGGGTTTAGCTGCTTTTCACGGCTGTGTTTATGCCGCTTTCCACCCACTTGACACACTAACAGAGAGATATCAATACATAGGCTTTAAGATTATTACTAGTCAGATATATTCTTGTGCTGTGAATAGGGCGTGTTGAGTCCAGTTCTCTGAGCAAGGAGTAGGTCTTGTCTATTACATATTGGGTTTATGGAACGGTATCTGAGCTAATTTGATACCCTTGTTTTATGTATCACCCCACCTCACCTTTCCCGTTAAGCAGCCATAGTGTGTTTTCTGCATGTGTGACTCTGTTCTGTTTTGTAATTCAGTTCAAGTGTAACGGTTTTTACATTCCCTCCATAAGTGATACCTTATGAGAAGTGTCCTTTTCTGTGTGACTTATTTCACTTAGAATCGTCGTACCTAAATCCACTCATCATGCTGCTACTAACATTATGACATTGATTTCATGGCTGAGTGATATTCCATTGTACATAAGGACCACAACTTCTTTATCCATTTTTCTCTTTCCTGGGATATTTAAGGTGGAATGAAGTGGAGGTCCTTGTCAACAGAGCAGCCCTCAACATTGGGGTGCTTGTGTCTTGCTGATTTTTAATTTTCCCAATTTATACCCCCATGAGTGGAAGTGCCCTATGCTCTCTAAGCTGTGTTTTTCAGATGTTTCAGGACACACCGTGCACTTCTCCAGAGTGGCTGTTGGCAATTTACATCCCGCCCATCAGTGTAGCAAGGCTCCCATTTCTCCATGGCCTGTCCTGCATTTCTGGTTTTGACACTTTTTTCAGCATGGCCCTTTTGACCGATGGGAAGCGAGACTTCTCTGTAGCGCCGATTTGCCTTTCCAGGTTGCTTGGTTGGCCAAAAAGGGCGTATGCGTTTTTTCCTGAATATATTCTGGAAAAAACGCATACGCCCTTTTTGGCCAAGGGCATCATTGTCAACGTTTTGCCGCTTTTCATGTGCTTTAAGGGCGATTCGTATCTACCTCCTGAAATCTGTTTCGTGCAATTCTGCCTTGATTTCAAATCCTCTTCTTTGCCTTCCCTCAATATATTTGTGGACGAGAGTTATCATTTATAACTCTGCAGGTTTGTGAATTGCAGTGCCCTGAACCTCCATTTTACAACTCGCTTTTTTGGGAGCTGGCCGCAAAAGCGCAGGATGGCTTCAGGCCCTGTTCTGGTTCCGGGGGGCAGGCTGAGCCTGTGGTTAATTCTTCTTCCTAATGGGAAAATAGAGTGACCTGTGCCTGTCCCAACACCAAGAGCTAGTCTCTCGTTGGTTCCCCGTCTTCCCGTTCATCCTCAGGACAAATTGCAACCTGTACGGAACAGGAGGTTAAAGGTGCTGATGCTCCAAGTAGGGAGATTGCTAGTAAAGTGGCTGGAATGGCGAACCCGGGCACAAGGAGATGAGAAATGAGGTGCGTTTTAGAAACCTTTCCCCATCACACGGTGTACCATCTTCTGGGTTTCTCATGCATGTTTTCGATGTAGGAAGATGCCCTTGAAGCTGGAGATTTGGGACCCATGCGATGGGTACCACGCAGTATTACTTTAAAGGGTCTGCGTTTGCTCACCCAACCTCACCAAACCTCTCAGCCCCAAGAGTGTCCACCCTTATGTCTCATCCAGCTGTGGGTCTAGATATGGTCAATCCAGGTTGCATCACAGCCCCTGAACTCATTGTGTAAGAATTTCTATCTCTTTCACTGTCGTTGTTTCATGGGTTTTTCAAAGTAATTTATTTTCATAATGGGGTTTAGCTGCTTTTCACGGCTGTGTTTATGCCGCTTTCCACCCACTTGACACACTAACAGAGAGATATCAATACATAGGCTTTAAGATTATTACTAGTCAGATATATTCTTGTGCGGTGAATAGGGCGTGTTGAGTCCAGTTCTCTGAGCAAGGAGTAGGTCTTGTCTACTACATATTGGGTTTATGGAACGGTATCTGAGCTAATTTGATACCCTTGTTTTATGTATCACCCCACCTCACCTTTCCCGTTAAGCAGCCATAGTGTGTTTTCTGCATGTGTGACTCTGTTCTGTTTTGTAATTCAGTTCAAGTGTAACGGTTTTTACATTCCCTCTATCAGTGATACCTTAGGAGAAGTGTCCTTTTCTGTGTGACTTATTTCACTTAGAATCGTCGTACCTAAATCCACTCATCATGCTGCTACTAACATTATGACATTGATTTCATGGCTGAGTGATATTCCATTGTACATAAGGACCACAACTTCTTTATCCATTTTTCTCTTTCCTGGGATATTTAAGGTGGAATGAAGTGGAGGTCCTTGTCAACAGAGCAGCCCTCAACTTTGGGGTGCTTGTGTCTTGCTGATTTTTCATTTTCCCAATTTATACCCCCATGAGTGGAAGTGCCCTATGCTCTCTAAGCTGTGTTTTTCAGATGTTTCAGGACACACCGTGCACTTCTCCAGAGTGGCTGTTGGCAATTTACATCCCGCCCATCAGTGTAGCAAGGCTCCCATTTCTCCATGGCCTGTCCTGCATTTCTGGTTTTGACACTTTTTTCAGCATGGCCCTTTTGACCGATGGGAAGCGAGACTTCTCTGTAGCGCTGATTTGCCTTTCCAGGTTGCTTGGTTGGCCAAAAAGGGCGTATGCGTTTTTTCCTGAATATATTCAGGAAAAAACGCATACGCCCTTTTTGGCCAAGGGCATCATTGTCATCGTTTTGCCGCTTTTCATGTGCTTTAAAGGCGATTCGTATCTACCTCCTGAAATCTGTTTCGTGCAATTCTGCCTTGATTTCAAATCCTCTTCTTTGCCTTCCCTCAATATATTTGTGGACGAGAGTTATCATTTATAACTCTGCAGGTTTGTGAATTGCAGTGCCCTGAACCTCCATTTTACAACTCGCTTTTTTGGGAGCTGGCCGCAAAAGCGCAGGATGGCTTCAGGCCCTGTTCTGGTTCCGGGGGGCAGGCTGAGCCTGTGGTTAATTCTTCTTCCTGATGGGAAAATAGAGTGACCTGTGCCTGTCCCGACACCAAGAGCTAGTCTCTCGTTGGTTCCCCGTCTTCCCGTTCATCCTCAGGACAAATTGCAACCTGTACGGAACAGGAGGTTAAAGGTGCTGATGCTCCAAGTAGGGAGATTGCTAGTAAAGCGGCTGGAATGGCGAACCCGGGCACAAGGAGATGAGAAATGAGGTGCGTTTTAGAAACCTTTCCCCATCACACGGTGTACCATCTTCTGGGTTTCTCATGCATGTTTTCGATGTAGGAAGATGCCCTTGAAGCTGGAGATTTGGGACCCATGCGATGGGTACCACGCAGTATTACTTTAAAGGGTCTGCGTTTGCTCACCCAACCTCACCAAACCTCTCAGCCCCAAGAGTGTCCACCCTTATGTCTCATCCAGCTGTGGGTCTAGATATGGTCAATCCAGGTTGCATCACAGCCCCTGAACTCATTGTGTAAGAATTTCTATCTCTTTCACTGTCGTTGTTTCATGGGTTTTTCAAAGTAATTTATTTTCATAATGGGGTTTAGCTGCTTTTCACGGCTGTGTTTATGCCGCTTTCCACCCACTTGACACACTAACAGAGAGATATCAATACATAGGCTTTAAGATTATTACTAGTCAGATATATTCTTGTGCGGTGAATAGGGCGTGTTGAGTCCAGTTCTCTGAGCAAGGAGTAGGTCTTGTCTACTACATATTGGGTTTATGGAACGGTATCTGAGCTAATTTGATACCCTTGTTTTATGTATCACCCCACCTCACCTTTCCCGTTAAGCAGCCATAGTGTGTTTTCTGCATGTGTGACTCTGTTCTGTTTTGTAATTCAGTTCAAGTGTAACGGTTTTTACATTCCCTCCATAAGTGATACCTTATGAGAAGTGTCCTTTTCTGTGTGACTTATTTCACTTAGAATCGTCGTACCTAAATCCACTCATCATGCTGCTACTAACATTATGACATTGATTTCATGGCTGAGTGATATTCCATTGTACATAAGGACCACAACTTCTTTATCCATTTTTCTCTTTCCTGGGATATTTAAGGTGGAATGAAGTGGAGGTCCTTGTCAACAGAGCAGCCCTCAACATTGGGGTGCTTGTGTCTTGCTGATTTTTAATTTTCCCAATTTATACCCCCATGAGTGGAAGTGCCCTATGCTCTCTAAGCTGTGTTTTTCAGATGTTTCAGGACACACCGTGCACTTCTCCAGAGTGGCTGTTGGCAATTTACATCCCGCCCATCAGTGTAGCAAGGCTCCCATTTCTCCATGGCCTGTCCTGCATTTCTGGTTTTGACACTATTTTCAGCATGGCCCTTTTGAGCGATGGGAAGCGAGACTTCTCTGTAGCGCTGATTTGCCTTTCCAGGTTGCTTGGTTCGCCAAAAAGGGCGTATGCGTTTTTTCCTGAATATATTCAGGAAAAAACGCATACGCCCTTTTTGGCCAAGGGCATCATTGTCAACGTTTTGCCGCTTTTCATGTGCTTTAAAGGCGATTCGTATCTACCTCCTGAAATCTGTTTCGTGCAATTCTGCCTTGATTTCAAATCCTCTTCTTTGCCTTCCCTCAATATATTTGTGGACGAGAGTTATCATTTATAACTCTGCAGGTTTGTGAATTGCAGTGCCCTGAACCTCCATTTTACAACTCGCTTTTTTGGGAGCTGGCCGCAAAAGCGCAGGATGGCTTCAGGCCCTGTTCTGGTTCCGGGGGGCAGGCTGAGCCTGTGGTTAATTCTTCTTCCTGATGGGAAAATAGAGTGACCTGTGCCTGTCCCAACACCAAGAGCTAGTCTCTCGTTGGTTCCCCGTCTTCCCGTTCATCCTCAGGACAAATTGCAACCTGTACAGAACAGGAGGTTAAAGGTGCTTATGCTCCAAGTAGGGAGATTGCTAGTAAAGTGGCTGGAATGGCGAACCCGGGCACAAGGAGATGAGAAATGAGGTGCGTTTTAGAAACCTTTCCCCATCACACGGTGTACCATCTTCTGGGTTTCTCATGCATGTTTTCGATGTAGGAAGATGCCCTTGAAGCTGGAGATTTGGGACCCATGCGATGGGTACCACGCAGTATTACTTTAAAGGGTCTGCGTTTGCTCACCCAACCTCACCAAACCTCTCAGCCCCAAGAGTGTCCACCCTTATGTCTCATCCAGCTGTGGGTCTAGATATGGTCAATCCAGGTTGCATCACAGCCCCTGAACTCATTGTGTAAGAATTTCTATCTCTTTCACTGTCGTTGTTTCATGGGTTTTTCAAAGTAATTTATTTTCATAATGGGGTTTAGCTGCTTTTCACGGCTGTGTTTATGCCGCTTTCCACCCACTTGACACACTAACAGAGAGATATCAATACATAGGCTTTAAGATTATTACTAGTCAGATATATTCTTGTGCGGTGAATAGGGCGTGTTGAGTCCAGTTCTCTGAGCAAGGAGTAGGTCTTGTCTACTACATATTGGGTTTATGGAACGGTATCTGAGCTAATTTGATAACCTTGTTTTATGTATCACCCCACCTCACCTTTCCCGTTAAGCAGCCATAGTGTGTTTTCTGCATGTGTGACTCTGTTCTGTTTTGTAATTCAGTTCAAGTGTAACGGTTTTTACATTCCCTCTATCAGTGATACCTTATGAGAAGTGTCCTTTTCTGTGTGACTTATTTCACTTAGAATCGTCGTACCTAAATCCACTCATCATGCTGCTACTAACCTTATGACATTGATTTCATGGCTGAGTGATATTCCATTGTACATAAGGACCACAACTTTTTATCCATTTTTCTCTTTCCTTGGATATTTAAGGTGGAATGAAGTGGAGTTCCTTGTCAACAGAGCAGCCCTCAACTTTGGGGTGCTTGTGTCTTGCTGATTTTTCATTTTCCCAATTTATACCCCCATGAGTGGAAGTGCCCTATGCTCTCTAAGCTGTGTTTTTCAGATGTTTCAGGACACACCGTACACTTCTCCAGAGTGGCTGTTGGCAATTTACATCCCGCCCATCAGTGTAGCAAGGCTCCCATTTCTCCATGGCCTGTCCTGCATTTCTGGTTTTGACACTTTTTTCAGCATGGCCCTTTTGACCGATGGGAAGCGAGACTTCTGTGTAGCGCTGATTTGCCTTTCCAGGTTGCTTGGTTGGCCAAAAAGGGCGTATGCGTTTTTTCCTGAATATATTCAGGAAAAAACGCATACGCCCTTTTTGGCCAAGGGCATCATTGTCAACGTTTTGCCGCTTTTCATGTGCTTTAAAGGCGATTCGTATCTACCTCCTGAAATCTGTTTCGTGCAATTCTGCCTTGATTTCAAATCCTCTTCTTTGCCTTCCCTCAATATATTTGTGGACGAGAGTTATCATTTATAACTCTGCAGGTTTGTGAATTGCAGTGCCCTGAACCTCCATTTTACAACTCGCTTTTTTGGGAGCTGGCCGCAAAAGCGCAGGATGGCTTCAGGCCCTGTTCTGGTTCCGGGGGGCAGGCTGAGCCTGTGGTTAATTCTTCTTCCTGATGGGAAAATAGAGTGACCTGTGCCTGTCCCAACACCAAGAGCTAGTCTCTCGTTGGTTCCCCGTCTTCCCGTTCATCCTCAGGACAAATTGCAACCTGTACGGAACAGGAGGTTAAAGGTGCTGATGCTCCAAGTAGGGAGATTGCTAGTAAAGTGGCTGGAATGGCGAACCCGGGCACAAGGAGATGAGAAATGAGGTGCGTTTTAGAAACCTTTCCCCATCACACGGTGTACCATCTTCTGGGTTTCTCATGCATGTTTTCGATGTAGGAAGATGCCCTTGAAGCTGGAGATTTGGGACCCATGGGATGGGTACCACGCAGTATTACTTTAAAGGGTCTGCGTTTGCTCACCCAACCTCACCAAACCTCTCAGCCCCAAGAGTGTCCACCCTTATGTCTCATCCAGCTGTGGGTCTAGATATGGTCAATCCAGGTTGCATCACAGCCCCTGAACTCATTGTTTAAGAATTTCTATCTCTTTCACTGTCGTTGTTTCATGGGTTTTTCAAAGTAATTTATTTTCATAATGGGGTTTAGCTGATTTTCACGGCTGTGTTTATGCCGCTTTCCACCCACTTGACACACTAACAGAGAGATATCAATACATAGGCTTTAAGATTATTACTAGTCAGATATATTCTTGTGCGGTGAATAGGGCGTGTTGAGTCCAGTTCTCTGAGCAAGGAGTAGGTCTTGTCTACTACATATTGGGTTTATGGAACGGTATCTGAGCTAATTTGATACCCTTGTTTTATGTATCACCCCACCTCACCTTTCCCGTTAAGCAGCCATAGTGTGTTTTCTGCATGTGTGACTCTGTTCTGTTTTGTAATTCAGTTCAAGTGTAACGGTTTTTACATTCCCTCTATCAGTGATACCTTATGAGAAGTGTCCTTTTCTGTGTGACTTATTTCACTTAGAATCGTCGTACCTAAATCCACTCATCATGCTGCTACTAACCTTATGACATTGATTTCATGGCTGAGTGATATTCCATTGTACATAAGGACCACAACTTCTTTATCCATTTTTCTCTTTCCTGGGATATTTAAGGTGGAATGAAGTGGAGGTCCTTGTCAACAGAGCAGCCCTCAACTTTGGGGTGCTTGTGTCTTGCTGATTTTTCATTTTCCCAATTTATACCCCCATGAGTGGAAGTGCCCTATGCTCTCTAAGCTGTGTTTTTCAGATGTTTCAGGACACACCGTACACTTCTCCAGAGTGGCTGTTGGCAATTTACATCCCGCCCATCAGAGTAGCAAGGCTCCCATTTCTCCATGGCCTGTCCTGCATTTCTGGTTTTGACACTTTTTTCAGCATGGCCCTTTTGACCGATGGGAAGCGAGACTTCTCTGTAGCGCTGATTTGCCTTTCCAGGTTGCTTGGTTGGCCAAAAAGGGCGTATGTGTTTTTTCCTGAATATATTCAGGAAAAAACGCATACGCCCTTTTTGGCCAAGGGCATCATTGTCAACGTTTTGCCGCTTTTCATGTGCTTTAAAGGCGATTCGTATCTACCTCCTGAAATCTGTTTCGTGCAATTCTGCCTTGATTTCAAATCCTCTTCTTTGCTTTCCCTCAATATATTTGTGGACGAGAGTTATCATTTATAACTCTGCAGGTTTGTGAATTGCAGTGCCCTGAACCTCCATTTTACAACTCGCTTTTTTGGGAGCTGGCCGCAAAAGCGCAGGATGGCTTCAGGCCCTGTTCTGGTTCCGGGGGGCAGGCTGAGCCTGTGGTTAATTCTTCTTCCTGATGGGAAAATAGAGTGACCTGTGCCTGTCCCGACACCAAGAGCTAGTCTCTCGTTGGTTCCCCGTCTTCCCGTTCATCCTCAGGACAAATTGCAACCTGTACGGAACAGGAGGTTAAAGGTGCTGATGCTCCAAGTAGGGAGATTGCTAGTAAAGCGGCTGGAATGGCGAACCCGGGCACAAGGAGATGAGAAATGAGGTGCGTTTTAGAAACCTTTCCCCATCACACGGTGTACCATCTTCTGGGTTTCTCATGCATGTTTTCGATGTAGGAAGATGCCCTTGAAGCTGGAGATTTGGGACACATGCGATGGGTACCACGCAGTATTACTTTAAAGGGTCTGCGTTTGCTCACCCAACCTCACCAAACCTCTCAGCCCCAAGAGTGTCCACCCTTATGTCTCATCCAGCTGTGGGTCTAGATATGGTCAATCCAGGTTGCATCACAGCCCCTGAACTCATTGTGTAAGAATTTCTATCTCTTTCACTGTCGTTGTTTCATGGGTTTTTCAAAGTAATTTATTTTCATAATGGGGTTTAGCTGCTTTTCACGGCTGTGTTTATGCCGCTTTCCACCCACTTGACACACTAACAGAGAGATATCAATACATAGGCTTTAAGATTATTACTAGTCAGATATATTCTTGTGCTGTGAATAGGGCGTGTTGAGTCCAGTTCTCTGAGCAAGGAGTAGGTCTTGTCTATTACATACTGGGTTTATGGAACGGTATCTGAGCTAATTTGATACCCTTGTTTTATGTATCACCCCACCTCACCTTTCCCGTTAAGCAGCCATAGTGTGTTTTCTGCATGTGTGACTCTGTTCTGTTTTGTAATTCAGTTCAAGTGTAACGGTTTTTACATTCCCTCTATCAGTGATACCTTATGAGAAGTGTCCTTTTCTGTGTGACTTATTTCACTTAGAATCGTCGTACCTAAATCCACTCATCATGCTGCTACTAACCTTATGACATTGATTTCATGGCTGAGTGATATTCCATTGTACATAAGGACCACAACTTCTTTATCCATTTTTCTCTTTCCTGGGATATTTAAGGTGGAATGAAGTGGAGGTCCTTGTCAACAGAGCAGCCCTCAACTTTGGGGTGCTTGTGTCTTGCTGATTTTTCATTTTCCCAATTTATACCCCCATGAGTGGAAGTGCCCTATGCTCTCTAAGCTGTGTTTTTCAGATGTTTCAGGACACACCGTACACTTCTCCAGAGTGGCTGTTGGCAATTTACATCCCGCCCATCAGAGTAGCAAGGCTCCCATTTCTCCATGGCCTGTCCTGCATTTCTGGTTTTGACACTTTTTTCAGCATGGCCCTTTTGACCGATGGGAAGCGAGACTTCTCTGTAGCGCTGATTTGCCTTTCCAGGTTGCTTGGTTGGCCAAAAAGGGCGTATGCGTTTTTTCCTGAATATATTCAGGAAAAAACGCATACGCCCTTTTTGGCCAAGGGCATCATTGTCAACGTTTTGCCGCTTTTCATGTGCTTTAAAGGCGATTCGTATCTACCTCCTGAAATCTGTTTCGTGCAATTCTGCCTTGATTTCAAATCCTCTTCTTTGCTTCCCTCAATATATTTGTGGACGAGAGTTATCATTTATAACTCTGCAGGTTTGTGAATTGCAGTGCCCTGAACCTCCATTTTACAACTCGCTTTTTTGGGAGCTGGCCGCAAAAGCGCAGGATGGCTTCAGGCCCTGTTCTGGTTCCGGGGGGCAGGCTGAGCCTGTGGTTAATTCTTCTTCCTGATGGGAAAATAGAGTGACCTGTGCCTGTCCCGACACCAAGAGCTAGTCTCTCGTTGGTTCCCCGTCTTCCCGTTCATCCTCAGGACAAATTGCAACCTGTACGGAACAGGAGGTTAAAGGTGCTGATGCTCCAAGTAGGGAGATTGCTAGTAAAGCGGCTGGAATGGCGAACCCGGGCACAAGGAGATGAGAAATGAGGTGCGTTTTAGAAACCTTTCCCCATCACACGGTGTACCATCTTCTGGGTTTCTCATGCATGTTTTCGATGTAGGAAGATGCCCTTGAAGCTGGAGATTTGGGACACATGCGATGGGTACCACGCAGTATTACTTTAAAGGGTCTGCGTTTGCTCACCCAACCTCACCAAACCTCTCAGCCCCAAGAGTGTCCACCCTTATGTCTCATCCAGCTGTGGGTCTAGATATGGTCAATCCAGGTTGCATCACAGCCCCTGAACTCATTGTGTAAGAATTTCTATCTCTTTCACTGTCGTTGTTTCATGGGTTTTTCAAAGTAATTTATTTTCATAATGGGGTTTAGCTGCTTTTCACGGCTGTGTTTATGCCGCTTTCCACCCACTTGACACACTAACAGAGAGATATCAATACATAGGCTTTAAGATTATTACTAGTCAGATATATTCTTGTGCTGTGAATAGGGCGTGTTGAGTCCAGTTCTCTGAGCAAGGAGTAGGTCTTGTCTATTACATACTGGGTTTATGGAACGGTATCTGAGCTAATTTGATACCCTTGTTTTATGTATCACCCCACCTCACCTTTCCCGTTAAGCAGCCATAGTGTGTTTTCTGCATGTGTGACTCTGTTCTGTTTTGTAATTCAGTTCAAGTGTAACGGTTTTTACATTCCCTCTATCAGTGATACCTTATGAGAAGTGTCCTTTTCTGTGTGACTTATTTCACTTAGAATCGTCGTACCTAAATCCACTCATCATGCTGCTACTAACCTTATGACATTGATTTCATGGCTGAGTGATATTCCATTGTACATAAGGACCACAACTTTTTATCCATTTTTCTCTTTCCTTGGATATTTAAGGTGGAATGAAGTGGAGGTCCTTGTCAACAGAGCAGCCCTCAACTTTGGGGTGCTTGTGTCTTGCTGATTTTTCATTTTCCCAATTTATACCCCCATGAGTGGAAGTGCCCTATGCTCTCTAAGCTGTGTTTTTCAGATGTTTCAGGACACACCGTACACTTCTCCAGAGTGGCTGTTGGCAATTTACATCCCGCCCATCAGTGTAGCAAGGCTCCCATTTCTCCATGGCCTGTCCTGCATTTCTGGTTTTGACACTTTTTTCAGCATGGCCCTTTTGACCGATGGGAAGCGAGACTTCTGTGTAGCGCTGATTTGCCTTTCCAGGTTGCTTGGTTGGCCAAAAAGGGCGTATGCGTTTTTTCCTGAATATATTCAGGAAAAAACGCATACGCCCTTTTTGGCCAAGGGCATCATTGTCAACGTTTTGCCGCTTTTCATGTGCTTTAAGGGCGATTCGTATCTACCTCCTGAAATCTGTTTCGTGCAATTCTGCCTTGATTTCAAATCCTCTTCTTTGCCTTCCCTCAATATATTTGTGGACGAGAGTTATCATTTATAACTCTGCAGGTTTGTGAATTGCAGTGCCCTGAACCTCCATTTTACACCTCGCTTTTTTGGGAGCTGGCCGCAAAAGCGCAGGATGGCTTCAGGCCCTGTTCTGGTTCCGGGGGGCAGGCTGAGCCTGTGGTTAATTCTTCTTCCTGATGGGAAAATAGAGTGACCTGTGCCTGTCCCAACACCAAGAGCTAGTCTCTCGTTGGTTCCCCGTCTTCCCGTTCATCCTCAGGACAAATTGCAACCTGTACGGAACAGGAGGTTAAAGGTGCTGATGCTCCAAGTAGGGAGATTGCTAGTAAAGTGGCTGGAATGGCGAACCCGGGCACAAGGAGATGAGAAATGAGGTGCGTTTTAGAAACCTTTCCCCATCACACGGTGTACCATCTTCTGGGTTTCTCATGCATGTTTTCGATGTAGGAAGATGCCCTTGAAGCTGGAGATTTGGGACCCATGGGATGGGTACCACGCAGTATTACTTTAAAGGGTCTGCGTTTGCTCACCCAACCTCACCAAACCTCTCAGCCCCAAGAGTGTCCACCCTTATGTCTCATCCAGCTGTGGGTCTAGATATGGTCAATCCAGGTTGCATCACAGCCCCTGAACTCATTGTGTAAGAATTTCTATCTCTTTCACTGTCGTTGTTTCATGGGTTTTTCAAAGTAATTTATTTTCATAATGGGGTTTAGCTGCTTTTCACGGCTGTGTTTATGCCGCTTTCCACCCACTTGACACACTAACAGAGAGATATCAATACATAGGCTTTAAGATTATTACTAGTCAGATATATTCTTGTGCGGTGAATAGGGCGTGTTGAGTCCAGTTCTCTGAGCAAGGAGTAGGTCTTGTCTACTACATATTGGGTTTATGGAACGGTATCTGAGCTAATTTGATACCCTTGTTTTATGTATCACCCCACCTCACCTTTCCCGTTAAGCAGCCATAGTGTGTTTTCTGCATGTGTGACTCTGTTCTGTTTTGTAATTCAGTTCAAGTGTAACGGTTTTTACATTCCCTCTATCAGTGATACCTTATGAGAAGTGTCCTTTTCTGTGTGACTTATTTCACTTAGAATCGTCGTACCTAAATCCACTCATCATGCTGCTACTAACCTTATGACATTGATTTCATGGCTGAGTGATATTCCATTGTACATAAGGACCACAACTTCTTTATCCATTTTTCTCTTTCCTGGGATATTTAAGGTGGAATGAAGTGGAGGTCCTTGTCAACAGAGCAGCCCTGAACTTTGGGGTGCTTGTGTCTTGCTGATTTTTCATTTTCCCAATTTATACCCCCATGAGTGGATGTGCCCTATGCTCTCTAAGCTGTGTTTTTCAGATGTTTCAGGACACACCGTACACTTCTCCAGAGTGGCTGTTGGCAATTTACATCCCGCCCATCAGTGTAGCAAGGCTCCCATTTCTCCATGGCCTGTCCTGCATTTCTGGTTTTGACACTTTTTTCAGCATGGCCCTTTTGACCGATGGGAAGCGAGACTTCTGTGTAGCGCTGATTTGCCTTTCCAGGTTGCTTGGTTGGCCAAAAAGGGCGTATGCGTTTTTTCCTGAATATATTCAGGAAAAAACGCATACGCCCTTTTTGGCCAAGGGCATCATTGTCAACGTTTTGCCGCTTTTCATGTGCTTTAAAGGCGATTCGTATCTACCTCCTGAAATCTGTTTCGTGCAATTCTGCCTTGATTTCAAATCCTCTTCTTTGCCTTCCCTCAATATATTTGTGGACGAGAGTTATCATTTATAACTCTGCAGGTTTGTGAATTGCAGTGCCCTGAACCTCCATTTTACAACTCGCTTTTTTGGGAGCTGGCCGCAAAAGCGCAGGATGGCTTCAGGCCCTGTTCTGGTTCCGGGGGGCAGGCTGAGCCTGTGGTTAATTCTTCTTCCTGATGGGAAAATAGAGTGACCTGTGCCTGTCCCAACACCAAGAGCTAGTCTCTCGTTGGTTCCCCGTCTTCCCGTTCATCCTCAGGACAAATTGCAACCTGTACGGAACAGGAGGTTAAAGGTGCTGATGCTCCAAGTAGGGAGATTGCTAGTAAAGTGGCTGGAATGGCGAACCCGGGCACAAGGAGATGAGAAATGAGGTGCGTTTTAGAAACCTTTCCCCATCACACGGTGTACCATCTTCTGGGTTTCTCATGCATGTTTTCGATGTAGGAAGATGCCCTTGAACCTGGAGATTTGGGACCCATGCGATGGGTACCACGCAGTATTACTTTAAAGGGTGTGCGTTTGCTCATCCAACCTCACCAAACCTCTCAGCCCCAAGAGTGTCCACCCTTATGTCTCATCCAGCTGTGGGTCTAGATATGGTCAATCCAGGTTGCATCACAGCCCCTGAACTCATTGTGTAACAATTTCTATCTCTTTCACTGTCGTAGTTTCATGGGTTTTTCAAAGTAATTTATTTTCATAATGGGGTTTAGCTGCTTTTCACGGCTGTGTTTATGCCGCTTTCCACCCACTTGACACACTAACAGAGAGATATCAATACATAGGCTTTAAGATTATTACTAGTCAGATATATTCTTGTGCGGTGAATAGGGCGTGTTGAGTCCAGTTCTCTGAGCAAGGAGTAGGTCTTGTCTACTACATATTGGGTTTATGGAATGGTATCTGAGCTAATTTGATACCCTTGTTTTATGTATCACCCCACCTCACCTTTCCCGTTAAGCAGCCATAGTGTGTTTTCTGCATGTGTGACTCTGTTCTGTTTTGTAATTCAGTTCAAGTGTAACGGTTTTTACATTCCCTCTATCAGTGATACCTTATGAGAAGTGTCCTTTTCTGTGTGACTTATTTCACTTAGAATCGTCGTACCTAAATCCACTCATCATGCTGCTACTAACATTATGACATTGATTTCATGGCTGAGTGATATTCCATTGTACATAAGGACCACAACTTCTTTATCCATTTTTCTCTTTCCTGGGATATTTAAGGTGGAATGAAGTGGAGGTCCTTGTCAACAGAGCAGCCCTCAACTTTGGGGTGCTTGTGTCTTGCTGATTTTTCATTTTCCCAATTTATACCCCCATGAGTGGAAGTGCCCTATGCTCTCTAAGCTGTGTTTTTCAGATGTTTCAGGACACACCGTGCACTTCTCCAGAGTGGCTGTTGGCAATTTACATCCCGCCCATCAGTGTAGCAAGGCTCCCATTTCTCCATGGCCTGTCCTGCATTTCTGGTTTTGACACTTTTTTCAGCATGGCCGTTTTGACCGATGGGAAGCGAGACTTCTCTGTAGTGCTGATTTGCCTTTCCAGGTTGCTTGGTTGGCCAAAAAGGGCGTATGCGTTTTTTCCTGAATATATTCAGGAAAAAACGCATACGCCCTTTTTGGCCAAGGGCATCATTGTCAACGTTTTGCCGCTTTTCATGTGCTTTAAAGGCGATTCGTATCTACCTCCTGAAATCTGTTTCGTGCAATTCTGCCTTGATTTCAAATCCTCTTCTTTGCCTTCCCTCAATATATTTGTGGACGAGAGTTATCATTTATAACTCTGCAGGTTTGTGAATTGCAGTGCCCTGAACCTCCATTTTACAACTCGCTTTTTTGGGAGCTGGCCGCAAAAGCGCAGGATGGCTTCAGGCCCTGTTCTGGTTCCGGGGGGCAGGCTGAGCCTGTGGTTAATTCTTCTTCCTGATGGGAAAATAGAGTGACCTGTGCCTGTCCCAACACCAAGAGCTAGTCTCTCGTTGGTTCCCCGTCTTCCCGTTCATCCTCAGGACAAATTGCAACCTGTACGGAACAGGAGGTTAAAGGTGCTGATGCTCCAAGTAGGGAGATTGCTAGTAATGTGGCTGGAATGGCGAACCCGGGCACAAGGAGATGAGAAATGAGGTGCGTTTTAGAAACCTTTCCCCATCACACGGTGTACCATCTTCTGGGTTTCTCATGCATGTTTTCGATGTAGGAAGATGCCCTTGAACCTGGAGATTTGGGACCCATGCGATGGGTACCACGCAGTATTACTTTAAAGGGTCTGCGTTTGCTCATCCAACCTCACCAAACCTCTCAGCCCCAAGAGTGTCCACCCTTATGTCTCATCCAGCTGTGGGTCTAGATATGGTCAATCCAGGTTGCATCACAGCCCCTGAACTCATTGTGTAACAATTTCTATCTCTTTCACTGTCGTAGTTTCATGGGTTTTTCAAAGTAATTTATTTTCATAATGGGGTTTAGCTGCTTTTCACGGCTGTGTTTATGCCGCTTTCCACCCACTTGACACACTAACAGAGAGATATCAATACATAGGCTTTAAGATTATTACTAGTCAGATATATTCTTGTGCGGTGAATAGGGCGTGTTGAGTCCAGTTCTCTGAGCAAGGAGTAGGTCTTGTCTACTACATATTGGGTTTATGGAATGGTATCTGAGCTAATTTGATACCCTTGTTTTATGTATCACCCCACCTCACCTTTCCCGTTAAGCAGCCATAGTGTGTTTTCTGCATGTGTGACTCTGTTCTGTTTTGTAATTCAGTTCAAGTGTAACGGTTTTTACATTCCCTCTATCAGTGATACCTTATGAGAAGTGTCCTTTTCTGTGTGACTTATTTCACTTAGAATCGTCGTACCTAAATCCACTCATCATGCTGCTACTAACATTATGACATTGATTTCATGGCTGAGTGATATTCCATTGTACATAAGGACCACAACTTCTTTATCCATTTTTCTCTTTCCTGGGATATTTAAGGTGGAATGAAGTGGAGGTCCTTGTCAACAGAGCAGCCCTCAACTTTGGGGTGCTTGTGTCTTGCTGATTTTTCATTTTCCCAATTTATACCCCCATGAGTGGAAGTGCCCTATGCTCTCTAAGCTGTGTTTTTCAGATGTTTCAGGACACACCGTGCACTTCTCCAGAGTGGCTGTTGGCAATTTACATCCCGCCCATCAGTGTAGCAAGGCTCCCATTTCTCCATGGCCTGTCCTGCATTTCTGGTTTTGACACTTTTTTCAGCATGGCCCTTTTGACCGATGGGAAGCGAGACTTCTCTGTAGTGCTGATTTGCCTTTCCAGGTTGCTTGGTTGGCCAAAAAGGGCGTATGCGTTTTTTCCTGAATATATTCAGGAAAAAACGCATACGCCCTTTTTGGCCAAGGGCATCATTGTCAACGTTTTGCTGCTTTTCATGTGCTTTAAAGGTGATTCGTATCTACCTCCTGAAATCTGTTTCGTGCAATTCTGCCTTGATTTCAAATCCTCTTCTTTGCCTTCCCTCAATATATTTGTGGACGAGAGTTATCATTTATAACTCTGCAGGTTTGTGAATTGCAGTGCCCTGAACCTCCATTTTACAACTCGCTTTTTTGGGAGCTGGCCGCAAAAGCGCAGGATGGCTTCAGGCCCTGTTCTGGTTCCGGGGGGCAGGCTGAGCCTGTGGTTAATTCTTCTTCCTGATGGGAAAATAGAGTGACCTGTGCCTGTCCCGACACCAAGAGCTAGTCTCTCGTTGGTTCCCCGTCTTCCCGTTCATCCTCAGGACAAATTGCAACCTGTACGGAACAGGAGGTTAAAGGTGCTGATGCTCCAAGTAGGGAGATTGCTAGTAAAGCGGCTGGAATGGCGAACCCGGGCACAAGGAGATGAGAAATGAGGTGCGTTTTAGAAACCTTTCCCCATCACACGGTGTACCATCTTCTGGGTTTCTCATGCATGTTTTCGATGTAGGAAGATGCCCTTGAAGCTGGAGATTTGGGACCCATGCGATGGGTACCACGCAGTATTACTTTAAAGGGTCTGCGTTTGCTCACCCAACCTCACCAAACCTCTCAGCCCCAAGAGTGTCCACCCTTATGTCTCATCCAGCTGTGGGTCTAGATATGGTCAATCCAGGTTGCATCACAGCCCCTGAACTCATTGTGTAAGAATTTCTATCTCTTTCACTGTCGTTGTTTCATGGGTTTTTCAAAGTAATTTATTTTCATAATGGGGTTTAGCTGCTTTTCACTGCTGTGTTTATGCCGCTTTCCACCCACTTGACACACTAACAGAGAGATATCAATACATAGGCTTTAAGATTATTACTAGTCAGATATATTCTTGTGCGGTGAATAGGGCGTGTTGAGTCCAGTTCTCTGAGCAAGGAGTAGGTCTTGTCTACTACATATTGGGTTTATGGAACGGTATCTGAGCTAATTTGATACCCTTGTTTTATGTATCACCCCACCTCACCTTTCCCGTTAAGCAGCCATAGTGTGTTTTCTGCATGTGTGACTCTGTTCTGTTTTGTAATTCAGTTCAAGTGTAACGGTTTTTACATTCCCTCTATCAGTGATACCTTATGAGAAGTGTCCTTTTCTGTGTGACTTATTTCACTTAGAATCGTCGTACCTAAATCCACTCATCATGCTGCTACTAACATTATGACATTGATTTCATGGCTGAGTGATATTCCATTGTACATAAGGACCACAACTTCTTTATCCATTTTTCTCTTTCCTGGGATATTTAAGGTGGAATGAAGTGGAGGTCCTTGTCAACAGAGCAGCCCTCAACTTTGGGGTGCTTGTGTCTTGCTGATTTTTCATTTTCCCAATTTATACCCCCATGAGTGGAAGTGCCCTATGCTCTCTAAGCTGTGTTTTTCAGATGTTTCAGGACACACCGTGCACTTCTCCAGAGTGGCTGTTGGCAATTTACATCCCGCCCATCAGTGTAGCAAGGCTCCCATTTCTCCATGGCCTGTCCTGCATTTCTGGTTTTGACACTTTTTTCAGCATGACCCTTTTGACCGATGGGAAGCGAGACTTCTCTGTAGTGCTGATTTGCCTTTCCAGGTTGCTTGGTTGGCCAAAAAGGGCGTATGCGTTTTTTCCTGAATATATTCAGGAAAAAACGCATACGCCCTTTTTGGCCAAGGGCATCATTGTCAACGTTTTGCCGCTTTTCATGTGCTTTAAAGGCGATTCGTATCTACCTCCTGAAATCTGTTTCGTGCAATTCTGCCTTGATTTCAAATCCTCTTCTTTGCCTTCCCTCAATATATTTGTGGACGAGAGTTATCATTTATAACTCTGCAGGTTTGTGAATTGCAGTGCCCTGAACCTCCATTTTACAACTCGCTTTTTTGGGAGCTGGCCGCAAAAGCGCAGGATGGCTTCAGGCCCTGTTCTGGTTCCGGGGGGCAGGCTGAGCCTGTGGTTAATTCTTCTTCCTGATGGGAAAATAGAGTGACCTGTGCCTGTCCCGACACCAAGAGCTAGTCTCTCGTTGGTTCCCCGTCTTCCCGTTCATCCTCAGGACAAATTGCAAACTGTACGGAACAGGAGGTTAAAGGTGCTGATGCTCCAAGTAGGGAGATTGCTAGTAAAGCGGCTGGAATGGCGAACCCGGGCACAAGGAGATGAGAAATGAGGTGCGTTTTAGAAACCTTTCCCCATCACACGGTGTACCATCTTCTGGGTTTCTCATGCATGTTTTCGATGTAGGAAGATGCCCTTGAAGCTGGAGATTTGGGACCCATGCGATGGGTACCACGCAGTATTACTTTAAAGGGTCTGCGTTTGCTCACCCAACCTCACCAAACCTCTCAGCCCCAAGAGTGTCCACCCTTATGTCTCATCCAGCTGTGGGTCTAGATATGGTCAATCCAGGTTGCATCACAGCCCCTGAACTCATTGTGTAAGAATTTCTATCTCTTTCACTGTCGTTGTTTCATGGGTTTTTCAAAGTAATTTATTTTCATAATGGGGTTTAGCTGCTTTTCACGGCTGTGTTTATGCCGCTTTCCACCCACTTGACACACTAACAGAGAGATATCAATACATAGGCTTTAAGATTATTACTAGTCAGATATATTCTTGTGCGGTGAATAGGGCGTGTTGAGTCCAGTTCTCTGAGCAAGGAGTAGGTCTTGTCTACTACATATTGGGTTTATGGAACGGTATCTGAGCTAATTTGATACCCTTGTTTTATGTATCACCCCACCTCACCTTTCCCGTTAAGCAGCCATAGTGTGTTTTCTGCATGTGTGACTCTGTTCTGTTTTGTAATTCAGTTCAAGTGTAACGGTTTTTACATTCCCTCTATCAGTGATACCTTATGAGAAGTGTCCTTTTCTGTGTGACTTATTTCACTTAGAATCGTCGTACCTAAATCCACTCATCATGCTGCTACTAACATTATGACATTGATTTCATGGCTGAGTGATATTCCATTGTACATAAGGACCACAACTTCTTTATCCATTTTTCTCTTTCCTGGGATATTTAAGGTGGAATGAAGTGGAGGTCCTTGTCAACAGAGCAGCCCTCAACTTTGGGGTGCTTGTGTCTTGCTGATTTTTCATTTTCCCAATTTATACCCCCATGAGTGGAAGTGCCCTATGCTCTCTAAGCTGTGTTTTTCAGATGTTTCAGGACACACCGTGCACTTCTCCAGAGTGGCTGTTGGCAATTTACATCCCGCCCATCAGTGTAGCAAGGCTCCCATTTCTCCATGGCCTGTCCTGCATTTCTGGTTTTGACACTTTTTTCAGCATGACCCTTTTGACCGATGGGAAGCGAGACTTCTCTGTAGTGCTGATTTGCCTTTCCAGGTTGCTTGGTTGGCCAAAAAGGGCGTATGCGTTTTTTCCTGAATATATTCAGGAAAAAACGCATACGCCCTTTTTGGCCAAGGGCATCATTGTCAACGTTTTGCCGCTTTTCATGTGCTTTAAAGGCGATTCGTATCTACCTCCTGAAATCTGTTTCGTGCAATTCTGCCTTGATTTCAAATCCTCTTCTTTGCCTTCCCTCAATATATTTGTGGACGAGAGTTATCATTTATAACTCTGCAGGTTTGTGAATTGCAGTGCCCTGAACCTCCATTTTACAACTCGCTTTTTTGGGAGCTGGCCGCAAAAGCGCAGGATGGCTTCAGGCCCTGTTCTGGTTCCGGGGGGCAGGCTGAGCCTGTGGTTAATTCTTCTTCCTGATGGGAAAATAGAGTGACCTGTGCCTGTCCCGACACCAAGAGCTAGTCTCTCGTTGGTTCCCCGTCTTCCCGTTCATCCTCAGGACAAATTGCAAACTGTAC
Organism: Balaenoptera borealis; assembly: GCF_965194805.1. NCBI lineage: Eukaryota > Metazoa > Chordata > Mammalia > Artiodactyla > Balaenopteridae > Balaenoptera > Balaenoptera borealis. Next base: position 591,894 of record NW_028124001.1, on the reverse strand, counting down.
GGAACAGGAGGTTAAAGGTGCTGATGCTCCAAGTAGGGAGATTGCTAGTAAAGCGGCTGGAATGGCGAACCCGGGCACAAGGAGATGAGAAATGAGGTGCGTTTTAGAAACCTTTCCCCATCACACGGTGTACCATCTTCTGGGTTTCTCATGCATGTTTTCGATGTAGGAAGATGCCCTTGAAGCTGGAGATTTGGGACCCATGCGATGGGTACCACGCAGTATTACTTTAAAGGGTCTGCGTTTGCTCACCCAACCTCACCAAACCTCTCAGCCCCAAGAGTGTCCACCCTTATGTCTCATCCAGCTGTGGGTCTAGATATGGTCAATCCAGGTTGCATCACAGCCCCTGAACTCATTGTGTAAGAATTTCTATCTCTTTCACTGTCGTTGTTTCATGGGTTTTTCAAAGTAATTTATTTTCATAATGGGGTTTAGCTGCTTTTCACGGCTGTGTTTATGCCGCTTTCCACCCACTTGACACACTAACAGAGAGATATCAATACATAGGCTTTAAGATTATTACTAGTCAGATATATTCTTGTGCGGTGAATAGGGCGTGTTGAGTCCAGTTCTCTGAGCAAGGAGTAGGTCTTGTCTACTACATATTGGGTTTATGGAACGGTATCTGAGCTAATTTGATACCCTTGTTTTATGTATCACCCCACCTCACCTTTCCCGTTAAGCAGCCATAGTGTGTTTTCTGCATGTGTGACTCTGTTCTGTTTTGTAATTCAGTTCAAGTGTAACGGTTTTTACATTCCCTCCATAAGTGATACCTTATGAGAAGTGTCCTTTTCTGTGTGACTTATTTCACTTAGAATCGTCGTACCTAAATCCACTCATCATGCTGCTACTAACATTATGACATTGATTTCATGGCTGAGTGATATTCCATTGTACATAAGGACCACAACTTCTTTATCCATTTTTCTCTTTCCTGGGATATTTAAGGTGGAATGAAGTGGAGGTCCTTGTCAACAGAGCAGCCCTCAACTTTGGGGTGCTTGTGTCTTGCTGATTTTTCATTTTCCCAATTTATACCCCCATGAGTGGAAGTGCCCTATGCTCTCCAAGCTGTGTTTTACAGATGTTTCAGGACACACCGTACACTTCTCCAGAGTGGCTGTTGGCAATTTACATCCCGCCCATCAGTGTAGCAAGGCTCCCATTTCTCCATGGCCTGTCCTGCATTTCTGGTTTTGACACTTTTTTCAGCATGGCCCTTTTGACCGATGGGAAGCGAGACTTCTCTGTAGCGCTGATTTGCCTTTCCAGGTTGCTTGGTTGGCCAAAAAGGGCGTATGCGTTTTTTCCTGAATATATTCAGGAAAAAACGCATACGCCCTTTTTGGCCAAGGGCATCATTGTCAACGTTTTGCCGCTTTTCATGTGCTTTAAAGGCGATTCGTATCTACCTCCTGAAATCTGTTTCGTGCAATTCTGCCTTGATTTCAAATCCTCTTCTTTGCCTTCCCTCAATATATTTGTGGACGAGAGTTATCATTTATAACTCTGCAGGTTTGTGAATTGCAGTGCCCTGAACCTCCATTTTACAACTCGCTTTTTTGGGAGCTGGCCGCAAAAGTGCAGGATGGCTTCAGGCCCTGTTCTGGTTCCGGGGGGCAGGCTGAGCCTGTGGTTAATTCTTCTTCCTGATGGGAAAATAGAGTGACCTGTGCCTGTCCCGACACCAAGAGCTAGTCTCTCGTTGGTTCCCCGTCTTCCCGTTCATCCTCAGGACAAATTGCAACCTGTACGGAACAGGAGGTTAAAGGTGCTGATGCTCCAAGTAGGGAGATTGCTAGTAAAGCGGCTGGAATGGCGAACCCGGGCACAAGGAGATGAGAAATGAGGTGCGTTTTAGAAACCTTTCCCCATCACACGGTGTACCATCTTCTGGGTTTCTCATGCATGTTTTCGATGTAGGAAGATGCCCTTGAAGCTGGAGATTTGGGACCCATGCGATGGGTACCACGCAGTATTACTTTAAAGGGTCTGCGTTTGCTCACCCAACCTCACCAAACCTCTCAGCCCCAAGAGTGTCCACCCTTATGTCTCATCCAGCTGTGGGTCTAGATATGGTCAATCCAGGTTGCATCACAGCCCCTGAACTCATTGTGTAAGAATTTCTATCTCTTTCACTGTCGTTGTTTCATGGGTTTTTCAAAGTAATTTATTTTCATAATGGGGTTTAGCTGCTTTTCACTGCTGTGTTTATGCCGCTTTCCACCCACTTGACACACTAACAGAGAGATATCAATACATAGGCTTTAAGATTATTACTAGTCAGATATATTCTTGTGCGGTGAATAGGGCGTGTTGAGTCCAGTTCTCTGAGCAAGGAGTAGGTCTTGTCTACTACATATTGGGTTTATGGAACGGTATCTGAGCTAATTTGATACCCTTGTTTTATGTATCACCCCACCTCACCTTTCCCGTTAAGCAGCCATAGTGTGTTTTCTGCATGTGTGACTCTGTTCTGTTTTGTAATTCAGTTCAAGTGTAACGGTTTTTACATTCCCTCTTTCAGTGATACCTTATGAGAAGTGTCCTTTTCTGTGTGACTTATTTCACTTAGAATCGTCGTACCTAAATCCACTCATCATGCTGCTACTAACATTATGACATTGATTTCATGGCTGAGTGATATTCCATTGTACATAAGGACCACAACTTCTTTATCCATTTTTCTCTTTCCTGGGATATTTAAGGTGGAATGAAGTGGAGGTCCTTGTCAACAGAGCAGCCCTCAACTTTGGGGTGCTTGTGTCTTGCTGATTTTTCATTTTCCCAATTTATACCCCCATGAGTGGAAGTGCCCTATGCTCTCTAAGCTGTGTTTTTCAGATGTTTCAGGACACACCGTGCACTTCTCCAGAGTGGCTGTTGGCAATTTACATCCCGCCCATCAGTGTAGCAAGGCTCCCATTTCTCCATGGCCTGTCCTGCATTTCTGGTTTTGACACTTTTTTCAGCATGGCCCTTTTGACCGATGGGAAGCGAGACTTCTCTATAGTGCTGATTTGCCTTTCCAGGTTGCTTGGTTGGCCAAAAAGGGCGTATGCGTTTTTTCCTGAATATATTCAGGAAAAAACGCATACGCCCTTTTTGGTCAAGGGCATCATTGTCAACGTTTTGCCGCTTTTCATGTGCTTTAAAGGTGATTCGTATCTACCTCCTGAAATCTGTTTCATGCAATTCTGCCTTGATTTCAAATCCTCTTCTTTGCCTTCCCTCAATATATTTGTGGACGAGAGTTATCATTTATAACTCTGCAGGTTTGTGAATTGCAGTGCCCTGAACCTCCATTTTACAACTCGCTTTTTTGGGAGCTGGCCGCAAAAGCGCAGGATGGCTTCAGGCCCTGTTCTGGTTCCGGGGGGCAGGCTGAGCCTGTGGTTAATTCTTCTTCCTGATGGGAAAATAGAGTGACCTGTGCCTGTCCCGACACCAAGAGCTAGTCTCTCGTTGGTTCCCCGTCTTCCCGTTCATCCTCAGGACAAATTGCAACCTGTACGGAACAGGAGGTTAAAGGTGCTGATGCTCCAAGTAGGGAGATTGCTAGTAAAGCGGCTGGAATGGCGAACCCGGGCACAAGGAGATGAGAAATGAGGTGCGTTTTAGAAACCTTTCCCCATCACACGGTGTACCATCTTCTGGGTTTCTCATGCATGTTTTCGATGTAGGAAGATGCCCTTGAAGCTGGAGATTTGGGACCCATGCGATGGGTACCACGCAGTATTACTTTAAAGGGTCTGCGTTTGCTCACCCAACCTCACCAAACCTCTCAGCCCCAAGAGTGTCCACCCTTATGTCTCATCCAGCTGTGGGTCTAGATATGGTCAATCCAGGTTGCATCACAGCCCCTGAACTCATTGTGTAAGAATTTCTATCTCTTTCACTGTCGTTGTTTCATGGGTTTTTCAAAGTAATTTATTTTCATAATGGGGTTTAGCTGCTTTTCACGGCTGTGTTTATGCCGCTTTCCACCCACTTGACACACTAACAGAGAGATATCAATACATAGGCTTTAAGATTATTACTAGTCAGATATATTCTTGTGCGGTGAATAGGGCGTGTTGAGTCCAGTTCTCTGAGCAAGGAGTAGGTCTTGTCTACTACATATTGGGTTTATGGAACGGTATCTGAGCTAATTTGATACCCTTGTTTTATGTATCACCCCACCTCACCTTTCCCGTTAAGCAGCCATAGTGTGTTTTCTGCATGTGTGACTCTGTTCTGTTTTGTAATTCAGTTCAAGTGTAACGGTTTTTACATTCCCTCCATAAGTGATACCTTATGAGAAGTGTCCTTTTCTGTGTGACTTATTTCACTTAGAATCGTCGTACCTAAATCCACTCATCATGCTGCTACTAACATTATGACATTGATTTCATGGCTGAGTGATATTCCATTGTACATAAGGACCACAACTTCTTTATCCATTTTTCTCTTTCCTGGGATATTTAAGGTGGAATGAAGTGGAGGTCCTTGTCAACAGAGCAGCCCTCAACTTTGGGGTGCTTGTGTCTTGCTGATTTTTCATTTTCCCAATTTATACCCCCATGAGTGGAAGTGCCCTATGCTCTCTAAGCTGTGTTTTTCAGATGTTTCAGGACACACCGTACACTTCTCCAGAGTGGCTGTTGGCAATTTACATCCCGCCCATCAGTGTAGCAAGGCTCCCATTTCTCCATGGCCTGTCCTGCATTTCTGGTTTTGACACTTTTTTCAGCATGGCCCTTTTGACCGATGGGAAGCGAGACTTCTCTGTAGCGCTGATTTGCCTTTCCAGGTTGCTTGGTTGGCCAAAAAGGGCGTATGCGTTTTTTCCTGAATATATTCAGGAAAAAACGCATACGCCCTTTTTGGCCAAGGGCATCATTGTCAACGTTTTGCCGCTTTTCATGTGCTTTAAAGGCGATTCGTATCTACCTCCTGAAATCTGTTTCGTGCAATTCTGCCTTGATTTCAAATCCTCTTCTTTGCCTTCCCTCAATATATTTGTGGACGAGAGTTATCATTTATAACTCTGCAGGTTTGTGAATTGCAGTGCCCTGAACCTCCATTTTACAACTCGCTTTTTTGGGAGCTGGCCGCAAAAGCGCAGGATGGCTTCAGGCCCTGTTCTGGTTCCGGGGGGCAGGCTGAGCCTGTGGTTAATTCTTCTTCCTGATGGGAAAATAGAGTGACCTGTGCCTGTCCCGACACCAAGAGCTAGTCTCCCGTTGGTTCCCCGTCTTCCCGTTCATCCTCAGGACAAATTGCAACCTGTACGGAACAGGAGGTTAAAGGTGCTGATGCTCCAAGTAGGGAGATTGCTAGTAAAGCGGCTGGAATGGCGAACCCGGGCACAAGGAGATGAGAAATGAGGTGCGTTTTAGAAACCTTTCCCCATCACACGGTGTACCATCTTCTGGGTTTCTCATGCATGTTTTCGATGTAGGAAGATGCCCTTGAAGCTGGAGATTTGGGACCCATGCGATGGGTACCACGCAGTATTACTTTAAAGGGTCTGCGTTTGCTCACCCAACCTCACCAAACCTCTCAGCCCCAAGAGTGTCCACCCTTATGTCTCATCCAGCTGTGGGTCTAGATATGGTCAATCCAGGTTGCATCACAGCCCCTGAACTCATTGTGTAAGAATTTCTATCTCTTTCACTGTCGTTGTTTCATGGGTTTTTCAAAGTAATTTATTTTCATAATGGGGTTTAGCTGCTTTTCACGGCTGTGTTTATGCCGCTTTCCACCCACTTGACACACTAACAGAGAGATATCAATACATAGGCTTTAAGATTATTACTAGTCAGATATATTCTTGTGCGGTGAATAGGGCGTGTTGAGTCCAGTTCTCTGAGCAAGGAGTAGGTCTTGTCTACTACATATTGGGTTTATGGAACGGTATCTGAGCTAATTTGATACCCTTGTTTTATGTATCACCCCACCTCACCTTTCCCGTTAAGCAGCCATAGTGTGTTTTCTGCATGTGTGACTCTGTTCTGTTTTGTAATTCAGTTCAAGTGTAACGGTTTTTACATTCCCTCCATAAGTGATACCTTATGAGAAGTGTCCTTTTCTGTGTGACTTATTTCACTTAGAATCGTCGTACCTAAATCCACTCATCATGCTGCTACTAACATTATGACATTGATTTCATGGCTGAGTGATATTCCATTGTACATAAGGACCACAACTTCTTTATCCATTTTTCTCTTTCCTGGGATATTTAAGGTGGAATGAAGTGGAGGTCCTTGTCAACAGAGCAGCCCTCAACTTTGGGGTGCTTGTGTCTTGCTGATTTTTCATTTTCCCAATTTATACCCCCATGAGTGGAAGTGCCCTATGCTCTCCAAGCTGTGTTTTACAGATGTTTCAGGACACACCGTACACTTCTCCAGAGTGGCTGTTGGCAATTTACATCCCGCCCATCAGTGTAGCAAGGCTCCCATTTCTCCATGGCCTGTCCTGCATTTCTGGTTTTGACACTTTTTTCAGCATGGCCCTTTTGACCGATGGGAAGCGAGACTTCTCTGTAGCGCTGATTTGCCTTTCCAGGTTGCTTGGTTGGCCAAAAAGGGCGTATGCGTTTTTTCCTGAATATATTCAGGAAAAAACGCATACGCCCTTTTTGGCCAAGGGCATCATTGTCAACGTTTTGCCGCTTTTCATGTGCTTTAAAGGCGATTCGTATCTACCTCCTGAAATCTGTTTCGTGCAATTCTGCCTTGATTTCAAATCCTCTTCTTTGCCTTCCCTCAATATATTTGTGGACGAGAGTTATCATTTATAACTCTGCAGGTTTGTGAATTGCAGTGCCCTGAACCTCCATTTTACAACTCGCTTTTTTGGGAGCTGGCCGCAAAAGTGCAGGATGGCTTCAGGCCCTGTTCTGGTTCCGGGGGGCAGGCTGAGCCTGTGGTTAATTCTTCTTCCTGATGGGAAAATAGAGTGACCTGTGCCTGTCCCGACACCAAGAGCTAGTCTCTCGTTGGTTCCCCGTCTTCCCGTTCATCCTCAGGACAAATTGCAACCTGTACGGAACAGGAGGTTAAAGGTGCTGATGCTCCAAGTAGGGAGATTGCTAGTAAAGCGGCTGGAATGGCGAACCCGGGCACAAGGAGATGAGAAATGAGGTGCGTTTTAGAAACCTTTCCCCATCACACGGTGTACCATCTTCTGGGTTTCTCATGCATGTTTTCGATGTAGGAAGATGCCCTTGAAGCTGGAGATTTGGGACCCATGCGATGGGTACCACGCAGTATTACTTTAAAGGGTCTGCGTTTGCTCACCCAACCTCACCAAACCTCTCAGCCCCAAGAGTGTCCACCCTTATGTCTCATCCAGCTGTGGGTCTAGATATGGTCAATCCAGGTTGCATCACAGCCCCTGAACTCATTGTGTAAGAATTTCTATCTCTTTCACTGTCGTTGTTTCATGGGTTTTTCAAAGTAATTTATTTTCATAATGGGGTTTAGCTGCTTTTCACTGCTGTGTTTATGCCGCTTTCCACCCACTTGACACACTAACAGAGAGATATCAATACATAGGCTTTAAGATTATTACTAGTCAGATATATTCTTGTGCGGTGAATAGGGCGTGTTGAGTCCAGTTCTCTGAGCAAGGAGTAGGTCTTGTCTACTACATATTGGGTTTATGGAACGGTATCTGAGCTAATTTGATACCCTTGTTTTATGTATCACCCCACCTCACCTTTCCCGTTAAGCAGCCATAGTGTGTTTTCTGCATGTGTGACTCTGTTCTGTTTTGTAATTCAGTTCAAGTGTAACGGTTTTTACATTCCCTCTTTCAGTGATACCTTATGAGAAGTGTCCTTTTCTGTGTGACTTATTTCACTTAGAATCGTCGTACCTAAATCCACTCATCATGCTGCTACTAACATTATGACATTGATTTCATGGCTGAGTGATATTCCATTGTACATAAGGACCACAACTTCTTTATCCATTTTTCTCTTTCCTGGGATATTTAAGGTGGAATGAAGTGGAGGTCCTTGTCAACAGAGCAGCCCTCAACTTTGGGGTGCTTGTGTCTTGCTGATTTTTCATTTTCCCAATTTATACCCCCATGAGTGGAAGTGCCCTATGCTCTCTAAGCTGTGTTTTTCAGATGTTTCAGGACACACCGTGCACTTCTCCAGAGTGGCTGTTGGCAATTTACATCCCGCCCATCAGTGTAGCAAGGCTCCCATTTCTCCATGGCCTGTCCTGCATTTCTGGTTTTGACACTTTTTTCAGCATGGCCCTTTTGACCGATGGGAAGCGAGACTTCTCTATAGTGCTGATTTGCCTTTCCAGGTTGCTTGGTTGGCCAAAAAGGGCGTATGCGTTTTTTCCTGAATATATTCAGGAAAAAACGCATACGCCCTTTTTGGTCAAGGGCATCATTGTCAACGTTTTGCCGCTTTTCATGTGCTTTAAAGGTGATTCGTATCTACCTCCTGAAATCTGTTTCGTGCAATTCTGCCTTGATTTCAAATCCTCTTCTTTGCCTTCCCTCAATATATTTGTGGACGAGAGTTATCATTTATAACTCTGCAGGTTTGTGAATTGCAGTGCCCTGAACCTCCATTTTACAACTCGCTTTTTTGGGAGCTGGCCGCAAAAGCGCAGGATGGCTTCAGGCCCTGTTCTGGTTCCGGGGGGCAGGCTGAGCCTGTGGTTAATTCTTCTTCCTGATGGGAAAATAGAGTGACCTGTGCCTGTCCCGACACCAAGAGCTAGTCTCTCGTTGGTTCCCCGTCTTCCCGTTCATCCTCAGGACAAATTGCAACCTGTACGGAACAGGAGGTTAAAGGTGCTGATGCTCCAAGTAGGGAGATTGCTAGTAAAGCGGCTGGAATGGCGAACCCGGGCACAAGGAGATGAGAAATGAGGTGCGTTTTAGAAACCTTTCCCCATCACACGGTGTACCATCTTCTGGGTTTCTCATGCATGTTTTCGATGTAGGAAGATGCCCTTGAAGCTGGAGATTTGGGACCCATGCGATGGGTACCACGCAGTATTACTTTAAAGGGTCTGCGTTTGCTCACCCAACCTCACCAAACCTCTCAGCCCCAAGAGTGTCCACCCTTATGTCTCATCCAGCTGTGGGTCTAGATATGGTCAATCCAGGTTGCATCACAGCCCCTGAACTCATTGTGTAAGAATTTCTATCTCTTTCACTGTCGTTGTTTCATGGGTTTTTCAAAGTAATTTATTTTCATAATGGGGTTTAGCTGCTTTTCACGGCTGTGTTTATGCCGCTTTCCACCCACTTGACACACTAACAGAGAGATATCAATACATAGGCTTTAAGATTATTACTAGTCAGATATATTCTTGTGCGGTGAATAGGGCGTGTTGAGTCCAGTTCTCTGAGCAAGGAGTAGGTCTTGTCTACTACATATTGGGTTTATGGAACGGTATCTGAGCTAATTTGATACCCTTGTTTTATGTATCACCCCACCTCACCTTTCCCGTTAAGCAGCCATAGTGTGTTTTCTGCATGTGTGACTCTGTTCTGTTTTGTAATTCAGTTCAAGTGTAACGGTTTTTACATTCCCTCCATAAGTGATACCTTATGAGAAGTGTCCTTTTCTGTGTGACTTATTTCACTTAGAATCGTCGTACCTAAATCCACTCATCATGCTGCTACTAACATTATGACATTGATTTCATGGCTGAGTGATATTCCATTGTACATAAGGACCACAACTTCTTTATCCATTTTTCTCTTTCCTGGGATATTTAAGGTGGAATGAAGTGGAGGTCCTTGTCAACAGAGCAGCCCTCAACTTTGGGGTGCTTGTGTCTTGCTGATTTTTCATTTTCCCAATTTATACCCCCATGAGTGGAAGTGCCCTATGCTCTCTAAGCTGTGTTTTTCAGATGTTTCAGGACACACCGTACACTTCTCCAGAGTGGCTGTTGGCAATTTACATCCCGCCCATCAGTGTAGCAAGGCTCCCATTTCTCCATGGCCTGTCCTGCATTTCTGGTTTTGACACTTTTTTCAGCATGGCCCTTTTGACCGATGGGAAGCGAGACTTCTCTGTAGCGCTGATTTGCCTTTCCAGGTTGCTTGGTTGGCCAAAAAGGGCGTATGCGTTTTTTCCTGAATATATTCAGGAAAAAACGCATACGCCCTTTTTGGCCAAGGGCATCATTGTCAACGTTTTGCCGCTTTTCATGTGCTTTAAAGGCGATTCGTATCTACCTCCTGAAATCTGTTTCGTGCAATTCTGCCTTGATTTCAAATCCTCTTCTTTGCCTTCCCTCAATATATTTGTGGACGAGAGTTATCATTTATAACTCTGCAGGTTTGTGAATTGCAGTGCCCTGAACCTCCATTTTACAACTCGCTTTTTTGGGAGCTGGCCGCAAAAGCGCAGGATGGCTTCAGGCCCTGTTCTGGTTCCGGGGGGCAGGCTGAGCCTGTGGTTAATTCTTCTTCCTGATGGGAAAATAGAGTGACCTGTGCCTGTCCCGACACCAAGAGCTAGTCTCCCGTTGGTTCCCCGTCTTCCCGTTCATCCTCAGGACAAATTGCAACCTGTACGGAACAGGAGGTTAAAGGTGCTGATGCTCCAAGTAGGGAGATTGCTAGTAAAGCGGCTGGAATGGCGAACCCGGGCACAAGGAGATGAGAAATGAGGTGCGTTTTAGAAACCTTTCCCCATCACACGGTGTACCATCTTCTGGGTTTCTCATGCATGTTTTCGATGTAGGAAGATGCCCTTGAAGCTGGAGATTTGGGACCCATGCGATGGGTACCACGCAGTATTACTTTAAAGGGTCTGCGTTTGCTCACCCAACCTCACCAAACCTCTCAGCCCCAAGAGTGTCCACCCTTATGTCTCATCCAGCTGTGGGTCTAGATATGGTCAATCCAGGTTGCATCACAGCCCCTGAACTCATTGTGTAAGAATTTCTATCTCTTTCACTGTCGTTGTTTCATGGGTTTTTCAAAGTAATTTATTTTCATAATGGGGTTTAGCTGCTTTTCACGGCTGTGTTTATGCCGCTTTCCACCCACTTGACACACTAACAGAGAGATATCAATACATAGGCTTTAAGATTATTACTAGTCAGATATATTCTTGTGCGGTGAATAGGGCGTGTTGAGTCCAGTTCTCTGAGCAAGGAGTAGGTCTTGTCTACTACATATTGGGTTTATGGAACGGTATCTGAGCTAATTTGATACCCTTGTTTTATGTATCACCCCACCTCACCTTTCCCGTTAAGCAGCCATAGTGTGTTTTCTGCATGTGTGACTCTGTTCTGTTTTGTAATTCAGTTCAAGTGTAACGGTTTTTACATTCCCTCTATCAGTGATACCTTATGAGAAGTGTCCTTTTCTGTGTGACTTATTTCACTTAGAATCGTCGTACCTAAATCCACTCATCATGCTGCTACTAACATTATGACATTGATTTCATGGCTGAGTGATATTCCATTGTACATAAGGACCACAACTTCTTTATCCATTTTTCTCTTTCCTGGGATATTTAAGGTGGAATGAAGTGGAGGTCCTTGTCAACAGAGCAGCCCTCAACTTTGGGGTGCTTGTGTCTTGCTGATTTTTCATTTTCCCAATTTATACCCCCATGAGTGGAAGTGCCCTATGCTCTCTAAGCTGTGTTTTTCAGATGTTTCAGGACACACCGTGCACTTCTCCAGAGTGGCTGTTGGCAATTTACATCCCGCCCATCAGTGTAGCAAGGCTCCCATTTCTCCATGGCCTGTCCTGCATTCTGGTTTTGACACTTTTTTCAGCATGACCCTTTTGACCGATGGGAAGCGAGACTTCTCTGTAGTGCTGATTTGCCTTTCCAGGTTGCTTGGTTGGCCAAAAAGGGCGTATGCGTTTTTTCCTGAATATATTCAGGAAAAAACGCATACGCCCTTTTTGGCCAAGGGCATCATTGTCAACGTTTTGCCGCTTTTCATGTGCTTTAAAGGCGATTCGTATCTACCTCCTGAAATCTGTTTCGTGCAATTCTGCCTTGATTTCAAATCCTCTTCTTTGCCTTCCCTCAATATATTTGTGGACGAGAGTTATCATTTATAACTCTGCAGGTTTGTGAATTGCAGTGCCCTGAACCTCCATTTTACAACTCGCTTTTTTGGGAGCTGGCCGCAAAAGCGCAGGATGGCTTCAGGCCCTGTTCTGGTTCCGGGGGGCAGGCTGAGCCTGTGGTTAATTCTTCTTCCTGATGGGAAAATAGAGTGACCTGTGCCTGTCCCGACACCAAGAGCTAGTCTCCCGTTGGTTCCCCGTCTTCCCGTTCATCCTCAGGACAAATTGCAACCTGTACGGAACAGGAGGTTAAAGGTGCTGATGCTCCAAGTAGGGAGATTGCTAGTAAAGCGGCTGGAATGGCGAACCCGGGCACAAGGAGATGAGAAATGAGGTGCGTTTTAGAAACCTTTCCCCATCACACGGTGTACCATCTTCTGGGTTTCTCATGCATGTTTTCGATGTAGGAAGATGCCCTTGAAGCTGGAGATTTGGGACCCATGCGATGGGTACCACGCAGTATTACTTTAAAGGGTCTGCGTTTGCTCACCCAACCTCACCAAACCTCTCAGCCCCAAGAGTGTCCACCCTTATGTCTCATCCAGCTGTGGGTCTAGATATGGTCAATCCAGGTTGCATCACAGCCCCTGAACTCATTGTGTAAGAATTTCTATCTCTTTCACTGTCGTTGTTTCATGGGTTTTTCAAAGTAATTTATTTTCATAATGGGGTTTAGCTGCTTTTCACGGCTGTGTTTATGCCGCTTTCCACCCACTTGACACACTAACAGAGAGATATCAATACATAGGCTTTAAGATTATTACTAGTCAGATATATTCTTGTGCGGTGAATAGGGTGTGTTGAGTCCAGTTCTCTGAGCAAGGAGTAGGTCTTGTCTACTACATATTGGGTTTATGGAACGGTATCTGAGCTAATTTGATACCCTTGTTTTATGTATCACCCCACCTCACCTTTCCCGTTAAGCAGCCATAGTGTGTTTTCTGCATGTGTGACTCTGTTCTGTTTTGTAATTCAGTTCAAGTGTAACGGTTTTTACATTCCCTCCATAAGTGATACCTTATGAGAAGTGTCCTTTTCTGTGTGACTTATTTCACTTAGAATCGTCGTACCTAAATCCACTCATCATGCTGCTACTAACATTATGACATTGATTTCATGGCTGAGTGATATTCCATTGTACATAAGGACCACAACTTCTTTATCCATTTTTCTCTTTCCTGGGATATTTAAGGTGGAATGAAGTGGAGGTCCTTGTCAACAGAGCAGCCCTCAACTTTGGGGTGCTTGTGTCTTGCTGATTTTTCATTTTCCCAATTTATACCCCCATGAGTGGAAGTGCCCTATGCTCTCCAAGCTGTGTTTTACAGATGTTTCAGGACACACCGTACACTTCTCCAGAGTGGCTGTTGGCAATTTACATCCCGCCCATCAGTGTAGCAAGGCTCCCATTTCTCCATGGCCTGTCCTGCATTTCTGGTTTTGACACTTTTTTCAGCATGGCCCTTTTGACCGATGGGAAGCGAGACTTCTCTGTAGCGCTGATTTGCCTTTCCAGGTTGCTTGGTTGGCCAAAAAGGGCGTATGCGTTTTTTCCTGAATATATTCAGGAAAAAACGCATACGCCCTTTTTGGCCAAGGGCATCATTGTCAACGTTTTGCCGCTTTTCATGTGCTTTAAAGGCGATTCGTATCTACCTCCTGAAATCTGTTTCGTGCAATTCTGCCTTGATTTCAAATCCTCTTCTTTGCCTTCCCTCAATATATTTGTGGACGAGAGTTATCATTTATAACTCTGCAGGTTTGTGAATTGCAGTGCCCTGAACCTCCATTTTACAACTCGCTTTTTTGGGAGCTGGCCGCAAAAGCGCAGGATGGCTTCAGGCCCTGTTCTGGTTCCGGGGGGCAGGCTGAGCCTGTGGTTAATTCTTCTTCCTGATGGGAAAATAGAGTGACCTGTGCCTGTCCCGACACCAAGAGCTAGTCTCTCGTTGGTTCCCCGTCTTCCCGTTCATCCTCAGGACAAATTGCAACCTGTACGGAACAGGAGGTTAAAGGTGCTGATGCTCCAAGTAGGGAGATTGCTAGTAAAGCGGCTGGAATGGCGAACCCGGGCACAAGGAGATGAGAAATGAGGTGCGTTTTAGAAACCTTTCCCCATCACACGGTGTACCATCTTCTGGGTTTCTCATGCATGTTTTCGATGTAGGAAGATGCCCTTGAAGCTGGAGATTTGGGACCCATGCGATGGGTACCACGCAGTATTACTTTAAAGGGTCTGCGTTTGCTCACCCAACCTCACCAAACCTCTCAGCCCCAAGAGTGTCCACCCTTATGTCTCATCCAGCTGTGGGTCTAGATATGGTCAATCCAGGTTGCATCACAGCCCCTGAACTCATTGTGTAAGAATTTCTATCTCTTTCACTGTCGTTGTTTCATGGGTTTTTCAAAGTAATTTATTTTCATAATGGGGTTTAGCTGCTTTTCACTGCTGTGTTTATGCCGCTTTCCACCCACTTGACACACTAACAGAGAGATATCAATACATAGGCTTTAAGATTATTACTAGTCAGATATATTCTTGTGCGGTGAATAGGGCGTGTTGAGTCCAGTTCTCTGAGCAAGGAGTAGGTCTTCTCTACTACATATTGGGTTTATGGAACGGTATCTGAGCTAATTTGATACCCTTGTTTTATGTATCACCCCACCTCACCTTTCCCGTTAAGCAGCCATAGTGTGTTTTCTGCATGTGTGACTCTGTTCTGTTTTGTAATTCAGTTCAAGTGTAACGGTTTTTACATTCCCTCTATCAGTGATACCTTATGAGAAGTGTCCTTTTCTGTGTGACTTATTTCACTTAGAATCGTCGTACCTAAATCCACTCATCATGCTGCTACTAACATTATGACATTGATTTCATGGCTGAGTGATATTCCATTGTACATAAGGACCACAACTTCTTTATCCATTTTTCTCTTTCCTGGGATATTTAAGGTGGAATGAAGTGGAGGTCCTTGTCAACAGAGCAGCCCTCAACTTTGGGGTGCTTGTGTCTTGCTGATTTTTCATTTTCCCAATTTATACCCCCATGAGTGGAAGTGCCCTATGCTCTCTAAGCTGTGTTTTTCAGATGTTTCAGGACACACCGTGCACTTCTCCAGAGTGGCTGTTGGCAATTTACATCCCGCCCATCAGTGTAGCAAGGCTCCCATTTCTCCATGGCCTGTCCTGCATTTCTGGTTTTGACACTTTTTTCAGCATGGCCCTTTTGACCGATGGGAAGCGAGACTTCTCTGTAGTGCTGATTTGCCTTTCCAGGTTGCTTGGTTGGCCAAAAAGGGCGTATGCGTTTTTTCCTGAATATATTCAGGAAAAAACGCATACGCCCTTTTTGGCCAAGGGCATCATTGTCAACGTTTTGCCGCTTTTCATGTGCTTTAAAGGTGATTCGTATCTACCTCCTGAAATCTGTTTCGTGCAATTCTGCCTTGATTTCATATCCTCTTCTTTGCCTTCCCTCAATATATTTGTGGACGAGAGTTATCATTTATAACTCTGCAGGTTTGTGAATTGCAGTGCCCTGAACCTCCATTTTACAACTCGCTTTTTTGGGAGCTGGCCGCAAAAGCGCAGGATGGCTTCAGGCCCTGTTCTGGTTCCGGGGGGCAGGCTGAGCCTGTGGTTAATTCTTCTTCCTGATGGGAAAATAGAGTGACCTGTGCCTGTCCCGACACCAAGAGCTAGTCTCCCGTTGGTTCCCCGTCTTCCCGTTCATCCTCAGGACAAATTGCAACCTGTACGGAACAGGAGGTTAAAGGTGCTGATGCTCCAAGTAGGGAGATTGCTAGTAAAGCGGCTGGAATGGCGAACCCGGGCACAAGGAGATGAGAAATGAGGTGCGTTTTAGAAACCTTTCCCCATCACACGGTGTACCATCTTCTGGGTTTCTCATGCATGTTTTCGATGTAGGAAGATGCCCTTGAAGCTGGAGATTTGGGACCCATGCGATGGGTACCACGCAGTATTACTTTAAAGGGTCTGCGTTTGCTCACCCAACCTCACCAAACCTCTCAGCCCCAAGAGTGTCCACCCTTATGTCTCATCCAGCTGTGGGTCTAGATATGGTCAATCCAGGTTGCATCACAGCCCCTGAACTCATTGTGTAAGAATTTCTATCTCTTTCACTGTCGTTGTTTCATGGGTTTTTCAAAGTAATTTATTTTCATAATGGGGTTTAGCTGCTTTTCACGGCTGTGTTTATGCCGCTTTCCACCCACTTGACACACTAACAGAGAGATATCAATACATAGGCTTTAAGATTATTACTAGTCAGATATATTCTTGTGCGGTGAATAGGGCGTGTTGAGTCCAGTTCTCTGAGCAAGGAGTAGGTCTTGTCTACTACATATTGGGTTTATGGAACGGTATCTGAGCTAATTTGATACCCTTGTTTTATGTATCACCCCACCTCACCTTTCCCGTTAAGCAGCCATAGTGTGTTTTCTGCATGTGTGACTCTGTTCTGTTTTGTAATTCAGTTCAAGTGTAACGGTTTTTACATTCCCTCCATAAGTGATACCTTATGAGAAGTGTCCTTTTCTGTGTGACTTATTTCACTTAGAATCGTCGTACCTAAATCCACTCATCATGCTGCTACTAACATTATGACATTGATTTCATGGCTGAGTGATATTCCATTGTACATAAGGACCACAACTTCTTTATCCATTTTTCTCTTTCCTGGGATATTTAAGGTGGAATGAAGTGGAGGTCCTTGTCAACAGAGCAGCCCTCAACTTTGGGGTGCTTGTGTCTTGCTGATTTTTCATTTTCCCAATTTATACCCCCATGAGTGGAAGTGCCCTATGCTCTCCAAGCTGTGTTTTACAGATGTTTCAGGACACACCGTACACTTCTCCAGAGTGGCTGTTGGCAATTTACATCCCGCCCATCAGTGTAGCAAGGCTCCCATTTCTCCATGGCCTGTCCTGCATTTCTGGTTTTGACACTTTTTTCAGCATGGCCCTTTTGACCGATGGGAAGCGAGACTTCTCTGTAGCGCTGATTTGCCTTTCCAGGTTGCTTGGTTGGCCAAAAAGGGCGTATGCGTTTTTTCCTGAATATATTCAGGAAAAAACGCATACGCCCTTTTTGGCCAAGGGCATCATTGTCAACGTTTTGCCGCTTTTCATGTGCTTTAAAGGCGATTCGTATCTACCCCCTGAAATCTGTTTCGTGCAATTCTGCCTTGATTTCAAATCCTCTTCTTTGCCTTCCCTCAATATATTTGTGGACGAGAGTTATCATTTATAACTCTGCAGGTTTGTGAATTGCAGTGCCCTGAACCTCCATTTTACAACTCGCTTTTTTGGGAGCTGGCCGCAAAAGCGCAGGATGGCTTCAGGCCCTGTTCTGGTTCCGGGGGGCAGGCTGAGCCTGTGGTTAATTCTTCTTCCTGATGGGAAAATAGAGTGACCTGTGCCTGTCCCGACACCAAGAGCTAGTCTCTCGTTGGTTCCCCGTCTTCCCGTTCATCCTCAGGACAAATTGCAACCTGTACGGAACAGGAGGTTAAAGGTGCTGATGCTCCAAGTAGGGAGATTGCTAGTAAAGCGGCTGGAATGGCGAACCCGGGCACAAGGAGATGAGAAATGAGGTGCGTTTTAGAAACCTTTCCCCATCACACGGTGTACCATCTTCTGGGTTTCTCATGCATGTTTTCGATGTAGGAAGATGCCCTTGAAGCTGGAGATTTGGGACCCATGCGATGGGTACCACACAGTATTACTTTAAAGGGTCTGCGTTTGCTCACCCAACCTCACCAAACCTCTCAGCCCCAAGAGTGTCCACCCTTATGTCTCATCCAGCTGTGGGTCTAGATATGGTCAATCCAGGTTGCATCACAGCCCCTGAACTCATTGTGTAAGAATTTCTATCTCTTTCACTGTCGTTGTTTCATGGGTTTTTCAAAGTAATTTATTTTCATAATGGGGTTTAGCTGCTTTTCACGGCTGTGTTTATGCCGCTTTCCACCCACTTGACACATTAACAGAGAGATATCAATACATAGGTTTTAAGATTATTACTAGTCACATATATTCTTGTGCTGTGAATAGGGCGTGTTGAGTCCAGTTCTCTGAGCAAGGAGTAGGTCTTGTCTATTACATATTGGGTTTATGGAACGGTATCTGAGCTAATTTGATACCCTTGTTTTATGTATCACCCCACCTCACCTTTCCCGTTAAGCAGCCATAGTGTGTTTTCTGCATGTGTGACTCTGTTCTGTTTTGTAATTCAGTTCAAGTGTAACGGTTTTTACATTCCCTCTATCAGTGATACCTTATGAGAAGTGTCCTTTTCTGTGTGACTTATTTCACTTAGAATCGTCGTACCTAAATCCACTCATCATGCTGCTAATAACATTATGACATTGATTTCATGGCTGAGTGATATTCCATTGTACATAAGGACCACAACTTCTTTATCCATTTTTCTCTTTCCTGGTATATTTAAGGTGGAATGAAGTGGAGGTCCTTGTCAACAGAGCAGCCCTCAACTTTGGGGTGCTTGTGTCTTGCTGATTTTTCATTTTCCCAATTTATACCCCCATGAGTGGAAGTGCCCTATGCTCTCTAAGCTGTGTTTTTCAGATGTTTCAGGACACACCGTGCACTTCTCCAGAGTGGCTGTTGGCAATTTACATCCCGCCCATCAGTGTAGCAAGGCTCCCATTTCTCCATGGCCTGTCCTGCATTTCTGGTTTTGACACTTTTTTCAGCATGGCCCTTTTGACCGATGGGAAGCGAGACTTCTCTGTAGTGCTGATTTGCCTTTCCAGGTTGCTTGGTTGGCCAAAAAGGGCGTATGCGTTTTTTCCTGAATATATTCAGGAAAAAACGCATACGCCCTTTTTGGCCAAGGGCATCATTGTCAACGTTTTGCCGCTTTTCATGTGCTTTAAAGGTGATTCGTATCTACCTCCTGAAATCTGTTTCGTGCAATTCTGCCTTGATTTCAAATCCTCTTCTTTGCCTTCCCTCAATATATTTGTGGACGAGAGTTATCATTTATAACTCTGCAGGTTTGTGAATTGCAGTGCCCTGAACCTCCATTTTACAACTCGCTTTTTTGGGAGCTGGCCGCAAAAGCGCAGGATGGCTTCAGGCCCTGTTCTGGTTCCGGGGGGCAGGCTGAGCCTGTGGTTAATTCTTCTTCCTGATGGGAAAATAGAGTGACCTGTGCCTGTCCCGACACCAAGAGCTAGTCTCTCGTTGGTTCCCCGTCTTCCCGTTCATCCTCAGGACAAATTGCAACCTGTACGGAACAGGAGGTTAAAGGTGCTGATGCTCCAAGTAGGGAGATTGCTAGTAAAGCGGCTGGAATGGCGAACCCGGGCACAAGGAGATGAGAAATGAGGTGCGTTTTAGAAACCTTTCCCCATCACACGGTGTACCATCTTCTGGGTTTCTCATGCATGTTTTCGATGTAGGAAGATGCCCTTGAAGCTGGAGATTTGGGACCCATGCGATGGGTACCACGCAGTATTACTTTAAAGGGTCTGCGTTTGCTCACCCAACCTCACCAAACCTCTCAGCCCCAAGAGTGTCCACCCTTATGTCTCATCCAGCTGTGGGTCTAGATATGGTCAATCCAGGTTGCATCACAGCCCCTGAACTCATTGTGTAAGAATTTCTATCTCTTTCACTGTCGTTGTTTCATGGGTTTTTCAAAGTAATTTATTTTCATAATGGGGTTTAGCTGCTTTTCACGGCTGTGTTTATGCCGCTTTCCACCCACTTGACACACTAACAGAGAGATATCAATACATAGGCTTTAAGATTATTACTAGTCAGATATATTCTTGTGCGGTGAATAGGGCGTGTTGAGTCCAGTTCTCTGAGCAAGGAGTAGGTCTTGTCTACTACATATTGGGTTTATGGAACGGTATCTGAGCTAATTTGATACCCTTGTTTTATGTATCACCCCACCTCACCTTTCCCGTTAAGCAGCCATAGTGTGTTTTCTGCATGTGTGACTCTGTTCTGTTTTGTAATTCAGTTCAAGTGTAACGGTTTTTACATTCCCTCCATAAGTGATACCTTATGAGAAGTGTCCTTTTCTGTGTGACTTATTTCACTTAGAATCGTCGTACCTAAATCCACTCATCATGCTGCTACTAACATTATGACATTGATTTCATGGCTGAGTGATATTCCATTGTACATAAGGACCACAACTTCTTTATCCATTTTTCTCTTTCCTGGGATATTTAAGGTGGAATGAAGTGGAGGTCCTTGTCAACAGAGCAGCCCTCAACTTTGGGGTGCTTGTGTCTTGCTGATTTTTCATTTTCCCAATTTATACCCCCATGAGTGGAAGTGCCCTATGCTCTCTAAGCTGTGTTTTACAGATGTTTCAGGACACACCGTACACTTCTCCAGAGTGGCTGTTGGCAATTTACATCCCGCCCATCAGTGTAGCAAGGCTCCCATTTCTCCATGGCCTGTCCTGCATTTCTGGTTTTGACACTTTTTTCAGCATGGCCCTTTTGACCGATGGGAAGCGAGACTTCTCTGTAGCGCTGATTTGCCTTTCCAGGTTGCTTGGTTGGCCAAAAAGGGCGTATGCGTTTTTTCCTGAATATATTCAGGAAAAAACGCATACGCCCTTTTTGGCCAAGGGCATCATTGTCAACGTTTTGCCGCTTTTCATGTGCTTTAAAGGCGATTCGTATCTACCTCCTGAAATCTGTTTCGTGCAATTCTGCCTTGATTTCAAATCCTCTTCTTTGCCTTCCCTCAATATATTTGTGGACGAGAGTTATCATTTATAACTCTGCAGGTTTGTGAATTGCAGTGCCCTGAACCTCCATTTTACAACTCGCTTTTTTGGGAGCTGGCCGCAAAAGCGCAGGATGGCTTCAGGCCCTGTTCTGGTTCCGGGGGGCAGGCTGAGCCTGTGATTAATTCTTCTTCCTGATGGGAAAATAGAGTGACCTGTGCCTGTCCCGACACCAAGAGCTAGTCTCTCGTTGGTTCCCCGTCTTCCCGTTCATCCTCAGGACAAATTGCAACCTGTACGGAACAGGAGGTTAAAGGTGCTGATGCTCCAAGTAGGGAGATTGCTAGTAAAGCGGCTGGAATGGCGAACCCGGGCACAAGGAGATGAGAAATGAGGTGCGTTTTAGAAACCTTTCCCCATCACACGGTGTACCATCTTCTGGGTTTCTCATGCATGTTTTCGATGTAGGAAGATGCCCTTGAAGCTGGAGATTTGGGACCCATGCGATGGGTACCATGCAGTATTACTTTAAAGGGTCTGCGTTTGCTCACCCAACCTCACCAAACCTCTCAGCCCCAAGAGTGTCCACCCTTATGTCTCATCCAGCTGTGGGTCTAGATATGGTCAATCCAGGTTGCATCACAGCCCCTGAACTCATTGTGTAAGAATTTCTATCTCTTTCAGTGTCGTTGTTTCATGGGTTTTTCAAAGTAATTTATTTTCATAATGGGGTTTAGCTGCTTTTCACGGCTGTGTTTATGCCGCTTTCCACCCACTTGACACACTAACAGAGAGATATCAATACATAGGCTTTAAGATTATTACTAGTCAGATATATTCTTGTGCGGTGAATAGGGCGTGTTGAGTCCAGTTCTCTGAGCAAGGAGTAGGTCTTGTCTATTACATATTGGGTTTATGGAACGGTATCTGAGCTAATTTGATACCCTTGTTTTATGTATCACCCCACCTCACCTTTCCCGTTAAGCAGCCATAGTGTGTTTTCTGCATGTGTGACTCTGTTCTGTTTTGTAATTCAGTTCAAGTGTAACGGTTTTTACATTCCCTCTATCAGTGATACCTTATGAGAAGTGTCCTTTTCTGTGTGACTTATTTCACTTAGAATCGTCGTACCTAAATCCACTCATCATGCTGCTACTAACCTTATGACATTGATTTCATGGCTGAGTGATATTCCATTGTACATAAGGACCACAACTTCTTTATCCATTTTTCTCTTTCCTGGGATATTTAAGGTGGAATGAAGTGGAGGTCCTTGTCAACAGAGCAGCCCTCAACATTGGGGTGCTTGTGTCTTGCTGATTTTTCATTTTCCCAATTTATACCCCCATGAGTGGAAGTGCCCTATGCTCTCTAAGCTGTGTTTTTCAGATGTTTCAGGACACACCGTGCACTTCTCCAGAGTGGCTGTTGCCAATTTACATCCCGCCCATCAGTGTAGCAAGGCTCCCATTTCTCCATGGCCTGTCCTGCATTTCTGGTTTTGACACTTTTTTCAGCATGGCCCTTTTGACCGATGGGAAGCGAGACTTCTCTGTAGCGCTGATTTGCCTTTCCAGGTTGCTTGGTTGGCCAAAAAGGGCGTATGCGTTTTTTCCTGAATATATTCAGGAAAAAACGCATACGCCCTTTTTGGCCAAGGGCATCATTGTCAACGTTTTGCCGCTTTTCATGTGCTTTAAAGGCGATTCGTATCTACCTCCTGAAATCTGTTTCGTGCAATTCTGCCTTGATTTCAAATCCTCTTCTTTGCCTTCCCTCAATATATTTGTGGACGAGAGTTATCATTTATAACTCTGCAGGTTTGTGAATTGCAGTGCCCTGAACCTCCATTTTACAACTCACTTTTTTGGGAACTGGCCGCAAAAGCGCAGGATGGCTTCAGGCCCTGTTCTGGTTCCGGGGGGCAGGCTGAGCCTGTGGTTAATTCTTCTTCCTGATGGGAAAATAGAGTGACCTGTGCCTGTCCCGACACCAAGAGCTAGTCTCTCGTTGGTTCCCCGTCTTCCCGTTCATCCTCAGGACAAATTGCAACCTGTACGGAACAGGAGGTTAAAGGTGCTGATGCTCCAAGTAGGGAGATTGCTAGTAAAGCGGCTGGAATGGCGAACGTGGGCACAAGGAGATGAGAAATGAGGTGCGTTTTAGAAACCTTTCCCCATCACACGGTGTACCATCTTCTGGGTTTCTCATGCATGTGTTCGATGTAGGAAGATGCCCTTGAACCTGGAGATTTGGGACCCATGCGATGGGTACCACGCAGTATTACTTTAAAGGGTCTGCGTTTGCTCACCCAACCTCACCAAACCTCTCAGCCCCAAGAGTGTCCACCCTTATGTCTCATCCAGCTGTGGGTCTAGATATGGTCAATCCAGGTTGCATCACAGCCCCTGAACTCATTGTGTAAGAATTTCTATCTCTTTCACTGTCGTTGTTTCATGGGTTTTTCAAAGTAATTTATTTTCATAATGGGGTTTAGCTGCTTTTCACGGCTGTGTTTATGCCGCTTTCCACCCACTTGACACATTAACAGAGAGATATCAATACATAGGTTTTAAGATTATTACTAGTCACATATATTCTTGTGCTGTGAATAGGGCGTGTTGAGTCCAGTTCTCTGAGCAAGGAGTAGGTCTTGTCTATTACATATTGGGTTTATGGAACGTTATCTGAGCTAATTTGATACCCTTGTTTTATGTATCACCCCACCTCACCTTTCCCGTTAAGCAGCCATAGTGTGTTTTCTGCATGTGTGACTCTGTTCTGTTTTGTAATTCAGTTCAAGTGTAACGGTTTTTACATTCCCTCTATCAGTGATACCTTATGAGAAGTGTCCTTTTCTGTGTGACTTATTTCACTTAGAATCGTCGTACCTAAATCCACTCATCATGCTGCTAATAACATTATGACATTGATTTCATGGCTGAGTGATATTCCATTGTACATAAGGACCACAACTTCTTTATCCATTTTTCTCTTTCCTGGTATATTTAAGGTGGAATGAAGTGGAGGTCCTTGTCAACAGAGCAGCCCTCAACATTGGGGTGCTTGTGTCTTGCTGATTTTTCATTTTCCCAATTTATACCCCCATGAGTGGAAGTGCCCTATGCTCTCTAAGCTGTGTTTTTCAGATGTTTCAGGACACACCGTGCACTTCTCCAGAGTGGCTGTTGCCAATTTACATCCCGCCCATCAGTGTAGCAAGGCTCCCATTTCTCCATGGCCTGTCCTGCATTTCTGGTTTTGACACTTTTTTCAGCATGGCCCTTTTGACCGATGGGAAGCGAGACTTCTCTGTAGCGCTGATTTGCCTTTCCAGGTTGCTTGGTTGGCCAAAAAGGGCGTATGCGTTTTTTCCTGAATATATTCAGGAAAAAACGCATACGCCCTTTTTGGCCAAGGGCATCATTGTCAACGTTTTGCCGCTTTTCATGTGCTTTAAAGGCGATTCGTATCTACCTCCTGAAATCTGTTTCGTGCAATTCTGCCTTGATTTCAAATCCTCTTCTTTGCCTTCCCTCAATATATTTGTGGACGAGAGTTATCATTTATAACTCTGCAGGTTTGTGAATTGCAGTGCCCTGAACCTCCATTTTACAACTCACTTTTTTGGGAACTGGCCGCAAAAGCGCAGGATGGCTTCAGGCCCTGTTCTGGTTCCGGGGGGCAGGCTGAGCCTGTGGTTAATTCTTCTTCCTGATGGGAAAATAGAGTGACCTGTGCCTGTCCCGACACCAAGAGCTAGTCTCTCGTTGGTTCCCCGTCTTCCCGTTCATCCTCAGGACAAATTGCAACCTGTACGGAACAGGAGGTTAAAGGTGCTGATGCTCCAAGTAGGGAGATTGCTAGTAAAGCGGCTGGAATGGCGAACGTGGGCACAAGGAGATGAGAAATGAGGTGCGTTTTAGAAACCTTTCCCCATCACACGGTGTACCATCTTCTGGGTTTCTCATGCATGTGTTCGATGTAGGAAGATGCCCTTGAACCTGGAGATTTGGGACCCATGCGATGGGTACCACGCAGTATTACTTTAAAGGGTCTGCGTTTGCTCACCCAACCTCACCAAACCTCTCAGCCCCAAGAGTGTCCACCCTTATGTCTCATCCAGCTGTGGGTCTAGATATGGTCAATCCAGGTTGCATCACAGCCCCTGAACTCATTGTGTAAGAATTTCTATCTCTTTCACTGTCGTTGTTTCATGGGTTTTTCAAAGTAATTTATTTTCATAATGGGGTTTAGCTGCTTTTCACGGCTGTGTTTATGCCGCTTTCCACCCACTTGACACATTAACAGAGAGATATCAATACATAGGTTTTAAGATTATTACTAGTCACATATATTCTTGTGCTGTGAATAGGGCGTGTTGAGTCCAGTTCTCTGAGCAAGGAGTAGGTCTTGTCTATTACATATTGGGTTTATGGAACGTTATCTGAGCTAATTTGATACCCTTGTTTTATGTATCACCCCACCTCACCTTTCCCGTTAAGCAGCCATAGTGTGTTTTCTGCATGTGTGACTCTGTTCTGTTTTGTAATTCAGTTCAAGTGTAACGGTTTTTACATTCCCTCTATCAGTGATACCTTATGAGAAGTGTCCTTTTCTGTGTGACTTATTTCACTTAGAATCGTCGTACCTAAATCCACTCATCATGCTGCTAATAACATTATGACATTGATTTCATGGCTGAGTGATATTCCATTGTACATAAGGACCACAACTTCTTTATCCATTTTTCTCTTTCCTGGTATATTTAAGGTGGAATGAAGTGGAGGTCCTTGTCAACAGAGCAGCCCTCAACATTGGGGTGCTTGTGTCTTGCTGATTTTTCATTTTCCCAATTTATACCCCCATGAGTGGAAGTGCCCTATGCTCTCTAAGCTGTGTTTTTCAGATGTTTCAGGACACACCGTGCACTTCTCCAGAGTGGCTGTTGCCAATTTACATCCCGCCCATCAGTGTAGCAAGGCTCCCATTTCTCCATGGCCTGTCCTGCATTTCTGGTTTTGACACTTTTTTCAGCATGGCCCTTTTGACCGATGGGAAGCGAGACTTCTCTGTAGCGCTGATTTGCCTTTCCAGGTTGCTTGGTTGGCCAAAAAGGGCGTATGCGTTTTTTCCTGAATATATTCAGGAAAAAACGCATACGCCCTTTTTGGCCAAGGGCATCATTGTCAACGTTTTGCCACTTTTCATGTGCTTTAAAGGCGATTCGTATCTACCTCCTGAAATCTGTTTCGTGCAATTCTGCCTTGATTTCAAATCCTCTTCTTTGCCTTCCCTCAATATATTTGTGGACGAGAGTTATCATTTATAACTCTGCAGGTTTGTGAATTGCAGTGCCCTGAACCTCCATTTTACAACTCGCTTTTTTGGGAGCTGGCCGCAAAAGCGCAGGATGGCTTCAGGCCCTGTTCTGGTTCCGGGGGGCAGGCTGAGCCTGTGGTTAATTCTTCTTCCTGATGGGAAAATAGAGTGACCTGTGCCTGTCCCAACACCAAGAGCTAGTCTCTCGTTGGTTCCCCGTCTTCCCGTTCATCCTCAGGACAAATTGCAACCTGTACGGAACAGGAGGTTAAAGGTGCTGATGCTCCAAGTAGGGAGATTGCTAGTAAAGCAGGTGGAATGGCGAACCCGGGCACAAGGAGATGAGAAATGAGGTGCGTTTTAGAAACCTTTCCCCATCACACGGTGTACCATCTTCTGGGTTTCTCATGCATGTTTTCGATGTAGGAAGATGCCCTTGAAGCTGGAGATTTGGGACCCATGCGATGGGTACCACGCAGTATTACTTTAAAGGGTCTGCGTTTGCTCACCCAACCTCACCAAACCTCTCAGCCCCAAGAGTGTCCACCCTTATGTCTCATCCAGCTGTGGGTCTAGATATGGTCAATCCAGGTTGCATCACAGCCCCTGAACTCATTGTGTAAGAATTTCTATCTCTTTCACTGTCGTTGTTTCATGGGTTTTTCAAAGTAATTTATTTTCATAATGGGGTTTAGCTGCTTTTCACGGCTGTGTTTATGCCGCTTTCCACCCACTTGACACACTGACAGAGAGATATCAATACATAGGCTTTAAGATTATTACTAGTCAGATATATTCTTGTGCGGTGAATAGGGCGTGTTGAGTCCAGTTCTCTGAGCAAGGAGTAGGTCTTGTCTACTACATATTGGGTTTATGGAACGGTATCTGAGCTAATTTGATACCCTTGTTTTATGTATCACCCCACCTCACCTTTCACGTTAAGCAGCCATAGTGTGTTTTCTGCATGTGTGACTCTGTTCTGTTTTGTAATTCAGTTCAAGTGTAACGGTTTTTACATTCCCTCTATCAGTGATACCTTAGGAGAAGTGTCCTTTTCTGTGTGACTTATTTCACTTAGAATCGTCGTACCTAAATCCACTCATCATGCTGCTACTAACATTATGACATTGATTTCATGGCTGAGTGATATTCCATTGTACATAAGGACCACAACTTCTTTATCCATTTTTCTCTTTCCTGGTATATTTAAGGTGGAATGAAGTGGAGGTCCTTGTCAACAGAGCAGCCCTCAACTTTGGGGTGCTTGTGTCTTGCTGATTTTTCATTTTCCCAATTTATACCCCCATGAGTGGAAGTGCCCTATGCTCTCTAAGCTGTGTTTTTCAGATGTTTCAGGACACACCGTACACTTCTCCAGAGTGGCTGTTGGCAATTTACATCCCGCCCATCAGTGTAGCAAGGCTCCCATGTCTCCATGGCCTGTCCTGCATTTCTGGTTTTGACACTTTTTTCAGCATGGCCCTTTTGACCGATGGGAAGCGAGACTTCTCTGTAGTGCTGATTTGCCTTTCCAGGTTGCTTGGTTGGCCAAAAGGGCGTATGCGTTTTTTCCTGAATATATTCAGGAAAAAACGCATACGCCCTTTTTGGCCAAGGGCATCATTGTCAACGTTTTGCCGCTTTTCATGTGCTTTAAAGGCGATTCGTATCTACCTCCTGAAATCTGTTTCGTGCAATTCTGCCTTGATTTCAAATCCTCTTCTTTGCCTTCCCTCAATATATTTGTGGACGAGAGTTATCATTTATAACTCTGCAGGTTTGTGAATTGCAGTGCCCTGAACCTCCATTTTACAACTCGCTTTTTTGGGAGCTGGCCGCAAAAGCGCAGGATGGCTTCAGGCCCTGTTCTGGTTCCGGGGGGCAGGCTGAGCCTGTGGTTAATTCTTCTTCCTGATGGGAAAATAGAGTGACCTGTGCCTGTCCCGACACCAAGAGCTAGTCTCTCGTTGGTTCCCCGTCTTCCCGTTCATCCTCAGGACAAATTGCAACCTGTACGGAACAGGAGGTTAAAGGTGCTGATGCTCCAAGTAGGGAGATTGCTAGTAAAGCGGCTGGAATGGCGAACCCGGGCACAAGGAGATGAGAAATGAGGTGCGTTTTAGAAACCTTTCCCCATCACACGGTTTACCATCTTCTGGGTTTCTCATGCATGTTTTCGATGTAGGAAGATGCCCTTGAACCTGGAGATTTGGGACCCATGCGATTGGTACCACGCAGTATTACTTTAAAGGGTCTGCGTTTGCTCACCCAACCTCACCAAACCTCTCAGCCCCAAGAGTGTCCACCCTTATGTCTCATCCAGCTGTGGGTCTAGATATGGTCAATCCAGGTTGCATCACAGCCCCTGAACTCATTGTGTAAGAATTTCTATCTCTTTCACTGTCGTTGTTTCATGGGTTTTTCAAAGTAATTTATTTTCATAATGGGGTTTAGCTGCTTTTCACGGCTGTGTTTATGCCGCTTTCCACCCACTTGACACACTAACAGAGAGATATCAATACATAGGCTTTAAGATTATTACTAGTCAGATATATTCTTGTGCGGTGAATAGGGCGTGTTGAGTCCAGTTCTCTGAGCAAGGAGTAGGTCTTGTCTACTACATATTGGGTTTATGGAACGGTATCTGAGCTAATTTGATACCCTTGTTTTATGTATCACCCCACCTCACCTTTCTCGTTAAGCAGCCATAGTGTGTTTTCTGCATGTGTGACTCTGTTCTGTTTTGTAATTCAGTTCAAGTGTAACGGTTTTTACATTCCCTCCATAAGTGATACCTTATGAGAAGTGTCCTTTTCTGTGTGACTTATTTCACTTAGAATCGTCGTACCTAAATCCACTCATCATGCTGCTACTAACATTATGACATTGATTTCATGGCTGAGTGATATTCCATTGTACATAAGGACCACAACTTCTTTATCCATTTTTCTCTTTCCTGGGATATTTAAGGTGGAATGAAGTGGAGGTCCTTGTCAACAGAGCAGCCCTCAACTTTGGGGTGCTTGTGTCTTGCTGATTTTTCATTTTCCCAATTTATACCCCCATGAGTGGAAGTGCCCTATGCTCTCTAAGCTGTGTTTTTCAGATGTTTCAGGACACACCGTGCACTTCTCCAGAGTGGCTGTTGCCAATTTACATCCCGCCCATCAGTGTAGCAAGGCTCCCATTTCTCCATGGCCTGTCCTGCATTTCTGGTTTTGACACTTTTTTCAGCATGGCCCTTTTGACCGATGGGAAGCGAGACTTCTCTGTAGCGCTGATTTGCCTTTCCAGGTTGCTTGGTTGGCCAAAAAGGGCGTATGCGTTTTTTCCTGAATATATTCAGGAAAAAACGCATACGCCCTTTTTGGCCAAGGGCATCATTGTCAACGTTTTGCCACTTTTCATGTGCTTTAAAGGCGATTCGTATCTACCTCCTGAAATCTGTTTCGTGCAATTCTGCCTTGATTTCAAATCCTCTTCTTTGCCTTCCCTCAATATATTTGTGGACGAGAGTTATCATTTATAACTCTGCAGGTTTGTGAATTGCAGTGCCCTGAACCTCCATTTTACAACTCGCTTTTTTGGGAGCTGGCCGCAAAAGCGCAGGATGGCTTCAGGCCCTGTTCTGGTTCCGGGGGGCAGGCTGAGCCTGTGGTTAATTCTTCGTCCTGATGGGAAAATAGAGTGACCTGTGCCTGTCCCAACACCAAGAGCTAGTCTCTCGTTGGTTCCCCGTCTTCCCGTTCATCCTCAGGACAAATTGCAACCTGTACGGAACAGGAGGTTAAAGGTGCTGATGCTCCAAGTAGGGAGATTGCTAGTAAAGCAGGTGGAATGGCGAACCCGGGCACAAGGAGATGAGAAATGAGGTGCGTTTTAGAAACCTTTCCCCATCACACGGTGTACCATCTTCTGGGTTTCTCATGCATGTTTTCGATGTAGGAAGATGCCCTTGAAGCTGGAGATTTGGGACCCATGCGATGGGTACCACGCAGTATTACTTTAAAGGGTCTGCGTTTGCTCACCCAACCTCACCAAACCTCTCAGCCCCAAGAGTGTCCACCCTTATGTCTCATCCAGCTGTGGGTCTAGATATGGTCAATCCAGGTTGCATCACAGCCCCTGAACTCATTGTGTAAGAATTTCTATCTCTTTCACTGTCGTTGTTTCATGGGTTTTTCAAAGTAATTTATTTTCATAATGGGGTTTAGCTGCTTTTCACGGCTGTGTTTATGCCGCTTTCCACCCACTTGACACACTAACAGAGAGATATCAATACATAGGCTTTAAGATTATTACTAGTCAGATATAATCTTGTGCGGTGAATAGGGCGTGTTGAGTCCAGTTCTCTGAGCAAGGAGTAGGTCTTGTCTACTACATATTGGGTTTATGGAACGGTATCTGAGCTAATTTGATACCCTTGTTTTATGTATCACCCCACCTCACCTTTCCCGTTAAGCAGCCATAGTGTGTTTTCTGCATGTGTGACTCTGTTCTGTTTTGTAATTCAGTTCAAGTGTAACGGTTTTTACATTCCCTCTATCAGTGATACCTTAGGAGAAGTGTCCTTTTCTGTGTGACTTATTTCACTTAGAATCGTCGTACCTAAATCCACTCATCATGCTGCTACTAACATTATGACATTGATTTCATGGCTGAGTGATATTCCATTGTACATAAGGACCACGACTTCTTTATCCATTTTTCTCTTTCCTGGGATATTTAAGGTGGAATGAAGTGGAGGTCCTTGTCAACAGAGCAGCCCTCAACTTTGGGGTGCTTGTGTCTTGCTGATTTTTCATTTTCCCAATTTATACCCCCATGAGTGGAAGTGCCCTATGCTCTCTAAGCTGTGTTTTTCAGATGTTTCAGGACACACCGTACACTTCTCCAGAGTGGCTGTTGGCAATTTACATCCCGCCCATCAGTGTAGCAAGGCTCCCATTTCTCCATGGCCTGTCCTGCATTTCTGGTTTTGACACTTTTTTCAGCATGGCCCTTTTGACCGATGGGAAGCGAGACTTCTCTGTAGTGCTGATTTGCCTTTCCAGGTTGCTTGGTTGGCCAAAAGGGCGTATGCGTTTTTTCCTGAATATATTCAGGAAAAAACGCATACGCCCTTTTTGGCCAAGGGCATCATTGTCAACGTTTTGCCGCTTTTCATGTGCTTTAAAGGCGATTCGTATCTACCTCCTGAAATCTGTTTCGTGCAATTCTGCCTTGATTTCAAATCCTCTTCTTTGCCTTCCCTCAATATATTTGTGGACGAGAGTTATCATTTATAACTCTGCAGGTTTGTGAATTGCAGTGCCCTGAACCTCCATTTTACAACTCGCTTTTTTGGGAGCTGGCCGCAAAAGCGCAGGATGGCTTCAGGCCCTGTTCTGGTTCCGGGGGGCAGGCTGAGCCTGTGGTTAATTCTTCTTCCTGATGGGAAAATAGAGTGACCTGTGCCTGTCCCGACACCAAGAGCTAGTCTCTCGTTGGTTCCCCGTCTTCCCGTTCATCCTCAGGACAAATTGCAACCTGTACGGAACAGGAGGTTAAAGGTGCTGATGCTCCAAGTAGGGAGATTGCTAGTAAAGCGGCTGGAATGGCGAACCCGGGCACAAGGAGATGAGAAATGAGGTGCGTTTTAGAAACCTTTCCCCATCACACGGTGTACCATCTTCTGGGTTTCTCATGCATGTTTTCGATGTAGGAAGATGCCCTTGAAGCTGGAGATTTGGGACCCATGCGATTGGTACCACGCAGTATTACTTTAAAGGGTCTGCGTTTGCTCACCCAACCTCACCAAACCTCTCAGCCCCAAGAGTGTCCACCCTTATGTCTCATCCAGCTGTGGGTC
This sequence comes from Balaenoptera borealis, assembly GCF_965194805.1. Taxonomy (NCBI): domain Eukaryota; kingdom Metazoa; phylum Chordata; class Mammalia; order Artiodactyla; family Balaenopteridae; genus Balaenoptera; species Balaenoptera borealis. The sequence goes on along the minus strand of NW_028124001.1, from coordinate 559,901 downwards.
TAGATATGGTCAATCCAGGTTGCATCACAGCCCCTGAACTCATTGTGTAAGAATTTCTATCTCTTTCACTGTCGTTGTTTCATGGGTTTTTCAAAGTAATTTATTTTCATAATGGGGTTTAGCTGCTTTTCACGGCTGTGTTTATGCCGCTTTCCACCCACTTGACACACTAACAGAGAGATATCAATACATAGGCTTTAAGATTATTACTAGTCAGATATATTCTTGTGCGGTGAATAGGGCGTGTTGAGTCCAGTTCTCTGAGCAAGGAGTAGGTCTTGTCTACTACATATTGGGTTTATGGAACGGTATCTGAGCTAATTTGATACCCTTGTTTTATGTATCACCCCACCTCACCTTTCTCGTTAAGCAGCCATAGTGTGTTTTCTGCATGTGTGACTCTGTTCTGTTTTGTAATTCAGTTCAAGTGTAACGGTTTTTACATTCCCTCCATAAGTGATACCTTATGAGAAGTGTCCTTTTCTGTGTGACTTATTTCACTTAGAATCGTCGTACCTAAATCCACTCATCATGCTGCTACTAACATTATGACATTGATTTCATGGCTGAGTGATATTCCATTGTACATAAGGACCACAACTTCTTTATCCATTTTTCTCTTTCCTGGGATATTTAAGGTGGAATGAAGTGGAGGTCCTTGTCAACAGAGCAGCCCTCAACTTTGGGGTGCTTGTGTCTTGCTGATTTTTCATTTTCCCAATTTATACCCCCATGAGTGGAAGTGCCCTATGCTCTCTAAGCTGTGTTTTACAGATGTTTCAGGACACACCGTACACTTCTCCAGAGTGGCTGTTGGCAATTTACATCCCGCCCATCAGTGTAGCAAGGCTCCCATTTCTCCATGGCCTGTCCTGCATTTCTGGTTTTGACACTTTTTTCAGCATGGCCCTTTTGACCGATGGGAAGCGAGACTTCTCTGTAGCGCTGATTTGCCTTTCCAGGTTGCTTGGTTGGCCAAAAAGGGCGTATGCGTTTTTTCCTGAATATATTCAGGAAAAAACGCATACGCCCTTTTTGGCCAAGGGCATCATTGTCAACGTTTTGCCGCTTTTCATGTGCTTTAAAGGCGATTCGTATCTACCTCCTGAAATCTGTTTCGTGCAATTCTGCCTTGATTTCAAATCCTCTTCTTTGCCTTCCCTCAATATATTTGTGGACGAGAGTTATCATTTATAACTCTGCAGGTTTGTGAATTGCAGTGCCCTGAACCTCCATTTTACAACTCGCTTTTTTGGGAGCTGGCCGCAAAAGCGCAGGATGGCTTCAGGCCCTGTTCTGGTTCCGGGAGGCAGGCTGAGCCTGTGGTTAATTCTTCTTCCTGATGGGAAAATAGAGTGACCTGTGCCTGTCCCGACACCAAGAGCTAGTCTCTCGTTGGTTCCCCGTCTTCCCGTTCATCCTCAGGACAAATTGCAACCTGTACGGAACAGGAGGTTAAAGGTGCTGATGCTCCAAGTAAGGAGATTGCTAGTAAAGCGGCTGGAATGGCGAACCCGGGCACAAGGAGATGAGAAATGAGGTGCGTTTTAGAAACCTTTCCCCATCACACGGTGTACCATCTTCTGGGTTTCTCATGCATGTTTTCGATGTAGGAAGATGCCCTTGAAGCTGGAGATTTGGGACCCATGCGATGGGTACCACGCAGTATTACTTTAAAGGGTCTGCGTTTGCTCACCCAACCTCACCAAACCTCTCAGCCCCAAGAGTGTCCACCCTTATGTCTCATCCAGCTGTGGGTCTAGATATGGTCAATCCAGGTTGCATCACAGCCCCTGAACTCATTGTGTAAGAATTTCTATCTCTTTCACTGTCGTTGTTTCATGGGTTTTTCAAAGTAATTTATTTTCATAATGGGGTTTAGCTGCTTTTCACGGCTGTGTTTATGCCGCTTTCCACCCACTTGACACACTAACAGAGAGATATCAATACATAGGCTTTAAGATTATTACTAGTCACATATATTCTTGTGCTGTGAATAGGGCGTGTTGAGTCCAGTTCTCTGAGCAAGGAGTAGGTCTTGTCTATTACATATTGGGTTTATGGAACGGTATCTGAGCTAATTTGATACCCTTGTTTTATGTATCACCCCACCTCACCTTTCCCGTTAAGCAGCCATAGTGTGTTTTCTGCATGTGTGACTCTGTTCTGTTTTGTAATTCAGTTCAAGTGTAACGGTTTTTACATTCCCTCCATAAGTGATACCTTATGAGAAGTGTCCTTTTCTGTGTGACTTATTTCACTTAGAATCGTCGTACCTAAATCCACTCATCATGCTGCTACTAACATTATGACATTGATTTCATGGCTGAGTGATATTCCATTGTACATAAGGACCACAACTTCTTTATCCATTTTTCTCTTTCCTGGTATATTTAAGGTGGAATGAAGTGGAGGTCCTTGTCAACAGAGCAGCCCTCAACATTGGGGTGCTTGTGTCTTGCTGATTTTTCATTTTCCCAATTTATACCCCCATGAGTGGAAGTGCCCTATGCTCTCTAAGCTGTGTTTTTCAGATGTTTCAGGACACACCGTGCACTTCTCCAGAGTGGCTGTTGCCAATTTACATCCCGCCCATCAGTGTAGCAAGGCTCCCATTTCTCCATGGCCTGTCCTGCATTTCTGGTTTTGACACTTTTTTCAGCATGGCCCTTTTGACCGATGGGAAGCGAGACTTCTCTGTAGCGCTGATTTGCCTTTCCAGGTTGCTTGGTTAGCCAAAAAGGGCGTATGCGTTTTTTCCTGAATATATTCTGGAAAAAACGCATATGCCCTTTTTGGCCAAGGGCATCATTGTCAACGTTTTGCCACTTTTCATGTGCTTTAAAGGCGATTCGTATCTACCTCCTGAAATCTGTTTCGTGCAATTCTGCCTTGATTTCAAATCCTCTTCTTTGCCTTCCCTCAATATATTTGTGGACGAGAGTTATCATTTATAACTCTGCAGGTTTGTGAATTGCAGTGCCCTGAACCTCCATTTTACAACTCGCTTTTTTGGGAGCTGGCCGCAAAAGCGCAGGATGGCTTCAGGCCCTGTTCTGGTTCCGGGGGGCAGGTTGAGCCTGTGGTTAATTCTTCCTGATGGGAAAATAGAGTGACCTGTGCCTGTCCCAACACCAAGAGCTAGTCTCTCGTTGGTTCCCCGTCTTCCCGTTCATCCTCAGGACAAATTGCAACCTGTACAGAAAGGAGGTTAAAGGTGCTGATGCTCCAGGTAGGGAGATTGCTAGTAAAGTGGCTGGAATGGCGAACCCGGGCACAAGGAGATGAGAAATGAGGTGCGTTTTAGAAACCTTTCCCCATCACACGGTGTACCATCTTCTGGGTTTCTCATGCATGTTTTCGATGTAGGAAGATGCCCTTGAAGCTGGAGATTTGGGACCCATGCGATGGGTACCACGCAGTATTACTTTAAAGGGTCTGCGTTTGCTCACCCAACCTCACCAAACCTCTCAGCCCCAAGAGTGTCCACCCTTATGTCTCATCCAGCTGTGGGTCTAGATATGGTCAATCCAGGTTGCATCACAGCCCCTGAACTCATTGTGTAAGAATTTCTATCTCTTTCACTGTCGTTGTTTCATGGGTTTTTCAAAGTAATTTATTTTCATAATGGGGTTTAGCTGCTTTTCACGGCTGTGTTTATGCCGCTTTCCACCCACTTGACACACTAACAGAGAGATATCAATACATAGGCTTTAAGATTATTACTAGTCAGATATATTCTTGTGCGGTGAATAGGGCGTGTTGAGTCCAGTTCTCTGAGCAAGGAGTAGGTCTTGTCTACTACATATTGGGTTTATGGAACGGTATCTGAGCTAATTTGATACCCTTGTTTTATGTATCACCCCACCTCACCTTTCCCGTTAAGCAGCCATAGTGTGTTTTCTGCATGTGTGACTCTGTTCTGTTTTGTAATTCAGTTCAAGTGTAACGGTTTTTACATTCCCTCCATAAGTGATACCTTATGAGAAGTGTCCTTTTCTGTGTGACTTATTTCACTTAGAATCGTCGTACCTAAATCCACTCATCATGCTGCTACTAACATTATGACATTGATTTCATGGCTGAGTGATATTCCATTGTACATAAGGACCACAACTTCTTTATCCATTTTTCTCTTTCCTGGGATATTTAAGGTGGAATGAAGTGGAGGTCCTTGTCAACAGAGCAGCCCTCAACTTTGGGGTGCTTGTGTCTTGCTGATTTTTAATTTTCCCAATTTATACCCCCATGAGTGGAAGTGCCCTATGCTCTCTAAGCTGTGTTTTTCAGATGTTTCAGGAAACACCGTGCACTTCTCCAGAGTGGCTGTTGGCATTTTACATCCCGCCCATCAGTGTAGCAAGGCTCCCATTTCTCCATGGCCTGTCCTGCATTTCTGGTTTTGACACTTTTTTCAGCATGGCCCTTTTGAGCGATGGGAAGCGAGACTTCTCTGTAGCGCTGATTTGCCTTTCCAGGTTGCTTGGTTGGCCAAAAACGGCGTATGCGTTTTTTCCTGAATATATTCAGGAAAAAACGCATACGCCCTTTTTGGCCAAGGGCATCATTGTCAACGTTTTGCCGCTTTTCATGTGCTTTAAAGGCGATTCGTATCTACCTCCTGAAATCTGTTTCGTGCAATTCTGCCTTGATTTCAAATCCTCTTCTTTGCCTTCCCTCAATATATTTGTGGACGAGAGTTATCATTTATAACTCTGCAGGTTTGTGAATTGCAGTGCCCTGAACCTCCATTTTACAACTCGCTTTTTTGGGAGCTGGCCGCAAAAGCGCAGGATGGCTTCAGGCCCTGTTCTGGTTCCGGGGGGCAGGCTGAGCCTGTGGTTAATTCTTCTTCCTGATGGGAAAATAGAGTGACCTGTGCCTGTCCCGACACCAAGAGCTAGTCTCTCGTTGGTTCCCCGTCTTCCTGTTCATCCTCAGGACAAATTGCAACCTGTACGGAACAGGAGGTTAAAGGTGCTGATGCTCCAAGTAGGGAGATTGCTAGTAAAGTGGCTGGAATGGCGAACCCGGGCACAAGGAGATGAGAAATGAGGTGCGTTTTAGAAACCTTTCCCCATCACACGGTGTACCATCTTCTGGGTTTCTCATGCATGTTTTCGATGTAGGAAGATGCCCTTGAAGCTGGAGATTTGGGACCCATGCGATGGGTACCACGCAGTATTACTTTAAAGGGTCTGCGTTTGCTCACCCAACCTCACCAAACCTCTCAGCCCCAAGAGTGTCCACCCTTATGTCTCATCCAGCTGTGGGTCTAGATATGGTCAATCCAGGTTGCATCACAGCCCCTGAACTCATTGTGTAAGAATTTCTATCTCTTTCACTGTCGTTGTTTCATGGGTTTTTCAAAGTAATTTATTTTCATAATGGGGTTTAGCTGCTTTTCACGGCTGTGTTTATGCCGCTTTCCACCCACTTGACACACTAACAGAGAGATATCAATACATAGGCTTTAAGATTATTACTAGTCAGATATATTCTTGTGCGGTGAATAGGGCGTGTTGAGTCCAGTTCTCTGAGCAAGGAGTAGGTCTTGTCTACTACATATTGGGTTTATGGAACGGTATCTGAGCTAATTTGATACCCTTGTTTTATGTATCACCCCACCTCACCTTTCCCGTTAAGCAGCCATAGTGTGTTTTCTGCATGTGTGACTCTGTTCTGTTTTGTAATTCAGTTCAAGTGTAACGGTTTTTACATTCCCTCTATCAGTGATACCTTAGGAGAAGTGTCCTTTTCTGTGTGACTTATTTCACTTAGAATCGTCGTACCTAAATCCACTCATCATGCTGCTACTAACATTATGACATTGATTTCATGGCTGAGTGATATTCCATTGTACATAAGGACCACAACTTCTTTATCCATTTTTCTCTTTCCTGGGATATTTAAGGTGGAATGAAGTGGAGGTCCTTGTCAACAGAGCAGCCCTCAACTTTGGGGTGCTTGTGTCTTGCTGATTTTTCATTTTCCCAATTTATACCCCCATGAGTGGAAGTGCCCTATGCTCTCTAAGCTGTGTTTTTCAGATGTTTCAGGACACACCGTACACTTCTCCAGAGTGGCTGTTGGCAATTTACATCCCGCCCATCAGTGTAGCAAGGCTCCCATTTCTCCATGGCCTGTCCTGCATTTCTGGTTTTGACACTTTTTTCAGCATGGCCCTTTTGACCGATGGGAAGCGAGACTTCTCTGTAGCGCTGATTTGCCTTTCCAGGTTGCTTGGTTGGCCAAAAAGGGCGTATGCGTTTTTTCCTGAATATATTCAGGAAAAAACGCATACGCCCTTTTTGGCCAAGGGCATCATTGTCAACGTTTTGCCGCTTTTCATGTGCTTTAAAGGCGATTCGTATCTACCTCCTGAAATCTGTTTCGTGCAATTCTGCCTTGATTTCAAATCCTCTTCTTTGCCTTCCCTCAGTATATTTGTGGACGAGAGTTATCATTTATAACTCTGCAGGTTTGTGAATTGCAGTGCCCTGAACCTCCATTTTACAACTCGCTTTTTTGGGAGCTGGCCGCAAAAGCGCAGGATGGCTTCAGGCCCTGTTCTGGTTCCGGGGGGCAGGCTGAGCCTGTGGTTAATTCTTCTTCCTGATGGGAAAATACAGTGACCTGTGCCTGTCCCGACACCAAGAGCTAGTCTCTCGTTGGTTCCCCGTCTTCCCGTTCATCCTCAGGACAAATTGCAACCTGTACGGAACAGGAGGTTAAAGGTGCTGATGCTCCAAGTAGGGAGATTGCTAGTAAAGTGGCTGGAATGGCGAACCCGGGCACAAGGAGATGAGAAATGAGGTGCGTTTTGGAAACCTTTCCCCATCACACGGTGTACCATCTTCTGGGTTTCTCATGCATGTTTTCGATGTAGGAAGATGTCCTTGAAGCTGGAGATTTGGGACCCATGCGATGGGTACCACGCAGTATTACTTTAAAGGGTCTGCGTTTGCTCACCCAACCTCACCAAACCTCTCAGCCCCAAGAGTGTCCACCCTTATGTCTCATCCAGCTGTGGGTCTAGATATGGTCAATCCAGGTTGCATCACAGCCCCTGAACTCATTGTGTAAGAATTTCTATCTCTTTCACTGTCGTTGTTTCATGGGTTTTTCAAAGTAATTTATTTTCATAATGGGGTTTAGCTGCTTTTCACGGCTGTGTTTATGCCGCTTTCCACCCACTTGACACACTAACAGAGAGATATCAATACATAGGTTTTAAGATTATTACTAGTCAGATATATTCTTGTGCTGTGAATAGGGCGTGTTGAGTCCAGTTCTCTGAGCAAGGAGTAGGTCTTGTCTATTACATATTGGGTTTATGGAACGGTATCTGAGCTAATTTGATACCCTTGTTTTATGTATCACCCCACCTCACCTTTCCCGTTAAGCAGCCATAGTGTGTTTTCTGCATGTGTGACTCTGTTCTGTTTTGTAATTCAGTTCAAGTGTAACGGTTTTTACATTCCCTCCATAAGTGATACCTTATGAGAAGTGTCCTTTTCTGTGTGACTTATTTCACTTAGAATCGTCGTACCTAAATCCACTCATCATGCTGCTACTAACATTATGACATTGATTTCATGGCTGAGTGATATTCCATTGTACATAAGGACCACAACTTCTTTATCCATTTTTCTCTTTCCTGGGATATTTAAGGTGGAATGAAGTGGAGGTCCTTGTCAACAGAGCAGCCCTCAACTTTGGGGTGCTTGTGTCTTGCTGATTTTTCATTTTCCCAATTTATACCCCCATGAGTGGAAGTGCCCTATGCTCTCTAAGCTGTGTTTTTCAGATGTTTCAGGACACACCGTACACTTCTTCAGAGTGGCTGTTGGCAATTTACATCCCGCCCATCAGTGTAGCAAGGCTCCCATTTCTCCATGGCCTGTCCTGCATTTCTGGTTTTGACACTTTTTTCAGCATGGCCCTTTTGACCGATGGGAAGCGAGACTTGTCTGTAGCGCTGATTTGCCTTTCCAGGTTGCTTGGTTGGCCAAAAAGGCCGTATGCGTTTTTCCTGAATATATTCAGGAAAAAACGCATACGCTCTTTTTGGCCTAGGGCATCATTGTCAACGTTTTGCCGCTTTTCATGTGCTTTAAAGGCGATTCGTATCTACCTCCTGAAATCTGTTTCGTGCAATTCTGCCTTGATTTCAAATCCTCTTCTTTGCCTTCCCTCAATATATTTGTGGACGAGAGTTATCATTTATAACTCTGCAGGTTTGTGAATTGCAGTGCCCTGAACCTCCATTTTACAACTCGCTTTTTTGGGAGCTGGCCGCAAAAGCGCAGGATGGCTTCAGGCCCTGTTCTGGTTCCGGGAGGCAGGCTGAGCCTGTGGTTAATTCTTCTTCCTGATGGGAAAATAGAGTGACCTGTGCCTGTCCCGACACCAAGAGCTAGTCTCTCGTTGGTTCCCCGTCTTCCCGTTCATCCTCAGGACAAATTGCAACCTGTACGGAACAGGAGGTTAAAGGTGCTGATGCTCCAAGTAGGGAGATTGCTAGTAAAGTGGCTGGAATGGCGAACCCGGGCACAAGGAGATGAGAAATGAGGTGCGTTTTAGAAACCTTTCCCCATCACACGGTGTACCATCTTCTGGGTTTCTCATGCATGTTTTCGATGTAGGAAGATGCCCTTGAACCTGGAGATTTGGGACCCATGCGATGGGTACCACGCAGTATTACTTTAAAGGGTCTGCGTTTGCTCACCCAACCTCACCAAACCTCTCAGCCCCAAGAGTGTCCACCCTTATGTCTCATCCAGCTGTGGGTCTAGATATGGTCAATCCAGGTTGCATCACAGCCCCTGAACTCATTGTGTAAGAATTTCTATCTCTTTCACTGTCGTTGTTTCATGGGTTTTTCAAAGTAATTTATTTTCATAATGGGGTTTAGCTGCTTTTCACGGCTGTGTTTATGCCGCTTTCCACCCACTTGACACACTAACAGAGAGATATCAATACATAGGCTTTAAGATTATTACTAGTCAGATATATTCTTGTGCGGTGAATAGGGCGTGTTGAGTCCAGTTCTCTGAGCAAGGAGTAGGTCTTGTCTACTACATATTGGGTTTATGGAACGGTATCTGAGCTAATTTGATACCCTTGTTTTATGTATCACCCCACCTCACCTTTCTCGTTAAGCAGCCATAGTGTGTTTTCTGCATGTGTGACTCTGTTCTGTTTTGTAATTCAGTTCAAGTGTAACGGTTTTTACATTCCCTCCATAAGTGATACCTTAGGAGAAGTGTCCTTTTCTGTGTGACTTATTTCACTTAGAATCGTCGTACCTAAATCCACTCATCATGCTGCTACTAACATTATGACATTGATTTCATGGCTGAGTGATATTCCATTGTACATAAGGACCACAACTTCTTTATCCATTTTTCTCTTTCCTGGGATATTTAAGGTGGAATGAAGTGGAGGTCCTTGTCAACAGAGCAGCCCTCAACTTTGGGGTGCTTGTGTCTTGCTGATTTTTCATTTTCCCAATTTATACCCCCATGAGTGGAAGTGCCCTATGCTCTCTAAGCTGTGTTTTACAGATGTTTCAGGACACACCGTACACTTCTCCAGAGTGGCTGTTGGCAATTTACATCCCGCCCATCAGTGTAGCAAGGCTCCCATTTCTCCATGGCCTGTCCTGCATTTCTGGTTTTGACACTTTTTTCAGCATGGCCCTTTTGAGCGATGGGAAGCGAGACTTCTCTGTAGCGCTGATTTGCCTTTCCAGGTTGCTTGGTTGGCCAAAAACGGCGTATGCGTTTTTTCCTGAATATATTCAGGAAAAAACGCATACGCCCTTTTTGGCCAAGGGCATCATTGTCAACGTTTTGCCGCTTTTCATGTGCTTTAAAGGCGATTCGTATCTACCTCCTGAAATCTGTTTCGTGCAATTCTGCCTTGATTTCAAATCCTCTTCTTTGCCTTCCCTCAATATATTTGTGGACGAGAGTTATCATTTATAACTCTGCAGGTTTGTGAATTGCAGTGCCCTGAACCTCCATTTTACAACTCGCTTTTTTGGGAGCTGGCCGCAAAAGCGCAGGATGGCTTCAGGCCCTGTTCTGGTTCCGGGGGGCAGGCTGAGCCTGTGGTTAATTCTTCTTCCTGATGGGAAAATAGAGTGACCTGTGCCTGTCCCGACACCAAGAGCTAGTCTCTCGTTGGTTCCCCGTCTTCCTGTTCATCCTCAGGACAAATTGCAACCTGTACGGAACAGGAGGTTAAAGGTGCTGATGCTCCAAGTAGGGAGATTGCTAGTAAAGTGGCTGGAATGGCGAACCCGGGCACAAGGAGATGAGAAATGAGGTGCGTTTTAGAAACCTTTCCCCATCACACGGTGTACCATCTTCTGGGTTTCTCATGCATGTTTTCGATGTAGGAAGATGCCCTTGAAGCTGGAGATTTGGGACCCATGCGATGGGTACCACGCAGTATTACTTTAAAGGGTCTGCGTTTGCTCACCCAACCTCACCAAACCTCTCAGCCCCAAGAGTGTCCACCCTTATGTCTCATCCAGCTGTGGGTCTAGATATGGTCAATCCAGGTTGCATCACAGCCCCTGAACTCATTGTGTAAGAATTTCTATCTCTTTCACTGTCGTTGTTTCATGGGTTTTTCAAAGTAATTTATTTTCATAATGGGGTTTAGCTGCTTTTCACGGCTGTGTTTATGCCGCTTTCCACCCACTTGACACACTAACAGAGAGATATCAATACATAGGCTTTAAGATTATTACTAGTCAGATATATTCTTGTGCGGTGAATAGGGCGTGTTGAGTCCAGTTCTCTGAGCAAGGAGTAGGTCTTGTCTACTACATATTGGGTTTATGGAACGGTATCTGAGCTAATTTGATACCCTTGTTTTATGTATCACCCCACCTCACCTTTCCCGTTAAGCAGCCATAGTGTGTTTTCTGCATGTGTGACTCTGTTCTGTTTTGTAATTCAGTTCAAGTGTAACGGTTTTTACATTCCCTCTATCAGTGATACCTTAGGAGAAGTGTCCTTTTCTGTGTGACTTATTTCACTTAGAATCGTCGTACCTAAATCCACTCATCATGCTGCTACTAACATTATGACATTGATTTCATGGCTGAGTGATATTCCATTGTACATAAGGACCACAACTTCTTTATCCATTTTTCTCTTTCCTGGGATATTTAAGGTGGAATGAAGTGGAGGTCCTTGTCAACAGAGCAGCCCTCAACTTTGGGGTGCTTGTGTCTTGCTGATTTTTCATTTTCCCAATTTATACCCCCATGAGTGGAAGTGCCCTATGCTCTCTAAGCTGTGTTTTTCAGATGTTTCAGGACACACCGTACACTTCTCCAGAGTGGCTGTTGGCAATTTACATCCCGCCCATCAGTGTAGCAAGGCTCCCATTTCTCCATGGCCTGTCCTGCATTTCTGGTTTTGACACTTTTTTCAGCATGGCCCTTTTGACCGATGGGAAGCGAGACTTCTCTGTAGCGCTGATTTGCCTTTCCAGGTTGCTTGGTTGGCCAAAAAGGGCGTATGCGTTTTTTCCTGAATATATTCAGGAAAAAACGCATACGCCCTTTTTGGCCAAGGGCATCATTGTCAACGTTTTGCCGCTTTTCATGTGCTTTAAAGGCGATTCGTATCTACCTCCTGAAATCTGTTTCGTGCAATTCTGCCTTGATTTCAAATCCTCTTCTTTGCCTTCCCTCAGTATATTTGTGGACGAGAGTTATCATTTATAACTCTGCAGGTTTGTGAATTGCAGTGCCCTGAACCTCCATTTTACAACTCGCTTTTTTGGGAGCTGGCCGCAAAAGCGCAGGATGGCTTCAGGCCCTGTTCTGGTTCCGGGGGGCAGGCTGAGCCTGTGGTTAATTCTTCTTCCTGATGGGAAAATACAGTGACCTGTGCCTGTCCCGACACCAAGAGCTAGTCTCTCGTTGGTTCCCCGTCTTCCCGTTCATCCTCAGGACAAATTGCAACCTGTACGGAACAGGAGGTTAAAGGTGCTGATGCTCCAAGTAGGGAGATTGCTAGTAAAGTGGCTGGAATGGCGAACCCGGGCACAAGGAGATGAGAAATGAGGTGCGTTTTGGAAACCTTTCCCCATCACACGGTGTACCATCTTCTGGGTTTCTCATGCATGTTTTCGATGTAGGAAGATGTCCTTGAAGCTGGAGATTTGGGACCCATGCGATGGGTACCACGCAGTATTACTTTAAAGGGTCTGCGTTTGCTCACCCAACCTCACCAAACCTCTCAGCCCCAAGAGTGTCCACCCTTATGTCTCATCCAGCTGTGGGTCTAGATATGGTCAATCCAGGTTGCATCACAGCCCCTGAACTCATTGTGTAAGAATTTCTATCTCTTTCACTGTCGTTGTTTCATGGGTTTTTCAAAGTAATTTATTTTCATAATGGGGTTTAGCTGCTTTTCACGGCTGTGTTTATGCCGCTTTCCACCCACTTGACACACTAACAGAGAGATATCAATACATAGGTTTTAAGATTATTACTAGTCAGATATATTCTTGTGCTGTGAATAGGGCGTGTTGAGTCCAGTTCTCTGAGCAAGGAGTAGGTCTTGTCTATTACATATTGGGTTTATGGAACGGTATCTGAGCTAATTTGATACCCTTGTTTTATGTATCACCCCACCTCACCTTTCCCGTTAAGCAGCCATAGTGTGTTTTCTGCATGTGTGACTCTGTTCTGTTTTGTAATTCAGTTCAAGTGTAACGGTTTTTACATTCCCTCCATAAGTGATACCTTATGAGAAGTGTCCTTTTCTGTGTGACTTATTTCACTTAGAATCGTCGTACCTAAATCCACTCATCATGCTGCTACTAACATTATGACATTGATTTCATGGCTGAGTGATATTCCATTGTACATAAGGACCACAACTTCTTTATCCATTTTTCTCTTTCCTGGGATATTTAAGGTGGAATGAAGTGGAGGTCCTTGTCAACAGAGCAGCCCTCAACTTTGGGGTGCTTGTGTCTTGCTGATTTTTCATTTTCCCAATTTATACCCCCATGAGTGGAAGTGCCCTATGCTCTCTAAGCTGTGTTTTTCAGATGTTTCAGGACACACCGTACACTTCTTCAGAGTGGCTGTTGGCAATTTACATCCCGCCCATCAGTGTAGCAAGGCTCCCATTTCTCCATGGCCTGTCCTGCATTTCTGGTTTTGACACTTTTTTCAGCATGGCCCTTTTGACCGATGGGAAGCGAGACTTGTCTGTAGCGCTGATTTGCCTTTCCAGGTTGCTTGGTTGGCCAAAAAGGCCGTATGCGTTTTTCCTGAATATATTCAGGAAAAAACGCATACGCTCTTTTTGGCCTAGGGCATCATTGTCAACGTTTTGCCGCTTTTCATGTGCTTTAAAGGCGATTCGTATCTACCTCCTGAAATCTGTTTCGTGCAATTCTGCCTTGATTTCAAATCCTCTTCTTTGCCTTCCCTCAATATATTTGTGGACGAGAGTTATCATTTATAACTCTGCAGGTTTGTGAATTGCAGTGCCCTGAACCTCCATTTTACAACTCGCTTTTTTGGGAGCTGGCCGCAAAAGCGCAGGATGGCTTCAGGCCCTGTTCTGGTTCCGGGAGGCAGGCTGAGCCTGTGGTTAATTCTTCTTCCTGATGGGAAAATAGAGTGACCTGTGCCTGTCCCGACACCAAGAGCTAGTCTCTCGTTGGTTCCCCGTCTTCCCGTTCATCCTCAGGACAAATTGCAACCTGTACGGAACAGGAGGTTAAAGGTGCTGATGCTCCAAGTAGGGAGATTGCTAGTAAAGTGGCTGGAATGGCGAACCCGGGCACAAGGAGATGAGAAATGAGGTGCGTTTTAGAAACCTTTCCCCATCACACGGTGTACCATCTTCTGGGTTTCTCATGCATGTTTTCGATGTAGGAAGATGCCCTTGAACCTGGAGATTTGGGACCCATGCGATGGGTACCACGCAGTATTACTTTAAAGGGTCTGCGTTTGCTCACCCAACCTCACCAAACCTCTCAGCCCCAAGAGTGTCCACCCTTATGTCTCATCCAGCTGTGGGTCTAGATATGGTCAATCCAGGTTGCATCACAGCCCCTGAACTCATTGTGTAAGAATTTCTATCTCTTTCACTGTCGTTGTTTCATGGGTTTTTCAAAGTAATTTATTTTCATAATGGGGTTTAGCTGCTTTTCACGGCTGTGTTTATGCCGCTTTCCACCCACTTGACACACTAACAGAGAGATATCAATACATAGGCTTTAAGATTATTACTAGTCAGATATATTCTTGTGCGGTGAATAGGGCGTGTTGAGTCCAGTTCTCTGAGCAAGGAGTAGGTCTTGTCTACTACATATTGGGTTTATGGAACGGTATCTGAGCTAATTTGATACCCTTGTTTTATGTATCACCCCACCTCACCTTTCTCGTTAAGCAGCCATAGTGTGTTTTCTGCATGTGTGACTCTGTTCTGTTTTGTAATTCAGTTCAAGTGTAACGGTTTTTACATTCCCTCCATAAGTGATACCTTAGGAGAAGTGTCCTTTTCTGTGTGACTTATTTCACTTAGAATCGTCGTACCTAAATCCACTCATCATGCTGCTACTAACATTATGACATTGATTTCATGGCTGAGTGATATTCCATTGTACATAAGGACCACAACTTCTTTATCCATTTTTCTCTTTCCTGGGATATTTAAGGTGGAATGAAGTGGAGGTCCTTGTCAACAGAGCAGCCCTCAACTTTGGGGTGCTTGTGTCTTGCTGATTTTTCATTTTCCCAATTTATACCCCCATGAGTGGAAGTGCCCTATGCTCTCTAAGCTGTGTTTTACAGATGTTTCAGGACACACCGTACACTTCTCCAGAGTGGCTGTTGGCAATTTACATCCCGCCCATCAGTGTAGCAAGGCTCCCATTTCTCCATGGCCTGTCCTGCATTTCTGGTTTTGACACTTTTTTCAGCATGGCCCTTTTGACCGATGGGAAGCGAGACTTCTCTGTAGCGCTGATTTGCCTTTCCAGGTTGCTTGGTTGGCCAAAAAGGGCGTATGCGTTTTTTCCTGAATATATTCAGGAAAAAACGCATACGCCCTTTTTGGCCAAGGGCATCATTGTCAACGTTTTGCCGCTTTTCATGTGCTTTAAAGGCGATTCGTATCTACCTCCTGAAATCTGTTTCGTGCAATTCTGCCTTGATTTCAAATCCTCTTCTTTGCCTTCCCTCAATATATTTGTGGACGAGAGTTATCATTTATAACTCTGCAGGTTTGTGAATTGCAGTGCCCTGAACCTCCATTTTACAACTCGCTTTTTTGGGAGCTGGCCGCAAAAGCGCAGGATGGCTTCAGGCCCTGTTCTGGTTCCGGGAGGCAGGCTGAGCCTGTGGTTAATTCTTCTTCCTGATGGGAAAATAGAGTGACCTGTGCCTGTCCCGACACCAAGAGCTAGTCTCTCGTTGGTTCCCCATCTTCCCGTTCATCCTCAGGACAAATTGCAACCTGTACGGAACAGGAGGTTAAAGGTGCTGATGCTCCAAGTAAGGAGATTGCTAGTAAAGCGGCTGGAATGGCGAACCCGGGCACAAGGAGATGAGAAATGAGGTGCGTTTTAGAAACCTTTCCCCATCACACGGTGTACCATCTTCTGGGTTTCTCATGCATGTTTTCGATGTAGGAAGATGCCCTTGAAGCTGGAGATTTGGGACCCATGCGATGGGTACCACGCAGTATTACTTTAAAGGGTCTGCGTTTGCTCACCCAACCTCACCAAACCTCTCAGCCCCAAGAGTGTCCACCCTTATGTCTCATCCAGCTGTGGGTCTAGATATGGTCAATCCAGGTTGCATCACAGCCCCTGAACTCATTGTGTAAGAATTTCTATCTCTTTCACTGTCGTTGTTTCATGGGTTTTTCAAAGTAATTTATTTTCATAATGGGGTTTACCTGCTTTTCACGGCTGTGTTTATGCCGCTTTACACCCACTTGACACACTAACAGAGAGATATCAATACATAGGTTTTAATATTATTACTAGTCACATATATTCTTGTGCTGTGAATAGGGCGTGTTGAGTCCAGTTCTCTGAGCAAGGAGTAGGTCTTGTCTATTACATATTGGGTTTATGGAACGGTATCTGAGCTAATTTGATACCCTTGTTTTATGTATCACCCCACCTCACCTTTCCCGTTAAGCAGCCATAGTGTGTTTTCTGCATGTGTGACTCTGTTCTGTTTTGTAATTCAGTTCAAGTGTAACGGTTTTTACATTCCCTCCATAAGTGATACCTTATGAGAAGTGTCCTTTTCTGTGTGACTTATTTCACTTAGAATCGTCGTACCTAAATCCACTCATCATGCTGCTACTAACATTATGACATTGATTTCATGGCTGAGTGATATTCCATTGTACATAAGGACCACAACTTCTTTATCCATTTTTCTCTTTCCTGGTATATTTAAGGTGGAATGAAGTGGAGGTCCTTGTCAACAGAGCAGCCCTCAACATTGGGGTGCTTGTGTCTTGCTGATTTTTCATTTTCCCAATTTATACCCCCATGAGTGGAAGTGCCCTATGCTCTCTAAGCTGTGTTTTTCAGATGTTTCAGGACACACCGTGCACTTCTCCAGAGTGGCTGTTGCCAATTTACATCCCGCCCATCAGTGTAGCAAGGCTCCCATTTCTCCATGGCCTGTCCTGCATTTCTGGTTTTGACACTTTTTTCAGCATGGCCCTTTTGACCGATGGGAAGCGAGACTTCTCTGTAGCGCTGATTTGCCTTTCCAGGTTGCTTGGTTAGCCAAAAAGGGCGTATGCGTTTTTTCCTGAATATATTCTGGAAAAAACGCATATGCCCTTTTTGGCCAAGGGCATCATTGTCAACGTTTTGCCACTTTTCATGTGCTTTAAAGGCGATTCGTATCTACCTCCTGAAATCTGTTTCGTGCAATTCTGCCTTGATTTCAAATCCTCTTCTTTGCCTTCCCTCAATATATTTGTGGACGAGAGTTATCATTTATAACTCTGCAGGTTTGTGAATTGCAGTGCCCTGAACCTCCATTTTACAACTCGCTTTTTTGGGAGCTGGCCGCAAAAGCGCAGGATGGCTTCAGGCCCTGTTCTGGTTCCGGGGGGCAGGTTGAGCCTGTGGTTAATTCTTCCTGATGGGAAAATAGAGTGACCTGTGCCTGTCCCAACACCAAGAGCTAGTCTCTCGTTGGTTCCCCGTCTTCCCGTTCATCCTCAGGACAAATTGCAACCTGTACAGAAAGGAGGTTAAAGGTGCTGATGCTCCAGGTAGGGAGATTGCTAGTAAAGTGGCTGGAATGGCGAACCCGGGCACAAGGAGATGAGAAATGAGGTGCGTTTTAGAAACCTTTCCCCATCACACGGTGTACCATCTTCTGGGTTTCTCATGCATGTTTTCGATGTAGGAAGATGCCCTTGAAGCTGGAGATTTGGGACCCATGCGATGGGTACCACGCAGTATTACTTTAAAGGGTCTGCGTTTGCTCACCCAACCTCACCAAACCTCTCAGCCCCAAGAGTGTCCACCCTTATGTCTCATCCAGCTGTGGGTCTAGATATGGTCAATCCAGGTTGCATCACAGCCCCTGAACTCATTGTGTAAGAATTTCTATCTCTTTCACTGTCGTTGTTTCATGGGTTTTTCAAAGTAATTTATTTTCATAATGGGGTTTAGCTGCTTTTCACGGCTGTGTTTATGCCGCTTTCCACCCACTTGACACACTAACAGAGAGATATCAATACATAGGCTTTAAGATTATTACTAGTCAGATATATTCTTGTGCGGTGAATAGGGCGTGTTGAGTCCAGTTCTCTGAGCAAGGAGTAGGTCTTGTCTACTACATATTGGGTTTATGGAACGGTATCTGAGCTAATTTGATACCCTTGTTTTATGTATCACCCCACCTCACCTTTCCCGTTAAGCAGCCATAGTGTGTTTTCTGCATGTGTGACTCTGTTCTGTTTTGTAATTCAGTTCAAGTGTAACGGTTTTTACATTCCCTCCATAAGTGATACCTTATGAGAAGTGTCCTTTTCTGTGTGACTTATTTCACTTAGAATCGTCGTACCTAAATCCACTCATCATGCTGCTACTAACATTATGACATTGATTTCATGGCTGAGTGATATTCCATTGTACATAAGGACCACAACTTCTTTATCCATTTTTCTCTTTCCTGGGATATTTAAGGTGGAATGAAGTGGAGGTCCTTGTCAACAGAGCAGCCCTCAACTTTGGGGTGCTTGTGTCTTGCTGATTTTTAATTTTCCCAATTTATACCCCCATGAGTGGAAGTGCCCTATGCTCTCTAAGCTGTGTTTTTCAGATGTTTCAGGAAACACCGTGCACTTCTCCAGAGTGGCTGTTGGCATTTTACATCCCGCCCATCAGTGTAGCAAGGCTCCCATTTCTCCATGGCCTGTCCTGCATTTCTGGTTTTGACACTTTTTTCAGCATGGCCCTTTTGAGCGATGGGAAGCGAGACTTCTCTGTAGCGCTGATTTGCCTTTCCAGGTTGCTTGGTTGGCCAAAAACGGCGTATGCGTTTTTTCCTGAATATATTCAGGAAAAAACGCATACGCCCTTTTTGGCCAAGGGCATCATTGTCAACGTTTTGCCGCTTTTCATGTGCTTTAAAGGCGATTCGTATCTACCTCCTGAAATCTGTTTCGTGCAATTCTGCCTTGATTTCAAATCCTCTTCTTTGCCTTCCCTCAATATATTTGTGGACGAGAGTTATCATTTATAACTCTGCAGGTTTGTGAATTGCAGTGCCCTGAACCTCCATTTTACAACTCGCTTTTTTGGGAGCTGGCCGCAAAAGCGCAGGATGGCTTCAGGCCCTGTTCTGGTTCCGGGGGGCAGGCTGAGCCTGTGGTTAATTCTTCTTCCTGATGGGAAAATAGAGTGACCTGTGCCTGTCCCGACACCAAGAGCTAGTCTCTCGTTGGTTCCCCGTCTTCCTGTTCATCCTCAGGACAAATTGCAACCTGTACGGAACAGGAGGTTAAAGGTGCTGATGCTCCAAGTAGGGAGATTGCTAGTAAAGTGGCTGGAATGGCGAACCCGGGCACAAGGAGATGAGAAATGAGGTGCGTTTTAGAAACCTTTCCCCATCACACGGTGTACCATCTTCTGGGTTTCTCATGCATGTTTTCGATGTAGGAAGATGCCCTTGAAGCTGGAGATTTGGGACCCATGCGATGGGTACCACGCAGTATTACTTTAAAGGGTCTGCGTTTGCTCACCCAACCTCACCAAACCTCTCAGCCCCAAGAGTGTCCACCCTTATGTCTCATCCAGCTGTGGGTCTAGATATGGTCAATCCAGGTTGCATCACAGCCCCTGAACTCATTGTGTAAGAATTTCTATCTCTTTCACTGTCGTTGTTTCATGGGTTTTTCAAAGTAATTTATTTTCATAATGGGGTTTAGCTGCTTTTCACGGCTGTGTTTATGCCGCTTTCCACCCACTTGACACACTAACAGAGAGATATCAATACATAGGCTTTAAGATTATTACTAGTCAGATATATTCTTGTGCGGTGAATAGGGCGTGTTGAGTCCAGTTCTCTGAGCAAGGAGTAGGTCTTGTCTACTACATATTGGGTTTATGGAACGGTATCTGAGCTAATTTGATACCCTTGTTTTATGTATCACCCCACCTCACCTTTCCCGTTAAGCAGCCATAGTGTGTTTTCTGCATGTGTGACTCTGTTCTGTTTTGTAATTCAGTTCAAGTGTAACGGTTTTTACATTCCCTCTATCAGTGATACCTTAGGAGAAGTGTCCTTTTCTGTGTGACTTATTTCACTTAGAATCGTCGTACCTAAATCCACTCATCATGCTGCTACTAACATTATGACATTGATTTCATGGCTGAGTGATATTCCATTGTACATAAGGACCACAACTTCTTTATCCATTTTTCTCTTTCCTGGGATATTTAAGGTGGAATGAAGTGGAGGTCCTTGTCAACAGAGCAGCCCTCAACTTTGGGGTGCTTGTGTCTTGCTGATTTTTCATTTTCCCAATTTATACCCCCATGAGTGGAAGTGCCCTATGCTCTCTAAGCTGTGTTTTTCAGATGTTTCAGGACACACCGTACACTTCTCCAGAGTGGCTGTTGGCAATTTACATCCCGCCCATCAGTGTAGCAAGGCTCCCATTTCTCCATGGCCTGTCCTGCATTTCTGGTTTTGACACTTTTTTCAGCATGGCCCTTTTGACCGATGGGAAGCGAGACTTCTCTGTAGCGCTGATTTGCCTTTCCAGGTTGCTTGGTTGGCCAAAAAGGGCGTATGCGTTTTTTCCTGAATATATTCAGGAAAAAACGCATACGCCCTTTTTGGCCAAGGGCATCATTGTCAACGTTTTGCCGCTTTTCATGTGCTTTAAAGGCGATTCGTATCTACCTCCTGAAATCTGTTTCGTGCAATTCTGCCTTGATTTCAAATCCTCTTCTTTGCCTTCCCTCAGTATATTTGTGGACGAGAGTTATCATTTATAACTCTGCAGGTTTGTGAATTGCAGTGCCCTGAACCTCCATTTTACAACTCGCTTTTTTGGGAGCTGGCCGCAAAAGCGCAGGATGGCTTCAGGCCCTGTTCTGGTTCCGGGGGGCAGGCTGAGCCTGTGGTTAATTCTTCTTCCTGATGGGAAAATACAGTGACCTGTGCCTGTCCCGACACCAAGAGCTAGTCTCTCGTTGGTTCCCCGTCTTCCCGTTCATCCTCAGGACAAATTGCAACCTGTACGGAACAGGAGGTTAAAGGTGCTGATGCTCCAAGTAGGGAGATTGCTAGTAAAGTGGCTGGAATGGCGAACCCGGGCACAAGGAGATGAGAAATGAGGTGCGTTTTGGAAACCTTTCCCCATCACACGGTGTACCATCTTCTGGGTTTCTCATGCATGTTTTCGATGTAGGAAGATGTCCTTGAAGCTAGAGATTTGGGACCCATGCGATGGGTACCACGCAGTATTACTTTAAAGGGTCTGCGTTTGCTCACCCAACCTCACCAAACCTCTCAGCCCCAAGAGTGTCCACCCTTATGTCTCATCCAGCTGTGGGTCTAGATATGGTCAATCCAGGTTGCATCACAGCCCCTGAACTCATTGTGTAAGAATTTCTATCTCTTTCACTGTCGTTGTTTCATGGGTTTTTCAAAGTAATTTATTTTCATAATGGGGTTTAGCTGCTTTTCACGGCTGTGTTTATGCCGCTTTCCACCCACTTGACACACTAACAGAGAGATATCAATACATAGGTTTTAAGATTATTACTAGTCAGATATATTCTTGTGCTGTGAATAGGGCGTGTTGAGTCCAGTTCTCTGAGCAAGGAGTAGGTCTTGTCTATTACATATTGGGTTTATGGAACGGTATCTGAGCTAATTTGATACCCTTGTTTTATGTATCACCCCACCTCACCTTTCCCGTTAAGCAGCCATAGTGTGTTTTCTGCATGTGTGACTCTGTTCTGTTTTGTAATTCAGTTCAAGTGTAACGGTTTTTACATTCCCTCCATAAGTGATACCTTATGAGAAGTGTCCTTTTCTGTGTGACTTATTTCACTTAGAATCGTCGTACCTAAATCCACTCATCATGCTGCTACTAACATTATGACATTGATTTCATGGCTGAGTGATATTCCATTGTACATAAGGACCACAACTTCTTTATCCATTTTTCTCTTTCCTGGGATATTTAAGGTGGAATGAAGTGGAGGTCCTTGTCAACAGAGCAGCCCTCAACTTTGGGGTGCTTGTGTCTTGCTGATTTTTCATTTTCCCAATTTATACCCCCATGAGTGGAAGTGCCCTATGCTCTCTAAGCTGTGTTTTTCAGATGTTTCAGGACACACCGTACACTTCTTCAGAGTGGCTGTTGGCAATTTACATCCCGCCCATCAGTGTAGCAAGGCTCCCATTTCTCCATGGCCTGTCCTGCATTTCTGGTTTTGACACTTTTTTCAGCATGGCCCTTTTGACCGATGGGAAGCGAGACTTGTCTGTAGCGCTGATTTGCCTTTCCAGGTTGCTTGGTTGGCCAAAAAGGCCGTATGCGTTTTTCCTGAATATATTCAGGAAAAAACGCATACGCTCTTTTTGGCCTAGGGCATCATTGTCAACGTTTTGCCGCTTTTCATGTGCTTTAAAGGCGATTCGTATCTACCTCCTGAAATCTGTTTCGTGCAATTCTGCCTTGATTTCAAATCCTCTTCTTTGCCTTCCCTCAATATATTTGTGGACGAGAGTTATCATTTATAACTCTGCAGGTTTGTGAATTGCAGTGCCCTGAACCTCCATTTTACAACTCGCTTTTTTGGGAGCTGGCCGCAAAAGCGCAGGATGGCTTCAGGCCCTGTTCTGGTTCCGGGAGGCAGGCTGAGCCTGTGGTTAATTCTTCTTCCTGATGGGAAAATAGAGTGACCTGTGCCTGTCCCGACACCAAGAGCTAGTCTCTCGTTGGTTCCCCGTCTTCCCGTTCATCCTCAGGACAAATTGCAACCTGTACGGAACAGGAGGTTAAAGGTGCTGATGCTCCAAGTAGGGAGATTGCTAGTAAAGTGGCTGGAATGGCGAACCCGGGCACAAGGAGATGAGAAATGAGGTGCGTTTTAGAAACCTTTCCCCATCACACGGTGTACCATCTTCTGGGTTTCTCATGCATGTTTTCGATGTAGGAAGATGCCCTTGAACCTGGAGATTTGGGACCCATGCGATGGGTACCACGCAGTATTACTTTAAAGGGTCTGCGTTTGCTCACCCAACCTCACCAAACCTCTCAGCCCCAAGAGTGTCCACCCTTATGTCTCATCCAGCTGTGGGTCTAGATATGGTCAATCCAGGTTGCATCACAGCCCCTGAACTCATTGTGTAAGAATTTCTATCTCTTTCACTGTCGTTGTTTCATGGGTTTTTCAAAGTAATTTATTTTCATAATGGGGTTTAGCTGCTTTTCACGGCTGTGTTTATGCCGCTTTCCACCCACTTGACACACTAACAGAGAGATATCAATACATAGGCTTTAAGATTATTACTAGTCAGATATATTCTTGTGCGGTGAATAGGGCGTGTTGAGTCCAGTTCTCTGAGCAAGGAGTAGGTCTTGTCTACTACATATTGGGTTTATGGAACGGTATCTGAGCTAATTTGATACCCTTGTTTTATGTATCACCCCACCTCACCTTTCTCGTTAAGCAGCCATAGTGTGTTTTCTGCATGTGTGACTCTGTTCTGTTTTGTAATTCAGTTCAAGTGTAACGGTTTTTACATTCCCTCCATAAGTGATACCTTAGGAGAAGTGTCCTTTTCTGTGTGACTTATTTCACTTAGAATCGTCGTACCTAAATCCACTCATCATGCTGCTACTAACATTATGACATTGATTTCATGGCTGAGTGATATTCCATTGTACATAAGGACCACAACTTCTTTATCCATTTTTCTCTTTCCTGGGATATTTAAGGTGGAATGAAGTGGAGGTCCTTGTCAACAGAGCAGCCCTCAACTTTGGGGTGCTTGTGTCTTGCTGATTTTTCATTTTCCCAATTTATACCCCCATGAGTGGAAGTGCCCTATGCTCTCTAAGCTGTGTTTTACAGATGTTTCAGGACACACCGTACACTTCTCCAGAGTGGCTGTTGGCAATTTACATCCCGCCCATCAGTGTAGCAAGGCTCCCATTTCTCCATGGCCTGTCCTGCATTTCTGGTTTTGACACTTTTTTCAGCATGGCCCTTTTGACCGATGGGAAGCGAGACTTCTCTGTAGCGCTGATTTGCCTTTCCAGGTTGCTTGGTTGGCCAAAAAGGGCGTATGCGTTTTTTCCTGAATATATTCAGGAAAAAACGCATACGCCCTTTTTGGCCAAGGGCATCATTGTCAACGTTTTGCCGCTTTTCATGTGCTTTAAAGGCGATTCGTATCTACCTCCTGAAATCTGTTTCGTGCAATTCTGCCTTGATTTCAAATCCTCTTCTTTGCCTTCCCTCAATATATTTGTGGACGAGAGTTATCATTTATAACTCTGCAGGTTTGTGAATTGCAGTGCCCTGAACCTCCATTTTACAACTCGCTTTTTTGGGAGCTGGCCGCAAAAGCGCAGGATGGCTTCAGGCCCTGTTCTGGTTCCGGGAGGCAGGCTGAGCCTGTGGTTAATTCTTCTTCCTGATGGGAAAATAGAGTGACCTGTGCCTGTCCCGACACCAAGAGCTAGTCTCTCGTTGGTTCCCCATCTTCCCGTTCATCCTCAGGACAAATTGCAACCTGTACGGAACAGGAGGTTAAAGGTGCTGATGCTCCAAGTAAGGAGATTGCTAGTAAAGCGGCTGGAATGGCGAACCCGGGCACAAGGAGATGAGAAATGAGGTGCGTTTTAGAAACCTTTCCCCATCACACGGTGTACCATCTTCTGGGTTTCTCATGCATGTTTTCGATGTAGGAAGATGCCCTTGAAGCTGGAGATTTGGGACCCATGCGATGGGTACCACGCAGTATTACTTTAAAGGGTCTGCGTTTGCTCACCCAACCTCACCAAACCTCTCAGCCCCAAGAGTGTCCACCCTTATGTCTCATCCAGCTGTGGGTCTAGATATGGTCAATCCAGGTTGCATCACAGCCCCTGAACTCATTGTGTAAGAATTTCTATCTCTTTCACTGTCGTTGTTTCATGGGTTTTTCAAAGTAATTTATTTTCATAATGGGGTTTACCTGCTTTTCACGGCTGTGTTTATGCCGCTTTACACCCACTTGACACACTAACAGAGAGATATCAATACATAGGTTTTAAGATTATTACTAGTCACATATATTCTTGTGCTGTGAATAGGGCGTGTTGAGTCCAGTTCTCTGAGCAAGGAGTAGGTCTTGTCTATTACATATTGGGTTTATGGAACGGTATCTGAGCTAATTTGATACCCTTGTTTTATGTATCACCCCACCTCACCTTTCCCGTTAAGCAGCCATAGTGTGTTTTCTGCATGTGTGACTCTGTTCTGTTTTGTAATTCAGTTCAAGTGTAACGGTTTTTACATTCCCTCCATAAGTGATACCTTATGAGAAGTGTCCTTTTCTGTGTGACTTATTTCACTTAGAATCGTCGTACCTAAATCCACTCATCATGCTGCTAATAACATTATGACATTGATTTCATGGGTGAGTGATATTCCATTGTACATAAGGACCACAACTTCTTTATCCATTTTTCTCTTTCCTGGTATATTTAAGGTGGAATGAAGTGGAGGTCCTTGTCAACAGAGCAGCCCTCAACATTGGGGTGCTTGTGTCTTGCTGATTTTTCATTTTCCCAATTTATACCCCCATGAGTGGAAGTGCCCTATGCTCTCTAAGCTGTGTTTTTCAGATGTTTCAGGACACACCGTGCACTTCTCCAGAGTGGCTGTTGCCAATTTACATCCCGCCCATCAGTGTAGCAAGGCTCCCATTTCTCCATGGCCTGTCCTGCATTTCTGGTTTTGACACTTTTTTCAGCATGGCCCTTTTGACCGATGGGAAGCGAGACTTCTCTGTAGCGCTGATTTGCCTTTCCAGGTTGCTTGGTTGGCCAAAAAGGGCGTATGCGTTTTTTCCTGAATATATTCAGGAAAAAACGCATACGCCCTTTTTGGCCAAGGGCATCATTGTCAACGTTTTGCCACTTTTCATGTGCTTTAAAGGCGATTCGTATCTACCTCCTGAAATCTGTTTCGTGCAATTCTGCCTTGATTTCAAATCCTCTTCTTTGCCTTCCCTCAATATATTTGTGGACGAGAGTTATCATTTATAACTCTGCAGGTTTGTGAATTGCAGTGCCCTGAACCTCCATTTTACAACTCGCTTTTTTGGGAGCTGGCCGCAAAAGCGCAGGATGGCTTCAGGCCCTGTTCTGGTTCCGGGGGGCAGGCTGAGCCTGTGGTTAATTCTTCTTCCTGATGGGAAAATAGAGTGACCTGTGCCTGTCCCGACACCAAGAGCTAGTCTCTCGTTGGTTCCCCGTCTTCCCGTTCATCCTCAGGACAAATTGCAACCTGTACGGAACAGGAGGTTAAAGGTGCTGATGCTCCAAGTAGGGAGATTGCTAGTAAAGCGGCTGGAATGGCGAACCCGGGCACAAGGAGATGAGAAATGTGGTGCGTTTTAGAAACCTTTCCCCATCACACGGTGTACCATCTTCTGGGTTTCTCATGCATGTTTTCGATGTAGGAAGATGCCCTTGAAGCTGGAGATTTGGGACCCATGCGATGGGTACCACGCAGTATTACTTTAAAGGGTCTGCGTTTGCTCACCCAACCTCACCAAACCTCTCAGCCCCAAGAGTGTCCACCCTTATGTCTCATCCAGCTGTGGGTCTAGATATGGTCAATCCAGGTTGCATCACAGCCCCTGAACTCATTGTGTAAGAATTTCTATCTCTTTCACTGTCGTTGTTTCATGGGTTTTTCAAAGTAATTTATTTTCATAATGGGGTTTAGCTGCTTTTCACGGCTGTGTTTATGCCGCTTTCCACCCACTTGACACACTAACAGAGAGATATCAATACATAGGCTTTAAGATTATTACTAGTCAGATATATTCTTGTGCGGTGAATAGGGCGTGTTGAGTCCAGTTCTCTGAGCAAGGAGTAGGTCTTGTCTACTACATATTGGGTTTATGGAACGGTATCTGAGCTAATTTGATACCCTTGTTTTATGTATCACCCCACCTCACCTTTCCCGTTAAGCAGCCATAGTGTGTTTTCTGCATGTGTGACTCTGTTCTGTTTTGTAATTCAGTTCAAGTGTAACGGTTTTTACATTGCCTCTATCAGTGATACCTTATGAGAAGTGCCCTTTTCTGTGTGACTTATTTCACTTAGAATCGTCGTACCTAAATCCACTCATCATGCTGCTACTAACATTATGACATTGATTTCATGGCTGAGTGATATTCCATTGTACATAAGGACCACAACTTCTTTATCCATTTTTCTCTTTCCTGGGATATTTAAGGTGGAATGAAGTGGAGGTCCTTGTCAACAGAGCAGCCCTCAACTTTGGGGTTCTTGTGTCTTGCTGATTTTTCATTTTCCCAATTTATACCCCCATGAGTGGAAGTGCCCTATGCTCTCTAAGCTGTGTTTTTCAGATGTTTCAGGACACACCGTGCACTTCTCCAGAGTGGCTGTTGGCAATTTACATCCCGCCCATCAGTGTAGCAAGGCTCCCATTTCTCCATGGCCTGTCCTGCATTTCTGGTTTTGACACTTTTTTCAGCATGGCCCTTTTGACCGATGGGAAGCGAGACTTCTCTGTAGCGCTGATTTGCCTTTCCAGGTTGCTTGGTTGGCCAAAAAGGGCGTATGCGTTTTTTCCTGAATATATTCAGGAAAAAACGCATACGCCCTTTTTGGCCAAGGGCATCATTGTCAACGTTTTGCCACTTTTCATGTGCTTTAAAGGCGATTCGTATCTACCTCCTGAAGTCTGTTTCGTGCAATTCTGCCTTGATTTCAAATCCTCTTCTTTGCCTTCCCTCAATATATTTGTGGACGAGAGTTATCATTTATAACTCTGCAGGTTTGTGAATTGCAGTGCCCTGAACCTCCATTTTACAACTCGCTTTTTTGGGAGCTGGCCGCAAAAGCGCAGGATGGCTTCAGGCCCTGTTCTGGTTCCGGGGGGCAGGCTGAGCCTGTGGTTAATTCTTCTTCCTGATGGGAAAATAGAGTGACCTGTGCCTGTCCCAACACCAAGAGCTAGTCTCTCGTTGGTTCCCCGTCTTCCCGTTCATCCTCAGGACAAATTGCAACCTGTACGGAACAGGAGGTTAAAGGTGCTGATGCTCCAAGTAGGGAGATTGCTAGTAAAGCGGCTGGAATGGCGAACCCGGGCACAAGGAGATGAGAAATGAGGTGCGTTTTAGAAACCTTTCCCCATCACACGGTGTACCATCTTCTGGGTTTCTCATGCATGTTTTCGATGTAGGAAGATGCCCTTGAAGCTGGAGATTTGGGACCCATGCGATGGGTACCACGCAGTATTACTTTAAAGGGTCTGCGTTTGCTCACCCAACCTCACCAAACCTCTCAGCCCCAAGAGTGTCCACCCTTATGTCTCATCCAGCTGTGGGTCTAGATATGGTCAATCCAGGTTGCATCACAGCCCCTGAACTCATTGTGTAAGAATTTCTATCTCTTTCACTGTCGTTGTTTCATGGGTTTTTCAAAGTAATTTATTTTCATAATGGGGTTTAGCTGCTTTTCACGGCTGTGTTTATGCCGCTTTCCACCCACTTGACACACTAACAGAGAGATATCAATACATAGGCTTTAAGATTATTACTAGTCAGATATATTCTTGTGCGGTGAATAGGGCGTGTTGAGTCCAGTTCTCTGAGCAAGGAGTAGGTCTTGTCTACTACATATTGGGTTTATGGAACGGTATCTGAGCTAATTTGATACCCTTGTTTTATGTATCACCCCACCTCACCTTTCCCGTTAAGCAGCCATAGTGTGTTTTCTGCATGTGTGACTCTGTTCTGTTTTGTAATTCAGTTCAAGTGTAACGGTTTTTACATTCCCTCTATCAGTGATACCTTATGAGAAGTGCCCTTTTCTGTGTGACTTATTTCACTTAGAATCGTCGTACCTAAATCCACTCATCATGCTGCTACTAACATTATGACATTGATTTCATGGCTGAGTGATATTCCATTGTACATAAGGACCACAACTTCTTTATCCATTTTTCTCTTTCCTGGGATATTTAAGGTGGAATGAAGTGGAGGTCCTTGTCAACAGAGCAGCCCTCAACTTTGGGGTTCTTGTGTCTTGCTGATTTTTCATTTTCCCAATTTATACCCCCATGAGTGGAAGTGCCCTATGCTCTCTAAGCTGTGTTTTTCAGATGTTTCAGGACACACCGTGCACTTCTCCAGAGTGGCTGTTGGCAATTTACATCCCGCCCATCAGTGTAGCAAGGCTCCCATTTCTCCATGGCCTGTCCTGCATTTCTGGTTTTGACACTTTTTTCAGCATGGCCCTTTTGACCGATGGGAAGCGAGACTTCTCTGTAGCGCTGATTTGCCTTTCCAGGTTGCTTGGTTGGCCAAAAAGGGCGTATGCGTTTTTTCCTGAATATATTCAGGAAAAAACGCATACGCCCTTTTTGGCCAAGGGCATCATTGTCAACGTTTTGCCACTTTTCATGTGCTTTAAAGGCGATTCGTATCTACCTCCTGAAGTCTGTTTCGTGCAATTCTGCCTTGATTTCAAATCCTCTTCTTTGCCTTCCCTCAATATATTTGTGGACGAGAGTTATCATTTATAACTCTGCAGGTTTGTGAATTGCAGTGCCCTGAACCTCCATTTTACAACTCGCTTTTTTGGGAGCTGGCCGCAAAAGCGCAGGATGGCTTCAGGCCCTGTTCTGGTTCCGGGGGGCAGGCTGAGCCTGTGGTTAATTCTTCTTCCTGATGGGAAAATAGAGTGACCTGTGCCTGTCCCAACACCAAGAGCTAGTCTCTCGTTGGTTCCCCGTCTTCCCGTTCATCCTCAGGACAAATTGCAACCTGTACGGAACAGGAGGTTAAAGGTGCTGATGCTCCAAGTAGGGAGATTGCTAGTAAAGCGGCTGGAATGGCGAACCCGGGCACAAGGAGATGAGAAATGAGGTGCGTTTTAGAAACCTTTCCCCATCACACGGTGTACCATCTTCTGGGTTTCTCATGCATGTTTTCGATGTAGGAAGATGCCCTTGAAGCTGGAGATTTGGGACCCATGCGATGGGTACCACGCAGTATTACTTTAAAGGGTCTGCGTTTGCTCACCCAACCTCACCAAACCTCTCAGCCCCAAGAGTGTCCACCCTTATGTCTCATCCAGCTGTGGGTCTAGATATGGTCAATCCAGGTTGCATCACAGCCCCTGAACTCATTGTGTAAGAATTTCTATCTCTTTCACTGTCGTTGTTTCATGGGTTTTTCAAAGTAATTTATTTTCATAATGGGGTTTAGCTGCTTTTCACGGCTGTGTTTATGCCGCTTTCCACCCACTTGACACACTAACAGAGAGATATCAATACATAGGCTTTAAGATTATTACTAGTCAGATATATTCTTGTGCGGTGAATAGGGCGTGTTGAGTCCAGTTCTCTGAGCAAGGAGTAGGTCTTGTCTACTACATATTGGGTTTATGGAACGGTATCTGAGCTAATTTGATACCCTTGTTTTATGTATCACCCCACCTCACCTTTCCCGTTAAGCAGCCATAGTGTGTTTTCTGCATGTGTGACTCTGTTCTGTTTTGTAATTCAGTTCAAGTGTAACGGTTTTTACATTCCCTCTATCAGTGATACCTTAGGAGAAGTGTCCTTTTCTGTGTGACTTATTTCACTTAGAATCGTCGTACCTAAATCCACTCATCATGCTGCTACTAACATTATGACATTGATTTCATGGCTGAGTGATATTCCATTGTACATAAGGACCACAACTTCTTTATCCATTTTTCTCTTTCCTGGGATATTTAAGGTGGAATGAAGTGGAGGTCCTTGTCAACAGAGCAGCCCTCAACTTTGGGGTGCTTGTGTCTTGCTGATTTTTCATTTTCCCAATTTATACCCCCATGAGTGGAAGTGCCCTATGCTCTCTAAGCTGTGTTTTTCAGATGTTTCAGGACACACCGTACACTTCTCCAGAGTGGCTGTTGGCAATTTACATCCCGCCCATCAGTGTAGCAAGGCTCCCATTTCTCCATGGCCTGTCCTGCATTTCTGGTTTTGACACTTTTTTCAGCATGGCCCTTTTGACCGATGGGAAGCGAGACTTCTCTGTAGCGCTGATTTGCCTTTCCAGGTTGCTTGGTTGGCCAAAAAGGGCGTATGCGTTTTTTCCTGAATATATTCAGGAAAAAACGCATACGCCCTTTTTGGCCAAGGGCATCATTGTCAACGTTTTGCCGCTTTTCATGTGCTTTAAAGGCGATTCGTATCTACCTCCTGAAATCTGTTTCGTGCAATTCTGCCTTGATTTCAAATCCTCTTCTTTGCCTTCCCTCAGTATATTTGTGGACGAGAGTTATCATTTATAACTCTGCAGGTTTGTGAATTGCAGTGCCCTGAACCTCCATTTTACAACTCGCTTTTTTGGGAGCTGGCCGCAAAAGCGCAGGATGGCTTCAGGCCCTGTTCTGGTTCCGGGGGGCAGGCTGAGCCTGTGGTTAATTCTTCTTCCTGATGGGAAAATACAGTGACCTGTGCCTGTCCCGACACCAAGAGCTAGTCTCTCGTTGGTTCCCCGTCTTCCCGTTCATCCTCAGGACAAATTGCAACCTGTACGGAACAGGAGGTTAAAGGTGCTGATGCTCCAAGTAGGGAGATTGCTAGTAAAGTGGCTGGAATGGCGAACCCGGGCACAAGGAGATGAGAAATGAGGTGCGTTTTGGAAACCTTTCCCCATCACACGGTGTACCATCTTCTGGGTTTCTCATGCATGTTTTCGATGTAGGAAGATGTCCTTGAAGCTGGAGATTTGGGACCCATGCGATGGGTACCACGCAGTATTACTTTAAAGGGTCTGCGTTTGCTCACCCAACCTCACCAAACCTCTCAGCCCCAAGAGTGTCCACCCTTATGTCTCATCCAGCTGTGGGTCTAGATATGGTCAATCCAGGTTGCATCACAGCCCCTGAACTCATTGTGTAAGAATTTCTATCTCTTTCACTGTCGTTGTTTCATGGGTTTTTCAAAGTAATTTATTTTCATAATGGGGTTTAGCTGCTTTTCACGGCTGTGTTTATGCCGCTTTCCACCCACTTGACACACTAACAGAGAGATATCAATACATAGGTTTTAAGATTATTACTAGTCAGATATATTCTTGTGCTGTGAATAGGGCGTGTTGAGTCCAGTTCTCTGAGCAAGGAGTAGGTCTTGTCTATTACATATTGGGTTTATGGAACGGTATCTGAGCTAATTTGATACCCTTGTTTTATGTATCACCCCACCTCACCTTTCCCGTTAAGCAGCCATAGTGTGTTTTCTGCATGTGTGACTCTGTTCTGTTTTGTAATTCAGTTCAAGTGTAACGGTTTTTACATTCCCTCCATAAGTGATACCTTATGAGAAGTGTCCTTTTCTGTGTGACTTATTTCACTTAGAATCGTCGTACCTAAATCCACTCATCATGCTGCTACTAACATTATGACATTGATTTCATGGCTGAGTGATATTCCATTGTACATAAGGACCACAACTTCTTTATCCATTTTTCTCTTTCCTGGGATATTTAAGGTGGAATGAAGTGGAGGTCCTTGTCAACAGAGCAGCCCTCAACTTTGGGGTGCTTGTGTCTTGCTGATTTTTCATTTTCCCAATTTATACCCCCATGAGTGGAAGTGCCCTATGCTCTCTAAGCTGTGTTTTTCAGATGTTTCAGGACACACCGTACACTTCTTCAGAGTGGCTGTTGGCAATTTACATCCCGCCCATCAGTGTAGCAAGGCTCCCATTTCTCCATGGCCTGTCCTGCATTTCTGGTTTTGACACTTTTTTCAGCATGGCCCTTTTGACCGATGGGAAGCGAGACTTGTCTGTAGCGCTGATTTGCCTTTCCAGGTTGCTTGGTTGGCCAAAAAGGCCGTATGCGTTTTTCCTGAATATATTCAGGAAAAAACGCATACGCTCTTTTTGGCCTAGGGCATCATTGTCAACGTTTTGCCGCTTTTCATGTGCTTTAAAGGCGATTCGTATCTACCTCCTGAAATCTGTTTCGTGCAATTCTGCCTTGATTTCAAATCCTCTTCTTTGCCTTCCCTCAATATATTTGTGGACGAGAGTTATCATTTATAACTCTGCAGGTTTGTGAATTGCAGTGCCCTGAACCTCCATTTTACAACTCGCTTTTTTGGGAGCTGGCCGCAAAAGCGCAGGATGGCTTCAGGCCCTGTTCTGGTTCCGGGAGGCAGGCTGAGCCTGTGGTTAATTCTTCTTCCTGATGGGAAAATAGAGTGACCTGTGCCTGTCCCGACACCAAGAGCTAGTCTCTCGTTGGTTCCCCGTCTTCCCGTTCATCCTCAGGACAAATTGCAACCTGTACGGAACAGGAGGTTAAAGGTGCTGATGCTCCAAGTAGGGAGATTGCTAGTAAAGTGGCTGGAATGGCGAACCCGGGCACAAGGAGATGAGAAATGAGGTGCGTTTTAGAAACCTTTCCCCATCACACGGTGTACCATCTTCTGGGTTTCTCATGCATGTTTTCGATGTAGGAAGATGCCCTTGAACCTGGAGATTTGGGACCCATGCGATGGGTACCACGCAGTATTACTTTAAAGGGTCTGCGTTTGCTCACCCAACCTCACCAAACCTCTCAGCCCCAAGAGTGTCCACCCTTATGTCTCATCCAGCTGTGGGTCTAGATATGGTCAATCCAGGTTGCATCACAGCCCCTGAACTCATTGTGTAAGAATTTCTATCTCTTTCACTGTCGTTGTTTCATGGGTTTTTCAAAGTAATTTATTTTCATAATGGGGTTTAGCTGCTTTTCACGGCTGTGTTTATGCCGCTTTCCACCCACTTGACACACTAACAGAGAGATATCAATACATAGGCTTTAAGATTATTACTAGTCAGATATATTCTTGTGCGGTGAATAGGGCGTGTTGAGTCCAGTTCTCTGAGCAAGGAGTAGGTCTTGTCTACTACATATTGGGTTTATGGAACGGTATCTGAGCTAATTTGATACCCTTGTTTTATGTATCACCCCACCTCACCTTTCTCGTTAAGCAGCCATAGTGTGTTTTCTGCATGTGTGACTCTGTTCTGTTTTGTAATTCAGTTCAAGTGTAACGGTTTTTACATTCCCTCCATAAGTGATACCTTAGGAGAAGTGTCCTTTTCTGTGTGACTTATTTCACTTAGAATCGTCGTACCTAAATCCACTCATCATGCTGCTACTAACATTATGACATTGATTTCATGGCTGAGTGATATTCCATTGTACATAAGGACCACAACTTCTTTATCCATTTTTCTCTTTCCTGGGATATTTAAGGTGGAATGAAGTGGAGGTCCTTGTCAACAGAGCAGCCCTCAACTTTGGGGTGCTTGTGTCTTGCTGATTTTTCATTTTCCCAATTTATACCCCCATGAGTGGAAGTGCCCTATGCTCTCTAAGCTGTGTTTTACAGATGTTTCAGGACACACCGTACACTTCTCCAGAGTGGCTGTTGGCAATTTACATCCCGCCCATCAGTGTAGCAAGGCTCCCATTTCTCCATGGCCTGTCCTGCATTTCTGGTTTTGACACTTTTTTCAGCATGGCCCTTTTGACCGATGGGAAGCGAGACTTCTCTGTAGCGCTGATTTGCCTTTCCAGGTTGCTTGGTTGGCCAAAAAGGGCGTATGCGTTTTTTCCTGAATATATTCAGGAAAAAACGCATACGCCCTTTTTGGCCAAGGGCATCATTGTCAACGTTTTGCCGCTTTTCATGTGCTTTAAAGGCGATTCGTATCTACCTCCTGAAATCTGTTTCGTGCAATTCTGCCTTGATTTCAAATCCTCTTCTTTGCCTTCCCTCAATATATTTGTGGACGAGAGTTATCATTTATAACTCTGCAGGTTTGTGAATTGCAGTGCCCTGAACCTCCATTTTACAACTCGCTTTTTTGGGAGCTGGCCGCAAAAGCGCAGGATGGCTTCAGGCCCTGTTCTGGTTCCGGGAGGCAGGCTGAGCCTGTGGTTAATTCTTCTTCCTGATGGGAAAATAGAGTGACCTGTGCCTGTCCCGACACCAAGAGCTAGTCTCTCGTTGGTTCCCCATCTTCCCGTTCATCCTCAGGACAAATTGCAACCTGTACGGAACAGGAGGTTAAAGGTGCTGATGCTCCAAGTAAGGAGATTGCTAGTAAAGCGGCTGGAATGGCGAACCCGGGCACAAGGAGATGAGAAATGAGGTGCGTTTTAGAAACCTTTCCCCATCACACGGTGTACCATCTTCTGGGTTTCTCATGCATGTTTTCGATGTAGGAAGATGCCCTTGAAGCTGGAGATTTGGGACCCATGCGATGGGTACCACGCAGTATTACTTTAAAGGGTCTGCGTTTGCTCACCCAACCTCACCAAACCTCTCAGCCCCAAGAGTGTCCACCCTTATGTCTCATCCAGCTGTGGGTCTAGATATGGTCAATCCAGGTTGCATCACAGCCCCTGAACTCATTGTGTAAGAATTTCTATCTCTTTCACTGTCGTTGTTTCATGGGTTTTTCAAAGTAATTTATTTTCATAATGGGGTTTACCTGCTTTTCACGGCTGTGTTTATGCCGCTTTACACCCACTTGACACACTAACAGAGAGATATCAATACATAGGTTTTAAGATTATTACTAGTCACATATATTCTTGTGCTGTGAATAGGGCGTGTTGAGTCCAGTTCTCTGAGCAAGGAGTAGGTCTTGTCTATTACATATTGGGTTTATGGAACGGTATCTGAGCTAATTTGATACCCTTGTTTTATGTATCACCCCACCTCACCTTTCCCGTTAAGCAGCCATAGTGTGTTTTCTGCATGTGTGACTCTGTTCTGTTTTGTAATTCAGTTCAAGTGTAACGGTTTTTACATTCCCTCCATAAGTGATACCTTATGAGAAGTGTCCTTTTCTGTGTGACTTATTTCACTTAGAATCGTCGTACCTAAATCCACTCATCATGCTGCTAATAACATTATGACATTGATTTCATGGGTGAGTGATATTCCATTGTACATAAGGACCACAACTTCTTTATCCATTTTTCTCTTTCCTGGTATATTTAAGGTGGAATGAAGTGGA
The DNA here is from genome assembly GCF_965194805.1 of Balaenoptera borealis. Lineage (NCBI taxonomy): Eukaryota > Metazoa > Chordata > Mammalia > Artiodactyla > Balaenopteridae > Balaenoptera > Balaenoptera borealis. The sequence continues at coordinate 524,060 of NW_028124001.1, read as the reverse complement.
GGTCCTTGTCAACAGAGCAGCCCTCAACATTGGGGTGCTTGTGTCTTGCTGATTTTTCATTTTCCCAATTTATACCCCCATGAGTGGAAGTGCCCTATGCTCTCTAAGCTGTGTTTTTCAGATGTTTCAGGACACACCGTGCACTTCTCCAGAGTGGCTGTTGCCAATTTACATCCCGCCCATCAGTGTAGCAAGGCTCCCATTTCTCCATGGCCTGTCCTGCATTTCTGGTTTTGACACTTTTTTCAGCATGGCCCTTTTGACCGATGGGAAGCGAGACTTCTCTGTAGCGCTGATTTGCCTTTCCAGGTTGCTTGGTTGGCCAAAAAGGGCGTATGCGTTTTTTCCTGAATATATTCAGGAAAAAACGCATACGCCCTTTTTGGCCAAGGGCATCATTGTCAACGTTTTGCCACTTTTCATGTGCTTTAAAGGCGATTCGTATCTACCTCCTGAAATCTGTTTCGTGCAATTCTGCCTTGATTTCAAATCCTCTTCTTTGCCTTCCCTCAATATATTTGTGGACGAGAGTTATCATTTATAACTCTGCAGGTTTGTGAATTGCAGTGCCCTGAACCTCCATTTTACAACTCGCTTTTTTGGGAGCTGGCCGCAAAAGCGCAGGATGGCTTCAGGCCCTGTTCTGGTTCCGGGGGGCAGGCTGAGCCTGTGGTTAATTCTTCTTCCTGATGGGAAAATAGAGTGACCTGTGCCTGTCCCGACACCAAGAGCTAGTCTCTCGTTGGTTCCCCGTCTTCCCGTTCATCCTCAGGACAAATTGCAACCTGTACGGAACAGGAGGTTAAAGGTGCTGATGCTCCAAGTAGGGAGATTGCTAGTAAAGCGGCTGGAATGGCGAACCCGGGCACAAGGAGATGAGAAATGTGGTGCGTTTTAGAAACCTTTCCCCATCACACGGTGTACCATCTTCTGGGTTTCTCATGCATGTTTTCGATGTAGGAAGATGCCCTTGAAGCTGGAGATTTGGGACCCATGCGATGGGTACCACGCAGTATTACTTTAAAGGGTCTGCGTTTGCTCACCCAACCTCACCAAACCTCTCAGCCCCAAGAGTGTCCACCCTTATGTCTCATCCAGCTGTGGGTCTAGATATGGTCAATCCAGGTTGCATCACAGCCCCTGAACTCATTGTGTAAGAATTTCTATCTCTTTCACTGTCGTTGTTTCATGGGTTTTTCAAAGTAATTTATTTTCATAATGGGGTTTAGCTGCTTTTCACGGCTGTGTTTATGCCGCTTTCCACCCACTTGACACACTAACAGAGAGATATCAATACATAGGCTTTAAGATTATTACTAGTCAGATATATTCTTGTGCGGTGAATAGGGCGTGTTGAGTCCAGTTCTCTGAGCAAGGAGTAGGTCTTGTCTACTACATATTGGGTTTATGGAACGGTATCTGAGCTAATTTGATACCCTTGTTTTATGTATCACCCCACCTCACCTTTCCCGTTAAGCAGCCATAGTGTGTTTTCTGCATGTGTGACTCTGTTCTGTTTTGTAATTCAGTTCAAGTGTAACGGTTTTTACATTCCCTCTATCAGTGATACCTTATGAGAAGTGCCCTTTTCTGTGTGACTTATTTCACTTAGAATCGTCGTACCTAAATCCACTCATCATGCTGCTACTAACATTATGACATTGATTTCATGGCTGAGTGATATTCCATTGTACATAAGGACCACAACTTCTTTATCCATTTTTCTCTTTCCTGGGATATTTAAGGTGGAATGAAGTGGAGGTCCTTGTCAACAGAGCAGCCCTCAACTTTGGGGTTCTTGTGTCTTGCTGATTTTTCATTTTCCCAATTTATACCCCCATGAGTGGAAGTGCCCTATGCTCTCTAAGCTGTGTTTTTCAGATGTTTCAGGACACACCGTGCACTTCTCCAGAGTGGCTGTTGGCAATTTACATCCCGCCCATCAGTGTAGCAAGGCTCCCATTTCTCCATGGCCTGTCCTGCATTTCTGGTTTTGACACTTTTTTCAGCATGGCCCTTTTGACCGATGGGAAGCGAGACTTCTCTGTAGCGCTGATTTGCCTTTCCAGGTTGCTTGGTTGGCCAAAAAGGGCGTATGCGTTTTTTCCTGAATATATTCAGGAAAAAACGCATACGCCCTTTTTGGCCAAGGGCATCATTGTCAACGTTTTGCCACTTTTCATGTGCTTTAAAGGCGATTCGTATCTACCTCCTGAAGTCTGTTTCGTGCAATTCTGCCTTGATTTCAAATCCTCTTCTTTGCCTTCCCTCAATATATTTGTGGACGAGAGTTATCATTTATAACTCTGCAGGTTTGTGAATTGCAGTGCCCTGAACCTCCATTTTACAACTCGCTTTTTTGGGAGCTGGCCGCAAAAGCGCAGGATGGCTTCAGGCCCTGTTCTGGTTCCGGGGGGCAGGCTGAGCCTGTGGTTAATTCTTCTTCCTGATGGGAAAATAGAGTGACCTGTGCCTGTCCCAACACCAAGAGCTAGTCTCTCGTTGGTTCCCCGTCTTCCCGTTCATCCTCAGGACAAATTGCAACCTGTACGGAACAGGAGGTTAAAGGTGCTGATGCTCCAAGTAGGGAGATTGCTAGTAAAGCGGCTGGAATGGCGAACCCGGGCACAAGGAGATGAGAAATGAGGTGCGTTTTAGAAACCTTTCCCCATCACACGGTGTACCATCTTCTGGGTTTCTCATGCATGTTTTCGATGTAGGAAGATGCCCTTGAAGCTGGAGATTTGGGACCCATGCGATGGGTACCACGCAGTATTACTTTAAAGGGTCTGCGTTTGCTCACCCAACCTCACCAAACCTCTCAGCCCCAAGAGTGTCCACCCTTATGTCTCATCCAGCTGTGGGTCTAGATATGGTCAATCCAGGTTGCATCACAGCCCCTGAACTCATTGTGTAAGAATTTCTATCTCTTTCACTGTCGTTGTTTCATGGGTTTTTCAAAGTAATTTATTTTCATAATGGGGTTTAGCTGCTTTTCACGGCTGTGTTTATGCCGCTTTCCACCCACTTGACACACTAACAGAGAGATATCAATACATAGGCTTTAAGATTATTACTAGTCAGATATATTCTTGTGCGGTGAATAGGGCGTGTTGAGTCCAGTTCTCTGAGCAAGGAGTAGGTCTTGTCTACTACATATTGGGTTTATGGAACGGTATCTGAGCTAATTTGATACCCTTGTTTTATGTATCACCCCACCTCACCTTTCCCGTTAAGCAGCCATAGTGTGTTTTCTGCATGTGTGACTCTGTTCTGTTTTGTAATTCAGTTCAAGTGTAACGGTTTTTACATTCCCTCTATCAGTGATACCTTATGAGAAGTGCCCTTTTCTGTGTGACTTATTTCACTTAGAATCGTCGTACCTAAATCCACTCATCATGCTGCTACTAACATTATGACATTGATTTCATGGCTGAGTGATATTCCATTGTACATAAGGACCACAACTTCTTTATCCATTTTTCTCTTTCCTGGGATATTTAAGGTGGAATGAAGTGGAGGTCCTTGTCAACAGAGCAGCCCTCAACTTTGGGGTTCTTGTGTCTTGCTGATTTTTCATTTTCCCAATTTATACCCCCATGAGTGGAAGTGCCCTATGCTCTCTAAGCTGTGTTTTTCAGATGTTTCAGGACACACCGTGCACTTCTCCAGAGTGGCTGTTGGCAATTTACATCCCGCCCATCAGTGTAGCAAGGCTCCCATTTCTCCATGGCCTGTCCTGCATTTCTGGTTTTGACACTTTTTTCAGCATGGCCCTTTTGACCGATGGGAAGCGAGACTTCTCTGTAGCGCTGATTTGCCTTTCCAGGTTGCTTGGTTGGCCAAAAAGGGCGTATGCGTTTTTTCCTGAATATATTCAGGAAAAAACGCATACGCCCTTTTTGGCCAAGGGCATCATTGTCAACGTTTTGCCACTTTTCATGTGCTTTAAAGGCGATTCGTATCTACCTCCTGAAGTCTGTTTCGTGCAATTCTGCCTTGATTTCAAATCCTCTTCTTTGCCTTCCCTCAATATATTTGTGGACGAGAGTTATCATTTATAACTCTGCAGGTTTGTGAATTGCAGTGCCCTGAACCTCCATTTTACAACTCGCTTTTTTGGGAGCTGGCCGCAAAAGCGCAGGATGGCTTCAGGCCCTGTTCTGGTTCCGGGGGGCAGGCTGAGCCTGTGGTTAATTCTTCTTCCTGATGGGAAAATAGAGTGACCTGTGCCTGTCCCAACACCAAGAGCTAGTCTCTCGTTGGTTCCCCGTCTTCCCGTTCATCCTCAGGACAAATTGCAACCTGTACGGAACAGGAGGTTAAAGGTGCTGATGCTCCAAGTAGGGAGATTGCTAGTAAAGCGGCTGGAATGGCGAACCCGGGCACAAGGAGATGAGAAATGAGGTGCGTTTTAGAAACCTTTCCCCATCACACGGTGTACCATCTTCTGGGTTTCTCATGCATGTTTTCGATGTAGGAAGATGCCCTTGAAGCTGGAGATTTGGGACCCATGCGATGGGTACCACGCAGTATTACTTTAAAGGGTCTGCGTTTGCTCACCCAACCTCACCAAACCTCTCAGCCCCAAGAGTGTCCACCCTTATGTCTCATCCAGCTGTGGGTCTAGATATGGTCAATCCAGGTTGCATCACAGCCCCTGAACTCATTGTGTAAGAATTTCTATCTCTTTCACTGTCGTTGTTTCATGGGTTTTTCAAAGTAATTTATTTTCATAATGGGGTTTAGCTGCTTTTCACGGCTGTGTTTATGCCGCTTTCCACCCACTTGACACACTAACAGAGAGATATCAATACATAGGCTTTAAGATTATTACTAGTCAGATATATTCTTGTGCGGTGAATAGGGCGTGTTGAGTCCAGTTCTCTGAGCAAGGAGTAGGTCTTGTCTACTACATATTGGGTTTATGGAACGGTATCTGAGCTAATTTGATACCCTTGTTTTATGTATCACCCCACCTCACCTTTCCCGTTAAGCAGCCATAGTGTGTTTTCTGCATGTGTGACTCTGTTCTGTTTTGTAATTCAGTTCAAGTGTAACGGTTTTTACATTCCCTCTATCAGTGATACCTTATGAGAAGTGCCCTTTTCTGTGTGACTTATTTCACTTAGAATCGTCGTACCTAAATCCACTCATCATGCTGCTACTAACATTATGACATTGATTTCATGGCTGAGTGATATTCCATTGTACATAAGGACCACAACTTCTTTATCCATTTTTCTCTTTCCTGGGATATTTAAGGTGGAATGAAGTGGAGGTCCTTGTCAACAGAGCAGCCCTCAACTTTGGGGTTCTTGTGTCTTGCTGATTTTTCATTTTCCCAATTTATACCCCCATGAGTGGAAGTGCCCTATGCTCTCTAAGCTGTGTTTTTCAGATGTTTCAGGACACACCGTGCACTTCTCCAGAGTGGCTGTTGGCAATTTACATCCCGCCCATCAGTGTAGCAAGGCTCCCATTTCTCCATGGCCTGTCCTGCATTTCTGGTTTTGACACTTTTTTCAGCATGGCCCTTTTGACCGATGGAAAGCGAGACTTCTCTGTAGCGCTGATTTGCCTTTCCAGGTTGCTTGGTTGGCCAAAAAGGGCGTATGCGTTTTTTCCTGAATATATTCAGGAAAAAACGCATACGCCCTTTTTGGCCAAGGGCATCATTGTCAACGTTTTGCCACTTTTCATGTGCTTTAAAGGCGATTCGTATCTACCTCCTGAAGTCTGTTTCGTGCAATTCTGCCTTGATTTCAAATCCTCTTCTTTGCCTTCCCTCAATATATTTGTGGACGAGAGTTATCATTTATAACTCTGCATGTTTGTGAATTGCAGTGCCCTGAACCTCCATTTTACAACTCGCTTTTTTGGGAGCTGGCCGCAAAAGCGCAGGATGGCTTCAGGCCCTGTTCTGGTTCCGGGGGGCAGGCTGAGCCTGTGGTTAATTCTTCTTCCTGATGGGAAAATAGAGTGACCTGTGCCTGTCCCAACACCAAGAGCTAGTCTCTCGTTGGTTCCCCGTCTTCCCGTTCATCCTCAGGACAAATTGCAACCTGTACAGAACAGGAGGTTAAACGTGCTGATGCTCCAAGTAGGGAGATTGCTAGTAAAGTGGCTGGAATGGCGAACCCGGGCACAAGGAGATGAGAAATGAGGTGCGTTTTAGAAACCTTTCCCCATCACACGGTGTACCATCTTCTGGGTTTCTCATGCATGTTTTCGATATAGGAAGATGCCCTTGAAGCTGGAGATTTTGGACCCATGCGATGGGTACCACGCAGTATTACTTTAAAGGGTCTGCGTTTGCTCACCCAACCTCACCAAACCTCTCAGCCCCAAGAGTGTCTACCCTTATGTCTCATCCAGCTGTGGGTCTACATATGGTCAATCCAGGTTGCATCACAGCCCCTGAACTCATTGTGTAAGAATTTCTATCTCTTTCACTGTCGTTGTTTCATGGGTTTTTCAAAGTAATTTATTTTCATAATGGGGTTTAGCTGCTTTTCACGGCTGTGTTTATGCCGCTTTCCACCCACTTGACACACTAACAGAGAGATATCAATACATAGGCTTTAAGATTATTACTAGTCAGATATATTCTTGTGCGGTGAATAGGGCGTGTTGAGTCCAGTTCTCTGAGCAAGGAGTAGGTCTTGTCTACTACATATTGGGTTTATGGAACGGTATCTGAGCTAATTTGATACCCTTGTTTTATGTATCACCCCACCTCACCTTTCCCGTTAAGCAGCCATAGTGTGTTTTCTGCATGTGTGACTCTGTTCTGTTTTGTAATTCAGTTCAAGTGTAACGGTTTTTACATTCCCTCTATCAGTGATACCTTATGAGAAGTGCCCTTTTCTGTGTGACTTATTTCACTTAGAATCGTCGTACCTAAATCCACTCATCATGCTGCTACTAACATTATGACATTGATTTCATGGCTGAGTGATATTCCATTGTACATAAGGACCACAACTTCTTTATCCATTTTTCTCTTTCCTGGGATATTTAAGGTGGAATGAAGTGGAGGTCCTTGTCAACAGAGCAGCCCTCAACTTTGGGGTGCTTGTGTCTTGCTGATTTTTCATTTTCCCAATTTATACCCCCATGAGTGGAAGTGCCCTATGCTCTCTAAGCTGTGTTTTTCAGATGTTTCAGGACACACCGTGCACTTCTCCAGAGTGGCTGTTGGCAATTTACATCCCGCCCATCAGTGTAGCAAGGCTCCCATTTCTCCATGGCCTGTCCTGCATTTCTGGTTTTGACACTTTTTTCAGCATGGCCCTTTTGACCGATGGGAAGCGAGACTTCTCTGTAGTGCTGATTTGCCTTTCCAGGTTGCTTGGTTGGCCAAAAAGGGCGTATGCGTTTTTTCCTGAATATATTCAGGAAAAAACGCATACGCCCTTTTTGGCCAAGGGCATCATTGTCAACGTTTTGCCGCTTTTCATGTGCTTTAAAGGCGATTCGTATCTACCTCCTGAAATCTGTTTCGTGCAATTCTGCCTTGATTTCAAATCCTCTTCTTTGCCTTCCCTCAATATATTTGTGGACGAGAGTTATCATTTATAACTCTGCAGGTTTGTGAATTGCAGTGCCCTGAACCTCCATTTTACAACTCGCTTTTTTGGGAGCTGGCCGCAAAAGCGCAGGATGGCTTCAGGCCCTGTTCTGGTTCCGGGGGGCAGGTTGAGCCTGTGGTTAATTCTTCCTGATGGGAAAATAGAGTGACCTGTGCCTGTCCCAACACCAAGAGCTAGTCTCTCGTTGGTTCCCCGTCTTCCCGTTCATCCTCAGGACAAATTGCAACCTGTACGGAACAGGAGGTTAAAGGTGCTGATGCTCCAAGTAGGGAGATTGCTAGTAAAGTGGCTGGAATGGCGAACCCGGGCACAAGGAGATGAGAAATGAGGTGCGTTTTAGAAACCTTTCCCCATCACACGGTGTACCATCTTCTGGGTTTCTCATGCATGTTTTCGATGTAGGAAGATGCCCTTGAAGCTGGAGATTTGGGACCCATGCGATGGGTACCACGCAGTATTACTTTAAAGGGTCTGCGTTTGCTCACCCAACCTCACCAAACCTCTCAGCCCCAAGAGTGTCCACCCTTATGTCTCATCCAGCTGTGGGTCTAGATATGGTCAATCCAGGTTGCATCACAGCCCCTGAACTCATTGTGTAAGAATTTCTATCTCTTTCACTGTCGTTGTTTCATGGGTTTTTCAAAGTAATTTATTTTCATAATGGGGTTTAGCTGCTTTTCACGGCTGTGTTTATGCCGCTTTCCACCCACTTGACACACTAACAGAGAGATATCAATACATAGGCTTTAAGATTATTACTAGTCAGATATATTCTTGTGCGGTGAATAGGGCGTGTTGAGTCCAGTTCTCTGAGCAAGGAGTAGGTCTTGTCTACTACATATTGGGTTTATGGAACGGTATCTGAGCTAATTTGATACCCTTGTTTTATGTATCACCCCACCTCACCTTTCCCGTTAAGCAGCCATAGTGTGTTTTCTGCATGTGTGACTCTGTTCTGTTTTGTAATTCAGTTCAAGTGTAACGGTTTTTACATTCCCTCTATCAGTGATACCTTAGGAGAAGTGTCCTTTTCTGTGTGACTTATTTCACTTAGAATCGTCGTACCTAAATCCACTCATCATGCTGCTACTAACATTATGACATTGATTTCATGGCTGAGTGATATTCCATTGTACATAAGGACCACAACTTCTTTATCCATTTTTCTCTTTCCTGGGATATTTAAGGTGGAATGAAGTGGAGGTCCTTGTCAACAGAGCAGCCCTCAACTTTGGGGTGCTTGTGTCTTGCTGATTTTTCATTTTCCCAATTTATACCCCCATGAGTGGAAGTGCCCTATGCTCTCTAAGCTGTGTTTTTCAGATGTTTCAGGACACACCGTGCACTTCTCCAGAGTGGCTGTTGGCAATTTACATCCCGCCCATCAGTGTAGCAAGGCTCCCATTTCTCCATGGCCTGTCCTGCATTTCTGGTTTTGACACTTTTTTCAGCATGGCCCTTTTGACCGATGGGAAGCGAGACTTCTCTGTAGTGCTGATTTGCCTTTCCAGGTTGCTTGGTTGGCCAAAAAGGGCGTATGCGTTTTTTCCTGAATATATTCAGGAAAAAACGCATACGCCCTTTTTGGCCAAGGGCATCATTGTCAACGTTTTGCCGCTTTTCATGTGCTTTAAAGGCGATTCGTATCTACCTCCTGAAATCTGTTTCGTGCAATTCTGCCTTGATTTCAAATCCTCTTCTTTGCCTTCCCTCAATATATTTGTGGACGAGAGTTATCATTTATAACTCTGCAGGTTTGTGAATTGCAGTGCCCTGAACCTCCATTTTACAACTCGCTTTTTTGGGAGCTGGCCGCAAAAGCGCAGGATGGCTTCAGGCCCTGTTCTGGTTCCGGGGGGCAGGCTGAGCCTGTGGTTAATTCTTCTTCCTGATGGGAAAATAGAGTGACCTGTGCCTGTCCCGACACCAAGAGCTAGTCTCTCGTTGGTTCCCCGTCTTCCCGTTCATCCTCAGGACAAATTGCAACCTGTACGGAACAGGAGGTTAAAGGTGCTGATGCTCCAAGTAGGGAGATTGCTAGTAAAGCAGGTGGAATGGCGAACCCGGGCACAAGGAGATGAGAAATGAGGTGCGTTTTAGAAACCTTTCCCCATCACACGGTGTACCATCTTCTGGGTTTCTCATGCATGTTTTCGATATAGGAAGATGCCCTTGAAGCTGGAGATTTGGGACCCATGCGATGGGTACCACGCAGTATTACTTTAAAGGGTCTGCGTTTGCTCACCCAACCTCACCAAACCTCTCAGCCCCAAGAGTGTCCACCCTTATGTCTCATCCAGCTGTGGGTCTACATATGGTCAATCCAGGTTGCATCACAGCCCCTGAACTCATTGTGTAAGAATTTCTATCTCTTTCACTGTCGTTGTTTCATGGGTTTTTCAAAGTAATTTATTTTCATAATGGGGTTTAGCTGCTTTTCACGGCTGTGTTTATGCCGCTTTCCACCCACTTGACACACTAACAGAGAGATATCAATACATAGGCTTTAAGATTATTACTAGTCAGATATATTCTTGTGCGGTGAATAGGGCGTGTTGAGTCCAGTTCTCTGAGCAAGGAGTAGGTCTTGTCTACTACATATTGGGTTTATGGAACGGTATCTGAGCTAATTTGATACCCTTGTTTTATGTATCACCCCACCTCACCTTTCCCGTTAAGCAGCCATAGTGTGTTTTCTGCATGTGTGACTCTGTTCTGTTTTGTAATTCAGTTCAAGTGTAACGGTTTTTACATTCCCTCTATCAGTGATACCTTATGAGAAGTGCCCTTTTCTGTGTGACTTATTTCACTTAGAATCGTCGTACCTAAATCCACTCATCATGCTGCTACTAACATTATGACATTGATTTCATGGCTGAGTGATATTCCATTGTACATAAGGACCACAACTTCTTTATCCATTTTTCTCTTTCCTGGGATATTTAAGGTGGAATGAAGTGGAGGTCCTTGTCAACAGAGCAGCCCTCAACTTTGGGGTTCTTGTGTCTTGCTGATTTTTCATTTTCCCAATTTATACCCCCATGAGTGGAAGTGCCCTATGCTCTCTAAGCTGTGTTTTTCAGATGTTTCAGGACACACCGTGCACTTCTCCAGAGTGGCTGTTGGCAATTTACATCCCGCCCATCAGTGTAGCAAGGCTCCCATTTCTCCATGGCCTGTCCTGCATTTCTGGTTTTGACACTTTTTTCAGCATGGCCCTTTTGACCGATGGGAAGCGAGACTTCTCTGTAGCGCTGATTTGCCTTTCCAGGTTGCTTGGTTGGCCAAAAAGGGCGTATGCGTTTTTTCCTGAATATATTCAGGAAAAAACGCATACGCCCTTTTTGGCCAAGGGCATCATTGTCAACGTTTTGCCACTTTTCATGTGCTTTAAAGGCGATTCGTATCTACCTCCTGAAGTCTGTTTCGTGCAATTCTGCCTTGATTTCAAATCCTCTTCTTTGCCTTCCCTCAATATATTTGTGGACGAGAGTTATCATTTATAACTCTGCAGGTTTGTGAATTGCAGTGCCCTGAACCTCCATTTTACAACTCGCTTTTTTGGGAGCTGGCCGCAAAAGCGCAGGATGGCTTCAGGCCCTGTTCTGGTTCCGGGGGGCAGGCTGAGCCTGTGGTTAATTCTTCTTCCTGATGGGAAAATAGAGTGACCTGTGCCTGTCCCAACACCAAGAGCTAGTCTCTCGTTGGTTCCCCGTCTTCCCGTTCATCCTCAGGACAAATTGCAACCTGTACAGAACAGGAGGTTAAAGGTGCTGATGCTCCAAGTAGGGAGATTGCTAGTAAAGTGGCTGGAATGGCGAACCCGGGCACAAGGAGATGAGAAATGAGGTGCGTTTTAGAAACCTTTCCCCATCACACGGTGTACCATCTTCTGGGTTTCTCATGCATGTTTTCGATGTAGGAAGATGCCCTTGAAGCTGGAGATTTGGGACCCATGCGATGGGTACCACGCAGTATTACTTTAAAGGGTCTGCGTTTGCTCACCCAACCTCACCAAACCTCTCAGCCCCAAGAGTGTCCACCCTTATGTCTCATCCAGCTGTGGGTCTAGATATGGTCAATCCAGGTTGCATCACAGCCCCTGAACTCATTGTGTAAGAATTTCTATCTCTTTCACTGTCGTTGTTTCATGGGTTTTTCAAAGTAATTTATTTTCATAATGGGGTTTAGCTGCTTTTCACGGCTGTGTTTATGCCGCTTTCCACCCACTTGACACACTAACAGAGAGATATCAATACATAGGCTTTAAGATTATTACTAGTCAGATATATTCTTGTGCGGTGAATAGGGCGTGTTGAGTCCAGTTCTCTGAGCAAGGAGTAGGTCTTGTCTACTACATATTGGGTTTATGGAACGGTATCTGAGCTAATTTGATACCCTTGTTTTATGTATCACCCCACCTCACCTTTCCCGTTAAGCAGCCATAGTGTGTTTTCTGCATGTGTGACTCTGTTCTGTTTTGTAATTCAGTTCAAGTGTAACGGTTTTTACATTCCCTCTATCAGTGATACCTTAGGAGAAGTGTCCTTTTCTGTGTGACTTATTTCACTTAGAATCGTCGTACCTAAATCCACTCATCATGCTGCTACTAACATTATGACATTGATTTCATGGCTGAGTGATATTCCATTGTACATAAGGACCACAACTTCTTTATCCATTTTTCTCTTTCCTGGGATATTTAAGGTGGAATGAAGTGGAGGTCCTTGTCAACAGAGCAGCCCTCAACTTTGGGGTGCTTGTGTCTTGCTGATTTTTCATTTTCCCAATTTATACCCCCATGAGTGGAAGTGCCCTATGCTCTCTAAGCTGTGTTTTTCAGATGTTTCAGGACACACCGTGCACTTCTCCAGAGTGGCTGTTGGCAATTTACATCCCGCCCATCAGTGTAGCAAGGCTCCCATTTCTCCATGGCCTGTCCTGCATTTCTGGTTTTGACACTTTTTTCAGCATGGCCCTTTTGACCGATGGGAAGCGAGACTTCTCTGTAGTGCTGATTTGCCTTTCCAGGTTGCTTGGTTGGCCAAAAAGGGCGTATGCGTTTTTTCCTGAATATATTCAGGAAAAAACGCATACGCCCTTTTTGGCCAAGGGCATCATTGTCAACGTTTTGCCGCTTTTCATGTGCTTTAAAGGCGATTCGTATCTACCTCCTGAAATCTGTTTCGTGCAATTCTGCCTTGATTTCAAATCCTCTTCTTTGCCTTCCCTCAATATATTTGTGGACGAGAGTTATCATTTATAACTCTGCAGGTTTGTGAATTGCAGTGCCCTGAACCTCCATTTTACAACTCGCTTTTTTGGGAGCTGGCCGCAAAAGCGCAGGATGGCTTCAGGCCCTGTTCTGGTTCCGGGGGGCAGGCTGAGCCTGTGGTTAATTCTTCTTCCTGATGGGAAAATAGAGTGACCTGTGCCTGTCCCGACACCAAGAGCTAGTCTCTCGTTGGTTCCCCGTCTTCCCGTTCATCCTCAGGACAAATTGCAACCTGTACGGAACAGGAGGTTAAAGGTGCTGATGCTCCAAGTAGGGAGATTGCTAGTAAAGCGGCTGGAATGGCGAACCCGGGCACAAGGAGATGAGAAATGAGGTGCGTTTTAGAAACCTTTCCCCATCACACGGTGTACCATCTTCTGGGTTTCTCATGCATGTTTTCGATGTAGGAAGATGCCCTTGAAGCTGGAGATTTGGGACCCATGCGATGGGTACCACGCAGTATTACTTTAAAGGGTCTGCGTTTGCTCACCCAACCTCACCAAACCTCTCAGCCCCAAGAGTGTCCACCCTTATGTCTCATCCAGCTGTGGGTCTAGATATGGTCAATCCAGGTTGCATCACAGCCCCTGAACTCATTGTGTAAGAATTTCTATCTCTTTCACTGTCGTTGTTTCATGGGTTTTTCAAAGTAATTTATTTTCATAATGGGGTTTAGCTGCTTTTCACGGCTGTGTTTATGCCGCTTTCCACCCACTTGACACACTAACAGAGAGATATCAATACATAGGCTTTAAGATTATTACTAGTCAGATATATTCTTGTGCGGTGAATAGGGCGTGTTGAGTCCAGTTCTCTGAGCAAGGAGTAGGTCTTGTCTACTACATATTGGGTTTATGGAACGGTATCTGAGCTAATTTGATACCCTTGTTTTATGTATCACCCCACCTCACCTTTCCCGTTAAGCAGCCATAGTGTGTTTTCTGCATGTGTGACTCTGTTCTGTTTTGTAATTCAGTTCAAGTGTAACGGTTTTTACATTCCCTCTATCAGTGATACCTTATGAGAAGTGCCCTTTTCTGTGTGACTTATTTCACTTAGAATCGTCGTACCTAAATCCACTCATCATGCTGCTACTAACATTATGACATTGATTTCATGGCTGAGTGATATTCCATTGTACATAAGGACCACAACTTCTTTATCCATTTTTCTCTTTCCTGGGATATTTAAGGTGGAATGAAGTGGAGGTCCTTGTCAACAGAGCAGCCCTCAACTTTGGGGTTCTTGTGTCTTGCTGATTTTTCATTTTCCCAATTTATACCCCCATGAGTGGAAGTGCCCTATGCTCTCTAAGCTGTGTTTTTCAGATGTTTCAGGACACACCGTGCACTTCTCCAGAGTGGCTGTTGGCAATTTACATCCCGCCCATCAGTGTAGCAAGGCTCCCATTTCTCCATGGCCTGTCCTGCATTTCTGGTTTTGACACTTTTTTCAGCATGGCCCTTTTGACCGATGGAAAGCGAGACTTCTCTGTAGCGCTGATTTGCCTTTCCAGGTTGCTTGGTTGGCCAAAAAGGGCGTATGCGTTTTTTCCTGAATATATTCAGGAAAAAACGCATACGCCCTTTTTGGCCAAGGGCATCATTGTCAACGTTTTGCCACTTTTCATGTGCTTTAAAGGCGATTCGTATCTACCTCCTGAAGTCTGTTTCGTGCAATTCTGCCTTGATTTCAAATCCTCTTCTTTGCCTTCCCTCAATATATTTGTGGACGAGAGTTATCATTTATAACTCTGCAGGTTTGTGAATTGCAGTGCCCTGAACCTCCATTTTACAACTCGCTTTTTTGGGAGCTGGCCGCAAAAGCGCAGGATGGCTTCAGGCCCTGTTCTGGTTCCGGGGGGCAGGCTGAGCCTGTGGTTAATTCTTCTTCCTGATGGGAAAATAGAGTGACCTGTGCCTGTCCCAACACCAAGAGCTAGTCTCTCGTTGGTTCCCCGTCTTCCCGTTCATCCTCAGGACAAATTGCAACCTGTACAGAACAGGAGGTTAAAGGTGCTGATGCTCCAAGTAGGGAGATTGCTAGTAAAGTGGCTGGAATGGCGAACCCGGGCACAAGGAGATGAGAAATGAGGTGCGTTTTAGAAACCTTTCCCCATCACACGGTGTACCATCTTCTGGGTTTCTCATGCATGTTTTCGATATAGGAAGATGCCCTTGAAGCTGGAGATTTGGGACCCATGCGATGGGTACCACGCAGTATTACTTTAAAGGGTCTGCGTTTGCTCACCCAACCTCACCAAACCTCTCAGCCCCAAGAGTGTCTACCCTTATGTCTCATCCAGCTGTGGGTCTACATATGGTCAATCCAGGTTGCATCACAGCCCCTGAACTCATTGTGTAAGAATTTCTATCTCTTTCACTGTCGTTGTTTCATGGGTTTTTCAAAGTAATTTATTTTCATAATGGGGTTTAGCTGCTTTTCACGGCTGTGTTTATGCCGCTTTCCACCCACTTGACACACTAACAGAGAGATATCAATACATAGGCTTTAAGATTATTACTAGTCAGATATATTCTTGTGCGGTGAATAGGGCGTGTTGAGTCCAGTTCTCTGAGCAAGGAGTAGGTCTTGTCTACTACATATTGGGTTTATGGAACGGTATCTGAGCTAATTTGATACCCTTGTTTTATGTATCACCCCACCTCACCTTTCCCGTTAAGCAGCCATAGTGTGTTTTCTGCATGTGTGACTCTGTTCTGTTTTGTAATTCAGTTCAAGTGTAACGGTTTTTACATTCCCTCTATCAGTGATACCTTAGGAGAAGTGTCCTTTTCTGTGTGACTTATTTCACTTAGAATCGTCGTACCTAAATCCACTCATCATGCTGCTACTAACATTATGACATTGATTTCATGGCTGAGTGATATTCCATTGTACATAAGGACCACAACTTCTTTATCCATTTTTCTCTTTCCTGGGATATTTAAGGTGGAATGAAGTGGAGGTCCTTGTCAACAGAGCAGCCCTCAACTTTGGGGTGCTTGTGTCTTGCTGATTTTTCATTTTCCCAATTTATACCCCCATGAGTGGAAGTGCCCTATGCTCTCTAAGCTGTGTTTTTCAGATGTTTCAGGACACACCGTGCACTTCTCCAGAGTGGCTGTTGGCAATTTACATCCCGCCCATCAGTGTAGCAAGGCTCCCATTTCTCCATGGCCTGTCCTGCATTTCTGGTTTTGACACTTTTTTCAGCATGGCCCTTTTGACCGATGGGAAGCGAGACTTCTCTGTAGTGCTGATTTGCCTTTCCAGGTTGCTTGGTTGGCCAAAAAGGGCGTATGCGTTTTTTCCTGAATATATTCAGGAAAAAACGCATACGCCCTTTTTGGCCAAGGGCATCATTGTCAACGTTTTGCCGCTTTTCATGTGCTTTAAAGGCGATTCGTATCTACCTCCTGAAATCTGTTTCGTGCAATTCTGCCTTGATTTCAAATCCTCTTCTTTGCCTTCCCTCAATATATTTGTGGACGAGAGTTATCATTTATAACTCTGCAGGTTTGTGAATTGCAGTGCCCTGAACCTCCATTTTACAACTCGCTTTTTTGGGAGCTGGCCGCAAAAGCGCAGGATGGCTTCAGGCCCTGTTCTGGTTCCGGGGGGCAGGTTGAGCCTGTGGTTAATTCTTCCTGATGGGAAAATAGAGTGACCTGTGCCTGTCCCAACACCAAGAGCTAGTCTCTCGTTGGTTCCCCGTCTTCCCGTTCATCCTCAGGACAAATTGCAACCTGTACAGAAAGGAGATTAAAGGTGCTGATGCTCCAAGTAGGGAGATTGCTAGTAAAGTGGCTGGAATGGCGAACCCGGGCACAAGGAGATGAGAAATGAGGTGCGTTTTAGAAACCTTTCCCCATCACACGGTGTACCATCTTCTGGGTTTCTCATGCATGTTTTCGATGTAGGAAGATGCCCTTGAAGCTGGAGATTTGGGACCCATGCGATGGGTACCACGCAGTATTACTTTAAAGGGTCTGCGTTTGCTCACCCAACCTCACCAAACCTCTCAGCCCCAAGAGTGTCCACCCTTATGTCTCATCCAGCTGTGGGTCTAGATATGGTCAATCCAGGTTGCATCACAGCCCCTGAACTCATTGTGTAAGAATTTCTATCTCTTTCACTGTCGTTGTTTCATGGGTTTTTCAAAGTAATTTATTTTCATAATGGGGTTTAGCTGCTTTTCACGGCTGTGTTTATGCCGCTTTCCACCCACTTGACACACTAACAGAGAGATATCAATACATAGGCTTTAAGATTATTACTAGTCAGATATATTCTTGTGCGGTGAATAGGGCGTGTTGAGTCCAGTTCTCTGAGCAAGGAGTAGGTCTTGTCTACTACATATTGGGTTTATGGAACGGTATCTGAGCTAATTTGATACCCTTGTTTTATGTATCACCCCACCTCACCTTTCCCGTTAAGCAGCCATAGTGTGTTTTCTGCATGTGTGACTCTGTTCTGTTTTGTAATTCAGTTCAAGTGTAACGGTTTTTACATTCCCTCTATCAGTGATACCTTATGAGAAGTGCCCTTTTCTGTGTGACTTATTTCACTTAGAATCGTCGTACCTAAATCCACTCATCATGCTGCTACTAACATTATGACATTGATTTCATGGCTGAGTGATATTCCATTGTACATAAGGACCACAACTTCTTTATCCATTTTTCTCTTTCCTGGGATATTTAAGGTGGAATGAAGTGGAGGTCCTTGTCAACAGAGCAGCCCTCAACTTTGGGGTTCTTGTGTCTTGCTGATTTTTCATTTTCCCAATTTATACCCCCATGAGTGGAAGTGCCCTATGCTCTCTAAGCTGTGTTTTTCAGATGTTTCAGGACACACCGTGCACTTCTCCAGAGTGGCTGTTGGCAATTTACATCCCGCCCATCAGTGTAGCAAGGCTCCCATTTCTCCATGGCCTGTCCTGCATTTCTGGTTTTGACACTTTTTTCAGCATGGCCCTTTTGACCGATGGGAAGCGAGACTTCTCTGTAGCGCTGATTTGCCTTTCCAGGTTGCTTGGTTGGCCAAAAAGGGCGTATGCGTTTTTTCCTGAATATATTCAGGAAAAAACGCATACGCCCTTTTTGGCCAAGGGCATCATTGTCAACGTTTTGCCACTTTTCATGTGCTTTAAAGGCGATTCGTATCTACCTCCTGAAGTCTGTTTCGTGCAATTCTGCCTTGATTTCAAATCCTCTTCTTTGCCTTCCCTCAATATATTTGTGGACGAGAGTTATCATTTATAACTCTGCAGGTTTGTGAATTGCAGTGCCCTGAACCTCCATTTTACAACTCGCTTTTTTGGGAGCTGGCCGCAAAAGCGCAGGATGGCTTCAGGCCCTGTTCTGGTTCCGGGGGGCAGGCTGAGCCTGTGGTTAATTCTTCTTCCTGATGGGAAAATAGAGTGACCTGTGCCTGTCCCAACACCAAGAGCTAGTCTCTCGTTGGTTCCCCGTCTTCCCGTTCATCCTCAGGACAAATTGCAACCTGTACAGAACAGGAGGTTAAAGGTGCTGATGCTCCAAGTAGGGAGATTGCTAGTAAAGTGGCTGGAATGGCGAACCCGGGCACAAGGAGATGAGAAATGAGGTGCGTTTTAGAAACCTTTCCCCATCACACGGTGTACCATCTTCTGGGTTTCTCATGCATGTTTTCGATGTAGGAAGATGCCCTTGAAGCTGGAGATTTGGGACCCATGCGATGGGTACCACGCAGTATTACTTTAAAGGGTCTGCGTTTGCTCACCCAACCTCACCAAACCTCTCAGCCCCAAGAGTGTCCACCCTTATGTCTCATCCAGCTGTGGGTCTAGATATGGTCAATCCAGGTTGCATCACAGCCCCTGAACTCATTGTGTAAGAATTTCTATCTCTTTCACTGTCGTTGTTTCATGGGTTTTTCAAAGTAATTTATTTTCATAATGGGGTTTAGCTGCTTTTCACGGCTGTGTTTATGCCGCTTTCCACCCACTTGACACACTAACAGAGAGATATCAATACATAGGCTTTAAGATTATTACTAGTCAGATATATTCTTGTGCGGTGAATAGGGCGTGTTGAGTCCAGTTCTCTGAGCAAGGAGTAGGTCTTGTCTACTACATATTGGGTTTATGGAACGGTATCTGAGCTAATTTGATACCCTTGTTTTATGTATCACCCCACCTCACCTTTCCCGTTAAGCAGCCATAGTGTGTTTTCTGCATGTGTGACTCTGTTCTGTTTTGTAATTCAGTTCAAGTGTAACGGTTTTTACATTCCCTCTATCAGTGATACCTTAGGAGAAGTGTCCTTTTCTGTGTGACTTATTTCACTTAGAATCGTCGTACCTAAATCCACTCATCATGCTGCTACTAACATTATGACATTGATTTCATGGCTGAGTGATATTCCATTGTACATAAGGACCACAACTTCTTTATCCATTTTTCTCTTTCCTGGGATATTTAAGGTGGAATGAAGTGGAGGTCCTTGTCAACAGAGCAGCCCTCAACTTTGGGGTGCTTGTGTCTTGCTGATTTTTCATTTTCCCAATTTATACCCCCATGAGTGGAAGTGCCCTATGCTCTCTAAGCTGTGTTTTTCAGATGTTTCAGGACACACCGTGCACTTCTCCAGAGTGGCTGTTGGCAATTTACATCCCGCCCATCAGTGTAGCAAGGCTCCCATTTCTCCATGGCCTGTCCTGCATTTCTGGTTTTGACACTTTTTTCAGCATGGCCCTTTTGACCGATGGGAAGCGAGACTTCTCTGTAGTGCTGATTTGCCTTTCCAGGTTGCTTGGTTGGCCAAAAAGGGCGTATGCGTTTTTTCCTGAATATATTCAGGAAAAAACGCATACGCCCTTTTTGGCCAAGGGCATCATTGTCAACGTTTTGCCGCTTTTCATGTGCTTTAAAGGCGATTCGTATCTACCTCCTGAAATCTGTTTCGTGCAATTCTGCCTTGATTTCAAATCCTCTTCTTTGCCTTCCCTCAATATATTTGTGGACGAGAGTTATCATTTATAACTCTGCAGGTTTGTGAATTGCAGTGCCCTGAACCTCCATTTTACAACTCGCTTTTTTGGGAGCTGGCCGCAAAAGCGCAGGATGGCTTCAGGCCCTGTTCTGGTTCCGGGGGGCAGGCTGAGCCTGTGGTTAATTCTTCTTCCTGATGGGAAAATAGAGTGACCTGTGCCTGTCCCGACACCAAGAGCTAGTCTCTCGTTGGTTCCCCGTCTTCCCGTTCATCCTCAGGACAAATTGCAACCTGTACGGAACAGGAGGTTAAAGGTGCTGATGCTCCAAGTAGGGAGATTGCTAGTAAAGCAGGTGGAATGGCGAACCCGGGCACAAGGAGATGAGAAATGAGGTGCGTTTTAGAAACCTTTCCCCATCACACGGTGTACCATCTTCTGGGTTTCTCATGCATGTTTTCGATATAGGAAGATGCCCTTGAAGCTGGAGATTTGGGACCCATGCGATGGGTACCACGCAGTATTACTTTAAAGGGTCTGCGTTTGCTCACCCAACCTCACCAAACCTCTCAGCCCCAAGAGTGTCTACCCTTATGTCTCATCCAGCTGTGGGTCTACATATGGTCAATCCAGGTTGCATCACAGCCCCTGAACTCATTGTGTAAGAATTTCTATCTCTTTCACTGTCGTTGTTTCATGGGTTTTTCAAAGTAATTTATTTTCATAATGGGGTTTAGCTGCTTTTCACGGCTGTGTTTATGCCGCTTTCCACCCACTTGACACACTAACAGAGAGATATCAATACATAGGCTTTAAGATTATTACTAGTCAGATATATTCTTGTGCGGTGAATAGGGCGTGTTGAGTCCAGTTCTCTGAGCAAGGAGTAGGTCTTGTCTACTACATATTGGGTTTATGGAACGGTATCTGAGCTAATTTGATACCCTTGTTTTATGTATCACCCCACCTCACCTTTCCCGTTAAGCAGCCATAGTGTGTTTTCTGCATGTGTGACTCTGTTCTGTTTTGTAATTCAGTTCAAGTGTAACGGTTTTTACATTCCCTCTATCAGTGATACCTTAGGAGAAGTGTCCTTTTCTGTGTGACTTATTTCACTTAGAATCGTCGTACCTAAATCCACTCATCATGCTGCTACTAACATTATGACATTGATTTCATGGCTGAGTGATATTCCATTGTACATAAGGACCACAACTTCTTTATCCATTTTTCTCTTTCCTGGGATATTTAAGGTGGAATGAAGTGGAGGTCCTTGTCAACAGAGCAGCCCTCAACTTTGGGGTGCTTGTGTCTTGCTGATTTTTCATTTTCCCAATTTATACCCCCATGAGTGGAAGTGCCCTATGCTCTCTAAGCTGTGTTTTTCAGATGTTTCAGGACACACCGTGCACTTCTCCAGAGTGGCTGTTGGCAATTTACATCCCGCCCATCAGTGTAGCAAGGCTCCCATTTCTCCATGGCCTGTCCTGCATTTCTGGTTTTGACACTTTTTTCAGCATGGCCCTTTTGACCGATGGGAAGCGAGACTTCTCTGTAGCGCTGATTTGCCTTTCCAGGTTGCTTGGTTGGCCAAAAAGGGCGTATGCGTTTTTTCCTGAATATATTCAGGAAAAAACGCATACGCCCTTTTTGGCCAAGGGCATCATTGTCAACGTTTTGCCGCTTTTCATGTGCTTTAAAGGCGATTCGTATCTACCTCCTGAAATCTGTTTTGTGCAATTCTGCCTTGATTTCAAATCCTCTTCTTTGCCTTCCCTCAGTATATTTGTGGACGAGAGTTATCATTTATAACTCTGCAGGTTTGTGAATTGCAGTGCCCTGAACCTCCATTTTACAACTCGCTTTTTTGGGAGCTGGCCGCAAAAGCGCAGGATGGCTTCAGGCCCTGTTCTGGTTCCGGGGGGCAGGCTGAGCCTGTGGTTAATTCTTCTTCCTGATGGGAAAATACAGTGACCTGTGCCTGTCCCGACACCAAGAGCTAGTCTCTCGTTGGTTCCCCGTCTTCCCGTTCATCCTCAGGACAAATTGCAACCTGTACGGAACAGGAGGTTAAAGGTGCTGATGCTCCAAGTAGGGAGATTGCTAGTAAAGTGGCTGGAATGGCGAACCCGGGCACAAGGAGATGAGAAATGAGGTGCGTTTTGGAAACCTTTCCCCATCACACGGTGTACCATCTTCTGGGTTTCTCATGCATGTTTTCGATGTAGGAAGATGCCCTTGAAGCTGGAGATTTGGGACCCATGCGATGGGTACCACGCAGTATTACTTTAAAGGGTCTGCGTTTGCTCACCCAACCTCACCAAACCTCTCAGCCCCAAGAGTGTCCACCCTTATGTCTCATCCAGCTGTGGGTCTAGATATGGTCAATCCAGGTTGCATCACAGCCCCTGAACTCATTGTGTAAGAATTTCTATCTCTTTCACTGTCGTTGTTTCATGGGTTTTTCAAAGTAATTTATTTTCATAATGGGGTTTAGCTGCTTTTCACGGCTGTGTTTATGCCGCTTTCCACCCACTTGACACACTAACAGAGAGATATCAATACATAGGCTTTAAGATTATTACTAGTCAGATATATTCTTGTGCGGTGAATAGGGCGTGTTGAGTCCAGTTCTCTGAGCAAGGAGTAGGTCTTGTCTACTACATATTGGGTTTATGGAACGGTATCTGAGCTAATTTGATACCCTTGTTTTATGTATCACCCCACCTCACCTTTCCCGTTAAGCAGCCATAGTGTGTTTTCTGCATGTGTGACTCTGTTCTGTTTTGTAATTCAGTTCAAGTGTAACGGTTTTTACATTCCCTCTATCAGTGATACCTTATGAGAAGTGTCCTTTTCTGTGTGACTTATTTCACTTAGAATCGTCGTACCTAAATCCACTCATCATGCTGCTACTAACATTATGACATTGATTTCATGGCTGAGTGATATTCCATTGTACATAAGGACCACAACTTCTTTATCCATTTTTCTCTTTCCTGGGATATTTAAGGTGGAATGAAGTGGAGGTCCTTGTCAACAGAGCAGCCCTCAACTTTGGGGTGCTTGTGTCTTGCTGATTTTTCATTTTCCCAATTTATACCCCCATGAGTGGAAGTGCCCTATGCTCTCTAAGCTGTGTTTTTCAGATGTTTCAGGACACACCGTACACTTCTCCAGAGTGGCTGTTGGCAATTTACATCCCGCCCATCAGTGTAGCAAGGCTCCCATTTCTCCATGGCCTGTCCTGCATTTCTGGTTTTGACACTTTTTTCAGCATGGCCCTTTTGACCGATGGGAAGCGAGACTTCTCTGTAGCGCTGATTTGCCTTTCCAGGTTGCTTGGTTGGCCAAAAAGGGCGTATGCGTTTTTTCCTGAATATATTCAGGAAAAAACGCATACGCCCTTTTTGGCCAAGGGCATCATTGTCAACGTTTTGCCGCTCTTCATGTGCTTTAAAGGCGATTCGTATCTACCTCCTGAAATCTGTTTCGTGCAATTCTGCCTTGATTTCAAATCCTCTTCTTTGCCTTCCCTCAATATATTTGTGGACGAGAGTTATCATTTATAACTCTGCAGGTTTGTGAATTGCAGTGCCCTGAACCTCCATTTTACAACTCGCTTTTTTGGGAGCTGGCCGCAAAAGCGCAGGATGGCTTCAGGCCCTGTTCTGGTTCCGGGGGGCAGGCTGAGCCTGTGGTTAATTCTTCTTCCTGATGGGAAAATAGAGTGACCTGTGCCTGTCCCAACACCAAGAGCTAGTCTCTCGTTGGTTCCCCGTCTTCCCGTTCATCCTCAGGACAAATTGCAACCTGTACGGAACAGGAGGTTAAAGGTGCTGATGCTCCAAGTAGGGAGATTGGTAGTAAAGCGGCTGGAATGGGGAACCCGGGCACAAGGAGATGAGAAATGAGGTGCGTTTTAGAAACCTTTCCCCATCACACGGTGTACCATCTTCTGGGTTTCTCATGCATGTTTTCGATGTAGGAAGATGCCCTTGAAGCTGGAGATTTGGGACCCATGCGATGGGTACCACGCAGTATTACTTTAAAGGGTCTGCGTTTGCTCACCCAACCTCACCAAACCTCTCAGCCCCAAGAGTGTCCACCCTTATGTCTCATCCAGCTGTGGGTCTAGATATGGTCAATCCAGGTTGCATCACAGCCCCTGAACTCATTGTGTAAGAATTTCTATCTCTTTCACTGTCGTTGTTTCATGGGTTTTTCAAAGTAATTTATTTTCATAATGGGGTTTAGCTGCTTTTCACGGCTGTGTTTATGCCGCTTTCCACCCACTTGACACACTAACAGAGAGATATCAATACATAGGCTTTAAGATTATTACTAGTCAGATATATTCTTGTGCGGTGAATAGGGCGTGTTGAGTCCAGTTCTCTGAGCAAGGAGTAGGTCTTGTCTACTACATATTGGGTTTATGGAACGGTATCTGAGCTAATTTGATACCCTTGTTTTATGTATCACCCCACCTCACCTTTCTCGTTAAGCAGCCATAGTGTGTTTTCTGCATGTGTGACTCTGTTCTGTTTTGTAATTCAGTTCAAGTGTAACGGTTTTTACATTCCCTCCATAAGTGATACCTTATGAGAAGTGTCCTTTTCTGTGTGACTTATTTCACTTAGAATCGTCGTACCTAAATCCACTCATCATGCTGCTACTAACATTATGACATTGATTTCATGGCTGAGTGATATTCCATTGTACATAAGGACCACAACTTCTTTATCCATTTTTCTCTTTCCTGGGATATTTAAGGTGGAATGAAGTGGAGGTCCTTGTCAACAGAGCAGCCCTCAACTTTGGGGTGCTTGTGTCTTGCTGATTTTTCATTTTCCCAATTTATACCCCCATGAGTGGAAGTGCCCTATGCTCTCTAAGCTGTGTTTTACAGATGTTTCAGGACACACCGTACACTTCTCCAGAGTGGCTGTTGGCAATTTACATCCCGCCCATCAGTGTAGCAAGGCTCCCATTTCTCCATGGCCTGTCCTGCATTTCTGGTTTTGACACTTTTTTCAGCATGGCCCTTTTGACCGATGGGAAGCGAGACTTCTCTGTAGCGCTGATTTGCCTTTCCAGGTTGCTTGGTTGGCCAAAAAGGGCGTATGCGTTTTTTCCTGAATATATTCAGGAAAAAACGCATACGCCCTTTTTGGCCAAGGGCATCATTGTCAACGTTTTGCCACTTTTCATGTGCTTTAAAGGCGATTCGTATCTACCTCCTGAAGTCTGTTTCGTGCAATTCTGCCTTGATTTCAAATCCTCTTCTTTGCCTTCCCTCAATATATTTGTGGACGAGAGTTATCATTTATAACTCTGCAGGTTTGTGAATTGCAGTGCCCTGAACCTCCATTTTACAACTCGCTTTTTTGGGAGCTGGCCGCAAAAGCGCAGGATGGCTTCAGGCCCTGTTCTGGTTCCGGGGGGCAGGCTGAGCCTGTGGTTAATTCTTCTTCCTGATGGGAAAATAGAGTGACCTGTGCCTGTCCCAACACCAAGAGCTAGTCTCTCGTTGGTTCCCCGTCTTCCCGTTCATCCTCAGGACAAATTGCAACCTGTACGGAACAGGAGGTTAAAGGTGCTGATGCTCCAAGTAGGGAGATTGCTAGTAAAGCGGCTGGAATGGCGAACCCGGGCACAAGGAGATGAGAAATGAGGTGCGTTTTAGAAACCTTTCCCCATCACACGGTGTACCATCTTCTGGGTTTCTCATGCATGTTTTCGATGTAGGAAGATGCCCTTGAAGCTGGAGATTTGGGACCCATGCGATGGGTACCACGCAGTATTACTTTAAAGGGTCTGCGTTTGCTCACCCAACCTCACCAAACCTCTCAGCCCCAAGAGTGTCCACCCTTATGTCTCATCCAGCTGTGGGTCTAGATATGGTCAATCCAGGTTGCATCACAGCCCCTGAACTCATTGTGTAAGAATTTCTATCTCTTTCACTGTCGTTGTTTCATGGGTTTTTCAAAGTAATTTATTTTCATAATGGGGTTTAGCTGCTTTTCACGGCTGTGTTTATGCCGCTTTCCACCCACTTGACACACTAACAGAGAGATATCAATACATAGGCTTTAAGATTATTACTAGTCAGATATATTCTTGTGCGGTGAATAGGGCGTGTTGAGTCCAGTTCTCTGAGCAAGGAGTAGGTCTTGTCTACTACATATTGGGTTTATGGAACGGTATCTGAGCTAATTTGATACCCTTGTTTTATGTATCACCCCACCTCACCTTTCCCGTTAAGCAGCCATAGTGTGTTTTCTGCATGTGTGACTCTGTTCTGTTTTGTAATTCAGTTCAAGTGTAACGGTTTTTACATTCCCTCTATCAGTGATACCTTATGAGAAGTGCCCTTTTCTGTGTGACTTATTTCACTTAGAATCGTCGTACCTAAATCCACTCATCATGCTGCTACTAACATTATGACATTGATTTCATGGCTGAGTGATATTCCATTGTACATAAGGACCACAACTTCTTTATCCATTTTTCTCTTTCCTGGGATATTTAAGGTGGAATGAAGTGGAGGTCCTTGTCAACAGAGCAGCCCTCAACTTTGGGGTGCTTGTGTCTTGCTGATTTTTCATTTTCCCAATTTATACCCCCATGAGTGGAAGTGCCCTATGCTCTCTAAGCTGTGTTTTTCAGATGTTTCAGGACACACCGTGCACTTCTCCAGAGTGGCTGTTGGCAATTTACATCCCGCCCATCAGTGTAGCAAGGCTCCCATTTCTCCATGGCCTGTCCTGCATTTCTGGTTTTGACACTTTTTTCAGCATGGCCCTTTTGACCGATGGGAAGCGAGACTTCTCTGTAGCGCTGATTTGCCTTTCCAGGTTGCTTGGTTGGCCAAAAAGGGCGTATGCGTTTTTTCCTGAATATATTCAGGAAAAAACGCATACGCCCTTTTTGGCCAAGGGCATCATTGTCAACGTTTTGCCACTTTTCATGTGCTTTAAAGGCGATTCGTATCTACCTCCTGAAGTCTGTTTCGTGCAATTCTGCCTTGATTTCAAATCCTCTTCTTTGCCTTCCCTCAATATATTTGTGGACGAGAGTTATCATTTATAACTCTGCAGGTTTGTGAATTGCAGTGCCCTGAACCTCCATTTTACAACTCGCTTTTTTGGGAGCTGGCCGCAAAAGCGCAGGATGGCTTCAGGCCCTGTTCTGGTTCCGGGGGGCAGGCTGAGCCTGTGGTTAATGCTTCTTCCTGATGGGAAAATAGAGTGACCTGTGCCTGTCCCAACACCAAGAGCTAGTCTCTCGTTGGTTCCCCGTCTTCCCGTTCATCCTCAGGACAAATTGCAACCTGTACAGAACAGGAGGTTAAAGGTGCTGATGCTCCAAGTAGGGAGATTGCTAGTAAAGTGGCTGGAATGGCGAACCCGGGCACAAGGAGATGAGAAATGAGGTGCGTTTTAGAAACCTTTCCCCATCACACGGTGTACCATCTTCTGGGTTTCTCATGCATGTTTTCGATATAGGAAGATGCCCTTGAAGCTGGAGATTTGGGACCCATGCGATGCGTACCACGCAGTATTACTTTAAAGGGTCTGCGTTTGCTCACCCAACCTCACCAAACCTCTCAGCCCCAAGAGTGTCTACCCTTATGTCTCATCCAGCTGTGGGTCTACATATGGTCAATCCAGGTTGCATCACAGCCCCTGAACTCATTGTGTAAGAATTTCTATCTCTTTCACTGTCGTTGTTTCATGGGTTTTTCAAAGTAATTTATTTTCATAATGGGGTTTAGCTGCTTTTCACGGCTGTGTTTATGCCGCTTTCCACCCACTTGACACACTAACAGAGAGATATCAATACATAGGCTTTAAGATTATTACTAGTCAGATATATTCTTGTGCGGTGAATAGGGCGTGTTGAGTCCAGTTCTCTGAGCAAGGAGTAGGTCTTGTCTACTACATATTGGGTTTATGGAACGGTATCTGAGCTAATTTGATACCCTTGTTTTATGTATCACCCCACCTCACCTTTCCCGTTAAGCAGCCATAGTGTGTTTTCTGCATGTGTGACTCTGTTCTGTTTTGTAATTCAGTTCAAGTGTAACGGTTTTTACATTCCCTCTATCAGTGATACCTTAGGAGAAGTGTCCTTTTCTGTGTGACTTATTTCACTTAGAATCGTCGTACCTAAATCCACTCATCATGCTGCTACTAACATTATGACATTGATTTCATGGCTGAGTGATATTCCATTGTACATAAGGACCACAACTTCTTTATCCATTTTTCTCTTTCCTGGGATATTTAAGGTGGAATGAAGTGGAGGTCCTTGTCAACAGAGCAGCCCTCAACTTTGGGGTGCTTGTGTCTTGCTGATTTTTCATTTTCCCAATTTATACCCCCATGAGTGGAAGTGCCCTATGCTCTCTAAGCTGTGTTTTTCAGATGTTTCAGGACACACCGTGCACTTCTCCAGAGTGGCTGTTGGCAATTTACATCCCGCCCATCAGTGTAGCAAGGCTCCCATTTCTCCATGGCCTGTCCTGCATTTCTGGTTTTGACACTTTTTTCAGCATGGCCCTTTTGACCGATGGGAAGCGAGACTTCTCTGTAGTGCTGATTTGCCTTTCCAGGTTGCTTGGTTGGCCAAAAAGGGCGTATGCGTTTTTTCCTGAATATATTCAGGAAAAAACGCATACGCCCTTTTTGGCCAAGGGCATCATTGTCAACGTTTTGCCGCTTTTCATGTGCTTTAAAGGCGATTCGTATCTACCTCCTGAAATCTGTTTCGTGCAATTCTGCCTTGATTTCAAATCCTCTTCTTTGCCTTCCCTCAATATATTTGTGGACGAGAGTTATCATTTATAACTCTGCAGGTTTGTGAATTGCAGTGCCCTGAACCTCCATTTTACAACTCGCTTTTTTGGGAGCTGGCCGCAAAAGCGCAGGATGGCTTCAGGCCCTGTTCTGGTTCCGGGGGGCAGGTTGAGCCTGTGGTTAATTCTTCCTGATGGGAAAATAGAGTGACCTGTGCCTGTCCCAACACCAAGAGCTAGTCTCTCGTTGGTTCCCCGTCTTCCCGTTCATCCTCAGGACAAATTGCAACCTGTACAGAAAGGAGATTAAAGGTGCTGATGCTCCAAGTAGGGAGATTGCTAGTAAAGTGGCTGGAATGGCGAACCCGGGCACAAGGAGATGAGAAATGAGGTGCGTTTTAGAAACCTTTCCCCATCACACGGTGTACCATCTTCTGGGTTTCTCATGCATGTTTTCGATGTAGGAAGATGCCCTTGAAGCTGGAGATTTGGGACCCATGCGATGGGTACCACGCAGTATTACTTTAAAGGGTCTGCGTTTGCTCACCCAACCTCACCAAACCTCTCAGCCCCAAGAGTGTCCACCCTTATGTCTCATCCAGCTGTGGGTCTAGATATGGTCAATCCAGGTTGCATCACAGCCCCTGAACTCATTGTGTAAGAATTTCTATCTCTTTCACTGTCGTTGTTTCATGGGTTTTTCAAAGTAATTTATTTTCATAATGGGGTTTAGCTGCTTTTCACGGCTGTGTTTATGCCGCTTTCCACCCACTTGACACACTAACAGAGAGATATCAATACATAGGCTTTAAGATTATTACTAGTCAGATATATTCTTGTGCGGTGAATAGGGCGTGTTGAGTCCAGTTCTCTGAGCAAGGAGTAGGTCTTGTCTACTACATATTGGGTTTATGGAACGGTATCTGAGCTAATTTGATACCCTTGTTTTATGTATCACCCCACCTCACCTTTCCCGTTAAGCAGCCATAGTGTGTTTTCTGCATGTGTGACTCTGTTCTGTTTTGTAATTCAGTTCAAGTGTAACGGTTTTTACATTCCCTCTATCAGTGATACCTTAGGAGAAGTGTCCTTTTCTGTGTGACTTATTTCACTTAGAATCGTCGTACCTAAATCCACTCATCATGCTGCTACTAACATTATGACATTGATTTCATGGCTGAGTGATATTCCATTGTACATAAGGACCACAACTTCTTTATCCATTTTTCTCTTTCCTGGGATATTTAAGGTGGAATGAAGTGGAGGTCCTTGTCAACAGAGCAGCCCTCAACTTTGGGGTTCTTGTGTCTTGCTGATTTTTCATTTTCCCAATTTATACCCCCATGAGTGGAAGTGCCCTATGCTCTCTAAGCTGTGTTTTTCAGATGTTTCAGGACACACCGTGCACTTCTCCAGAGTGGCTGTTGGCAATTTACATCCCGCCCATCAGTGTAGCAAGGCTCCCATTTCTCCATGGCCTGTCCTGCATTTCTGGTTTTGACACTTTTTTCAGCATGGCCCTTTTGACCGATGGGAAGCGAGACTTCTCTGTAGCGCTGATTTGCCTTTCCAGGTTGCTTGGTTGGCCAAAAAGGGCGTATGCGTTTTTTCCTGAATATATTCAGGAAAAAACGCATACGCCCTTTTTGGCCAAGGGCATCATTGTCAACGTTTTGCCACTTTTCATGTGCTTTAAAGGCGATTCGTATCTACCTCCTGAAGTCTGTTTCGTGCAATTCTGCCTTGATTTCAAATCCTCTTCTTTGCCTTCCCTCAATATATTTGTGGACGAGAGTTATCATTTATAACTCTGCAGGTTTGTGAATTGCAGTGCCCTGAACCTCCATTTTACAACTCGCTTTTTTGGGAGCTGGCCGCAAAAGCGCAGGATGGCTTCAGGCCCTGTTCTGGTTCCGGGGGGCAGGCTGAGCCTGTGGTTAATTCTTCTTCCTGATGGGAAAATAGAGTGACCTGTGCCTGTCCCAACACCAAGAGCTAGTCTCTCGTTGGTTCCCCGTCTTCCCGTTCATCCTCAGGACAAATTGCAACCTGTACAGAACAGGAGGTTAAAGGTGCTGATGCTCCAAGTAGGGAGATTGCTAGTAAAGTGGCTGGAATGGCGAACCCGGGCACAAGGAGATGAGAAATGAGGTGCGTTTTAGAAACCTTTCCCCATCACACGGTGTACCATCTTCTGGGTTTCTCATGCATGTTTTCGATGTAGGAAGATGCCCTTGAAGCTGGAGATTTGGGACCCATGCGATGGGTACCACGCAGTATTACTTTAAAGGGTCTGCGTTTGCTCACCCAACCTCACCAAACCTCTCAGCCCCAAGAGTGTCCACCCTTATGTCTCATCCAGCTGTGGGTCTAGATATGGTCAATCCAGGTTGCATCACAGCCCCTGAACTCATTGTGTAAGAATTTCTATCTCTTTCACTGTCGTTGTTTCATGGGTTTTTCAAAGTAATTTATTTTCATAATGGGGTTTAGCTGCTTTTCACGGCTGTGTTTATGCCGCTTTCCACCCACTTGACACACTAACAGAGAGATATCAATACATAGGCTTTAAGATTATTACTAGTCAGATATATTCTTGTGCGGTGAATAGGGCGTGTTGAGTCCAGTTCTCTGAGCAAGGAGTAGGTCTTGTCTACTACATATTGGGTTTATGGAACGGTATCTGAGCTAATTTGATACCCTTGTTTTATGTATCACCCCACCTCACCTTTCCCGTTAAGCAGCCATAGTGTGTTTTCTGCATGTGTGACTCTGTTCTGTTTTGTAATTCAGTTCAAGTGTAACGGTTTTTACATTCCCTCTATCAGTGATACCTTAGGAGAAGTGTCCTTTTCTGTGTGACTTATTTCACTTAGAATCGTCGTACCTAAATCCACTCATCATGCTGCTACTAACATTATGACATTGATTTCATGGCTGAGTGATATTCCATTGTACATAAGGACCACAACTTCTTTATCCATTTTTCTCTTTCCTGGGATATTTAAGGTGGAATGAAGTGGAGGTCCTTGTCAACAGAGCAGCCCTCAACTTTGGGGTGCTTGTGTCTTGCTGATTTTTCATTTTCCCAATTTATACCCCCATGAGTGGAAGTGCCCTATGCTCTCTAAGCTGTGTTTTTCAGATGTTTCAGGACACACCGTGCACTTCTCCAGAGTGGCTGTTGGCAATTTACATCCCGCCCATCAGTGTAGCAAGGCTCCCATTTCTCCATGGCCTGTCCTGCATTTCTGGTTTTGACACTTTTTTCAGCATGGCCCTTTTGACCGATGGGAAGCGAGACTTCTCTGTAGCGCTGATTTGCCTTTCCAGGTTGCTTGGTTGGCCAAAAAGGGCGTATGCGTTTTTTCCTGAATATATTCAGGAAAAAACGCATACGCCCTTTTTGGCCAAGGGCATCATTGTCAACGTTTTGCCGCTTTTCATGTGCTTTAAAGGCGATTCGTATGTACCTCCTGAAATCTGTTTCGTGCAATTCTGCCTTGATTTCAAATCCTCTTCTTTGCCTTCCCTCAATATATTTGTGGACGAGAGTTATCATTTATAACTCTGCAGGTTTGTGAATTGCAGTGCCCTGAACCTCCATTTTACAACTCGCTTTTTTGGGAGCTGGCCGCAAAAGCGCAGGATGGCTTCAGGCTCTGTTCTGGTTCCGGGGGGCAGGCTGAGCCTGTGGTTAATTCTTCTTCCTGATGGGAAAATAGAGTGACCTGTGCCTGTCCCAACACCAAGAGCTAGTCTCTCGTTGGTTCCCCGTCTTCCCGTTCATCCTCAGGACAAATTGCAACCTGTACAGAAAGGAGATTAAAGGTGCTGATGCTCCAAGTAGGGAGATTGCTAGTAAAGTGGCTGGAATGGCGAACCCGGGCACAAGGAGATGAGAAATGAGGTGCGTTTTAGAAACCTTTCCCCATCACACGGTGTACCATCTTCTGGGTTTCTCATGCATGTTTTCGATGTAGGAAGATGCCCTTGAAGCTGGAGATTTGGGACCCATGCGATGGGTACCACGCAGTATTACTTTAAAGGGTCTGCGTTTGCTCACCCAACCTCACCAAACCTCTCAGCCCCAAGAGTGTCCACCCTTATGTCTCATCCAGCTGTGGGTCTAGATATGGTCAATCCAGGTTGCATCACAGCCCCTGAACTCATTGTGTAAGAATTTCTATCTCTTTCACTGTCGTTGTTTCATGGGTTTTTCAAAGTAATTTATTTTCATAATGGGGTTTAGCTGCTTTTCACGGCTGTGTTTATGCCGCTTTCCACCCACTTGACACACTAACAGAGAGATATCAATACATAGGCTTTAAGATTATTACTAGTCAGATATATTCTTGTGCGGTGAATAGGGCGTGTTGAGTCCAGTTCTCTGAGCAAGGAGTAGGTCTTGTCTACTACATATTGGGTTTATGGAACGGTATCTGAGCTAATTTGATACCCTTGTTTTATGTATCACCCCACCTCACCTTTCCCGTTAAGCAGCCATAGTGTGTTTTCTGCATGTGTGACTCTGTTCTGTTTTGTAATTCAGTTCAAGTGTAACGGTTTTTACATTCCCTCTATCAGTGATACCTTAGGAGAAGTGTCCTTTTCTGTGTGACTTATTTCACTTAGAATCGTCGTACCTAAATCCACTCATCATGCTGCTACTAACATTATGACATTGATTTCATGGCTGAGTGATATTCCATTGTACATAAGGACCACAACTTCTTTATCCATTTTTCTCTTTCCTGGGATATTTAAGGTGGAATGAAGTGGAGGTCCTTGTCAACAGAGCAGCCCTCAACTTTGGGGTGCTTGTGTCTTGCTGATTTTTCATTTTCCCAATTTATACCCCCATGAGTGGAAGTGCCCTATGCTCTCTAAGCTGTGTTTTTCAGATGTTTCAGGACACACCGTGCACTTCTCCAGAGTGGCTGTTGGCAATTTACATCCCGCCCATCAGTGTAGCAAGGCTCCCATTTCTCCATGGCCTGTCCTGCATTTCTGGTTTTGACACTTTTTTCAGCATGGCCCTTTTGACCGATGGGAAGCGAGACTTCTCTGTAGCGCTGATTTGCCTTTCCAGGTTGCTTGGTTGGCCAAAAAGGGCGTATGCGTTTTTTCCTGAATATATTCAGGAAAAAACGCATACGCCCTTTTTGGCCAAGGGCATCATTGTCAACGTTTTGCCGCTTTTCATGTGCTTTAAAGGCGATTCGTATGTACCTCCTGAAATCTGTTTCGTGCAATTCTGCCTTGATTTCAAATCCTCTTCTTTGCCTTCCCTCAATATATTTGTGGACGAGAGTTATCATTTATAACTCTGCAGGTTTGTGAATTGCAGTGCCCTGAACCTCCATTTTACAACTCGCTTTTTTGGGAGCTGGCCGCAAAAGTGCAGGATGGCTTCAGGCTCTGTTCTGGTTCCGGGGGGCAGGCTGAGCCTGTGGTTAATTCTTCTTCCTGATGGGAAAATAGAGTGACCTGTGCCTGTCCCAACACCAAGAGCTAGTCTCTCGTTGGTTCCCCGTCTTCCCGTTCATCCTCAGGACAAATTGCAACCTGTACAGAAAGGAGATTAAAGGTGCTGATGCTCCAAGTAGGGAGATTGCTAGTAAAGTGGCTGGAATGGCGAACCCGGGCACAAGGAGATGAGAAATGAGGTGCGTTTTAGAAACCTTTCCCCATCACACGGTGTACCATCTTCTGGGTTTCTCATGCATGTTTTCGATGTAGGAAGATGCCCTTGAAGCTGGAGATTTGGGACCCATGCGATGGGTACCACGCAGTATTACTTTAAAGGGTCTGCGTTTGCTCACCCAACCTCACCAAACCTCTCAGCCCCAAGAGTGTCCACCCTTATGTCTCATCCAGCTGTGGGTCTAGATATGGTCAATCCAGGTTGCATCACAGCCCCTGAACTCATTGTGTAAGAATTTCTATCTCTTTCACTGTCGTTGTTTCATGGGTTTTTCAAAGTAATTTATTTTCATAATGGGGTTTAGCTGCTTTTCACGGCTGTGTTTATGCCGCTTTCCACCCACTTGACACACTAACAGAGAGATATCAATACATAGGCTTTAAGATTATTACTAGTCAGATATATTCTTGTGCGGTGAATAGGGCGTGTTGAGTCCAGTTCTCTGAGCAAGGAGTAGGTCTTGTCTACTACATATTGGGTTTATGGAACGGTATCTGAGCTAATTTGATACCCTTGTTTTATGTATCACCCCACCTCACCTTTCCCGTTAAGCAGCCATAGTGTGTTTTCTGCATGTGTGACTCTGTTCTGTTTTGTAATTCAGTTCAAGTGTAACGGTTTTTACATTCCCTCTATCAGTGATACCTTAGGAGAAGTGTCCTTTTCTGTGTGACTTATTTCACTTAGAATCGTCGTACCTAAATCCACTCATCATGCTGCTACTAACATTATGACATTGATTTCATGGCTGAGTGATATTCCATTGTACATAAGGACCACAACTTCTTTATCCATTTTTCTCTTTCCTGGGATATTTAAGGTGGAATGAAGTGGAGGTCCTTGTCAACAGAGCAGCCCTCAACTTTGGGGTGCTTGTGTCTTGCTGATTTTTCATTTTCCCAATTTATACCCCCATGAGTGGAAGTGCCCTGTGCTCTCTAAGCTGTGTTTTTCAGATGTTTCAGGACACACCGTGCACTTCTCCAGAGTGGCTGTTGCCAATTTACATCCCGCCCATCAGTGTAGCAAGGCTCCCATTTCTCCATGGCCTGTCCTGCATTTCTGGTTTTGACACTTTTTTCAGCATGGCCCTTTTGACCGATGGGAAGCGAGACTTCTCTGTAGCGCTGATTTGCCTTTCCAGGTTGCTTGGTTGGCCAAAAAGGGCGTATGCGTTTTTTCCTGAATATATTCAGGAAAAAACGCATACGCCCTATTTGGCCAAGGGCATCATTGTCAACGTTTTGCCGCTTTTCATGTGCTTTAAAGGCGATTCGTATGTACCTCCTGAAATCTGTTGCGTGCAATTCTGCCTTGATTTCAAATCCTCTTCTTTGCCTTCCCTCAATATATTTGTGGACGAGAGTTATCATTTATAACTCTGCAGGTTTGTGAATTGCAGTGCCCTGAACCTCCATTTTACAACTCGCTTTTTTGGGAGCTGGCCGCAAAAGTGCAGGATGGCTTCAGGCTCTGTTCTGGTTCCGGGGGGCAGGCTGAGCCTGTGGTTAATTCTTCTTCCTGATGGGAAAATAGAGTGACCTGTGCCTGTCCCAACACCAAGAGCTAGTCTCTCGTTGGTTCCCCGTCTTCCCGTTCATCCTCAGGACAAATTGCAACCTGTACGGAACAGGAGGTTAAAGGTGCTGATGCTCCAAGTAGGGAGATTGCTAGTAAAGTGGCTGGAATGGCGAACCCGGGCACAAGGAGATGAGAAATGAGGTGCGTTTTAGAAACCTTTCCCCATCACACGGTGTACCATCTTCTGGGTTTCTCATGCATGTTTTCGATGTAGGAAGATGCCCTTGAAGCTGGAGATTTGGGACCCATGCGATGGGTACCACGCAGTATTACTTTAAAGGGTCTGCGTTTGCTCACCCAACCTCACCAAACCTCTCAGCCCCAAGAGTGTCCACCCTTATGTCTCATCCAGCTGTGGGTCTAGATATGGTCAATCCAGGTTGCATCACAGCCCCTGAACTCATTGTGTAAGAATTTCTATCTCTTTCACTGTCGTTGTTTCATGGGTTTTTCAAAGTAATTTATTTTCATAATGGGGTTTAGCTGCTTTTCACGGCTGTGTTTATGCCGCTTTCCACCCACTTGACACACTAACAGAGAGATATCAATACATAGGCTTTAAGATTATTACTAGTCAGATATATTCTTGTGCGGTGAATAGGGCGTGTTGAGTCCAGTTCTCTGAGCAAGGAGTAGGTCTTGTCTACTACATATTGGGTTTATGGAACGGTATCTGAGCTAATTTGATACCCTTGTTTTATGTATCACCCCACCTCACCTTTCCCGTTAAGCAGCCATAGTGTGTTTTCTGCATGTGTGACTCTGTTCTGTTTTGTAATTCAGTTCAAGTGTAACGGTTTTTACATTCCCTCTATCAGTGATACCTTAGGAGAAGTGTCCTTTTCTGTGTGACTTATTTCACTTAGAATCGTCGTACCTAAATCCACTCATCATGCTGCTACTAACATTATGACATTGATTTCATGGCTGAGTGATATTCCATTGTACATAAGGACCACAACTTCTTTATCCATTTTTCTCTTTCCTGGGATATTTAAGGTGGAATGAAGTGGAGGTCCTTGTCAACAGAGCAGCCCTCAACTTTGGGGTGCTTGTGTCTTGCTGATTTTTCATTTTCCCAATTTATACCCCCATGAGTGGAAGTGCCCTATGCTCTCTAAGCTGTGTTTTTCAGATGTTTCAGGACACACCGTACACTTCTTCAGAGTGGCTGTTGGCAATTTACATCCCGCCCATTAGTGTAGCAAGGCTCCCATTTCTCCATGGCCTGTCCTGCATTTCTGGTTTTGACACTTTTTTCAGCATGGCCCTTTTGACCGATGGGAAGCGAGACTTCTCTGTAGCGCTGATTTGCCTTTCCAGGTTGCTTGGTTGGCCAAAAAGGGCGTATGCGTTTTTTCCTGAATATATTCAGGAAAAAACGCATACGCCCTTTTTGGCCAAGGGCATCATTGTCAACGTTTTGCCGCTTTTCATGTGCTTTAAAGGCGATTCGTATCTACCTCCTGAAATCTGTTTCGTGCAATTCTGCCTTGATTTCAAATCCTCTTCTTTGCCTTCCCTCAATATATTTGTGGGCGAGAGTTATCATTTATAACTCTGCAGGTTTGTGAATTGCAGTGCCCTGAACCTCCATTTTACAACTCGCTTTTTTGGGAGCTGGCCGCAAAAGCGCAGGATGGCTTCAGGCCCTGTTCTGGTTCCGGGGGGCAGGCTGAGCCTGTGGTTAATTCTTCTTCCTGATGGGAAAATAGAGTGACCTGTGCCTGTCCCGACACCAAGAGCTAGTCTCTCGTTGGTTCCCCGTCTTCCCGTTCATCCTCAGGACAAATTGCAACCTGTACGGAACAGGAGGTTAAAGGTGCTGATGCTCCAAGTAGGGAGATTGCTAGTAAAGTGGCTGGAATGGCGAACCCGGGCACAAGGAGATGAGAAATGAGGTGCGTTTTAGAAACCTTTCCCCATCACACGGTGTACCATCTTCTGGGTTTCTCATGCATGTTTTCGATGTAGGAAGATGCCCTTGAAGCTGGAGATTTGGGACCCATGCGATGGGTACCACGCAGTATTACTTTAAAGGGTCTGCGTTTGCTCACCCAACCTCACCAAACCTCTCAGCCCCAAGAGTGTCCACCCTTATGTCTCATCCAGCTGTGGGTCTAGATATGGTCAATCCAGGTTGCATCACAGCCCCTGAACTCATTGTGTAAGAATTTCTATCTCTTTCACTGTCGTTGTTTCATGGGTTTTTCAAAGTAATTTATTTTCATAATGGGGTTTAGCTGCTTTTCACGGCTGTGTTTATGCCGCTTTCCACCCACTTGACACACTAACAGAGAGATATCAATACATAGGCTTTAAGATTATTACTAGTCAGATATATTCTTGTGCGGTGAATAGGGCGTGTTGAGTCCAGTTCTCTGAGCAAGGAGTAGGTCTTGTCTACTACATATTGGGTTTATGGAACGGTATCTGAGCTAATTTGATACCCTTGTTTTATGTATCACCCCACCTCACCTTTCCCGTTAAGCAGCCATAGTGTGTTTTCTGCATGTGTGACTCTGTTCTGTTTTGTAATTCAGTTCAAGTGTAACGGTTTTTACATTCCCTCTATCAGTGATACCTTAGGAGAAGTGTCCTTTTCTGTGTGACTTATTTCACTTAGAATCGTCGTACCTAAATCCACTCATCATGCTGCTACTAACATTATGACATTGATTTCATGGCTGAGTGATATTCCATTGTACATAAGGACCACAACTTCTTTATCCATTTTTCTCTTTCCTGGGATATTTAAGGTGGAATGAAGTGGAGGTCCTTGTCAACAGAGCAGCCCTCAACTTTGGGGTGCTTGTGTCTTGCTGATTTTTCATTTTCCCAATTTATACCCCCATGAGTGGAAGTGCCCTATGCTCTCTAAGCTGTGTTTTTCAGATGTTTCAGGACACACCGTACACTTCTTCAGAGTGGCTGTTGGCAATTTACATCCCGCCCATTAGTGTAGCAAGGCTCCCATTTCTCCATGGCCTGTCCTGCATTTCTGGTTTTGACAATTTTTTCAGCATGGCCCTTTTGACCGATGGGAAGCGAGACTTCTCTGTAGCGCTGATTTGCCTTTCCAGGTTGCTTGGTTGGCCAAAAAGGGCGTATGCGTTTTTTCCTGAATATATTCAGGAAAAAACGCATACGCCCTTTTTGGCCAAGGGCATCATTGTCAACGTTTTGCCGCTTTTCATGTGCTTTAAAGGCGATTCGTATCTACCTCCTGAAATCTGTTTCGTGCAATTCTGCCTTGATTTCAAATCCTCTTCTTTGCCTTCCCTCAATATATTTGTGGGCGAGAGTTATCATTTATAACTCTGCAGGTTTGTGAATTGCAGTGCCCTGAACCTCCATTTTACAACTCGCTTTTTTGGGAGCTGGCCGCAAAAGCGCAGGATGGTTTCATTCCCTGTTCTGGTTCCGGGGGGCAGGCTGAGCCTGTGGTTAATTCTTCTTCCTGATGGGAAAATAGAGTGACCTGTGCCTGTCCCGACACCAAGAGCTAGTCTCTCGTTGGTTCCCCGTCTTCCCGTTCATCCTCAGGACAAATTGCAACCTGTACGGAACAGGAGGTTAAAGGTGCTGATGCTCCAAGTAGGGAGATTGCTAGTAAAGCGGCTGGAATGGCGAACCCGGGCACAAGGAGATGAGAAATGAGGTGCGTTTTAGAAACCTTTCCCCATCACACGGTGTACCATCTTCTGGGTTTCTCATGCATGTTTTCGATGTAGGAAGATGCCCTTGAAGCTGGAGATTTGGGACCCATGCGATGGGTACCACGCAGTATTACTTTAAAGGGTCTGCGTTTGCTCACCCAACCTCACCAAACCTCTCAGCCCCAAGAGTGTCCACCCTTATGTCTCATCCAGCTGTGGGTCTAGATATGGTCAATCCAGGTTGCATCACAGCCCCTGAACTCATTGTGTAAGAATTTCTATCTCTTTCACTGTCGTTGTTTCATGGGTTTTTCAAAGTAATTTATTTTCATAATGGGGTTTAGCTGCTTTTCACGGCTGTGTTTATGCCGCTTTCCACCCACTTGACACACTAACAGAGAGATATCAATACATAGGCTTTAAGATTATTACTAGTCAGATATATTCTTGTGCGGTGAATAGGGCGTGTTGAGTCCAGTTCTCTGAGCAAGGAGTAGGTCTTGTCTACTACATATTGGGTTTATGGAACGGTATCTGAGCTAATTTGATACCCTTGTTTTATGTATCACCCCACCTCACCTTTCCCGTTAAGCAGCCATAGTGTGTTTTCTGCATGTGTGACTCTGTTCTGTTTTGTAATTCAGTTCAAGTGTAACGGTTTTTACATTCCCTCTATAAGTGATACCTTATGAGAAGTGTCCTTTTCTGTGTGACTTATTTCACTTAGAATCGTCGTACCTAAATCCACTCATCATGCTGCTACTAGCCTTATGACATTGATTTCATGGCTGAGTGATATTCCATTGTACATAAGGACCACAACTTCTTTATCCATTTTTCTCTTTCCTGGGATATTGAAGGTGGAATGAAGTGGAGGTCCTTGTCAACAGAGCAGCCCTAAACTTTGGGGTGCTTATGTCTTGCTGATTTTTCATTTTCCCAATTTATACCCCCATGAGTGGAAGTGCCCTATGCTCTCTAAGCTGTGTTTTTCAGATGTTTCAGGACACACCGTACACTTCTTCAGAGTGGCTGTTGGCAATTTACATCCCGCCCATTAGTGTAGCAAGGCTCCCATTTCTCCATGGCCTGTCCTGCATTTCTGGTTTTGACAATTTTTTCAGCATGGCCCTTTTGACCGATGGGAAGCGAGACTTCTCTGTAGCGCTGATTTGCCTTTCCAGGTTGCTTGGTTGGCCAAAAAGGGCGTATGCGTTTTTTCCTGAATATATTCAGGAAAAAACGCATACGCCCTTTTTGGCCAAGGGCATCATTGTCAACGTTTTGCCGCTTTTCATGTGCTTTAAAGGCGATTCGTATCTACCTCCTGAAATCTGTTTCGTGCAATTCTGCCTTGATTTCAAATCCTCTTCTTTGCCTTCCCTCAATATATTTGTGGGCGAGAGTTATCATTTATAACTCTGCAGGTTTGTGAATTGCAGTGCCCTGAACCTCCATTTTACAACTCGCTTTTTTGGGAGCTGGCCGCAAAAGCGCAGGATGGCTTCAGGCCCTGTTCTGGTTCCGGGGGGCAGGCTGAGCCTGTGGTTAATTCTTCTTCCTGATGGGAAAATAGAGTGACCTGTGCCTGTCCCGACACCAAGAGCTAGTCTCTCGTTGGTTCCCCGTCTTCCCGTTCATCCTCAGGACAAATTGCAACCTGTACGGAACAGGAGGTTAAAGGTGCTGTTGCTCCAAGTAGGGAGATTGCTAGTAAAGCGGCTGGAATGGCGAACCCGGGCACAAGGAGATGAGAAATGAGGTGCGTTTTAGAAACCTTTCCCCATCACACGGTGTACCATCTTCTGGGTTTCT
The DNA here is from genome assembly GCF_965194805.1 of Balaenoptera borealis. Taxonomy (NCBI): domain Eukaryota; kingdom Metazoa; phylum Chordata; class Mammalia; order Artiodactyla; family Balaenopteridae; genus Balaenoptera; species Balaenoptera borealis. The sequence continues at coordinate 482,653 of NW_028124001.1, read as the reverse complement.
CATGCATGTTTTCGATGTAGGAAGATGCCCTTGAAGCTGGAGATTTGGGACCCATGCGATGGGTACCACGCAGTATTACTTTAAAGGGTCTGCGTTTGCTCACCCAACCTCACCAAACCTCTCAGCCCCAAGAGTGTCCACCCTTATGTCTCATCCAGCTGTGGGTCTAGATATGGTCAATCCAGGTTGCATCACAGCCCCTGAACTCATTGTGTAAGAATTTCTATCTCTTTCACTGTCGTTGTTTCATGGGTTTTTCAAAATAATTTATTTTCATAATGGGGTTTAGCTGCTTTTCACGGCTGTGTTTATGCCGCTTTCCACCCACTTGACACACTAACAGAGAGATATCAATACATAGGCTTTAAGATTATTACTAGTCAGATATATTCTTGTGCGGTGAATAGGGCGTGTTGAGTCCAGTTCTCTGAGCAAGGAGTAGGTCTTGTCTACTACATATTGGGTTTATGGAACGGTATCTGAGCTAATTTGATACCCTTGTTTTATGTATCACCCCACCTCACCTTTACCGTTAAGCAGCCATAGTGTGTTTTCTGCATGTGTGACTCTGTTCTGTTTTGTAATTCAGTTCAAGTGTAACGGTTTTTACATTCCCTCTATAAGTGATACCTTATGAGAAATGTCCTTTTCTGTGTGACTTATTTCACTTAGAATCGTCGTACCTAAATCCACTCATCATGCTGCTACTAGCCTTATGACATTGATTTCATGGCTGAGTGATATTCCATTGTACATAAGGACCACAACTTCTTTATCCATTTTTCTCTTTCCTGGGATATTGAAGGTGGAATGAAGTGGAGGTCCTTGTCAACAGAGCAGCCCTAAACTATGGGGTGCTTATGTCTTGCTTATTTTTAATTTTCCCAATTTATAACCCCATGAGTGGAAGTGCCGTATGCTCTCTAAGCTGTGTTTATCAGGTGTTTCAGGACACACCGTACACTTCTCCAGAGTGGCTGTTGGCAATTTACATCCCGCCCATCTGTGTAGCAAGGCTCCCATTTCTCCATGGCCTGTCCTGCATTTCTGGTTTTGACACGTTTTTCAGCATGGCCCTTTTGACCGATGGGTAGCGAGTCTTCTTTGTAGCCCTGATTTGCCTTTCCAGGTTGCTTGGTTGGCCAAAAAGGGCGTATGCGTTTTTTCCTGAATATATTCAGGAAAAAACGCATACGCCCTTTTTGGCCAAGGGCATCATTGTCAACATTTTGCCTCTTTTCATGTGCTTTAAAGGCGATTCGAATCTACCTCCTGAAATCTGTTTCCTGCAATTCTGCCTTGATTTCAAATACTCTTCTTTGCCTTCCCTCAATATATTTGTGGACGAGAGTTATCATTTATAACTCTGCAGGTTTGTGAATTGCAGTGCCCTGAAGCTCCATTTTACAACTCGCTCTTTTGGGAGCTGGCCACAGAAGCTCAGGATGGCTTCAGGCCCTGTTCTGGTTCCAGGGGGCAGGCTGAGCCTGTGGTTAATTCTTCTTCCTGATGGGAAAATAGAGTGACCTGTGCCTGTGTCCACACTAACAGCTAGTCTCTCATTGGTTCCCCGTCTTCCCGTTCATCCTCAGGACAAATTGCAACCTGTACGGAACAGGAGGTTAAAGGTGCTGATGCTCCAAGTAGGGAGATTGCTTATAAAGCGGCTGGAATGGCGAACCCGGGCACAAGGAGGTGAGAAATGAGGTGCGTTTTAGAAACCTTTCCCCATCACACGGTGTACCATCTTCTGGGTTTCTCATGCATGTTTTCGATGTAGGAAGATGCCCTTGATCCTGGAGATTTGGGACCCATGGATTGGGTTCCACACAGTATTACTTTAAAGGGTCTGCGTTTGCACACCCAACCTCACCAAACCTCTCAGCCCCAAGAGTGTCCACCCTTATGTCTCATCCACCTGTGGGTCTACATATGGTCAATCCAGGTTGCATCACAGCCCCTGAACGCATTGTGTAAGAATTTATCTCTCTTTCACTGTCTTTGTTTCATGGGTTTTTCAAAGTAATTTATTTTTATAATGGTGTTTAGCTGCTTTTCACTGCTGTGTTTATGCCGCTTTACACCCACTTGACACACTAACAGAGAGATATCAATACATAGGTTTTAAGCTTATTACTAGTCAGATAGATTCTTGTGCGGTGAATAGGGCATGTTGAGTCCAGTTCTCTGAGCAAGGAGTAGGTCTTGTCTATTACATATTGGGTTTATGGAACGGTATCTGAGCTAATTTGAAACCCTTGTTTTATGTATCACCCCACCTCACCTTTCCCGTTAAGCAGCCATAGTGTGTTTTCTGCATGTGTGACTCTGTTCTGTTTTGTAATTCAGTTCAAGTGTAACGGTTTTTACATTCCCTCTATCAGTGATACCTTATGAGAAGTGTCCTTTTCTGTGTGACTTATTTCACTTAGAATCGTCGTACCTAAATCCACTCATCATGCTTCTACTAGCCTTATGACATTGATTTCATGGCTGAGTGATATTCCATTGTACATAAGGACCACAACTTCTTTATCCATTTTTCTCTTTCCTGGGATATTTAAGGTGGAATGAAGTGGAGGTCCTTGTCAACAGAGCAGCCCTAAACTTTGGGGTGCTTGTGTCTTGCTGATTTTTCATTTTCCCAATTTATACCCCCATGAGTGGAAGTGCCCTATGCTCTCTAAGCTGTGTTTTTTAGATGTTTCAGGACTCACTGTACACTTCTCCAGAGTGGCTGTTGGCAATTTACATCCCGCCCATCAGTGTAGCAAGGCTCCCATTTCTCCATGGCCTGTCCTGCGTTTCTGGGTTTTACACGTTTTTCAGCATGGCCCTTTTGACCGATGGGTAGCGAGTCTTCTTTGTAGCGCTGATTTGCCTTTCCAGGTTGCTTGGTTGGCCAAAAAGGGCGTATGCGTTTTTTCCTGAATATATTCAGGAGAAAACGCATATGCCCTTTTTGGCCAAGGGCATCATTGTCAACGTTTTTCCGCTTTTCATGTGCTTTAAAGGCGATTCGAATCTACCTCCTGAAATCTGTTTCCTGCAATTCTGCCTTGATTTCAAATCCTCTTCTTTGCCTTCCTTCAATATATTTGTGGACGAGAGTTATCATTTATAACTCTGCAGGTTTGTGAATTGCAGTGCCCTGAAGCTCCATTTTACAACTCGCTTTTTTGAGAGCTGGCCGCAAAAGTGCATGATGGTTTCACGCCCTCTTAGGCTTCCGGGGGGCAGGCTGAGCCTGTGGTTAATTCTTCTTCCTGATGGGAAAATAGAGTGACCTGTGCCTGTGTCCACACCAAGAGCTAGTCTCTCATTGGTTCCCCGTCTTGCCGTTCATCCTCAGGACAAATTGCAACCTGTACGGAACAGGTTAAAGGTGCTGATGCTCCAAGTAGGGAGATTGCTACTAAAGCGGCTGGAATGGTGAACCCAGGCACAAGGAGATGAGAAATGAGGTGCGTTTTAGAAACATTTCCCCATCACACGGTGTACCATCTTCTGGGTTTCTCATGCATGTTTTCGATGTAGGAAGATGCCCTTGAACCTGGAGATTTGGGACCCATGGGACGGGTACCACGCAGTATTACTTTAAAGGGTCTGCGTTTGCTCACCCAACCTCACCAAACCTCTCAGCCCCAAGAGTGTCCACCCTTATGTCTCACCCAGTTGTGGGTCTAGATATGGTCAATCCAGGTTGCATCACAGCCCCTGAACGCATTTTCTAAAAATTTATCTCTCTTTCACTGTCTTTGTTTCATGGTTTTTTCAAAGTAATTTATTTTTATAATGGGGTTTAGCTGCTTTTCACTGCTGTGTTTATGCCGCTTTACACCCACTTGACACACTAACAGAGAGATATGAATACATAGGTTTTAAGATTATTCCTAGTCAGATATATTCTTGTGCGGTGAATAGGGCGTGTTGAGTCCAGTTCTCTGAGCAAGGAGTAGGTCTTGTCTATTACATATTGGGTTTATGGAACGGTATCTGAGCTAATTTGAAACCCTTGTTTTATGTATCACCCCACCTCACCTTTCCCGTTAAGCAGCCATAGTGTGTTTTCTGCATGTGTGACTCTGTTCTGTTTTGTAATTCAGTTCAAGTGTAACGGTTTTTACATTCCCTCTATCAGTGATACCTTATGAGAAGTGTCCTTTTCTGTGTGACTTATTTCACTTAGAATCGTCGTACCTAAATCCACTCATCATGCTGCTACTAGTCTTATGACATTGATTTCATGGCTGAGTGATATTCCATTGTACATAAGGACCACAACTTCTTTATCCATTTTTCTCTTTCCTGGGATATTGAAGGTGGAATGAAGTGGAGGTCCTTGTCAACAGAGCAGCCCTAAACTTTGGGGTGCTTATGTCTTGCTGATTTTTAATTTTCCCAATTTATAACCCCATGAGTGGAAGTACCGTATGCTCCCTAAGCTGTGTTTTTCATGTGTTTCAGGACACAACGTACACTTCTCCAGAGTGGCTGTTGGCAATTTACATCCCGCCCATCTGTGTAGCAAGGCTCCCATTTCTCCATGGCCTGTCCTGCATTTCTGGTTTTGACACGTTTTTCAGCATGGCCCTTTTGACCGATGGGTAGCGAGTCTTCTTTGTAGCCCTGATTTGCCTTTCCAGGTTGCTTGGTTGGCCAAAAAGGGCGTATGCGTTTTTTCCTGAATATATTCAGGAAAAAACGCGTACGCCCTTTTTGGCCAAGGGCATCATTGTCAACATTTTGCCTCTTTTCATGTGCTTTAAAGGCGATTCGAATCTACCTCCTGAAATCTGTTTCCTGCAATTCTGCCTTGATTTCAAATACTCTTCTTTGCCTTCCCTCAATATATTTTTGGACGAGAGTTATCATTTATAACTCTGCAGGTTTGTGAATTGCAGTGCCCTGAAGCTCCATTTTACAACTCGCTCTTTTGGGAGCTGGCCACAGAAGCTCAGGATGGCTTCAGGCCCTGTTCTGGTTCCAGGGGGCAGGCTGAGCCTGTGGTTAATTCTTCTTCCTGATGGGAAAATAGAGTGACCTGTGCCTGTGTCCACACTAACAGCTAGTCTCTCATTGGTTCCCCGTCTTCCCGTTCATCCTCAGGACAAATTGCAACCTGTACGGAACAGGAGGTTAAAGGTGCTGATGCTCCAAGTAGGGAGATTGCTTATAAAGCGGCTGGAATGGCGAACCCGGGCACAAGGAGGTGAGAAATGAGGTGCGTTTTAGAAACCTTTCCCCATCACACGGTGTACCATCTTCTGGGTTTCTCATGCATGTTTTCGATGTAGGAAGATGCCCTTGATCCTGGAGATTTGGGACCCATGGATTGGGTTCCACACAGTATTACTTTAAAGGGTCTGCGTTTGCACACCCAACCTCACCAAACCTCTCAGCCCCAAGAGTGTCCACCCTTATGTCTCATCCACCTGTGGGTCTACATATGGTCAATCCAGGTTGCATCACAGCCCCTGAACGCATTGTGTAAGAATTTATCTCTCTTTCACTGTCTTTGTTTCATGGGTTTTTCAAAGTAATTTATTTTTATAATGGTGTTTAGCTGCTTTTCACTGCTGTGTTTATGCCGCTTTACACCCACTTGACACACTAACAGAGAGATATCAATACATAGGTTTTAAGCTTATTACTAGTCAGATAGATTCTTGTGCGGTGAATAGGGCATGTTGAGTCCAGTTCTCTGAGCAAGGAGTAGGTCTTGTCTATTACATATTGGGTTTATGGAACGGTATCTGAGCTAATTTGAAACCCTTGTTTTATGTATCACCCCACCTCACCTTTCCCGTTAAGCAGCCATAGTGTGTTTTCTGCATGTGTGACTCTGTTCTGTTTTGTAATTCAGTTCAAGTGTAACGGTTTTTACATTCCCTCTATCAGTGATACCTTATGAGAAGTGTCCTTTTCTGTGTGACTTATTTCACTTAGAATCGTCGTACCTAAATCCACTCATCATGCTTCTACTAGCCTTATGACATTGATTTCATGGCTGAGTGATATTCCATTGTACATAAGGACCACAACTTCTTTATCCATTTTTCTCTTTCCTGGGATATTTAAGGTGGAATGAAGTGGAGGTCCTTGTCAACAGAGCAGCCCTCAACTTTGGGGTGCTTGTGTCTTGCTGATTTTTCATTTTCCCTATTTATACCCCCATGAGTGGAAGTGCCCTATGCTTTCTAAGCTGTGTTTTTTAGATGTTTCAGGACTCACTGTACACTTCTCCAGAGTGGCTGTTGGCAATTTACATCCCGCCCATCAGTGTAGCAAGGCTCCCATTTCTCCATGGCCTGTCCTGCGTTTCTGGGTTTTACACGTTTTTCAGCATGGCCCTTTTGACCGATGGGTAGCGAGTCTTCTTTGTAGCGCTGATTTGCCTTTCCAGGTTGCTTGGTTGGCCAAAAAGGGCGTATGCGTTTTTTCCTGAATATATTCAGGAGAAAACGCATATGCCCTTTTTGGCCTAGGGCATCATTGTCAACGTTTTTCCGCTTTTCATGTGCTTTAAAGGCGATTCGAATCTACCTCCTGAAATCTGTTTCCTGCAATTCTGCCTTGATTTCAAATCCTCTTCTTTGCCTTCCCTCAATATATTTGTGGACGAGAGTTATCATTTATAACTCTGCAGGTTTGTGAATTGCAGTGCCCTGAAGCTCCATTTTACAACTCGCTTTTTTGAGAGCTGGCCGCAAAAGTGCATGATGGTTTCACGCCCTCTTAGGCTTCCGGGGGGCAGGCTGAGCCTGTGGTTAATTCTTCTTCCTGATGGGAAAATAGAGTGACCTGTGCCTGTGTCCACACCAAGAGCTAGTCTCTCATTGGTTCCCCGTCTTGCCGTTCATCCTCAGGACAAATTGCAACCTGTACGGAACAGGTTAAAGGTGCTGATGCTCCAAGTAGGGAGATTGCTACTAAAGCGGCTGGAATGGTGAACCCAGGCACAAGGAGATGAGAAATGAGGTGCGTTTTAGAAACATTTCCCCATCACACGGTGTACCATCTTCTGGGTTTCTCATGCATGTTTTCGATGTAGGAAGATGCCCTTGAACCTGGAGATTTGGGACCCATGGGACGGGTACCACGCAGTATTACTTTAAAGGGTCTGCGTTTGCTCACCCAACCTCACCAAACCTCTCAGCCCCAAGAGTGTCCACCCTTATGTCTCACCCAGTTGTGGGTCTAGATATGGTCAATCCAGGTTGCATCACAGCCCCTGAACGCATTTTCTAAAAATTTCTCTCTCTTTCACTGTCTTTGTTTCATGGGTTTTTCAAAGTAATTTATTTTTATAATGGGGTTTAGCTGCTTTTCACTGCTGTGTTTATGCCGCTTTACACCCACTTGACACACTAACAGAGAGATATGAATACATAGGTTTTAAGATTATTCCTAGTCAGATATATTCTTGTGCGGTGAATAGGGCGTGTTGAGTCCAGTTCTCTGAGCAAGGAGTAGGTCTTGTCTATTACATATTGGGTTTATGGAACGGTATCTGAGCTAATTTGAAACCCTTGTTTTATGTATCACCCCACCTCACCTTTCCCGTTAAGCAGCCATAGTGTGTTTTCTGCATGTGTGACTCTGTTCTGTTTTGTAATTCAGTTCAAGTGTAACGGTTTTTACATTCCCTCTATCAGTGATACCTTATGAGAAGTGTCCTTTTCTGTGTGACTTATTTCACTTAGAATCGTCGTACCTAAATCCACTCATCATGCTGCTACTAGTCTTATGACATTGATTTCATGGCTGAGTGATATTCCATTGTACATAAGGACCACAACTTCTTTATCCATTTTTCTCTTTCCTGGGATATTGAAGGTGGAATGAAGTGGAGGTCCTTGTCAACAGAGCAGCCCTAAACTTTGGGGTGCTTATGTCTTGCTGATTTTTAATTTTCCCAATTTATAACCCCATGAGTGGAAGTACCGTATGCTCTCTAAGCTGTGTTTTTCAGGTGTTTCAGGACACAACGTACACTTCTCCAGAGTGGCTGTTGGCAATTTACATCCCGCCCATCTGTGTAGCAAGGCTCCCATTTCTCCATGGCCTGTCCTGCATTTCTGGTTTTGACACGTTTTTCAGCATGGCCCTTTTGACCGATGGGTAGCGAGTCTTCTTTGTAGCCCTGATTTGCCTTTCCAGGTTGCTTGGTTGGCCAAAAAGGGCGTATGCGTTTTTTCCTGAATATATTCAGGAAAAAACGCGTACGCCCTTTTTGGCCAAGGGCATCATTGTCAACATTTTGCCTCTTTTCATGTGCTTTAAAGGCGATTCGAATCTACCTCCTGAAATCTGTTTCCTGCAATTCTGCCTTGATTTCAAATACTCTTCTTTGCCTTCCCTCAATATATTTGTGGACGAGAGTTATCATTTATAACTCTGCAGGTTTGTGAATTGCAGTGCCCTGAAGCTCCATTTTACAACTCGCTCTTTTGGGAGCTGGCCACAGAAGCTCAGGATGGCTTCAGGCCCTGTTCTGGTTCCAGGGGGCAGGCTGAGCCTGTGGTTAATTCTTCTTCCTGATGGGAAAATAGAGTGACCTGTGCCTGTGTCCACACTAACAGCTAGTCTCTCATTGGTTCCCCGTCTTCCCGTTCATCCTCTGGACAAATTGCAACCTGTACGGAACAAGAGGTTAAAGGTGCTGATGCTCCAAGTAGGGAGATTGCTTATAAAGCGGCTGGAATGGCGAACCCGGGCACAAGGAGGTGAGAAATGAGGTGCGTTTTAGAAACCTTTCCCCATCACACGGTGTACCATCTTCTGGGTTTCTCATGCATGTTTTCGATGTAGGAAGATGCCCTTGATCCTGGAGATTTGGGACCCATGGATTGGGTTCCACACAGTATTACTTTAAAGGGTCTGCGTTTGCACACCCAACCTCACCAAACCTCTCAGCCCCAAGAGTGTCCACCCTTATGTCTCATCCACCTGTGGGTCTACATATGGTCAATCCAGGTTGCATCACAGCCCCTGAACGCATTGTGTAAGAATTTATCTCTCTTTCACTGTCTTTGTTTCATGGGTTTTTCAAAGTAATTTATTTTTATAATGGTGTTTAGCTGCTTTTCACTGCTGTGTTTATGCCGCTTTACACCCACTTGACACACTAACAGAGAGATATCAATACATAGGTTTTAAGCTTATTACTAGTCAGATAGATTCTTGTGCGGTGAATAGGGCATGTTGAGTCCAGTTCTCTGAGCAAGGAGTAGGTCTTGTCTATTACATATTGGGTTTATGGAACGGTATCTGAGCTAATTTGAAACCCTTGTTTTATGTATCACCCCACCTCACCTTTCCCGTTAAGCAGCCATAGTGTGTTTTCTGCATGTGTGACTCTGTTCTGTTTTGTAATTCAGTTCAAGTGTAACGGTTTTTACATTCCCTCTATCAGTGATACCTTATGAGAAGTGTCCTTTTCTGTGTGACTTATTTCACTTAGAATCGTCGTACCTAAATCCACTCATCATGCTTCTACTAGCCTTATGACATTGATTTCATGGCTGAGTGATATTCCATTGTACATAAGGACCACAACTTCTTTATCCATTTTTCTCTTTCCTGGGATATTTAAGGTGGAATGAAGTGGAGGTCCTTGTCAACAGAGCAGCCCTCAACTTTGGGGTGCTTGTGTCTTGCTGATTTTTCATTTTCCCTATTTATACCCCCATGAGTGGAAGTGCCCTATGCTTTCTAAGCTGTGTTTTTTAGATGTTTCAGGACTCACTGTACACTTCTCCAGAGTGGCTGTTGGCAATTTACATCCCGCCCATCAGTGTAGCAAGGCTCCCATTTCTCCATGGCCTGTCCTGCGTTTCTGGGTTTTACACGTTTTTCAGCATGGCCCTTTTGACCGATGGGAAGCGAGACTTGTTTGTAGCGCTGATTTGCCTTTCCAGGTTGCTTGGTTGGCCAAAAAGGGCGTATGCGTTTTTTCCTGAATATATTCAGGAGAAAACGCATATGCCCTTTTTGGCCTAGGGCATCATTGTCAACGTTTTTCCGCTTTTCATGTGCTTTAAAGGCGATTCGAATCTACCTCCTGAAATCTGTTTCCTGCAATTCTGCCTTGATTTCAAATCCTCTTCTTTGCCTTCCCTCAATATATTTGTGGACGAGAGTTATCATTTATAACTCTGCAGGTTTGTGAATTGCAGTGCCCTGAAGCTCCATTTTACAACTCGCTTTTTTGAGAGCTGGCCGCAAAAGTGCATGATGGTTTCACGCCCTCTTAGGCTTCCGGGGGGCAGGCTGAGCCTGTGGTTAATTCTTCTTCCTGATGGGAAAATAGAGTGACCTGTGCCTGTGTCCACACCAAGAGCTAGTCTCTCATTGGTTCCCCGTCTTGCCGTTCATCCTCAGGACAAATTGCAACCTGTACGGAACAGGTTAAAGGTGCTGATGCTCCAAGTAGGGAGATTGCTACTAAAGCGGCTGGAATGGTGAACCCAGGCACAAGGAGATGAGAAATGAGGTGCGTTTTAGAAACATTTCCCCATCACACGGTGTACCATCTTCTGGGTTTCTCATGCATGTTTTCGATGTAGGAAGATGCCCTTGAACCTGGAGATTTGGGACCCATGGGACGGGTACCACGCAGTATTACTTTAAAGGGTCTGCGTTTGCTCACCCAACCTCACCAAACCTCTCAGCCCCAAGAGTGTCCACCCTTATGTCTCACCCAGTTGTGGGTCTAGATATGGTCAATCCAGGTTGCATCACAGCCCCTGAACGCATTGTGTAAGAATTTCTCTCTCTTTCACTGTCTTTGTTTCATGGGTTTTTCAAAGTAATTTATTTTTATAATGGGGTTTAGCTGCTTTTCACTGCTGTGTTTATTCCGCTTTACACCCACTTGACACACTAACAGAGAGATATCAATACATAGGTTTTAAGCTTATTACTAGTCAGATAGATTCTTGTGCGGTGAATAGGGCATGTTGAGTCCAGTTCTCTGAGCAAGGAGTAGGTCTTGTCTATTACATATTGGGTTTATGGAACGGTATCTGAGCTAATTTGAAACCCTTGTTTTATGTATCACCCCACCTCACCTTTCCCGTTAAGCAGCCATAGTGTGTTTTCTGCATGTGTGACTCTGTTCTGTTTTGTAATTCAGTTCAAGTGTAACGGTTTTTACATTCCCTCTATCAGTGATACCTTATGAGAAGTGTCCTTTTCTGTGTGACTTATTTCACTTAGAATCGTCGTACCTAAATCCACTCATCATGCTTCTACTAGCCTTATGACATTGATTTCATGGCTGAGTGATATTCCATTGTACATAAGGACCACAACTTCTTTATCCATTTTTCTCTTTCCTGGGATATTTAAGGTGGAATGAAGTGGAGGTCCTGGTCAACAGAGCAGCCCTAAACTTTGGGGTGCTTGTGTCTTGCTGATTTTTAATTTTCCCAATTTATACCCCCATGAGTGGAAGTGCCCTATGCTCTCTAAGCTGTGTTTTTCAGATGTTTCAGGACTCACCGGACACTTCTCCAGAGTGGCTCTTGGCAATTTACATCCCGCCCATCAGTGTAGCAAGGCTCCCATTTCTCCATGGCCTGTCCTGCATTTCTGGTTTTGACACGTTTTTCAGCATGGCCCTTTTGACCGATGGGTAGCGAGTCTTCTTTGTAGGCCTGATTTGCCTTTCCAGGTTGCTTGGTTGGCCAAAAAGGGCGTATGCGTTTTTTCCTGAATATATTCAGGAAAAAACGCATACGCCCTTTTTGGCCAAGGGCATCATTGTCGACGTTTTGCCGCTTTTCATGTGCTTTAAAGGCGATTTGAATCTACCTCCTGAAATCTGTTTCCTGCAATTCTGCCTTGCTTTCAAATCCTCTTCGTTGCCTTACCTCAATATATTTGTGGATGAGAGTTATCATTTATAACTCTGCAGGTTTGTGAATTGCATTGCCCCTGAGCTCCATTTTACAACTGGCTTTTTTGGGAGCTGGCAGCAATTCGCAGGATGGCCTCAGGCCCTATTCTTGTTCCGGGCGGCAGGCTGAGCCTGTGGTTAATTCTTCTTCCTGATGGGAAAATAGAGTGACCTTTGCCTGTCCCAACACCAAGAGCTAGTCTCTCATTGGCTCCCCCTCTTTCCGTTCATCCTCAGGACAAATTGCAAGCTGTACGGAACAGGAGGTTAAAGGTGCTGATTCTCCATGGAGGGAGATTGCTACTAAAGTGGCTGTTATGGCGAACCCGAGCACAAGGAGATGAGAAATGAGTTGCGTTTTAGAAACCTTTCCTGATCACACGGTGTACCACCTTCTGGGTTTCTCATGCATGTTTTCGATGTAGGAAGATGCCCTTGAACCTGGAGATTTGGAACCCATGAGTTGGGTAACAGGCAATATTACTTTAAAGGTTCTGCGTTTGCTCCCCCAACCTCACCAAGCCTCTCAGCCCCGAGAGTGTCCACCCTTATGTCTCATCCAACTGTGGGTCTAGATATGGTCAATCCAGGTGGCATCATAGCCCCTGAACGAATTTTGTAAGAATTTCTCTCTCTTTCCCTGTCTTTGTTTCACGGGTTTTTAAAAGTAATTTATTTTTATAATGGGGTTTAGCTGCTTTTCACGGCTGTGTTTATGCCGCTTTACACCCACTTGACTCACTTCCAGAGAGATATCAATACATAGGTTTTACAATTCTGACTAGTCAGATATGTTCTCTTGCGGTGAATAGGGGTTGTTGAGTCCAGTTCACTGAGGAAGGAGTAGGTCTTGTCTATTACATATTGGATTTATGGAACGTTATCTGAGCTAATTTGAAATCCTTGTTTTATGCATCACCCCACCTCACCTTTCCCGTTAAGCAACCATAGTGTGTTTTCTAAATGTGTGACTCTGTTCTGTTTTGTAATTCCGTTCAATTGTAGCAGTTTTTACATTCCCTCTGTTAGTGATATCTTATGATAAGTGTCGTTTTCTGTGTGACTTATTTCACTTAGAATCGTCGTACCTAAATCCACTCATCATGCTGCTACTACCCTTATGATATTGATTTCACGCCCGAGTGATATACAATTGTACATATGGACCACAACTTCTTTATCCATTTTTCTCTTTCCTTGCATATTGAAGGTGGAATTAAGTGGAGGTTCTTGTCAACAGAGCAGCCCTAAAGTTTGGGGTGCCTGTGTCTTGCTGATTTTTAGTTTTCCCAATTTATACGCCCATGAGTGGATGTGCCCCTTTCTCTCCAGCTGTGTTTTTTAGATGTTTTAGGAAACACCATACCCTTCTCCAGAGTCATCATTGGCAATTTACACCCCACCCATCAGTGTAACAAGGCTCCCTTTCCTCCATGGCCTCTCCTGCATTTCTTGTTTTTACACTTTTTTAGGAAGGCCATTTTGACTGATGGGAAGTCAGAGTTCTTTGTAGTGCTGAATTGCATTTCCGGCTTGCTTGGTTGGCCAAGAAGGGCCTATGGGTTTTTTCCTGAATTCATTCAGAAAAAAACGCATATGCTCTTTTTGGCCAAGTGCATCATTGTCGACGTTTTACCGCTTTTCATGTGCTTTAGGGGTGATTCAAATCTAACTCCTGAAATCTGTTTCCTGCAATTCTGCCTTGATTTCAAATCCTCTTCTTTGCCTTCCCTCAATATATTTGTGGACGAGAGTTATCATTTATAACTCTGCAGATTTGTGAATTGCAGTGCCCCTGAGCTCCATTTTTCAACTCGCTTTTTTGGGAGCTTTCCGCAGATCCGCTCGTTTGCTTCTGGCCCTACTCTGGTTCCCGGTGGCAGGCTAAGCCTTTGCTTAATTCTTCTTCCTGACTGGAAAGTAGAGTGACATGTGCCTCTCCGAACACCTAGGGCTTGGCTCTCCTTGTTTCTCCTCCTTCCCCTTCTTCCTTTGGACAAATTCCAATTTCTGTGCAACTGGATGTTGAAGGTGCTGACATCCTCAAGTGGGGAGATTTTAAGGAAAAAGGCTGGAGGGGTGAACCCAACAACCAGGAAATTAGGAGTTTTGGTGCCTTTTCCAAAATCTTCCTGATCCTACCGTGTTCCATCTTCTGGGTGTCACAGGCATGTTTTAGCTGTAGGAAAGGTCCCGTGTATGTAAGGAGAACACAAGGGTTTTTTCCAAATCAGTGTCTCCCCGAACTCCAATCTGGGGAATTTTTAAGCTACTGGTACATGTGTGTTCATTAAGGGACTTGGGCCGTAGGCAGAGTCCGAACTTTAGATGATTGAAGTCTTCAGGTTCAGAAACGCTCACCATCGGCCTCCTTTAGTTTCCATTTTATCTGTAGTTGATAGATGATGTCGATATAGATATCTATTGTTTTTCAGATTATTTCCCCTCAGGGGTCATTACAAAATATTGAGTATAGTTCCTTGTGCTATACAGTAGTTCCTTGTTGATGATATATTTTATACATAGCAGTGTGTATATGTTAATCTGAAACTGTTAATTTATCCCTCCTCCCACCTTTCCCCTTTGGTAATAAAAAATATAAGATTTTATACTTCTCAGAAATCTAGGAGCTGAAAGAGAGGTATCATTTTCAATGGAAAATCATTCCAAACAAGGTTGAAACTTCAACCAAGATTATTAGATGTACATCCTTGGAAAGAAATCACTGCATTTCTCTACTGTTGACCTGACAAATAAGACAAACCCCTCCACTGAACTTGCTTATAATAAAGTGATGGAAATATCAAATGGAAGTGTTAGAAACATCTTATTTTACACGAGCCTTATACACTGCTCTATGTTAATTACAGTTTGGCTCACACATCTGTTCATTGAAGTTACAATGTTCTCAAATTCTGTTACTGATCCTGCAGAGTGGGCCCCAACAAGGGTCTCCCTGCCCAGTGTCATTGGAGCCAACAGATCGAGACTGACTTTGGTTCAGAAGCAAAGGAAAACTTTATATTTTGATCAGAGAATGGAGAGGTGAGAGTGTGTGCTCCCCTGCGGGTTGTGGGCCGGGCTGCTGTGTAGGGATCCTGTCAGCATCAGCGGGAGGGAGGGGGCGGAGCTCTCGAGGGCCGGGTTGCCTGGAGCTCAGGCTCTATGTCGCAGAGTCTGCACGGGGCCCCACGAGCTGAGGTGTCGGCCCAGCCATTTTGCACTAGGAAATCGGGTCTGAAGTGTCGGGTGTGGGACCTCTGCATGTGGAAACCTAGGAGCAAGTGAAATTAGACAAAGCACAAAGGAAAAAATGGTTAGACTTTATTTTATTGCCCAGATTCTATTTTTATCTCCCAGGAATTTTTAATGGGCTTTGCCAGTGACAAAGCCCTCCTCTGCCTTTTGTCCCATTCCTCATTCTTGAGGCGCTGAGGGTGCAGACACGTCTTCTGTAAATGCTTCATGCTGAGTTGGGTGTCCTCATACCCGGGGGGAGGGGCAGGACTTCTCCCCAGCAGCCTCCAGGTGAGGTTGATTGTCCGCAGGCCTCCTCCCTCACTGCTCGTCTGCCTGGGCACCAGCATTGGAAGTTTTATAGATTCTAATGACCTTTAAGGGTCCAGGAAAGAGATGTGCAGAGACGCTGGGGGGGTGGGCGGTTTTACCCTGCTCCACATTGGTTCGGCCCCCTTAGGCTGACGGTTTCTGCCAGCCTAGATGCTCTGACCAGTAGTCTGTGCTTTCTTCAGTTAGGCCACTGAATTAACATACAAACAGCACCAGGTGTCAGAGCCCTGCTTGCTCAACTCCCAGACAGTCCAGGGCCGGTGGTGATCCAGGACCATGACGGCCACTCAGTCAACGGCCTTTTGAAGTAGCCAGGAGTACAGCCGGTCTCATTGGCCGCCATCACTGCAGTGTCTGCAGGCTTTTCTATGGTGGCAGCGTTATTTATGGTTCCCCTGCCAAGTTTATTAGCTCCGCTCTGGGTGCAGTAAGTCCTGTAAGCAATAGTCTGCTCTTTTGGGGCACACTCTTGTTGTTTTCTGAGAGAAGCTCCAGGTCAAGTGATGGTCACACGAGTCGTCATGGGGGCCCATTGCCCCAGGTTGTCTCTCTGGAGGTTGGTGTTGGAGGGCCTCCTCACTTGAGGTCATTGTGCCCACGGAGCAATCCCTGCAACTTCAGGGCATGGTGGGTGGTTAGGATCACCAAGTGGCGTCCTTTTCCCTTAGGAGGGAGCTGGCCTTGCGGGCTGCTGATTTCCAGGTTTTTAGATACCCCCAGTATCCTGGTCGGATGGGGTGGCTGGCCAATGCCTGGAGGGCATTCTTGCATTGTTCCATTTCAAGTGGTCCCAGTTTTTGCACTAATACTCCAAGGGCGATTCGCCTTGGACCAGGAATGTAAAGGTCAAAGGGTTTAGCTAACTTAGGGAGGTCCAGGGCCAGGGTCTGAATTGACTGCTCTTTCCATTCTTGAAAGGCCGCTTCTGGATTCTATTCAAAAGGATCATCATCTTTTCCTTTCAGTGATTCATATAGAGGCCCAGCTATTAGACTGTAGTTAGGGATCCAGATGCAGCAAACCCCGGTCTCCCCAGGAACCCCTAAGCTGTCTTCTAGTTTCAGGAAAGGTGAGGCTGCAAATGGCTTCTTCCCTTTCCTGGGGTGGGCTTCTCCGACCTTCTGTGCGAATGAAGCCCAGGAAGGCCACCTTAGTTTGTGATATTTGAGCCTTTTCCTTGGACACCTTCTATCTTTTATTGGCTAGGTAGTTCAGAGGCCTCCTTAGTCGGGCTGGTGATCAGAATGTCATCTGCATATTGAAGGAGGGTTCCCTTCTCCAGAGGTAGATCTTTTAGGTCTTTAGCTAACGTTTCCCCAAAGATGGTGTGGGAATTTTTGAACCCCTGGGGCAGGACGGCCCAGCAGTATTGTTTTTGTTGTAGGTTGAGTCCTGCCACTCACAGCCAAAAGTTCTTGTGACTCTGGGACTAATGGAATACAGAAGAAGGCATCATTGAAGTCTAATACAGAATGCCATGTCCTGGTGGATGGTAGAATGACCAGCAGGGTGTAGGAATTAGGAACTACTAGATGTATATCCTCTGTGGCTTCACTGACTGTCCTGGCGTCCTCTACCAGGTCCCCAGCAGCCCACGGGGCTCTTGTGGTCAGGCCCCTCCCAGGATATGGAGCTCACCTGGGCAGGTACCCAGCGGCCCACGGGGCTCTGGTGGTTAGGCCGCTCCCAGGATATTGAGCTCACCTGGGCAGGTACCCAGCAGCCCATGGGGCCCTCATGGTCAGGCCCCTCCCAGGATATGGAGCTCACCTGGGCAGGTACGCAGCAGCCCACAGGGCTCTCGTGGGCAGGCCCCTCCCTGGATATGGAGCTCCCGTGGACAGGTACCCCGGCAGGGCTGGGCACACAGGAACCGTGCACATAGCCCTCATTGCAGAGCACCCCCAGCACCCCTGTCACTCAGAGCTGACACAGAGCACCTCAGAGCAGAGCTTGAACTAACAAACAGCAGCTCCAACAGGTCTGTGGCCCTAGGCTTCACTCTGTGCGGCCTCCCTCTGCCTGGTCTTCCAGGGGCTTCCACTGCAGCCGGGGTACCAGGCCTCTGTCTCCACCCACCACCCCTCCTCTCCCTGACTCCTGGGTTCCTCTCATTAGCAGAGGGTCTTCTTGAAGTTGTCTCCCACTCATGGACCAGATAAAATGATTAGAAAACAAGCCAGGGCTGCAGCCCCTTATCTATCCTGACTCTCGGGACCCTACACCTGTTCCTTGGATCTGGCCGGTGCAGCAAGGCCCATTTTCTGCAACTCTGAGTCCCTGAGGGGCGAGGATTGGCTGACCTGGGCAGCCTGACCCGGCCGGCCAGCCCTTCCCAGGTGTGCCTGGGTTGAGGTCAATATAAACACCCCTCCAGGCAGCAAAAGCCTCTGCAGCTGTGCCTGACGCCATATTCTCTGCCCCGTCAGCAGTCTCGGGGTTGGGCTGGTGGGAGGGAGTAGGGCCCACGGCTCTATGAGTGGCCCAGTGTGACTGGGGCTCTGCTGGACTTTCTGCAGGAGTTGCCGGGCTGCCACCTGCTAAAGAAGAGGATGTGTCACCCATACTTGCTGCTGGAATTTCTCCCCGGGCAGAGGTGAGGAAGGAAAAAAGCAGTGGGGGCCGGGACAGGAGGGGTACCTCAGGCAGGGAAATGGAAAGCTTCCAGACGAGCGCCCGGGACCAGGACCATCCTGGCTGGCCTGCAGGCACCAAGTCGGCCTGCGTGCTGTCGCTGGTGTGACTCCAAGCCCCTTCCTCTAGTTTTTAAAGTCTTTGCACACATTCAGGTGTTTTACCTGGGAAGGGTGGGAAAAGTTCAGCAGCAGCTGGCCTGGGGCTCAGCTCACGTTTACTCAGAGACGCCTCCTCACGGTCCCCCAGCTTTGCAATGAGGACGCTCCTCGTGTGGGGGCTGCTGGCTGCATGGGAGATGATTCCCCACCTGTGACCAACTTCAGAATTGTTTACCCCTGGAGCAAGTGCCCTGATAGGGTTTTCCTCTGTATGACCAGTGGGTTCTGTTTTTTTTTTTTTTTTCTTTTTTGGTTCAAGGTAAGTTTTATTCCTCTTTTTGTATTTATGGATATAAGCATGGAAATAATTCATTCATATAAATACGTCTATGGGAAGGACAGAACTTTTTTTCTGTTTTATTTTTTTAAGTATTATTTATTTTTTAATTTTTGAATTTATTTTATTCATTTTTTTATACAGCAGGCTCTTATTGGTAACCTATTTTATACATATAAGTGTGTATATGTCAATCCCAGGCTCGCAATTCATCCCACCACCACCACCCTGCCACTTTCCCCCCTTGGTGTCCATACATTTGTTCTCTACATCTGTGTCTCTATTTCTGCCTTGCAAACCGGTTCATCTTTACCATTTTTCTAGGTTCCACATGTATGCGTTAATATACGATATTTGTTTTTCTCTTTCTGACTTACTTCACTCTGTATGACAGTCTCTAGATCTATCCACGTCTCTACAAATGACCCAATTTCATTCCTTTTTATGGCTGAGTAATATTCCATTTTATATATGTAGCACATCTTTTCTGTTCGTCTGTCTATGGGCATTTAGGTTGCTTCCATGACCTGGCTATTGTAAATAGTGCTGCAATGAATATTGTGGTGAATATGTCTTTTTGAATTATGGTTTTCTCTGGGTATATGGCCAGTAGTGGGATTGCTGGGTCATATGGTAATTCTATTTTTAGTTTTTTAAGGAACCTCCATACTGTTCTCCATCGTGACTGTATCAATTTACATTCCCACAAATAGTGTAAGAGGGTTCCCTTTTCTCCACACCCTCTCCAGCATTTGTTGCTTGTAGATTTTCTGATGATGCCCATTCTAACTCGTGTGAGGCGATACCTCATTGTAGTTTTGGTTTATATTTCTCTAATAATTAGTGATGTTGAGCAGCTTTTCATGTGCTTCTTGGTCATCTGTATGTCTTCTTGGGACAAATGTCTATTTACGTCATCTGCCCATTTTTGGATTGGGTTGTTTGTTTTTTTACTGTTGAGCTGCATGAGCTGTTTATATACATTGGAGATTAATCCTTTGTCCATTGATTCGTTTGCAAATATTTTCTCCCATTGTGAGGGTTGTCTTTTCGTCTTGTTTGTAGTTTCCTTTGCTTTGCAAAAGCTTTTAGGTTTCATTTGCTCCCATATGTTTATTTTTTTTTATTCCATTACTCTAGGAGGTGGATCAAAAAAGATCTTGCTGTGATTTATGTCAAAGAGTATTCTTCCTATGTTTTCCTCTAAGAGTTTTATAGTGTCCGGTCTTACATTTCGGTCTCTAATCCATTTTGAGTTTATTTTTTGTGTATGGTGTTAGGGAGTGTTCTAATTTCATTCTTTTACATGTAGCTGTCCATTTTTCCCAGCACCACTTATTGAAGAGACTGTCTTTTCTCCTTTGTATACCCTTGCCTCCTTTGTCATAGATTAGTGGGCCATAGGTGTGTAGGTTTATCTCTGGGCTTTTTTTTTCTTTTACATCTTTATTGGAGTATAATTGCTTTACACTTGTGTGTTAGTTTCTGCTGTATAAAAAAGTGAATCAGCTGTGCGTATACATATAACACCATATCCCCTCCCTCTTGCACCTCCCTCTCACTCCCTTATCCCACCCTTTTAGGTGGTCACAAAGCACAGAGCTGATCTCCCTGTGCTATGTGGCTGCTTCCCAGTAGCTATCAATTTTACATTTGGTAGT
The DNA here is from genome assembly GCF_965194805.1 of Balaenoptera borealis. NCBI lineage: Eukaryota > Metazoa > Chordata > Mammalia > Artiodactyla > Balaenopteridae > Balaenoptera > Balaenoptera borealis. The sequence continues at coordinate 462,445 of NW_028124001.1, read as the reverse complement.
GTATATATGTCCATACCACTCTCTCACTTTGTCCCAGCTTACCCTTCCCTCTCCCCATGTCCTCAAGTCCTTTCTCTACGTCTGTGTCCTTAATCCTTTCCTGCCCCTAGGTTCTTCATAAACTTTTTTTTTAAGATTCCATATATATGTGTTAGCATACGGTATTTGTTTTTCTCTTTCTGACTTACTTCACTCTGTAGGACAGACTCTAGATCCATCCACCTCACTAAAAGTAACTCAATTTCGTTTCTTTTTATGGCTGAATAATGTTCCATTGTATATATGTGCCACATCTTCCTTATCCATTTATCTGTTGATGGACACTTAGGTTGCTTCCATGTCCTGGCTATTGTAAATAGAGCTACAGTGAACGTTGTGGTACATGACTCTTTTTGAATTATGGTTTTCTCAGGGTAAATGTCCAGGAGTGGGTTTGCTGGGTTGTATGGTAGTTCTATTTTTAGTTTTTAAGGAACCCCCATACCGTTCTCCCTAGTGGCTATATCAATTTACATTCCCACCAACAGTGCAAGAGGGTTCCCTTTGCTCCAATAAATGCCTCTCCAGCATTTATTGTTGGTAGATTTTTTGATGATGGCCATTCTGACTGGTGTGAGGTGATACCTCACTGTAGTTTTGATTTGCATTTCTCTAATGATTAGTGATGTTCAGCATCCTTTCATGTGTTTGTTGGCAACCTGTATATCTTCTTTGGAGAAATGTCTATTTAGGTCTTCTGCCCATTTTTGGATTGGGTTGTTTGGTTTTGTGATATTGAGCTACATGAGCTGCTTTTTGGAGATTAATCCTTTGCCATTTGCTTCATTTGAAAATATTTTCTCCCATTCTGATGGTTGTCTTTTCATCTTGCTTATGTTTTCCTTTGCTGTGCAAAAGAATTTATGTTTCATTCGGTCCCATTTTTTTATTTTTGTTTTTATTTCCATTTCTCTAGGAGGTGGGTCAAAAAGGATCTTGCTGTGATTTATGTCATAGACTGTTCTGCTTATGTTTTCCTCTAAGAGTTTTATAGTGGCTGGTCTTATATTTAGGTCTCTAATCCATTTTGAGTTTATTTTTGTGTATGGTGTTAGGGAGTGTACTAATTTCATTCTTTTACATGTAACTGTCCAGTTTTCCCAGCACCACTTGCTGAAGACACTGTCTTTTCTCCATTGTATACCCTTGCCTCCTTTGTCATAGATTAGTGAACCATAGGTACGTGGGTTTATCTCTGTGCTTTCTATCCTGTTCTATTGACCTATATTTCTGTTCTTGTGTCAGTACCATATTATCTTGATTACTGTAGCTTTGCAATATAGTCTGAAGTCTGGAAGTCTGATTCCTCCAGCTCTTTTTTTTCCCCCTCAAGACTGCTTTGGCTATCCAGGGTCTTTTGTGTCTCCCTACAAATTTTAAGATTTTTTTTTCTTGTTCTGTAGAAAATGCCAAAGGTATTTTGATCGGGATTGCATTGAATCTGTAGATTGCTTTGGGTAGTATAGTCATTTTCACAATATTGATTCTTCTAATCCGAGAACATGGTATATGTCTCCATCTGTTTATATCATCTTTGATTTCTTTCATCAGTGTCTTATAGTTTTCTGAGTACAGGTCTTTTACTTCCTTAGGTAGGTTTATTCCTAGGTATTTTATTCTTTTTGTTGCAGTGGTAATGGGATTGTTTCCTTAATTTCTCTTTCTGATCTTTCATTGTTAGTGTATAGGAATGCAAGCAATTTCTGTGCATTAATTTTGTATCCTGCAACTTTACCAAATTCATTGATTAGCTCCAGTGGTTTTCTGGTGGCATCTTTAGGATTCTCTATCTATGATATCATGTCATCTGCGAACAGTGACAATTTTACTTCTTCTTTTCCTTTTTGTATTCCTTTTATTTCTTTTTCTTCTCTGATTGCCATGGCTAGGACTTCCAAAACTATGTTGAATAGCAGTGGTGAGAGTGGACATCCTCGTCTTGTTCCTGATCTTAGAGGAAACGCTTTCAGTTTTTCACCATTGAGAATGCTGTTTGCTGTGGGTTTGTCATATATGGCCTTTATTATGTTGAGGTAGTTTCCCTCTAGGCCCACACTCTGCAGAGTTTTTATCGTAAATGAGTGTTGAATTTTCTCAAAATCTTTTCCTTCATCTATTGAGATGATCATATGGTTTTATTCTACAATTTGTTAATATGGTGTATCACATTGATTTGTGTATATTGAAGAATCCTCGCATCCCTGGGATAAACCCCACTTGATCATGGTGTATGATCCTTTTAATGTGTTGTTCGATTCTGTTTGCTAGTATTTTGTTGAGGATTTTTACATCTATATTCATCAGTGATATTGGTCTATAATTTTCTTTCCTTGTAGTATCTCTGTCTGATTTTGGTATCAGGGTGATGGTGGTCTCATAGAATGAGTTTGGGAGTGTTCCTTCCCCTGCAATTGTTTTGAAGAATTTGAGAAGGTTGGGTGTTAGCTCTTCTCTAAATGTTTGATAGAATTCACCTGTGATGCCATCTGGTTCTGGACTTTTGTTTGTTGGAAGATTTTTAATCACAGTTTCAATTTCATTGCTTGTGATAGGTTTGTTCATATTTTCTATTTCTTCCTGGTTCAGTCTTAGAAGGTTATCCCTTTCTAAGAATTTGTCCATTTCTTCCAGATTGTCCATTTTATTGGCCTAGAGTTGCTTGTAGTAGTCTCTTAGGATGCTTTGTATTCCTGTGGTGTCTGTTGTAACTTCTGCTTTTTCACTTCTAATTTTGTTGATTTGCGTCCTCTCCCTCTTTTTCTGGAGTCTGGCTAAAGGTTGATCATTTTTGCTTATCTTCTCAAAGAACCAGCTTTTAGTTTTATTGATCTTTGCTTTCGTTTTCTTTGTTTCTATTTCATTTATTTCTGCTCTGATCTTTATGATTTCTTTCCTTCTACTAACTTTGGGTTTTGTTCTTCTTTCTCTAGTTCCTCTAGGTGTAAGGTTAGATTGTTTATTTGAGATTTTTCTTGTTTCTTGAGGTAGGCTTGTATTGCTATAAACTTCCCTCTTAGAACTCCTTTTGCTGCATCCCATAGGTTTTGGATCATCGTGTTTTTGTTGTCATTTGTCTCTAGGTAGTTTTTGATTTCCTCTTTGATTTCTTCAGTGATCTCTTGGTTATTTAGTAACGTATTGTTTAGCCTCCATGTGTGTGTGTTTTTTACGGTTTTTTCCGTGTAATTGATTTCTAATCTCATAGCATTGTGGTCGGAACAGCTGCTTGATATGATTTCAGTTTTCTTAAATTTACTGAGGCTTTATCTGTGACCCAAGATGTGATCTATCCTGGAGAATGTTCCGTGTGCAGTTGAGAAGAACGTGTAATCTGCTGTTTTTGGATGGAATGTCCTATAAATATCAACTAACTCTATCTGGTCTATTGTGTCATTTGAAGCTTGTGTTTCCTTATTAATTTTCTGTCTGGCTGATCTCCACTGGTGTAAGTGAGCTGTTAAAGTCCCCCGCTATTATTGTGTTACTGTCGATTTCCTCTTTTATAGCTGTTAGCAGTTGCCTTATACATTGAGCTGCTCCTATTTTGGGTACATATATATTTATAATTGTTATATCTTCTTCTTGGATTGGTCCCCTGACCATTATGTAGTGTCTTTCCTTGTCTCTTGTAACATTCTTTATTTTAAAGTCTATTTTATCTGATATGAGTATTGCTACTCCAGCTTTCTTTTGATTTTCATTTGCATAGAATATATTTTTCCATCGCCTCACTTTGAGTCTGTATGTGTCCCTAGGTCTGAAATGGATCTCTTGTAGACAGCATATATATGGGTCTTGTTTTTGTATCCATTCAGCGAGCCTGTGTCTTTTGGTTGGAACATGTAGTGCATTCACGTTTAAGGTAATTATCGATATGTATGTTCCTACTACTATTTTCTTAATTGTTATGGGTTTGTCTTGGTGGGTCCTTTTCTTCTCTTGTGTTTCCCACTTAGAGAAGTTCCTTTAGCATTTGGTGTAGAGCTGGTTTCATGGTGCTGAATTCTCTTAGCTTTTGCTTGTCTGTAAGGCTTTTGATTTCTCCATCAAATCTGAATGAGCTCTTTGCAGGGTGGAGTACTCTTGGTTGTAGGTTCTTCCCTTTCATCACTTTAAATTTATCATGCCACTTCCTTCTGGCTTGTAGATTTTCTGCTGAGAAATCAGTTGTTATCCTTATGGGAGTTCCCTTGTATGTTATTTGTCATTTTTCCCTTGCTGCTTTCAATCATTTTTCTTTGTCGTTAATTTTTGTCAATTTGATTGCTATGTGTCTTGTCATTTTTCTCCTTTGGTTTATCCTGCCTGGGACACTCTGTGCTTCTGGACTTGGGTGGCTATTTCTTTTCCCATGCTAGGGAAGTTTTTGACCATAATCTCTTCAAATATATTCTCGGGTCCTTTCTCTCTCTCTTCTCCTTCTGGGACCCCTATAATGCGAATGTTGTTGCGTTTAATGTTGTCCCAGAGGACTCTTGGGGTGTCTTCGTTTATTTTCATTCTTTTTCTTTATTCTGTTCCATGGCAGTGATTTCCACCTTTCTGTCTTCCAGGTCACTTATCCGTTCTTCTGCCACAGTTATTCTGCTACTGATTCCTTCTAGTGTATTTTTCATTTCAGTTATTCCATTGTTCACCTCTGTTTGTTTGTTCTTTAATTCTTCTAGGTGTTTGTTCCTTAATTCTTCTAGGTCTTTGTTAAACATTTCTTGCATCTTCTCGATCTTTGCCTCCTTTCTTTTTCCAAGGTCTTGGCTCAACTTCACTATCATTATTCTGAATTTTTTTTCTGGAAGGTTCCCTATCTCCACCTCATTTCGTTTTTTTTCTGGGGTTTTATCTTGTTCCTTGATCTGGTATAAAGTCCTCTGCCTTTTCATTTTGTCTATCTTTCTGTGAATGTGGTTTTCCTTCCACAGGCTGCAGAATTGTAGTTCTTCTTGCTTCTGCTGTCTGCTCTCCGGTGGATGAGTCTATCTTAGAGGCTTGTGCAAGCTTCCTGATGGGAGGGACTGGTGGTGGGTAGAGCTGGGTGTTGCTTTGGTGGGCAGAGCTTTAATCCGCTTGTCTACGGATTAAATAAAACTTTAATAAAAAGTTTAATCCGCTTGTCTGCTGATGCATGGGGCTGGGTTCCCTCCCTGTTGGTTGTTTGGCCTGAGGCGACCCAGCCCTGGAGCCTACCTTGCTCTTGGTGGGGCTAATGGCGGACTCTGGGAGGGCTCACACCAAGGAGTATTTCCCAGAACTTCTGCTGCCAGTGTCGTTGTCCTCACGGTGAGCCACAGCCACAGCCACCACCTGCCTCTGCAGGAGACCCTCTAAAAGTAGCAGGTAGTTCTGGTCATTCTCCTACAGGGTCACTGCTCCTTCCCCTGGGTCCTGATGTGCACACTCCTTTGTGTGTGCCCTCCAAGAGTGGAGTATCTGAGTGGAGTTGAGACTCTGAGACTCTGTGTGGAGTTGCACAGACTCTGGGTCCTGTGAAGCTTCGATGTTTTGTGATTCTAGAAATCCTATAGGAGACGGTCCACAGCAGGTGACGCTAATGTTGTCAGTAGAGGTGTTGAAGCCAAAGATCTGCAGTTCCAACTAGAGGTGCCGATGTACATACAGGACAAAATCATCTCGTGTGAATGTAGTTCAGGCATGTTTAAGATGAATGCAGTCATGTTAATGTCTACCATATTCTATCTTGAGCCTCTCCTCAGGGACCCCCTCCTCAGTTCCTGAGGCTCCTGTAAGTCATGTACAGGGGACTGGAGAGTGGGCTCTGTCCAGTCTGAGCCCTGAGTTACCCTGTGTGTATCTTAGGATACTTTGTATTTCTGTGGTGTCTGTTGTAACATCATCTTTTTCATTTCAGATTTATTTGGGCCCTCTCTTTTTAAAAAAACATACTACTGTTGTCTTTTATTCTCTACAGAAGCTTAATAAGTGTTTGATCTACTATCCTTACCCTATGTATACTTTTTGCAGTGAGATTTTTACTTTTCTTTGTTTCCTTGTTACTATCAATAATTAGTGAGACTTCTTTTAAGCTACCTTCAACATTGCTTATAAAGCTGCTTTATTAGTGATGACAGAGCCTTAATGGAAGTCATGTTCTGGTTGTAAATTAGAATGCAATGTGCCAGCAAATAGCCCCTTAAGTTTATGTCTCATTACTTCTTGTTCTTTTTTTAATTTAATTTTTATTTTTTGTCAGAGCAAATTTAATTAAAATGTTTTGTTTCTTCTAGGTGTGAAAGATGTGGTTCTTTTAAACATATACATACATCTATTCTTCTTTGGATCATTTTCCCATGTAGGTTATGACACGATGTTGAGTAGTCTTGTCTTGGTATTACGTAGGTCTTTGGTGATTACATATTTCACATGTGTTTCTATATCTATCTTAACCCCAATATCCTAATGTATCCAATCCTCACACCTTTCCATTTGGTGAACCATAAATTTGTTTAATGAATCTGTGATTGCATTTCTCTGTGGAAATATCTTCATTGGTATCAATGTTTAGCTAAGACCTATAAGTGATATTATAGGATATGTGTCTTTTGCTTTCTGACTTAGTACAATTTGCCTGATTACCTCAAGAATCATACATGGTGCTGCAAATGGCACTGTTTCATTTTTTTCCCTGGCTAATATTCCATCTGTACGTGTACCAGTTCTTCTTTGGGCACGCACCTCTTGATGGACTTTCTGGTTGCCTCCATGTCTTGGCTATTGTAATACTGCTGCAATGCACATTTGCTTGCCTGTGTCTTTCCAGTTATGTCTTCTTATGTTATAGGCCAAGGAGTGGGCTTGCTGTATCATATGGTAGCTCAGTGTGTATGTTTTAAAGGCACCACCATTCAGTTCTCATTAGTGGCTCTTTCCAGGTTACGTCCCACTTAAAATTGAGGGTATGCATTTCTCCAAAACACCTTCAATATTTATTGTTTGTAGTTTTCTTGCTGATGGTTATTCTAACAGGTGCGAGCTGATACCTATCTGTGATTGAATTTGCATGTGTCCCATAATCTGTTAAAACTGAGCTTTAAAGCATGCCCTTTTTATTTATCAAACTGTGATTACAGCTTAGTTCTTCAAAGTGTTTTCTTAAAGCAAGTGTCACATTTTGAAAATTTTTGGCCATTACCTCCCTCAAGACATTTTGAGGGCACGTTTCATTTATGGCCCTGAAGTACTTGTTCATATGAAGTGACCATTAGCACAGGTTTTAAAGCTGCTTTTGCAGGTAACGGCCAGAGGGTGGCAGTCTTTCTACGTTCCCAATCTGGTAAATAGGGAAAGAGACCTTCAGCCCAAGAGTGTGCAGCTTTATTTCTCATCCAGCTGTGGGTCTAGATATGGTCACACCAGGTTGCATCACAGCCCCGGAACGAATTATATAAAAATTTCTCCCTCTATCACTGTCTTTGTTTTTTGGGATTTTAAAGTAATTTATTTTTATAATGGGGTTTACCTGATTTTCACTGCTGTGTTTATGCCCCTTTACACCCACTTGACTCACTTACAGAGAGACATCAATACATAGGTTTTAAGATTATTACTAGTCAGATATATACTTGTTCGTTGAATAGGGGATGTTGCATCCACTTCACTGAGCAAGGAATAGGTCTTGTCTATTACATATTGGGTTTATGGATCGGTATTTGAGCTAATATGAAACCCTTGATTTATGCATCACCCAACCTCACCTTTCCCGTTAAGCAGCCATAGTGTGTTTTCTAAATGTGTGACTCCGTTCTGTTTTGTAATTCAGTTCAAGTGTAACGGTTTTTACATTTCCTCTATCAGTGATACGTTATGAGAAGTGTCCTTTTCTGTGTGACTTATTTCACGTAGAATCGTCGTACCTAAATCCACTCATCATGCTGCTACTAGCCTTATGACATTGATTTCATGGCTGAGTGATATTCCATTGTACATAAGGACCACAACTTCTTTATCCATTTTTCTCTTTCCTGGGATATTTAAGGTGGAATGAAGTGGAGGTCCTTGTCAACAGAGCAGCCCTAAACTTTGGGGTGCTTGTGTCTTGCTGATTTTTCATTTTCCCAATTTATACCCCCATGAGTGGAAGTGCCCTATGCTCTCTAAGCTGTGTTTTTTAGATGTTTCAGGACACACCGTACACTTCTCCAGAGTGGTTGTTGGCAATTTACATCCCGCCCATCAGTGTAGCAAGGCTCCCATTTCTCCATGGCCTGTCATGCATTTCTGGTTTTGACACGTTTTTCAGCATGGCCCTTTTGACGGATGGGAAGCGAGACTTCTTTGTAGCGCTGATTTGCTTTTCCAGGTTGCTTGGTTGGCCAAAAAGGGCGTATGCGTTTTTTTCTGAATATATTCAGGAAAAAACGCATACGCCCTTTTTGGCCAAGGGCATCATTGTCAACGTTTTGCCGCTTTTCATGTGCTTTAAAGGCGATTCGAATCTACCTCCTGAAATCTGTTTCCTGCAATTCTGCCTTGATTTCAAATCCTCTTCTTTGCCTTCCCTCAATATATTTGTGGACGAGAGTTATCATTTATAACTCTGCAGGTTTGTGAATTGCAGTGCCCTGAAGCTCCATTTTACAACTCGCTTTTTTGGGAGCTGGCCGCAAAAGCGCATGATGTATTCACGCCCTGTTCTTGTTCCGGGGGGCAGGATGAGCCTGTGGTTAATTCTTCTTCCTGATGGGAAAATAGAGTGACCTGTGCCTGTGTCCACACCAAGAGCTAGTCTCTCATTGGTTCCCCGTCTTCCCGTTCATCCTCAGGACAAATTGCAACCTGTACGGAACAGGAGGTTAAAGGTGCTGATGCTCCAAGTAGGGAGATTGCTAGTAAAGTGGCTGGAATGGCGAACCCGGGCACAAGGAGATGAGAAATGAGGTGCGTTTAAGAAACCTTTCCCCATCACACGGTGTACCATCTTCTGAGTTTCTCATGCATGTTTTCGATGTAGGAAGATGCCCTTGAACCTGGAGATTTGGGACCCATGGGACGGGTACTACGCAGTATTACTTTAAAGGGTCTGCGTTTCCTCACCCAACCTCACTAAACCTCTCAGCCCCAAGAGTGTCCACCCTTATGTCTCATCCAGCTGTGGGTCTAGATATGGTCAATCCAGGTTGCATCACAGCCCCTGAACGCATTGTGTAAGAATTTCTCTCTCTTTCACTGTCTTTGTTTCATGGGTTTTTCAAAGTAATTTATTTTTATAATGGGGTTTAGCTGCTTTTCACTGCTGTGTTTATGCCGCTTTACACCCACTTGACACACTAACAGAGAGATATCAATACATAGGTTTTAAGATTATTACTAGTCAGATATATTCTTGTGCGGTGAATAGGGCGTGTTGAGTCCAGTTCTCTGAGCAAGGAGTAGGTCTTGTCTATTACATATTGGGTTTCTGGAACGGTATCTGAGCTAATTTGAAACCCTTGGTTTATGTATCACCCCACCTCACCTTTCCCGTTAAGCAGCCATAGTGTGTTTTCTGCATGTGTGACTCTGTTCTGTTTTGTAATTCAGTTCAAGTGTAACGGATTTTACATTCCCTCTATCAGTGATACCTTATGAGAAGTGTCCTTTGCTGTGTGACTTATTTCACTTAGAATTGTCGTACCTAAATCCACTCATCATGCTGCTACTAGCCTTATGACATTGATTTCATGGCTGAGTGATATTCCATTGTACATAAGGACCACAACTTCTTTATCCATTTTTCTCTTTCCTGGGATATTTAAGGTGGAATGAAGTGGAGGTCCTTGTCAACAGAGCAGCCCTAAACTTTGGGGTGCTTGTGTCTTGCTGATTTTTAATTTTCCCTATTTATACCCCCATGAGTGGAAGTGCCCTATGCTCTCTAAGCTGTGTTTTTTAGATGTTTCAGGACTCACCGTACACTTCTCCAGAGTGGCTGTTGCCAATTTACATCCCGCCCATCAGAGTAGCAAGGCTCCCATTTCTCCATGGCCTGTCCTGCATTTCTGGTTTTGACACGTTTTTCAGCATGGCCCTTTTGACCGATGGGTAGCCCGTCTTCTTTGTAGCCCTGATTTGCCTTTCCAGGTTGCTTGGTTGGCCAAAAAGGGCATCTTTTTCAACGTTTTGCCACTTTTCATGTGCTTTAAAGGCGATTCGAATCTACCTCCTGAAATCTGTTTCCTGCAATTCTGCCTTGATTTCAAATCCTCTTCTTTGCCTTCCCTCAATATATCTGTGGACGAGAGTTATCATTTATAATTCTGCAGGTTTGTGAATTGCAGTGCCCTGAACCTCCATTTTACAACTCGCGTTTTTGGGAGCTGGCCGCAAAAGCGCAGGATCCCTTCAGGCCCTGTTCTGGTTCCGGGGGGCAGGCTGAGCCTGTGGTTAATTCTTCTTCCTGATGGGAAAATAGAGTGACCTGTGCCTGTCCCAACACCAAGAGCTAGTCTCTTATTGGTTCCCCGTCTTCCCGTTCATCCTCAGGACAAATTGCAACCTGTGCGGAACAGGAGATTAAAGGTGCTGATGCTCCAAGTAGGGAGATTGCTAGTAAGGCGGCTGGAATGGCGAACCCGGGCACAAGGAGATGAGAAATGAGGTGCGTTTTAGAAACCTTTCCCCATCACATGGTGTACCATCTTCTGGGTTTCTCATGCATGTTTTCGATGTAGGAAGATGCCCTTGAACCTGGAGATTTGGGACCCATGCGATGGGTACCACGCAGTATTACTTTAAAGGGTCTGTGTTTGCTCACCCAACCTCACCAAACTTCTCAGCCCCAAGAGTGTCCACCCTTATGTCTCATCCAGCTGTGGGTCTAGATATGGTCAATCCAGGTTGCATCACAGCCCCTGATCGCATTGTGTAAAAATTTCTCTCTCTTTCACTGTCTTTGTTTCATGGGTTTTTCAAAGTAATTTATTTTTATAATGGGGTTTAGCTGCTTTTCACTGCTGTGTTTATGCCGCTTTACACCCACTTGACACACTAACAGAGAGATATCAATACATAGGTTTTAAGATTATTACTAGTCAGATATATTCTCGTACGGTGAATAGGGCGTGTTGAGTCCAGTTCTCTGAGCAAGGAGTAGGTCTTGTCTATTACATATTGGGTTTATGGAACGGTATCTGAGCTAATTTGAAACCCTTGTTTTATGTATCACCCTACCTCACCTTTCCCGTTAAGCAGCCATAGTGTGTTTTCTGCATGTGTGACTCTGTTCTGTTTTGTAATTCAGTTCAAGTGTAACGGTTTTTACATTCCCTCTATCAGTGATACCTTATGAGAAGTGTCCTTTGCTGTGTGACTTATTTCACTTAGAATCGTCGTACCTAAATCCACTCATCATGCTGCTACTAGCCTTATGACATTGATTTCATGGCTGAGTGATATTCCATTGTACATAAGGACCACAACTTCTTTATCCATTTTTCTGTTTCCTGGGATATTTAAGGTGGAATGAAGTGGAGGTCCTTGTCAACAGAGCAGCCCTCAACTTTGGGGTGCTTGTGTCTTGCTGATTTTTAATTTTCCCAATTTATACCCCCATGAGTGGAAGTGCCCTATGCTCTCTAAGCTGTGTTTTTTAGGTGTTTCAGGACTCACCGTACACTTCTCAAGAGTGGCTGTTGCCAATTTACATCCCGCCCATCAGAGTAGCAAGGCTCCCATTTCTCCATGGCCTGTCCTGCATTTCTGGTTTTGACACGTATTTCAGCATGGCCCTTTTGACCGATGGGTAGCGAGTCTTCTTTGTAGCCCTGATTTGCCTTTCCAGGTTGCTTGGTTGGCCAAAAAGGGCGTATGCGTTTTTTCCTGAATATATTCAGGAAAAAACGCATACGCCCTTTTTGGCCAAGGGCATATTTTTCAACGGTTTGCCGCTTTTCATGTGCTTTAAAGGCGATTCGAATCTACCTCCTGAAATCTGTTTCCTGCAATTCTGCCTTGATTTCAAATCCTCTTCTTTGCCTTCCCTCAATATATCTGTGGACGAGAGTTATCATTTATAACTCTGCAGGTTTGTGAATTGCAGTGCCCTGAACCTCCATTTTACAACTCGCGTTTTTGGGAGCTGGCCGCAAAAGCGCAGGATCCCTTCAGGCCCTGTTCTGGTTCCGGGGGGCAGGCTGAGCCTGTGGTTAATTCTTCTTCCTGATGGGAAAATAGAGTGACCTGTGCCTGTCCCAACACCAAGAGCTAGTCTCTTATTGGTTCCCCGTCTTCCCGTTCATCCTCAGGACAAATTGCAACCTGTACAGAACAGGAGATTAAAGGTGCTGATGCTCCAAGTAGGGAGATTGCTAGTAAGGCGGCTGGAATGGCGAACCCGGGCACAAGGAGATGAGAAATGAGGTGCGTTTTAGAAACCTTTCCCCATCACATGGTGTACCATCTTCTGGGTTTCTCATGCATGTTTTCGATGTAGGAAGATGCCCTTGAACCTGGAGATTTGGGACCCATGCGATGGGTACCACGCAGTATTACTTTAAAGGGTCTGTGTTTGCTCACCCAACCTCACCAAACTTCTCAGCCCCAAGAGTGTCCACCCTTATGTCTCATCCAGCTGTGGGTCTAGATATGGTCAATCCAGGTTGCATCACAGCCCTTGATCGCATTGTGTAAGAATTTCTCTCTCTTTCACTGTCTTTGTTTCATGGGTTTTTCAAAGTAATTTATTTTTATAATGGGGTTTAGCTGCTTTTCACTGCTGTGTTTATGCCGCTTTACACCCACTTGACACACTAACAGAGAGATATCAATACATAGGTTTTAAGATTATTACTAGTCAGATATATTCTTGTGCGGTGAATAGGGCGTGTTGAGTCCAGTTCTCTGAGCAAGGAGTAGGTCTTGTCTATTACATATTGGGTTTATGGAACGGTATCTGAGTTAATTTGATACCCTTGTTTTATGTATCACCCCACCTCACCTTTCCCGTTAAGCAGCCATAGTGTGTTTTCTGCATGTGTGACTCTGTTCTGTTTTGTAATTCAGTTCAAGTGTAACGGTTTTTACATTCCCTCTATCAGTGATACCTTATGAGAAGTGTCCTTTTCTGTGTGACTTATTTCACTTAGAATCGTCGTACCTAAATCCACTCATCATGCTGCTACTAGCCTTATGACATTGATTTCATGGCTGAGTGATATTCCATTGTACATAAGGACCACAACTTCTTTATCCATTTTTCTCTTTCCTGGGATATTTAAGGTGGAATGAAGTGGAGGTCCTTGTCAACAGAGCAGCCCTAAACTTTGGGGTGCTTGTGTCTTGCTGATTTTTAATTTTCCCAATTTATACCCCCATGAGTGGAAGTGCCCTATGCTCTCTAAGCTGTGTTTTTTAGATGTTTCAGGACTCACCGTACACTTCTCCAGAGTGGCTGTTGCCAATTTACATCCCGCCCATCAGTGTAGCAAGGCTCCCATTTCTCCATGGCCTGTCCTGCATTTCTGGTTTTGACAAGTTTTTCAGCATGGCCCTTTTGACCGATGTGTAGCGAGTCTTCTTTGTAGCCCTGATTTGCCGTTCCAGGTTGCTTGGTTGGCCAAAAAGGGCGTATGCGTTTTTTCCTGAATATATTCAGGAAAAAACGCATACGCCCTTTTTGGCCAAGGGCATCATTGTCAACGTTTTGCCGCTTTTCATGTGCTTTAAAGGCGATTCTAATCTACCTCCTGAAATCTGTTTCCTGCAATTCTGCCTTGATTTCAAATCCTCTTCTTTGCCTTCCCTCAATATATCTGTGGACGAGAGTTATCATTTATAACTCTGCAGGTTTGTGAATTGCAGTGCCCTGAAGCTCCATTTTACAACTCGCTTATTTGAGCACTGGCCGCAAAAGCAGAGGATGGCTTCAGGCCTTGTTCTGGTTCCAGGGGGCAGGCTGAGCCTGTGGTTAATTTTTCTTCCTGATTGTAAAATAGAGTGACCTGTGCCTGTCCCAAAACCAAGAGCTAGGCTCTCATTGGTTCCCCGTTTTCCCGTTCAACCTCAGGACAAATTGCAACCTGTACGGAACAGGAGGTTAAAGGTGCTGATGCTCCAAGTAGGGAGATTGCTAGTAAGGCGGCTGGAATGGCGAACCCGGGCACAAGGAGATGAGAAATGAGGTGCGTTTTAGAAACCTTTCCCCATCACATGGTGTACCATCTTCTGGGTTTCTCATGCATGTTTTCGATGTAGGAAGATGCCCTTGAACCTGGAGATTTGGGACCCATGCGATGGGTACCATGCAGTATTACTTTAAAGGGTCTGCGTTTGCTCACCCAACCTCACCAAACCTCTCAGCCCCAAGAGTGTCCACCCTTATGTCTCATCCAGCTGTGGGTCTAGATATGGTCAATCCAGGTTGCATCACAGCCCCTGATCGCATTGTGTAAGAATTTCTCTCTCTTTCACTGTCTTTGTTTCATGGGTTTTTCAAAGTAATTTATTTTTATAATGGGGTTTGGCTGCTTTTCACGGCTGTCTTTATGCCGCTTTACACCCACTTGACACACTAACAGAGAGATATCAATACATAGGTTTTAAGATTATTACTAGTCAGATATATTCTTGTGCGGTGAATAGGGCGTGTTGAGTCCAGTTCTCTGAGCAAGGACTAGGTCTTGTCTATTACATATTGGGTTTATGGAACGGTATCTGAGCTAATTTGAAACCCTTGTTTTATGTATCACCCCACCTCACCTTTCCCGTTAAGCAGCCATAGTGTGTTTTCTGCATGTGTGACTCTGTTGTGTTTTGTAATTCAGTTCAAGTGTAACGGTTTTTACATTCCCTCTATAAGTGATACCTTATGAGAAGTGTCCTTTTCTGTGTGACTTATTTCACTTAGAATCGTCGTACCTAAATCCACTCATCATGCTGCTACTAGCCTTATGACATTGATTTCATGGCTGAGTGATATTCCATTGTACATAAGGACCACAACTTCTTTATCCATTTTTCTCTTTCCTGGGATATTTAAGGTGGAATGAAGTGGAGGTCCTTGTCAACAGAGCAGCCCTCAACTTTGGGGTGCTTGTGTCTTGCTGATTTTTAATTTTCCCAATTTATACCCCCATGAGTGGAAGTGCCCTATGCTCTCTAAGCTGTGTTTTTTAGATGTTTCAGGACTCACCGTACACTTCTCCAGAGTGGCTGTTGCCAATTTACATCCCGCCCATCAGAGTAGCAAGGCTCCCATTTCTCCATGGCCTGTCCTGCATTTCTGGTTTTGACACGTTTTTCAGCATGTACCTTTTGACCGATGGGTAGCCAGTCTTCTTTGTAGCCCTGATTTGCCTTTCCAGGTTGCTTGGTTGGCCAAAAAGGGCCTATGCGTTTTTTCCTGAATATATTCAGGAAAAAACGCATAGGCCCTTTTTGGCCAAGGGCATCTTTTTCAACGTTTTGCCGCTTTTCATGTGCTTTAAAGGCGATTCGAATCTACCTCCTGAAATCTGTTTCCTGCAATTCTGCCTTGATTTCAAATCCTCTTCGTTGCCTTCCCTCAATATATCTTTGGACGAGAGTTATCATTTATAACTCTGCAGGTTTGTGAATTGCACTGCCCTGAACCTCCATTTTACAACTCGCGTTTTTGGGAGCTGGCCGCAAAACGCAGGATCCCTTCAGGCCCTGTTCTGGTTCCGGGGGGCAGGCTGAGCCTGTGGTTAATTCTTCTTCCTGATGGGAAAATAGAGTGACCTGTGCCTGTCCCAACACCAAGAGCTAGTCTCTTATTGGTTCCCCGTCTTCCCGTTCATCCTCAGGACAAATTGCAACCTGTACAGAACAGGAGATTAAAGGTGCTGATGCTCCAAGTAGGGAGATTGCTAGTAAGGCGGCTGGAATGGCGAACCCGGGCACAAGGAGATGAGAAATGAGGTGCGTTTTAGAAACCTTTCCCCATCACATGGTGTACCATCTTCTGGGTTTCTCATGCATGTTTTCGATGTAGGAAGATGCCCTTGAACCTGGAGATTTGGGACCCATGCGATGGGTACCACGCAGTATTACTTTAAAGGGTCTGTGTTTGCTCACCCAACCTCACCAAACTTCTCAGCCCCAAGAGTGTCCACCCTTATGTCTCATCCAGCTGTGGGTCTAGATATGGTCAATCCAGGTTGCATCACAGCCCCTGATCGCATTGTGTAAGAATTTCTCTCTCTTTCACTGTCTTTGTTTCATGGGTTTTTCAAAGTAATTTATTTTTATAATGGGGTTTAGCTGCTTTTCACTGCTGTGTTTATGCCGCTTTACACCCACTTGACACACTAACAGAGAGATATCAATACATAGGTTTTAAGATTATTACTAGTCAGATATATTCTCGTGCGGTGAATAGGGCGTGTTGAGTCCAGTTCTCTGAGCAAGGAGTAGGTCTTGTCTATTACATATTGGGTTTATGGAACGGTATCTGAGCTAATTTGAAACCCTTGTTTTATGTATCACCCTACCTCACCTTTCCCGTTAAGCAGCCATAGTGTGTTTTCTGCATGTGTGACTGTGTTCTGTTTTGTAATTCAGTTCAAGTGTAACGGTTTTTACATTCCCTCTATCAGTGATACCTTATGAGAAGTGTCCTTTGCTGTGTGACTTATTTCACTTAGAATCCTCGTACCTAAATCCACTCATCATGCTGCTACTAGCCTTATGACATTGATTTCATGGCTGAGTGATATTCCATTGTACATAAGGACCACAACTTCTTTATCCATTTTTCTCTTTCCTGGGATATTTAAGGTGGAATGAAGTGGAGGTCCTTGTCAACAGAGCAGCCCTCAACTTTGGGGTGCTTGTGTCTTGCTGATTTTTAATTTTCCCAATTTATACCCCCATGAGTGGAAGTGCCCTATGCTCTCTAAGCTGTGTTTTTTAGATGTTTCAGGACTCACCGTACACTTCTCCAGAGTGGCTGTTGCCAATTTACATCCCGCCCATCAGAGTAGCAAGGCTCCCATTTCTCCATGGCCTGTCCTGCATTTCTGGTTTTGACACGTATTTCAGCATGGCCCTTTTGACCGATGGGTAGCGAGTCTTCTTTGTAGCCCTGATTTGCCTTTCCAGGTTGCTTGGTTGGCCAAAAAGGGCGTATGCGTTTTTTCCTGAATATATTCAGGAAAAAACGCATACGCCCTTTTTGGCCAAGGGCATCATTGTCAACGTTTTGCCGCTTTTCATGTGCTTTAAAGGCGATTCGAATCTACCTCCTGAAATCTGTTTCCTGCAATTCTGCCTTGATTTCAAATCCTCTTCTTTGCCTTCCCTCAATATATCTGTGGACGAGAGTTATCATTTATAACTCTGCAGGTTTGTGAATTGCAGTGTCCTGAACCTCCATTTTACAACTCGCGTTTTTGGGAGCTGGCCGCAAAAGCGCAGGATCCCTTCAGGCCCTGTTCTGGTTCCGGGGGGCAGGCTGAGC
Source organism: Balaenoptera borealis (assembly GCF_965194805.1). NCBI lineage: Eukaryota > Metazoa > Chordata > Mammalia > Artiodactyla > Balaenopteridae > Balaenoptera > Balaenoptera borealis. The sequence continues at coordinate 444,996 of NW_028124001.1, read as the reverse complement.
CTGTGGTTAATTCTTCTTCCTGATGGGAAAATAGAGTGACCTGTGCCTGTCCCAACACCAAGAGCTAGTCTCTTATTGGTTCCCCGTCTTCCCGTTCATCCTCAGGACAAATTGCAACCTGTACAGAACAGGAGATTAAAGGTGCTGATGCTCCAAGTAGGGAGATTGCTAGTAAGGCGGCTGGAATGGCGAACCCGGGCACAAGGAGATGAGAAATGAGGTGCGTTTTAGAAACCTTTCCCCATCACATGGTGTACCATCTTCTGGGTTTCTCATGCATGTTTTCGATGTAGGAAGATGCCCTTGAACCTGGAGATTTGGGACCCATGCGATGGGTACCACGCAGTATTACTTTAAAGGGTCTGTGTTTGCTCACCCAACCTCACCAAACTTCTCAGCCCCAAGAGTGTCCACCCTTATGTCTCATCCAGCTGTGGGTCTAGATATGGTCAATCCAGGTTGCATCACAGCCCCTGATCGCATTGTGTAAGAATTTCTCTCTCTTTCACTGTCTTTGTTTCATGGGTTTTTCAAAGTAATTTATTTTTATAATGGGGTTTAGCTGCTTTTCACTGCTGTGTTTATGCCGCTTTACACCCACTTGACACACTAACAGAGAGATATCAATACATAGGTTTTAAGATTATTACTAGTCAGATATATTCTTGTGCGGTGAATAGGGCGTGTTGAGTCCAGTTCTCTGAGCAAGGAGTAGGTCTTGTCTATTACATATTGGCTTTATGGAACGGTATCTGAGCTAATTTGATACCCTTGTTTTATGTATCACCCCACCTCACCTTTCCCGTTAAGCAGCCATAGTGTGTTTTCTGCATGTGTGACTCTGTTCTGTTTTGTAATTCAGTTCAAGTGTAACGGTTTTTACATTCCCTCTATCAGTGATACCTTATGAGAAGTGTCCTTTGCTGTGTGACTTATTTCACTTAGAATCGTCGTACCTAAATCCACTCATCATGCTGCTACTAGCCTTATGACATTGATTTCATGGCTGAGTGATATTCCATTGTACATAAGGACCACAACTTCTTTATCCATTTTTCTCTTTCCTGGGATATTTAAGGTGGAATGAAGTGGAGGTCCTTGTCAACAGAGCAGCCCTAAACTTTGGGGTGCTTGTGTCTTGCTGATTTTTAATTTTCCCAATTTATACCCCCATGAGTGGAAGTGCCCTATGCTCTCTAAGCTGTGTTTTTTAGATGTTTCAGGACTCACCGTACACTTCTCCAGAGTGGCTGTTGGCAATTTACATCCCGCCCATCAGTGTAGCAAGGCTCCCATTTCTCCATGGCCTGTCCTGCATTTCTGGTTTTGACAAGTTTTTCAGCATGGCCCTTTTGACCGATGGGTAGCGAGTCTTCTTTGTAGCCCTGATTTGCCTTTCCAGGTTGCTTGGTTGGCCAAAAAGGGCGTATGCGTTTTTTCCTGAATATATTCAGGAAAAAACGCATACGCCCTTTTTGGCCAAGGGCATCATTGTCAACGTTTTGCCGCTTTTCATGTGCTTTAAAGGCGATTCTAATCTACCTCCTGAAATCTGTTTCCTGCAATTCTGCCTTGATTTCAAATCCTCTTCTTTGCCTTCCCTCAATATATCTGTGGACGAGAGTTATCATTTATAACTCTGCAGGTTTGTGAATTGCAGTGTCCTGAACCTCCATTTTACAACTCGCGTTTTTGGGAGCTGGCCGCAAAAGCGCAGGATCCCTTCAGGCCCTGTTCTGGTTCCGGGGGGCAGGCTGAGCCTGTGGTTAATTCTTCTTCCTGATGGGAAAATAGAGTGACCTGTGCCTGTCCCAACACCAAGAGCTAGTCTCTTATTGGTTCCCCGTCTTCCCGTTCATCCTCAGGACAAATTGCAACCTGTACAGAACAGGAGATTAAAGGTGCTGATGCTCCAAGTAGGGAGATTGCTAGTAAGGCGGCTGGAATGGCGAACCCGGGCACAAGGAGATGAGAAATGAGGTGCGTTTTAGAAACCTTTCCCCATCACATGGTGTACCATCTTCTGGGTTTCTCATGCATGTTTTCGATGTAGGAAGATGCCCTTGAACCTGGAGATTTGGGACCCATGCGATGGGTACCACGCAGTATTACTTTAAAGGGTCTGTGTTTGCTCACCCAACCTCACCAAACTTCTCAGCCCCAAGAGTGTCCACCCTTATGTCTCATCCAGCTGTGGGTCTAGATATGGTCAATCCAGGTTGCATCACAGCCCTTGATCGCATTGTGTAAGAATTTCTCTCTCTTTCACTGTCTTTGTTTCATGGGTTTTTCAAAGTAATTTATTTTTATAATGGGGTTTAGCTGCTTTTCACTGCTGTGTTTATGCCGCTTTACACCCACTTGACACACTAACAGAGAGATATCAATACATAGGTTTTAAGATTATTACTAGTCAGATATATTCTTGTGCGGTGAATAGGGCGTGTTGAGTCCAGTTCTCTGAGCAAGGAGTAGGTCTTGTCTATTACATATTGGGTTTATGGAACGGTATCTGAGCTAATTTGATACCCTTGTTTTATGTATCACCCCACCTCACCTTTCCCGTTAAGCAGCCATAGTGTGTTTTCTGCATGTGTGACTCTGTTCTGTTTTGTAATTCAGTTCAAGTGTAATGGTTTTTACATTCCCTCTATCAGTGATACCTTATGAGAAGTGTCCTTTTCTGTGTGACTTATTTCACTTAGAATCGTCGTACCTAAATCCACTCATCATGCTGCTACTAGCCTTATGACATTGATTTCATGGCTGAGTGATATTCCATTGTACATAAGGACCACAACTTCTTTATCCATTTTTCTCTTTCCTGGGATATTTAAGGTGGAATGAAGTGGAGGTCCTTGTCAACAGAGCAGCCCTCAACTTTGGGGTGCTTGTGTCTTGCTGATTTTTAATTTTCCCAATTTATACCCCCATGAGTGGAAGTGCCCTATGCTCTCTAAGCTGTGTTTTTTAGATGTTTCAGGACTCACCGTACACTTCTCCAGAGTGGCTGTTGCCAATTTACATCCCGCCCATCAGAGTAGCAAGGCTCCCATTTCTCCAAGGCCTGTCCTGCATTTCTGGTTTTGACACGAATTTCAGCATGGCCCTTTTGACCGATGGGTAGCGAGTCTTCTTTGTAGCCCTGATTTGCCTTTCCAGGTTGCTTGGTTGGCCAAAAAGGGCGTATGCGTTTTTTCCTGAATATATTCAGGAAAAAACGCATACGCCCTTTTTGGCCAAGGGCATCATTGTCAACGTTTTGCCGCTTTTCATGTGCTTTAAAGGCGATTCTAATCTACCTCCTGAAATCTGTTTCCTGCAATTCTGCCTTGATTTCAAATCCTCTTCTTTGCCTTCCCTCAATATATCTGTGGACGAGAGTTATCATTTATAACTCTGCAGGTTTGTGAATTGCAGTGTCCTGAACCTCCATTTTACAACTCGCGTTTTTGGGAGCTGGCCGCAAAAGCGCAGGATCCCTTCAGGCCCTGTTCTGGTTCCGGGGGGCAGGCTGAGCCTGTGGTTAATTCTTCTTCCTGATGGGAAAATAGAGTGACCTGTGCCTGTCCCAACACCAAGAGCTAGTCTCTTATTGGTTCCCCGTCTTCCCGTTCATCCTCAGGACAAATTGCAACCTGTACAGAACAGGAGATTAAAGGTGCTGATGCTCCAAGTAGGGAGATTGCTAGTAAGGCGGCTGGAATGGCGAACCCGGGCACAAGGAGATGAGAAATGAGGTGCGTTTTAGAAACCTTTCCCCATCACATGGTGTACCATCTTCTGGGTTTCTCATGCATGTTTTCGATGTAGGAAGATGCCCTTGAACCTGGAGATTTGGGACCCATGCGATGGGTACCACGCAGTATTACTTTAAAGGGTCTGTGTTTGCTCACCCAACCTCACCAAACTTCTCAGCCCCAAGAGTGTCCACCCTTATGTCTCATCCAGCTGTGGGTCTAGATATGGTCAATCCAGGTTGCATCACAGCCCCTGATCGCATTGTGTAAAAATTTCTCTCTCTTTCACTGTCTTTGTTTCATGGGTTTTTCAAAGTAATTTATTTTTATAATGGGGTTTAGCTGCTTTTCACTGCTGTGTTTATGCCGCTTTACACCCACTTGACACACTAACAGAGAGATATCAATACATAGGTTTTAAGATTATTACTAGTCAGATATATTCTCGTGCGGTGAATAGGGCGTGTTGAGTCCAGTTCTCTGAGCAAGGAGTAGGTCTTGTCTATTACATATTGGGTTTATGGAACGGTATCTGAGCTAATTTGAAACCCTTGTTTTATGTATCACCCTACCTCACCTTTCCCGTTAAGCAGCCATAGTGTGTTTTCTGCATGTGTGACTGTGTTCTGTTTTGTAATTCAGTTCAAGTGTAACGGTTTTTACATTCCCTCTATCAGTGATACCTTATGAGAAGTGTCCTTTGCTGTGTGACTTATTTCACTTAGAATCCTCGTACCTAAATCCACTCATCATGCTGCTACTAGCCTTATGACATTGATTTCATGGCTGAGTGATATTCCATTGTACATAAGGACCACAACTTCTTTATCCATTTTTCTCTTTCCTGGGATATTTAAGGTGGAATGAAGTGGAGGTCCTTGTCAACAGAGCAGCCCTCAACTTTGGGGTGCTTGTGTCTTGCTGATTTTTAATTTTCCCAATTTATACCCCCATGAGTGGAAGTGCCCTATGCTCTCTAAGCTGTGTTTTTTAGATGTTTCAGGACTCACCGTACACTTCTCCAGAGTGGCTGTTGCCAATTTACATCCCGCCCATCAGAGTAGCAAGGCTCCCATTTCTCCATGGCCTGTCCTGCATTTCTGGTTTTGACACGTATTTCAGCATGGCCCTTTTGACCGATGGGTAGCGAGTCTTCTTTGTAGCCCTGATTTGCCTTTCCAGGTTGCTTGGTTGGCCAAAAAGGGCGTATGCGTTTTTTCCTGAATATATTCAGGAAAAAACGCATACGCCCTTTTTGGCCAAGGGCATCATTGTCAACGTTTTGCCGCTTTTCATGTGCTTTAAAGGCGATTCGAATCTACCTCCTGAAATCTGTTTCCTGCAATTCTGCCTTGATTTCAAATCCTCTTCTTTGCCTTCCCTCAATATATCTGTGGACGAGAGTTATCATTTATAACTCTGCAGGTTTGTGAATTGCAGTGTCCTGAACCTCCATTTTACAACTCGCGTTTTTGGGAGCTGGCCGCAAAAGCGCAGGATCCCTTCAGGCCCTGTTCTGGTTCCGGGGGGCAGGCTGAGCCTGTGGTTAATTCTTCTTCCTGATGGGAAAATAGAGTGACCTGTGCCTGTCCCAACACCAAGAGCTAGTCTCTTATTGGTTCCCCGTCTTCCCGTTCATCCTCAGGACAAATTGCAACCTGTACAGAACAGGAGATTAAAGGTGCTGATGCTCCAAGTAGGGAGATTGCTAGTAAGGCGGCTGGAATGGCGAACCCGGGCACAAGGAGATGAGAAATGAGGTGCGTTTTAGAAACCTTTCCCCATCACATGGTGTACCATCTTCTGGGTTTCTCATGCATGTTTTCGATGTAGGAAGATGCCCTTGAACCTGGAGATTTGGGACCCATGCGATGGGTACCACGCAGTATTACTTTAAAGGGTCTGTGTTTGCTCACCCAACCTCACCAAACTTCTCAGCCCCAAGAGTGTCCACCCTTATGTCTCATCCAGCTGTGGGTCTAGATATGGTCAATCCAGGTTGCATCACAGCCCCTGATCGCATTGTGTAAGAATTTCTCTCTCTTTCACTGTCTTTGTTTCATGGGTTTTTCAAAGTAATTTATTTTTATAATGGGGTTTAGCTGCTTTTCACTGCTGTGTTTATGCCGCTTTACACCCACTTGACACACTAACAGAGAGATATCAATACATAGGTTTTAAGATTATTACTAGTCAGATATATTCTTGTGCGGTGAATAGGGCGTGTTGAGTCCAGTTCTCTGAGCAAGGAGTAGGTCTTGTCTATTACATATTGGCTTTATGGAACGGTATCTGAGCTAATTTGATACCCTTGTTTTATGTATCACCCCACCTCACCTTTCCCGTTAAGCAGCCATAGTGTGTTTTCTGCATGTGTGACTCTGTTCTGTTTTGTAATTCAGTTCAAGTGTAACGGTTTTTACATTCCCTCTATCAGTGATACCTTATGAGAAGTGTCCTTTGCTGTGTGACTTATTTCACTTAGAATCGTCGTACCTAAATCCACTCATCATGCTGCTACTAGCCTTATGACATTGATTTCATGGCTGAGTGATATTCCATTGTACATAAGGACCACAACTTCTTTATCCATTTTTCTCTTTCCTGGGATATTTAAGGTGGAATGAAGTGGAGGTCCTTGTCAACAGAGCAGCCCTCAACTTTGGGGTGCTTGTGTCTTGCTGATTTTTAATTTTCCCAATTTATACCCCCATGAGTGGAAGTGCCCTATGCTCTCTAAGCTGTGTTTTTTAGATGTTTCAGGACTCACCGTACACTTCTCCAGAGTGGCTGTTGGCAATTTACATCCCGCCCATCAGTGTAGCAAGGCTCCCATTTCTCCATGGCCTGTCCTGCATTTCTGGTTTTGACAAGTTTTTCAGCATGGCCCTTTTGACCGATGGGTAGCGAGTCTTCTTTGTAGCCCTGATTTGCCTTTCCAGGTTGCTTGGTTGGCCAAAAAGGGCGTATGCGTTTTTTCCTGAATATATTCAGGAAAAAACGCATACGCCCTTTTTGGCCAAGGGCATCATTGTCAACGTTTTGCCGCTTTTCATGTGCTTTAAAGGCGATTCTAATCTACCTCCTGAAATCTGTTTCCTGCAATTCTGCCTTGATTTCAAATCCTCTTCTTTGCCTTCCCTCAATATATCTGTGGACGAGAGTTATCATTTATAACTCTGCAGGTTTGTGAATTGCAGTGTCCTGAACCTCCATTTTACAACTCGCGTTTTTGGGAGCTGGCCGCAAAAGCGCAGGATCCCTTCAGGCCCTGTTCTGGTTCCGGGGGGCAGGCTGAGCCTGTGGTTAATTCTTCTTCCTGATGGGAAAATAGAGTGACCTGTGCCTGTCCCAACACCAAGAGCTAGTCTCTTATTGGTTCCCCGTCTTCCCGTTCATCCTCAGGACAAATTGCAACCTGTACAGAACAGGAGATTAAAGGTGCTGATGCTCCAAGTAGGGAGATTGCTAGTAAGGCGGCTGGAATGGCGAACCCGGGCACAAGGAGATGAGAAATGAGGTGCGTTTTAGAAACCTTTCCCCATCACATGGTGTACCATCTTCTGGGTTTCTCATGCATGTTTTCGATGTAGGAAGATGCCCTTGAACCTGGAGATTTGGGACCCATGCGATGGGTACCACGCAGTATTACTTTAAAGGGTCTGTGTTTGCTCACCCAACCTCACCAAACTTCTCAGCCCCAAGAGTGTCCACCCTTATGTCTCATCCAGCTGTGGGTCTAGATATGGTCAATCCAGGTTGCATCACAGCCCTTGATCGCATTGTGTAAGAATTTCTCTCTCTTTCACTGTCTTTGTTTCATGGGTTTTTCAAAGTAATTTATTTTTATAATGGGGTTTAGCTGCTTTTCACTGCTGTGTTTATGCCGCTTTACACCCACTTGACACACTAACAGAGAGATATCAATACATAGGTTTTAAGATTATTACTAGTCAGATATATTCTTGTGCGGTGAATAGGGCGTGTTGAGTCCAGTTCTCTGAGCAAGGAGTAGGTCTTGTCTATTACATATTGGGTTTATGGAACGGTATCTGAGCTAATTTGATACCCTTGTTTTATGTATCACCCCACCTCACCTTTCCCGTTAAGCAGCCATAGTGTGTTTTCTGCATGTGTGACTCTGTTCTGTTTTGTAATTCAGTTCAAGTGTAATGGTTTTTACATTCCCTCTATCAGTGATACCTTATGAGAAGTGTCCTTTTCTGTGTGACTTATTTCACTTAGAATCGTCGTACCTAAATCCACTCATCATGCTGCTACTAGCCTTATGACATTGATTTCATGGCTGAGTGATATTCCATTGTACATAAGGACCACAACTTCTTTATCCATTTTTCTCTTTCCTGGGATATTTAAGGTGGAATGAAGTGGAGGTCCTTGTCAACAGAGCAGCCCTAAACTTTGGGGTGCTTGTGTCTTGCTGATTTTTCATTTTCCCAATTTATACCCCCATGAGTGGAAGTGCCCTATGCTCTCTAAGCTGTGTTTTTTAGATGTTTCAGGACTCACCGTACACTTCTCCAGAGTGGCTGTTGGCAATTTACATCCCGCCCATCAGTGTAGCAAGGCTCCCATTTCTCCATGGCCTGTCCTGCATTTCTGGTTTTGACAAGTTTTTCAGCATGGCCCTTTTGACCGATGGGTAGCGAGTCTTCTTTGTAGCCCTGATTTGCCTTTCCAGGTTGCTTGGTTGGCCAAAAAGGGCGTATGCGTTTTTTCCTGAATATATTCAGGAAAAAACGCATACGCCCTTTTTGGCCAAGGGCATCATTGTCAACGTTTTGCCGCTTTTCATGTGCTTTAAAGGCGATTCTAATCTACCTCCTGAAATCTGTTTCTTGCAATTCTGCCTTGATTTCAAATCCTCTTCTTTGCCTTCCCTCAATATATCTGTGGACGAGAGTTATCATTTATAACTCTGCAGGTTTGTGAATTGCAGTGCCCTGAAGCTCCATTTTACAACTCGCTTATTTGAGCACTGGCCGCAAAAGCAGAGGATGGCTTCAGGCCTTGTTCTGGTTCCAGGGGGCAGGCTGAGCCTGTGGTTAATTTTTCTTCCTGATTGTAAAATAGAGTGACCTGTGCCTGTCCCAAAACCAAGAGCTAGGCTCTCATTGGTTCCCCGTTTTCCCGTTCATCCTCAGGACAAATTGCAACCTGTACGGAACAGGAGGTTAAAGGTGCTGATGCTCCAAGTAGGGAGATTGCTAGTAAGGCGGCTGGAATGGCGAACCCGGGCACAAGGAGATGAGAAATGAGGTGCGTTTTAGAAACCTTTCCCCATCACATGGTGTACCATCTTCTGGGTTTCTCATGCATGTTTTCGATGTAGGAAGATGCCCTTGAACCTGGAGATTTGGGACCCATGCGATGGGTACCACGCAGTATTACTTTAAAGGGTCTGCGTTTGCTCACCCTACCTCACCAAACCTCTCAGCCCCAAGAGTGTCCACCCTTATGTCTCATCCAGCTGTGGGTCTAGATATGGTCAATCCAGGTTGCATCACAGCCCCTGATCGCATTGTGTAAGAATTTCTCTCTCTTTCACTGTCTTTGTTTCATGGGTTTTTCAAAGTAATTTATTTTTATAATGGGGTTTAGCTGCTTTTCACTGCTGTCTTTATGCCGCTTTACACCCACTTGACACACTAACAGAGAGATATCAATACATAGGTTTTAAGATTATTACTAGTCAGATATATTCTTGTGCGGTGAATAGGGCGTGTTGAGTCCAGTTCTCTGAGCAAGGAGTAGGTCTTGTCTATTACATATTGGGTTTATGGAACGGTATCTGAGCTAATTTGAAACCCTTGTTTTATGTATCACCCCACCTCACCTTTCCCGTTAAGCAGCCATAGTGTGTTTTCTGCATGTGTGACTCTGTTCTGTTTTGTAATTCAGTTCAAGTGTAACGGTTTTTACATTCCCTCTATAAGTGATACCTTATGAGAAGTGTCCTTTTCTGTGTGACTTATTTCACTTAGAATCGTCGTACCTAAATCCACTCATCATGCTGCTACTAGCCTTATGACATTGATTTCATGGCTGAGTGATATTCCATTGTACATAAGGACCACAACTTCTTTATCCATTTTTCTCTTTCCTGGGATATTTAAGGTGGAATGAAGTGGAGGTCCTTGTCAACAGAGCAGCCCTCAACTTTGGGGTGCTTGTGTCTTGCTGATTTTTAATTTTCCCAATTTATACCCCCATGAGTGGAAGTGCCCTATGCTCTCTAAGCTGTGTTTTTTAGATGTTTCAGGACTCACCGTACACTTCTCCAGAGTGGCTGTTGCCAATTTACATCCCGCCCATCAGAGTAGCAAGGCTCCCATTTCTCCATGGCCTGTCCTGCATTTCTGGTTTTGACACGTTTTTCAGCATGGCCCTTTTGACCGATGGGTAGCCAGTCTTCTTTGTAGCCCTGATTTGCCTTTCCAGGTTGCTTGGTTGGCCAAAAAGGGCGTATGCGTTTTTTCCTGAATATATTCAGGAAAAAACGCATACGCCCTTTTTGGCCAAGGGCATCATTGTCAACGTTTTGCCGCTTTTCATGTGCTTTAAAGGCGATTCTAATCTACCTCCTGAAATCTGTTTCTTGCAATTCTGCCTTGATTTCAAATCCTCTTCTTTGCCTTCCCTCAATATATCTGTGGACGAGAGTTATCATTTATAACTCTGCAGGTTTGTGAATTGCAGTGCCCTGAAGCTCCATTTTACAACTCGCTTATTTGAGCACTGGCCGCAAAAGCAGAGGATGGCTTCAGGCCTTGTTCTGGTTCCAGGGGGCAGGCTGAGCCTGTGGTTAATTTTTCTTCCTGATTGTAAAATAGAGTGACCTGTGCCTGTCCCAAAACCAAGAGCTAGGCTCTCATTGGTTCCCCGTTTTCCCGTTCATCCTCAGGACAAATTGCAACCTGTACGGAACAGGAGGTTAAAGGTGCTGATGCTCCAAGTAGGGAGATTGCTAGTAAGGCGGCTGGAATGGCGAACCCGGGCACAAGGAGATGAGAAATGAGGTGCGTTTTAGAAACCTTTCCCCATCACATGGTGTACCATCTTCTGGGTTTCTCATGCATGTTTTCGATGTAGGAAGATGCCCTTGAACCTGGAGATTTGGGACCCATGCGATGGGTACCACGCAGTATTACTTTAAAGGGTCTGCGTTTGCTCACCCTACCTCACCAAACCTCTCAGCCCCAAGAGTGTCCACCCTTATGTCTCATCCAGCTGTGGGTCTAGATATGGTCAATCCAGGTTGCATCACAGCCCCTGATCGCATTGTGTAAGAATTTCTCTCTCTTTCACTGTCTTTGTTTCATGGGTTTTTCAAAGTAATTTATTTTTATAATGGGGTTTAGCTGCTTTTCACTGCTGTCTTTATGCCGCTTTACACCCACTTGACACACTAACAGAGAGATATCAATACATAGGTTTTAAGATTATTACTAGTCAGATATATTCTTGTGCGGTGAATAGGGCGTGTTGAGTCCAGTTCTCTGAGCAAGGAGTAGGTCTTGTCTATTACATATTGGGTTTATGGAACGGTATCTGAGCTAATTTGAAACCCTTGTTTTATGTATCACCCCACCTCACCTTTCCCGTTAAGCAGCCATAGTGTGTTTTCTGCATGTGTGACTCTGTTCTGTTTTGTAATTCAGTTCAAGTGTAACGGTTTTTACATTCCCTCTATAAGTGATACCTTATGAGAAGTGTCCTTTTCTGTGTGACTTATTTCACTTAGAATCGTCGTACCTAAATCCACTCATCATGCTGCTACTAGCCTTATGACATTGATTTCATGGCTGAGTGATATTCCATTGTACATAAGGACCACAACTTCTTTATCCATTTTTCTCTTTCCTGGGATATTTAAGGTGGAATGAAGTGGAGGTCCTTGTCAACAGAGCAGCCCTCAACTTTGGGGTGCTTGTGTCTTGCTGATTTTTAATTTTCCCAATTTATACCCCCATGAGTGGAAGTGCCCTATGCTCTCTAAGCTGTGTTTTTTAGATGTTTCAGGACTCACCGTACACTTCTCCAGAGTGGCTGTTGCCAATTTACATCCCGCCCATCAGAGTAGCAAGGCTCCCATTTCTCCATGGCCTGTCCTGCATTTCTGGTTTTGACACGTTTTTCAGCATGGCCCTTTTGACCGATGGGTAGCCAGTCTTCTTTGTAGCCCTGATTTGCCTTTCCAGGTTGCTTGGTTGGCCAAAAAGGGCGTATGCGTTTTTTCCTGAATATATTCAGGAAAAAACGCATACGCCCTTTTTGGCCAAGGGCATCATTGTCAACGTTTTGCCGCTTTTCATGTGCTTTAAAGGCGATTCTAATCTACCTCCTGAAATCTGTTTCCTGCAATTCTGCCTTGATTTCAAATCCTCTTCTTTGCCTTCCCTCAATATATCTTTGGACGAGAGTTATCATTTATAACTCTGCAGGTTTGTGAATTGCACTGCCCTGAACCTCCATTTTACAACTCGCGATTTTGGGAGCTGGCCGCAAAAGCGCAGGATCCCTTCAGGCCCTGTTCTGGTTCCGGGGGGCAGGCTGAGCCTGTGGTTAATTCTTCTTCCTGATGGGAAAATAGAGTGACCTGTGCCTGTCCCAACACCAAGAGCTAGTCTCTTATTGGTTCCCCGTCTTCCCGTTCATCCTCAGGACAAATTGCAACCTGTACAGAACAGGAGATTAAAGGTGCTGATGCTCCAAGTAGGGAGATTGCTAGTAAGGCGGCTGGAATGGCGAACCCGGGCACAAGGAGATGAGAAATGAGGTGCGTTTTAGAAACCTTTCCCCATCACATGGTGTACCATCTTCTGGGTTTCTCATGCATGTTTTCGATGTAGGAAGATGCCCTTGAACCTGGAGATTTGGGACCCATGCGATGGGTACCACGCAGTATTACTTTAAAGGGTCTGTGTTTGCTCACCCAACCTCACCAAACTTCTCAGCCCCAAGAGTGTCCACCCTTATGTCTCATCCAGCTGTGGGTCTAGATATGGTCAATCCAGGTTGCATCACAGCCCCTGATCACATTGTGTAAGAATTTCTCTCTCTTTCACTGTCTTTGTTTCATGGGTTTTTCAAAGTAATTTATTTTTATAATGGGGTTTAGCTGCTTTTCACTGCTGTGTTTATGCCGCTTTACACCCACTTGACACACTAACAGAGAGATATCAATACATAGGTTTTAAGATTATTACTAGTCAGATATATTCTTGTGCGGTGAATAGGGCGTGTTGAGTCCAGTTCTCTGAGCAAGGAGTAGGTCTTGTCTATTACATATTGGGTTTATGGAACGGTATCTGAGCTAATTTGATACCCTTGTTTTATGTATCACCCCACCTCACCTTTCCCGTTAAGCAGCCATAGTGTGTTTTCTGCATGTGTGACTCTGTTCTGTTTTGTAATTCAGTTCAAGTGTAACGGTTTTTACATTCCCTCTATCAGTGATACCTTATGAGAAGTGTCCTTTTCTGTGTGACTTATTTCACTTAGAATCGTCGTACCTAAATCCACTCATCATGCTGCTACTAGCCTTATGACATTGATTTCATGGCTGAGTGATATTCCATTGTACATAAGGACCACAACTTCTTTATCCATTTTTCTCTTTCCTGGGATATTTAAGGTGGAATGAAGTGGAGGTCCTTGTCAACAGAGCAGCCCTAAACTTTGGGGTGCTTGTGTCTTGCTGATTTTTCATTTTCCCAATTTATACCCCCATGAGTGGAAGTGCCCTATGCTCTCTAAGCTGTGTTTTTTAGATGTTTCAGGACTCACCGTACACTTCTCCAGAGTGGCTGTTGGCAATTTACATCCCGCCCATCAGTGTAGCAAGGCTCCCATTTCTCCATGGCCTGTCCTGCATTTCTGGTTTTGACAAGTTTTTCAGCATGGCCCTTTTGACCGATGGGTAGCGAGTCTTCTTTGTAGCCCTGATTTGCCTTTCCAGGTTGCTTGGTTGGCCAAAAAGGGCGTATGCGTTTTTTCCTGAATATATTCAGGAAAAAACGCATACGCCCTTTTTGGCCAAGGGCATCATTGTCAACGTTTTGCCGCTTTTCATGTGCTTTAAAGGCGATTCTAATCTACCTCCTGAAATCTGTTTCTTGCAATTCTGCCTTGATTTCAAATCCTCTTCTTTGCCTTCCCTCAATATATCTGTGGACGAGAGTTATCATTTATAACTCTGCAGGTTTGTGAATTGCAGTGCCCTGAAGCTCCATTTTACAACTCGCTTATTTGAGCACTGGCCGCAAAAGCAGAGGATGGCTTCAGGCCTTGTTCTGGTTCCAGGGGGCAGGCTGAGCCTGTGGTTAATTTTTCTTCCTGATTGTAAAATAGAGTGACCTGTGCCTGTCCCAAAACCAAGAGCTAGGCTCTCATTGGTTCCCCGTTTTCCCGTTCATCCTCAGGACAAATTGCAACCTGTACGGAACAGGAGGTTAAAGGTGCTGATGCTCCAAGTAGGGAGATTGCTAGTAAGGCGGCTGGAATGGCGAACCCGGGCACAAGGAGATGAGAAATGAGGTGCGTTTTAGAAACCTTTCCCCATCACATGGTGTACCATCTTCTGGGTTTCTCATGCATGTTTTCGATGTAGGAAGATGCCCTTGAACCTGGAGATTTGGGACCCATGCGATGGGTACCACGCAGTATTACTTTAAAGGGTCTGCGTTTGCTCACCCTACCTCACCAAACCTCTCAGCCCCAAGAGTGTCCACCCTTATGTCTCATCCAGCTGTGGGTCTAGATATGGTCAATCCAGGTTGCATCACAGCCCCTGATCGCATTGTGTAAGAATTTCTCTCTCTTTCACTGTCTTTCTTCATGGGTTTTTCAAAGTAATTTATTTTTATAATGGGGTTTAGCTGCTTTTCACTGCTGTCTTTATGCCGCTTTACACCCACTTGACACACTAACAGAGAGATATCAATACATAGGTTTTAAGATTATTACTAGTCAGATATATTCTTGTGCGGTGAATAGGGCGTGTTGAGTCCAGTTCTCTGAGCAAGGAGTAGGTCTTGTCTATTACATATTGGGTTTATGGAACGGTATCTGAGCTAATTTGAAACCCTTGTTTTATGTATCACCCCACCTCACCTTTCCCGTTAAGCAGCCATAGTGTGTTTTCTGCATGTGTGACTCTGTTCTGTTTTGTAATTCAGTTCAAGTGTAACGGTTTTTACATTCCCTCTATAAGTGATACCTTATGAGAAGTGTCCTTTTCTGTGTGACTTATTTCACTTAGAATCGTCGTACCTAAATCCACTCATCATGCTGCTACTAGCCTTATGACATTGATTTCATGGCTGAGTGATATTCCATTGTACATAAGGACCACAACTTCTTTATCCATTTTTCTCTTTCCTGGGATATTTAAGGTGGAATGAAGTGGAGGTCCTTGTCAACAGAGCAGCCCTCAACTTTGGGGTGCTTGTGTCTTGCTGATTTTTAATTTTCCCAATTTATACCCCCATGAGTGGAAGTGCCCTATGCTCTCTAAGCTGTGTTTTTTAGATGTTTCAGGACTCACCGTACACTTCTCCAGAGTGGCTGTTGCCAATTTACATCCCGCCCATCAGAGTAGCAAGGCTCCCATTTCTCCATGGCCTGTCCTGCATTTCTGGTTTTGACACGTTTTTCAGCATGGCCCTTTTGACCGATGGGTAGCCAGTCTTCTTTGTAGCCCTGATTTGCCTTTCCAGGTTGCTTGGTTGGCCAAAAAGGGCGTATGCGTTTTTTCCTGAATATATTCAGGAAAAAACGCATACGCCCTTTTTGGCCAAGGGCATCATTGTCAACGTTTTGCCGCTTTTCATGTGCTTTAAAGGCGATTCTAATCTACCTCCTGAAATCTGTTTCCTGCAATTCTGCCTTGATTTCAAATCCTCTTCTTTGCCTTCCCTCAATATATCTTTGGACGAGAGTTATCATTTATAACTCTGCAGGTTTGTGAATTGCACTGCCCTGAACCTCCATTTTACAACTCGCGTTTTTGGGAGCTGGCCGCAAAAGCGCAGGATCCCTTCAGGCCCTGTTCTGGTTCCGGGGGGCAGGCTGAGCCTGTGGTTAATTCTTCTTCCTGATGGGAAAATAGAGTGACCTGTGCCTGTCCCAACACCAAGAGCTAGTCTCTTATTGGTTCCCCGTCTTCCCGTTCATCCTCAGGACAAATTGCAACCTGTACAGAACAGGAGATTAAAGGTGCTGATGCTCCAAGTAGGGAGATTGCTAGTAAGGCGGCTGGAATGGCGAACCCGGGCACAAGGAGATGAGAAATGAGGTGCGTTTTAGAAACCTTTCCCCATCACATGGTGTACCATCTTCTGGGTTTCTCATGCATGTTTTCGATGTAGGAAGATGCCCTTGAACCTGGAGATTTGGGACCCATGCGATGGGTACCACGCAGTATTACTTTAAAGGGTCTGTGTTTGCTCACCCAACCTCACCAAACTTCTCAGCCCCAAGAGTGTCCACCCTTATGTCTCATCCAGCTGTGGGTCTAGATATGGTCAATCCAGGTTGCATCACAGCCCCTGATCACATTGTGTAAGAATTTCTCTCTCTTTCACTGTCTTTGTTTCATGGGTTTTTCAAAGTAATTTATTTTTATAATGGGGTTTAGCTGCTTTTCACTGCTGTGTTTATGCCGCTTTACACCCACTTGACACACTAACAGAGAGATATCAATACATAGGTTTTAAGATTATTACTAGTCAGATATATTCTTGTGCGGTGAATAGGGCGTGTTGAGTCCAGTTCTCTGAGCAAGGAGTAGGTCTTGTCTATTACATATTGGGTTTATGGAACGGTATCTGAGCTAATTTGATACCCTTGTTTTATGTATCACCCCACCTCACCTTTCCCGTTAAGCAGCCATAGTGTGTTTTCTGCATGTGTGACTCTGTTCTGTTTTGTAATTCAGTTCAAGTGTAACGGTTTTTACATTCCCTCTATCAGTGATACCTTATGAGAAGTGTCCTTTTCTGTGTGACTTATTTCACTTAGAATCGTCGTACCTAAATCCACTCATCATGCTGCTACTAGCCTTATGACATTGATTTCATGGCTGAGTGATATTCCATTGTACATAAGGACCACAACTTCTTTATCCATTTTTCTCTTTCCTGGGATATTTAAGGTGGAATGAAGTGGAGGTCCTTGTCAACAGAGCAGCCCTAAACTTTGGGGTGCTTGTGTCTTGCTGATTTTTCATTTTCCCAATTTATACCCCCATGAGTGGAAGTGCCCTATGCTCTCTAAGCTGTGTTTTTTAGATGTTTCAGGACTCACCGTACACTTCTCCAGAGTGGCTGTTGGCAATTTACATCCCGCCCATCAGTGTAGCAAGGCTCCCATTTCTCCATGGCCTGTCCTGCATTTCTGGTTTTGACAAGTTTTTCAGCATGGCCCTTTTGACCGATGGGTAGCGAGTCTTCTTTGTAGCCCTGATTTGCCTTTCCAGGTTGCTTGGTTGGCCAAAAAGGGCGTATGCGTTTTTTCCTGAATATATTCAGGAAAAAACGCATACGCCCTTTTTGGCCAAGGGCATCATTGTCAACGTTTTGCCGCTTTTCATGTGCTTTAAAGGCGATTCTAATCTACCTCCTGAAATCTGTTTCTTGCAATTCTGCCTTGATTTCAAATCCTCTTCTTTGCCTTCCCTCAATATATCTGTGGACGAGAGTTATCATTTATAACTCTGCAGGTTTGTGAATTGCAGTGCCCTGAAGCTCCATTTTACAACTCGCTTATTTGAGCACTGGCCGCAAAAGCAGAGGATGGCTTCAGGCCTTGTTCTGGTTCCAGGGGGCAGGCTGAGCCTGTGGTTAATTTTTCTTCCTGATTGTAAAATAGAGTGACCTGTGCCTGTCCCAAAACCAAGAGCTAGGCTCTCATTGGTTCCCCGTTTTCCCGTTCATCCTCAGGACAAATTGCAACCTGTACGGAACAGGAGGTTAAAGGTGCTGATGCTCCAAGTAGGGAGATTGCTAGTAAGGCGGCTGGAATGGCGAACCCGGGCACAAGGAGATGAGAAATGAGGTGCGTTTTAGAAACCTTTCCCCATCACATGGTGTACCATCTTCTGGGTTTCTCATGCATGTTTTCGATGTAGGAAGATGCCCTTGAACCTGGAGATTTGGGACCCATGCGATGGGTACC
This sequence comes from Balaenoptera borealis, assembly GCF_965194805.1. Taxonomy (NCBI): domain Eukaryota; kingdom Metazoa; phylum Chordata; class Mammalia; order Artiodactyla; family Balaenopteridae; genus Balaenoptera; species Balaenoptera borealis. The sequence goes on along the minus strand of NW_028124001.1, from coordinate 427,057 downwards.
ACGCAGTATTACTTTAAAGGGTCTGCGTTTGCTCACCCTACCTCACCAAACCTCTCAGCCCCAAGAGTGTCCACCCTTATGTCTCATCCAGCTGTGGGTCTAGATATGGTCAATCCAGGTTGCATCACAGCCCCTGATCGCATTGTGTAAGAATTTCTCTCTCTTTCACTGTCTTTGTTTCATGGGTTTTTCAAAGTAATTTATTTTTATAATGGGGTTTAGCTGCTTTTCACTGCTGTCTTTATGCCGCTTTACACCCACTTGACACACTAACAGAGAGATATCAATACATAGGTTTTAAGATTATTACTAGTCAGATATATTCTTGTGCGGTGAATAGGGCGTGTTGAGTCCAGTTCTCTGAGCAAGGAGTAGGTCTTGTCTATTACATATTGGGTTTATGGAACGGTATCTGAGCTAATTTGAAACCCTTGTTTTATGTATCACCCCACCTCACCTTTCCCGTTAAGCAGCCATAGTGTGTTTTCTGCATGTGTGACTCTGTTCTGTTTTGTAATTCAGTTCAAGTGTAACGGTTTTTACATTCCCTCTATAAGTGATACCTTATGAGAAGTGTCCTTTTCTGTGTGACTTATTTCACTTAGAATCGTCGTACCTAAATCCACTCATCATGCTGCTACTAGCCTTATGACATTGATTTCATGGCTGAGTGATATTCCATTGTACATAAGGACCACAACTTCTTTATACATTTTTCTCTTTCCTGGGATATTTAAGGTGGAATGAAGTGGAGGTCCTTGTCAACAGAGCAGCCCTCAACTTTGGGGTGCTTGTGTCTTGCTGATTTTTAATTTTCCCAATTTATACCCCCATGAGTGGAAGTGCCCTATGCTCTCTAAGCTGTGTTTTTTAGATGTTTCAGGCCTCACCGTACACTTCTCCAGAGTGGCTGTTGCCAATTTACATCCCGCCCATCAGAGTAGCAAGGCTCCCATTTCTCCATGGCCTGTCCTGCATTTCTGGTTTTGACACGTTTTTCAGCATGGCCCTTTTGACCGATGGGTAGCCAGTCTTCTTTGTAGCCCTGATTTGCCTTTCCAGGTTGCTTGGTTGGCCAAAAAGGGCGTATGCGTTTTTTCCTGAATATATTCAGGAAAAAACGCATACGCCCTTTTTGGCCAAGGGCATCATTGTCAACGTTTTGCCGCTTTTCATGTGCTTTAAAGGCGATTCTAATCTACCTCCTGAAATCTGTTTCCTGCAATTCTGCCTTGATTTCAAATCCTCTTCTTTGCCTTCCCTCAATATATCTGTGGACGAGAGTTATCATTTATAACTCTGCAGGTTTGTGAATTGCACTGCCCTGAACCTCCATTTTACAACTCGCGATTTTGGGAGCTGGCCGCAAAAGCGCAGGATCCCTTCAGGCCCTGTTCTGGTTCCGGGGGGCAGGCTGAGCCTGTGGTTAATTCTTCTTCCTGATGGGAAAATAGAGTGACCTGTGCCTGTCCCAACACCAAGAGCTAGTCTCTTATTGGTTCCCCGTCTTCCCGTTCATCCTCAGGACAAATTGCAACCTGTACAGAACAGGTGATTAAAGGTGCTGATGCTCCAAGTAGGGAGATTGCTAGTAAGGCGGCTGGAATGGCGAACCCGGGCACAAGGAGATGAGAAATGAGGTGCGTTTTAGAAACCTTTCCCCATCACATGGTGTACCATCTTCTGGGTTTCTCATGCATGTTTTCGATGTAGGAAGATGCCCTTGAACCTGGAGATTTGGGACCCATGCGATGGGTACCACGCAGTATTACTTTAAAGGGTCTGTGTTTGCTCACCCAACCTCACCAAACTTCTCAGCCCCAAGAGTGTCCACCCTTATGTCTCATCCAGCTGTGGGTCTAGATATGGTCAATCCAGGTTGCATCACAGCCCCTGATCACATTGTGTAAGAATTTCTCTCTCTTTCACTGTCTTTGTTTCATGGGTTTTTCAAAGTAATTTATTTTTATAATGGGGTTTAGCTGCTTTTCACTGCTGTGTTTATGCCGCTTTACACCCACTTGACACACTAACAGAGAGATATCAATACATAGGTTTTAAGATTATTACTAGTCAGATATATTCTTGTGCGGTGAATAGGGCGTGTTGAGTCCAGTTCTCTGAGCAAGGAGTAGGTCTTGTCTATTACATATTGGGTTTATGGAACGGTATCTGAGCTAATTTGATACCCTTGTTTTATGTATCACCCCACCTCACCTTTCCCGTTAAGCAGCCATAGTGTGTTTTCTGCATGTGTGACTCTGTTCTGTTTTGTAATTCAGTTCAAGTGTAACGGTTTTTACATTCCCTCTATCAGTGATACCTTATGAGAAGTGTCCTTTTCTGTGTGACTTATTTCACTTAGAATCGTCGTACCTAAATCCACTCATCATGCTGCTACTAGCCTTATGACATTGATTTCATGGCTGAGTGATATTCCATTGTACATAAGGACCACAACTTCTTTATCCATTTTTCTCTTTCCTGGGATATTTAAGGTGGAATGAAGTGGAGGTCCTTGTCAACAGAGCAGCCCTAAACTTTGGGGTGCTTGTGTCTTGCTGATTTTTCATTTTCCCAATTTATACCCCCATGAGTGGAAGTGCCCTATGCTCTCTAAGCTGTGTTTTTTAGATGTTTCAGGACTCACCGTACACTTCTCCAGAGTGGCTGTTGGCAATTTACATCCCGCCCATCAGTGTAGCAAGGCTCCCATTTCTCCATGGCCTGTCCTGCATTTCTGGTTTTGACAAGTTTTTCAGCATGGCCCTTTTGACCGATGGGTAGCGAGTCTTCTTTCTAGCCCTGATTTGCCTTTCCAGGTTGCTTGGTTGGCCAAAAAGGGCGTATGCGTTTTTTCCTGAATATATTCAGGAAAAAACGCATACGCCCTTTTTGGCCAAGGGCATCATTGTCAACGTTTTGCCGCTTTTCATGTGCTTTAAAGGCGATTCTAATCTACCTCCTGAAATCTGTTTCTTGCAATTCTGCCTTGATTTCAAATCCTCTTCTTTGCCTTCCCTCAATATATCTGTGGACGAGAGTTATCATTTATAACTCTGCAGGTTTGTGAATTGCAGTGCCCTGAAGCTCCATTTTACAACTCGCTTATTTGAGCACTGGCCGCAAAAGCAGAGGATGGCTTCAGGCCTTGTTCTGGTTCCAGGGGGCAGGCTGAGCCTGTGGTTAATTTTTCTTCCTGATTGTAAAATAGAGTGACCTGTGCCTGTCCCAAAACCAAGAGCTAGGCTCTCATTGGTTCCCCGTTTTCCCGTTCATCCTCAGGACAAATTGCAACCTGTACGGAACAGGAGGTTAAAGGTGCTGATGCTCCAAGTAGGGAGATTGCTAGTAAGGCGGCTGGAATGGCGAACCCGGGCACAAGGAGATGAGAAATGAGGTGCGTTTTAGAAACCTTTCCCCATCACATGGTGTACCATCTTCTGGGTTTCTCATGCATGTTTTCGATGTAGGAAGATGCCCTTGAACCTGGAGATTTGGGACCCATGCGATGGGTACCACGCAGTATTACTTTAAAGGGTCTGCGTTTGCTCACCCTACCTCACCAAAACTCTCAGCCCCAAGAGTGTCCACCCTTATGTCTCATCCAGCTGTGGGTCTAGATATGGTCAATCCAGGTTGCATCACAGCCCCTGATCGCATTGTGTAAGAATTTCTCTCTCTTTCACTGTCTTTGTTTCATGGGTTTTTCAAAGTAATTTATTTTTATAATGGGGTTTAGCTGCTTTTCACTGCTGTCTTTATGCCGCTTTACACCCACTTGACACACTAACAGAGAGATATCAATACATAGGTTTTAAGATTATTACTAGTCAGATATATTCTTGTGCGGTGAATAGGGCGTGTTGAGTCCAGTTCTCTGAGCAAGGAGTAGGTCTTGTCTATTACATATTGGGTTTATGGAACGGTATCTGAGCTAATTTGAAACCCTTGTTTTATGTATCACCCCACCTCACCTTTCCCGTTAAGCAGCCATAGTGTGTTTTCTGCATGTGTGACTCTGTTCTGTTTTGTAATTCAGTTCAAGTGTAACGGTTTTTACATTCCCTCTATAAGTGATACCTTATGAGAAGTGTCCTTTTCTGTGTGACTTATTTCACTTAGAATCGTCGTACCTAAATCCACTCATCATGCTGCTACTAGCCTTATGACATTGATTTCATGGCTGAGTGATATTCCATTGTACATAAGGACCACAACTTCTTTATCCATTTTTCTCTTTCCTGGGATATTTAAGGTGGAATGAAGTGGAGGTCCTTGTCAACAGAGCAGCCCTCAACTTTGGGGTGCTTGTGTCTTGCTGATTTTTAATTTTCCCAATTTATACCCCCATGAGTGGAAGTGCCCTATGCTCTCTAAGCTGTGTTTTTTAGATGTTTCAGGACTCACCGTACACTTCTCCAGAGTGGCTGTTGCCAATTTACATCCCGCCCATCAGAGTAGCAAGGCTCCCATTTCTCCATGGCCTGTCCTGCATTTCTGGTTTTGACACGTTTTTCAGCATGGCCCTTTTGACCGATGGGTAGCCAGTCTTCTTTGTAGCCCTGATTTGCCTTTCCAGGTTGCTTGGTTGGCCAAAAAGGGCGTATGCGTTTTTTCCTGAATATATTCAGGAAAAAACGCATACGCCCTTTTTGGCCAAGGGCATCATTGTCAACGTTTTGCCGCTTTTCATGTGCTTTAAAGGCGATTCTAATCTACCTCCTGAAATCTGTTTCCTGCAATTCTGCCTTGATTTCAAATCCTCTTCGTTGCCTTCCCTCAATATATCTTTGGACGAGAGTTATCATTTATAACTCTGCAGGTTTGTGAATTGCACTGCCCTGAACCTCCATTTTACAACTCGCGTTTTTGGGAGCTGGCCGCAAAAGCGCAGGATCCCTTCAGGCCCTGTTCTGGTTCCGGGGGGCAGGCTGAGCCTGTGGTTAATTCTTCTTCCTGATGGGAAAATAGAGTGACCTGTGCCTGTCCCAACACCAAGAGCTAGTCTCTTATTGGTTCCCCGTCTTCCCGTTCATCCTCAGGACAAATTGCAACCTGTACAGAACAGGAGATTAAAGGTGCTGATGCTCCAAGTAGGGAGATTGCTAGTAAGGCGGCTGGAATGGCGAACCCGGGCACAAGGAGATGAGAAATGAGGTGCGTTTTAGAAACCTTTCCCCATCACATGGTGTACCATCTTCTGGGTTTCTCATGCATGTTTTCGATGTAGGAAGATGCCCTTGAACCTGGAGATTTGGGACCCATGCGATGGGTACCACGCAGTATTACTTTAAAGGGTCTGTGTTTGCTCACCCAACCTCACCAAACTTCTCAGCCCCAAGAGTGTCCACCCTTATGTCTCATCCAGCTGTGGGTCTAGATATGGTCAATCCAGGTTGCATCACAGCCCCTGATCGCATTGTGTAAGAATTTCTCTCTCTTTCACTGTCTTTGTTTCATGGGTTTTTCAAAGTAATTTATTTTTATAATGGGGTTTAGCTGCTTTTCACTGCTGTGTTTATGCCGCTTTACACCCACTTGACACACTAACAGAGAGATATCAATACATAGGTTTTAAGATTATTACTAGTCAGATATATTCTTGTGCGGTGAATAGGGCGTGTTGAGTCCAGTTCTCTGAGCAAGGAGTAGGTCTTGTCTATTACATATTGGGTTTATGGAACGGTATCTGAGCTAATTTGATACCCTTGTTTTATGTATCACCCCACCTCACCTTTCCCGTTAAGCAGCCATAGTGTGTTTTCTGCATGTGTGACTCTGTTCTGTTTTGTAATTCAGTTCAAGTGTAACGGTTTTTACATTCCCTCTATCAGTGATACCTTATGAGAAGTGTCCTTTGCTGTGTGACTTATTTCACTTAGAATCGTCGTACCTAAATCCACTCATCATGCTGCTACTAGCCTTATGACATTGATTTCATGGCTGAGTGATATTCCATTGTACATAAGGACCACAACTTCTTTATCCATTTTTCTCTTTCCTGGGATATTTAAGGTGGAATGAAGTGGAGGTCCTTGTCAACAGAGCAGCCCTAAACTTTGGGGTGCTTGTGTCTTGCTGATTTTTCATTTTCGCAATTTATACCCCCATGAGTGGAAGTGCCCTATGCTCTCTAAGCTGTGTTTTTTAGATGTTTCAGGACTCACCGTACACTTCTCCAGAGTGGCTGTTGGCAATTTACATCCCGCCCATCAGTGTAGCAAGGCTCCCATTTCTCCATGGCCTGTCCTGCATTTCTGGTTTTGACAAGTTTTTCAGCATGGCCCTTTTGACCGATGGGTAGCGAGTCTTCTTTGTAGCCCTGATTTGCCTTTCCAGGTTGCTTGGTTGGCCAAAAAGGGCGTATGCGTTTTTTCCTGAATATATTCAGGAAAAAACGCATACGCCCTTTTTGGCCAAGGGCATCATTGTCAACGTTTTGCCGCTTTTCATGTGCTTCAAAGGCGATTCTAATCTACCTCCTGAAATCTGTTTCCTGCAATTCTGCCTTGATTTCAAATCCTCTTCTTTGCCTTCCCTCAATATATCTGTGGACGAGAGTTATCATTTATAACTCTGCAGGTTTGTGAATTGCAGTGCCCTGAAGCTCCATTTTACAACTCGCTTATTTGAGCACTGGCCGCAAAACAGAGGATGGCTTCAGGCCTTGTTCTGGTTCCAGGGGGCAGGCTGAGCCTGTGGTTAATTTTTCTTCCTGATTGTAAAATAGAGTGACCTGTGCCTGTCCCAAAACCAAGAGCTAGGCTCTCATTGGTTCCCCGTTTTCCCGTTCATCCTCAGGACAAATTGCAACCTGTACGGAACAGGAGGTTAAAGGTGCTGATGCTCCAAGTAGGGAGATTGCTAGTAAGGCGGCTGGAATGGCGAACCCGGGCACAAGGAGATGAGAAATGAGGTGCGTTTTAGAAACCTTTCCCCATCACATGGTGTACCATCTTCTGGGTTTCTCATGCATGTTTTCGATGTAGGAAGATGCCCTTGAACCTGGAGATTTGGGACCCATGCGATGGGTACCACGCAGTATTACTTTAAAGGGTCTGCGTTTGCTCACCCAACCTCACCAAACCTCTCAGCCCCAAGAGTGTCCACCCTTATGTCTCATCCAGCTGTGGGTCTAGATATGGTCAATCCAGGTTGCATCACAGCCCCTGATCGCATTGTGTAAGAATTTCTCTCTCTTTCACTGTCTTTGTTTCATGGGTTTTTCAAAGTAATTTATTTTTATAATGGGGTTTAGCTGCTTTTCACTGCTGTCTTTATGCCGCTTTACACCCACTTGACACACTAACAGAGAGATATCAATACATAGGTTTTAAGATTATTACTAGTCAGATATATTCTTGTGCGGTGAATAGGGCGTGTTGAGTCCAGTTCTCTGAGCAAGGAGTAGGTCTTGTCTATTACATATTGGGTTTATGGAACGGTATCTGAGCTAATTTGAAACCCTTGTTTTATGTATCACCCCACCTCACCTTTCCCGTTAAGCAGCCATAGTGTGTTTTCTGCATGTGTGACTCTGTTCTGTTTTGTAATTCAGTTCAAGTGTAACGGTTTTTACATTCCCTCTATAAGTGATACCTTATGAGAAGTGTCCTTTTCTGTGTGACTTATTTCACTTAGAATCGTCGTACCTAAATCCACTCATCATGCTGCTACTAGCCTTATGACATTGATTTCATGGCTGAGTGATATTCCATTGTACATAAGGACCACAACTTCTTTATCCATTTTTCTCTTTCCTGGGATATTTAAGGTGGAATGAAGTGGAGGTCCTTGTCAACAGAGCAGCCCTCAACTTTGGGGTGCTTGTGTCTTGCTGATTTTTAATTTTCCCAATTTATACCCCCATGAGTGGAAGTGCCCTATGCTCTCTAAGCTGTGTTTTTTAGATGTTTCAGGACTCACCGTACACTTCTCCAGAGTGGCTGTTGCCAATTTACATCCCGCCCATCAGAGTAGCAAGGCTCCCATTTCTCCAAGGCCTGTCCTGCATTTCTGGTTTTGACACGTTTTTCAGCATGGCCCTTTTGACCGATGGGTAGCCAGTCTTCTTTGTAGCCCTGATTTGCCTTTCCAGGTTGCTTGGTTGGCCAAAAAGGGCATCTTTTTCAACGTTTTGCCACTTTTCATGTGCTTTAAAGGCGATTCGAATCTACCTCCTGAAATCTGTTTCCTGCAATTCTGCCTTGATTTCAAATCCTCTTCTTTGCCTTCCCTCAATATATCTGTGGACGAGAGTTATCATTTATAATTCTGCAGGTTTGTGAATTGCAGTGCCCTGAACCTCCATTTTACAACTCGCGTTTTTGGGAGCTGGCCGCAAAAGCGCAGGATCCCTTCAGGCCCTGTTCTGGTTCCGGGGGGCAGGCTGAGCCTGTGGTTAATTCTTCTTCCTGATGGGAAAATAGAGTGACCTGTGCCTGTCCCAACACCAAGAGCTAGTCTCTTATTGGTTCCCCGTCTTCCCGTTCATCCTCAGGACAAATTGCAACCTGTGCGGAACAGGAGATTAAAGGTGCTGATGCTCCAAGTAGGGAGATTGCTAGTAAGGCGGCTGGAATGGCGAACCCGGGCACAAGGAGATGAGAAATGAGGTGCGTTTTAGAAACCTTTCCCCATCACATGGTGTACCATCTTCTGGGTTTCTCATGCATGTTTTCGATGTAGGAAGATGCCCTTGAACCTGGAGATTTGGGACCCATGCGATGGGTACCACGCAGTATTACTTTAAAGGGTCTGTGTTTGCTCACCCAACCTCACCAAACTTCTCAGCCCCAAGAGTGTCCACCCTTATGTCTCATCCAGCTGTGGGTCTAGATATGGTCAATCCAGGTTGCATCACAGCCCCTGATCGCATTGTGTAAAAATTTCTCTCTCTTTCACTGTCTTTGTTTCATGGGTTTTTCAAAGTAATTTATTTTTATAATGGGGTTTAGCTGCTTTTCACTGCTGTGTTTATGCCGCTTTACACCCACTTGACACACTAACAGAGAGATATCAATACATAGGTTTTAAGATTATTACTAGTCAGATATATTCTCGTGCGGTGAATAGGGCGTGTTGAGTCCAGTTCTCTGAGCAAGGAGTAGGTCTTGTCTATTACATATTGGGTTTATGGAACGGTATCTGAGCTAATTTGAAACCCTTGTTTTATGTATCACCCTATCTCACCTTTCCCGTTAAGCAGCCATAGTGTGTTTTCTGCATGTGTGACTGTGTTCTGTTTTGTAATTCAGTTCAAGTGTAACGGTTTTTACATTCCCTCTATCAGTGATACCTTATGAGAAGTGTCCTTTGCTGTGTGACTTATTTCACTTAGAATCGTCGTACCTAAATCCACTCATCATGCTGCTACTAGCCTTATGACATTGATTTCATGGCTGAGTGATATTCCATTGTACATAAGGACCACAACTTCTTTATCCATTTTTCTCTTTCCTGGGATATTTAAGGTGGAATGAAGTGGAGGTCCTTGTCAACAGAGCAGCCCTCAACTTTGGGGTGCTTGTGTCTTGCTGATTTTTAATTTTCCCAATTTATACCCCCATGAGTGGAAGTGCCCTATGCTCTCTAAGCTGTGTTTTTTAGATGTTTCAGGACTCACCGTACACTTCTCCAGAGTGGCTGTTGCCAATTTACATCCCGCCCATCAGAGTAGCAAGGCTCCCATTTCTCCATGGCCTGTCCTGCATTTCTGGTTTTGACACGTTTTTCAGCATGGCCCTTTTGACCGATGGGTAGCCAGTCTTCTTTGTAGCCCTGATTTGCCTTTCCAGGTTGCTTGGTTGGCCAAAAAGGGCGTATGCGTTTTTTCCTGAATATATTCAGGAAAAAACGCATACGCCCTTTTTGGCCAAGGGCATCATTGTCAACGTTTTGCCGCTTTTCATGTGCTTTAAAGGCGATTCTAATCTACCTCCTGAAATCTGTTTCCTGCAATTCTGCCTTGATTTCAAATCCTCTTCGTTGCCTTCCCTCAATATATCTTTGGACGAGAGTTATCATTTATAACTCTGCAGGTTTGTGAATTGCACTGCCCTGAACCTCCATTTTACAACTCGCGTTTTTGGGAGCTGGCCGCAAAAGTGCAGGATCCCTTCAGGCCCTGTTCTGGTTCCGGGGGGCAGGCTGAGCCTGTGGTTAATTCTTCTTCCTGATGGGAAAATAGAGTGACCTGTGCCTGTCCCAACACCAAGAGCAAGTCTCTTATTGGTTCCCCGTCTTCCCGTTCATCCTCAGGACAAATTGCAACCTGTACAGAACAGGAGATTAAAGGTGCTGATGCTCCAAGTAGGGAGATTGCTAGTAAGGCGGCTGGAATGGCGAACCCGGGCACAAGGAGATGAGAAATGAGGTGCGTTTTAGAAACCTTTCCCCATCACATGGTGTACCATCTTCTGGGTTTCTCATGCATGTTTTCGATGTAGGAAGATGCCCTTGAACCTGGAGATTTGGGACCCATGCGATGGGTACCACGCAGTATTACTTTAAAGGGTCTGTGTTTGCTCACCCAACCTCACCAAACTTCTCAGCCCCAAGAGTGTCCACCCTTATGTCTCATCCAGCTGTGGGTCTAGATATGGTCAATCCAGGTTGCATCACAGCCCCTGATCACATTGTGTAAGAATTTCTCTCTCTTTCACTGTCTTTGTTTCATGGGTTTTTCAAAGTAATTTATTTTTATAATGGGGTTTAGCTGCTTTTCACTGCTGTGTTTATGCCGCTTTACACCCACTTGACACACTAACAGAGAGATATCAATACATAGGTTTTAAGATTATTACTAGTCAGATATATTCTTGTGCGGTGAATAGGGCGTGTTGAGTCCAGTTCTCTGAGCAAGGAGTAGGTCTTGTCTATTACATATTGGGTTTATGGAACGGTATCTGAGCTAATTTGATACCCTTGTTTTATGTATCACCCCACCTCACCTTTCCCGTTAAGCAGCCATAGTGTGTTTTCTGCATGTGTGACTCTGTTCTGTTTTGTAATTCAGTTCAAGTGTAACGGTTTTTACATTCCCTCTATCAGTGATACCTTATGAGAAGTGTCCTTTGCTGTGTGACTTATTTCACTTAGAATCGTCGTACCTAAATCCACTCATCATGCTGCTACTAGCCTTATGACATTGATTTCATGGCTGAGTGATATTCCATTGTACATAAGGACCACAACTTCTTTATCCATTTTTCTCTTTCCTGGGATATTTAAGGTGGAATGAAGTGGAGGTCCTTGTCAACAGAGCAGCCCTAAACTTTGGGGTGCTTGTGTCTTGCTGATTTTTCATTTTCGCAATTTATACCCCCATGAGTGGAAGTGCCCTATGCTCTCTAAGCTGTGTTTTTTAGATGTTTCAGGACTCACCGTACACTTCTCCAGAGTGGCTGTTGGCAATTTACATCCCGCCCATCAGTGTAGCAAGGCTCCCATTTCTCCATGGCCTGTCCTGCATTTCTGGTTTTGACAAGTTTTTCAGCATGGCCCTTTTGACCGATGGGTAGCGAGTCTTCTTTGTAGCCCTGATTTGCCTTTCCAGGTTGCTTGGTTGGCCAAAAAGGGCATATGCGTTTTTTCCTGAATATATTCAGGAAAAAACGCATACGCCCTTTTTGGCCAAGGGCATCATTGTCAACGTTTTGCCGCTTTTCATGTGCTTCAAAGGCGATTCTAATCTACCTCCTGAAATCTGTTTCCTGCAATTCTGCCTTGATTTCAAATCCTCTTCTTTGCCTTCCCTCAATATATCTGTGGACGAGAGTTATCATTTATAACTCTGCAGGATTGTGAATTGCAGTGCCCTGAAGCTCCATTTTACAACTCGCTTATTTGAGCACTGGCCGCAAAACAGAGGATGGCTTCAGGCCTTGTTCTGGTTCCAGGGGGCAGGCTGAGCCTGTGGTTAATTTTTCTTCCTGATTGTAAAATAGAGTGACCTGTGCCTGTCCCAAAACCAAGAGCTAGGCTCTCATTGGTTCCCCGTTTTCCCGTTCATCCTCAGGACAAATTGCAACCTGTACGGAACAGGAGGTTAAAGGTGCTGATGCTCCAAGTAGGGAGATTGCTAGTAAGGCGGCTGGAATGGCGAACCCGGGCACAAGGAGATGAGAAATGAGGTGCGTTTTAGAAACCTTTCCCCATCACATGGTGTACCATCTTCTGGGTTTCTCATGCATGTTTTCGATGTAGGAAGATGCCCTTGAACCTGGAGATTTGGGACCCATGCGATGGGTACCACGCAGTATTACTTTAAAGGGTCTGCGTTTGCTCACCCAACCTCACCAAACCTCTCAGCCCCAAGAGTGTCCACCCTTATGTCTCATCCAGCTGTGGGTCTAGATATGGTCAATCCAGGTTGCATCACAGCCCCTGATCGCATTGTGTAAGAATTTCTCTCTCTTTCACTGTCTTTGTTTCATGGGTTTTTCAAAGTAATTTATTTTTATAATGGGGTTTAGCTGCTTTTCACTGCTGTCTTTATGCCGCTTTACACCCACTTGACACACTAACAGAGAGATATCAATACATAGGTTTTAAGATTATTACTAGTCAGATATATTCTTGTGCGGTGAATAGGGCGTGTTGAGTCCAGTTCTCTGAGCAAGGAGTAGGTCTTGTCTATTACATATTGGGTTTATGGAACGGTATCTGAGCTAATTTGAAACCCTTGTTTTATGTATCACCCCACCTCACCTTTCCCGTTAAGCAGCCATAGTGTGTTTTCTGCATGTGTGACTCTGTTCTGTTTTGTAATTCAGTTCAAGTGTAACGGTTTTTACATTCCCTCTATAAGTGATACCTTATGAGAAGTGTCCTTTTCTGTGTGACTTATTTCACTTAGAATCGTCGTACCTAAATCCACTCATCATGCTGCTACTAGCCTTATGACATTGATTTCATGGCTGAGTGATATTCCATTGTACATAAGGACCACAACTTCTTTATCCATTTTTCTCTTTCCTGGGATATTTAAGGTGGAATGAAGTGGAGGTCCTTGTCAACAGAGCAGCCCTCAACTTTGGGGTGCTTGTGTCTTGCTGATTTTTAATTTTCCCAATTTATACCCCCATGAGTGGAAGTGCCCTATGCTCTCTAAGCTGTGTTTTTTAGATGTTTCAGGACTCACCGTACACTTCTCCAGAGTGGCTGTTGCCAATTTACATCCCGCCCATCAGAGTAGCAAGGCTCCCATTTCTCCATGGCCTGTCCTGCATTTCTGGTTTTGACACGTTTTTCAGCATGGCCCTTTTGACCGATGGGTAGCCAGTCTTCTTTGTAGCCCTGATTTGCCTTTCCAGGTTGCTTGGTTGGCCAAAAAGGGCGTATGCGTTTTTTCCTGAATATATTCAGGAAAAAACGCATACGCCCTTTTTGGCCAAGGGCATCTTTTTCAACGTTTTGCCGCTTTTCATGTGCTTTAAAGGCGATTCGAATCTACTTCCTGAAATCTGTTTCCTGCAATTCTGCCTTGATTTCAAATCCTCTTCGTTGCCTTCCCTCAATATATCTTTGGACGAGAGTTATCATTTATAACTCTGCAGGTTTGTGAATTGCAGTGCCCTGAACCTCCATTTTACAACTCGCGTTTTTGGGAGCTGGCCGCAAAAGCGCAGGATCCCTTCAGGCCCTGTTCTGGTTCCGGGGGGCAGGCTGAGCCTGTGGTTAATTCTTCTTCCTGATGGGAAAATAGAGTGACCTGTGCCTGTCCCAACACCAAGAGCTAGTCTCTTATTGGTTCCCCGTCTTCCCGTTCATCCTCAGGACAAATTGCAACCTGTACAGAACAGGAGATTAAAGGTGCTGATGCTCCAAGTAGGGAGATTGCTAGTAAGGCGGCTGGAATGGCGAACCCGGGCACAAGGAGATGAGAAATGAGGTGCGTTTTAGAAACCTTTCCCCATCACATGGTGTACCATCTTCTGGGTTTCTCATGCATGTTTTCGATGTAGGAAGATGCCCTTGAACCTGGAGATTTGGGACCCATGCGATGGGTACCACGCAGTATTACTTTAAAGGGTCTGTGTTTGCTCACCCAACCTCACCAAACTTCTCAGCCCCAAGAGTATCCACCCTTATGTCTCATCCAGCTGTGGGTCTAGATATGGTCAATCCAGGTTGCATCACAGCCCCTGATCGCATTGTGTAAGAATTTCTCTCTCTTTCACTGTCTTTGTTTCATGGGTTTTTCAAAGTAATTTATTTTTATAATGGGGTTTAGCTGCTTTTCACTGCTGTGTTTATGCCACTTTACACCCACTTGACACACTAACAGAGAGATATCAATACATAGGTTTTAAGATTATTAATAGTCAGATATATTCTTGTGCGGTGAATAGGGCGTGCTGAGTCCAGTTCTCTGAGCAAGGAGTAGGTCTTGTCTATTACATATTGGGTTTATGGAACGGTATCTGAGCTAATTTGATACCCTTGTTTTATGTATCACCCCACCTCACCTTTCCCGTTAAGCAGCCATAGTGTGTTTTCTGCATGTGTGACTCTGTTCTGTTTTGTAATTCAGTTCAAGTGTAACGGTTTTTACATTCCCTCTATCAGTGATACCTTATGAGAAGTGTCCTTTACTGTGTGACTTATTTCACTTAGAATCGTCGTACCTAAATCCACTCATCATGCTGCTACTAGCCTTATGACATTGATTTCATGGCTGAGTGATATTCCATTGTACATAAGGACCACAACTTCTTTATCCATTTTTCTCTTTCCTGGGATATTTAAGGTGGAATGAAGTGGAGGTCCTGGTCAACAGAGCAGCCCTAAACTTTGGGGTGCTTGTGTCTTGCTGATTTTTAATTTTCCCAATTTATACCCCCATGAGTGGAAGTGCCCTATGCTCTCTAAGCTGTGTTTTTTAGATGTTTCAGGACTCACCGTACACTTCTCCAGAGTGGCTGTTGGCAATTTACATCCCGCCCATCAGTGTAGCAAGGCTCCCATTTCTCCATGGCCTGTCCTGCATTTCTGGTTTTGACAAGTTTTTCAGCATGGCCCTTTTGACCGATGGGTAGCGAGTCTTCTTTGAAGCCCTGATTTGCCTTTCCAGGTTGCTTGGTTGGCCAAAAAGGGCGTATGCGTTTTTTCCTGAATATATTCAGGAAAAAACGCATACGCCCTTTTTGGCCAAGGGCATCATTGTCAACGTTTTGCCGCTTTTCATGTGCTTTAAAGGCGATTCTAATCTACCTCCTGAAATCTGTTTCCTGCAATTCTGCCTTGATTTCAAATCCTCTTCTTTGCCTTCCCTCAATATATCTGTGGACGAGAGTTATCATTTATAACTCTGCAGGTTTGTGAATTGCAGTGCCCTGAAGCTCCATTTTACAACTCGCTTATTTGAGCACTGGCCGCAAAAGCAGAGGATGGCTTCAGGCCTTGTTCTGGTTCCAGGGGGCAGGCTGAGCCTGTGGTTAATTTTTCTTCCTGATTGTAAAATAGAGTGACCTGTGCCTGTCCCAAAACCAAGAGCTAGGCTCTCATTGGTTCCCCGTTTTCCCGTTCATCCTCAGGACAAATTGCAACCTGTACGGAACAGGAGGTTAAAGGTGCTGATGCTCCAAGTAGGGAGATTGCTAGTAAGGCGGCTGGAATGGCGAACCCGGGCACAAGGAGATGAGAAATGAGGTGCGTTTTAGAAACCTTTCCCCATCACATGGTGTACCATCTTCTGGGTTTCTCATGCATGTTTTCGATGTAGGAAGATGCCCTTGAACCTGGAGATTTGGGACCCATGCGATGGGTACCACGCAGTATTACTTTAAAGGGTCTGCGTTTGCTCACCCAACCTCACCAAACTTCTCAGCCCCAAGAGTGTCCACCCTTATGTCTCATCCAGCTGTGGGTCTAGATATGGTCAATCCAGGTTGCATCACAGCCCCTGATCGCATTGTGTAAGAATTTCTCTCTCTTTCACTGTCTTTGTTTCATGGGTTTTTCAAAGTAATTTATTTTTATAATGGGGTTTAGCTGCTTTTCACTGCTGTGTTTATGCCGCTTTACACCCACTTGACACACTAACAGAGAGATATCAATACATAGGTTTTAAGATTATTACTAGTCAGATATATTCTTGTGCGGTGAATAGGGCGTGTTGAGTCCAGTTCTCTGAGCAAGGAGTAGGTCTTGTCTATTACATATTAGGTTTATGGAACGGTATCTGAGCTAATTTGAAACCCTTGTTTTATGTATCACCCCACCTCACCTTTCCCGTTAAGCAGCCATAGTGTGTTTTCTGCATGTGTGACTCTGTTCTGTTTTGTAATTCAGTTCAAGTGTAACGGTTTTTACATTCCCTCTATAAGTGATACCTTATGAGAAGTGTCCTTTTCTCTGTGACTTATTTCACTTAGAATCCTCGTACCTAAATCCACTCATCATGCTGCTACTAGCCTTATGACATTGATTTCATGGCTGAGTGATATTCCATTGTACATAAGGACCACAACTTCTTTATCCATTTTTCTCTTTCCTGGGATATTTAAGGTGGAATGAAGTGGAGGTCCTTGTCAACAGAGCAGCCCTCAACTTTGGGGTGCTTGTGTCTTGCTGATTTTTAATTTTCCCAATTTATACCCCCATGAGTGGAAGTGCCCTATGCTCTCTAAGCTGTGTTTTTTAGATGTTTCAGGACTCACCGTACACTTCTCCAGAGTGGCTGTTGCCAATTTACATCCCGCCCATCAGAGTAGCAAGGCTCCCATTTCTCCAAGGCCTGTCCTGCATTTCTGGTTTTGACACGTTTTTCAGCATGGCCCTTTTGACCGATGGGTAGCCAGTCTTCTTTGTAGCCCTGATTTGCCTTTCCAGGTTGCTTGGTTGGCCAAAAAGGGCATCTTTTTCAACGTTTTGCCACTTTTCATGTGCTTTAAAGGCGATTCGAATCTACCTCCTGAAATCTGTTTCCTGCAATTCTGCCTTGATTTCAAATCCTCTTCTTTGCCTTCCCTCAATATATCTGTGGACGAGAGTTATCATTTATAATTCTGCAGGTTTGTGAATTGCAGTGCCCTGAACCTCCATTTTACAACTCGCGTTTTTGGGAGCTGGCCGCAAAAGCGCAGGATCCCTTCAGGCCCTGTTCTGGTTCCGGGGGGCAGGCTGAGCCTGTGGTTAATTCTTCTTCCTGATGGGAAAATAGAGTGACCTGTGCCTGTCCCAACACCAAGAGCTAGTCTCTTATTGGTTCCCCGTCTTCCCGTTCATCCTCAGGACAAATTGCAACCTGTGCGGAACAGGAGATTAAAGGTGCTGATGCTCCAAGTAGGGAGATTGCTAGTAAGGCGGCTGGAATGGCGAACCCGGGCACAAGGAGATGAGAAATGAGGTGCGTTTTAGAAACCTTTCCCCATCACATGGTGTACCATCTTCTGGGTTTCTCATGCATGTTTTCGATGTAGGAAGATGCCCTTGAACCTGGAGATTTGGGACCCATGCGATGGGTACCACGCAGTATTACTTTAAAGGGTCTGTGTTTGCTCACCCAACCTCACCAAACTTCTCAGCCCCAAGAGTGTCCACCCTTATGTCTCATCCAGCTGTGGGTCTAGATATGGTCAATCCAGGTTGCATCACAGCCCCTGATCGCATTGTGTAAAAATTTCTCTCTCTTTCACTGTCTTTGTTTCATGGGTTTTTCAAAGTAATTTATTTTTATAATGGGGTTTAGCTGCTTTTCACTGCTGTGTTTATGCCGCTTTACACCCACTTGACACACTAACAGAGAGATATCAATACATAGGTTTTAAGATTATTACTAGTCAGATATATTCTCGTGCGGTGAATAGGGCGTGTTGAGTCCAGTTCTCTGAGCAAGGAGTAGGTCTTGTCTATTACATATTGGGTTTATGGAACGGTATCTGAGCTAATTTGATACCCTTGTTTTATGTATCACCCCACCTCACCTTTCCCGTTAAGCAGCCATAGTGTGTTTTCTGCATGTGTGACTCTGTTCTGTTTTGTAATTCAGTTCAAGTGTAACGGTTTTTACATTCCCTCTATCAGTGATACCTTATGAGAAGTGTCCTTTACTGTGTGACTTATTTCACTTAGAATCGTCGTACCTAAATCCACTCATCATGCTGCTACTAGCCTTATGACATTGATTTCATGGCTGAGTGATATTCCATTGTACATAAGGACCACAACTTCTTTATCCATTTTTCTCTTTCCTGGGATATTGAAGGTGGAATGAAGTGGAGGTCCTTGTCAACAGAGCAGCCCTAAACTTTGGGGTGCTTGTGTCTTGCTGATTTTTCATTTTCCCAATTTATACCCCCATGAGTGGAAGTGCCCTATGCTCTCTAAGCTGTGTTTTTTAGATGTTTCAGGACACACCGTACACTTCTCCAGAGTGGCTATTGGCAATTTACATCCCGCCCATCAGTGTAGCAAGGCTCCCATTTCTCCATGGCCTGTCCTGCATTTCTGGTTTTGACAGGTTTTTCAGCATGGCCCTTTTGACCGATGGGTAGCGAGTCTTCTTTGTAGCGCTGATTTGCCTTTCCAGGTTGCTTGGTTGGCCAAAAAGGGCGTATGCGTTTTTTCCTGAATATATTCAGGAAAAAACGCATACGCCCTTTTTGGCCAAGGGCATCATTGTCAACGTTTTGCCGCTTTTCATGTGCTTTAAAGGCGATACGAATCTACCTCCTGAAATCTGTTCCCTGCAGTTCTGCCTTGATTTCAAAACCTCTTCTTTGCCTTCCCTCAATATATTTGTGGACGATAGTTATCATTTATAACTCTGCAGGTTTGTGATTTGCAGGGCCCTGAAGCTCCATTTTACAACTCGCTTTTTTGGGAGCTGGCCACAAAAGCGCATGATGGATTCACGCCCTCTTCTTTTTCCGGGGGGAAGGCTGAGCCTGTGTTTAATTCTTCTTCCTGATGGGAAAATAGAGTGACCTGGGCCTGTGTCCACACCAAGAGCTAGTCTCTCATTGGTTCAGCGTCTTCCCGTTCATCCTCAGGACAAATTGCAACCTGTACGGAACAGGAGGTTAAAGGTGCTGATGCTCCAAGTAGGGAGATTGCTAGTAAAGCGGCTGGAATGGCAAACCCGGGCACAACGAGATGAGAAATGAGGTGCGTTTTAGAAACATTTCCCCATCACACGCTGTACCATCCTCTGGGTTTCTCATGCATGTTTTCGATGTAGGAAGATGCCCTTGAACCTGGAGATTTGGATCCCATGGGACGGGTACCACGCAGTATTACTTTAAAGGGTCTGCGTTTGCTCACCCAACCTCACCAAACCTCTCAGCCCCAAGAGTGTCCACCCTTATGTCTCATCCAGCTGTGGGTCTAGATATGGTCAATCCAGGTTGCATCACAGCCCCTGAACGCATTGTGTAAGAATTTCTCTCTCTTTCACTGTGTTTGTTTCGTGGGTTTTTCAAAGTAACTTATTTTTATAATGGGGTTTAGCTGCTTTTCACTGCTGTGTTTATGCCGCTTTACACCCACTTGACACACTATCAGAGAGATATCAATACATAGGTTTTAAGATTATTCCTAGTCAGATATATTCTTGTGCGGTGAATAGGGCGTGTTGAGTCCAGTTCTCTGAGCAAGGAGTAGCTCTTGTCTATTACATATTGGGTTTATGGAACGGTATCTGAGCTAATTTGAAACCCTTGTTTTATGTATCACCCCACCTCACCTTTCCCGTTAAGCAGCCATAGTGTGTTTTCTGCATGTGTGACTCTGTTCTGTTTTGTAATTCAGTTCAAGTGTAACGGTTTTTACATTCCCTCTATAAGTGATACCTTATGAGAAGTGTCCTTTTCTGTGTGACTTATTTCACTTAGAATCGTCAAACCTAAATCCACTCATCATGCTGCTACTAGCCTTATGACATTGATTTCATGGCTGAGTGATATTCCATTGTACATAAGGACCACAACTTCTTTATCCATTTTTCTCTTTTCTGGGATATTGAAGTTGGAATGAAGTGGAGGTCCTTGTCAACAGAGCAGCCCTAAACTTTGGGGTGCTTGTGTCTTGCTGATTTTTAATTTTCCCAATTTATACCCCCATGAGTGGAAGTGCCCTATGCTCTCTAAGCTGTGTTTTTTAGATGTTTCAGGACACACCGTACACTTCTCCAGAGTGGCTGTTGGCAAGTTACATCCCGCCCATCAGTGTAGCAAGGCTCCCATTTCTCCATGGCCTGTCCTGCATATCTGGTTTTGAGACTTTTTTCAGCATGGCCCTTTTGACCAATGGGTAGCGAGTCTTCTTTGTAGCGCTGATTTGCCTTTCCAGGTTGCTTGGTTGGCCAAAAAGGGCGTATGCGTTTTTTCCTGAATATATTCAGGAAAAAACGCATACGCTCTTTTTGGCCAAGGGCATCATTGTCAACGTTTTGCCGCTTTTCGTGTGCTTTAAAGGCGATTCGAATCTGCCTCCTGAAATCTGTTTCCTGCAATTCTGCCTTGATTTCAAATCATCTTCTTTGCCTTCCCTCAATGTATTTGTGGACGAGAGTTATCATTTATAACTCTGCAGGTTTGTGAATTGCAGTGCCCTGAAGCTCCATTTTACAACTCGCTTTTTTGGGAGCTGGCCGCAAAAGCGCAGGATGGCTTCAGGCCCTGTTCTGGTTCCGGGGGGCGGGGAGGATGAGCCTGTGGTTAATTCTTCTTCCTGATGGGAAAATAGAGTGACCTGTGCCTGTCCCAACACCAAGAGCTAGTCTCTCACTGGTTCCCCGTCTACCCGTTCATCCTCAGGACCAGTTGCAACCTGTATGGAAGAGGAGGTTAAAGGTGCTGATGCTCCAAGTAGGGAGATTGTTAGTAAAGCGGCTGGAATGGCGAACTCGGGCACAAGGAGAAGAGAAATGAGTTGCGTTTTAGAAACCTTTCCCCATCACATGATGTACCATCTTTTTGTTTTCTCATGCATGTTTTCGATGTAGGAATATGCCCTTGAACCTGGAGATTTGGGACCCATGCGATGGGTACCACACAGTATTACTTTAAAGGGTCTGCGTTTGCTCACCCAACCTCACCAAACCTCTCAGCCCCAAGAGTGTCCACCCTTATGTCTCATCCAGCTGTGGGTCTAGATATGGTCAATCCAGGTTGCATCACAGCCCCTGAACGCATTGTGTAAGAATTTCTCTCTCTTTCACTGTCTTTGTTTCATGGGTTTGTCGAAGTAATTTATTTTTATAATGGGGTTTAGCTGCTTTTCACTGCTGTGTTTATGCCGCTTTACACCCACTTGACACACTAACAGAGAGATATCAATACATAGGTTTTAGGATTATTACTAGTCAGATATATTCTTGTGCGGTGAATAGGGTGTGTTGAGTCCAGGTCTCTGAGGAAGGAGTAGGTCTTGTCTATTACATATTGGGTTTATGGAACGGTATCTGAGCTAATTTGAAACCCTTGTTTTATGTATCACCCCACCTCACCTTTCCCGTTAAGCAGCCATAGTGTGTTTTCTGCATGTGTGACTCTGTTCTGTTTTGTAATTCAGTTCAAGTGTAACAGTTTTTACATTCCCTCTATAAGTGATACCTTATGAGAAGTGTCCTTTTCTGTGTGACTTATTTCACTTAGAATCGTCGTACCTAAATCCACTCATCATGCTGCCACTAGCCTTATGACATTGATTTCATGGCTGAGTGATATTCCATTGTACATAAGGACCACAACTTCTTTATCCATTTTTCTCTTTCCTGGGATATTGAAGGTGGAATGAAGTGGAGGTCCTTGTCAACAGAGCAGCCCTAAACTTTGGGGTGCTTGTGTCTTGCTGATTTTTCATTTTCCCAATTTATACCCCCATGAGTGGAAGTGCCCTATGCTCTCTAAGCTGTGTTTTTTAGATGTTTCAGGACACACCGTACACTTCTCCAGAGTGGCTGTTGGCAATTTACATCCCGCCCATCAGTGTAGCAAGGCTCCCATTTCTCCATGGCCTGTCCTGCATTTCTGGTTTTGACAGGTTTTTCAGCATGGCCCTTTTGACCAATGGGTAGCGAGTCTTCTTTGTAGCGCTGATTTGCCTTTCCAGGTTGCTTGGTTGGCCAAAAAGGGCGTATGCGTTTTTTCCTGAATATATTCAGGAAAAAACGCATACGCCCTTTTTGGCCAAGGGCATCATTGTCAACGTTTTGCCGCTTTTCATGTGCTTTAAAGGCGATTCGAATCTACCTCCTGAAATCTGTTTCCTGCAATTCTGCCTTAATTTCAAATCCTCTTCTTTGCCTTCCCTCAATATATTTGTGGACGAGAGTTATCATTTATAACTCTGCAGGTTTGTGAATTGCAGTGCCCTGAAGCTCCATTTCACAACTCGCTTTTTTGGGAGATGGCCGCAAAAGCGCAGGATGGCTTCAGGCCCTGTTCTGGTTCCGGGGGGGGGGAGGATGAGCCTGTGGTTAATTCTTCTTCCTGATGGGAAAATAGAGTGACCTGTGTCTGTCCCAAAACCAAGAGGTAGTCTCTCACTGGTTCACCGTTTTCCCGTTCATCCTCAGGACAAATTGCAACCTGTACGGAACAGGAGGTTAAAGGTGCTGATGCTCCAAGTAGGGAGATTGCTAGTAAAGCGGCTGGAATGGCGAACCCGGGCACAAGGAGATGAGAAATGAGGTGCGTTTTAGAAATCTTTCCCCATCACATGATGTACCATCTTTTTGTTTTCTCATGCATGTTTTCGATGTAGGAAGATGCCCTTGAACCTGGAGATTTGGGACCCATGCGATGGGTACCATGCAGCATTACTTTAAAGGGTCTGCGTTTGCTCACCCAACCTCACCAAACCTCACAGCCCCAAGAGTGTCCACCCTTATGTCTCATCCAGCTGTGGGTCTAGATATGGTCAATCCAGGTTGCATCACAGCCCCTGAACGCATTGTGTAAGAATTTCTCTCTCTTTCACTGTGTTTGTTTCATGGGTTTTTCGAAGTAATTTATTTTTATAATGGGGTTTAGCTGCTTTTCACTGCTGTGTTTATGCCGCTTTACACCCACTTGACACACTAACAGAGAGATATCAATACATAGGTTTTAGATTATTACTAGTCAGATATATTCTTGTGCGGTGAATAGGGCGTGTTGAGTCCAGTTCTCTGAGCAAGGAGTAGGTCTTGTCTATTACATATTGGCTTTATGAAACGGTATCTGAGCTAATTTGAAACCCTTGTTTTATGTATCACCCCACCTCACCTTTCCCGTTAAGCAGCCATAGTGTGTTTTCTGCATGTGTGACTCTGTTCTGTTTTGTAATTCAGTTCAAGTGTAACGCTTTTTACATTCCCTCTATAAGTGATACCTTATGAGAAGTGTCCTTTTCTGTGTGACTTATTTCACTTAGAATCGTCGTACTTAAATCCACTCATCATGCTGCTACTAGCCTTATGACATTGATTTCATGGCTGAGTGATATTCCATTGTACATAAGGACCACAACTTGTTTATCCATTTTTCTCTTTCCTGGGATATTGAAGGTGGAATGAAGTGGAGGTGCTTGTCAACAGAGCAGCCCTAAACTTTGGGGTGCTTGTGTCTTGCTGATTTTTCATTTTCCCAATTTATACCCCCATGAGTGGAAGTGCCCTATGCTCTCTAAGCTGTGTTTTTTAGATGTTTCAGGACACACCGTACACTTCTCCAGAGTGGCTGTTGGCAATTTACATCCCGCCCATCAGTGTAGCAAGGCTCCCATTTCTCCATGGCCTGTCCTGCATTTCTGGTTTTGAGACTTTTTTCAGCATGCCCATTTTGACCGATGGGTAGCGAGTCTTCTTTGTAGCGCTGATTTGCCTTTCCAGGTTGCTTGGTTGGCCAAAAAGGGCGTATGCGTTTTTTCCTGAATATATTCAGGAAAATATGCATACGCCCTTTTTGGCCAAGGGCATCATTGTCAACGTTTTGCCGCTTTTCGTGTGCTTTAAAGGCGATTCGAATCTACCTCCTGAAATCTGTTTCCTGCAATTCTGCCTTGATTTCAAACCCTCTGCTTTGCCTTCCCTCAATATATTTGTTGACGAGAGTTATCATTTATAACTCTGCAGGTTTGTGATTTGCAGTGCCCTGAAGCTCCATTTTACAACTCGCTTTTTTGGGAGCTGGTCGCAAAAGCACAGGATGGCTTCAGGCCCTGTTCTGGTTCCAGGGTCATGGTGAGCCTGTGGTTAATTCTTCTTCCTGATGGGAAAATAGAGTGACCTGTGCCTGTCCCAACACCAAGAGCTAGTCTCTCACTGGTTCCCCGTCTACCCGTTCAACCTCAGGACAAATTGCAACCTGTACGGAACAGGAGGTTAAAGGTGCTGATGCTCCAAGTAGGGAGATTGTTAGTAAAGCGGCTGGAATGGCGAACCCGGGCACAAGGAGAAGAGAAATGAGGTGCGTTTTAGAAACCTTTCCCCATCACATGATGTACCATCTTTTTGTTTTCTCATGCATGTTTTCGATGTAGGAATATGCCCTTGAACCTGGAGATTTGGGACCCATGCGATGGGTACCAAACAGTATTAATTTAAAGGGTCTGCGTTTGCTCACCCAACCTCACCAAACCTCTCAGCCCCAAGAGTGTCCACCCTTATGTCTCATCCAGCTGTGGGTCTAGATATGGTCAATCCAGGTTGCATCACAGCCCCTGAACGCATTGTGTAAGAATATCTCTCTCTTTCACTGTCTTTGTTTCATGGGTTTTTCAAAGTAATTTATTTTTATAATGGGGTTTAGCTGCTTTTCACTGCTGTGTTTATGCCGCTTTATACCCACTTGACACACTAACAGAGAGATATCAATACATAGGTTTTAAGATTATTCCTAGTCAGATATATTCTAGTGCGGTGAATAGGGCGTGTTGAGTTCAGTTCTCTGAGCAAGGAGTAGGTCTTGTCTATTACATATTGGGTTTATGGAACGGTATCTGAGCTAATTTGAAACCCTTGTTTTATGTATCACCCCACCTCACCTTTCCCGTTAAGCAGCCATAGTGTGTTTTCTGCATGTGTGACTCTGTTCTGTTTTGTAATTCATTTCAAGTGTAACGGTTTTTACATTCCCTCTATAAGTGATACCTTATGAGAAGTGTCCTTTTCTCTGTGACTTATTTCACTTAGAATCGTCGTACCTAAATCCACTCATTATGCTGCTACTAGCCTTATGACATTGATTTCATGGCTGAGTGATATTCCATTGTACATAAGGACCAGAACTTCTTTATCCATTTTTCTCTTTCCTGGGATATTGAAGGTGGAATGAAGTGGAGGTCCTTGTCAACAGAGCAGCCCTAAACTTTGGGGTGCTTGTGTCTTGCTGATTTTTCATTTTCCCAATTTATACCCCCATGAGTGGAAGTGCCCTATGCTGTCTAAACTGTGTTTTTTAGATGTTTCAGGACTCACCGTACACTTCTCCAGAGTGGCTGTTGGCAATTTACATCCCGCCCATCAGTGTAGCAAGGCTCCCATTTCTCCATGGCCTGTCCTGCATTTCTGGTTTTGACACGTTTTTCAGCATGGCCCTTTTGACCGATGGGTAGCGAGTCTTCTTTGTAGCCCTGATTTGCCTTTCCAGGTTGCTTGGTTGGCCAAAAAGGGCGTATGCATTTTTTCCTGAATATATTCAGGAAAAAACGCATACGCCCTTTTTGGCCAAGGGAATCATTGTCAACGTTTTGCCGCTTTTCATGTGCTTCAAAGGCGATTCGAATCTACCTCCTGAAATCTGTTTCCTGCAATTCTGCCTTGATTTCAAAACCTCTTCTTTGCCTTCCCTCAATATATTTGTGGACCAGAGTTATCATTTATAACTCTGCAGGTTTGTGAATTGCAGTGCCCTGAAGCTCCATTTTACAACTCGCTTTTTTGGGAGCTGGCCGCAAAAGCACATGATGGATTCACGCCCTGTTTTGGTTCCAGGGGGCAGGCTGAGCCTGTGGTTAATTCTTTTTCCTGATGGGAAAATAGAGTGACCTGTGCCTGTGTCCACACAAAGAGCTAGTCTCTCATTGGTTCCCCGTCTTCCCGTTCATCCTCAGGACAAATTGCAACCTGTACGGAACAGGAGGTTAAAGGTGCTGATGCTCCAAGTAGGGAGATTGCTAGTAAAGCGGCTGGAATGGCGAACCCGGGCACAAGGAGATGAGAAATGAGGTGCGTTTTAGAAACCTTTCCCCATCACACGGTGTACCATCTTCTGGGTTTCTCATGCATGTTTTCGATGTAGGAATATGCCCTTGAACCTGGAGATTTGGGACCCATGCGATGGGTACCACAGAGTATTACTTTAAAGGGTCTGCGTTTGCTCACCCAACCTCACCAAACCTCTCAGCCCCAAGAGTGTCCACCCTTATGTCTCATCCAGCTGTGGGTCTAGATATGGTCAATCCAGGTTGCATCACAGCCCCTGAACGCATTGTGTAAGAATTTCTCTCTCTTTCACTGTCTTTGTTTCATGGGTTTTTCGAAGTAATTTATTTTTATAATGGGGTTTAGCTGCTTTTCACTGCTTTGTTTATGCCGCTTTACACCCACTTGACACACTAACAGAGAGATATCAATACATAGGTTTTACGATTATTATTACTCAGATATATTCTTGTGCGGTGAATAGGGCGTGTTGAGTCCAGTTCTCTGAGCAAGGAGTAGGTCTTGTCTATTACATATTGGGTTTATGGAACGGTATCTGAGCTAATTTGAAACCCTTGTTTTATGTATCACCCCACCTCACCTTTCCCGTTAAGCAGCCATAGTGTGTTTTCTGCATGTGTGACTCTGTTCTGTTTTGTAATTCAGTTCACTTGTAACTGTTTTTACATTCCCTCTATAAGTGATAGCTTATGAGAAGTGTCCTTTTCTGTGTGACTTATTTCACTTAGAATCGTCGTACCTAAATCCACTCATCATGCTGCTACTAGCCTTATGACATTGATTTCATGGCTGAGTGATATTCCATTGTACATAAGGACCACAACTTCTTTATCCATTTTTCTCTTTCCTGGGATATTGAAGGTGGAATGAAGTGGAGGTCCTTGTCAACAGAGCATCCCTAAACTTTGGGGTGCTTGTGTCTTGCTGATTTTTCATTTTCCCAATTTATACCCCCATGAGTGGAAGTGCCCTATGCTCTCTAAGCTGTGTTTTTTAGATGTTTCAGGACACACCGTACACTTCTCCAGAGTGGCTATTGGCAATTTACATCCCGCCCATCAGTGTAGCAAGGCTCCCATTTCTCCATGGCCTGTCCTGCATTTCTGGTTTTGACAGGTTTTTCAGCATGGCCCTTTTGACCGATGGGTAGCGAGTCTTCTTTGTAGCGCTGATTTGCCTTTCCAGGTTGCTTGGTTGGCCAAAAAGGGCGTATGCGTTTTTTCCTGAATATATTCAGGAAAAAACGCATACGCCCTTTTTGGCCAAGGGCATCATTGTCAACGTTTTGCCGCTTTTCATGTGCTTTAAAGGCGATACGAATCTACCTCCTGAAATCTGTTCCCTGCAGTTCTGCCTTGATTTCAAAACCTCTTCTTTGCCTTCCCTCAATATATTTGTGGACGATAGTTATCATTTATAACTCTGCAGGTTTGTGATTTGCAGGGCCCTGAAGCTCCATTTTACAACTCGCTTTTTTGGGAGCTGGCCACAAAAGCGCATGATGGATTCACGCCCTCTTCTTTTTCCGGGGGGAAGGCTGAGCCTGTGTTTAATTCTTCTTCCTGATGGGAAAATAGAGTGACCTGGGCCTGTGTCCACACCAAGAGCTAGTCTCTCATTGGTTCCCCGTCTTCCCGTTCATCCTCAGGACAAATTGCAACCTGTACGGAACAGGAGGTTAAAGGTGCTGATGCTCCAAGTAGGGAGATTGCTAGTAAAGCGGCTGGAATGGCGAACCCGGGCACAACGAGATGAGAAATGAGGTGCGTTTTAGAAACATTTCCCCATCACACGCTGTACCATCCTCTGGGTTTCTCATGCATGTTTTCGATGTAGGAAGATGCCCTTGAACCTGGAGATTTGGATCCCATGGGACGGGTACCACGCAGTATTACTTTAAAGGGTCTGCGTTTGCTCACCCAACCTCACCAAACCTCTCAGCCCCAAGAGTGTCCACCCTTATGTCTCATCCAGCTGTGGGTCTAGATATGGTCAATCCAGGTTGCATCACAGCCCCTGAACGCATTGTGTAAGAATTTCTCTCTCTTTCACTGTGTTTGTTTCGTGGGTTTTTCAAAGTAACTTATTTTTATAATGGGGTTTAGCTGCTTTTCACTGCTGTGTTTATGCCGCTTTACACCCACTTGACACACTATCAGAGAGATATCAATACATAGGTTTTAAGATTATTCCTAGTCAGATATATTCTTGTGCGGTGAATAGGGCGTGTTGAGTCCAGTTCTCTGAGCAAGGAGTAGCTCTTGTCTATTACATATTGGGTTTATGGAACGGTATCTGAGCTAATTTGAAACCCTTGTTTTATGTATCACCCCACCTCACCTTTCCCGTTAAGCAGCCATAGTGTGTTTTCTGCATGTGTGACTCTGTTCTGTTTTGTAATTCAGTTCAAGTGTAACGGTTTTTACATTCCCTCTATAAGTGATACCTTATGAGAAGTGTCCTTTTCTGTGTGACTTATTTCACTTAGAATCGTCAAACCTAAATCCACTCATCATGCTGCTACTAGCCTTATGACATTGATTTCATGGCTGAGTGATATTCCATTGTACATAAGGACCACAACTTCTTTATCCATTTTTCTCTTTTCTGGGATATTGAAGTTGGAATGAAGTGGAGGTCCTTGTCAACAGAGCAGCCCTAAACTTTGGGGTGCTTGTGTCTTGCTGATTTTTAATTTTCCCAATTTATACCCCCATGAGTGGAAGTGCCCTATGCTCTCTAAGCTGTGTTTTTTAGATGTTTCAGGACACACCGTACACTTCTCCAGAGTGGCTGTTGGCAAGTTACATCCCGCCCATCAGTGTAGCAAGGCTCCCATTTCTCCATGGCCTGTCCTGCATATCTGGTTTTGAGACTTTTTTCAGCATGGCCCTTTTGACCAATGGGTAGCGAGTCTTCTTTGTAGCGCTGATTTGCCTTTCCAGGTTGCTTGGTTGGCCAAAAAGGGCGTATGCGTTTTTTCCTGAATATATTCAGGAAAAAACGCATACGCTCTTTTTGGCCAAGGGCATCATTGTCAACGTTTTGCCGCTTTTCGTGTGCTTTAAAGGCGATTCGAATCTGCCTCCTGAAATCTGTTTCCTGCAATTCTGCCTTGATTTCAAATCATCTTCTTTGCCTTCCCTCAATGTATTTGTGGACGAGAGTTATCATTTATAACTCTGCAGGTTTGTGAATTGCAGTGCCCTGAAGCTCCATTTTACAACTCGCTTTTTTGGGAGCTGGCCGCAAAAGCGCAGGATGGCTTCAGGCCCTGTTCTGGTTCCGGGGGGCGGGGAGGATGAGCCTGTGGTTAATTCTTCTTCCTGATGGGAAAATAGAGTGACCTGTGCCTGTCCCAACACCAAGAGCTAGTCTCTCACTGGTTCCCCGTCTACCCGTTCATCCTCAGGACCAGTTGCAACCTGTATGGAAGAGGAGGTTAAAGGTGCTGATGCTCCAAGTAGGGAGATTGTTAGTAAAGCGGCTGGAATGGCGAACTCGGGCACAAGGAGAAGAGAAATGAGTTGCGTTTTAGAAACCTTTCCCCATCACATGATGTACCATCTTTTTGTTTTCTCATGCATGTTTTCGATGTAGGAATATGCCCTTGAACCTGGAGATTTGGGACCCATGCGATGGGTACCACACAGTATTACTTTAAAGGGTCTGCGTTTGCTCACCCAACCTCACCAAACCTCTCAGCCCCAAGAGTGTCCACCCTTATGTCTCATCCAGCTGTGGGTCTAGATATGGTCAATCCAGGTTGCATCACAGCCCCTGATCACATTGTGTAAGAATTTCTCTCTCTTTCACTGTCTTTGTTTCATGGGTTTTTCAAAGTAATTTATTTTTATAATGGGGTTTAGCTGCTTTTCACTGCTGTGTTTATGCCGCTTTACACCCACTTGACACACTAACAGAGAGATATCAATACATAGGTTTTAAGATTATTACTAGTCAGATATATTCTTGTGCGGTGAATAGGGCGTGTTGAGTCCAGTTCTCTGAGCAAGGAGTAGGTCTTGTCTATTACATATTGGGTTTATGGAACGGTATCTGAGCTAATTTGATACCCTTGTTTTATGTATCACCCCACCTCACCTTTCCCGTTAAGCAGCCATAGTGTGTTTTCTGCATGTGTGACTCTGTTCTGTTTTGTAATTCAGTTCAAGTGTAACGGTTTTTACATTCCCTCTATCAGTGATACCTTATGAGAAGTGTCCTTTGCTGTGTGACTTATTTCACTTAGAATCGTCGTACCTAAATCCACTCATCATGCTGCTACTAGCCTTATGACATTGATTTCATGGCTGAGTGATATTCCATTGTACATAAGGACCACAACTTCTTTATCCATTTTTCTCTTTCCTGGGATATTTAAGGTGGAATGAAGTGGAGGTCCTTGTCAACAGAGCAGCCCTAAACTTTGGGGTGCTTGTGTCTTGCTGATTTTTCATTTTCGCAATTTATACCCCCATGAGTGGAAGT
This sequence comes from Balaenoptera borealis, assembly GCF_965194805.1. NCBI lineage: Eukaryota > Metazoa > Chordata > Mammalia > Artiodactyla > Balaenopteridae > Balaenoptera > Balaenoptera borealis. The sequence continues at coordinate 396,408 of NW_028124001.1, read as the reverse complement.
GCCCTATGCTCTCTAAGCTGTGTTTTTTAGATGTTTCAGGACTCACCGTACACTTCTCCAGAGTGGCTGTTGGCAATTTACATCCCGCCCATCAGTGTAGCAAGGCTCCCATTTCTCCATGGCCTGTCCTGCATTTCTGGTTTTGACAAGTTTTTCAGCATGGCCCTTTTGACCGATGGGTAGCGAGTCTTCTTTGTAGCCCTGATTTGCCTTTCCAGGTTGCTTGGTTGGCCAAAAAGGGCATATGCGTTTTTTCCTGAATATATTCAGGAAAAAACGCATACGCCCTTTTTGGCCAAGGGCATCATTGTCAACGTTTTGCCGCTTTTCATGTGCTTCAAAGGCGATTCTAATCTACCTCCTGAAATCTGTTTCCTGCAATTCTGCCTTGATTTCAAATCCTCTTCTTTGCCTTCCCTCAATATATCTGTGGACGAGAGTTATCATTTATAACTCTGCAGGATTGTGAATTGCAGTGCCCTGAAGCTCCATTTTACAACTCGCTTATTTGAGCACTGGCCGCAAAACAGAGGATGGCTTCAGGCCTTGTTCTGGTTCCAGGGGGCAGGCTGAGCCTGTGGTTAATTTTTCTTCCTGATTGTAAAATAGAGTGACCTGTGCCTGTCCCAAAACCAAGAGCTAGGCTCTCATTGGTTCCCCGTTTTCCCGTTCATCCTCAGGACAAATTGCAACCTGTACGGAACAGGAGGTTAAAGGTGCTGATGCTCCAAGTAGGGAGATTGCTAGTAAGGCGGCTGGAATGGCGAACCCGGGCACAAGGAGATGAGAAATGAGGTGCGTTTTAGAAACCTTTCCCCATCACATGGTGTACCATCTTCTGGGTTTCTCATGCATGTTTTCGATGTAGGAAGATGCCCTTGAACCTGGAGATTTGGGACCCATGCGATGGGTACCACGCAGTATTACTTTAAAGGGTCTGCGTTTGCTCACCCAACCTCACCAAACCTCTCAGCCCCAAGAGTGTCCACCCTTATGTCTCATCCAGCTGTGGGTCTAGATATGGTCAATCCAGGTTGCATCACAGCCCCTGATCGCATTGTGTAAGAATTTCTCTCTCTTTCACTGTCTTTGTTTCATGGGTTTTTCAAAGTAATTTATTTTTATAATGGGGTTTAGCTGCTTTTCACTGCTGTCTTTATGCCGCTTTACACCCACTTGACACACTAACAGAGAGATATCAATACATAGGTTTTAAGATTATTACTAGTCAGATATATTCTTGTGCGGTGAATAGGGCGTGTTGAGTCCAGTTCTCTGAGCAAGGAGTAGGTCTTGTCTATTACATATTGGGTTTATGGAACGGTATCTGAGCTAATTTGAAACCCTTGTTTTATGTATCACCCCACCTCACCTTTCCCGTTAAGCAGCCATAGTGTGTTTTCTGCATGTGTGACTCTGTTCTGTTTTGTAATTCAGTTCAAGTGTAACGGTTTTTACATTCCCTCTATAAGTGATACCTTATGAGAAGTGTCCTTTTCTGTGTGACTTATTTCACTTAGAATCGTCGTACCTAAATCCACTCATCATGCTGCTACTAGCCTTATGACATTGATTTCATGGCTGAGTGATATTCCATTGTACATAAGGACCACAACTTCTTTATCCATTTTTCTCTTTCCTGGGATATTTAAGGTGGAATGAAGTGGAGGTCCTTGTCAACAGAGCAGCCCTCAACTTTGGGGTGCTTGTGTCTTGCTGATTTTTAATTTTCCCAATTTATACCCCCATGAGTGGAAGTGCCCTATGCTCTCTAAGCTGTGTTTTTTAGATGTTTCAGGACTCACCGTACACTTCTCCAGAGTGGCTGTTGCCAATTTACATCCCGCCCATCAGAGTAGCAAGGCTCCCATTTCTCCATGGCCTGTCCTGCATTTCTGGTTTTGACACGTTTTTCAGCATGGCCCTTTTGACCGATGGGTAGCCAGTCTTCTTTGTAGCCCTGATTTGCCTTTCCAGGTTGCTTGGTTGGCCAAAAAGGGCGTATGCGTTTTTTCCTGAATATATTCAGGAAAAAACGCATACGCCCTTTTTGGCCAAGGGCATCTTTTTCAACGTTTTGCCGCTTTTCATGTGCTTTAAAGGCGATTCGAATCTACTTCCTGAAATCTGTTTCCTGCAATTCTGCCTTGATTTCAAATCCTCTTCGTTGCCTTCCCTCAATATATCTTTGGACGAGAGTTATCATTTATAACTCTGCAGGTTTGTGAATTGCAGTGCCCTGAACCTCCATTTTACAACTCGCGTTTTTGGGAGCTGGCCGCAAAAGCGCAGGATCCCTTCAGGCCCTGTTCTGGTTCCGGGGGGCAGGCTGAGCCTGTGGTTAATTCTTCTTCCTGATGGGAAAATAGAGTGACCTGTGCCTGTCCCAACACCAAGAGCTAGTCTCTTATTGGTTCCCCGTCTTCCCGTTCATCCTCAGGACAAATTGCAACCTGTACAGAACAGGAGATTAAAGGTGCTGATGCTCCAAGTAGGGAGATTGCTAGTAAGGCGGCTGGAATGGCGAACCCGGGCACAAGGAGATGAGAAATGAGGTGCGTTTTAGAAACCTTTCCCCATCACATGGTGTACCATCTTCTGGGTTTCTCATGCATGTTTTCGATGTAGGAAGATGCCCTTGAACCTGGAGATTTGGGACCCATGCGATGGGTACCACGCAGTATTACTTTAAAGGGTCTGTGTTTGCTCACCAAACCTCACCAAACTTCTCAGCCCCAAGAGTATCCACCCTTATGTCTCATCCAGCTGTGGGTCTAGATATGGTCAATCCAGGTTGCATCACAGCCCCTGATCGCATTGTGTAAGAATTTCTCTCTCTTTCACTGTCTTTGTTTCATGGGTTTTTCAAAGTAATTTATTTTTATAATGGGGTTTAGCTGCTTTTCACTGCTGTGTTTATGCCACTTTACACCCACTTGACACACTAACAGAGAGATATCAATACATAGGTTTTAAGATTATTAATAGTCAGATATATTCTTGTGCGGTGAATAGGGCGTGCTGAGTCCAGTTCTCTGAGCAAGGAGTAGGTCTTGTCTATTACATATTGGGTTTATGGAACGGTATCTGAGCTAATTTGATACCCTTGTTTTATGTATCACCCCACCTCACCTTTCCCGTTAAGCAGCCATAGTGTGTTTTCTGCATGTGTGACTCTGTTCTGTTTTGTAATTCAGTTCAAGTGTAACGGTTTTTACATTCCCTCTATCAGTGATACCTTATGAGAAGTGTCCTTTACTGTGTGACTTATTTCACTTAGAATCGTCGTACCTAAATCCACTCATCATGCTGCTACTAGCCTTATGACATTGATTTCATGGCTGAGTGATATTCCATTGTACATAAGGACCACAACTTCTTTATCCATTTTTCTCTTTCCTGGGATATTTAAGGTGGAATGAAGTGGAGGTCCTGGTCAACAGAGCAGCCCTAAACTTTGGGGTGCTTGTGTCTTGCTGATTTTTAATTTTCCCAATTTATACCCCCATGAGTGGAAGTGCCCTATGCTCTCTAAGCTGTGTTTTTTAGATGTTTCAGGACTCACCGTACACTTCTCCAGAGTGGCTGTTGGCAATTTACATCCCGCCCATCAGTGTAGCAAGGCTCCCATTTCTCCATGGCCTGTCCTGCATTTCTGGTTTTGACAAGTTTTTCAGCATGGCCCTTTTGACCGATGGGTAGCGAGTCTTCTTTGAAGCCCTGATTTGCCTTTCCAGGTTGCTTGGTTGGCCAAAAAGGGCGTATGCGTTTTTTCCTGAATATATTCAGGAAAAAACGCATACGCCCTTTTTGGCCAAGGGCATCATTGTCAACGTTTTGCCGCTTTTCATGTGCTTTAAAGGCGATTCTAATCTACCTCCTGAAATCTGTTTCCTGCAATTCTGCCTTGATTTCAAATCCTCTTCTTTGCCTTCCCTCAATATATCTGTGGACGAGAGTTATCATTTATAACTCTGCAGGTTTGTGAATTGCAGTGCCCTGAAGCTCCATTTTACAACTCGCTTATTTGAGCACTGGCCGCAAAAGCAGAGGATGGCTTCAGGCCTTGTTCTGGTTCCAGGGGGCAGGCTGAGCCTGTGGTTAATTTTTCTTCCTGATTGTAAAATAGAGTGACCTGTGCCTGTCCCAAAACCAAGAGCTAGGCTCTCATTGGTTCCCCGTTTTCCCGTTCATCCTCAGGACAAATTGCAACCTGTACGGAACAGGAGGTTAAAGGTGCTGATGCTCCAAGTAGGGAGATTGCTAGTAAGGCGGCTGGAATGGCGAACCCGGGCACAAGGAGATGAGAAATGAGGTGCGTTTTAGAAACCTTTCCCCATCACATGGTGTACCATCTTCTGGGTTTCTCATGCATGTTTTCGATGTAGGAAGATGCCCTTGAACCTGGAGATTTGGGACCCATGCGATGGGTACCACGCAGTATTACTTTAAAGGGTCTGCGTTTGCTCACCCAACCTCACCAAACTTCTCAGCCCCAAGAGTGTCCACCCTTATGTCTCATCCAGCTGTGGGTCTAGATATGGTCAATCCAGGTTGCATCACAGCCCCTGATCGCATTGTGTAAGAATTTCTCTCTCTTTCACTGTCTTTGTTTCATGGGTTTTTCAAAGTAATTTATTTTTATAATGGGGTTTAGCTGCTTTTCACTGCTGTGTTTATGCCGCTTTACACCCACTTGACACACTAACAGAGAGATATCAATACATAGGTTTTAAGATTATTACTAGTCAGATATATTCTTGTGCGGTGAATAGGGCGTGTTGAGTCCAGTTCTCTGAGCAAGGAGTAGGTCTTGTCTATTACATATTAGGTTTATGGAACGGTATCTGAGCTAATTTGAAACCCTTGTTTTATGTATCACCCCACCTCACCTTTCCCGTTAAGCAGCCATAGTGTGTTTTCTGCATGTGTGACTCTGTTCTGTTTTGTAATTCAGTTCAAGTGTAACGGTTTTTACATTCCCTCTATAAGTGATACCTTATGAGAAGTGTCCTTTTCTCTGTGACTTATTTCACTTAGAATCCTCGTACCTAAATCCACTCATCATGCTGCTACTAGCCTTATGACATTGATTTCATGGCTGAGTGATATTCCATTGTACATAAGGACCACAACTTCTTTATCCATTTTTCTCTTTCCTGGGATATTTAAGGTGGAATGAAGTGGAGGTCCTTGTCAACAGAGCAGCCCTCAACTTTGGGGTGCTTGTGTCTTGCTGATTTTTAATTTTCCCAATTTATACCCCCATGAGTGGAAGTGCCCTATGCTCTCTAAGCTGTGTTTTTTAGATGTTTCAGGACTCACCGTACACTTCTCCAGAGTGGCTGTTGCCAATTTACATCCCGCCCATCAGAGTAGCAAGGCTCCCATTTCTCCAAGGCCTGTCCTGCATTTCTGGTTTTGACACGTTTTTCAGCATGGCCCTTTTGACCGATGGGTAGCCAGTCTTCTTTGTAGCCCTGATTTGCCTTTCCAGGTTGCTTGGTTGGCCAAAAAGGGCATCTTTTTCAACGTTTTGCCACTTTTCATGTGCTTTAAAGGCGATTCGAATCTACCTCCTGAAATCTGTTTCCTGCAATTCTGCCTTGATTTCAAATCCTCTTCTTTGCCTTCCCTCAATATATCTGTGGACGAGAGTTATCATTTATAATTCTGCAGGTTTGTGAATTGCAGTGCCCTGAACCTCCATTTTACAACTCGCGTTTTTGGGAGCTGGCCGCAAAAGCGCAGGATCCCTTCAGGCCCTGTTCTGGTTCCGGGGGGCAGGCTGAGCCTGTGGTTAATTCTTCTTCCTGATGGGAAAATAGAGTGACCTGTGCCTGTCCCAACACCAAGAGCTAGTCTCTTATTGGTTCCCCGTCTTCCCGTTCATCCTCAGGACAAATTGCAACCTGTGCGGAACAGGAGATTAAAGGTGCTGATGCTCCAAGTAGGGAGATTGCTAGTAAGGCGGCTGGAATGGCGAACCCGGGCACAAGGAGATGAGAAATGAGGTGCGTTTTAGAAACCTTTCCCCATCACATGGTGTACCATCTTCTGGGTTTCTCATGCATGTTTTCGATGTAGGAAGATGCCCTTGAACCTGGAGATTTGGGACCCATGCGATGGGTACCACGCAGTATTACTTTAAAGGGTCTGTGTTTGCTCACCCAACCTCACCAAACTTATCAGCCCCAAGAGTGTCCACCCTTATGTCTCATCCAGCTGTGGGTCTAGATATGGTCAATCCAGGTTGCATCACAGCCCCTGATCGCATTGTGTAAAAATTTCTCTCTCTTTCACTGTCTTTGTTTCATGGGTTTTTCAAAGTAATTTATTTTTATAATGGGGTTTAGCTGCTTTTCACTGCTGTGTTTATGCCGCTTTACACCCACTTGACACACTAACAGAGAGATATCAATACATAGGTTTTAAGATTATTACTAGTCAGATATATTCTCGTGCGGTGAATAGGGCGTGTTGAGTCCAGTTCTCTGAGCAAGGAGTAGGTCTTGTCTATTACATATTGGGTTTATGGAACGGTATCTGAGCTAATTTGATACCCTTGTTTTATGTATCACCCCACCTCACCTTTCCCGTTAAGCAGCCATAGTGTGTTTTCTGCATGTGTGACTCTGTTCTGTTTTGTAATTCAGTTCAAGTGTAACGGTTTTTACATTCCCTCTATCAGTGATACCTTATGAGAAGTGTCCTTTACTGTGTGACTTATTTCACTTAGAATCGTCGTACCTAAATCCACTCATCATGCTGCTACTAGCCTTATGACATTGATTTCATGGCTGAGTGATATTCCATTGTACATAAGGACCACAACTTCTTTATCCATTTTTCTCTTTCCTGGGATATTTAAGGTGGAATGAAGTGGAGGTCCTTGTCAACAGAGCAGCCCTAAACTTTGGGGTGCTTGTGTCTTGCTGATTTTTAATTTTCCCAATTTATACCCCCATGAGTGGAAGTGCCCTATGCTCTCTAAGCTGTGTTTTTTAGATGTTTCAGGACTCACCGTACACTTCTCCAGAGTGGCTGTTGGCAATTTACATCCCGCCCATCAGTGTAGCAAGGCTCCCATTTCTCCATGGCCTGTCCTGCATTTCTGGTTTTGACAAGTTTTTCAGCATGGCCCTTTTGACCGATGGGTAGCGAGTCTTCTTTGTAGCCCTGATTTGCCTTTCCAGGTTGCTTGGTTGGCCAAAAAGGGCGTATGCGTTTTTTCCTGAATATATTCAGGAAAAAACGCATACGCCCTTTTTGGCCAAGGGCATCATTGTCAACGTTTTGCCGCTTTTCATGTGCTTTAAAGGCGATTCTAATCTACCTCCTGAAATCTGTTTCCTGCAATTCTGCCTTGATTTCAAATCCTCTTCTTTGCCTTCCCTCAATATATCTGTGGACGAGAGTTATCATTTATAACTCTGCAGGTTTGTGAATTGCAGTGCCCTGAAGCTCCATTTTACAACTCGCTTATTTGAGCACTGGCCGCAAAAGCAGAGGATGGCTTCAGGCCTTGTTCTGGTTCCAGGGGGCAGGCTGAGCCTGTGGTTAATTTTTCTTCCTGATTGTAAAATAGAGTGACCTGTGCCTGTCCCAAAACCAAGAGCTAGGCTCTCATTGGTTCCCCGTTTTCCCGTTCATCCTCAGGACAAATTGCAACCTGTACGGAACAGGAGGTTAAAGGTGCTGATGCTCCAAGTAGGGAGATTGCTAGTAAGGCGGCTGGAATGGCGAACCCGGGCACAAGGAGATGAGAAATGAGGTGCGTTTTAGAAACCTTTCCCCATCACATGGTGTACCATCTTCTGGGTTTCTCATGCATGTTTTCGATGTAGGAAGATGCCCTTGAACCTGGAGATTTGGGACCCATGCGATGGGTACCACGCAGTATTACTTTAAAGGGTCTGCGTTTGCTCACCCAACCTCACCAAACTTCTCAGCCCCAAGAGTGTCCACCCTTATGTCTCATCCAGCTGTGGGTCTAGATATGGTCAATCCAGGTTGCATCACAGCCCCTGATCGCATTGTGTAAGAATTTCTCTCTCTTTCACTGTCTTTGTTTCATGGGTTTTTCAAAGTAATTTATTTTTATAATGGGGTTTAGCTGCTTTTCACTGCTGTGTTTATGCCGCTTTACACCCACTTGACACACTAACAGAGAGATATCAATACATAGGTTTTAAGATTATTACTAGTCAGATATATTCTTGTGCGGTGAATAGGGCGTGTTGAGTCCAGTTCTCTGAGCAAGGAGTAGGTCTTGTCTATTACATATTAGGTTTATGGAACGGTATCTGAGCTAATTTGAAACCCTTGTTTTATGTATCACCCCACCTCACCTTTCCCGTTAAGCAGCCATAGTGTGTTTTCTGCATGTGTGACTCTGTTCTGTTTTGTAATTCAGTTCAAGTGTAACGGTTTTTACATTCCCTCTATAAGTGATACCTTATGAGAAGTGTCCTTTTCTCTGTGACTTATTTCACTTAGAATCCTCGTACCTAAATCCACTCATCATGCTGCTACTAGCCTTATGACATTGATTTCATGGCTGAGTGATATTCCATTGTACATAAGGACCACAACTTCTTTATCCATTTTTCTCTTTCCTGGGATATTTAAGGTGGAATGAAGTGGAGGTCCTTGTCAACAGAGCAGCCCTCAACTTTGGGGTGCTTGTGTCTTGCTGATTTTTAATTTTCCCAATTTATACCCCCATGAGTGGAAGTGCCCTATGCTCTCTAAGCTGTGTTTTTTAGATGTTTCAGGACTCACCGTACACTTCTCCAGAGTGGCTGTTGCCAATTTACATCCCGCCCATCAGAGTAGCAAGGCTCCCATTTCTCCAAGGCCTGTCCTGCATTTCTGGTTTTGACACGTGTTTCAGCATGGCCCTTTTGACCGATGGGTAGCCGGTCTTCTTTGTAGCCCTGATTTGCCTTTCCAGGTTGCTTGGTTTGCCAAAAAGGGCATCTTTTTCAACGTTTTGCCACTTTTCATGTGCTTTAAAGGCGATTCGAATCTACCTCCTGAAATCTGTTTCCTGCAATTCTGCCTTGATTTCAAATCCTCTTCTTTGCCTTCCCTCAATATATCTGTGGACGAGAGTTATCATTTATAATTCTGCAGGTTTGTGAATTGCAGTGCCCTGAACCTCCATTTTACAACTCGCGTTTTTGGGAGCTGGCCGCAAAAGCGCAGGATCCCTTCAGGCCCTGTTCTGGTTCCGGGGGGCAGGCTGAGCCTGTGGTTAATTCTTCTTCCTGATGGGAAAATAGAGTGACCTGTGCCTGTCCCAACACCAAGAGCTAGTCTCTTATTGGTTCCCCGTCTTCCCGTTCATCCTCAGGACAAATTGCAACCTGTGCGGAACAGGAGATTAAAGGTGCTGATGCTCCAAGTAGGGAGATTGCTAGTAAGGCGGCTGGAATGGCGAACCCGGGCACAAGGAGATGAGAAATGAGGTGCGTTTTAGAAACCTTTCCCCATCACATGGTGTACCATCTTCTGGGTTTCTCATGCATGTTTTCGATGTAGGAAGATGCCCTTGAACCTGGAGATTTGGGACCCATGCGATGGGTACCACGCAGTATTACTTTAAAGGGTCTGTGTTTGCTCACCCAACCTCACCAAACTTCTCAGCCCCAAGAGTGTCCACCCTTATGTCTCATCCAGCTGTGGGTCTAGATATGGTCAATCCAGGTTGCATCACAGCCCCTGATCGCATTGTGTAAAAATTTCTCTCTCTTTCACTGTCTTTGTTTCATGGGTTTTTCAAAGTAATTTATTTTTATAATGGGGTTTAGCTGCTTTTCACTGCTGTGTTTATGCCGCTTTACACCCACTTGACACACTAACAGAGAGATATCAATACATAGGTTTTAAGATTATTACTAGTCAGATATATTCTCGTGCGGTGAATAGGGCGTGTTGAGTCCAGTTCTCTGAGCAAGGAGTAGGTCTTGTCTATTACATATTGGGTTTATGGAACGGTATCTGAGCTAATTTGAAACCCTTGTTTTATGTATCACCCTACCTCACCTTTCCCGTTAAGCAGCCATAGTGTGTTTTCTGCATGTGTGACTGTGTTCTGTTTTGTAATTCAGTTCAAGTGTAACGGTTTTTACATTCCCTCTATCAGTGATACCTTATGAGAAGTGTCCTTTGCTGTGTGACTTATTTCACTTAGAATCGTCGTACCTAAATCCACTCATCATGCTGCTACTAGCCTTATGACATTGATTTCATGGCTGAGTGATATTCCATTGTACATAAGGACCACAACTTCTTTATCCATTTTTCTCTTTCCTGGGATATTTAAGGTGGAATGAAGTGGAGGTCCTTGTCAACAGAGCAGCCCTCAACTTTGGGGTGCTTGTGTCTTGCTGATTTTTAATTTTCCCAATTTATACCCCCATGAGTGGAAGTGCCCTATGCTCTCTAAGCTGTGTTTTTTAGATGTTTCAGGACTCACCGTACACTTCTCCAGAGTGGCTGTTGCCAATTTACATCCCGCCCTTCAGAGTAGCAAGGCTCCCATTTCTCCATGGCCTGTCCTGCATTTCTGATTTTGACACGTATTTCAGCATGGCCCTTTTGACCGATGGGTAGCGAGTCTTCTTTGTAGCCCTGATTTGCCTTTCCAGGTTGCTTGGTTGGCCAAAAAGGGCGTATGCGTTTTTTCCTGAATATATTCAGGAAAAAACGCATACGCCGTTTTTGGCCAAGGGCATATTTTTCAACGGTTTGCCGCTTTTCATGTGCTTTAAAGGCGATTCGAATCTACCTCCTGAAATCTGTTTCCTGCAATTCTGCCTTGATTTCAAATCCTCTTCTTTGCCTTCCCTCAATATATCTGTGGACGAGAGTTATCATTTATAACTCTGCAGGTTTGTGAATTGCAGTGCCCTGAACCTCCATTTTACAACTCGCGTTTTTGGGAGCTGGCCGCAAAAGCGCAGGATCCCTTCAGGCCCTGTTCTGGTTCCGGGGGGCAGGCTGAGCCTGTGGTTAATTCTTCTTCCTGATGGGAAAATAGAGTGACCTGTGCCTGTCCCAACACCAAGAGCTAGTCTCTTATTGGTTCCCCGTCTTCCCGTTCATCCTCAGGACAAATTGCAACCTGTACAGAACAGGAGATTAAAGGTGCTGATGCTCCAAGTAGGGAGATTGCTAGTAAGGCGGCTGGAATGGCGAACCCGGGCACAAGGAGATGAGAAATGAGGTGCGTTTTAGAAACCTTTCCCCATCACATGGTGTACCATCTTCTGGGTTTCTCATGCATGTTTTCGATGTAGGAAGATGCCCTTGAACCTGGAGATTTGGGACCCATGCGATGGGTACCACGCAGTATTACTTTAAAGGGTCTGTGTTTGCTCACCCAACCTCACCAAACTTCTCAGCCCCAAGAGTGTCCACCCTTATGTCTCATCCAGGTGTGGGTCTAGATATGGTCAATCCAGGTTGCATCACAGCCCCTGATCGCATTTGTAAGAATTTCTCTCTCTTTCACTGTCTTTGTTTCATGGGTTTTTCAAAGTAATTTATTTTTATAATGGGGTTTAGCTGCTTTTCACTGCTGTGTTTATGCCGCTTTACACCCACTTGACACACTAACAGAGAGATATCAATACATAGGTTTTAAGATTATTACTAGTCAGATATATTCTTGTGCGGTGAATAGGGCGTGTTGAGTCCAGTTCTCTGAGCAAGGAGTAGGTCTTGTCTACTACATATTGGGTTTATGGAACGGTATCTGAGCTAATTTGATACCCTTGTTTTATGTATCACCCCACCTCACCTTTCCCGTTAAGCAGCCATAGTGTGTTTTCTGCATGTGTGACTCTGTTCTGTTTTGTAATTCAGTTCAAGTGTAACGGTTTTTACATTCCCTCTATCAGTGATACCTTATGAGAAGTGTCCTTTTCTGGGTGACTTATTTCACTTAGAATCGTCGTACCTAAATCCACTCATCATGCTGCTACTAGCCTTATGACATTGATTTCATGGCTGAGTGATATTCCATTGTACATAAGGACCACAACTTCTTTATCCATTTTTCTCTTTCCTGGGATATTTAAGGTGGAATGAAGTGGAGGTCCTTGTCAACAGAGCAGCCCTAAACTTTGGGGTGCTTGTGTCTTGCTGATTTTTCATTTTCGCAATTTATACCCCCATGAGTGGAAGTGCCCTATGCTCTCTAAGCTGTGTTTTTTAGATGTTTCAGGACTCACCGTACACTTCTCCAGAGTGGCTGTTGGCAATTTACATCCCGCCCATCAGTGTAGCAAGGCTCCCATTTCTCCATGGCCTGTCCTGCATTTCTGGTTTTGACAAGTTTTTCAGCATGGCCCTTTTGACCGATGGGTAGCGAGTCTTTTTGTAGCCCTGATTTGCCTTTCCAGGTTGCTTCGTTGGCCAAAAAGGGCGTATGCGTTTTTTCCTGAATATATTCAGGAAAAAACGCATACGCCCATTTTGGCCAAGGGCATCATTGTCAACGTTTTGCCGCTTTTCATGTGCTTTAAAGGCGATTCTAATCTACCTCCTGAAATCTGTTTCCTGCAATTCTTCCTTGATTTCAAATCCTCTTCTTTGCCTTCCCTCAATATATCTGTGGACGAGAGTTATCATTTATAACTCTGCAGGATTGTGAATTGCATTGCCCTGAAGCTCCATTTTACAACTCGCTTATTTGAGCACTGGCCGCAAAGGCAGAGGATGGCTTCAGGCCTTGTTCTGGTTCCAGGGGGCAGGCTGAGCCTGTGGTTAATTTTTCTTCCTGATTGTAAAATAGAGTGACCTGTGCCTGTCCCAAAACCAAGAGCTAGGCTCTCATTGGTTCCCCGTTTTCCCGTTCATCCTCAGGACAAATTGCAACCTGTACGGAACAGGAGGTTAAAGGTGCTGATGCTCCAAGTAGGGAGATTGCTAGTAAGGCGGCTGGAATGGCGAACCCGGGTACAAGGAGATGAGAAATGAGGTGCGTTTTAGAAACCTTTCCCCATCACATGGTGTACCATCTTCTGGGTTTCTCATGCATGTTTTCGATGTAGGAAGATGCCCTTGAACCTGGAGATTTGGGACCCATGCGATGGGTACCACGCAGTATTACTTTAAAGGGTCTGCGTTTGCTCACCCAACCTCACCAAACCTCTCAGCCCCAAGAGTGTCCACCCTTATGTCTCATCCAGCTGTGGGTCTAGATATGGTCAATCCAGGTTGCATCACAGCCCCTGATCGCATTGTGTAAGAATTTCTCTCTCTTTCACTGTCTTTGTTTCATGGGTTTTTCAAAGTAATTTATTTTTATAATGGGGTTTAGCTGCTTTTCACTGCTGTCTTTATGCTGCTTTACACCCACTTGACACACTAACAGAGAGATATCAATACATAGGTTTTAAGATTATTACTAGTCAGATATATTCTTGTGCGGTGAATAGGGCGTGTTGAGTCCAGTTCTCTGAGCAAGGAGTAGGTCTTGTCTATTACATATTGGGTTTATGGAACGATATCTGAGCTAATTTGAAACCCTTGTTTTATGTATCACCCCACCTCACCTTTCCCGTTAAGCAGCCATAGTGTGTTTTCTGCATGTGTGACTCTGTTCTGTTTTGTAATTCAGTTCAAGTGTAACGGTTTTTACATTCCCTCTATCAGTGATACCTTATGAGAAGTGTCCTTTTCTGTGTGACTTATTTCACTTAGAATCGTCGTACCTAAATCCACTCATCATGCTGCTACTAGCCTTATGACATTGATTTCATGGCTGAGTGATATTCCATTGTACATAAGGACCACAACTTCTTTATCCATTTTTCTCTTTCCTGGGATATTTAAGGTGGAATGAAGTGGAGGTCCTTGTCAACAGAGCAGCCCTCAACTTTGGGGTGCTTGTGTCTTGCTGATTTTTAATTTTCCCAATTTATACCCCCATGAGTGGAAGTGCCCTATGCTCTCTAAGCTGTGTTTTTTAGATGTTTCAGGACTCACCGTACACTTCTCCAGAGTGGCTGTTGCCAATTTACATCCCGCCCATCAGAGTAGCAAGGCTCCCATTTCTCCATGGCCTGTCCTGCATTTCTGGTTTTGACACGTTTTTCAGCATGGCCCTTTTGACCGATGGGTAGCCAGTCTTCTTTGTAGCCCTGATTTGCCTTTCCAGGTTGCTTGGTTGGCCAAAAAGGGCGTATGCGTTTTTTCCTGAATATATTCAGGAAAAAACGCATACGCCCTTTTTGGCCAAGGGCATCTTTTTCAACGTTTTGCCGCTTTTCATGTGCTTTAAAGGCGATTCGAATCTACCTCCTGAAATCTGTTTCCTGCAATTCTGCCTTGATTTCAAATCCTCTTCGTTGCCTTCCCTCAATATATCTTTGGACGAGAGTTATCATTTATAACTCTGCAGGTTTGTGGATTGCACTGCCCTGAACCTCCATTTTACAACTCGTGTTTTTGGGAGCTGGCCGCAAAAGCGCAGGATCCCTTCAGGCCCTGTTCTGGTTCCGGGGGGCAGGCTGAGCCTGTGGTTAATTCTTCTTCCTGATGGGAAAATAGAGTGACCTGTGCCTGTCCCTACACCAAGAGCTAGTCTCTTATTGGTTCCCCGTCTTCCCGTTCATCCTCAGGACAAATTGCAACCTGTACAGAACAGGAGATTAAAGGTGCTGATGCTCCAAGTAGGGAGATTGCTAGTAAGGCGGCTGGAATGGCGAACCCGGGCACAAGGAGATGAGAAATGAGGTGCGTTTTAGAAACCTTTCCCCATCACATGGTGTACCATCTTCTGGGTTTCTCATGCATGTTTTCGATGTAGGAAGATGCCCTTGAACCTGGAGATTTGGGACCCATGCGATGGGTACCACGCAGTATTACTTTAAAGGGTCTGTGTTTGCTCACCCAACCTCACCAAACTTCTCAGCCCCAAGAGTGTCCACCCTTATGTCTCATCCAGCTGTGGGTCTAGATATGGTCAATCCAGGTTGCATCACAGCCCCTGATCGCATTGTGTAAGAATTTCTCTCTCTTTCACTGTCTTTGTTTCATGGGTTTTTCAAAGTAATTTATTTTTATAATGGGGTTTAGCTGCTTTTCACTGCTGTGTTTATGCCGCTTTACACCCACTTGACACACTAACAGAGAGATATCAATACATAGGTTTTAAGATTATTACTAGTCAGATATATTCTTGTGCGGTGAATAGGGCGTGTTGAGTCCAGTTCTCTGAGCAAGGAGTAGGTCTTGTCTATTACATATTGGCTTTATGGAACGGTATCTGAGCTAATTTGATACCCTTGTTTTATGTATCACCCCACCTCACCTTTCCCGTTAAGCAGCCATAGTGTGTTTTCTGCATGTGTGACTCTGTTCTGTTTTGTAATTCAGTTCAAGTGTAACGGTTTTTACATTCCCTCTATCAGTGATACCTTAGGAGAAGTGTCCTTTTCTGTTTGACTTTTTCACTTAGAATGGTCGTACCTAAATCCACTCATCATGCTGTTACTAGCCTTATGACATTGATTTCATGGCTGAGTGATATTCCATTGTACATAAGGACCACAAGTTCTTTATCCATTTTTCTCTTTCCTGGGATATTTAAGGTGGAATGAAGTGGAGGTCCTTGTCACCACAGCAGCCCTAAATTTGAGGTGCTTGTGTCTTGCTGATTTTTCATTTTCCCAATTTATACCCCCATGAGTGGAAGTGCCCTATGCTCTCTAAGCTGTGTTTTTTAGATGTTTCAGGACTCACCGTACACTTCTCCAGAGTGTCTGTTGGCAATTTACATCCCGCCCATCAGTGTAGCAAGGCTCCCATTTCTCCATGGCCTGTCCTGCATTTCTGATTTTGACACTTTTTTCAGCATTGCCCTTTTGACCGATGGGTAGCGAGTCTTCTTTGTAGCGCTGATTTGCCTTTCTAGGTTGCTCGGTTGGCCAAAAAGGGCGTATGCGTTTTTTCCTGAATATATTCAGGAAAAAACGCATACGCCCTTTTTGGCCAAGGGCATCATTGTCAACGTTTTGCCGCTTTTCATGTGCTTTAAAGGCGATTCGAATCTACCTCCTGAAATCTGTTTCGTGCAATTCTGCCTTGATTTCAAATCCTCTTCTTTGCCTTCCCTCAATATATTTGTGGACGAGAGTTATCATTTATAACTCTGCAGGTTTGTGAATTGCAGTGCCCTGAAGCTCCATTTTACAACTCGCTGTTTTGAGCACTGGCCGCAAAAGCACAGGATGGCTTCAGGCCCTGTTCTGGTTCCAGGGGGAAGGCTGAGCCTGTGGTTAATTCTTCTTCCTGATTTTAAAATAGAGTGACCTGTGCCTGTCCCAAAACCAAGAGCTAGGCTCTCATTGGTTCCCCGTCTTCCCGTTCATCCTCAGGACAAATTGCAACCTGTACGGAAAAGGAGGTTAAAGGTGCTGATGCTCCAAATAGGGAGATTGCTAGTAAAGCATCTGGAATGGCGAACCCCGGCACAAGGAGATGAGAAATGAGGTGCGTTTTAGAAACCTTTCCCCATCACACGGTGTACCATCTTCTGGGTTTCTCATGCATGTTTTTGATGTAGGAAGATGCCCTTGAACCTGGAGATTTGGGACCCATGGGACGGGTACCACGCAGTATTACTTTAAAGGGTCTGCGTTTCCTCACCCTACCTCACCAAACCTCTCAGCCCCAAGAGTGTCCACCCTTATGTCTCATCCAGCTGTGCGTCTAGATATGGTCAATCCAGGTTGCATCACAGCCCCTGAACGCATTGTGTAAGAATTTCTCTCTCTTTCACTGTGTTTGTTTCATGGGTTTTTCAAAGTAATTTATTTTTATAATGGGGTTTAGCTGCTTTTCACTGCTGTGTTTATGCCGCTTTACACCCACTTGACACACTAACAGAGAGATATCAATACATAGATTTTAAGCTTATTACTAGTCAGATATATTCTTGTGCGGTGAATAGGGCGTGTTGAGTCCAGTTCTCTGAGCAAGGAGTAGGTCTTGTCTATTACATATTGGGTTTATGGAACGGTATCTGAGCTAATTTGATACCCTTGTTTTATGTATCACCCCACCTCACCTTTCCCGTTAAGCAGCCATAGTGTGTTTTCTGTATGTGTGACTCTGTTCTGTTTTGTAATTCAGTTCAAGTGTAACGGTTTTTACATTCCCTCTATCAGTGATACCTTATGAGAAGTGTCCTTTTCTGTGTGACTTATTTCACTTAGAATCGTCGTACCTAAATCCACTCATCATGCTGCTACTAGCCTTATGACATTGATTTCATGGCTGAGTGATATTCCATTGTACATAAGGACCACAACTTCTTTATCCATTTTTCTCTTTCCTGGGATATTTAAGGTGGAATGCAGTGGAGGTCCTTGTCAACAGAGCAGCCCTAAACTTTGGGGTGCTTGTGTCTTGCTGATTTTTAATTTTCCCAATTTATACCCCCATGAGTGGAAGTGCCCTATGCTCTCTAAGCTGTGTTTTTTAGATGTTTCAGGACTCACCGTACACTTCTCCAGAGTGGCTGTTGGCAATTTACATCCCGCCCATCAGTGTAGCAAGGCTCCCATTTCTCCATGGCCTGTCCTGCATTTCTGGTTTTGACAAGTTTTTCAGCATGGCCCTTTTGACCGATGGGTAGCGAGTCTTCTTTGTAGCCCTGATTTGCCTTTCCAGGTTGCTTGGTTGGCCAAAAAGGGCGTATGCGTTTTTTCCTGAATATATTCAGGAAAAAACGCATACGCCCTTTTTGGCCAAGGGCATCATTGTCAACGTTTTGCCGCTTTTCATGTGCTTTAAAGGCGATTCTAATCTACCTCCTGAAATCTGTTTCCTGCAATTCTGCCTTGATTTCAAATCCTCTTCTTTGCCTTCCCTCAATATATCTGTGGACGAGAGTTATCATTTATAACTCTGCAGGTTTGTGAATTGCAGTGCCCTGAAGCTCCATTTTACAACTCGCCTATTTGAGCACTGGCCGCAAAAGCAGAGGATGGCTTCAGGCCTTGTTCTGGTTCCAGGGGGCAGGCTGAGCCTGTGGTTAATTTTTCTTCCTGATTGTAAAATAGAGTGACCTGTGCCTGTCCCAAAACCAAGAGCTAGGCTCTCATTGGTTCCCCGTTTTCCCGTTCATCCTCAGGACAAATTGCAACCTGTACGGAACAGGAGGTTAAAGGTGCTGATGCTCCAAGTAGGGAGATTGCTAGTAAGGTGGCTGGAATGGCGAACCCGGGCACAAGGAGATGAGAAATGAGGTGCGTTTTAGAAACCTTTCCCCATCACATGGTGTACCATCTTCTGGGTTTCTCATGCTTGTTTTCGATGTAGGAAGATGCCCTTGAACCTGGATATTTGGGACCCATGCGATGGGTACCACGCAGTATTACTTTAAAGGGTCTGTGTTTGCTCACCCAACCTCACCAAACTTCTCAGCCCCAAGAGTGTCCACCCTTATGTCTCATCCAGCTGTGGGTCTAGATATGGTCAATCCAGGTTGCATCACAGCCCCTGATCGCATTGTGTAAGAATTTCTCTCTCTTTCACTGTCTTTGTTTCATGGGTTTTTCAAAGTAATTTATTTTTATAATGGGGTTTAGCTGCTTTTCACTGCTGTGTTTATGCCGCTTTACACCCACTTGACACACTAACAGAGAGATATCAATACATAGGTTTTAAGATTATTACTAGTCAGATATATTCTTGTGCGGTGAATAGGGCGTGTTGAGTCCAGTTCTCTGAGCAAGGAGTAGGTCTTGTCTATTACATATTGGGTTTATGGAACGGTATCTGAGCTAATTTGATACCCTTGTTTTATGTATCACCCCACCTCACCTTTCCCGTTAAGCAGCCATAGTGTGTTTTCTGCATGTGTGACTCTGTTCTGTTTTGTAATTCAGTTCAAGTGTAACGGTTTTTACATTCCCTCTATAAATGATACCTTATGAGAAGTGTCCCTTTCTGTGTGACTTATTTCACTTAGAATCGTCGTACCTAAATCCACTCATCATGCTGCTACTAGCCTTATGACATTGATTTCATGGCTGAGTGATATCCATTGTACATAAGGACCACAACTTCTTTACCCATTTTTCTCTTTCCTGGGATATTTAAGGTGGAATGAAGTGGAGGTCCTGGTCAACAGAGCAGCACTAAACTTTGGGGTGCTTGTGTCTTGCTGATTTTTAATTTTCCCAATTTATACCCCCATGAGTGGAAGTGCCCTATGCTCTCTAAGCTGTGTTTTTTAGATGTTTCAGGACTCACCGTAGACTTCTCCAGAGTGTCTGTTGGCAATTTACATCCTGCCCATCAGTGTAGCAAGGCTCCCATTTCTCCATGGCCTGTCCTGCATTTCTGGTTTTGACACTTTTTTCAGCATGGCCCTTTTGACCGATGGGTAGCGAGTCTTCTTTGTAGCACTGATTTGCCTTCCCAGGTTGCTTGGTTGGCCAAAAAGGGCGTATGAGTTTTTTCCTGAATATATTCAGGAAAAAACGCATACGCCCTTTTTGGCCAAGGGCATCATTGTCAACGTTTTGCCGCTTTTCATGTCCTTTAAAGGCGATTCGAATCTACCTCTTGAAATCTGTTTCCTGCAATACTGCCTTGATTTCAAATCCTCTTCTTTGCCTTCCCTCAATATATTTGTGGACGAGAGTTATACTTTATAACTCTGCAGGTTTGTGAATTGCAGTGCCCTGAAGCTCCATTTTACAACTCGCTTTTTTGAGCACTGGCCGCAAAAGCGCAGGATGGCTTCAGGCCCTGTTCTGGTTCCGGGGGGCAGGCTGAGCCTGTGGTTAATTCTTCTTCCTGATGGGAAAATAGAGTGACCTGTGCCTGTCCCAAAACCAAGAGCTAGTCTCTGATTGGTTCCCCGTCTTCCCGTTCATCCTCAGGACAAATTGCAACCTGTACGGAACAGGAGGTTAAAGGTGCTAATGCGCCAAGTAGGTACATTGCTCGTAAAGCATCTGGAATGGCGAACCCAGGCACAAGGAGATGAGAAATGAGGTGCATTTTAGAAACCTTTCCCCATCACACGGTGTACCATCTTCTGGGTTTCTCATGCATGTTTTCGATGTAGGAAGATGCCCTTGAACCTGGAGATTTGGGACCCATGGGACGGGTACCACGCAGTATTACTTTAAAGGGTCTGCGTTTCCTCACCCTACCTCACCAAACCTCTCAGCACCAAGAGTGTCCACCCTTATGTCTCATCCAGCTGTGCATCTAGATATGGTCAATCCAAGTTGCATCACAGCCCCTGAAAGCATTGTGTAAGAATTTCTCTCTCTTTCACTGTCTTTGTTTCATGGGTGTTTCAAAGTAATTTATTTTTATAATGGGGTTTAGCTGCTTTTCACGGCTGTGTTTATGCCGCTTTACACCCACTTGACACACTAACAGAGAGATATCAATACATAGGTTTTAAGATTATTACTAGTCAGATATATTCTTGTGCGGTGAATAGGGCGTGTTGAGTCCAGTTCTCTGAGCAAGGAGTAGGTCTTGTCTATTACATATTGGGTTTCTGGAACGGTATCTGAGCAAATTTGAAACCCTTGTTTTATGTATCACCCCACCTCACCTTTCCCGTTAAGCAGCCATAGTGTGTTTTCTGCATGTGTGACTCTGTTCTGTTTTGTAATTCAGTTCAAGTGTAACGGTTTTTACATTCCCTCTATCAGTGATACCTTATGAGAAGTGTCCTTTTCTGTGTGACTTATTTCACTTAGAATCGTCGTACCTAAATCCACTCATCATGCTGCTACTAGCCTTATGACATTGATTTCATGGCTGAGTGATATTCCATTGTACATAAGGACCACAACTTCTTTATCCATTTTTCTCTTTCCTGGGATATTTAAGTTGGAATGAAGTGGAGGTCCTTGTCAACAGAGCAGCCCTAAACTTTGGGGTGCTTGTGTCTTGCTGATTTTTAAATTTCCCAATTTATACCCCCATGAGTGGAAGTGCCCTATGCTCTCTAAGCTGTGTTTTTTAGATGTTTCAGGACACACCGTACACTTCTCCAGAGTGGTTGTTGGCAATTTACATCCCGCCCATCAGTGTAGCAAGGCTCCCATTTCTCCATGGCCTGTCATGCATTTCTGGTTTTGACACGTTTTTCAGCATGGCCCTTTTGACCGATGGGAAGCGAGACTTCTTTGTAGCGCTGATTTGCTTTTCCAGGTTGCTTGGTTGGCCAAAAAGGGCGTATGCGTTTTTTTCTGAATATATTCAGGAAAAAACGCATACGCCCTTTTTGGCCAAGGGCATCATTGTCAACATTTTGCCGCTTTTCATGTGCTTTAAAGGCGATTCGAATCTACCTCCTGAAATCTGTTTCCTGCAATTCTGCCTTGATTTCAAATCCTCTTCTTTGCCTTCCCTCAATATATTTGTGGACGAGAGTTATCATTTATAACTCTGCAGGTTTGTGAATTGCAGTGCCCTGAAGCTCCATTTTACAACTCGCTTTTTTGGGAGCTGGCCGCAAAAGCGCATGATGGTTTCACGCCCTGTTCTGGTTCCGGGGGGCAGGCTGAGCCTGTGGTTAATTCTTCTTCCTGATGGGAAAATAGAGTGACCTGTGCCTGTGTCCACACCAAGAGCTAGTCTCTCATTGGTTCCCCGTCTTCCCGTTCATCCTCAGGACAAATTGCAACCTGTATGGAACAGGAGGTTAAAGGTGCTGATGCTCCAAGTAGGGAGCTTGCTAGTAAAGCGGCTGGAATGGCGAACCCGGGTACAAGGAGATGAGAAATAAGGTGCGTTTTAGAAACCTTTCCCCATCACACGGTGTACCATCTTCTGGGTTACTCATGCATGTTTTCGATGTAGGAAGATGCCCTTGAACCTGGAGATTTGGGACCCATGCGATGGGTACCACGCAGTATTACTTTAAAGGGTCTGCATTTGCTCACCCAACCTCACCAAACCTCTCAGCCCCAAGAGTGTCCACCCTTATGTCTCATCCAGCTGTGGGTCTAGATATGGTCAATCCAGGTTGCAAAACAGCCCCTGATCGCATTGTGTAAGAATTTCTCTCTCTTTCACTGTCTTTGTTTCATGGGTGTTTCAAAGTAATTTATTTTTATAATGGGGTTTAGCTGCTTTTCACTGCTGTGTTTATGCCGCTTTACACCCACTTGACACACTAACAGAGAGATATCAATACATAGCTTTTAAGATTTTTACTAGTCACATATATTCTTGTGCGGTGAATAGGGCGTGTTGAGTCCAGTTCTCTGAGCAAGGAGTAGGTCTTGTCTATTACATATTGGGTTTCTGGAACGGTATCTGAGCTAATTTGAAACCCTTGTTTTATGTATCACCCCACCTCACCTTTCACGTTAAGCAGCCATAGTGTGTTTTCTGCATGTGTGGCTCTGTTCTGTTTTGTAATTCAGTTCAAGTGTAACGGAATTTACATTCCCTCTATAAGTGATACCTTATGAGAAGTGTCCTTTGCTGTGTGACTTATTTCACTTAGAATCGTCGTACCTAAATCCACTCATCATGCTGCTACTAGCCTTATGACATTGATTTCATGGCTGAGTGATATTCCATTGTACATAAGGACCACAACTTCTTTATCCATTTTTCTCTTTCCTGGGATATTTAAGTTGGAATGAAGTGGAGGTCCTTGTCAACAGAGCAGCCCTAAACTTTGGGGTGCTTGTGTCTTGCTGATTTTTAAATTTCCCAATTTATACCCCCATGAGTGGAAGTGCCCTATGCTCTCTAAGCTGTGTTTTTTAGATGTTTCAGGACTCACCGTACACTTCTCCAGAGTGGCTGTTGCTAATTTACATCCCGCCCATCAGAGTAGCAAGGCTCCCATTTCTCCATGGCCTGTCCTGCATTTCTGGTTTTGACACGTTTTTCAGCATGGCCCTTTTGACCGATGGGTAGCGAGTCTTCTTTGTAGCCCTGATTTGCCTTTCCAGGTTGCTTGGTTGGCCAAAAAGGGCGTATGCGTTTTTTCCTGAATATATTCAGGAAAAAACGCATACGCCCTTTTTGGCCAAGGGCATCTTTTTCAACGTTTTGCCGCATTTCATGTGCTTTAAAGGCGATTCGAATCTACCTCCTGAAATCTGTTTCCTGCAATTCTGCCTTGATTTCAAATCCTCTTCTTTGCCTTCCCTCAATATATCTGTGGACGAGAGTTATCATTTATAACTCTGCAGGTTTGTGAATTGCAGTGCCCTGAACCTCCATTTTAAAACTCGCGTTTTTGGGAGCTGGCCGCAAAAGCGCAGGATGGCTTCAGGCCCTGTTCTGGTTCCGGGGGGCAGGCTGAGCCTGTGGTTAATTCTTCTTCCTGATGGGAAAATAGAGTGACCTGTGCCTGTGTCCACACCAAGAGCTAGTCTCTCATTGGTTCCCCGTCTTCCCGTTCATCCTCAGGACAAATTGCAACCTGTCCGGAACAGGAGGTTAAAGGTGCTGATGCTCCAAGTAGGGAGATTGCTAGTAAAGGGGCTGGAATGGGGAACCCGGGCACAAGGAGATGAGAAATGAGGTGCGTTTTAGAAACCTTTCCCCATCACACGGTGTACCATCCTCCAGAATTCTCATGTATGTTTTCGATGTAGGAAGATGCCCTTGAACCTGAAGATTTGGGACCCATGGGACGGGTACCACGCAGTATTACTTTAAAGGGTTGGCGTTTGCTCACCCTACCTCACCAAACCTCTCAGCCCCAAGAGTTTCCACCCTTATGTCTCATCCAGCTATGTGTCTAGATATGGTCAATCCAAGTTGCATCACAGCCCCTGAAAGCATTGTGTAAGAATTTCTCTCTCTTTCACTGTCTTTGTTTCATGGGTGTTTCAAAGTAATTTATTTTTATAATGGGGTTTAGCTGCTTTTCACGGCTGTGTTTATGCCGCTTTACACCCACTTGACACACTAACAGAGAGATATCAATACATAGGTTTTAAGATTATTACTAGTCAGATATATTCTTGTGCGGTGAATAGGGCGTGTTGAGTCCAGTTCTCTGAGCAAGGAGTAGGTCTTGTCTATTACATATTGGGTTTCTGGAACGGTATCTGAGCAAATTTGAAACCCTTGTTTTATGTATCACCCCACCTCACCTTTCCCGTTAAGCAGCCATAGTGTGTTTTCTGCATGTGTGACTCTGTTCTGTTTTGTAATTCAGTTCAAGTGTAACGGTTTTTACATTCCCTCTATCAGTGATACCTTATGAGAAGTGTCCTTTTCTGTGTGACTTATTTCACTTAGAATCGTCGTACCTAAATCCACTCATCATGCTGCTACTAGCCTTATGACATTGATTTCATGGCTGAGTGATATTCCATTGTACATAAGGACCACAACTTCTTTATCCATTTTTCTCTTTCCTGGGATATTTAAGTTGGAATGAAGTGGAGGTCCTTGTCAACAGAGCAGCCCTAAACTTTGGGGTGCTTGTGTCTTGCTGATTTTTAAATTTCCCAATTTATACCCCCATGAGTGGAAGTGCCCTATGCTCTCTAAGCTGTGTTTTTTAGATGTTTCAGGACACACCGTACACTTCTCCAGAGTGGTTGTTGGCAATTTACATCCCGCCCATCAGTGTAGCAAGGCTCCCATTTCTCCATGGCCTGTCATGCATTTCTGGTTTTGACACGTTTTTCAGCATGGCCCTTTTGACCGATGGGAAGCGAGACTTCTTTGTAGCGCTGATTTGCTTTTCCAGGTTGCTTGGTTGGCCAAAAAGGGCGTATGCGTTTTTTTCTGAATATATTCAGGAAAAAACGCATACGCCCTTTTTGGCCAAGTGCATCATTGTCAACGTTTTGCCGCTTTTCATGTGCTTTAAAGGCGATTCGTATCTACCTCCTGAAATCTGTTTCGTGCAATTCTGCCTTGAATTCAAATCCTCTTCTTTGCCTTCCCTCAATATATTTGTGGACGAGAGTTATCATTTATAACTCTGCAGGTTTGTGAATTGCAGTGCCCTGAAGCTCCATTTTACAACTCGCTTTTTTGGGAGCTGGCCGCAAAAGCGCATGATGGTTTCACGCCCTGTTCTGGTTCCGGGGGGCAGGCTGAGCCTGTGGTTAATTCTTCTTCCTGATGGGAAAATAGAGTGACCTGTGCCTGTGTCCACACCAAGAGCTAGTCTCTCATTGGTTCCCCGTCTTCCCGTTCATCCTCAGGACAAATTGCAACCTGTACGGAACAGGAGGTTAAAGGTGCTGATGCTCCAAGTAGGGAGATTGCTAGTAAAGGGGCTGGAATGGGGAACCCGGGCACAAGGAGATGAGAAATGAGGTGCGTTTTAGAAACCTTTCCCCATCACACGGTGTACCATCCTCCAGGATTCTCATGCATGTTTTCGATGTAGGAAGATGCCCTTGAACCTGAAGATTTGGGACCCATGGGACGGGTACCACGCAGTATTACTTTAAAGGGTTGGCGTTTGCTCACCCTACCTCACCAAACCTCTCAGCCCCAAGAGTTTCCACCCTTATGTCTCATCCAGCTATGTGTCTAGATATGGTCAATCCAAGTTGCATCACAGCCCCTGAAAGCATTGTGTAAGAATTTCTCTCTCTTTCACTGTCTTTGTTTCATGGGTGTTTCAAAGTAATTTATTTTTATAATGGGGTTTAGCTGCTTTTCACTGCTGTGTTTATGCCGCTTTACACCCACTTGACACACTAACAGAGAGATATCAATACATAGGTTTTAAGATTATTACTAGTCAGATATATTCTTGTGCGGTGAATAGGGCGTGTTGAGTCCAGTTCTCTGAGCAAGGAGTAGGTCTTGTCTATTACATATTGGGTTTCTGGAACGGTATCTGAGCAAATTTGAAACCCTTGTTTTATGTATCACCCCACCTCACCTTTCCCGTTAAACAGCCATAGTGTGTTTTCTGCATGTGTGACTCTGTTCTGTTTTGTAATTCAGTTCAAGTGTAACGGTTTTTACATTCCCTCTATCAGTGATACCTTATGAGAAGTGTCCTTTTCTGTGTGACTTATTTCACTTAGAATCGTCTTACCTAAATCCACTCATCATGCTGCTACTAGCCTTATGACATTGATTTCATGGCTGAGTGATATTCCATTGTACATAAGGACCACAACTTCTTTATCCATTTTTCTCTTTCCTGGGATATTTAAGGTGGAATGAAGTGGAGGTCCTTGTCAACAGAGCATCCCTCAACTTTGGGGTGCTTGTGTCTTGCTGATTTATAATTTTCCAAATTTATACCCCCATGAGTGGAAGTGCCCTATGCTCTCTAAGCTGTGTTTTTTAGATGTTTCAGGACTCACCGTACACTTCTCCAGAGTGGCTGTTGCTAATTTACATCCCGCCCATCAGAGTAGCAAGGCTCCCATTTCTCCATGGCCTGTCCTGCATTTCTGGTTTTGACACGTTTTTCAGCATGGCCCTTTTGACCGATGGGTAGCGAGTCTTCTTTGTAGCCCTGATTTGCCTTTCCAGGTTGCTTGGTTGGCCAAAAAGGGCGTATGCGTTTTTTCCTGAATATATTCAGGAAAAAACGCATACGCCCTTTTTGGCCAAGGGCATCTTTTTCAACGTTTTGCCGCATTTCATGTGCTTTAAAGGCGATTCGAATCTACCTCCTGAAATCTGTTTCCTGCAATTCTGCCTTGATTTCAAATCCTCTTCTTTGCCTTCCCTCAATATATCTGTGGACGAGAGTTATCATTTATAACTCTGCAGGTTTGTGAATTGCAGTGCCCTGAACCTCCATTTTAAAACTCGCGTTTTTGGGAGCTGGCCGCAAAAGCGCAGGATGGCTTCAGGCCCTGTTCTGGTTCCGGGGGGCAGGCTGAGCCTGTGGTTAATTCTTCTTCCTGATGGGAAAATAGAGTGACCTGTGCCTGTGTCCACACCAAGAGCTAGTCTCTCATTGGTTCCCCGTCTTCCCGTTCATCCTCAGGACAAATTGCAACCTGTCCGGAACAGGAGGTTAAAGGTGCTGATGCTCCAAGTAGGGAGATTGCTAGTAAAGGGGCTGGAATGGGGAACCCGGGCACAAGGAGATGAGAAATGAGGTGCGTTTTAGAAACCTTTCCCCATCACACGGTGTACCATCCTCCAGGATTCTCATGCATGTTTTCGATGTAGGAAGATGCCCTTGAACCTGAAGATTTGGGACCCATGGGACGGGTACCACGCAGTATTACTTTAAAGGGTTGGCGTTTGCTCACCCTACCTCACCAAACCTCTCAGCCCCAAGAGTTTCCACCCTTATGTCTCATCCAGCTATGTGTCTAGATATGGTCAATCCAAGTTGCATCACAGCCCCTGAAAGCATTGTGTAAGAATTTCTCTCTCTTTCACTGTCTTTGTTTCATGGGTGTTTCAAAGTAATTTATTTTTATAATGGGGTTTAGCTGCTTTTCACGGCTGTGTTTATGCCGCTTTACACCCACTTGACACACTAACAGAGAGATATCAATACATAGGTTTTAAGATTATTACTAGTCAGATATATTCTTGTGCGGTGAATAGGGCGTGTTGAGTCCAGTTCTCTGAGCAAGGAGTAGGTCTTGTCTATTACATATTGGGTTTCTGGAACGGTATCTGAGCAAATTTGAAACCCTTGTTTTATGTATCACCCCACCTCACCTTTCCCGTTAAGCAGCCATAGTGTGTTTTCTGCATGTGTGACTCTGTTCTGTTTTGTAATTCAGTTCAAGTGTAACGGTTTTTACATTCCCTCTATCAGTGATACCTTATGAGAAGTGTCCTTTTCTGTGTGACTTATTTCACTTAGAATCGTCGTACCTAAATCCACTCATCATGCTGCTACTAGCCTTATGACATTGATTTCATGGCTGAGTGATATTCCATTGTACATAAGGACCACAACTTCTTTATCCATTTTTCTCTTTCCTGGGATATTTAAGTTGGAATGAAGTGGAGGTCCTTGTCAACAGAGCAGCCCTAAACTTTGGGGTGCTTGTGTCTTGCTGATTTTTAAATTTCCCAATTTATACCCCCATGAGTGGAAGTGCCCTATGCTCTCTAAGCTGTGTTTTTTAGATGTTTCAGGACACACCGTACACTTCTCCAGAGTGGTTGTTGGCAATTTACATCCCGCCCATCAGTGTAGCAAGGCTCCCATTTCTCCATGGCCTGTCATGCATTTCTGGTTTTGACACGTTTTTCAGCATGGCCCTTTTGACCGATGGGAAGCGAGACTTCTTTGTAGCGCTGATTTGCTTTTCCAGGTTGCTTGGTTGGCCAAAAAGGGCGTATGCGTTTTTTTCTGAATATATTCAGGAAAAAACGCATACGCCCTTTTTGGCCAAGGGCATCATTGTCAACGTTTTGCCGCTTTTCATGTGCTTTAAAGGCGATTCGAATCTACCTCCTGAAATCTGTTTCCTGCAATTCTGCCTTGATTTCAAATCCTCTTCTTTGCCTTCCCTCAATATATTTGTGGACGAGAGTTATCATTTATAACTCTGCAGGTTTGTGAATTGCAGTGCCCTGAAGCTCCATTTTACAACTCGCTTTTTTGGGAGCTGGCCGCAAAAGCGCATGATGGTTTCACGCCCTGTTCTGGTTCCGGGGGGCAGGCTGAGCCTGTGGTTAATTCTTCTTCCTGATGGGAAAATAGAGTGATCTGTGCCTGTGTCCACACCAAGAGCTAGTCTCTCATTGGTTCCCCGTCTTCCCGTTCATCCTCAGGACAAATTGCAACCTGTACGGAACAGGAGGTTAAAGGTGTTGATGCTCCAAGTAGGGAGATTGCTAGTAAAGGGGCTGGAATGGGGAACCCGGGCACAAGGAGATGAGAAATGAGGTGCGTTTTAGAAACCTTTCCCCATCACACGGTGTACCATCCTCCAGGATTCTCATGCATGTTTTCGATGTAGGAAGATGCCCTTGAACCTGAAGATTTGGGACCCATGGGACGGGTACCACGCAGTATTACTTTAAAGGGTTGGCGTTTGCTCACCCTACCTCACCAAACCTCTCAGCCCCAAGAGTTTCCACCCTTATGTCTCATCCAGCTATGTGTCTAGATATGGTCAATCCAAGTTGCATCACAGCCCCTGAAAGCATTGTGTAAGAATTTCTCTCTCTTTCACTGTCTTTGTTTCATGGGTGTTTCAAAGTAATTTATTTTTATAATGGGGTTTAGCTGCTTTTCACGGCTGTGTTTATGCCGCTTTACACCCACTTGACACACTAACAGAGAGATATCAATACATAGGTTTTAAGATTATTACTAGTCAGATATATTCTTGTGCGGTGAATAGGGCGTGTTGAGTCCAGTTCTCTGAGCAAGGAGTAGGTCTTGTCTATTACATATTGGGTTTCTGGAACGGTATCTGAGCAAATTTGAAACCCTTGTTTTATGTATCACCCCACCTCACCTTTCCCGTTAAGCAGCCATAGTGTGTTTTCTGCATGTGTGACTCTGTTCTGTTTTGTAATTCAGTTCAAGTGTAACGGTTTTTACATTCCCTCTATCAGTGATACCTTATGAGAAGTGTCCTTTTCTGTGTGACTTATTTCACTTAGAATCGTCTTACCTAAATCCACTCATCATGCTGCTACTAGCCTTATGACATTGATTTCATGGCTGAGTGATATTCCATTGTACATAAGGACCACAACTTCTTTATCCATTTTTCTCTTTCCTGGGATATTTAAGGTGGAATGAAGTGGAGGTCCTTGTCAACAGAGCATCCCTCAACTTTGGGGTGCTTGTGTCTTGCTGATTTATAATTTTCCAAATTTATACCCCCATGAGTGGAAGTGCCCTATGCTCTCTAAGCTGTGTTTTTTAGATGTTTCAGGACTCACCGTACACTTCTCCAGAGTGGCTGTTGCTAATTTACATCCCGCCCATCAGAGTAGCAAGGCTCCCATTTCTCCATGGCCTGTCCTGCATTTCTGGTTTTGACACGTTTTTCAGCATGGCCCTTTTGACCGATGGGTAGCGAGTCTTCTTTGTAGCCCTGATTTGCCTTTCCAGGTTGCTTGGTTGGCCAAAAAGGGCGTATGCGTTTTTTCCTGAATATATTCAGGAAAAAACGCATACGCCCTTTTTGGCCAAGGACATCTTTTTCAACGTTTTGCCGCATTTCATGTGCTTTAAAGGCGATTCGAATCTACCTCCTGAAATCTGTTTCCTGCAATTCTGCCTTGATTTCAAATCCTCTTCTTTGCCTTCCCTCAATATATCTGTGGACGAGAGTTATCATTTATAACTCTGCAGGTTTGTGAATTGCAGTGCCCTGAACCTCCATTTTAAAACTCGCGTTTTTGGGAGCTGGCCGCAAAAGCGCAGGATGGCTTCAGGCCCTGTTCTGGTTCCGGGGGGCAGGCTGAGCCTGTGGTTAATTCTTCTTCCTGATGGGAAAATAGAGTGACCTGTGCCTGTGTCCACACCAAGAGCTAGTCTCTCATTGGTTCCCCGTCTTCCCGTTCATCCTCAGGACAAATTGCAACCTGTCCGGAACAGGAGGTTAAAGGTGCTGATGCTCCAAGTAGGGAGCTTGCTAGTAAAGGGGCTGGAATGGGGAACCCGGGCACAAGGAGATGAGAAATGAGGTGCGTTTTAGAAACCTTTCCCCATCACACGGTGTACCATCCTCCAGGATTCTCATGTATGTTTTCGATGTAGGAAGATGCCCTTGAACCTGAAGATTTGGGACCCATGGGACGGGTACCACGCAGTATTACTTTAAAGGGTTGGCGTTTGCTCACCCTACCTCACCAAACCTCTCAGCCCCAAGAGTTTCCACCCTTATGTCTCATCCAGCTATGTGTCTAGATATGGTCAATCCAAGTTGCATCACAGCCCCTGAAAGCATTGTGTAAGAATTTCTCTCTCTTTCACTGTCTTTGTTTCATGGGTGTTTCAAAGTAATTTATTTTTATAATGGGGTTTAGCTGCTTTTCACGGCTGTGTTTATGCCGCTTTACACCCACTTGACACACTAACAGAGAGATATCAATACATAGGTTTTAAGATTATTACTAGTCAGATATATTCTTGTGCGGTGAATAGGGCGTGTTGAGTCCAGTTCTCTGAGCAAGGAGTAGGTCTTGTCTATTACATATTGGGTTTCTGGAACGGTATCTGAGCAAATTTGAAACCCTTGTTTTATGTATCACCCCACCTCACCTTTCCCGTTAAGCAGCCATAGTGTGTTTTCTGCATGTGTGACTCTGTTCTGTTTTGTAATTCAGTTCAAGTGTAACGGTTTTTACATTCCCTCTATCAGTGATACCTTATGAGAAGTGTCCTTTTCTGTGTGACTTATTTCACTTAGAATCGTCGTACCTAAATCCACTCATCATGCTGCTACTAGCCTTATGACATTGATTTCATGGCTGAGTGATATTCCATTGTACATAAGGACCACAACTTCTTTATCCATTTTTCTCTTTCCTGGGATATTTAAGTTGGAATGAAGTGGAGGTCCTTGTCAACAGAGCAGCCCTAAACTTTGGGGTGCTTGTGTCTTGCTGATTTTTAAATTTCCCAATTTATACCCCCATGAGTGGAAGTGCCCTATGCTCTCTAAGCTGTGTTTTTTAGATGTTTCAGGACACACCGTACACTTCTCCAGAGTGGTTGTTGGCAATTTACATCCCGCCCATCAGTGTAGCAAGGCTCCCATTTCTCCATGGCCTGTCATGCATTTCTGGTTTTGACACGTTTTTCAGCATGGCCCTTTTGACCGATGGGTAGCGAGTCTTCTTTGTAGCCCTGATTTGCCTTTCCAGGTTGCTTGGTTGGCCAAAAAGGGCGTATGCGTTTTTTCCTGAATATATTCAGGAAAAAACGCATACGCCCTTTTTGGCCAAGGACATCTTTTTCAACGTTTTGCCGCATTTCATGTGCTTTAAAGGCGATTCGAATCTACCTCCTGAAATCTGTTTCCTGCAATTCTGCCTTGATTTCAAATCCTCTTCTTTGCCTTCCCTCAATATATCTGTGGACGAGAGTTATCATTTATAACTCTGCAGGTTTGTGAATTGCAGTGCCCTGAACCTCCATTTTAAAACTCGCGTTTTTGGGAGCTGGCCGCAAAAGCGCAGGATGGCTTCAGGCCCTGTTCTGGTTCCGGGGGGCAGGCTGAGCCTGTGGTTAATTCTTCTTCCTGATGGGAAAATAGAGTGACCTGTGCCTGTGTCCACACCAAGAGCTAGTCTCTCATTGGTTCCCCGTCTTCCCGTTCATCCTCAGGACAAATTGCAACCTGTCCGGAACAGGAGGTTAAAGGTGCTGATGCTCCAAGTAGGGAGATTGCTAGTAAAGGGGCTGGAATGGGGAACCCGGGCACAAGGAGATGAGAAATGAGGTGCGTTTTAGAAACCTTTCCCCATCACACGGTGTACCATCCTCCAGGATTCTCATGTATGTTTT
This sequence comes from Balaenoptera borealis, assembly GCF_965194805.1. Lineage (NCBI taxonomy): Eukaryota > Metazoa > Chordata > Mammalia > Artiodactyla > Balaenopteridae > Balaenoptera > Balaenoptera borealis. The sequence continues at coordinate 363,995 of NW_028124001.1, read as the reverse complement.
CGATGTAGGAAGATGCCCTTGAACCTGAAGATTTGGGACCCATGGGACGGGTACCACGCAGTATTACTTTAAAGGGTTGGCGTTTGCTCACCCTACCTCACCAAACCTCTCAGCCCCAAGAGTTTCCACCCTTATGTCTCATCCAGCTATGTGTCTAGATATGGTCAATCCAAGTTGCATCACAGCCCCTGAAAGCATTGTGTAAGAATTTCTCTCTCTTTCACTGTCTTTGTTTCATGGGTGTTTCAAAGTAATTTATTTTTATAATGGGGTTTAGCTGCTTTTCACGGCTGTGTTTATGCCGCTTTACACCCACTTGACACACTAACAGAGAGATATCAATACATAGGTTTTAAGATTATTACTAGTCAGATATATTCTTGTGCGGTGAATAGGGCGTGTTGAGTCCAGTTCTCTGAGCAAGGAGTAGGTCTTGTCTATTACATATTGGGTTTCTGGAACGGTATCTGAGCAAATTTGAAACCCTTGTTTTATGTATCACCCCACCTCACCTTTCCCGTTAAGCAGCCATAGTGTGTTTTCTGCATGTGTGACTCTGTTCTGTTTTGTAATTCAGTTCAAGTGTAACGGTTTTTACATTCCCTCTATCAGTGATACCTTATAAGAAGTGTCCTTTTCTGTGTGACTTATTTCACTTAGAATCGTCGTACCTAAATCCACTCATCATGCTGCTACTAGCCTTATGACATTGATTTCATGGCTGAGTGATATTCCATTGTACATAAGGACCACAACTTCTTTATCCATTTTTCTCTTTCCTGGGATATTTAAGGTGGAATGAAGTGGAGGTCCTTGTCAACAGAGCAGCCCTCAACTTTGGGGTGCTTGTGTCTTGCTGATTTATAATTTTCCAAATTTATACCCCCATGAGTGGAAGTGCCCTATGCTCTCTAAGCTGTGTTTTTTAGATGTTTCAGGACTCACCGTACACTTCTCCAGAGTGGCTGTTGCTAATTTACATCCCGCCCATCAGAGTAGCAAGGCTCCCATTTCTCCATGGCCTGTCCTGCATTTCTGGTTTTGACACGTTTTTCAGCATGGCCCTTTTGACCGATGGGTAGCGAGTCTTCTTTGTAGCCCTGATTTGCCTTTCCAGGTTGCTTGGTTGGCCAAAAAGGGCGTATGCGTTTTTTCCTGAATATATTCAGGAAAAAACGCATACGCCCTTTTTGGCCAAGGGCATCTTTTTCAACGTTTTGCCGCATTTCATGTGCTTTAAAGGCGATTCGAATCTACCTCCTGAAATCTGTTTCCTGCAATTCTGCCTTGATTTCAAATCCTCTTCTTTGCCTTCCCTCAATATATCTGTGGACGAGAGTTATCATTTATAACTCTGCAGGTTTGTGAATTGCAGTGCCCTGAACCTCCATTTTACAACTCGCGTCTTTGGGAGCTGGCCGCAAAAGCGCAGGATGGCTTCAGGCCCTGTTCTGGTTCCGGGGGGCAGGCTGAGCCTGTGGTTAATTCTTCTTCCTGATGGGAAAATAGAGTGACCTGTGCCTGTGTCCACACCAAGAGCTAGTCTCTCATTGGTTCCCCGTCTTCCCGTTCATCCTCAGGACAAATTGCAACCTGTCCGGAACAGGAGGTTAAAGGTGCTGATGCTCCAAGTAGGGAGATTGCTAGTAAAGGGGCTGGAATGGGGAACCCGGGCACAAGGAGATGAGAAATGAGGTGCGTTTTAGAAACCTTTCCCCATCACACGGTGTACCATCCTCCAGGATTCTCATGCATGTTTTCGATGTAGGAAGATGCCCTTGAACCTGAAGATTTGGGACCCATGGGACGGGTACCACGCAGTATTACTTTAAAGGGTTGGCGTTTGCTCACCCTACCTCACCAAACCTCTCAGCCCCAAGAGTTTCCACCCTTATGTCTCATCCAGCTATGTGTCTAGATATGGTCAATCCAAGTTGCATCACAGCCCCTGAAAGCATTGTGTAAGAATTTCTCTCTCTTTCACTGTCTTTGTTTCATGGGTGTTTCAAAGTAATTTATTTTTATAATGGGGTTTAGCTGCTTTTCACGGCTGTGTTTATGCCGCTTTACACCCACTTGACACACTAACAGAGAGATATCAATACATAGGTTTTAAGATTATTACTAGTCAGATATATTCTTGTGCGGTGAATAGGGCGTGTTGAGTCCAGTTCTCTGAGCAAGGAGTAGGTCTTGTCTATTACATATTGGGTTTCTGGAACGGTATCTGAGCAAATTTGAAACCCTTGTTTTATGTATCACCCCACCTCACCTTTCCCGTTAAGCAGCCATAGTGTGTTTTCTGCATGTGTGACTCTGTTCTGTTTTGTAATTCAGTTCAAGTGTAACGGTTTTTACATTCCCTCTATCAGTGATACCTTATGAGAAGTGTCCTTTTCTGTGTGACTTATTTCACTTAGAATCGTCTTACCTAAATCCACTCATCATGCTGCTACTAGCCTTATGACATTGATTTCATGGCTGAGTGATATTCCATTGTACATAAGGACCACAACTTCTTTATCCATTTTTCTCTTTCCTGGGATATTTAAGTTGGAATGAAGTGGAGGTCCTTGTCAACAGAGCAGCCCTAAACTTTGGGGTGCTTGTGTCTTGCTGATTTTTAAATTTCCCAATTTATACCCCCATGAGTGGAAGTGCCCTATGCTCTCTAAGCTGTGTTTTTTAGATGTTTCAGGACACACCGTACACTTCTCCAGAGTGGTTGTTGGCAATTTACATCCCGCCCATCAGTGTAGCAAGGCTCCCATTTCTCCATGGCCTGTCATGCATTTCTGGTTTTGACACGTTTTTCAGCATGGCCCTTTTGACCGATGGGAAGCGAGACTTCTTTGTAGCGCTGATTTGCTTTTCCAGGTTGCTTGGTTGGCCAAAAAGGGCGTATGCGTTTTTTTCTGAATATATTCAGGAAAAAACGCATACGCCCTTTTTGGCCAAGGGCATCATTGTCAACGTTTTGCCGCTTTTCATGTGCTTTAAAGGCGATTCGAATCTACCTCCTGAAATCTGTTTCCTGCAATTCTGCCTTGATTTCAAATCCTCTTCTTTGCCTTCCCTCAATATATCTGTGGACGAGAGTTATCATTTATAACTCTGCAGGTTTGTGAATTGCAGTGCCCTGAACCTCCATTTTAAAACTCGCGTTTTTGGGAGCTGGCCGCAAAAGCGCAGGATGGCTTCAGGCCCTGTTCTGGTTCCGGGGGGCAGGCTGAGCCTGTGGTTAATTCTTCTTCCTGATGGGAAAATAGAGTGACCTGTGCCTGTGTCCACACCAAGAGCTAGTCTCTCATTGGTTCCCCGTCTTCCCGTTCATCCTCAGGACAAATTGCAACCTGTCCGGAACAGGAGGTTAAAGGTGCTGATGCTCCAAGTAGGGAGATTGCTAGTAAAGGGGCTGGAATGGGGAACCCGGGCACAAGGAGATGAGAAATGAGGTGCGTTTTAGAAACCTTTCCCCATCACACGGTGTACCATCCTCCAGGATTCTCATGCATGTTTTCGATGTAGGAAGATGCCCTTGAACCTGAAGATTTGGGACCCATGGGACGGGTACCACGCAGTATTACTTTAAAGGGTTGGCGTTTGCTCACCCTACCTCACCAAACCTCTCAGCCCCAAGAGTTTCCACCCTTATGTCTCATCCAGCTATGTGTCTAGATATGGTCAATCCAAGTTGCATCACAGCCCCTGAAAGCATTGTGTAAGAATTTCTCTCTCTTTCACTGTCTTTGTTTCATGGGTGTTTCAAAGTAATTTATTTTTATAATGGGGTTTAGCTGCTTTTCACGGCTGTGTTTATGCCGCTTTACACCCACTTGACACACTAACAGAGAGATATCAATACATAGGTTTTAAGATTATTACTAGTCAGATATATTCTTGTGCGGTGAATAGGGCGTGTTGAGTCCAGTTCTCTGAGCAAGGAGTAGGTCTTGTCTATTACATATTGGGTTTCTGGAACGGTATCTGAGCAAATTTGAAACCCTTGTTTTATGTATCACCCCACCTCACCTTTCCCGTTAAGCAGCCATAGTGTGTTTTCTGCATGTGTGACTCTGTTCTGTTTTGTAATTCAGTTCAAGTGTAACGGTTTTTACATTCCCTCTATCAGTGATACCTTATGAGAAGTGTCCTTTTCTGTGTGACTTATTTCACTTAGAATCGTCTTACCTAAATCCACTCATCATGCTGCTACTAGCCTTATGACATTGATTTCATGGCTGAGTGATATTCCATTGTACATAAGGACCACAACTTCTTTATCCATTTTTCTCTTTCCTGGGATATTTAAGGTGGAATGAAGTGGAGGTCCTTGTCAACAGAGCATCCCTCAACTTTGGGGTGCTTGTGTCTTGCTGATTTATAATTTTCCAAATTTATACCCCCATGAGTGGAAGTGCCCTATGCTCTCTAAGCTGTGTTTTTTAGATGTTTCAGGACTCACCGTACACTTCTCCAGAGTGGCTGTTGCTAATTTACATCCCGCCCATCAGAGTAGCAAGGCTCCCATTTCTCCATGGCCTGTCCTGCATTTCTGGTTTTGACACGTTTTTCAGCATGGCCCTTTTGACCGATGGGTAGCGAGTCTTCTTTGTAGCCCTGATTTGCCTTTCCAGGTTGCTTGGTTGGCCAAAAAGGGCGTATGCGTTTTTTCCTGAATATATTCAGGAAAAAACGCATACGCCCTTTTTGGCCAAGGGCATCTTTTTCAACGTTTTGCCGCATTTCATGTGCTTTAAAGGCGATTCGAATCTACCTCCTGAAATCTGTTTCCTGCAATTCTGCCTTGATTTCAAATCCTCTTCTTTGCCTTCCCTCAATATATCTGTGGACGAGAGTTATCATTTATAACTCTGCAGGTTTGTGAATTGCAGTGCCCTGAACCTCCATTTTAAAACTCGCGTTTTTGGGAGCTGGCCGCAAAAGCGCAGGATGGCTTCAGGCCCTGTTCTGGTTCCGGGGGGCAGGCTGAGCCTGTGGTTAATTCTTCTTCCTGATGGGAAAATAGAGTGACCTGTGCCTGTCCCGACACCAAGAGCTAGTCTCTCGTTGGTTCCCCGTCTTCCCGTTCATCCTCAGGACAAATTGCAACCTGTACGGAACAGGAGGTTAAAGGTGCTGATGCTCCAAGTAGGGAGATTGCTAGTAAAGCGGTTGGAATGGCGAACCCGGGCACAAGGAGATGAGAAATGAGGTGCGTTTTAGAAACCTTTCCCCATCACACGGTGTACCATCTTCTGGGTTTCTCATGCATGTTTTCGATGTAGGAAGATGCCCTTGAACCTGGAGATTTGGGACCCATGTGATGGGTACCACGCCGTATTACTTTAAAGGGTCTGCGTTTGCTCACCCAACCTCACCAAACCTCTCAGCCCCAAGAGTGTCCACCCTTATGTCTCATCCAGCTGTGAGTCTAGATATGGTCAATCCAGGTTGCATCACAGCCCCTGAACTCATTGTGTAAGAATTTCTATCTCTTTCACTGTCGTTGTTTCATGGGTTTTTCAAAGTAATTTATTTTCATAATGGGGTTTAGCTGCTTTTCACGGCTGTGTTTATGCCGCTTTACACCCACTTGACACACTAACAGAGAGATATCAATACATAGGTTTTAAGATTATTACTAGTCAGATATATTCTTGTGCGGTGAATAGGGCGTGTTGAGTCCAGTTCTCTGAGCAAGTAGTAGGTCTTGTCTACTACATATTGGGTTTATGGAACGGTGTCTGAGCTAATTTGATACCCTTGTTTTATGTATCACCCCATCTCACCTTTTCCGTTAAGCAGCCATAGTCTGTTTTCTGCATGTGTGACTCTGTTCTGTTTTGTAATTCAGTTCAAGTGTAACGGTTTTTACATTCCCTCTATCAGTGATACCTTATGAGAAGTGTCCTTTTCTGTGTGACTTATTTCACTTAGAATCGTCGTACCTAAATCCACTCATCATGCTGCTACTAACCTTATGACATTGATTTCATGGCTGAGTGATATTCCATTGTACATAAGGACCACAACTTCTTTATACATTTTTCTCTTTCCTTGGATATTTAAGGTGGAATGAAGTGGAAGTCCTTGTCAACGGAGCAGCCCTAAACTTTGGGGTGCTTGTGTCTTGCTGATTTTTCATTTTCCCAATTTATACCCCCATGAGTGGAAGTGCCCTATGCTCTCTAAGATGTGTTTTTCAGATGTTTCAGGACACACCGTACACTTCTCCAGAGTGGCTGTTGGCAATTTACATCCCGCCCATCAGTGTAGCAAGGCTCCCATTTCTCCATGGCCTGTCCTGCATTTCTGGTTTTGACACTTTTTTCAGCATGGCCCTTTTGACCGATGGGAAGCGAGACTTCTCTGTAGCGCTGATTTGCTTTTCCAGGTTGCTTGGTTGGCCAAAAAGGGCGTATGCGTTTTTTCCTGAATATATTCAGGAAAAAACGCATACGCCCTTTTTGGCCAAGGGCATCATTGTCAACGTTTTGCCGCTTTTCATGTGCTTTAAAGGCGATTCGTATCTACCTCCTGAAATCTGTTTCGTGCAATTCTGCCTTGATTTCAAATCCTCTTCTTTGCCTTCCCCCAATATATTTGTGGACGAGAGTTATCATTTATAACTCTGCAGGTTTGTGAATTGCAGTGCCCTGAACCTCCATTTTACAACTCGCTTTTTTGGGAGCTGGCCGCAAAAGCGCAGGATGGCTTCAGGCCCTGTTCTGGTTCCGGGGGGCAGGCTGAGCCTGTGGTTAATTCTTCTTCCTGATGGGAAAATAGAGTGACCTGTGCCTGTCCCGACACCAAGAGCTAGTCTCTCGTTGGTTCCCCGTCTTCCCGTTCATCCTCAGGACAAATTGCAACCTGTACGGAACAGGAGGTTAAAGGTGCTGATGCTCCAAGTAGGGAGATTGCTAGTAAAGCGGCTGGAAAGGCGAACCCGGGCACAAGGAGATGAGAAATGAGGTGCGTTTTAGAAACCTTTCCCCATCACACGGTGTACCATCTTCTGGGTTTCTCATGCATGTTTTCGATGTAGGAAGATGCCCTTGAACCTGGAGATTTGGGACCCATGCGATGGGTACCACGCAGTATTACTTTAAAGGGTCTGCGTTTGCACACCCAACCTCACCAAACCTCTCAGCCCCAAGAGTGTCCACCCTTATGTCTCATCCAGCTGTGGGTCTAGATATGGTCAATCCAGGTTGCATCACAGCCCCTGAACTCATTGTGTAAGAATTTCTATCTCTTTCACTGTCGTTGTTTCATGGGTTTTTCAAAGTAATTTATTTTCATAATGGGGTTTAGCTGCTTTTCACTGCTGTGTTTATGTCGCTTTACACCCACTTGACACACTAACAGAGAGATATCAATACATAGGTTTTAAGATTATTACTAGTCAGATATATTCTTGTGCGGTGAATAGGGCGTGTTGAGTACAGTTCTCTGAGCAAGGAGTAGGTCTTGTCTACTACATATTGGGTTTATGGAACGGTATCTGAGCTAATTTGATACCCTTGTTTCATGTATCACCCCACCTCACCTTTCCCGTTAAGCAGCCATAGTGTGTTTTCTGCATGTGTGACTCTGTTCTGTTTTGTAATTCAGTTCAAGTGTAACGCTTTTTACATTCCCTCTATCAGTGATACCTTATGAGAAGTGTCCTTTTCTGTGTGACTTATTTCACTTAGAATCGTCGTACCTAAATCCACTCATCATGCTGCTACTAACCTTATGACATTGATTTCATGGCTGAGTGATATTCCATTGTACATAAGGACCACAACTTCTTTATCCATTTTTCTCTTTCCTGGGATATTGAAGGTGGAATGAAGTGGAGGTCCTTGTCAACAGAGCAGCCCTCAACTTTGGGGTGCTTGTGTCTTGCTGATTTTTCATTTTCCCAATTTATACCCCCATGAGTGGAAGTGCCCTATGCTCTCTAAGCTGTGTTTTTCAGATGTTTCAGGACACACCGTACACTTCTCCAGAGTGGCTGTTGGCAATTTACATCCCGCCCATCAGTGTAGCAAGGCTCCCATTTCTCCATGGCCTGTCCTGCATTTCTAGTTTTGACACTTTTTTCAGCATGGCCCTTTTGACCGATGGGAAGCGAGACTTCTCTGTAGCGCTGATTTGCCTTTCCAGGTTGCTTGGTTGGCCAAAAAGGGCGTATGCGTTTTTTCCTGAATATATTCAGGAAAAAACGCATACGCCCTTTTTGGCCAAGGGCATCATTGTCAACGTTTTGCCGCTTTTCATGTGCTTTAAAGGCGATTCGTATCTACCTCCTGAAATCTGTTTCGTGCAATTCTGCCTTGATTTCAAATCCTCTTCTTTGCCTTCCCTCAATATATTTGTGGACGAGAGTTATCATTTATAACTCTGCAGGTTTGTGAATTGCAGTGCCCAGAACCTCCATTTTACAACTCGCTTTTTTGGGAGCGGGCCGCAAAAGCGCAGGATGGCTTCAGGCCCTGTTCTGGTTCCGGGGGGCAGGCTGAGCCTGTGGTTAATTCTTCTTCCTGATGGGAAAATAGAGTGACCTGTGCCTGTCCCGACACCAAGAGCTAGTCTCTCGTTGGTTCCCCGTCTTCCCGTTCATCCTCAGGACAAATTGCAACCTGTCCGGAACAGGAGGTTAAAGGTGCTGATGCTCCAAGTAGGGAGATTGCTAGTAAAGCGGCTGGAAAGGCGAACCCGGGCACAAGGAGATGAGAAATTAGGTGCGTTTTAGAAACCTTTCCCCATCACACGGTGTACCATCTTCTGGGTTTCTCATGCATGTTTTCGATGTAGGAAGATGCCCTTGAACCTGGAGATTTGGGACCCATGCGATGGGTACCACACAGTATTACTTTAAAGGGTCTGCGTTTGCTCACCCAACCTCACCAAACCTCTCAGCCCCAAGAGTGTCCACCCTTATGTCTCATCCAGCTGTGGGTCTAGATATGGTCAATCCAGGTTGCATCACAGCCCCTGAACGCATTGTGTAAGAATTTCTCTCTCTTTCACTGTCATTGTTTCATGGGTTTTTCAAAGTAATTTATTTTCATAATGGGGTTTAGCTGCTTTTCACTGCTGTGTTTATGTCGCTTTACACCCACTTGACACACTAACAGAGAGATATCAATACATAGGTTTTAAGATTATTACTAGTCAGATATATTCTTGTGCGGTGAATAGGGCGTGTTGAGTCCAGTTCTCTGAGCAAGGGGTATGTCTTGTCTATTACATATTGGGTTTATGGAACGGTATCTGAGCTAATTTGATACCCTTGTTTCATGTATCACCCCACCTCACCTTTCCCGTTAAGCAGCCATAGTGTGTTTTCTGCATGTGTGACTCTGTTCTGTTTTGTAATTCAGTTCAAGTGTAACGGTTTTTACATTCCCTCTATAAGTGATACCTTATGAGAAGTGTCCTTTTCTGTGTGACTTATTTCACTTAGAATCGTCGTACCTAAATCCACTCATCATGCTGCTACTAACCTTATGACATTGATTTCATGGCTGAGTGATATTCCATTGTACATAAGGACCACAACTTCTTTATCCATTTTTCTCTTTCCTGGGATATTGAAGGTGGAATGAAGTGGAGGTCCTTGTCAACAGAGCAGCCCTCAACTTTGGGGTGCTTGTGTCTTGCTGATTTTTAATTTTCCCAATTTATACCCCCATGAGTGGAAGTGCCCTATGCTCTCTAAGCTGTGTTTTTCAGATGTTTCAGGACACACCGTACACTTCTCCAGAGTGGCTGTTGGCAATTTACATCCCGCCCATCAGTGTAGCAAGGCTCCCATTTCTCCATGGCCTGTCCTGCATTTCTGGTTTTGACACTTTTTTCAGCATGGCCCTTTTGACCGATGGGAAGCGAGACTTCTCTGTAGCGCTGATTTGCCTTTCCAGGTTGCTTGGTTGGCCAAAAAGGGCGTATGCGTTTTTTCCTGAATATATTCAGGAAAAAACGCATACGCCCTTTTTGGCCAAGGGCATCATTGTCAACGTTTTGCCGCTTTTCATGTGCTTTAAAGGCGATTCGTATCTACCTCCTGAAATCTGTTTCGTGCAATTCTGCCTTGATTTCAAATCCTCTTCTTTGCCTTCCCTCAATATATTTGTGGACGAGAGTTATCATTTATAACTCTGCAGGTTTGTGAATTGCAGTGCCCTGAACCTCCATTTTACAACTCGCTTTTTTGGGAGCTGGCCGCAAAAGCGCAGGATGGCTTCAGGCCCTGTTCTGGTTCCGGGGGGCAGGCTGAGCCTGTGGTTAATTCTTCTTCCTGATGGGAAAATAGAGTGACCTGTGCCTGTCCCGACACCAAGAAGTAGTCTCTCGTTGGTTCCCCGTCTTCCCGTTCATCCTCAGGACAAATTGCAACCTGTACGGAACAGGAGGTTAAAGGTGCTGATGCTCCAAGTAGGGAGATTGCTAGTAAAGTGGCTGGAATGCAGAACACGGGCACAAGGAGATGAGAAATGAGGTGCGTTTTAGAAACCTTTCCCCATCACACGGTGTACCATCTTCTGGGTTTCTCATGCATGTTTTCGATGTAGGAAGATGCCCTTGAACCTGGAGATTTGGGACCCATGCGATGGGTACCACGCAGTATTACTTTAAAGGGTCTGCGTTTGCTCACCCAACCTCACCAAACCTCTCAGCCCCAAGAGTGTCCACCCTTATGTCTCATCCAGCTGTGGGTCTAGATATGGTCAATCCAGGTTGCATCACAGCCCCTGAACGCATTGTGTAAGAATTTCTCTCTCTTTCACTGTCGTTGTTTCATGGGTTTTTCAAAGTAATTTATTTTCATAATGGGGTTTAGCTGCTTTTCACTGCTGTGTTTATGTCGCTTTACACCCACTTGACACACTAACAGAGAGATATCAATACATAGGTTTTAAGATTATTACTAGTCAGATATATTCTTGTGCGGTGAATAGGGCGTGTTGAGTCCAGTTCTCTGAGCAAGGAGTAGGTCTTGTCTATTACATATTGGGTTTATGGAACGGTATCTGAGCTAATTTGATACCCTTGTTTCATGTATCACCCCACCTCACCTTTCCCGTTAAGCAGCCATAGTGTGTTTTCTGCATGTGTGACTCTGTTCTGTTTTGTAATTCAGTTCAAGTGTAACGGTTTTTACATTCCCTCTATAAGTGATACCTTATGAGAAGTGTCCTTTTCTGTGTGACTTATTTCACTTAGAATCGTCGTACCTAAATCCACTCATCATGCTGCTACTAACCTTATGACATTGATTTCATGGCTGAGTGATATTCCATTGTACATAAGGACCACAACTTCTTTATCCATTTTTCTCTTTCCTGGGATATTGAAGGTGGAATGAAGTGGAGGTCCTTGTCAACAGAGCAGCCCTCAACTTTGGGGTGCTTGTGTCTTGCTGATTTTTAATTTTCCCAATTTATACCCCCATGAGTGGAAGTGCCCTATGCTCTCTAAGCTGTGTTTTTCAGATGTTTCAGGACACACCGTACACTTCTCCAGAGTGGCTGTTGGCAATTTACATCCCGCCCATCAGTGTAGCAAGGCTCCCATTTCTCCATGGCCTGTCCTGCATTTCTGGTTTTGACACTTTTTTCAGCATGGCCCTTTTGACCGATGGGAAGCGAGACTTCTCTGTAGCGCTGATTTGCCTTTCCAGGTTGCTTGGTTGGCCAAAAAGGGCGTATGCGTTTTTTCCTGAATATATTCAGGAAAAAACGCATACGACCTTTTTGGCCAAGGGCATCATTGTCAACGTTTTGCCGCTTTTCATGTGCTTTAAAGGCGATTCGTATCTACCTCCTGAAATCTGTTTCGTGCAATTCTGCCTTGATTTCAAATCCTCTTCTTTGCCTTCCCTCAATATATTTGTGGACGAGAGTTATCATTTATAACTCTGCAGGTTTGTGAATTGCAGTGCCCTGAACCTCCATTTTACAACTCGCTTTTTTGGGAGCTGGCCGCAAAAGCGCAGGATGGCTTCAGGCCCTGTTCTGGTTCCGGGGGGCAGGCTGAGCCTGTGGTTAATTCTTCTTCCTGATGGGAAAATAGAGTGACCTGTGCCTGTCCCGACACCAAGAGCTAGTCTCTCGTTGGTTCCCCGTCTTCCCGTTCATCCTCAGGACAAATTGCAACCTGTACGGAACAGGAGGTTAAAGGTGCTGATGCTCCAAGTAGGGAGATTGCTAGTAAAGCGGCTGGAAAGGCGAACCCGGGCACAAGGAGATGAGAAATTAGGTGCGTTTTAGAAACCTTTCCCCATCACACGGTGTACCATCTTCTGGGTTTCTCATGCATGTTTTCGATGTAGGAAGATGCCCTTGAACCTGGAGATTTGGGACCCATGCGATGGGTACCACGCAGTATTACTTTAAAGGGTCTGCGTTTGCTCACCCAACCTCACCAAACCTCTCAGCCCCAAGAGTGTCCACCCTTATGTCTCATCCAGCTGTGGGTCTAGATATGGTCAATCCAGGTTGCATCACAGCCCCTGAACGCATTGTGTAAGAATTTCTCTCTCTTTCACTGTCGTTGTTTCATGGGTTTTTCAAAGTAATTTATTTTCATAATGGGGTTTAGCTGCTTTTCACTGCTGTGTTTATGCCGCTTTACACCCACTTGACACACTAACAGAGAGATATCAATACATAGGTTTTAAGATTATTACTAGTCAGATATATTCTTGTGCGGTGAATAGGGCGTGTTGAGTCCAGTTCTCTGAGCAAGGAGTAGGTCTTGTCTACTACATATTGGGTTTATGGAACGGTATCTGAGCTAATTTGATACCCTTGTTTTATGTATCACCCCACCTCACCTTTCCCGTTAAGCAGCCATAGTGTGTTTTCTGCATGTGTGACTCTGTTCTGTTTTGTAATTCAGTTCAAGTGTAACGGTTTTTACATTCCCTCTATCAGTGATACCTTATGAGAAGTGTCCTTTTCTGTGTGACTTATTTCACTTAGAATCGTCGTACCTAAATCCACTCATCATGCTGCTACTAACCTTATGACATTGATTTCATGGCTGAGTGATATTCCATTGTACATAAGGACCACAACTTCTTTATCCATTTTTCTCTTTCCTGTGATATTGAAGGTGGAATGAAGTGGAGGTCCTTGTCAACAGAGCAGCCCTCAACTTTGGGGTGCTTGTGTCTTGCTGATTTTTAATTTTCCCAATTTATACCCCCATGAGTGGAAGTGCCCTATGCTCTCTAAGCTGTGTTTTTCAGATGTTTCAGGACACACCGTACACTTCTCCAGAGTGGCTGTTGGCAATTTACATCCCGCCCATCAGTGTAGCAAGGCTCTCATTTCTCCATGACCTGTCCTGCATTTCTGGTTTTGACACATTTTTCAGCATGGCCCTTTTGACCGATGGGAAGTGAGACTTCTTTGTAGCGCTGATTTGCCTTTCCAGGTTGCTTGGTTGGCCAAAAAGGGCGTATGCGTTTTTTCCTGAATATATTCAGGAAAAAACGCATACGCCCTTTTTGGCCAAGGGCATCATTGTCAACATTTTGCCGCTTTTCATGTGCTTTAAAGGCAATTCGAATCTACCTCCTGAAATCTGTTTCCTGCAATTCTGCCTTGATTTAAAATCCTCTTCTTTGCCTTCCCTCAATATATTTGTGGACGAGAGTTATCATTTATAACTCTGCAGGTTTGTGAATTGCAGTGCCCTGAACCTCCATTTTACAACTCGCCTTTTTGGGAGCTGGCCGCAAAAGTGCAGGATGGCTTCAGGCCCTGTTCTGGTTCCGGGGGGCAGGCTGAACCTGTGGTTAATTCTTCTTCCTGATGGGAAAATAGAGTGACCTGTGCCTGTCCCGACACCAAGAGCTAGTCTCTCGTTGGTTCCCCGTCTTCCCGTTCATCCTCAGGACAAATTGCAACCTGTACGGAACAGGAGGTTAAAGGTGCTGATGCTCCAAGTAGGGAGATTGCTAGTAAAGCGGCTGGAATGGCGAACCCGGGCACAAGGAGATGAGAAATGAGGTGCGTTTTAGAAACCTTTCCCCATCACACGGTGTACTATCTTCTGGGTTTCTCATGCATGTTTTCGATGTAGGAAGATGCCCTTGAAGCTGGAGATTTGGGACCCATGCGATGGGTACCACGCAGTATTACTTTAAAGGGTCTGCGTTTGCTCACCCAACCTCACCAAACCTCTCAGCCCCAAGAGTGTCCACCCTTATGTCTCATCCAGCTGTGGGTCTAGATATGGTCAATCCAGGTTGCATCACAGCCCCTGAACGCATTGTGTAAGAATTTCTCTCTCTTTCACTGTCGTTGTTTCATGGGTTTTTCAAAGTAATTTATTTTCATAATGGGGTTTAGCTGCTTTTCACTGCTGTGTTTATGCCGCTTTACACCCACTTGACACACTAAGAGAGAGATATCAATACATAGGTTTTAAGATTATTACTAGTCAGATATATTCTTGTGCGGTGAATAGGGCGTGTTGAGTCCAGTTCTCTGAGCAAGGAGTAGGTCTTGTCTATTACATATTGGGTTTATGGAACGGTATCTGAGCTAATTTGATACCCTTGTTTTATGTATCACCCCACCTCACCTTTCCCGTTAAGCAGCCATAGTGTGTTTTCTGCATGTGTGACTCTGTTCTGTTTTGTAATTCAGTTCAAGTGTAACGGTTTTTACATTCCCTCTATCAGTGATACCTTATGAGAAGTGTCCTTTTCTGTGTGACTTATTTCACTTAGAATCGTCGTACCTAAATCCACTCAACATGCTGCTACTAACCTTATGACATTGATTTCATGGCTGAGTGATATTCCATTGTACATAAGGACCACAACTTCTTTATCCATTTTTCTCTTTCCTGGTATATTTAAGGTGGAATGAAGTGGAGGTCCTTGTCAACAGAGCAGCCCTAAACTTTGGGGTGCTTGTGTCTTGCTGATTTTTAATTTTCCCAATTTATACCCCCATGAGTGGAAGTGCCCTATGCTCTCTAAGCTGTGTTTTTCAGATGTTTCAGGACACACCGTACACTTCTCCAGAGTGGCTGTTGGCAATTTACATCCCGCCCATCAGTGTAGCAAGGCTCCCATTTCTCCATGGCCTGTCCTGCATTTCTGGTTTTGACACTTTTTTCAGCATGGCCCTTTTGACCGATGGGAAGCGAGACTTCTCTGTAGCACTGATTTGCCTTTCCAGGTTGCTTGGTTGGCCAAAAAGGGCGTATGCGTTTTTTCCTGAATATATTCAGGAAAAAAGGCATACGCCCTTTTTGGCCAAGGGCATCATTGTCAACGTTTTGCCGCTTTTCATGTGCTTTAAAGGCGATTCGTATCTACCTCCTGAAATCTGTTTCGTGCAATTCTGCCTTGATGTCAAATCCTCTTCTTTGCCTTCCCTCAATATATTTGTGGACGAGAGTTATCATTTATAACTCTGCAGGTTTGTGAATTGCAGTGCCCTGAACCTCCATTTTACAACTCGCTTTTTTGGGAGCTGGCCGCAAAAGCGCCAGATGGCTTCAGGCCCTGTTCTGGTTCCGGGGGGCAGGCTGAGCCTGTGGTTAATTCTTCTTCCTGATGGGAAAATAGAGTGACCTGTGCCTGTCCCGACACCAAGAGCTAGTCTCTCGTTGGTTCCCCGTCTTCCCGTTCACCCTCAGGACAAATTGCAACCTGTACGGAACAGGAGGTAAAAGGTGCTGATGCTCCAAGTAGGGAGATTGCTAGTAAAGCGGCTGGAAAGGCGAACCCGGGCACAAGGAGATGAGAAATGAGGTGCGTTTTATAAACCTTTCCCCATCACACGGTGTACCATCTTCTGGGTTTCTCATGCATGTTTTCGATGCAGGAAGATGCCCTTGAAGCTGGAGATTTGGGACCCATGCGACGGGTACCACGAAGTATTACTTTAAAGGGACTGCGTTTGCTCACCCAACCTCACCAAACCTCTCAGCCCCAAGAGTGTCCACCCTTATGTCTCATCCTGCTGTGGGTCTAGATATGGTCAATCCAGGTTGCATCACAGCCCCTGAACGCATTGTGTACGAATTTCTCTCTCTTTCACTGTCGTTGTTTCATGGGTTTCTCAAAGTAATTTATTTTCATAATGGGGTTTAGCTGCTTTTCACTGCTGTGTTTATGCCGCTTTACACCCACTTGACACACTAATAGAGAGATATCAATACATAGGTTTTAAGATTATTACTAGTCAGATATATTCTTGTGCGGTGAATAGGGCGTGTTGAGTCCAGTTCTCTGAGCAAGGAGTAGGTCTTGTCTATTACATATTGGGTTTATGGAACAGTATCTGAGCTAATTTGATACCCTTGTTTTATGCATCACCCCACCTCACCTTTCCCGTTAAGCAGCCATAGTCTGTTTTCTGCATGTGTGACTCTGTTCTGTTTTGTAATTCAGTTCAAGTGTAACGGTTTTTACATTCCCTCTATCAGTGATACCTTATGAGAAGTGTCCTTTTCTGTGTGACTTATTTCACTTAGAATCGTCGTACCTAAATCCACTCATCATGCTGCTACTAACCTTATGACATTGATTTCATGGCTGAGTGATATTCCATTGTACATAAGGACCACAACTTCTTTATCCATTTTTCTCTTTCCTGGGATATTGAAGGTGGAATGAAGTGGAGGTCCTTGTCAACAGAGCAGCCCTCAACTTTGGGGTGCTTGTGTCTTGCTGATTTTTCATTTTCCCAATTTATACCCCCATGAGTGGAAGTGCCCTATGCTCTCTAAGCTGTGTTTTTCAGATGTTTCAGGACACACCGTACACTTCTCCAGAGTGGCTGTTGGCAATTTACATCCCGCCCATCAGTGTAGCAAGGCTCCCATTTCTCCATGGCCTGTCCTGCATTTCTAGTTTTGACACTTTTTTCAGCATGGCCCTTTTGACCGATGGGAAGCGAGACTTCTCTGTAGCGCTGATTTGCCTTTCCAGGTTGCTTGGTTGGCCAAAAAGGGCGTATGCGTTTTTTCCTGAATATATTCAGGAAAAAACGCATACGCCCTTTTTGGCCAAGGGCATCATTGTCAACGTTTTGCCGCTTTTCATGTGCTTTAAAGGCGATTCGTATCTACCTCCTGAAATCTGTTTCGTGCAATTCTGCCTTGATTTCAAATCCTCTTCTTTGCCTTCCCTCAATATATTTGTGGACGAGAGTTATCATTTATAACTCTGCAGGTTTGTGAATTGCAGTGCCCTGAACCTCCATTTTACAACTCGCTTTTTTGGGAGCTGGCCGCAAAAGCGCAGGATGGCTTCAGGCCCTGTTCTGGTTCCGGGGGGCAGGCTGAGCCTGTGGTTAATTCTTCTTCCTGATGGGAAAATAGAGTGACCTGTGCCTGTCCCGACACCAAGAGCTAGTCTCTCGTTGGTTCCCCGTCTTCCCGTTCATCCTCAGGACAAATTGCAACCTGTACGGAACAGGAGGTTAAAGGTGCTGATGCTCCAAGTAGGGAGATTGCTACTAAAGCGGCTGGAATGGCGAACCCGGGCACAAGGAGATGAGAAATGAGGTGCGTTTTAGAAACCTTTCCCCATCACACGGTGTACCATCTTCTGGGTTTCTCATGCATGTTTTCGATGTAGGAAGATGCCCTTGAAGCTGGAGATTTGGGACCCATGTGATGGGTACCACGCAGTATTACTTTAAAGGGTCTGCGTTTGCTCACCCAACCTCACCAAACCTCTCAGCCCCAAGAGTGTCCACCCTTATGTCTCATCCAGCTGTGGGTCTAGATATGGTCAATCCAGGTTGCATCACAGCCCCTGAACGCATTGTGTAAGAATTTCTCTCTCTTTCACTGTCGTTGTTTCATGGGTTTTTCAAAGTAATTTATTTTCATAATGGGGTTTAGCTGCTTTTCACTGCTGTGTTTATGCCGCTTTACACCCACTTGACACACTAACAGAGAGATATCAATACATAGGTTTTAAGATTATTACTAGTCAGATATATTCTTGTGCGGTGAATAGGGCGTGTTGAGTCCAGTTCTCTGAGCAAGGAGTAGGTCTTGTCTACTACATATTGGGTTTATGGAACGGTATCTGAGCTAATTTGATACCCTTGTTTTATGTATCACCCCACCTCACCTTTCCCGTTAAGCAGCCATAGTGTGTTTTCTGCATGTGTGACTCTGTTCTGTTTTGTAATTCAGTTCAAGTGTAACGGTTTTTACATTCCCTCTATCAGTGATACCTTATGAGAAGTGTCCTTTTCTGTGTGACTTATTTCACTTAGAATCGTCGTACCTAAATCCACTCATCATGCTGCTACTAACCTTATGACATTGATTTCATGGCTGAGTGATATTCCATTGTACATAAGGACCACAACTTCTTTATCCATTTTTCTCTTTCCTGTGATATTGAAGGTGGAATGAAGTGGAGGTCCTTGTCAACAGAGCAGCCCTCAACTTTGGGGTGCTTGTGTCTTGCTGATTTTTAATTTTCCCAATTTATACCCCCATGAGTGGAAGTGCCCTATGCTCTCTAAGCTGTGTTTTTCAGATGTTTCAGGACACACCGTACACTTCTCCAGAGTGGCTGTTGGCAATTTACATCCCGCCCATCAGTGTAGCAAGGCTCTCATTTCTCCATGGCCTGTCCTGCATTTCTGGTTTTGACACATTTTTCAGCATGGCCCTTTTGACCGATGGGAAGTGAGACTTCTTTGTAGCGCTGATTTGCCTTTCCAGGTTGCTTGGTTGGCCAAAAAGGGCGTATGCGTTTTTTCCTGAATATATTCAGGAAAAAACGCATACGCCCTTTTTGGCCAAGGGCATCATTGTCAACATTTTGCCGCTTTTCATGTGCTTTAAAGGCGATTCGAATCTACCTCCTGAAATCTGTTTCCTGCAATTCTGCCTTGATTTAAAATCCTCTTCTTTGCCTTCCCTCAATATATTTGTGGACGAGAGTTATCATTTATAACTCTGCAGGTTTGTGAATTGCAGTGCCCTGAACCTCCATTTTACAACTCGCCTTTTTGGGAGCTGGCCGCAAAAGTGCAGGATGGCTTCAGGCCCTGTTCTGGTTCCGGGGGGCAGGCTGAACCTGTGGTTAATTCTTCTTCCTGATGGGAAAATAGAGTGACCTGTGCCTGTCCCGACACCAAGAGCTAGTCTCTCGTTGGTTCCCCATCTTCCCGTTCATCCTCAGGACAAATTGCAACCTGTACGGAACAGGAGGTTAAAGGTGCTGATGCTCCAAGTAGGGAGATTGCTAGTAAAGCGGCTGGAATGGCGAACCCGGGCACAAGGAGATGAGAAATGAGGTGCGTTTTAGAAACCTTTCCCCATCACACGGTGTACTATCTTCTGGGTTTCTCATGCATGTTTTCGATGTAGGAAGATGCCCTTGAAGCTGGAGATTTGGGACCCATGCGATGGGTACCACGCAGTATTACTTTAAAGGGTCTGCGTTTGCTCACCCAACCTCACCAAACCTCTCAGCCCCAAGAGTGTCCACCCTTATGTCTCATCCAGCTGTGGGTCTAGATATGGTCAATCCAGGTTGCATCACAGCCCCTGAACGCATTGTGTAAGAATTTCTCTCTCTTTCACTGTCGTTGTTTCATGGGTTTTTCAAAGTAATTTATTTTCATAATGGGGTTTAGCTGCTTTTCACTGCTGTGTTTATGCCGCTTTACACCCACTTGACACACTAAGAGAGAGATATCAATACATAGGTTTTAAGATTATTACTAGTCAGATATATTCTTGTGCGGTGAATAGGGCGTGTTGAGTCCAGTTCTCTGAGCAAGGAGTAGGTCTTGTCTATTACATATTGGGTTTATGGAACGGTATCTGAGCTAATTTGATACCCTTGTTTTATGTATCACCCCACCTCACCTTTCCCGTTAAGCAGCCATAGTGTGTTTTCTGCATGTGTGACTCTGTTCTGTTTTGTAATTCAGTTCAAGTGTAACGGTTTTTACATTCCCTCTATCAGTGATACCTTATGAGAAGTGTCCTTTTCTGTGTGACTTATTTCACTTAGAATCGTCGTACCTAAATCCACTCAACATGCTGCTACTAACCTTATGACATTGATTTCATGGCTGAGTGATATTCCATTGTACATAAGGACCACAACTTCTTTATCCATTTTTCTCTTTCCTGGTATATTTAAGGTGGAATGAAGTGGAGGTCCTTGTCAACAGAGCAGCCCTAAACTTTGGGGTGCTTGTGTCTTGCTGATTTTTAATTTTCCCAATTTATACCCCCATGAGTGGAAGTGCCCTATGCTCTCTAAGCTGTGTTTTTCAGATGTTTCAGGACACACCGTACACTTCTCCAGAGTGGCTGTTGGCAATTTACATCCCGCCCATCAGTGTAGCAAGGCTCCCATTTCTCCATGGCCTGTCCTGCATTTCTGGTTTTGACACTTTTTTCAGCATGGCCCTTTTGACCGATGGGAAGCGAGACTTCTCTGTAGCACTGATTTGCCTTTCCAGGTTGCTTGGTTGGCCAAAAAGGGCGTATGCGTTTTTTCCTGAATATATTCAGGAAAAAAGGCATACGCCCTTTTTGGCCAAGGGCATCATTGTCAACGTTTTGCCGCTTTTCATGTGCTTTAAAGGCGATTCGTATCTACCTCCTGAAATCTGTTTCGTGCAATTCTGCCTTGATGTCAAATCCTCTTCTTTGCCTTCCCTCAATATATTTGTGGACGAGAGTTATCATTTATAACTCTGCAGGTTTGTGAATTGCAGTGCCCTGAACCTCCATTTTACAACTCGCTTTTTTGGGAGCTGGCCGCAAAAGCGCCAGATGGCTTCAGGCCCTGTTCTGGTTCCGGGGGGCAGGCTGAGCCTGTGGTTAATTCTTCTTCCTGATGGGAAAATAGAGTGACCTGTGCCTGTCCCGACACCAAGAGCTAGTCTCTCGTTGGTTCCCCGTCTTCCCGTTCACCCTCAGGACAAATTGCAACCTGTACGGAACAGGAGGTAAAAGGTGCTGATGCTCCAAGTAGGGAGATTGCTAGTAAAGCGGCTGGAAAGGCGAACCCGGGCACAAGGAGATGAGAAATGAGGTGCGTTTTATAAACCTTTCCCCATCACACGGTGTACCATCTTCTGGGTTTCTCATGCATGTTTTCGATGCAGGAAGATGCCCTTGAAGCTGGAGATTTGGGACCCATGCGACGGGTACCACGAAGTATTACTTTAAAGGGACTGCGTTTGCTCACCCAACCTCACCAAACCTCTCAGCCCCAAGAGTGTCCACCCTTATGTCTCATCCTGCTGTGGGTCTAGATATGGTCAATCCAGGTTGCATCACAGCCCCTGAACGCATTGTGTACGAATTTCTCTCTCTTTCACTGTCGTTGTTTCATGGGTTTCTCAAAGTAATTTATTTTCATAATGGGGTTTAGCTGCTTTTCACTGCTGTGTTTATGCCGCTTTACACCCACTTGACACACTAACAGAGAGATATCAATACATAGGTTTTAAGATTATTACTAGTCAGATATATTCTTGTGCGGTGAATAGGGCGTGTTGAGTCCAGTTCTCTGAGCAAGGAGTAGGTCTTGTCTATTACATATTGGGTTTATGGAACAGTATCTGAGCTAATTTGATACCCTTGTTTTATGCATCACCCCACCTCACCTTTCCCGTTAAGCAGCCATAGTCTGTTTTCTGCATGTGTGACTCTGTTCTGTTTTGTAATTCAGTTCAAGTGTAACGGTTTTTACATTCCCTCTATCAGTGATACCTTATGAGAAGTGTCCTTTTCTGTGTGACTTATTTCACTTAGAATCGTCGTACCTAAATCCACTCATCATGCTGCTACTAACCTTATGACATTGATTTCATGGCTGAGTGATATTCCATTGTACATAAGGACCACAACTTCTTTATCCATTTTTCTCTTTCCTGGGATATTGAAGGTGGAATGAAGTGGAGGTCCTGGTCAACAGAGCAGCCCTCAACTTTGGGGTGCTTGTGTCTTGCTGATTTTTCATTTTCCCAATTTATACCCCCATGAGTGGAAGTGCCCTATGCTCTCTAAGCTGTGTTTTTCAGATGTTTCAGGACACACCGTACACTTCTCCAGAGTGGCTGTTGGCAATTTACATCCCGCCCATCAGTGTAGCAAGGCTCCCATTTCTCCATGGCCTGTCCTGCATTTCTAGTTTTGACACTTTTTTCAGCATGGCCCTTTTGACCGATGGGAAGCGAGACTTCTCTGTAGCGCTGATTTGCCTTTCCAGGTTGCTTGGTTGGCCAAAAAGGGCGTATGCGTTTTTTCCTGAATATATTCAGGAAAAAACGCATACGCCCTTTTTGGCCAAGGGCATCATTGTCAACGTTTTGCCGCTTTTCATGTGCTTTAAAGGCGATTCGTATCTACCTCCTGAAATCTGTTTCGTGCAATTCTGCCTTGATTTCAAATCCTCTTCTTTGCCTTCCCTCAATATATTTGTGGACGAGAGTTATCATTTATAACTCTGCAGGTTTGTGAATTGCAGTGCCCTGAACCTCCATTTTACAACTCGCTTTTTGGGAGCTGGCCGCAAAAGCGCAGGATGGCTTCAGGCCCTGTTCTGGTTCCGGGGGGCAGGCTGAGCCTGTGGTTAATTCTTCTTCCTGATGGGAAAATAGAGTGACCTGTGCCTGTCCCGACACCAAGAGCTAGTCTCTCGTTGGTTCCCCGTCTTCCCGTTCATCCTCAGGACAAATTGCAACCTGTACGGAACAGGAGGTTAAAGGTGCTGATGCTCCAAGTAGGGAGATTGCTACTAAAGCGGCTGGAATGGCGAACCCGGGCACAAGGAGATGAGAAATGAGGTGCGTTTTAGAAACCTTTCCCCATCACACGGTGTACCATCTTCTGGGTTTCTCATGCATGTTTTCGATGTAGGAAGATGCCCTTGAAGCTGGAGATTTGGGACCCATGTGATGGGTACCACGCAGTATTACTTTAAAGGGTCTGCGTTTGCTCACCCAACCTCACCAAACCTCTCAGCCCCAAGAGTGTCCACCCTTATGTCTCATCCAGCTGTGGGTCTAGATATGGTCAATCCAGGTTGCATCACAGCCCCTGAACGCATTGTGTAAGAATTTCTCTCTCTTTCACTGTCGTTGTTTCATGGGTTTTTCAAAGTAATTTATTTTCATAATGGGGTTTAGCTGCTTTTCACTGCTGTGTTTATGCCGCTTTACACCCACTTGACACACTAACAGAGAGATATCAATACATAGGTTTTAAGATTATTACTAGTCAGATATATTCTTGTGCGGTGAATAGGGCGTGTTGAGTCCAGTTCTCTGAGCAAGGAGTAGGTCTTGTCTACTACATATTGGGTTTATGGAACGGTATCTGAGCTAATTTGATACCCTTGTTTTATGTATCACCCCACCTCACCTTTCCCGTTAAGCAGCCATAGTGTGTTTTCTGCATGTGTGACTCTGTTCTGTTTTGTAATTCAGTTCAAGTGTAACGGTTTTTACATTCCCTCTATCAGTGATACCTTATGAGAAGTGTCCTTTTCTGTGTGACTTATTTCACTTAGAATCGTCGTACCTAAATCCACTCATCATGCTGCTACTAACCTTATGACATTGATTTCATGGCTGAGTGATATTCCATTGTACATAAGGACCACAACTTCTTTATCCATTTTTCTCTTTCCTGGGATATTGAAGGTGGAATGAAGTGGAGGTCCTTGTCAACAGTGCAGGCCTCAACTTTGGTGTGCTTGTGTCTTGCTGATTTTTCATTTTCCCAATTTATACCCCCATGAGTGGAAGTGCCCTATGCTCTCTAAGCTGTGTTTTTCAGATGTTTCAGGACACACCGTACACTTCTCCAGAGTGGCTGTTGGCAATTTACATCCCGCCCATCAGTGTAGCAAGGCTCTCATTTCTCCATGGCCTGTCCTGCATTTCTGGTTTTGACACATTTTTCAGCATGGCCCTTTTGACCGATGGGAAGTGAGACTTCTTTGTAGCGCTGATTTGCATTTCCAGGTTGCTTGGTTGGCCAAAAAGGGCGTATGCGTTTTTTCCTGAATATATTCAGGAAAAAACGCATACGCCCTTTTTGGCCAAGGGCATCATTGTCAACATTTTGCCGCTTTTCATGTGCTTTAAAGGCGATTCGAATCTACCTCCTGAAATCTGTTTCCTGCAATTCTGCCTTGATTTAAAATCCTCTTCTTTGCCTTCCCTCAATATATTTGTGGACGAGAGTTATCATTTATAACTCTGCAGGTTTGTGAATTGCAGTGCCCTGAACCTCCATTTTACAACTCGCCTTTTTGGGAGCTGGCCGCAAAAGTGCAGGATGGCTTCAGGCCCTGTTCTGGTTCCGGGGGGCAGGCTGAGCCTGTGGTTAATTCTTCTTCCTGATGGGAAAATAGAGTGACCTGTGCCTGTCCCGACACCAAGAGCTAGTCTCTCGTTGGTTCCCCGTCTTCCCGTTCATCCTCAGGACAAATTGCAACCTGTACGGAACAGGAGGTTAAAGGTGCTGATGCTCCAAGTAGGGAGATTGCTACTAAAGCGGCTGGAATGGCGAACCCGGGCACAAGGAGATGAGAAATGAGGTGCGTTTTAGAAACCTTTCCCCATCACACGGTGTACCATCTTCTGGGTTTCTCATGCATGTTTTCGATGTAGGAAGATGCCCTTGAAGCTGGAGATTTGGGACCCATGTGATGGGTACCACGCAGTATTACTTTAAAGGGTCTGCGTTTGCTCACCCAACCTCACCAAACCTCTCAGCCCCAAGAGTGTCCACCCTTATGTCTCATCCAGCTGTGGGTCTAGATATGGTCAATCCAGGTTGCATCACAGCCCCTGAACGCATTGTGTAAGAATTTCTCTCTCTTTCACTGTCGTTGTTTCATGGGTTTTTCAAAGTAATTTATTTTCATAATGGGGTTTAGCTGCTTTTCACTGCTGTGTTTATGCCGCTTTACACCCACTTGACACACTAACAGAGAGATATCAATACATAGGTTTTAAGATTATTACTAGTCAGATATATTCTTGTGCGGTGAATAGGGCGTGTTGAGTCCAGTTCTCTGAGCAAGGAGTAGGTCTTGTCTATTACATATTGGGTTTATGGAACGGTATCTGAGCTAATTTGATACCCTTGTTTTATGTATCACCCCACTCACCTTTCCCGTTAAGCAGCCATAGTGTGTTTTCTGCATGTGTGACTCTGTTCTGTTTTGTAATTCAGTTCAAGTGTAACGGTTTTTACATTCCCTCTATCAGTGATACCTTATGAGAAGTGTCCTTTTCTGTGTGACTTATTTCACTTAGAATCGTCGTACCTAAATCCACTCATCATGCTGCTACTAACCTTATGACATTGATTTCATGGCTGAGTGATATTCCATTGTACATAAGGACCACAACTTCTTTATCCATTTTTCTCTTTCCTGGGATATTTAAGGTGGAATGAAGTGGAGGTCCTTGTCAACAGAGCAGCCCTCAACTTTGGGGTGCTTGTGTCTTGCTGATTTTTCATTTTCCCAATTTATACCCCCATGAGTGGAAGTGCCCTATGCTCTCTAAGCTGTGTTTTTCAGATGTTTCAGGACACACCGTACACTTCTCCAGAGTGGCTGTTGGCAATTTACATCCCGCCCATCAGTGTAGCAAGGCTCCCATTTCTCCATGGCCTGTCCTGCATTTCTGCTTTTGACACTTTTTTCAGCATGGCCCTTTTCACCGATGGGAAGCGAGACTTCTCTGTAGCGCTGACTTGCTTTTCCAGGTTGCTTGGTTGGCCAAAAAGGGCGTATGCGTTTTTTCCTGAATATATTCAGGAAAAAACGCATACGCCCTTTTTGGCCAAGGGCATCATTGTCAACGTTTTGCCGCTTTTCATGTGCTTTAAAGGCGATTCGTATCTACCTCCTGAAATCTGTTTCGTGCAATTCTGCCTTGAATTCAAATCCTCTTCTTTGCCTTCCCTCAATATATTTGTGGACGAGAGTTATCATTTATAACTCTGCAGGTTTGTGAATTGCAGTGCCCTGAACCTCCATTTTACAACTCGCTTTTTTGGGAGCTGGCCGCAAAAGCGCCAGATGGCTTCAGGCCCTGTTCTGGATCCGGGGGGCAGGCTGAGCCTGTGGTTAATTCTTCTTCCTGATGGGAAAATAGAGTGACCTGTGCCTGTCCCGACACCAAGAGCTAGTCTCTCGTTGGTTCCCCGTCTTCCCGTTCACCCTCAGGACAAATTGCAACCTGTACGGAACAGGAGGTAAAAGGTGCTGATGCTCCAAGTAGGGAGATTGCTAGTAAAGCGGCTGGAAAGGCGAACCCGGGCACAAGGAGATGAGAAATGAGGTGCGTTTTATAAACCTTTCCCCATCACACGGTGTACCATCTTCTGGGTTTCTCATGCATGTTTTCGATGTAGGAAGATGCCCTTGAAGCTGGAGATTTGGGACCCATGCGACGGGTACCACGAAGTATTACTTTAAAGGGTCTGCGTTTGCTCACCCAACCTCACCAAACCTCTCAGCCCCAAGAGTGTCCACCCTTATGTCTCATCCAGCTGTGGGTCTAGATATGGTCAATCCAGGTTGCATCACAGCCCCTGAACGCATTGTGTAAGAATTTCTCTCTCTTTCACTGTCGTTGTTTCATGGGTTTTTCAAAGTAATTTATTTTCATAATGGGGTTTAGCTGCTTTTCACTGCTGTGTTTATGCCGCTTTACACCCACTTGACACACTAACAGAGAGATATCAATACATAGGTTTTAAGATTATTACTAGTCAGATATATTCTTGTGCGGTGAATAGGGCGTGTTGAGTCCAGTTCTCTGAGCAAGGAGTAGGTCTTGTCTATTACATATTGGGTTTATGGAACGGTATCTGAGCTAATTTGATACCCTTGTTTTATGCATCACCCCACCTCACCTTTCCCGTTAAGCAGCCATAGTCTGTTTTCTGCATGTGTGACTCTGTTCTGTTTTGTAATTCAGTTCAAGTGTAACGGTTTTTACATTCCCTCTATCAGTGATACCTTATGAGAAGTGTCCTTTTCTGTGTGACTTATTTCACTTAGAATCGTCGTACCTAAATCCACTCATCATGCTGCTACTAACCTTATGACATTGATTTCATGGCTGAGTGATATTCCATTGTACATAAGGACCACAACTTCTTTATCCATTTTTCTCTTTCCTGTGATATTGAAGGTGGAATGAAGTGGAGGTCCTTGTCAACAGAGCAGCCCTCAACTTTGGGGTGCTTGTGTCTTGCTGATTTTTAATTTTCCCAATTTATACCCCCATGAGTGGAAGTGCCCTATGCTCTCTAAGCTGTGTTTTTCAGATGTTTCAGGACACACCGTACACTTCTCCAGAGTGGCTGTTGGCAATTTACATCCCGCCCATCAGTGTAGCAAGGCTCTCATTTCTCCATGGCCTGTCCTGCATTTCTGGTTTTGACACATTTTTCAGCATGGCCCTTTTGACCGATGGGAAGTGAGACT
Organism: Balaenoptera borealis; assembly: GCF_965194805.1. Lineage (NCBI taxonomy): Eukaryota > Metazoa > Chordata > Mammalia > Artiodactyla > Balaenopteridae > Balaenoptera > Balaenoptera borealis. The sequence continues at coordinate 336,508 of NW_028124001.1, read as the reverse complement.
TCTTTGTAGCGCTGATTTGCCTTTCCAGGTTGCTTGGTTGGCCAAAAAGGGCGTATGCGTTTTTTCCTGAATATATTCAGGAAAAAACGCATACGCCCTTTTTGGCCAAGGGCATCATTGTCAACATTTTGCCGCTTTTCATGTGCTTTAAAGGCGATTCGAATCTACCTCCTGAAATCTGTTTCCTGCAATTCTGCCTTGATTTTAAATCCTCTTCTTTGCCTTCCCTCTATATATTTGTGGACGAGAGTTATCATTTATAACTCTGCAGGTTTGTGAATTGCAGTGCCCTGAACCTCCATTTTACAACTCGCCTTTTTGGGAGCTGGCCGCAAAAGTGCAGGATGGCTTCAGGCCCTGTTCTGGTTCCGGGGGGCAGGCTGAACCTGTGGTTAATTCTTCTTCCTGATGGGAAAATAGAGTGACCTGTGCCTGTCCCGACACCAAGAGCTAGTCTCTAGTTGGTTCCCCGTCTTCCCGTTCATCCTCAGGAGAAATTGCAACCTGTACGGAACAGGAGGTTAAAGGTGCTGATGCTCCAAGTAGGGAGATTGCTAGTAAAGGGGCTGGAATGGCGAACCCGGGCACAAGGAGATGAGAAATGAGGTGCGTTTTAGAAACCTTTCCCCATCACACGGTGTACTATCTTCTGGGTTTCTCATGCATGTTTTCGATGTAGGAAGATGCCCTTGAAGCTGGAGATTTGGGACCCATGTGATGGGTACCACGCAGTATTACTTTAAAGGGTCTGCGTTTGCTCACCCAACCTCACCAAACCTCTCAGCCCCAAGAGTGTCCACCCTTATGTCTCATCCAGCTGTGGGTCTAGATATGGTCAATCCAGGTTGCATCACAGCCCCTGAACGCATTGTGTAAGAATTTCTCTCTCTTTCACTGTCGTTGTTTCATGGGTTTTTCAAAGTAATTTATTTTCATAATGGGGTTTAGCTGCTTTTCACTGCTGTGTTTATGCCGCTTTACACCCACTTGACACACTAACAGAGAGATATCAATATATAGGTTTTAAGATTATTACTAGTCAGATATATTCTTGTGCGGTGAATAGGGTGTGTTGAGTCCAGTTCTCTGAGCAAGGAGTAGGTCTTGTCTATTACATATTGGGTTTATGGAACGGTATCTGAGCTAATTTGATACCCTTGTTTTATTTATCACCCCACCTCACCTTTCCCGTTAAGCAGCCATAGTGTGTTTTCTGCATGTGTGACTCTGTTCTGTTTTGTAATTCAGTTCAAGTGTAACGGTTTTTACATTCCCTCTATCAGTGATACCTTATGAGAAGTGTCCTTTTCTGTGTGACTTATTTCACTTAGAATCGTCGTACCTAAATCCACTCATCATGCTGCTACTAACCTTATGACATTGATTTCATGGCTGAGTGATATTCCATTGTACATAAGGACCACAACTTCTTTATCCATTTTTCTCTTTCCTGGGATATTGAAGGTGGAATGAAGTGGAGGTCCTTGTCAACAGAGCAGCCCTCAACTTTGGGGTGCTTGTGTCTTGCTGATTTTTCATTTTCCCAATTTATACCCCCATGAGTGGAAGTGCCCTATGCTCTCTAAGCTGTGTTTTTCAGATGTTTCAGGACACACCGTGCACTTCTCCAGAGTGGCTGTTGCCAATTTACATCCCGCCCATCAGTGTAGCAAGGCTCCCATTTCTCCATGGCCTGTCCTGCATTTCTGGTTTTGACACTTTTTTCAGCATGGCCCTTTTGACCGATGGGAAGCGAGACTTCTCTGTAGCACTGATTTGCCTTTCCAGGTTGCTTGGTTGGCCAAAAAGGGCGTATGCGTTTTTTCCTGAATATATTCAGGAAAAAAGGCATACGCCCTTTTTGGCCAAGGGCATCATTGTCAACGTTTTGCCGCTTTTCATGTGCTTTAAAGGCGATTCGTATCTACCTCCTGAAATCTGTTTCGTGCAATTCTGCCTTGATGTCAAATCCTCTTCTTTGCCTTCCCTCAATATATTTGTGGACGAGAGTTATCATTTATAACTCTGCAGGTTTGTGAATTGCAGTGCCCTGAACCTCCATTTTACAACTCGCTTTTTTGGGAGCTGGCCGCAAAAGCGCCAGATGGCTTCAGGCCCTGTTCTGGTTCCGGGGGGCAGGCTGAGCCTGTGGTTAATTCTTCTTCCTGATGGGAAAATAGAGTGACCTGTGCCTGTCCCGACACCAAGAGCTAGTCTCTCGTTGGTTCCCCGTCTTCCCGTTCACCCTCAGGACAAATTGCAACCTGTACGGAACAGGAGGTAAAAGGTGCTGATGCTCCAAGTAGGGAGATTGCTAGTAAAGCGGCTGGAAAGGCGAACCCGGGCACAAGGAGATGAGAAATTAGGTGCGTTTTAGAAACCTTTCCCCATCACACGGTGTACCATCTTCTGGGTTTCTCATGCATGTTTTCGATGCAGGAAGATGCCCTTGAAGCTGGAGATTTGGGACCCATGCGACGGGTACCACGAAGTATTACTTTAAAGGGACTGCGTTTGCTCACCCAACCTCACCAAACCTCTCAGCCCCAAGAGTGTCCACCCTTATGTCTCATCCTGCTGTGGGTCTAGATATGGTCAATCCAGGTTGCATCACAGCCCCTGAACGCATTGTGTACGAATTTCTCTCTCTTTCACTGTCGTTGTTTCATGGGTTTCTCAAAGTAATTTATTTTCATAATGGGGTTTAGCTGCTTTTCACTGCTGTGTTTATGCCGCTTTACACCCACTTGACACACTAACAGAGAGATATCAATACATAGGTTTTAAGATTATTACTAGTCAGATATATTCTTGTGCGGTGAATAGGGCGTGTTGAGTCCAGTTCTCTGAGCAAGGAGTAGGTCTTGTCTATTACATATTGGGTTTATGGAACAGTATCTGAGCTAATTTGATACCCTTGTTTTATGCATCACCCCACCTCACCTTTCCCGTTAAGCAGCCATAGTCTGTTTTCTGCATGTGTGACTCTGTTCTGTTTTGTAATTCAGTTCAAGTGTAACGGTTTTTACATTCCCTCTATCAGTGATACCTTATGAGAAGTGTCCTTTTCTGTGTGACTTATTTCACTTAGAATCGTCGTACCTAAATCCACTCATCATGCTGCTACTAACCTTATGACATTGATTTCATGGCTGAGTGATATTCCATTGTACATAAGGACCACAACTTCTTTATCCATTTTTCTCTTTCCTGGGATATTGAAGGTGGAATGAAGTGGAGGTCCTTGTCAACAGAGCAGCCCTCAACTTTGGGGTGCTTGTGTCTTGCTGATTTTTCATTTTCCCAATTTATACCCCCATGAGTGGAAGTGCCCTATGCTCTCTAAGCTGTGTTTTTCAGATGTTTCAGGACACACCGTACACTTCTCCAGAGTGGCTGTTGGCAATTTACATCCCGCCCATCAGTGTAGCAAGGCTCCCATTTCTCCATGGCCTGTCCTGCATTTCTAGTTTTGACACTTTTTTCAGCATGGCCCTTTTGACCGATGGGAAGCGAGACTTCTCTGTAGCGCTGATTTGCCTTTCCAGGTTGCTTGGTTGGCCAAAAAGGGCGTATGCGTTTTTTCCTGAATATATTCAGGAAAAAACGCATACGCCCTTTTTGGCCAAGGGCATCATTGTCAACGTTTTGCCGCTTTTCATGTGCTTTAAAGGCGATTCGTATCTACCTCCTGAAATCTGTTTCGTGCAATTCTGCCTTGACTTCAAATCCTCTTCTTTGCCTTCCCTCAATATATTTGTGGACGAGAGTTATCATTTATAACTCTGCAGGTTTGTGAATTGCAGTGCCCTGAACCTCCATTTTACAACTCGCTTTTTTGGGAGCTGGCCGCAAAAGCGCAGGATGGCTTCAGGCCCTGTTCTGGTTCCGGGGGGCAGGCTGAGCCTGTGGTTAATTCTTCTTCCTGATGGGAAAATAGAGTGACCTGTGCCTGTCCCGACACCAAGAGCTAGTCTCTCGTTGGTTCCCCGTCTTCCCGTTCATCCTCAGGACAAATTGCAACCTGTACGGAACAGGAGGTTAAAGGTGCTGATGCTCCAAGTAGGGAGATTGCTACTAAAGCGGCTGGAATGGCGAACCCGGGCACAAGGAGATGAGAAATGAGGTGCGTTTTAGAAACCTTTCCCCATCACACGGTGTACCATCTTCTGGGTTTCTCATGCATGTTTTCGATGTAGGAAGATGCCCTTGAAGCTGGAGATTTGGGACCCATGTGATGGGTACCACGCAGTATTACTTTAAAGGGTCTGCGTTTGCTCACCCAACCTCACCAAACCTCTCAGCCCCAAGAGTGTCCACCCTTATGTCTCATCCAGCTGTGGGTCTAGATATGGTCAATCCAGGTTGCATCACAGCCCCTGAACGCATTGTGTAAGAATTTCTCTCTCTTTCACTGTCGTTGTTTCATGGGTTTTTCAAAGTAATTTATTTTCATAATGGGGTTTAGCTGCTTTTCACTGCTGTGTTTATGCCGCTTTACACCCACTTGACACACTAACAGAGAGATATCAATACATAGGTTTTAAGATTATTACTAGTCAGATATATTCTTGTGCGGTGAATAGGGCGTGTTGAGTCCAGTTCTCTGAGCAAGGAGTAGGTCTTGTCTACTACATATTGGGTTTATGGAACGGTATCTGAGCTAATTTGATACCCTTGTTTTATGTATCACCCCACCTCACCTTTCCCGTTAAGCAGCCATAGTGTGTTTTCTGCATGTGTGACTCTGTTCTGTTTTGTAATTCAGTTCAAGTGTAACGGTTTTTACATTCCCTCTATCAGTGATACCTTATGAGAAGTGTCCTTTTCTGTGTGACTTATTTCACTTAGAATCGTCGTACCTAAATCCACTCATCATGCTGCTACTAACCTTATGACATTGATTTCATGGCTGAGTGATATTCCATTGTACATAAGGACCACAACTTCTTTATCCTTTTTTCTCTTTCCTGGGATATTTAAGGTCGAATGAAGTGGAGGTCCTTGTCAACAGTGCAGGCCTCAACTTTGGTGTGCTTGTGTCTTGCTGATTTTTCATTTTCCCAATTTATACCCCCATGAGTGGAAGTGCCCTATGCTCTCTAAGCTGTGTTTTTCAGATGTTTCAGGACACACCGTACACTTCTCCAGAGTGGCTGTTGGCAATTTACATCCCGCCCATCAGTGTAGCAAGGCTCTCATTTCTCCATGGCCTGTCCTGCATTTCTGGTTTTGACACATTTTTCAGCATGGCCCTTTTGACCGATGGGAAGTGAGACTTCTTTGTAGCGCTGATTTGCCTTTCCAGGTTGCTTGGTTGGCCAAAAAGGGCGTATGCGTTTTTTCCTGAATATATTCAGGAAAAAACGCATACGCCCTTTTTGGCCAAGGGCATCATTGTCAACATTTTGCCGCTTTTCATGTGCTTTAAAGGCGATTCGAATCTACCTCCTGAAATCTGTTTCGTGCAATTCTGCCTTGATTTAAAATCCTCTTCTTTGCCTTCCCTCAATATATTTGTGGACGAGAGTTATCATTTATAACTCTGCAGGTTTGTGAATTGCAGTGCCCTGAACCTCCATTTTACAACTCGCTTTTTTGGGAGCTGGCCGCAAAAGTGCAGGATGGCTTCAGGCCCTGTTCTGGTTCCGGGGGGCAGGCTGAACCTGTGGTTAATTCTTCTTCCTGATGGGAAAATAGAGTGACCTGTGCCTGTCCCAACACCAAGAGCTAGTCTCTCGTTAGTTCCCCGTCTTCCCGTTCATCCTCAGGACAAATTGCAACCTGTACGGAACAGGAGGTTAAAGGTGCTGATGCTCCAAGTAGGGAGATTGCTAGTAAAGCGGCTGGAATGGCGAACCCGGGCACAAGGAGATGAGAAATGAGGTGCGTTTTAGAAACCTTTCCCCATCACACGGTGTACTATCTTCTGGGTTTCTCATGCATGTTTTCGATGTAGGAAGATGCCCTTGAAGCTGGAGATTTGGGACCCATGTGATGGGTACCACGCAGTATTACTTTAAAGGGTCTGCGTTTGCTCACCCAACCTCACCAAACCTCTCAGCCCCAAGAGTGTCCACCCTTATGTCTCATCCAGCTGTGGGTCTAGATATGGTCAATCCAGGTTGCATCACAGCCCCTGAACGCATTGTGTAAGAATTTCTCTCTCTTTCACTGTCGTTGTTTCATGGGTTTTTCAAAGTAATTTATTTTCATAATGGGGTTTAGCTGCTTTTCACTGCTGTGTTTATGCCGCTTTACACCCACTTGACACACTAACAGAGAGATATCAATACATAGGTTTTAAGATTATTACTAGTCAGATATATTCTTGTGCGGTGAATAGGGCGTGTTGAGTCCAGTTCTCTGAGCAAGGAGTAGGTCTTGTCTATTACATATTGGGTTTATGGAACGGTATCTGAGCTAATTTGATACCCTTGTTTTATGTATCACCCCACCTCACCTTTCCCGTTAAGCAGCCATAGTGTGTTTTCTGCATGTGTGACTCTGTTCTGTTTTGTAATTCAGTTCAAGTGTAACGGTTTTTACATTCCCTCTATCAGTGATACCTTATGAGAAGTGTCCTTTTCTGTGTGACTTATTTCACTTAGAATCGTCGTACCTAAATCCACTCATCATGCTGCTACTAACCTTATGACATTGATTTCATGGCTGAGTGATATTCCATTGTACATAAGGACCACAACTTCTTTATCCATTTTTCTCTTTCCTGGGATATTTAAGGTGGAATGAAGTGGAGGTCCTTGTCAACAGAGCAGCCCTCAACTTTGGGGTGCTTGTGTCTTGCTGATTTTTCATTTTCCCAATTTATACCCCCATGAGTGGAAGTGCCCTATGCTCTGTAAGCTGTGTTTTTCAGATATTTCAGGACACACCGTACACTTCTCTAGAGTGGCTGTTGGCAATTTACATCCCGCCCATCAGTGTAGCAAGGCTCCCATTTCTCCATGGCCTGTCCTGCATTTCTGCTTTTGACACTTTTTTCAGCATGGCCCTTTTGACCGATGGGAAGCGAGACTTCTCTGTAGCGCTGACTTGCTTTTCCAGGTTGCTTGGTTGGCCAAAAAGGGCGTATGCGTTTTTTCCTGAATATATTCAGGAAAAAACGCATACGCCCTTTTTGGCCAAGGGCATCATTGTCAACGTTTTGCCGCTTTTCATGTGCTTTAAAGGCGATTCGTATCTACCTCCTGAAATCTGTTTCGTGCAATTCTGCCTTGAATTCAAATCCTCTTCTTTGCCTTCCCTCAATATATTTGTGGACGAGAGTTATCATTTATAACTCTGCAGGTTTGTGAATTGCAGTGCCCTGAACCTCCATTTTACAACTCGCTTTTTTGGGAGCTGGCCGCAAAAGCGCCAGATGGCTTCAGGCCCTGTTCTGGTTCCGGGGGGCAGGCTGAGCCTGTGGTTAATTCTTCTTCCTGATGGGAAAATAGAGTAACCTGTGCCTGTCCCGACACCAAGAGCTAGTCTCTCGTTGGTTCCCCGTCTTCCCGTTCATCCTCAGGACAAATTGCAACCTGTACGGAACAGGAGGTAAAAGGTGCTGATGCTCCAAGTAGGGAGATTGCTAGTAAAGCGGCTGGAAAGGCGAACCCGGGCACAAGGAGATGAGAAATGAGGTGCGTTTTAGAAACCTTTCCCCATCACACGGTGTACCATCTTCTGGGTTTCTCATGCATGTTTTCGATGTAGGAAGATGCCCTTGAAGCTGGAGATTTGGGACCCATGCGACGGGTACCACGAAGTATTACTTTAAAGGGTCTGCGTTTGCTCACCCAACCTCACCAAACCTCTCAGCCCCAAGAGTGTCCACCCTTATGTCTCATCCAGCTGTGGGTCTAGATATGGTCAATCCAGGTTGCATCACAGCCCCTGAACGCATTGTGTAAGAATTTCTCTCTCTTTCACTGTCGTTGTTTCATGGGTTTTTCAAAGTAATTTATTTTCATAATGGGGTTTAGCTGCTTTTCACTGCTGTGTTTATGCCGCTTTACACCCACTTGACACACTAACAGAGAGATATCAATACATAGGTTTTAAGATTATTACTAGTCAGATATATTCTTGTGCGGTGAATAGGGCGTGTTGAGTCCAGTTCTCTGAGCAAGGAGTAGGTCTTGTCTATTACATATTGGGTTTATGGAACGGTATCTGAGCTAATTTGATACCCTTGTTTTATGCATCACCCCACCTCACCTTTCCCGTTAAGCAGCCATAGTCTGTTTTCTGCATGTGTGACTCTGTTCTGTTTTGTAATTCAGTTCAAGTGTAACGGTTTTTACATTCCCTCTATCAGTGATACCTTATGAGAAGTGTCCTTTTCTGTGTGACTTATTTCACTTAGAATCGTCGTACCTAAATCCACTCATCATGCTGCTACTAACCTTATGACATTGATTTCATGGCTGAGTGATATTCCATTGTACATAAGGACCACAACTTCTTTATCCATTTTTCTCTTTCCTGGGATATTGAAGGTGGAATGAAGTGGAGGTCCTTGTCAACAGAGCAGCCCTCAACTTTGGGGTGCTTGTGTCTTGCTGATTTTTCATTTTCCCAATTTATACCCCCATGAGTGGAAGTGCCCTATGCTCTCTAAGCTGTGTTTTTCAGATGTTTCAGGACACACCGTACACTTCTCCAGAGTGGCTGTTGGCAATCTACATCCCGCCCATCAGTGTAGCAAGGCTCCCATTTCTCCATGGCCTGTCCTGCATTTCTGGTTTTGACACTTTTTTCAGCATGGCCCTTTTGACCGATGGGAAGCGAGACTTCTCTGTAGCGCTGATTTGCCTTTCCAGGTTGCTTGGTTGGCCAAAAAGGGCGTATGCGTTTTTTCCTGAATATATTCAGGAAAAAACACATACGCCCTTTTTGGCCAAGGGCATCATTGTCAACGTTTTGCCGCTTTTCATGTGCTTTAAAGGCGATTCGTATCTACCTCCTGAAATCTGTTTCGTGCAATTCTGCCTTGATTTCAAATCCTCTTCTTTGCCTTCCCTCAATATATTTGTGGACGAGAGTTATCATTTATAACTCTGCAGGTTTGTGAATTGCAGTGCCCTGAACCTCCATTTTACAACTCGCTTTTTTGGGAGCTGGCCGCAAAAGCGCAGGATGGCTTCAGGCCCTGTTCTGGTTCCGGGGGGCAGGCTGAGCCTGTGGTTAATTCTTCTTCCTGATGGGAAAATAGAGTGACCTGTGCCTGTCCCAACACCAAGAGCTAGTCTCTCGTTGGTTCCCCGTCTTCCCGTTCATCCTCAGGACAAATTGCAACCTGTACGGAACAGGAGGTTAAAGGTGCTGATGCTCCAAGTAGGGAGATTGCTAGTAAAGCGGCTGGAAAGGCGAACCCGGGCACAAGGAGATGAGAAATTAGGTGCGTTTTAGAAACCTTTCCCCATCACACGGTGTACCATCTTCTGGGTTTCTCATGCATGTTTTCGATGTAGGAAGATGCCCTTGAACCTGGAGATTTGGGACCCATGCGATGGGTACCACGCAGTATTACTTTAAAGGGTCTGCGTTTGCTCACCCAACCTCACCAAACCTCTCAGCCCCAAGAGTGTCCACCCTTATGTCTCATCCAGCTGTGGGTCTAGATATGGTCAATCCAGGTTGCATCACAGCCCCTGAACTCATTGTGTAAGAATTTCTATCTCTTTCACTGTCGTTGTTTCATGGGTTTTTCAAAGTAATTTATTTTCATAATGGGGTTTAGCTGCTTTTCACGGCTGTGTTTATGCCGCTTTACACCCACTTGACACACTAACAGAGAGATATCAATACATAGGTTTTAAGATTATTACTAGTCAGATATATTCTTGTGCGGTGAATAGGGCGTGTTGAGTCCAGTTCTCTGAGCAAGGAGTAGGTCTTGTCTACTACATATTGGGTTTATGGAACGGTATCTGAGCTAATTTGATACCCTTGTTTTATGTATCACCCCACCTCACCTTTCCCGTTAAGCAGCCATAGTGTGTTTTCTGCATGTGTGACTCTGTTCTGTTTTGTAATTCAGTTCAAGTGTAACGGTTTTTACATTCCCTCTATCAGTGATACCTCATGAGAAGTGTCCTTTTCTGTGTGACTTATTTCACTTAGAATCGTCGTACCTAAATCCACTCATCATGCTGCTACTAACCTTATGACATTGATTTCATGGCTGAGTGATATTCCATTGTACATAAGGACCACAACTTCTTTATCCATTTTTCTCTTTCCTGGGATATTGAAGGTGGAATTAAGTGGAGGTCCTTGTCAACAGAGCAGCCCTCAACTTTGGGGTGCTTGTGTCTTGCTGATTTTTAATTTTCCCAATTTATACCCCCATGAGTGGAAGTGCCCTATGCTCTCTCAGCTGTGTTTTTCAGATGTTTCAGGACACACCGTACACTTCTCCAGAGTGGCAGTTGGCAATTTACATCCCGCCCATCAGTGTAGCAAGGCTCCCATTTCTCCATGGCCTGTCCTGCATTTCTAGTTTTGACACTTTTTTCAGCATGGCCCTTTTGACCGATGGGAAGCGAGATTTCTCTGTAGCGCTGATTTGCCTTTCCAGGTTGCTTGGTTGGCCAAAGAGGGCGTATGCGTTTTTTCCTGAATATATTCAGGAAAAAACGCATACGCCCTTTTTGGCCAAGGGCATCATTGTCAACGTTTTGCCGCTTTTCATGTGCTTTAAAGGCGATTCGTATCTACCTCCTGAAATCTGTTTCGTGCAATTCTGCCTTGATTTCAAATCCTCTTCTTTGCCTTCCCTCAATATATTTGTGGACGAGAGTTATCATTTATAACTCTGCAGGTTTGTGAATTGCAGTGCCCTGAACCTCCATTTTACAACTCGCTTTTTTGGGAGCTGGCCGCAAAAGCGCAGGACGGCTTCAGGCCCTGTTCTGGTTCCGGGGGGCAGGCTGAGCCTGTGGTTAATTCTTCTTCCTGATGGGAAAATAGAGTGACCTGTGCCTGTCCCGACACCAAGAGCTAGTCTCTCGTTGGTTCCCCGTCTTCCCGTTCATCCTCAGGACAAATTGCAACCTGTACGGAACAGGAGGTTAAAGGTGCTGATGCTCCAAGTAGGGAGATTGCTACTAAAGCGGCTGGAATGGCGAACCCGGGCACAAGGAGATGAGAAATGAGGTGCGTTTTAGAAACCTTTCCCCATCACACGGTGTACCATCTTCTGGGTTTCTCATGCATGTTTTCGATGTAGGAAGATGCCCTTGAAGCTGGAGATTTGGGACCCATGTGATGGGTACCACGCAGTATTACTTTAAAGGGTCTGCGTTTGCTCACCCAACCTCACCAAACCTCTCAGCCCCAAGAGTGTCCACCCTTATGTCTCATCCAGCTGTGGGTCTAGATATGGTCAATCCAGGTTGCATCACAGCCCCTGAACGCATTGTGTACGAATTTCTCTCTCTTTCACTGTCGTTGTTTCATGGGTTTTTCAAAGTAATTTATTTTCATAATGGGGTTTAGCTGCTTTTCACTGCTGTGTTTATGCCGCTTTACACCCACTTGACACACTAACAGAGAGATATCAATACATAGGTTTTAAGATTATTACTAGTCAGATATATTCTTGTGCGGTGAATAGGGCGTGTTGAGTCCAGTTCTCTGAGCAAGGAGTAGGTCTTGTCTACTACATATTGGGTTTATGGAACGGTATCTGAGCTAATTTGATACCCTTGTTTTATGTATCACCCCACCTCACCTTTCCCGTTAAGCAGCCATAGTGTGTTTTCTGCATGTGTGACTCTGTTCTGTTTTGTAATTCAGTTCAAGTGTAACGGTTTTTACATTCCCTCTATCAGTGATACCTTATGAGAAGTGTCCTTTTCTGTGTGACTTATTTCACTTAGAATCGTCGTACCTAAATCCACTCATCATGCTGCTACTAACCTTATGACATTGATTTCATGGCTGAGTGATATTCCATTGTACATAAGGACCACAACTTCTTTATCCATTTTTCTCTTTCCTGGGATATTTAAGGTCGAATGAAGTGGAGGTCCTTGTCAACAGAGCAGGCCTCAACTTTGGGGTGCTTGTGTCTTGCTGATTTTTCATTTTCCCAATTTATACCCCCATGAGTGGAAGTGCCCTATGCTCTCTAAGCTGTGTTTTTCAGATGTTTCAGGACACACCGTACACTTCTCCAGAGTGGCTCTTGGCAATTTACATCCCGCCCATCAGTGTAGCAAGGCTCTCATTTCTCCATGGCCTGTCCTGCATTTCTGGTTTTGACACATTTTTCAGCATGGCCCTTTTGACCGATGGGAAGTGAGACTTCTTTGTAGCGCTGATTTGCCTTTCCAGGTTGCTTGGTTGGCCAAAAAGGGCGTATGCGTTTTTTCCTGAATATATTCAGGAAAAAACGCATACGCCCTTTTTGGCCAAGGGCATCATTGTCAACATTTTGCCGCTTTTCATGTGCTTTAAAGGCGATTCGAATCTACCTCCTGAAATCTGTTTCCTGCAATTCTGCCTTGATTTAAAATCCTCTTCTTTGCCTTCCCTCAATATATTTGTGGATGAGAGTTATCATTTATAACTCTGCAGGTTTGTGAATTGCAGTGCCCTGAACCTCCATTTTACAACTCGCTTTTTTGGGAGCTGGCCGCAAAAGTGCAGGATGGCTTCAGGCCCTGTTCTGGTTCCGGGGGGCAGGCTGAACCTGTGGTTAATTCTTCTTCCTGATGGGAAAATAGAGTGACCTGTGCCTGTCCCAACACCAAGAGCTAGTCTCTCGTTAGTTCCCCGTCTTCCCGTTCATCCTCAGGACAAATTGCAACCTGTACGGAACAGGAGGTTAAAGGTGCTGATGCTCCAAGTAGGGAGATTGCTAGTAAAGCGGCTGGAATGGCGAACCCGGGCACAAGGAGATGAGAAATGAGGTGCGTTTTAGAAACCTTTCCCCATCACACGGTGTACTATCTTCTGGGTTTCTCATGCATGTTTTCGATGTAGGAAGATGCCCTTGAAGCTGGAGATTTGGGACCCATGTGATGGGTACCACGCAGTATTACTTTAAAGGGTCTGCGTTTGCTCACCCAACCTCACCAAACCTCTCAGCCCCAAGAGTGTCCACCCTTATGTCTCATCCAGCTGTGGGTCTAGATATGGTCAATCCAGGTTGCATCACAGCCCCTGAACGCATTGTGTAAGAATTTCTCTCTCTTTCACTGTCGTTGTTTCATGGGTTTTTCAAAGTAATTTATTTTCATAATGGGGTTTAGCTGCTTTTCACGGCTGTGTTTATGCCGCTTTACACCCACTTGACACACTAACAGAGAGATATCAATACATAGGTTTTAAGATTATTACTAGTCAGATATATTCTTGTGCGGTGAATAGGGCGTGTTGAGTCCAGTTCTCTGAGCAAGGAGTAGGTCTTGTCTACTACATATTGGGTTTATGGAACGGTATCTGAGCTAATTTGATACCCTTGTTTTATGTATCACCCCACCTCACCTTTCCCGTTAAGCAGCCATAGTGTGTTTTCTGCATGTGTGACTCTGTTCTGTTTTGTAATTCAGTTCAAGTGTAACGGTTTTTACATTCCCTCTATCAGTGATACCTTATGAGAAGTGTCCTTTTCTGTGTGACTTATTTCACTTAGAATCGTCGTACCTAAATCCACTCATCATGCTGCTACTAACCTTATGACATTGATTTCATGGCTGAGTGATATTCCATTGTACATAAGGACCACAACTTCTTTATCCATTTTTCTCTTTCCTGGGATATTTAAGGTCGAATGAAGTGGAGGTCCTTGTCAACAGAGCAGGCCTCAACTTTGGGGTGCTTGTGTCTTGCTGATTTTTCATTTTCCCAATTTATACCCCCATGAGTGGAAGTGCCCTATGCTCTCTAAGCTGTGTTTTTCAGATGTTTCAGGACACACCGTACACTTCTCCAGAGTGGCTGTTGGCAATTTACATCCCGCCCATCAGTGTAGCAAGGCTCTCATTTCTCCATGGCCTGTCCTGCATTTCTGGTTTTGACACATTTTTCAGCATGGCCCTTTTGACCGATGGGAAGTGAGACTTCTTTGTAGCGCTGATTTGCCTTTCCAGGTTGCTTGGTTGGCCAAAAAGGGCGTATGCGTTTTTTCCTGAATATATTCAGGAAAAAACGCATACGCCCTTTTTGGCCAAGGGCATCATTGTCAACATTTTGCCGCTTTTCATGTGCTTTAAAGGCGATTCGAATCTACCTCCTGAAATCTGTTTCCTGCAATTCTGCCTTGATTTAAAATCCTCTTCTTTGCCTTCCCTCAATATATTTGTGGACGAGAGTTATCATTTATAACTCTGCAGGTTTGTGAATTGCAGTGCCCTGAACCTCCATTTTACAACTCGCTTTTTTGGGAGCTGGCCGCAAAAGTGCAGGATGGCTTCAGGCCCTGTTCTGGTTCCGGGGGGCAGGCTGAACCTGTGGTTAATTCTTCTTCCTGATGGGAAAATAGAGTGACCTGTGCCTGTCCCAACACCAAGAGCTAGTCTCTCGTTAGTTCCCCGTCTTCCCGTTCATCCTCAGGACAAATTGCAACCTGTACGGAACAGGAGGTTAAAGGTGCTGATGCTCCAAGTAGGGAGATTGCTAGTAAAGCGGCTGGAATGGCGAACCCGGGCACAAGGAGATGAGAAATGAGGTGCGTTTTAGAAACCTTTCCCCATCACACGGTGTACTATCTTCTGGGTTTCTCATGCATGTTTTCGATGTAGGAAGATGCCCTTGAAGCTGGAGATTTGGGACCCATGTGATGGGTACCACGCAGTATTACTTTAAAGGGTCTGCGTTTGCTCACCCAACCTCACCAAACCTCTCAGCCCCAAGAGTGTCCACCCTTATGTCTCATCCAGCTGTGGGTCTAGATATGGTCAATCCAGGTTGCATCACAGCCCCTGAACGCATTGTGTAAGAATTTCTCTCTCTTTCACTGTCGTTGTTTCATGGGTTTTTCAAAGTAATTTATTTTCATAATGGGGTTTAGCTGCTTTTCACTGCTGTGTTTATGCCGCTTTACACCCACTTGACACACTAACAGAGAGATATCAATACATAGGTTTTAAGATTATTACTAGTCAGATATATTCTTGTGCGGTGAATAGGGCGTGTTGAGTCCAGTTCTCTGAGCAAGGAGTAGGTCTTGTCTATTACATATTGGGTTTATGGAACGGTATCTGAGCTAATTTGATACCCTTGTTTTATGTATCACCCCACCTCACCTTTCCCGTTAAGCAGCCATAGTGTGTTTTCTGCATGTGTGACTCTGTTCTGTTTTGTAATTCAGTTCAAGTGTAACGGTTTTTACATTCCCTCTATCAGTGATACCTTATGAGAAGTGTCCTTTTCTGTGTGACTTATTTCACTTAGAATCGTCGTACCTAAATCCACTCATCATGCTGCTACTAACCTTATGACATTGATTTCATGGCTGAGTGATATTCCATTGTACATAAGGACCACAACTTCTTTATCCATTTTTCTCTTTCCTGGGATATTGAAGGTGGAATGAAGTGGAGGTCCTTGTCAACAGAGCAGCCCTCAACTTTGGGGTGCTTGTGTCTTGCTGATTTTTCATTTTCCCAATTTATACCCCCATGAGTGGAAGTGCCCTATGCTCTCTAAGCTGTGTTTTTCAGATATTTCAGGACACACCGTACACTTCTCTAGAGTGGCTGTTGGCAATTTACATCCCGCCCATCAGTGTAGCAAGGCTCCCATTTCTCCATGGCCTGTCCTGCATTTCTGCTTTTGACACTTTTTTCAGCATGGCCCTTTTGACCGATGGGAAGCGAGACTTCTCTGTAGCGCTGACTTGCTTTTCCAGGTTGCTTGGTTGGCCAAAAAGGGCGTATGCGTTTTTTCCTGAATATATTCAGGAAAAAACGCATACGCCCTTTTTGGCCAAGGGCATCATTGTCAACGTTTTGCTGCTTTTCATGTGCTTTAAAGGCGATTCGTATCTACCTCCTGAAATCTGTTTCGTGCAATTCTGCCTTGAATTCAAATCCTCTTCTTTGCCTTCCCTCAATATATTTGTGGACGAGAGTTATCATTTATAACTCTGCAGGTTTGTGAATTGCAGTGCCCTGAACCTCCATTTTACAACTCGCTTTTTTGGGAGCTGGCCGCAAAAGCGCCACATGGCTTCAGGCCCTGTTCTGGTTCCGGGGGGCAGGCTGAGCCTGTGGTTAATTCTTCTTCCTGATGGGAAAATAGAGTGACCTGTGCCTGTCCCGACACCAAGAGCTAGTCTCTCGTTGGTTCCCCGTCTTCCCGTTCATCCTCAGGACAAATTGCAACCTGTACGGAACAGGAGGTTAAAGGTGCTGATGCTCCAAGTAGGGAGATTGCTAGTAAAGCGGCTGGAAAGGCGAACCCGGGCACAAGGAGATGAGAAATGAGGTGCGTTTTAGAAACCTTTCCCCATCACACGGTGTACCATCTTCTGGGTTTCTCATGCATGTTTTCGATGTAGGAAGATGCCCTTGAAGCTGGAGATTTGGGACCCATGCGACGGGTACCACGAAGTATTACTTTAAAGGGTCTGCGTTTGCTCACCCAACCTCACCAAACCTCTCAGCCCCAAGAGTGTCCACCCTTATGTCTCATCCAGCTGTGGGTCTAGATATGGTCAATCCAGGTTGCATCACAGCCCCTGAACGCATTGTGTAAGAATTTCTCTCTCTTTCACTGTCGTTGTTTCATGGGTTTTTCAAAGTAATTTATTTTCATAATGGGGTTTAGCTGCTTTTCACTGCTGTGTTTATGCCGCTTTACACCCACTTGACACACTAACAGAGAGATATCAATACATAGGTTTTAAGATTATTACTAGTCAGATATATTCTTGTGCGGTGAATAGGGCGTGTTGAGTCCAGTTCTCTGAGCAAGGAGTAGGTCTTGTCTATTACATATTGGGTTTATGGAACGGTATCTGAGCTAATTTGATACCCTTGTTTTATGCATCACCCCACCTCACCTTTCCCGTTAAGCAGCCATAGTCTGTTTTCTGCATGTGTGACTCTGTTCTGTTTTGTAATTCAGTTCAAGTGTAACGGTTTTTACATTCCCTCTATCAGTGATACCTTATGAGAAGTGTCCTTTTCTGTGTGACTTATTTCACTTAGAATCGTCGTACCTAAATCCACTCATCATGCTGCTACTAACCTTATGACATTGATTTCATGGCTGAGTGATATTCCATTGTACATAAGGACCACAACTTCTTTATCCATTTTTCTCTTTCCTGGGATATTGAAGGTGGAATGAAGTGGAGGTCCTTGTCAACAGAGCAGCCCTCAACTTTGGGGTGCTTGTGTCTTGCTGATTTTTCATTTTCCCAATTTATACCCCCATGAGTGGAAGTGCCCTATGCTCTCTAAGCTGTGTTTTTCAGATGTTTCAGGACACACCGTACACTTCTCCAGAGTGGCTGTTGGCAATTTACATCCCGCCCATCAGTGTAGCAAGGCTCCCATTTCTCCATGGCCTGTCCTGCATTTCTGGTTTTGACACTTTTTTCAGCATGGCCCTTTTGACCGATGGGAAGCGAGACTTCTCTGTAGCGCTGACTTGCTTTTCCAGGTTGCTTGGTTGGCCAAAAAGGGCGTATGCGTTTTTTCCTGAATATATTCAGGAAAAAACGCATACGCCCTTTTTGGCCAAGGGCATCATTGTCAACGTTTTGCCGCTTTTCATGTGCTTTAAAGGCGATTCGTATCTACCTCCTGAAATCTGTTTCGTGCAATTCTGCCTTGATTTCAAATCCTCTTCTTTGCCTTCCCTCAATATATTTGTGGACGAGAGTTATCATTTATAACTCTGCAGGTTTGTGAATTGCAGTGCCCTGAACCTCCATTTTACAACTCGCTTTTTTGGGAGCTGGCCGCAAAAGCGCAGGATGGCTTCAGGCCCTGTTCTGGTTCCGGGGGGCAGGCTGAGCCTGTGGTTAATTCTTCTTCCTGATGGGAAAATAGAGTGACCTGTGCCTGTCCCGACACCAAGAGCTAGTCTCTCGTTGGTTCCCCGTCTTCCCGTTCATCCTCAGGACAAATTGCAACCTGTACGGAACAGGAGGTTAAAGGTGCTGATGCTCCAAGTAGGGAGATTGCTAGTAAAGCGGCTGGAAAGGCGAACCCGGGCACAAGGAGATGAGAAATGAGGTGCGTTTTAGAAACCTTTCCCCATCACACGGTGTACCATCTTCTGGGTTTCTCATGCATGTTTTCGATGTAGGAAGATGCCCTTGAACCTGGAGATTTGGGACCCATGCGATGGGTACCACGCAGTATTACTTTAAAGGGTCTGCGTTTGCTCACCCAACCTCACCAAACCTCTCAGCCCCAAGAGTGTCCACCCTTATGTCTCATCCAGCTGTGGGTCTAGATATGGTCAATCCAGGTTGCATCACAGCCCCTTAACTCATTGTGTAAGAATTTCTATCTCTTTCACTGTCGTTGTTTCATGGGTTTTTCAAAGTAATTTATTTTCATAATGGGGTTTAGCTGCTTTTCACGGCTGTGTTTATGCCGCTTTACACCCACTTGACACACTAACAGAGAGATATCAATACATAGGTTTTAAGATTATTACTAGTCAGATATATTCTTGTGCGGTGAATAGGGCGTGTTGAGTCCAGTTCTCTGAGCAAGGAGTAGGTCTTGTCTACTACATATTGGGTTTATGGAACGGTATCTGAGCTAATTTGATACCCTTGTTTTATGTATCACCCCACCTCACCTTTCCCGTTAAGCAGCCATAGTGTGTTTTCTGCATGTGTGACTCTGTTCTGTTTTGTAATTCAGTTCAAGTGTAACGGTTTTTACATTCCCTCTATCAGTGATACCTCATGAGAAGTGTCCTTTTCTGTGTGACTTATTTCACTTAGAATCGTCGTACCTAAATCCACTCATCATGCTGCTACTAACCTTATGACATTGATTTCATGGCTGAGTGATATTCCATTGTACATAAGGACCACAACTTCTTTATCCATTTTTCTCTTTCCTGGGACATTGAAGGTGGAATTAAGTGGAGGTCCTTGTCAACAGAGCAGCCCTCAACTTTGGGGTGCTTGTGTCTTGCTGATTTTTAATTTTCCCAATTTATACCCCCATGAGTGGAAGTGCCCTATGCTCTCTAAGCTGTGTTTTTCAGATGTTTCAGGACACACCGTACACTTCTCCAGAGTGGCTGTTGGCAATTTACATCCTGCCCATCAGTGTAGCAAGGCTCCCATTTCTCCATGGCCTGTCCTGCATTTCTGGTTTTGACACTTTTTTCAGCATGGCCCTTTTGACCGATGGGAAGCGAGACTTCTCTGTAGCGCTGATTTGCCTTTCCAGGTTGCTTGGTTGGCCAAAAAGGGCGTATGCGTTTTTTCCTGAATATATTCAGGAAAAAACGCATACGCCCTTTTTGGCCAAGGGCATCATTGTCAACGTTTTGCCGCTTTTCATGTGCTTTAAAGGCGATTCGTATCTACCTCCTGAAATCTGTTTCGTGCAATTCTGCCTTGATTTCAAATCCTCTTCTTTGCCTTCCCTCAATATATTTGTGGACGAGAGTTATCATTTATAACTCTGCAGGTTTGTGAATTGCAGTGCCCTGAACCTCCATTTTACAACTCGCTTTTTTGGGAGCTGGCCGCAAAAGCGCAGGATGGCTTCAGGCCCTGTTCTGGTTCCGGGGGGCAGGCTGAGCCTGTGGTTAATTCTTCTTCCTGATGGGAAAATAGAGTGACCTGTGCCTGTCCCGACACCAAGAGCTAGTCTCTCGTTGGTTCCCCGTCTTCCCGTTCATCCTCAGGACAAATTACAACCTGTACGGAACAGGAGGTTAAAGGTGCTGATGCTCCAAGTAGGGAGATTGCTAGTAAAGGGGCTGGAATGGCGAACCCGGGCACAAGGAGATGAGAAATGAGGTGCGTTTTAGAAACCTTTCCCCATCACACGGTGTACCATCTTCTGGGTTTCTCATGCATGTTTTCGATGTAGGAAGATGCCCTTGAAGCTGGAGATTTGGGACCCATGTGATGGGTACCACGCAGTATTACTTTAAAGGGTCTGCGTTTGCTCACCCAACCTCACCAAACCTCTCAGCCCCAAGAGTGTCCACCCTTATGTCTCATCCAGCTGTGGGTCTAGATATGGTCAATCCAGGTTGCATCACAGCCCCGAACGCATTGTGTACGAATTTCTCTCTCTTTCACTGTCGTTGTTTCATGGGTTTTTCAAAGTAATTTATTTTCATAATGGGGTTTAGCTGCTTTTCACTGCTGTGTTTATGCCGCTTTACACCCACTTGACACACTAACAGAGAGATATCAATACATAGGTTTTAAGATTATTACTAGTCAGATATATTCTTGTGCGGTGAATAGGGCGTGTTGAGTCCAGTTCTCTGAGCAAGGAGTAGGTCTTGTCTACTACATATTGGGTTTATGGAACGGTATCTGAGCTAATTTGATACCCTTGTTTTATGTATCACCCCACCTCACCTTTCCCGTTAAGCAGCCATAGTGTGTTTTCTGCATGTGTGACTCTGTTCTGTTTTGTAATTCAGTTCAAGTGTAACGGTTTTTACATTCCCTCTATCAGTGATACCTTATGAGAAGTGTCCTTTTCTGTGTGACTTATTTCACTTAGAATCGTCGTACCTAAATCCACTCATCATGCTGCTACTAACCTTATGACATTGATTTCATGGCTGAGTGATATTCCATTGTACATAAGGACCACAACTTCTTTATCCATTTTTCTCTTTCCTGGGATATTTAAGGTGGAATGAAGTGGAGGTCCTTGTCAACAGAGCAGCCCTCAACTTTGGGGTGCTTGTGTCTTGCTGATTTTTAATTTTCCCAATTTATACCCCCATGAGTGGAAGTGCCCTATGCTCTCTAAGCTGTGTTTTTCAGATATTTCAGGACACACCGTACACTTCTCTAGAGTGGCTGTTGGCAATTTACATCCCGCCCATCAGTGTAGCAAGGCTCCCATTTCTCCATGGCCTGTCCTGCATTTCTGCTTTTGACACTTTTTTCAGCATGGCCCTTTTGACCGATGGGAAGCGAGACTTCTCTGTAGCGCTGACTTGCTTTTCCAGGTTGCTTGGTTGGCCAAAAAGGGCGTATGCGTTTTTTCCTGAATATATTCAGGAAAAAACGCAT
Source organism: Balaenoptera borealis (assembly GCF_965194805.1). NCBI lineage: Eukaryota > Metazoa > Chordata > Mammalia > Artiodactyla > Balaenopteridae > Balaenoptera > Balaenoptera borealis. The sequence goes on along the minus strand of NW_028124001.1, from coordinate 315,297 downwards.
ACGCCCTTTTTGGCCAAGGGCATCATTGTCAACATTTTGCCGCTTTTCATGTGCTTTAAAGGCGATTCGTATCTACCTCCTGAAATCTGTTTCGTGCAATTCTGCCTTGAATTCAAATCCTCTTCTTTGCCTTCCCTCAATATATTTGTGGACGAGAGTTATCATTTATAACTCTGCAGGTTTGTGAATTGCAGTGCCCTGAAGCTCCATTTTACAACTCGCTTTTTTGGGAGCTGGCCGCAAAAGCGCAGGATGGCTTCAGGCCCTGTTCTGGTTCCGGGGGGCAGGCTGAGCCTGTGGTTAATTCTTCTTCTTGATGGGAAAATAGAGTGACCTGTGCCTGTCCCGACACCAAGAGCTAGTCTCTCGTTGGTTCCCCGTCTTCCCGTTCATCCTCAGGACAAATTGCAACCTGTACGGAACAGGAGGTTAAAGGTGCTGATGCTCCAAGTAGGGAGATTGCTAGTAAAGCGGCTGGAAAGGCGAACCCGGGCACAAGGAGATGAGAAATGAGGTGCGTTTTAGAAACCTTTCCCCATCACACGGTGTACCATCTTCTGGGTTTCTCATGCATGTTTTCGATGTAGGAAGATGCCCTTGAACCTGGAGATTTGGGACCCATGCGATGGGTACCACGCAGTATTACTTTAAAGGGTCCGCGTTTGCTCACCCAACCTCACCAAACCTCTCAGCCCCAAGAGTGTCCACCCTTATGTCTCATCCAGCTGTGGGTCTAGATATGGTCAATCCAGGTTGCATCACAGCCCCGAACGCATTGTGTACGAATTTCTCTCTCTTTCACTGTCGTTGTTTCATGGGTTTTTCAAAGTAATTTATTTTCATAATGGGGTTTAGCTGCTTTTCACTGCTGTGTTTATGCCGCTTTACACCCACTTGACACACTAACAGAGAGATATCAATACATAGGTTTTAAGATTATTACTAGTCAGATATATTCTTGTGCGGTGAATAGGGCGTGTTGAGTCCAGTTCTCTGAGCAAGGAGTAGGTCTTGTCTACTACATATTGGGTTTATGGAACGGTATCTGAGCTAATTTGATACCCTTGTTTTATGTATCACCCCACCTCACCTTTCCCGTTAAGCAGCCATAGTGTGTTTTCTGCATGTGTGACTCTGTTCTGTTTTGTAATTCAGTTCAAGTGTAACGGTTTTTACATTCCCTCTATCAGTGATACCTTATGAGAAGTGTCCTTTTCTGTGTGACTTATTTCACTTAGAATCGTCGTACCTAAATCCACTCATCATGCTGCTACTAACCTTATGACATTGATTTCATGGCTGAGTGATATTCCATTGTACATAAGGACCACAACTTCTTTATCCATTTTTCTCTTTCCTGGGATATTTAAGGTGGAATGAAGTGGAGGTCCTTGTCAACAGAGCAGCCCTCAACTTTGGGGTGCTTGTGTCTTGCTGATTTTTAATTTTCCCAATTTATACCCCCATGAGTGGAAGTGCCCTATGCTCTCTAAGCTGTGTTTTTCAGATATTTCAGGACACACCGTACACTTCTCTAGAGTGGCTGTTGGCAATTTACATCCCGCCCATCAGTGTAGCAAGGCTCCCATTTCTCCATGGCCTGTCCTGCATTTCTGCTTTTGACACTTTTTTCAGCATGGCCCTTTTGACCGATGGGAAGCGAGACTTCTCTGTAGCGCTGACTTGCTTTTCCAGGTTGCTTGGTTGGCCAAAAAGGGCGTATGCGTTTTTTCCTGAATATATTCAGGAAAAAACGCATACGCCCTTTTTGGCCAAGGGCATCATTGTCAACGTTTTGCCGCTTTTCATGTGCTTTAAAGGCGATTCGTATCTACCTCCTGAAATCTGTTTCGTGCAATTCTGCCTTGAATTCAAATCCTCTTCTTTGCCTTCCCTCAATATATTTGTGGACGAGAGTTATCATTTATAACTCTGCAGGTTTGTGAATTGCAGTGCCCTGAAGCTCCATTTTACAACTCGCTTTTTTGGGAGCTGGCCGCAAAAGCGCAGGATGGCTTCAGGCCCTGTTCTGGTTCCGGGGGGCAGGCTGAGCCTGTGGTTAATTCTTCTTCCTGATGGGAAAATAGAGTGACCTGTGCCTGTCCCGACACCAAGAGCTAGTCTCTCGTTGGTTCCCCGTCTTCCCGTTCATCCTCAGGACAAATTGCAACCTGTACGGAACAGGAGGTTAAAGGTGCTGATGCTCCAAGTAGGGAGATTGCTAGTAAAGCGGCTGGAAAGGCGAACCCGGGCACAAGGAGATGAGAAATGAGGTGCGTTTTAGAAACCTTTCCCCATCACACGGTGTACCATCTTCTGGGTTTCTCATGCATGTTTTCGATGTAGGAAGATGCCCTTGAACCTGGAGATTTGGGACCCATGCGATGGGTACCACGCAGTATTACTTTAAAGGGTCCGCGTTTGCTCACCCAACCTCACCAAACCTCTCAGCCCCAAGAGTGTCCACCCTTATGTCTCATCCAGCTGTGGGTCTAGATATGGTCAATCCAGGTTGCATCACAGCCCCTGAACTCATTGTGTAAGAATTTCTATCTCTTTCACTGTCGTTGTTTCATGGGTTTTTCAAAGTAATTTATTTTCATAATGGGGTTTAGCTGCTTTTCACGGCTGTGCTTATGCCGCTTTACACCCACTTGACACACTAACAGAGAGATATCAATACATAGGTTTTAAGATTATTACTAGTCAGATATATTCTTGTGCGGTGAATAGGGCGTGTTGAGTCCAGTTCTCTGAGCAAGGAGTAGGTCTTGTCTACTACATATTGGGTTTATGGAACGGTATCTGAGCTAATTTGATACCCTTGTTTTATGTATCACCCCACCTCACCTTTCCTGTTAAGCAGCCATAGTGTGTTTTCTGCATGTGTGACTCTGTTCTGTTTTGTAATTCAGTTCAAGTGTAACGGTTTTTACATTCCCTCTATCAGTGATACCTCATGAGAAGTGTCCTTTTCTGTGTGACTTATTTCACTTAGAATCGTCGTACCTAAATCCACTCATCATGCTGCTACTAACCTTATGACATTGATTTCATGGCTGAGTGATATTCCATTGTACATAAGGACCACAACTTCTTTATCCATTTTTCTCTTTCCTGGGATATTGAAGGTGGAATGAAGTGGAGGTCCTTGTCAACAGAGCAGCCCTCAACTTTGGGGTGCTTGTGTCTTGCTGATTTTTAATTTTCCCTATTTATACCCCCATGAGTGGAAGTGCCCTATGCTCTCTAAGCTGTGTTTTTCAGATGTTTCAGGACACACCGTACACTTCTCCAGAGTGGCGGTTGGCAATTTACATCCCGCCCATCAGTGTAGCAAGGCTCCCATTTCTCCATGGCCTGTCCTGCATTTCTGGTTTTGACACTTTTTTCAGCATGGCCCTTTTGACCGATGGGAAGCGAGACTTCTCTGTAGCGCTGATTTGCTTTTCCAGGTTGCTTGGTTGGCCAAAAAGGGCGTATGCGTTTTTTCCTGAATATATTCAGGAAAAAACGCATACGCCCTTTTTGGCCAAGGGCATCATTGTCAACGTTTTGCCGCTTTTCATGTGCTTTAAAGGCGATTCGTATCTACCTCCTGAAATCTGTTTCGTGCAATTCTGCCTTGATTTCAAATCCTCTTCTTTGCCTTCCCTCAATATATTTGTGGACGAGAGTTATCATTTATAACTCTGCAGGTTTGTGAATTGCAGTGCCCTGAACCTCCATTTTACAACTCGCTTTTTTGGGAGCTGGCCGCAAAAGCGCAGGATGGCTTCAGGCCCTGTTCTGGTTCCGGGGGGCAGGCTGAGCCTGTGGTTAATTCTTCTTCCTGATGGGAAAATAGAGTGACCTGTGCCTGTCCCGACACCAAGAGCTAGTCTCTCGTTGGTTCCCCGTCTTCCCGTTCATCCTCAGGACAAATTGCAACCTGTACGGAACAGGAGGTTAAAGGTGCTGATGCTCCAAGTAGGGAGATTGCTAGTAAAGCGGCTGGAAAGGCGAACCCGGGCACAAGGAGATGAGAAATGAGGTGCGTTTTAGAAACCTTTCCCCATCACACGGTGTACCATCTTCTGGGTTTCTCATGCATGTTTTCGATGTAGGAAGATGCCCTTGAAGCTGGAGATTTGGGACCCATGTGATGGGTACCACGCAGTATTACTTTAAAGGGTCTGCGTTTGCTCACCCAACCTCACCAAACCTCTCAGCCCCAAGAGTGTCCACCCTTATGTCTCATCCAGCTGTGGGTCTAGATATGGTCAATCCAGGTTGCATCACAGCCCCGAACGCATTGTGTACGAATTTCTCTCTCTTTCACTGTCGTTGTTTCATGGGTTTTTCAAAGTAATTTATTTTCATAATGGGGTTTAGCTGCTTTTCACTGCTGTGTTTATGCCGCTTTACACCCACTTGACACACTAACAGAGAGATATCAATACATAGGTTTTAAGATTATTACTAGTCAGATATATTCTTGTGCGGTGAATAGGGCGTGTTGAGTCCAGTTCTCTGAGCAAGGAGTAGGTCTTGTCTACTACATATTGGGTTTATGGAACGGTATCTGAGCTAATTTGATACCCTTGTTTTATGTATCACCCCACCTCACCTTTCCCGTTAAGCAGCCATAGTGTGTTTTCTGCATGTGTGACTCTGTTCTGTTTTGTAATTCAGTTCAAGTGTAACGGTTTTTACATTCCCTCTATCAGTGATACCTTATGAGAAGTGTCCTTTTCTGTGTGACTTATTTCACTTAGAATCGTCGTACCTAAATCCACTCATCATGCTGCTACTAACCTTATGACATTGATTTCATGGCTGAGTGATATTCCATTGTACATAAGGACCACAACTTCTTTATCCATTTTTCTCTTTCCTGGGATATTTAAGGTGGAATGAAGTGGAGGTCCTTGTCAACAGAGCAGCCCTCAACTTTGGGGTGCTTGTGTCTTGCTGATTTTTAATTTTCCCAATTTATACCCCCATGAGTGGAAGTGCCCTATGCTCTCTAAGCTGTGTTTTTCAGATATTTCAGGACACACCGTACACTTCTCTAGAGTGGCTGTTGGCAATTTACATCCCGCCCATCAGTGTAGCAAGGCTCCCATTTCTCCATGGCCTGTCCTGCATTTCTGGTTTTGACACTTTTTTCAGCATGGCCCTTTTGACCGATGGGAAGCGAGACTTCTCTGTAGCGCTGACTTGCTTTTCCAGGTTGCTTGGTTGGCCAAAAAGGGCGTATGCGTTTTTTCCTGAATATATTCAGGAAAAAACGCATACGCCCTTTTTGGCCAAGTGCATCATTGTCAACGTTTTGCCGCTTTTCATGTGCTTTAAAGGCGATTCGTATCTACCTCCTGAAATCTGTTTCGTGCAATTCTGCCTTGAATTCAAATCCTCTTCTTTGCCTTCCCTCAATATATTTGTGGACGAGAGTTATCATTTATAACTCTGCAGGTTTGTGAATTGCAGTGCCCTGAAGCTCCATTTTACAACTCGCTTTTTTGGGAGCTGGCCGCAAAAGCGCAGGATGGCTTCAGGCCCTGTTCTGGTTCCGGGGGGCAGGCTGAGCCTGTGGTTAATTCTTCTTCCTGATGGGAAAATAGAGTGACCTGTGCCTGTCCCGACACCAAGAGCTAGTCTCTCGTTGGTTCCCCGTCTTCCCGTTCATCCTCAGGACAAATTGCAACCTGTACGGAACAGGAGGTTAAAGGTGCTGATGCTCCAAGTAGGGAGATTGCTAGTAAAGCGGCTGGAAAGGCGAACCCGGGCACAAGGAGATGAGAAATGAGGTGCGTTTTAGAAACCTTTCCCCATCACACGGTGTACCATCTTCTGGGTTTCTCATGCATGTTTTCGATGTAGGAAGATGCCCTTCAACCTGGAGATTTGGGACCCATGCGATGGGTACCACGCAGTATTACTTTAAAGGGTCCGCGTTTGCTCACCCAACCTCACCAAACCTCTCAGCCCCAAGAGTGTCCACCCTTATGTCTCATCCAGCTGTGGGTCTAGATATGGTCAATCCAGGTTGCATCACAGCCCCTGAACTCATTGTGTAAGAATTTCTATCTCTTTCACTGTCGTTGTTTCATGGGTTTTTCAAAGTAATTTATTTTCATAATGGGGTTTAGCTGCTTTTCACGGCTGTGCTTATGCCGCTTTACACCCACTTGACACACTAACAGAGAGATATCAATACATAGGTTTTAAGATTATTACTAGTCAGATATATTCTTGTGCGGTGAATAGGGCGTGTTGAGTCCAGTTCTCTGAGCAAGGAGTAGGTCTTGTCTACTACATATTGGGTTTATGGAACGGTATCTGAGCTAATTTGATACCCTTGTTTTATGTATCACCCCACCTCACCTTTCCTGTTAAGCAGCCATAGTGTGTTTTCTGCATGTGTGACTCTGTTCTGTTTTGTAATTCAGTTCAAGTGTAACGGTTTTTACATTCCCTCTATCAGTGATACCTCATGAGAAGTGTCCTTTTCTGTGTGACTTATTTCACTTAGAATCGTCGTACCTAAATCCACTCATCATGCTGCTACTAACCTTATGACATTGATTTCATGGCTGAGTGATATTCCATTGTACATAAGGACCACAACTTCTTTATCCATTTTTCTCTTTCCTGGGATATTGAAGGTGGAATTAAGTGGAGGTCCTTGTCAACAGAGCAGCCCTCAACTTTGGGGTGCTTGTGTCTTGCTGATTTTTAATTTTCCCAATTTATACCCCCATGAGTGGAAGTGCCCTATGCTCTCTAAGCTGTGTTTTTCAGATGTTTCAGGACACACCGTACACTTCTCCAGAGTGGCTGTTGGCAATTTACATCCCGCCCATCAGTGTAGCAAGGCTCCCATTTCTCCATGGCCTGTCCTGCATTTCTGGTTTTGACACTTTTTTCAGCATGGCCCTTTTGACCGATGGGAAGCGAGACTTCTCTGTAGCGCTGACTTGCTTTTCCAGGTTGCTTGGTTGGCCAAAAAGGGCGTATGCGTTTTTTCCTGAATATATTCAGGAAAAAACGCATACGCCCTTTTTGGCCAAGGGCATCATTGTCAACGTTTTGCCGCTTTTCATGTGCTTTAAAGGCGATTCGTATCTACCTCCTGAAATCTGTTTCGTGCAATTCTGCCTTGAATTCAAATCCTCTTCTTTGCCTTCCCTCAATATATTTGTGGACGAGAGTTATCATTTATAACTCTGCAGGTTTGTGAATTGCAGTGCCCTGAAGCTCCATTTTACAACTCGCTTTTTTGGGAGCTGGCCGCAAAAGCGCAGGATGGCTTCAGGCCCTGTTCTGGTTCCGGGGGGCAGGCTGAGCCTGTGGTTAATTCTTCTTCCTGATGGGAAAATAGAGTGACCTGTGCCTGTCCCGACACCAAGAGCTAGTCTCTCGTTGGTTCCCCGTCTTCCCGTTCATCCTCAGGACAAATTGCAACCTGTACGGAACAGGAGGTTAAAGGTGCTGATGCTCCAAGTAGGGAGATTGCTAGTAAAGCGGCTGGAAAGGCGAACCCGGGCACAAGGAGATGAGAAATGAGGTGCGTTTTAGAAACCTTTCCCCATCACACGGTGTACCATCTTCTGGGTTTCTCATGCATGTTTTCGATGTAGGAAGATGCCCTTCAACCTGGAGATTTGGGACCCATGCGATGGGTACCACGCAGTATTACTTTAAAGGGTCCGCGTTTGCTCACCCAACCTCACCAAACCTCTCAGCCCCAAGAGTGTCCACCCTTATGTCTCATCCAGCTGTGGGTCTAGATATGGTCAATCCAGGTTGCATCACAGCCCCTGAACTCATTGTGTAAGAATTTCTATCTCTTTCACTGTCGTTGTTTCATGGGTTTTTCAAAGTAATTTATTTTCATAATGGGGTTTAGCTGCTTTTCACGGCTGTGCTTATGCCGCTTTACACCCACTTGACACACTAACAGAGAGATATCAATACATAGGTTTTAAGATTATTACTAGTCAGATATATTCTTGTGCGGTGAATAGGGCGTGTTGAGTCCAGTTCTCTGAGCAAGGAGTAGGTCTTGTCTACTACATATTGGGTTTATGGAACGGTATCTGAGCTAATTTGATACCCTTGTTTTATGTATCACCCCACCTCACCTTTCCTGTTAAGCAGCCATAGTGTGTTTTCTGCATGTGTGACTCTGTTCTGTTTTGTAATTCAGTTCAAGTGTAACGGTTTTTACATTCCCTCTATCAGTGATACCTCATGAGAAGTGTCCTTTTCTGTGTGACTTATTTCACTTAGAATCGTCGTACCTAAATCCACTCATCATGCTGCTACTAACCTTATGACATTGATTTCATGGCTGAGTGATATTCCATTGTACATAAGGACCACAACTTCTTTATCCATTTTTCTCTTTCCTGGGATATTGAAGGTGGAATTAAGTGGAGGTCCTTGTCAACAGAGCAGCCCTCAACTTTGGGGTGCTTGTGTCTTGCTGATTTTTAATTTTCCCAATTTATACCCCCATGAGTGGAAGTGCCCTATGCTCTCTAAGCTGTGTTTTTCAGATGTTTCAGGACACACCGTACACTTCTCCAGAGTGGCTGTTGGCAATTTACATCCCGCCCATCAGTGTAGCAAGGCTCCCATTTCTCCATGGCCTGTCCTGCATTTCTGGTTTTGACACTTTTTTCAGCATGGCCCTTTTGACCGATGGGAAGCGAGACTTCTCTGTAGCGCTGACTTGCTTTTCCAGGTTGCTTGGTTGGCCAAAAAGGGCGTATGCGTTTTTTCCTGAATATATTCAGGAAAAAACGCATACGCCCTTTTTGGCCAAGGGCATCATTGTCAACGTTTTGCCGCTTTTCATGTGCTTTAAAGGCGATTCGTATCTACCTCCTGAAATCTGTTTCGTGCAATTCTGCCTTGAATTCAAATCCTCTTCATTGCCTTCCCTCAATATATTTGTGGACGAGAGTTATCATTTATAACTCTGCAGGTTTGTGAATTGCAGTGCCCTGAACCTCCATTTTACAACTCGGTTTTTTGGGAGCTGGCCGCAAATGCGCAGGATGGCTTCAGGCCCTGTTCTGGTTCCGGGGGGCAGGCTGAGCCTGTGGTTAATTCTTCTTCCTGATGGGAAAATAGAGTGACCTGTGCCTGTCCCGACACCAAGAGCTAGTCTCTCGTTGGTTCCCCGTCTTCCCGTTCATCCTCAGGACAAATTGCAACCTGTACGGAACAGGAGGTTAAAGGTGCTGATGCTCCAAGTAGGGAGATTGCTAGTAAAGCGGCTGGAATGGCGAACCCGGGCACAAGGAGATGAGAAATGAGGTGCGTTTTAGAAACCTTTCCCCATCACACGGTGTACCATCTTCTGGGTTTCTCATGCATGTTTTCGATGTAGGAAGATGCCCTTGAACATGGAGATTTGGGACCCATGCGATGGGTACCACGCAGTATTACTTTAAAGGGTCCGCGTTTGCTCACCCAACCTCACCAAACCTCTCAGCCCCAAGAGTGTCCACCCTTATGTCTCATCCAGCTGTGGGTCTAGATATGGTCAATCCAGGTTGCATCACAGCCCCTGAACGCATTGTGTAAGAATTTCTCTCTCTTTCACTGTCGTTGTTTCATGGGTTTTTCAAAGTAATTTATTTTCATAATGGGGTTTAGCTGCTTTTCACTGCTGTGTTTATGCCGCTTTACACCCACTTGACACACTAACAGAGAGATATCAATACATAGGTTTTAAGATTATTACTAGTCAGATATATTCTTGTGCGGTGAATAGGGCGTGTTGAGTCCAGTTCTCTGAGCAAGGAGTAGGTCTTGTCTATTACATATTGGGTTTATGGAACGGTATCTGAGCTAATTTGAAACGCTTGTTTTATGTATCACCCCACCTCACCTTTCCCGTTAAGCAGCCATAGTGTGTTTTCTGCATGTGTGACTCTGTTCTGTTTTGTAATTCAGTTCAAGTGTAACGGTTTTTACATTCCCTCTATAAGTGATACCTTATGAGAAGTGTCCTTTTCTGTGTGACTTATTTCACTTAGAATCGTCGTACCTAAATCCACTCATCATGCTGCTACTAGCCTTATGACATTGATTTCATGGCTGAGTGATATTCCATTGTACATAAGGACCACAACTTCTTTATCCATTTTTCTCTTTCCTGGGATATTGAAGGTGGAATGAAGTGGAGGTCCTTTTCAACAGAGCAGCCCTAAACTTTGGGGTGCTTGTGTCTTGCTGATTTTTCATTTTCCCAATTTATACCCACATGAGTGGAAGTGCCCTATGCTCTCTAAGCTGTGTTTTTTAGATGTTTCAGGACACACCGTACACTTCTCCAGAGTGGCTGTTGGCAATTTACATCCCGCCCATCAGTGTAGCAAGGCTCCCATTTCTCCATGGCCTGTCCTGCATTTCTGGTTTTGAGACTTTTTTCAGCATGGCCCTTTTGACCGATGGGTAGCGAGTCTTCTTTGTAGCGCTGATTTGCCTTTCCAGGTTGCTTGGTTTGCCAAAAAGGGCGTATGGGTTTTTTCCTGAATATATTCAGGAAAAAACGCATACGCCCTTTTTGGCCAAGGGCATCATTGTCAACGTTTTGCCGCTTTTCATGTGCTTTAAAGGCGATTCGAATCTACCTCCTGAAATCTGTTTCCTGCAATTCTGCCTTGATTTAAAATCCTCTTCTTTGCCTTCCCTCAATATATTTGTGGACGAGAGTTATCATTTATAACTCTGCAGGTTTGTGAATTGCAGTGCCCTGAAGCTCCATTTTACAACTCGCTTTTTTGGGAGCTGGCCGCAAAAGCGCTGGATGGCTTCAGGCCCTGTTCTGGTTCCGGGGGGGATGATGAGCCTGTGGTTAATTCTTCTTCCTGATGGGAAAATAGAGTGACCTGTGCCTGTCCCAACACCAAGAGCTAGTCTCTCACTGGTTCCCCGTCTTCCCGTTCATCCTCAGGACAAATTGCAACCTGCACGGAACAGGAGGTTAAAGGTGCTGATGCTCCAAATAAGGAGATTGCTAGTAAAGCGGCTGGAATGGAGAACCCGGGCACAAGGAGATGAGAAATGAGGTGCGTTTTAGATATTTTTCCCCATCACACGGTGTACCATCTTCTGGGTTTCTAGTGTATGTTTTCGATGTAGGAAGATGCCCTTGAACCTGGAGATTTGGGACCCATGGGATGGGTACCACGCAGTATTACTTTAAAGGGTCTGCGTTTGCTCACCCAACCTCACCAAACATCTCAGCCCCAAGAGTGTCCACCCTTATGTCTCATCCAGCTGTGGGTCTAGATATGGTCAATCCAGGTTGCATCACAGCCCCTGAACGCATTGTGTAAGAATTTCTCTTTCTTTCACTGTCTTTGTTTCATGGGTGTTTCAAAGTAATTTATTTTTATAATGGGGTTTAGCTGCTTTTCACTGCTGTGTTTATGCTGCTTTACACCCACTTGACACACTAACAGAGAGATATCAATACATAGGTTTTAAGATTATTACTAGTCAGATATATTCTTGTGTGGTGAATAGGGCGTGTTGAGTCCAGTTCTCTGAGCAAGGAGTAGGTCTTGTCTATTACATATTGGGTTTATGGAACGGTATCTGAGATAATTTGAAACCCTTGGTTTATGTATCACCCCACCTCTCCTTTCCCGATAAGCAGCCATAGTGTGTTTTCTGCATGTGTGACTCTGTTCTGTTTTGTAATTCAGTTCAAGTGTAACAGTTTTTACATTCCCTCTATAAGTGATACCTTATGAGAAGTGTCCTTTTCTGTGTGACTTATTTCACTTAGAATCGTCGTACCTAAATCCACTCATCATGCTGCTACTAGCCTTATGACATCGATTTCATGGCTGAGTGATATTCCATTGTACATAAGGACCACAACTTCTTTATCCATTTTTCTCTTTCCTGGGATATTGAAGGTGGAATGAAGTGGAGGTCCTTGTCAACAGAGCAGCCCTAAACTTTGGGGTGCTTGTGTCTTGCTGATTTTTCATTTTCCCAATTTATACCCCCATGAGTGGAAGTGCCCTATGCTCTCTAAGCTGTGTTTTTTAGATGTTTCAAGACACACCGTACACTTCTCCAGAGTGGCTGTTGGCAATTTACATCCCGCCCATCAGTGTAGCAAGGCTCCCATTTCTCCATGGCCTGTCCCGCATTTCTGGTTTTGAGACTGTTTTCAGCATGGCCCTTTTGACCGATGGGTAGCGAGTCTTCTTTGTAGCGCTGATTTGCCTTTCCAGGTTGCTTGGTTGGCCAAAAAGGGCGTATGCGTTTTTTCCTGAATATATTCAGGAAAAAACGCATAAGCCATTTTTAGCCAAGGGCATCATTGTCAACGTTTTGCCGCTTTTCATGTGCTTTAAAGGCGATTCGAATCTACCTCCTGAAATCTGTTTCCTGCAATTCTGCCTTGATTTCAAATCCTCTTCTTTGCCTTCCCTCAATATATTTGTGGACGAGAGTTATGATTTATAACTCTGCAGGTTTGTGAATTGCAGTGCCCTGAAGCTCCATTTTACAACTCGCTTTTTTGGGAGCTGGCCGCAAAAGCGCTGGATGGCTTCAGGCCCTGTTCTGGTTCCGGGGGGGATGATGAGCCTGTGGTTAATTCTTCTTCCTGATGGGAAAATAGAGTGACCTGTGCCTGTCCCAACAACAAGAGCTAGTCTCTCACTGGTTCCCCTTCTTCCCGTTCATCCTCAGGACAAATTGCAACCTGCACGGAACAGGAGGTTAAAGGTGCTGATGCTCCAAATAAGGAGATTGCTAGTAAAGCGGCTGGAATGGAGAACCCGGGCACAAGGAGATGAGAAATGAGGTGCGTTTTAGATATTTTTCCCCATCACACGGTGTACCATCTTCTGGGTTTCTCGTGCATGTTTTCAATGTAGGAAGATGCCCTTGAACCTGGAGATTTGGGACCCATGGGATGGGTACCACGCAGTATTACTTTAAAGGGTCTGCGTTTGCTCACCCAACCTCACCAAACCTCTCAGCCCCAAGAGTGTCCACCCTTATGTCTCATCCAGCTGTGGGTCTAGATATGGTCAATCCAGGTTGCATCACAGCCCCTGAACGCATTGTGTAAGAATTTCTCTCTCTTTCACTGTTTTTGTTTCATGGGTTTGTAAAAGTAATTTATTTTTATAATGGGGTTTAGCTGCTTTTCACTGCTGTGTTTATGCTGCTTTACACCCACTTGACACACTAACAGAGAGATATCAATACATAGGTTTTAAGATTATTACTAGTCAGATATATTCTTGTGTGGTGAATAGGGCGTGTTGAGTCCAGTTCTCTGAGCAAGGAGTAGGTCTTGTCTATTACATATTGGGTTTATGGAACGGTATCTGAGCTAATTTGAAACCCTTGTTTTATGTATCACCCCACCTCACCTTTCCCTTTAAGCAGCCATAGTGTGTTTTCTGCATGTGTGACTCTGTTCTGTTTTGTAATTCAGTTCAAGTGTAACGGTTTTTACATTCCCTCTATAAGTGATACCTTATGAGAAGTGTCCTTTTCTGTGTGACTTATTTCACTTAGAATCGTCGTACCTAAATCCACTCATCATGCTGCTACTAGCCTTATGACATTGATTTCATGGCTGAGTGATATTCCATTGTACATAAGGACCACAACTTCTTTATCCATTTTTCTCTTTCCTGGGATATTGAAGGTGGAATGAAGTGGAGGTCCTTGTCAACAGAGCAGCCCTAAACTTTGGGGTGCTTGTGTCTTGCTGATTTTTCATTTTCCCAATTTATACCCCCATGAGTGGAAGTGCCCTATGCTCTCTAAGCTGTGTTTTTTAGATGTTTCAGGACACACCGTACACTTCTCCAGAGTGGCTGTTGGCAATTTACATCCCGCCCATCAGTGTAGCAAGGCTCCCATTTCTCCATGGCCTGTCCTGCATTTCTGCTTTTGACACTTTTTTCAGCATGGCCCTTTTGACCGATGGGAAGCGAGACTTCTCTGTAGCGCTGACTTGCTTTTCCAGGTTGCTTGGTTGGCCAAAAAGGGCGTATGCGTTTTTTCCTGAATATATTCAGGAAAAAACGCATACGCCCTTTTTGGCCAAGGGCATCATTGTCAACGTTTTGCCGCTTTTCATGTGCTTTAAAGGCGATTCGTATCTACCTCCTGAAATCTGTTTCGTGCAATTCTGCCTTGAATTCAAATCCTCTTCTTTGCCTTCCCTCAATATATTTGTGGACGAGAGTTATCATTTATAACTCTGCAGGTTTGTGAATTGCAGTGCCCTGAACCTCCATTTTACAACTCGCTTTTTTGGGAGCTGGCCGCAAAAGCGCCACATGGCTTCAGGCCCTGTTCTGGTTCCGGGGGGCAGGCTGAGCCTGTGGTTAATTCTTCTTCCTGATGGGAAAATAGAGTGACCTGTGCCTGTCCCGACACCAAGAGCTAGTCTCTCGTTGGTTCCCCGTCTTCCCGTTCATCCTCAGGACAAATTGCAACCTGTACGGAACAGGAGGTTAAAGGTGCTGATGCTCCAAGTAGGGAGATTGCTAGTAAAGCGGCTGGAAAGGCGAACCCGGGCACAAGGAGATGAGAAATGAGGTGCGTTTTAGAAACCTTTCCCCATCACACGGTGTACCATCTTCTGGGTTTCTCATGCATGTTTTCGATGTAGGAAGATGCCCTTGAAGCTGGAGATTTGGGACCCATGTGATGGGTACCACGCAGTATTACTTTAAAGGGTCCGCGTTTGCTCACCCAACCTCACCAAACCTCTCAGCCCCAAGAGTGTCCACCCTTATGTCTCATCCAGCTGTGGGTCTAGATATGGTCAATCCAGGTTGCATCACAGCCCCGAACGCATTGTGTACGAATTTCTCTCTCTTTCACTGTCGTTGTTTCATGGGTTTTTCAAAGTAATTTATTTTCATAATGGGGTTTAGCTGCTTTTCACTGCTGTGTTTATGCCGCTTTACACCCACTTGACACACTAACAGAGAGATATCAATACATAGGTTTTAAGATTATTACTAGTCAGATATATTCTTGTGCGGTGAATAGGGCGTGTTGAGTCCAGTTCTCTGAGCAAGGAGTAGGTCTTGTCTACTACATATTGGGTTTATGGAACGGTATCTGAGCTAATTTGATACCCTTGTTTTATGTATCACCCCACCTCACCTTTCCCGTTAAGCAGCCATAGTGTGTTTTCTGCATGTGTGACTCTGTTCTGTTTTGTAATTCAGTTCAAGTGTAACGGTTTTTACATTCCCTCTATCAGTGATACCTTATGAGAAGTGTCCTTTTCTGTGTGACTTATTTCACTTAGAATCGTCGTACCTAAATCCACTCATCATGCTGCTACTAACCTTATGACATTGATTTCATGGCTGAGTGATATTCCATTGTACATAAGGACCACAACTTCTTTATCCATTTTTCTCTTTCCTGGGATATTTAAGGTGGAATGAAGTGGAGGTCCTTGTCAACAGAGCAGCCCTCAACTTTGGGGTGCTTGTGTCTTGCTGATTTTTAATTTTCCCAATTTATACCCCCATGAGTGGAAGTGCCCTATGCTCTCTAAGCTGTGTTTTTCAGATATTTCAGGACACACCGTACACTTCTCTAGAGTGGCTGTTGGCAATTTACATCCCGCCCATCAGTGTAGCAAGGCTCCCATTTCTCCATGGCCTGTCCTGCATTTCTGGTTTTGACACTTTTTTCAGCATGGCCCTTTTGACCGATGGGAAGCGAGACTTCTCTGTAGCGCTGACTTGCTTTTCCAGGTTGCTTGGTTGGCCAAAAAGGGCGTATGCGTTTTTTCCTGAATATATTCAGGAAAAAACGCATACGCCCTTTTTGGCCAAGGGCATCATTGTCAACGTTTTGCCGCTTTTCATGTGCTTTAAAGGCGATTCGTATCTACCTCCTGAAATCTGTTTCGTGCAATTCTGCCTTGAATTCAAATCCTCTTCTTTGCCTTCCCTCAATATATTTGTGGACGAGAGTTATCATTTATAACTCTGCAGGTTTGTGAATTGCAGTGCCCTGAAGCTCCATTTTACAACTCGCTTTTTTGGGAGCTGGCCGCAAAAGCGCAGGATGGCTTCAGGCCCTGTTCTGGTTCCGGGGGGCAGGCTGAGCCTGTGGTTAATTCTTCTTCCTGATGGGAAAATAGAGTGACCTGTGCCTGTCCCGACACCAAGAGCTAGTCTCTCGTTGGTTCCCCGTCTTCCCGTTCATCCTCAGGACAAATTGCAACCTGTACGGAACAGGAGGTTAAAGGTGCTGATGCTCCAAGTAGGGAGATTGCTAGTAAAGCGGCTGGAAAGGCGAACCCGGGCACAAGGAGATGAGAAATGAGGTGCGTTTTAGAAACCTTTCCCCATCACACGGTGTACCATCTTCTGGGTTTCTCATGCATGTTTTCGATGTAGGAAGATGCCCTTCAACCTGGAGATTTGGGACCCATGCGATGGGTACCACGCAGTATTACTTTAAAGGGTCCGCGTTTGCTCACCCAACCTCACCAAACCTCTCAGCCCCAAGAGTGTCCACCCTTATGTCTCATCCAGCTGTGGGTCTAGATATGGTCAATCCAGGTTGCATCACAGCCCCTGAACTCATTGTGTAAGAATTTCTATCTCTTTCACTGTCGTTGTTTCATGGGTTTTTCAAAGTAATTTATTTTCATAATGGGGTTTAGCTGCTTTTCACGGCTGTGCTTATGCCGCTTTACACCCACTTGACACACTAACAGAGAGATATCAATACATAGGTTTTAAGATTATTACTAGTCAGATATATTCTTGTGCGGTGAATAGGGCGTGTTGAGTCCAGTTCTCTGAGCAAGGAGTAGGTCTTGTCTACTACATATTGGGTTTATGGAACGGTATCTGAGCTAATTTGATACCCTTGTTTTATGTATCACCCCACCTCACCTTTCCTGTTAAGCAGCCATAGTGTGTTTTCTGCATGTGTGACTCTGTTCTGTTTTGTAATTCAGTTCAAGTGTAACGGTTTTTACATTCCCTCTATCAGTGATACCTCATGAGAAGTGTCCTTTTCTGTGTGACTTATTTCACTTAGAATCGTCGTACCTAAATCCACTCATCATGCTGCTACTAACCTTATGACATTGATTTCATGGCTGAGTGATATTCCATTGTACATAAGGACCACAACTTCTTTATCCATTTTTCTCTTTCCTGGGATATTGAAGGTGGAATTAAGTGGAGGTCCTTGTCAACAGAGCAGCCCTCAACTTTGGGGTGCTTGTGTCTTGCTGATTTTTAATTTTCCCAATTTATACCCCCATGAGTGGAAGTGCCCTATGCTCTCTAAGCTGTGTTTTTCAGATGTTTCAGGACACACCGTACACTTCTCCAGAGTGGCTGTTGGCAATTTACATCCCGCCCATCAGTGTAGCAAGGCTCCCATTTCTCCATGGCCTGTCCTGCATTTCTGGTTTTGACACTTTTTTCAGCATGGCCCTTTTGACCGATGGGAAGCGAGACTTCTCTGTAGCGCTGACTTGCTTTTCCAGGTTGCTTGGTTGGCCAAAAAGGGCGTATGCGTTTTTTCCTGAATATATTCAGGAAAAAACGCATACGCCCTTTTTGGCCAAGGGCATCATTGTCAACGTTTTGCCGCTTTTCATGTGCTTTAAAGGCGATTCGTATCTACCTCCTGAAATCTGTTTCGTGCAATTCTGCCTTGAATTCAAATCCTCTTCATTGCCTTCCCTCAATATATTTGTGGACGAGAGTTATCATTTATAACTCTGCAGGTTTGTGAATTGCAGTGCCCTGAACCTCCATTTTACAACTCGGTTTTTTGGGAGCTGGCCGCAAAAGCGCAGGATGGCTTCAGGCCCTGTTCTGGTTCCGGGGGGCAGGCTGAGCCTGTGGTTAATTCTTCTTCCTGATGGGAAAATACAGTGACCTGTGCCTGTCCCGACACCAAGAGCTAGTCTCTCGTTGGTTCCCCGTCTTCCCGTTCATCCTCAGGACAAATTGCAACCTGTACGGAACAGGAGGTTAAAGGTGCTGATGCTCCAAGTAGGGAGATTGCTAGTAAAGCGGCTGGAATGGCGAACCCGGGCACAAGGAGATGAGAAATGAGGTGCGTTTTAGAAACCTTTCCCCATCACACGGTGTACCATCTTCTGGGTTTCTCATGCATGTTTTCGATGTAGGAAGATGCCCTTGAACATGGAGATTTGGGACCCATGCGATGGTTACCACGCAGTATTACTTTAAAGGGTCCGCGTTTGCTCACCCAACCTCACCAAACCTCTCAGCCCCAAGAGTGTCCACCCTTATGTCTCATCCAGCTGTGGGTCTAGATATGGTCAATCCAGGTTGCATCACAGCCCCTGAACGCATTGTGTAAGAATTTCTCTCTCTTTCACTGTCGTTGTTTCATGGGTTTTTCAAAGTAATTTATTTTCATAATGGGGTTTAGCTGCTTTTCACTGCTGTGTTTATGCCGCTTTACACCCACTTGACACACTAACAGAGAGATATCAATACATAGGTTTTAAGATTATTACTAGTCAGATATATTCTTGTGCGGTGAATAGGGCGTGTTGAGTCCAGTTCTCTGAGCAAGGAGTAGGTCTTGTCTATTACATATTGGGTTTATGGAACGGTATCTGAGCTAATTTGAAACGCTTGTTTTATGTATCACCCCACCTCACCTTTCCCGTTAAGCAGCCATAGTGTGTTTTCTGCATGTGTGACTCTGTTCTGTTTTGTAATTCAGTTCAAGTGTAACGGTTTTTACATTCCCTCTATAAGTGATACCTTATGAGAAGTGTCCTTTTCTGTGTGACTTATTTCACTTAGAATCGTCGAACCTAAATCCACTCATCATGCTGCTACTAGCCTTATGACATTGATTTCATGGCTGAGTGATATTCCATTGTACATAAGGACCACAACTTCTTTATCCATTTTTCTCTTTCCTGGGATATTGAAGGTGGAATGAAGTGGAGGTCCTTTTCAACAGAGCAGCCCTAAACTTTGGGGTGCTTGTGTCTTGCTGATTTTTCATTTTCCCAATTTATACCCACATGAGTGGAAGTGCCCTATGCTCTCTAAGCTGTGTTTTTTAGATGTTTCAGGACACACCGTACACTTCTCCAGAGTGGCTGTTGGCAATTTACATCCCGCCCATCAGTGTAGCAAGGCTCCCATTTCTCCATGGCCTGTCCTGCATTTCTGGTTTTGAGACTTTTTTCAGCATGGCCCTTTTGACCGATGGGTAGCGAGTCTTCTTTGTAGCGCTGATTTGCCTTTCCAGGTTGCTTGGTTGGCCAAAAAGGGCGTATGGGTTTTTTCCTGAATATATTCAGGAAAAAACGCATACGCCCTTTTTGGCCAAGGGCATCATTGTCAACGTTTTGCCGCTTTTCATGTGCTTTAAAGGCGATTCGAATCTACCTCCTGAAATCTGTTTCCTGCAATTCTGCCTTGATTTAAAATCCTCTTCTTTGCCTTCCCTCAATATATTTGTGGACGAGAGTTATCATTTATAACTCTGCAGGTTTGTGAATTGCAGTGCCCTGAAGCTCCATTTTACAACTCGCTTTTTTGGGAGCTGGCCGCAAAAGCGCTGGATGGCTTCAGGCCCTGTTCTGGTTCCGGGGGGGATGATGAGCCTGTGGTTAATTCTTCTTCCTGATGGGAAAATAGAGTGACCTGTGCCTGTCCCAACACCAAGAGCTAGTCTCTCACTGGTTCCCCTTCTTCCCGTTCATCCTCAGGACAAATTGCAACCTGCACGGAACAGGAGGTTAAAGGTGCTGATGCTCCAAATAAGGAGATTGCTAGTAAAGCGGCTGGAATGGAGAACCCGGGCACAAGGAGATGAGAAATGAGGTGCGTTTTAGATATTTTTCCCCATCACACGGTGTACCATCTTCTGGGTTTCTCGTGCATGTTTTCAATGTAGGAAGATGCCCTTGAACTTGGAGATTTGGGACCCATGGGATGGGTACCACGCAGTATTACTTTAAAGGGTCTGCGTTTGCTCACCCAACCTCACCAAACCTCTCAGCCCCAAGAGTGTCCACCCTTATGTCTCATCCAGCTGTGGGTCTAGATATGGTCAATCCAGGTTGCATCACAGCCCCTGAACGCATTGTGTAAGAATTTCTCTCTCTTTCACTGTTTTTGTTTCATGGGTTTGTAAAAGTAATTTATTTTTATAATGGGGTTTAGCTGCTTTTCACTGCTGTGTTTATGCTGCTTTACACCCACTTGACACACTAACAGAGAGATATCAATACATAGGTTTTAAGATTATTACTAGTCAGATATATTCTTGTGTGGTGAATAGGGCGTGTTGAGTCCAGTTCTCTGAGCAAGGAGTAGGTCTTGTCTATTACATATTGGGTTTATGGAACGGTATCTGAGCTAATTTGAAACCCTTGTTTTATGTATCACCCCACCTCACCTTTCCCTTTAAGCAGCCATAGTGTGTTTTCTGCATGTGTGACTCTGTTCTGTTTTGTAATTCAGTTCAAGTGTAACGGTTTTTACATTCCCTCTATAAGTGATACCTTATGAGAAGTGTCCTTTTCTGTGTGACTTATTTCACTTAGAATCGTCGTACCTAAATCCACTCATCATGCTGCTACTAGCCTTATGACATTGATTTCATGGCTGAGTGATATTCCATTGTACATAAGGACCACAACTTCTTTATCCATTTTTCTCTTTCCTGGGATATTGAAGGTGGAATGAAGTGGAGGTCCTTGTCAACAGAGCAGCCCTAAACTTTGGGGTGCTTGTGTCTTGCTGATTTTTCATTTTCCCAATTTATACCCCCATGAGTGGAAGTGCCCTATGCTCTCTAAGCTGTGTTTTTTAGATGTTTCAGGACACACCGTACACTTCTCCAGAGTGGCTGTTGGCAATTTACATCCCGCCCATCAGTGTAGCAAGGCTCCCATTTCTCCATGGCCTGTTCTGCATTTCTGCTTTTGACACTTTTTTCAGCATGGCCCTTTTGACCGATGGGAAGCGAGACTTCTCTGTAGCGCTGACTTGCTTTTCCAGGTTGCTTGGTTGGCCAAAAAGGGCGTATGCGTTTTTTCCTGAATATATTCAAGAAAAAACGCATACGCCCTTTTTGGCCAAGGGCATCATTGTCAACGTTTTGCCGCTTTTCATGTGCTTTAAAGGCGATTCGTATCTACCTCCTGAAATCTGTTTCGTGCAATTCTGCCTTGAATTCAAATCCTCTTCTTTGCCTTCCCTCAATATATTTATGGACGAGAGTTATCATTTATAACTCTGCAGGTTTGTGAATTGCAGTGCCCTGAACCTCCATTTTACAACTCGCTTTTTTGGGAGCTGGCCGCAAAAGCGCCACATGGCTTCAGGCCCTGTTCTGGTTCCGGGGGGCAGGCTGAGCCTGTGGTTAATTCTTCTTCCTGATGGGAAAATAGAGTGACCTGTGCCTGTCCCGACACCAAGAGCTAGTCTCTCGTTGGTTCCCCGTCTTCCCGTTCATCCTCAGGACAAATTGCAACCTGTACGGAACAGGAGGTTAAAGGTGCTGATGCTCCAAGTAGGGAGATTGCTAGTAAAGCGGCTGGAAAGGCGAACCCGGGCACAAGGAGATGAGAAATGAGGTGCGTTTTAGAAACCTTTCCCCATCACACGGTGTACCATCTTCTGGGTTTCTCATGCATGTTTTCGATGTAGGAAGATGCCCTTGAAGCTGGAGATTTGGGACCCATGTGATGGGTACCACGCAGTATTACTTTAAAGGGTCTGCGTTTGCTCACCCAACCTCACCAAACCTCTCAGCCCCAAGAGTGTCCACCCTTATGTCTCATCCAGCTGTGGGTCTAGATATGGTCAATCCAGGTTGCATCACAGCCCCGAACGCATTGTGTACGAATTTCTCTCTCTTTCACTGTCGTTGTTTCATGGGTTTTTCAAAGTAATTTATTTTCATAATGGGGTTTAGCTGCTTTTCACTGCTGTGTTTATGCCGCTTTACACCCACTTGACACACTAACAGAGAGATATCAATACATAGGTTTTAAGATTATTACTAGTCAGATATATTCTTGTGCGGTGAATAGGGCGTGTTGAGTCCAGTTCTCTGAGCAAGGAGTAGGTCTTGTCTACTACATATTGGGTTTATGGAACGGTATCTGAGCTAATTTGATACCCTTGTTTTATGTATCACCCCACCTCACCTTTCCCGTTAAGCAGCCATAGTGTGTTTTCTGCATGTGTGACTCTGTTCTGTTTTGTAATTCAGTTCAAGTGTAACGGTTTTTACATTCCCTCTATCAGTGATACCTTATGAGAAGTGTCCTTTTCTGTGTGACTTATTTCACTTAGAATTGTCGTACCTAAATCCACTCATCATGCTGCTACTAACCTTATGACATTGATTTCATGGCTGAGTGATATTCCATTGTACATAAGGACCACAACTTCTTTATCCATTTTTCTCTTTCCTGGGATATTTAAGGTGGAATGAAGTGGAGGTCCTTGTCAACAGAGCAGCCCTCAACTTTGGGGTGCTTGTGTCTTGCTGATTTTTCATTTTCCCAATTTATACCCCCATGAGTGGAAGTGCCCTATGCTCTCTAAGCTGTGTTTTTCAGATATTTCAGGACACACCGTACACTTCTCTAGAGTGGCTGTTGGCAATTTACATCCCGCCCATCAGTGTAGCAAGGCTCCCATTTCTCCATGGCCTGTCCTGCATTTCTGGTTTTGACACTTTTTTCAGCATGGCCCTTTTGACCGATGGGAAGCGAGACTTCTCTGTAGCGCTGACTTGCTTTTCCAGGTTGCTTGGTTGGCCAAAAAGGGCGTATGCGTTTTTTCCTGAATATATTCAGGAAAAAACGCATACGCCCTTTTTGGCCAAGGGCATCATTGTCAACGTTTTGCCGCTTTTCATGTGCTTTAAAGGCGATTCGTATCTACCTCCTGAAATCTGTTTCGTGCAATTCTGCCTTGAATTCAAATCCTCTTCTTTGCCTTCCCTCAATATATTTGTGGACGAGAGTTATCATTTATAACTCTGCAGGTTTGTGAATTGCAGTGCCCTGAACCTCCATTTAACAACTCGCTTTTTTGGGAGCTGGCCGCAAAAGCGCAGGATGGCTTCAGGCCCTGTTCTGGTTCCGGGGGGCAGGCTGAGCCTGTGGTTAATTCTTCTTCCTGATGGGAAAATAGAGTGACCTGTGCCTGTCCCGACACCAAGAGCTAGTCTCTCGTTGGTTCCCCGTCTTCCCGTTCATCCTCAGGACAAATTGCAACCTGTACGGAACAGGAGGTTAAAGGTGCTGATGCTCCAAGTAGGGAGATTGCTAGTAAAGCGGCTGGAAAGGCGAACCCGGGCACAAGGAGATGAGAAATGAGGTGCGTTTTAGAAACCTTTCCCCATCACACGGTGTACCATCTTCTGGGTTTCTCATGCATGTTTTCGATGTAGGAAGATGCCCTTGAACCTGGAGATTTGGGACCCATGCGATGGGTACCACGCAGTATTACTTTAAAGGGTCCGCGTTTGCTCACCCAACCTCACCAAACCTCTCAGCCCCAAGAGTGTCCACCCTTATGTCTCATCCAGCTGTGGGTCTAGATATGGTCAATCCAGGTTGCATCACAGCCCCTGAACTCATTGTGTAAGAATTTCTATCTCTTTCACTGTCGTTGTTTCATGGGTTTTTCAAAGTAATTTATTTTCATAATGGGGTTTAGCTGCTTTTCACGGCTGTGCTTATGCCGCTTTACACCCACTTGACACACTAACAGAGAGATATCAATACATAGGTTTTAAGATTATTACTAGTCAGATATATTCTTGTGCGGTGAATAGGGCGTGTTGAGTCCAGTTCTCTGAGCAAGGAGTAGGTCTTGTCTACTACATATTGGGTTTATGGAACGGTATCTGAGCTAATTTGATACCCTTGTTTTATGTATCACCCCACCTCACCTTTCCCGTTAAGCAGCCATAGTGTGTTTTCTGCATGTGTGACTCTGTTCTGTTTTGTAATTCAGTTCAAGTGTAACGGTTTTTACATTCCCTCTATCAGTGATACCTCATGAGAAGTGTCCTTTTCTGTGTGACTTATTTCACTTAGAATCGTCGTACCTAAATCCACTCATCATGCTGCTACTAACCTTATGACATTGATTTCATGGCTGAGTGATATTCCATTGTACATAAGGACCACAACTTCTTTATCCATTTTTCTCCTTCCTGGGATATTGAAGGTGGAATTAAGTGGAGGTCCTTGTCAACAGAGCAGCCCTCAACTTTGGGGTGCTTGTGTCTTGCTGATTTTTCATTTTCCCAATTTATACCCCCATGAGTGGAAGTGCCCTATGCTCTCTAAGCTGTGTTTTTCAGATGTTTCAGGACACACCGTACACTTCTCTAGAGTGGCTGTTGGCAATTTACATCCCGCCCATCAGTGTAGCAAGGCTCCCATTTCTCCATGGCCTGTCCTGCGTTTCTGGTTTTGACACTTTTTTCAGCATGGCCCTTTTGACCGATGGGAAGCGAGACTTCTCTGTAGCGCTGATTTGCCTTTCCAGGTTGCTTGGTTGGCCAAAAAGGGCGTATGCGTTTTTTCCTGAATATATTCAGGAAAAAACGCATACGCCCTTTTTGGCCAAGGGCATCATTGTCAACGTTTTGCCGCTTTTCATGTGCTTTAAAGGCGATTCGTATCTACCTCCTGAAATCTGTTTCATGCAATTCTGCCTTGATTTCAAATCCTCTTCTTTGCCTTCCCTCAATATATTTGTGGACGAGAGTTATCATTTATAACTCTGCAGGTTTGTGAATTGCAGTGCCCTGAACCTCCATTTTACAACTCGCTTTTTTGGGAGCTGGCCGCAAAAGCGCAGGATGGCTTCAGGCCCTGTTCTGGTTCCGGGGGGCAGGCTGAGCCTGTGGTTAATTCTTCTTCCTGATGGGAAAATAGAGTGACCTGTGCCTGTCCCGACACCAAGAGCTAGTCTCTCGTTGGTTCCCCGTCTTCCCGTTCATCCTCAGGACAAATTGCAACCTGTACGGAACAGGAGGTTAAAGGTGCTGATGCTCCAAGTAGGGAGATTGCTAGTAAAGCGGCTGGAATGGCGAACCCGGGCACAAGGAGATGAGAAATGAGGTGCATTTTAGAAACCTTTCCCCATCACACGGTGTACCATCTTCTGGGTTTCTCATGCATGTTTTCGATGTAGGAAGATGCCCTTGAACCTGGAGATTTGGGACCCATGCGATGGGTACCACGCAGTATTACTTTAAAGGGTCTGCGTTTGCTCACCCAACCTCACCAAACCTCTCAGCCCCAAGAGTGTCCACCCTTATGTCTCATCCAGCTATGGGTCTAGATATGGTCAATCCAGGTTGCATCACAGCCCCTGAACTCATTGTGTAAGAATTTCTATCTCTTTCACTGTCGTTGTTTCATGGGTTTTTCAAAGTAATTTATTTTCATAATGGGGTTTAGCTGCTTTTCACGGCTGTGTTTATGCCGCTTTACACCCACTTGACACACTAACAGAGAGATATCAATACATAGGTTTTAAGATTATTACTAGTCAGATATATTCTTGTGCGGTGAATAGGGCGTGTTGAGTCCAGTTCTCTGAGCAAGGAGTAGGTCTTGTCTACTACATATTGGGTTTATGGAACGGTATCTGAGCTAATTTGATACCCTTGTTTTATGTATCACCCCACCTCACCTTTCCCGTTAAGCAGCCATTGTCTGTTTTCTGCATGTGTGACTCTGTTCTGTTTTGTAATTCAGTTCAAGTGTAACGGTTTTTACATTCCCTCTAAAAGTGATACCTTATGAGAAGTGTCCTTTTCTGTGTGACTTATTTCACTTAGAATCGTCGTACCTAAATCCACTCATCATGCTGCTACTAACCTTATGACATTGATTTCATGGCTGAGTGATATTCCATTGTACATAAGGACCACAACTTCTTTATCCATTTTTCTCTTTCCTTGAATATTTAAGGTGGAATGAAGTGGAGGTCCTTGTCAACAGAGCAGCCGTAAACTTTGGGGTGCTTGTGTCTTGCTGATTTTTAATTTTCCCAATTTATACCCCCATGAGTGGAAGTGCCCTATGCTCTCTAAGCTGTGTTTTTCAGATGTTTCAGGACACACCGTACACTTCTCCAGAGTGGCTGTTGGCAATTTACATCCCGCCCATCAGTGTAGCAAGGCTCTCATTTCTCCATGGCCTGTCCTGCATTTCTGGTTTTGACACATTTTTCAGCATGGCCCTTTTGACCGATGGGAAGTGAGACTTCTTTGTAGCGCTGATTTGCCTTTCCAGGTTGCTTGGTTGGCCAAAAAGGGCGTATGCGTTTTTTCCTGAATATATTCAGGAAAAAACGCATACGCCCTTTTTGGCCAAGGGCATCATTGTCAACATTTTGCCGCTTTTCATGTGCTTTAAAGGCGATTCGAATCTACCTCCTGAAATCTGTTTCCTGCAATTCTGCCTTGGTTTAAAATCCTCTTCTTTGCCTTCCCTCAATATATTTGTGGACGAGAGTTATCATTTATAACTCTGCAGGTTTGTGAATTGCAGTGCCCTGAACCTCCATTTTACAACTCGCTTTTTTGGGAGCTGGCCGCAAAAGTGCAGGATGGCTTCAGGCCCTGTTCTGGTTCCGGGGGGCAGGCTGAGCATGTGGTTAATTCTTCTTCCTGATGGGAAAATAGAGTGACCTGTGCCTGTCCCAACACCAAGAGCTAGTCTCTCGTTGGTTCCCCGTCTTCCCGTTCAGCCTCAGGACAAATTGCAACCTGTACGGAACAGGAGGTTAAAGTTGCTGATGCTCCAAGTAGGGAGATTGCTAGTAAAGCGGCTGGAATGGCGAACCCGGGCACAAGGAGATGAGAAATGAGGTGCGTTTTAGAAACCTTTCCCCATCACACGGTGTACTATCTTCTGGGTTTCTCATGCATGTTTTTGATGTAGGAAGATGCCCTTGAAGCTGGAGATTTGGGACCCATGTGATGGGTACCACGCAGTATTACTTTAAAGGGTCTGCGTTTGCTCACCCAACCTCACCAAACCTCTCAGCCCCAAGAGTGTCCACCCTTATGTCTCATCCAGCTGTGGGTCTAGATATGGTCAATCCAGGTTGCATCACAGCCCCTGAACTCATTGTGTAAGAATTTCTATCTCTTTCACTGTCGTTGTTTCATGGGTGTTTCAAAGTAATTTATTTTCATAATGGGGTTTAGCTGCTTTTCACGGCTGTGTTTATGCCGCTTTACACCCACTTGACACACTAACAGAGAGATATCAATATATAGGTTTTAAGATTATTACTAGTCAGATATATTCTTGTGCGGTGAATAGGGCGTGTTGAGTCCAGTTCTCTGAGCAAGGAGTAGGTCTTGTCTACTACATATTGGGTTTATGGAACGGTATCTGAGCTAATTTGATACCCTTGTTTTATGTATCACCCCACCTCACCTTTCCCGTTAAGCAGCCATAGTGTGTTTTCTGCATGTGTGACTCTGTTCTGTTTTGTAATTCAGTTCAAGTGTAACGGTTTTTACATTCCCTCTATCAGTGATACCTCATGAGAAGTGTCCTTTTCTGTGTGACTTATTTCACTTAGAATCGTCGTACCTAAATCCACTCATCATGCTGCTACTAACCTTACGACATTGATTTCATGGCTGAGTGATATTCCATTGTACATAAGGACCACAACTTCTTTATCCATTTTTCTCTTTCCTGGGATATTGAAGGTGGAATGAAGTGGAGGTCCTTGTCAACAGAGCAGCCCTCAACTTTGGGGTGCTTGTGTCTTGCTGATTTTTAATTTTCCCAATTTATACCCCCATGAGTGGAAGTGCCCTATGCTCTCTAAGCTGTGTTTTTCAGATGTTTCAGGACACACCGTACACTTCTCCAGAGTGGCTGTTGGCAATTTACATCCCGCCCATCAGTGTAGCAAGGCTCCCATTTCTCCATGGCCTGTCCTGCATTTCTGGTTTTGACACTTTTTTCAGCATGGCCCTTTTGACCGATGGGAAGCGAGACTTCTCTGTAGCGCTGATTTGCCTTTCCAGGTTGCTTGGTTGGCCAAAAAGGGCGTATGCGTTTTTTCCTGAATATATTCAGGAAAAAACGCATACGCCCTTTTTGGCCAAGGGCATCATTGTCAACGTTTTGCCGCTTTTCATGTGCTTTAAAGGCGATTCGTATCTACCTCCTGAAATCTGTTTCGTGCAATTCTGCCTTGATTTCAAATCCTCTTCTTTGCCTTCCCTCAATATATTTGTGGACGAGAGTTATCATTTATAACTCTGCAGGTTTGTGAATTGCAGTGCCCTGAACCTCCATTTTACAACTCGCTTTTTTGGGAGCTGGCCGCAAAAGCGCAGGATGGCTTCAGGCCCTGTTCTGGTTTCGGGGGGCAGGCTGAGCCTGTGGTTAATTCTTCTTCCTGATGGGAAAATAGAGTGACCTGTGCCTGTCCCGACACCAAGAGCTAGTCTCTCGTTGGTTCCCCGTCTTCCCGTTCATCCTCAGGACAAATTGCAACCTGTACGGAACAGGAGGTTAAAGGTGCTGATGCTCCAAGTAGGGAGATTGCTAGTAAAGCGGCTGGAATGGCGAACCCGGGCACAAGGAGATGAGAAATGAGGTGCATTTTAGAAACCTTTCCCCATCACACGGTGTACCATCTTCTGGGTTTCTCATGCATGTTTTCGATGTAGGAAGATGCCCTTGAACCTGGAGATTTGGGACCCATGCGATGGGTACCACGCAGTATTACTTTAAAGGGTCTGCGTTTGCTCACCCAACCTCACCAAACCTCTCAGCCCCAAGAGTGTCCACCCTTATGTCTCATCCAGCTGTGGGTCTAGATATGGTCAATCCAGGTTGCATCACAGCCCCTGAACTCATTGTGTAAGAATTTCTATCTCTTTCACTGTCGTTGTTTCATGGGTTTTTCAAAGTAATTTATTTTCATAATGGGGTTTAGCTGCTTTTCACGGCTGTGTTTATGCCGCTTTACACCCACTTGACACACTAACAGAGAGATATCAATACATAGGTTTTAAGATTATTACTAGTCAGATATATTCTTGTGCGGTGAATAGGGCGTCTTGAGTCCAGTTCTCTGAGCAAGGAGTAGGTCTTGTCTACTACATATTGGGTTTATGGAACGGTATCTGAGCTAATTTGATACCCTTGTTTTATGTATCACCCCACCTCACCTTTCCCGTTAAGCAGCCATTGTCTGTTTTCTGCATGTGTGACTCTGTTCTGTTTTGTAATTCAGTTCAAGTGTAACGGTTTTTACATTCCCTCTAAAAGTGATACCTTATGAGAAGTGTCCTTTTCTGTGTGACTTATTTCACTTAGAATCGTCGTACCTAAATCCACTCATCATGCTGCTACTAACCTTATGACATTGATTTCATGGCTGAGTGATATTCCATTGTACATAAGGACCACAACTTCTTTATCCATTTTTCTCTTTCCTTGGATATTTAAGGTGGAATGAAGTGGAGGTCCTTGTCAACAGAGCAGCCCTAAACTTTGGGGTGCTTGTGTCTTGCTGATTTTTAATTTTCCCAATTTATACCCCCATAAGTGGAAGTGCCCTATGCTCTCTAAGCTGTGTTTTTCAGATGTTTCAGGACACACCGTACACTTCTCCAGAGTGGCTGTTGGCAATTTACATCCCGCCCATCAGTGTAGCAAGGCTCTCATTTCTCCATGGCCTGTCCTGCATTTCTGGTTTTGACACATTTTTCAGCATGGCCCTTTTGACCGATGGGAAGTGAGACTTTTTTGTAGTGCTGATTTGCTTTTCCAGGTTGCTTGGTTGGCCAAAAAGGGCGTATGCGTTTTTTCCTGAATATATTCAGGAAAAAACGCATACGCCCTTTTTGGCCAAGGGCATCATTGTCAACATTTTGCCGCTTTTCATGTGCTTTAAAGGCGATTCGAATCTACCTCCTGAAATCTGTTTCCTGCAATTCTGCCTTGATTTAAAATCCTCTTCTTTGCCTTCCCTCAATATATTTGTGGACGAGAGTTATCATTTATAACTCTGCAGGTTTGTGAATTGCAGTGCCCTGAACCTCCATTTTACAACTCGCTTTTTTGGGAGCTGGCCGCAAAAGTGCAGGATGGCTTCAGGCCCTGTTCTGGTTCCGGGGGTCAGGCTGAGCATGTGGTTAATTCTTCTTCCTGATGGGAAAATAGAGTGACCTGTGCCTGTCCCAACACCAAGAGCTAGTCTCTCGTTGGTTCCCCGTCTTCCCGTTCAGCCTCAGGACAAATTGCAACCTGTACGGAACAGGAGGTTAAAGATGCTGATGCTCCAAGTAGGGAGATTGCTAGTAAAGCGGCTGGAATGGCGAACCCGGGCACAAGGAGATGAGAAATGAGGTGCGTTTTAGAAACCTTTCCCCATCACACGGTGTACTATCTTCTGGGTTTCTCATGCATGTTTTCGATGTAGGAAGATGCCCTTGAAGCTGGAGATTTGGGACCCATGTGATGGGTACCACGCAGTATTACTTTAAAGGGTCTGCGTTTGCTCACCCAACCTCACCAAACCTCTCAGCCCCAAGAGTGTCCACCCTTATGTCTCATCCAGCTGTGGGTCTAGATATGGTCAATCCAGGTTGCATCACAGCCCCTGAATGCATTGTGTAAGAATTTCTCTCTCTTTCACTGTCGTTGTTTCATGGGTTTTTCAAAGTAATTTATTTTCATAATGGGGTTTAGCTGCTTTTCACTGCTGTGTTTATGCCGCTTTACACCCACTTGACACACTAACAGAGAGATATCAATACATAGGTTTTAAGATTATTACTAGTCAGATATATTCTTGTGCGGTGAATAGGGCGTGTTGAGTCCAGTTCTCTGAGCAAGGAGTAGGTCTTGTCTACTACATATTGGGTTTATGGAACGGTATCTGAGCTAATTTGATACCCTTGTTTTATGTATCACCCCACCTCACCTTTCCCGTTAAGCAGCCATAGTGTGTTTTCTGCATGTGTGACTCTGTTCTGTTTTGTAATTCAGTTCAAGTGTAACGGTTTTTACATTCCCTCTATCAGTGATACCTTATGAGAAGTGTCCTTTTCTGTGTGACTTATTTCACTTAGAATCGTCGTACCTAAATCCACTCATCATGCTGCTACTAACCTTATGACATTGATTTCATGGCTGAGTGATATTCCATTGTACATAAGGACCACAACTTCTTTATCCATTTTTCTCTTTCCTGGGATATTGAAGGTGGAATGAAGTGGAGGTCCTTGTCAACAGAGCAGCCCTCAACTTTGGGGTGCTTGTGTCTTGCTGATTTTTCATTTTCCCAATTTATTCCCCCATGAGTGGAAGTGCCCTATGCTCTCTAAGCTGTGTTTTTCAGATGTTTCAGGACACACCGTACACTTCTCCAGAGTGGCTGTTGGCAATTTACATCCCGCCCATCAGTGTAGCAAGGCTCCCATTTCTCCATGGCCTGTCCTGCATTTCTGGTTTTGACACTTTTTTCAGCATGGCCCTTTTGACCGATGGGAAGCGAGACTTCTCTGTAGCGCTGATTTGCCTTTCCAGGTTGCTTGGTTGGCCAAAAAGGGCGTATGCGTTTTTTCCTGAATATATTCAGGAAAAAACGCATACGCCCTTTTTGGCCAAGGGCATCATTGTCAACGTTTTGCCGCTTTTCATGTGCTTTAAAGGCGATTCGTATCTACCTCCTGAAATCTGTATCGTGCAATTCTGCCTTGAATTCAAATCCTCTTCTTTGCCTTCCCTCAATATATTTGTGGACGAGAGTTATTATTTATAACTCTGCAGGTTTGTGAATTGCAGTGCCGTGAACCTCCATTTTACAACTCGCTTTTTTGGGAGCTGGCCGCAAAAGCACAGGATGGCTTCAGGCCCTGTTCTGGTTCCGGGGGGCAGGCTGAGCCTGTGGTTAAGTCTTCTTCCTGATGGGAAAATAGAGTGACCTGTGCCTGTCCCGACACCAAGAGCTAGTCTCTTGTTGGTTCCCCGTCTTCCCGTTCATCCTCAGGACAAATTGCAACCTGTACGGAACAGGAGGTTAAAGGTGCTGATGCTCCAAGTAGGGAGATTGCTAGTAAAGCGGCTGAAATGGCGAACCCGGGCACAAGGAGATGAGAAATGAGGTGCATTTTAGAAACCTTTCCCCATCACACGGTGTACCATCTTCTGGGTTTCTCATGCATGTTTTCGATGTAGGAAGATGCTCTTGAAGCTGGAGATTTGGGACCCATGCGACGGGTACCACGAAGTATTACTTTAAAGGGTCTGCGTTTGCTCACCCAACCTCACCAAACCTCTCAGCCCCAAGAGTGTCCACCCTTATGTCTCATCCAGCTGTGGGTCTAGATATGGTCAATCCAGGTTGCATCACAGCCCCTGAACGCATTGTGTAAGAATTTCTCTCTCTTTCACTGTCGTTGTTTCATGGGTTTTTCAAAGTAATTTATTTTCATAATGGGGTTTAGCTGCTTTTCACTGCTGTGTTTATGCCGCTTTACACCCACTTGACACACTAACAGAGAGATATCAATACATAGGTTTTAAGATTATTACTATTCAAATATATTCTTGTGCGGTGAATAGGGCGTGTTGAGTCCAGTTCTCTGAGCAAGGAGTAGGTCTTGTCTATTACATATTGGGTTTATGGAACGGTATCTGAGCTAATTTGATACCCTTGTTTTATGCATCACCCCACCTCACCTTTCCCGTTAAGCAGCCATAGTCTGTTTTCTGCATGTGTGACTCTGTTCTGTTTTGTAATTCAGTTCAAGTGTAACGGTTTTTACATTCCCTCTATCAGTGATACCTTATGAGAAGTGTCCTTTTCTGTGTGACTTATTTCACTTAGAATCGTCGTACCTAAATCCACTCATCATGCTGCTACTAACCTTATGACATTGATTTCATGGCTGAGTGATATTCCATTGTACATAAGGACCACAACTTCTTTATCCATTTTTCTCTTTCCTGGGATATTGAAGGTGGAATGAAGTGGAGGTCCTTGTCAACAGAGCAGCCCTCAACTTTGGGGTGCTTGTGTCTTGCTGATTTTTAATTTTCCCAATTTATACCCCCATGAGTGGAAGTGCCCTATGCTCTCTAAGCTGTGTTTTTTCGATGTTTCAGGACTCACCGTATACTTCTCCAGAGTGGCTGTTGGCAATTTACATCCCGCCCATCAGTGTAGCAAGGCTCCCATTTCTCCATGGCCTGTCCTGCATTTCTGGATTTGACACTTTTTTCAGCATGGCCCTTTTGACCGATGGGAAGCGAGACTTCTCTGTAGCGCTGATTTGCCTTTCCAGGTTGCTTGGTTGGCCAAAAAGGGCGTATGCGTTTTTTCCTGAATATATTCAGGAAAAAACGCATACGCCCTTTTTGGCCAAGGGCATCATTGTCAACGTTTTGCCGCTTTTCATGTGCTTTAAAGGCGATTCGTATCTACCTCCTGAAATCTGTTTCGTGCAATTCTGCCTTGAATTCAAATCCTCTTCTTTGCCTTCCCTCAATATATTTGTGGATGAGAGTTATCATTTATAACTCTGCAGGTTTGTGAATTGCAGTGCCCTGAACCTCCATTTTACAACTCGCTTTTTTGGGAGCTGGCCGCAAAAGCACAGGATGGCTTCAGGCCCTGTTCTGGTTCCGGGGGGCAGGCTGAGCCTGTGGTTAATTCTTCTTCCTGATGGGAAAATAGAGTGACCTGTGCCTGTCCCGACACCAAGAGCTAGTCTCTCGTTGGTTCCCCGTCTTCCCGTTCATCCTCAGGACAAATTGCAACCTGTACGGAACAGGAGGTTAAAGGTGCTGATGCTCCAAGTAGGGAGATTGCTAGTAAAGCGGCTGGAATGGCGAACCCGGGCACAAGGAGATGAGAAATGAGGTGCATTTTAGAAACCTTTCCCCATCACACGGTGTACCATCTTCTGGGTTTCTCATGCATGTTTTCGAAGTAGGAAGATGCCCTTGAACCTGGAGATTTGGGACCCATGCGATGGGTACCACGCAGTATTACTTTAAAGGGTCTGCGTTTGCTCACCCAACCTCACCAAACCTCTCAGCCCCAAGAGTGTCCACCCTTATGTCTCATCCAGCTGTGGGTCTAGATATGGTCAATCCAGGTTGCATCACAGCCCCTGAACTCATTGTGTAAGAATTTCTATCTCTTTCACTGTCGTTGTTTCATGGGTTTTTCAAAGTAATTTATTTTCATAATGGGGTTTAGCTGCTTTTCACGGCTGTGTTTATGCCGCTTTACACCCACTTGACACACTAACAGAGAGATATCAATACATAGGTTTTAAGATTATTACTAGTCAGATATATTCTTGTGCGGTGAATAGGGCGTGTTGAGTCCAGTTCTCTGAGCAAGGAGTAGGTCTTGTCTATTACATATTGGGTTTATGGAACGGTATCTGAGCTAATTTGATACCCTTGTTTTATGTATCACCCCACCTCACCTTTCCCGTTAAGCAGCCACTGTCTCTTTTCTGCATGTGTGACTCTGTTCTGTTTTGTAATTCAGTTCAAGTGTAACGGTTTTTACATTCCCTCTAAAAGTGATACCTTATGAGAAGTGTCCTTTTCTGTGTGACTTATTTCACTTAGAATCGTCGTACCTAAATCCACTCATCATGCTGCTACTAACCTTATGACATTGATTTCATGGCTGAGTGATATTCCATTGTACATAAGGACCACAACTTCTTTATCCATTTTTCTCTTTCCTGGGATATTTAAGGTGGAATGAAGTGGAGGTCCTTGTCAACAGAGCAGCCCTCAACTTTGGGGTGCTTGTGTCTTGCTGATTTTTCATTTTCCCAATTTATACCCCCATGAGTGGAAGTGCCCTATGCTCTCTAAGCTGTGTTTTTCAGATGTTTCAGGACACACCGTACACTTCTCCAGAGTGGCTGTTGGCAATTTACATCCCGCCCATCAGTGTAGCAAGGCTCCCATTTCTCCATGGCCTGTCCTGCATTTCTGGTTTTGACACTTTTTTCAGCATGGCCCTTTTGACCGATGGGAAGCGAGACTTCTCTGTAGCGCTGATTTGCCTTTCCAGGTTGCTTGGTTGGCCAAAAAGGGCGTATGCGTTTTTTCCTGAATATATTCAGGAAAAAACGCATACGCCCTTTTTGGCCAAGGGCATCATTGTCAACGTTTTGCCGCTTTTCATGTGCTTTAAAGGCGATTCGTATCTACCTCCTGAAATCTGTTTCGTGCAATTCTGCCTTGATTTCAAATCCTCTTCTTTGCCTTCCCTCAATATATTTGTGGACGAGAGTTATCATTTATAACTCTGCAGGTTTGTGAATTGCAGTGCCCTGAACCTCCATTTTACAACTCGCTTTTTTGGGAGCTGGCCGCAAAAGCGCAGGATGGCTTCAGGCCCTGTTCTGGTTCCGGGGGGCAGGCTGAGCATGTGGTTAATTCTTCTTCCTGATGGGGAAATAGAGTGACCTGTGCCTGTCCCAACACCAAGAGCTAGTCTCTCGTTGGTTCCCCGTCTTCCCGTTCATCCTCAGGACAAATTGCAACCTGTACGGAACAGGAGGTTAAAGTTGCTGATGCTCCAAGTAGGGAGATTGCTAGTAAAGC
Organism: Balaenoptera borealis; assembly: GCF_965194805.1. Taxonomy (NCBI): domain Eukaryota; kingdom Metazoa; phylum Chordata; class Mammalia; order Artiodactyla; family Balaenopteridae; genus Balaenoptera; species Balaenoptera borealis. Next base: position 279,629 of record NW_028124001.1, on the reverse strand, counting down.
GGCTGGAATGGCGAACCCGGGCACAAGGAGATGAGAAATGAGGTGCGTTTTAGAAACCTTTCCCCATCACACGGTGTACTATCTTCTGGGTTTCTCATGCATGTTTTCGATGTAGGAAGATGCCCTTGAAGCTGGAGATTTGGGACCCATGTGACGGGTACCACGCAGTATTACTTTAAAGGGTCTGCGTTTGCTCACCCAACCTCACCAAACCTCTCAGCCCCAAGAGTGTCCACCCTTATGTCTCATCCAGCTGTGGGTCTAGATATGGTCAATCCAGGTTGCATCACAGCCCCTGAACGCATTGTGTAAGAATTTCTCTCTCTTTCACTGTCGTTGTTTCATGGGTTTTTCAAAGTAATTTATTTTCATAATGGGGTTTAGCTGCTTTTCACTGCTGTGTTTATGCCGCTTTACACCCACTTGACACACTAACAGAGAGATATCAATACATAGGTTTTAAGATTATTACTAGTCAGATATATTCTTGTGCGGTGAATAGGGCGTGTTGAGTCCAGTTCTCTGAGCAAGGAGTAGGTCTTGTCTACTACATATTGGGTTTATGGAACGGTATCTGAGCTAATTTGATACCCTTGTTTTATGCATCACCCCACCTCACCTTTCCCGTTAAGCAGCCATAGTGTGTTTTCTGCATGTGTGACTCTGTTCTGTTTTGTAATTCAGTTCAAGTGTAACAGTTTTTACATTCCCTCTATCAGTGATACCTTATGAGAAGTGTCCTTTTCTGTGTGACTTATTTCACTTAGAATCGTCGTACCTAAATCCACTCATCATGCTGCTACTAACCTTATGACATTGATTTCATGGCTGAGTGATATTCCATTGTACATAAGGACCACAACTTCTTTATCCATTTTTCTCTTTCCTGGGATATTTAAGGTGGAATGAAGTGGAGGTCCTTGTCAACAGAGCAGCCTTCAACTTTGGGGTGCTTGTGTCTTGCTGATTTTTCATTTTCCCAATTTATACCCCCATGAGTGGAAGTGCCCTATGCTCTCTAAGCTGTGTTTTTCAGATGTTTCAGGACACACCGTACACTTCTCCAGAGTGGCTGTTGGCAATTTACATCCCGCCCATCAGTGTAGCAAGGCTCCCATTTCTCCATGGCCTGTCCTGCATTTCTGGTTTTGACACTTTTTTCAGCATGGCCCTTTTGACCGATGGGAACCGAGACTTCTCTGTAGCGCTGATTTGCCTTTCCAGGTTGCTTGGTTGGCCAAAAAGGGCGTATGCGTTTTTTCCTGAATATATTCAGGAAAAAACGCATACGCCCTTTTTGGCCAAGGGCATCATTGTCAACGTTTTGCCGCTTTTCATGTGCTTTAAAGGCGATTCGTATCTACCTCCTGAAATCTGTTTCGTGCAATTCTGCCTTGATTTCAAATCCTCTTCTTTGCCTTCCCTCAATATATTTGTGGACGAGAGTTATCATTTATAACTCTGCAGGTTTGTGAATTGCAGTGCCCTGAACCTCCATTTTACAACTCGCTTTTTTGGGAGCTGGCCGCAAAAGCGCAGGATGGCTTCAGGCCCTGTTCTGGTTCCGGGGGGCAGGCTGAGCCTCTGGTTAATTCTTCTTTCTGATGGGAAAATAGAGTGACCTGTGCCTGTCCCGACACCAAGAGCTAGTCTCTCGTTGGTTCCCCGTCTTCCCGTTCATCCTCAGGACAAATTGCAACCTGTACGGAACAGGAGGTTAAAGGTGCTGATGCTCCAAGTAGGGAGATTGCTAGTAAAGCGGCTGGAATGGCGAACCCGGGCACAAGGAGATGAGAAATGAGGTGCGTTTTAGAAACCTTTCCCCATCACACGGTGTACTATCTTCTGGGTTTCTCATGCATGTTTTCGATGTAGGAAGATGCCCTTGAAGCTGGAGATTTGGGACCCATGTGACGGGTACCACGCAGTATTACTTTAAAGGGTCTGCGTTTGCTCACCCAACCTCACCAAACCTCTCAGCCCCAAGAGTGTCCACCCTTATGTCTCATCCAGCTGTGGGTCTAGATATGGTCAATCCAGGTTGCATCACAGCCCCTGAACGCATTGTGTAAGAATTTCTCTCTCTTTCACTGTCGTTGTTTCATGGGTTTTTCAAAGTAATTTATTTTCATAATGGGGTTTAGCTGCTTTTCACTGCTGTGTTTATGCCGCTTTACACCCACTTGACACACTAACAGAGAGATATCAATACATAGGTTTTAAGATTATTACTAGTCAGATATATTCTTGTGCGGTGAATAGGGCGTGTTGAGTCCAGTTCTCTGAGCAAGGAGTAGGTCTTGTCTACTACATATTGGGTTTATGGAACGGTATCTGAACTAATTTGATACCCTTGTTTTATGCATCACCCCACCTCACCTTTCCCGTTAAGCAGCCATAGTGTGTTTTCTGCATGTGTGACTCTGTTCTGTTTTGTAATTCAGTTCAAGTGTAACAGTTTTTACATTCCCTCTATCAGTGATACCTTATGAGAAGTGTCCTTTTCTGTGTGACTTATTTCACTTAGAATCGTCGTACCTAAATCCACTCATCATGCTGCTACTAACCTTATGACATTGATTTCATGGCTGAGTGATATTCCATTGTACATAAGGACCACAACTTCTTTATCCATTTTTCTCTTTCCTGGGATATTTAAGGTGGAATGAAGTGGAGGTCCTTGTCAACAGAGCAGCCCTCAACTTTGGGATGCTTGTGTCTTGCTGATTTTTCATTTTCCCAATTTATACCCCCATGAGTGGAAGTGCCCTATGCTCTCTAAGCTGTGTTTTTCAGATGTTTCAGGACACACCGTACACTTCTCCAGAGTGGCTGTTGGCAATTTACATCCCGCCCATCAGTGTAGCAAGGCTCCCATTTCTCCATGGCCTGTCCTGCATTTCTGGTTTTGACACTTTTTTCAGCATGGCCCTTTTGACCGATGGGAACCGAGACTTCTCTGTAGCGCTGATTTGCCTTTCCAGGTTGCTTGGTTGGCCAAAAAGGGCGTATGCGTTTTTTCCTGAATATATTCAGGAAAAAACGCATACGCCCTTTTTGGCCAAGGGCATCATTGTCAACGTTTTGCCGCTTTTCATGTGCTTTAAAGGCGATTCGTATCTACCTCCTGAAATCTGTTTCGTGCAATTCTGCCTTGATTTCAAATCCTCTTCTTTGCCTTCCCTCAATATATTTGTGGACGAGAGTTATCATTTATAACTCTGCAGGTTTGTGAATTGCAGTGCCCTGAACCTCCATTTTACAACTCGCTTTTTTGGGAGCTGGCCGCAAAAGCGCAGGATGGCTTCAGGCCCTGTTCTGGTTCCGGGGGGCAGGCTGAGCCTGTGGTTAATTCTTCTTCCTGATGGGAAAATAGAGTGACCTGTGCCTGTCCCGACACCAAGAGCTAGTCTCTCGTTGGTTCCCCGTCTTCCCGTTCATCCTCAGGACAAATTGCAACCTGTACGGAACAGGAGGTTAAAGGTGCTGATGCTCCAAGTAGGGAGATTGCTAGTAAAGCGGCTGGAATGGCGAACCCGGGCACAAGGAGATGAGAAATGAGGTGCATTTTAGAAACCTTTCCCCATCACACGGTTTACCATCTTCTGGGTTTCTCATGCATGTTTTCGATGTAGGAAGATGCCCTTGAAGCTGGAGATTTGGGACCCATGCGACGGGTACCACGAAGTATTACTTTAAAGGGTCTGCGTTTGCTCACCCAACCTCACCAAACCTCTCAGCCCCAAGTGTGTCCACCCTTATGTCTCATCCAGCTGTGGGTCTAGATATGGTCAATCCAGGTTGCATCACAGCCCCTGAACGCATTGTGTAAGAATTTCTCTCTCTTTCACTGTCGTTGTTTCATGGGTTTTTCAAAGTAATTTATTTTCATAATGGGGTTTAGCTGCTTTTCACTGCTGTGTTTATGCCGCTTTACACCCACTTGACACACTAACAGAGAGATATCAATACATAGGTTTTAAGATTATTACTAGTCAGATATATTCTTGTGCGGTGAATAGGGCGTGTTGAGTCCAGTTCTCTGAGCAAGGAGTAGGTCTTGTCTATTACATATTGGGTTTATGGAACGGTATCTGAGCTAATTTGATACCCTTGTTTTATGCATCACCCCACCTCACCTTTCCCGTTAAGCAGCCATAGTCTGTTTTCTGCATGTGTGACTCTGTTCTGTTTTGTAATTCAGTTCAAGTGTAACGGTTTTTACATTCCCTCTATCAGTGATACCTTATGAGAAGTGTCCTTTTCTGTGTGACTTATTTCACTTAGAATCGTCGTACCTAAATCCACTCATCATGCTGCTACTAACCTTATGACATTGATTTCATGGCTGAGTGATATTCCATTGTACATGAGGACCACAACTTCTTTATCCATTTTTCTCCCTCCTGGGATATTGAAGGTGGAATGAAGTGGAGGTCCTTGTCAACAGAGCAGCCCTCAACTTTGGGGTGCTTGTGTCTTGCTGATTTTTAATTTTCCCAATTTATACCCACATGAGTGGAAGTGCCCTATGCTCTCTAAGCTGTGTTTTTCAGATGTTTCAGGACACACCGTACACTTCTCCAGAGTGGCTGTTGGCAATTTACATCCCGCCCATCAGTGTAGCAAGGCTCCCATTTCTCCATGGCCTGTCCTGCATTTCTGGTTTTGACACTTTTTTCAGCATGGCCCTTTTGACCGATGGGAAGCGAGACTTCTCTGTAGCGCTGATTTGCCTTTCCAGGTTGCTTGGTTGGCCAAAAAGGGCGTATGCGTTTTTTCCTGAATATATTCAGGAAAAAACGCATACGCCCTTTTTGGCCAAGGGCATCATTGTCAACGTTTTGCCGCTTTTCATGTGCTTTAAAGGCGATTCGTATCTACCTCCTGAAATCTGTTTCGTGCAATTCTGCCTTGATTTCAAATCCTCTTCTTTGCCTTCCCTCAATATATTTGTGGACGAGAGTTATCATTTATAACTCTGCAGGTTTGTGAATTGCAGTGCCCTGAACCTCCATTTTACAACTCGCTTTTTTGGGAGCTGGCTGCAAAAGCGCAGGATGGCTTCAGGCCCTGTTCTGGTTCCGGGGGGCAGGCTGAGCCTGTGGTTAATTCTTTTTCCTGATGGGAAAATAGAGTGACCTGTGCCTGTCCCAACACCAAGAGCTAGTCTCTCGTTGGTTCCCCGTCTTCCCGTTCATCCTCAGGACAAATTGCAACCTGTACGGAACAGGAGGTTAAAGGTGCTGATGCTCCAGGTAGGGAGATTGCTAGTAAAGCGGCTGGAATGGCGAACCCGGGCACAAGGAGATTAGAAATGAGGTGCGTTTTAGAAACCTTTCCCCATCACACGGTGTACTATCTTCTGGGTTTCTCATGCATGTTTTCGATGTAGGAAGATGCCCTTGAAGCTGGAGATTTGGGACCCATGTGATGGGTACCACGCAGTATTACTGTAAAGGGTCTGCGTTTGCTCACCCAACCTCACCAAACCTCTCAGCCCCAAGAGTGTCCACCCTTATGACTCATCCAGCTGTGGGTCTAGATATGGTCAATCCAGGTTGCATCACAGCCCCTGAACGCATTGTGTACGAATTTCTATCTCTTTCACTGTCGTTGTTTCATGGGTTTTTCAAAGTAATTTATTTTCATAATGGGGTTTAGCTGCTTTTCACGGCTGTGTTTATGCCGCTTTACACCCACTTGACACACTAACAGAGAGATATCAATACATAGGTTTTAAGTTTATTACTAGTCAGATATATTCTTGTGCGGTGAATAGGGCGTGTTGAGTCCAGTTCTCTGAGCAAGGAGTAGGTCTTGTCTACTACATATTGGGTTTATGGAACGGTATCTGAGCTAATTTGATACCCTTGTTTTATGTATCACCCCACCTCACCTTTCCCGTTAAGCAGCCATAGTGTGTTTTCTGCATGTGTGACTCTGTTCTGTTTTGTAATTCAGTTCAAGTGTAACGGTTTTTACATTCCCTCTATCAGTGATACCTCATGAGAAGTGTCCTTTTCTGTGTGACTTATTTCACTTAGAATCGTCGTACCTAAATCCACTCATCATGCTGCTACTAACCTTATGACATTGATTTCATGGCTGAGTGATATTCCATTGTACATAAGGACCACAACTTCTTTATCCATTTTTCTCTTTCCTGGGATATTGAAGGTGGAATGAAGTGGAGGTCCTTGTCAACAGAGCAGCCCTCAACTTTGGGGTGCTTGTGTCTTGCTGATTTTTCATTTTCCCAATTTATACCCCCATGAGTGGAAGTGCCCTATGCTCTCTAAGCTGTGTTTTTCAGATGTTTCAGGACACACCGTACACTTCTCCAGAGTGGCTGTTGGCAATTTACATCCCGCCCATCAGTGTAGCAAGGCTCCCATTTCTCCATGGCCTGTCCTGCATTTCTGGTTTTGACACTTTTTTCAGCATGGCCCTTTTGACCGATGGGAAGCGAGACTTCTCTGTAGCGCTGATTTCCCTTTCCAGGTTGCTTGGTTGGCCAAAAAGGGCGTATGCGTTTTTTCCTGAATATATTCAGGAAAAAACGCATACGCTCTTTTTGGCCAAGGGCATCATTGTCAACGTTTTGCCGCTTTTCATGTGCTTTAAAGGCGATTCGTATCTACCTCCTGAAATCTGTTTCGTGCAATTCTGTCTTGATTTCAAATCCTCTTCTTTGCCTTCCCTCAATATATTTGTGGACGATAGTTATCATTTATAACTCTGCAGGTTTGTGAATTGCAGTGTCCTGAACCTCCATTTTACAACTCGCTTTTTTGGGAGCTGGCCGCAAAAGCGCAGGATGGCTTCAGGCCCTGTTCTGGTTCCGGGGGGCAGGGTGAGCCTGTGGTTAATTCTTCTTCCTGATGGGAAAATAGAGTGACCTGTGCCTGTCCCGACACCAAGAGCTAGTCTCTCGTTGGTTCCCCGTCTTCCCGTTCATCCTCAGGACAAATTGCAACCTGTACGGAACAGGAGGTTAAAGGTGCTGATGCTCCAAGTAGGGAGATTGCTAGTAAAGCGGCTGGAATGGCGAACCCGGGCACAAGGAGATGAGAAATGAGGTGCATTTTAGAAACCTTTCCCCATCACACGGTGTACCATCTTCTGGGTTTCTCAAGCATGTTTTCGATGTAGGAAGATGCCCTTGAACCTGGAGATTTGGGACCCATGCGATGGGTACCACGAAGTATTACTTTAAAGGGTCTGCGTTTGCTCACCCAACCTCACCAAACCTCTCAGCCCCAAGAGTGTCCACCCTTATGTCTCATCCAGCTGTGGGTCTAGATATGGTCAATCCAGGTTGCATCACAGCCCCTGAACTCATTGTGTAAGAATTTCTATCTCTTTCACTTTCGTTGTTTCATGGGTTTTTCAAAGTAATTTATTTTCATAATGGGGTTTAGCTGCTTTTCACGGCTGTGTTTATGCCGCTTTACACCCACTTGACCCACTAACAGAGAGATATCAATACATAGGTTTTAAGATTATTACTAGTCAGATATATTCTTGTGCGGTGAATAGGGCGTCTTGAGTCCAGTTCTCTGAGCAAGGAGTAGGTCTTGTCTACTACATATTGGGTTTATGGAACGGTATCTGAGCTAATTTGATACCCTTGTTTTATGTATCACCCCACCTCACCTTTCCCGTTAAGCAGCCATTGTCTGTTTTCTGCATGTGTGACTCTGTTCTGTTTTGTAATTCAGTTCAAGTGTAACGGTTTTTACATTCCCTCTAAAAGTGATACCTTATGAGAAGTGTCCTTTTCTGTGTGACTTATTTTACTTAGAATCGTCGTACCTAAATCCACTCATCATGCTGCTACTAACCTTATGACATTGATTTCATGGCTGAGTGATATTCCATTGTACATAAGGACCACAACTTCTTTATCCATTTTTCTCTTTCCTTGGATATTTAAGGTGGAATGAAGTGGAGGTCCTTGTCAACAGAGCAGCCCTAAACTTTGGGGTGCTTGTGTCTTGCTGATTTTTCATTTTCCCAATTTATACCCCCATAAGTGGAAGTGCCCTATGCTCTCTAAGCTGTGTTTTTCAGATGTTTCAGGACACACCGTACACTTCTCCAGAGTGGCTGTTGGCAATTTACATCCCGCCCATCAGTGTAGCAAGGCTCTCATTTCTCCATGGCCTGTCCTGCATTTCTGGTTTTGACACATTTTTCAGCATGGCCCTTTTGACCGATGGGAAGTGAGACTTCTTTGTAGCGCTGATTTGCCTTTCCAGGTTGCTTGGTTGGCCAAAAAGGGCGTATGCGTTTTTTCCTGAATATATTCAGGAAAAAACGCATACGCCCTTTTTGGACAAGGGCATCATTGTCCACATTTTGCCGCTTTTCATGTGCTTTAAAGGCGATTCGAATCTACCTCCTGAAATCTGTTTCCTGCAATTCTGCCTTGATTTAAAATCCTCTTCTGTGCCTTCCCTCAATATATTTGTGGACGAGAGTTATTATTTATAACTCTGCAGGTTTGTGAATTGCAGTGCCCTGAACCTCCATTTTACAACTCGCTTTTTTGGGAGCTGGCCGCAAAAGCATAGGATGGCTTCAGGCCCTGTTATGGTTCTGGGGGGCAGGCTGAGCCTGTGGTTAATTCTTCTTCCTGATGGGAAAATAGAGTGACCTGTGCCTGTCCCGACACCAAGAGCTAGTCTCTCGTTGGTTCCCCGTCTTCCCGTTCATCCTCAGGACAAATTGCAACCTGTACGGAACAGGAGGTTAAAGGTGCTGATGCTCCAAGTAGGGAGATTGCTAGTAAAGCGGCTGGAATGGCGAACCCGGGCACAAGGAGATGAGAAATGAGGTGCATTTTAGAAACCGTTCCCCATCACACGGTGTACCATCTTCTGGGTTTCTCATGCAAGTTTTCGATGTAGGAAGATGCCCTTGAAGCTGGAGATTTGGGACCCATGCGACGGGTACCACGAAGTATTACTTTAAAGGGTCTGCGTTTGCTCACCCAACCTCACCAAACCTCTCAGCCCCAAGAGTGTCCACCCTTATGTCTCATCCAGCTGTGGGTCTAGATATGGTCAATCCAGGTTGCATCACAGCCCCTGAACGCATTGTGTAAGAATTTCTCTCTTTCACTGTCGTTGTTTCATGGGTTTTTCAAAGTAATTTATTTTCATAATGGGGTTTAGCTGCTTTTCACTGCTGTGTTTATGCAGCTTTACACCCACTTGACACACTAACAGAGAGATATCAATACATAGGTTTTAAGATTATTACTAGTCAGATATATTCTTGTGCGGTGAATAGGGCGTGTTGAGTCCAGTTCTCTGAGCAAGGAGTAGGTCTTGTCTATTACATATTGGGTTTATGGAACGGTATCTGAGCTAATTTGATACCCTTGTTTTATGCATCACCCCACCTCACCTTTCCCGTTAAGCAGCCATAGTCTGTTTTCTGCATGTGTGACTCTGTTCTGTTTTGTAATTCAGTTCAAGTGTAACGGTTTTTACATTCCCTCTATCAGTGATACCTTATGAGAAGTGTCCTTTTCTGTGTGACTTATTTCACTTAGAATCGTCGTACCTAAATCCACTCATCATGCTGCTACTAACCTTATGACATTGATTTCATGGCTGAGTGATATTCCATTGTACATAAGGACCACAACTTCTTTATCCATTTTTCTCTTTCCTGGGATATTGAAGGTGGAATGAAGTGGAGGTCCTTGTCAACAGAGCAGCCCTAAACTTTGGGGTGCTTGTGTCTTGCTGATTTTTAATTTTCCCAATTTATACCCACATGAGTGGAAGTGCCCTATGCTCTCTAAGCTGTGTTTTTCAGATGTTTCAGGACACACCGTACACTTCTCCAGAGTGGCTGTTGGCAATTTACATCCCGCCCATCAGTGTAGCAAGGCTCCCATTTCTCCATGGCCTGTCCTGCATTTCTGGTTTTGACACTTTTTTCAGCATGGCCCTTTTGACCGATGGGAAGCGAGACTTCTCTGTAGCGCTGATTTGCCTTTCCAGGTTGCTTGGTTGGCCAAAAAGGGCGTATGCGTTTTTTCCTGAATATATTCAGGAAAAAACGCATACGCCCTTTTTGGCCAAGGGCATCATTGTCAACGTTTTGCCGCTTTTCATGTGCTTTAAAGGCGATTCGTATCTACCTCCTGAAATCTGTTTCGTGCAATTCTGCCTTGATTTCAAATCCTCTTCTTTGCCTTCCCTCAATATATTTGTGGACGAGAGTTATCATTTATAACTCTGCAGGTTTGTGAATTGCAGTGCCCTGAACCTCCATTTTACAACTCGCTTTTTTGGGAGCTGGCCGCAAAAGCGCAGGATGGCTTCAGGCCCTGTTCTGGTTCCGGGGGGCAGGCTGAGCCTGTGGTTAATTCTTTTTCCTGATGGGAAAATAGAGTGACCTGTGCCTGTCCCAACACCAAGAGCTAGTCTCTCGTTGGTTCCCCGTCTTCCCGTTCATCCTCAGGACAAATTGCAACCTGTATGGAACAGGAGGTTAAAGGTGCTGATGCTCCAAGTAGGGAGATTGCTAGTAAAGCGGCTGGAATGGCGAACCCGGGCACAAGGAGATGAGAAATGAGGTGCGTTTTAGAAACCTTTCCCCATCACACGGTGTACTATCTTCTGGGTTTCTCATGCATGTTTTCGATGTAGGAAGATGCCCTTGAAGCTGGAGATTTGGGACCCATGTGATGGGTACCACGCAGTATTACTGTAAAGGGTCTGCGTTTGCTCACCCAACCTCACCAAACCTCTCAGCCGCAAGAGTGTCCACCCTTATGTCTCATCCAGCTGTGGGTCTAGATATGGTCAATCCAGGTTGCATCACAGCCCCTGAACGCATTGTGTACGAATTTCTATCTCTTTCACTGTCGTTGTTTCATGGGTTTTTCAAAGTAATTTATTTTCATAATGGGGTTTAGCTGCTTTTCACGGCTGTGTTTGTGCCGCTTTACACCCACTTGACACACTAACAGAGAGATATCAATACATAGGTTTTAAGTTTATTACTAGTCAGATATATTCTTGTGCGGTGAATAGGGCGTGTTGAGTCCAGTTCTCTGAGCAAGGAGTAGGTCTTCTCTACTACATATTGGGTTTATGGAACGGTATCTGAGCTAATTTGATACCCTTGTTTTATGTATCACCCCACCTCACCTTTCCCGTTAAGCAGCCATAGTGTGTTTTCTGCATGTGTGACTCTGTTCTGTTTTGTAATTCAGTTCAAGTGTAACGGTTTTTACATTCCCTCTATCAGTGATACCTCATGAGAAGTGTCCTTTTCTGTGTGACTTATTTCACTTAGAATCGTCGTACCTAAATCCATTCATCATGCTGCTACTAACCTTATGACATTGATTTCATGGCTGAGTGATATTCCATTGTACATAAGGACCACAACTTCTTTATCCATTTTTCTCTTTCCTGGGATATTGAAGGTGGAATGAAGTGGAGGTCCTTGTCAACAGAGCAGCCCTCAACTTTGGGGTGCTTGTGTCTTGCTGATTTTTCATTTTCCCAATTTATACCCCCATGAGTGGAAGTGCCCTATGCTCTCTAAGCTGTGTTTTTCAGATGTTTCAGGACACACCGTACACTTCTCCAGAGTGGCTGTTGGCAATTTACATCCCGCCCATCAGTGTAGCAAGGCTCCCATTTCTCCATGGCCTGTCCTGCATTTCTGGTTTTGACACTTTTTTCAGCATGGCCCTTTTGACCGATGGGAAGCGAGACTTCTCTGTAGCGCTGATTTCCCTTTCCAGGTTGCTTGGTTGGCCAAAAAGGGCGTATGCGTTTTTTCCTGAATATATTCAGGAAAAAACGCATACGCCCTTTTTGGCCAAGGGCATCATTGTCAACGTTTTGCCGCTTTTCATGTGCTTTAAAGGCGATTCGTATCTACCTCCTGAAATCTGTTTCGTGCAATTCTGTCTTGATTTCAAATCCTCTTCTTTGCCTTCCCTCAATATATTTGTGGACGATAGTTATCATTTATAACTCTGCAGGTTTGTGAATTGCAGTGCCCTGAACCTCCATTTTACAACTCGCTTTTTTGGGAGCTGGCCGCAAAAGCGCAGGATGGCTTCAGGCCCTGTTCTGGTTCCGGGGGGCAGGGTGAGCCTGTGGTTAATTCTTCTTCCTGATGGGAAAATAGAGTGACCTGTGCCTGTCCCGACACCAAGAGCTAGTCTCTCGTTGGTTCCCCGTCTTCCCGTTCATCCTCAGGACAAATTGCAACCTGTACGGAACAGGAGGTTAAAGGTGCTGATGCTCCAAGTAGGGAGATTGCTAGTAAAGCGGCTGGAATGGCGAACCCGGGCACAAGGAGATGAGAAATGAGGTGCATTTTAGAAACCTTTCCCCATCACACGGTGTACCATCTTCTGGGTTTCTCAAGCATGTTTTCGATGTAGGAAGATGCCCTTGAACCTGGAGATTTGGGACCCATGCGATGGGTACCACGCAGTATTACTTTAAAGGGTCTGCGTTTGCTCACCCAACCTCACCAAACCTCTCAGCCCCAAGAGTGTCCACCCTTATGTCTCATCCAGCTGTGGGTCTAGATATGGTCAATCCAGGTTGCATCACAGCCCCTGAACTCATTGTGTAAGAATTTCTATCTCTTTCACTGTCGTTGTTTCATGGGTTTTTCAAAGTAATTTATTTTCATAATGGGGTTTAGCTGCTTTTCACTGCTGTGTTTATGCCGCTTTACACCCACTTGACACACTAACAGAGAGATATCAATACATAGGTTTTAAGATTATTACTATTCAAATATATTCTTGTGCGGTGAATAGGGCGTGTTGAGTCCAGTTCTCTGAGCAAGGAGTAGGTCTTGTCTATTACATATTGGGTTTATGGAACGGTATCTGAGCTAATTTGATACCCTTGTTTTATGCATCACCCCACCTCACCTTTCCCGTTAAGCAGCCATAGTCTGTTTTCTGCATGTGTGACTCTGTTCTGTTTTGTAATTCAGTTCAAGTGTAACGGTTTTTACATTCCCTCTATCAGTGATACCTTATGAGAAGTGTCCTTTTCTGTGTGACTTATTTCACTTAGAATCGTCGTACCTAAATCCACTCATCATGCTGCTACTAACCTTATGACATTGATTTCATGGCTGAGTGATATTCCATTGTACATAAGGACCACAACTTCTTTATCCATTTTTCTCTTTCCTGGGATATTTAAGGTGGAATGAAGTGGAGGTCCTTGTCAACAGAGCAGCCCTCAACTTTGGGGTGCTTGTGTCTTGCTGATTTTTCATTTTCCCAATTTATACCCCCATGAGTGGAAGTGCCCTATGCTCTCTAAGCTGTGTTTTTCAGATGTTTCAGGACACACCGTACACTTCTCCAGAGTGGCTGTTGGCAATTTACATCCCGCCCATCAGTGTAGCAAGGCTCCCATTTCTCCATGGCCTGTCCTGCATTTCTGGTTTTGACACTTTTTTCAGCATGGCCCTTTTGACCGATGGGAACCGAGACTTCTCTGTAGCGCTGATTTGCCTTTCCAGGTTGCTTGGTTGGCCAAAAAGGGCGTATGCGTTTTTTCCTGAATATATTCAGGAAAAAACGCATACGCCCTTTTTGGCCAAGGGCATCATTGTCAACGTTTTGCCGCTTTTCATGTGCTTTAAAGGCGATTCGTATCTACCTCCTGAAATCTGTTTCGTGCAATTCTGCCTTGATTTCAAATCCTCTTCTTTGCCTTCCCTCAATATATTTGTGGACGAGAGTTATCATTTATAACTCTGCAGGTTTGTGAATTGCAGTGCCCTGAACCTCCATTTTACAACTCGCTTTTTTGGGAGCTGGCCGCAAAAGCGCAGGATGGCTTCAGGCCCTGTTCTGGTTCCGGGGGGCAGGCTGAGCCTGTGGTTAATTCTTCTTCCTGATGGGAAAATAGAGTGACCTGTGCCTGTCCCGACACCAAGAGCTAGTCTCTCGTTGGTTCCCCGTCTTCCCGTTCATCCTCAGGACAAATTGCAACCTGTACGGAACAGGAGGTTAAAGGTGCTGATGCTCCAAGTAGGGAGATTGCTAGTAAAGCGGCTGGAATGGCGAACCCGGGCACAAGGAGATGAGAAATGAGGTGCATTTTAGAAACCTTTCCCCATCACACGGTTTACCATCTTCTGGGTTTCTCATGCATGTTTTCGATGTAGGAAGATGCCCTTGAAGCTGGAGATTTGGGACCCATGCGACGGGTACCACGAAGTATTACTTTAAAGGGTCTGCGTTTGCTCACCCAACCTCACCAAACCTCTCAGCCCCAAGAGTGTCCACCCTTATGTCTCATCCAGCTGTGGGTCTAGATATGGTCAATCCAGGTTGCATCACAGCCCCTGAACGCATTGTGTAAGAATTTCTCTCTCTTTCACTGTCGTTGTTTCATGGGTTTTTCAAAGTAATTTATTTTCATAATGGGGTTTAGCTGCTTTTCACTGCTGTGTTTATGCCGCTTTACACCCACTTGACACACTAACAGAGAGATATCAATACATAGGTTTTAAGATTATTACTAGTCAGATATATTCTTGTGCGGTGAATAGGGCGTGTTGAGTCCAGTTCTCTGAGCAAGGAGTAGGTCTTGTCTATTACATATTGGGTTTATGGAACGGTATCTGAGCTAATTTGATACCCTTGTTTTATGCATCACCCCACCTCACCTTTCCCGTTAAGCAGCCATAGTCTGTTTTCTGCATGTGTGACTCTGTTCTGTTTTGTAATTCAGTTCAAGTGTAACGGTTTTTACATTCCCTCTATCAGTGATACCTTATGAGAAGTGTCCTTTTCTGTGTGACTTATTTCACTTAGAATCGTCGTACCTAAATCCACTCATCATGCTGCTACTAACCTTATGACATTGATTTCATGGCTGAGTGATATTCCATTGTACATGAGGACCACAACTTCTTTATCCATTTTTCTCCCTCCTGGGATATTGAAGGTGGAATGAAGTGGAGGTCCTTGTCAACAGAGCAGCCCTCAACTTTGGGGTGCTTGTGTCTTGCTGATTTTTAATTTTCCCAATTTATACCCACATGAGTGGAAGTGCCCTATGCTCTCTAAGCTGTGTTTTTCAGATGTTTCAGGACACACCGTACACTTCTCCAGAGTGGCTGTTGGCAATTTACATCCCGCCCATCAGTGTAGCAAGGCTCCCATTTCTCCATGGCCTGTCCTGCATTTCTGGTTTTGACACTTTTTTCAGCATGGCCCTTTTGACCGATGGGAAGCGAGACTTCTCTGTAGCGCTGATTTGCCTTTCCAGGTTGCTTGGTTGGCCAAAAAGGGCGTATGCGTTTTTTCCTGAATATATTCAGGAAAAAACGCATACGCCCTTTTTGGCCAAGGGCATCATTGTCAACGTTTTGCCGCTTTTCATGTGCTTTAAAGGCGATTCGTATCTACCTCCTGAAATCTGTTTCGTGCAATTCTGCCTTGATTTCAAATCCTCTTCTTTGCCTTCCCTCAATATATTTGTGGACGAGAGTTATCATTTATAACTCTGCAGGTTTGTGAATTGCAGTGCCCTGAACCTCCATTTTACAACTCGCTTTTTTGGGAGCTGGCTGCAAAAGCGCAGGATGGCTTCAGGCCCTGTTCTGGTTCCGGGGGGCAGGCTGAGCCTGTGGTTAATTCTTTTTCCTGATGGGAAAATAGAGTGACCTGTGCCTGTCCCAACACCAAGAGCTAGTCTCTCGTTGGTTCCCCGTCTTCCCGTTCATCCTCAGGACAAATTGCAACCTGTATGGAACAGGAGGTTAAAGGTGCTGATGCTCCAAGTAGGGAGATTGCTAGTAAAGCGGCTGGAATGGCGAACCCGGGCACAAGGAGATTAGAAATGAGGTGCGTTTTAGAAACCTTTCCCCATCACACGGTGTACTATCTTCTGGGTTTCTCATGCATGTTTTCGATGTAGGAAGATGCCCTTGAAGCTGGAGATTTGGGACCCATGTGATGGGTACCACGCAGTATTACTGTAAAGGGTCTGCGTTTGCTCACCCAACCTCACCAAACCTCTCAGCCCCAAGAGTGTCCACCCTTATGTCTCATCCAGCTGTGGGTCTAGATATGGTCAATCCAGGTTGCATCACAGCCCCTGAACGCATTGTGTACGAATTTCTATCTCTTTCACTGTCGTTGTTTCATGGGTTTTTCAAAGTAATTTATTTTCATAATGGGGTTTAGCTGCTTTTCACGGCTGTGTTTATGCCGCTTTACACCCACTTGACACACTAACAGAGAGATATCAATACATAGGTTTTAAGTTTATTACTAGTCAGATATATTCTTGTGCGGTGAATAGGGCGTGTTGAGTCCAGTTCTCTGAGCAAGGAGTAGGTCTTGTCTACTACATATTGGGTTTATGGAACGGTATCTGAGCTAATTTGATACCCTTGTTTTATGTATCACCCCACCTCACCTTTCCCGTTAAGCAGCCATAGTGTGTTTTCTGCATGTGTGACTCTGTTCTGTTTTGTAATTCAGTTCAAGTGTAACGGTTTTTACATTCCCTCTATCAGTGATACCTCATGAGAAGTGTCCTTTTCTGTGTGACTTATTTCACTTAGAATCGTCGTACCTAAATCCACTCATCATGCTGCTACTAACCTTATGACATTGATTTCATGGCTGAGTGATATTCCATTGTACATAAGGACCACAACTTCTTTATCCATTTTTCTCTTTCCTGGGATATTGAAGGTGGAATGAAGTGGAGGTCCTTGTCAACAGAGCAGCCCTCAACTTTGGGGTGCTTGTGTCTTGCTGATTTTTCATTTTCCCAATTTATACCCCCATGAGTGGAAGTGCCCTATGCTCTCTAAGCTGTGTTTTTCAGATGTTTCAGGACACACCGTACACTTCTCCAGAGTGGCTGTTGGCAATTTACATCCCGCCCATCAGTGTAGCAAGGCTCCCATTTCTCCATGGCCTGTCCTGCATTTCTGGTTTTGACACTTTTTTCAGCATGGCCCTTTTGACCGATGGGAAGCGAGACTTCTCTGTAGCGCTGATTTCCCTTTCCAGGTTGCTTGGTTGGCCAAAAAGGGCGTATGCGTTTTTTCCTGAATATATTCAGGAAAAAACGCATACGCTCTTTTTGGCCAAGGGCATCATTGTCAACGTTTTGCCGCTTTTCATGTGCTTTAAAGGCGATTCGTATCTACCTCCTGAAATCTGTTTCGTGCAATTCTGTCTTGATTTCAAATCCTCTTCTTTGCCTTCCCTCAATATATTTGTGGACGATAGTTATCATTTATAACTCTGCAGGTTTGTGAATTGCAGTGTCCTGAACCTCCATTTTACAACTCGCTTTTTTGGGAGCTGGCCGCAAAAGCGCAGGATGGCTTCAGGCCCTGTTCTGGTTCCGGGGGGCAGGGTGAGCCTGTGGTTAATTCTTCTTCCTGATGGGAAAATAGAGTGACCTGTGCCTGTCCCGACACCAAGAGCTAGTCTCTCGTTGGTTCCCCGTCTTCCCGTTCATCCTCAGGACAAATTGCAACCTGTACGGAACAGGAGGTTAAAGGTGCTGATGCTCCAAGTAGGGAGATTGCTAGTAAAGCGGCTGGAATGGCGAACCCGGGCACAAGGAGATGAGAAATGAGGTGCATTTTAGAAACCTTTCCCCATCACACGGTGTACCATCTTCTGGGTTTCTCAAGCATGTTTTCGATGTAGGAAGATGCCCTTGAACCTGGAGATTTGGGACCCATGCGATGGGTACCACGAAGTATTACTTTAAAGGGTCTGCGTTTGCTCACCCAACCTCACCAAACCTCTCAGCCCCAAGAGTGTCCACCCTTATGTCTCATCCAGCTGTGGGTCTAGATATGGTCAATCCAGGTTGCATCACAGCCCCTGAACTCATTGTGTAAGAATTTCTATCTCTTTCACTTTCGTTGTTTCATGGGTTTTTCAAAGTAATTTATTTTCATAATGGGGTTTAGCTGCTTTTCACTGCTGTGTTTATGCCGCTTTACACCCACTTGACACACTAACAGAGAGATATCAATACATAGGTTTTAAGATTATTACTAGTCAGATATATTCTTGTGCGGTGAATAGGGCGTGTTGAGTCCAGTTCTCTGAGCAAGGAGTAGGTCTTGTCTACTACATATTGGGTTTATGGAACGGTATCTGAGCTAATTTGATACCCTTGTTTTATGCATCACCCCACCTCACCTTTCCCGTTAAGCAGCCATAGTGTGTTTTCTGCATGTGTGACTCTGTTCTGTTTTGTAATTCAGTTCAAGTGTAACAGTTTTTACATTCCCTCTATCAGTGATACCTTATGAGAAGTGTCCTTTTCTGTGTGACTTATTTCACTTAGAATCGTCGTACCTAAATCCACTCATCATGCTGCTACTAACCTTATGACATTGATTTCATGGCTGAGTGATATTCCATTGTACATAAGGACCACAACTTCTTTATCCATTTTTCTCTTTCCTGGGATATTTAAGGTGGAATGAAGTGGAGGTCCTTGTCAACAGAGCAGCCTTCAACTTTGGGGTGCTTGTGTCTTGCTGATTTTTCATTTTCCCAATTTATACCCCCATGAGTGGAAGTGCCCTATGCTCTCTAAGCTGTGTTTTTCAGATGTTTCAGGACACACCGTACACTTCTCCAGAGTGGCTGTTGGCAATTTACATCCCGCCCATCAGTGTAGCAAGGCTCCCATTTCTCCATGGCCTGTCCTGCATTTCTGGTTTTGACACTTTTTTCAGCATGGCCCTTTTGACCGATGGGAACCGAGACTTCTCTGTAGCGCTGATTTGCCTTTCCAGGTTGCTTGGTTGGCCAAAAAGGGCGTATGCGTTTTTTCCTGAATATATTCAGGAAAAAACGCATACGCCCTTTTTGGCCAAGGGCATCATTGTCAACGTTTTGCCGCTTTTCATGTGCTTTAAAGGCGATTCGTATCTACCTCCTGAAATCTGTTTCGTGCAATTCTGCCTTGATTTCAAATCCTCTTCTTTGCCTTCCCTCAATATATTTGTGGACGAGAGTTATCATTTATAACTCTGCAGGTTTGTGAATTGCAGTGCCCTGAACCTCCATTTTACAACTCGCTTTTTTGGGAGCTGGCCGCAAAAGCGCAGGATGGCTTCAGGCCCTGTTCTGGTTCCGGGGAGCAGGCTGATCCTCTGGTTAATTCTTCTTTCTGATGGGAAAATAGAGTGACCTGTGCCTGTCCCGACACCAAGAGCTAGTCTCTCGTTGGTTCCCCGTCTTCCCGTTCATCCTCAGGACAAATTGCAACCTGTACGGAACAGGAGGTTAAAGGTGCTGATGCTCCAAGTAGGGAGATTGCTAGTAAAGCGGCTGGAATGGCGAACCCGGGCACAAGGAGATGAGAAATGAGGTGCGTTTTAGAAACCTTTCCCCATCACACGGTGTACTATCTTCTGGGTTTCTCATGCATGTTTTCGATGTAGGAAGATGCCCTTGAAGCTGGAGATTTGGGACCCATGTGACGGGTACCACGCAGTATTACTTTAAAGGGTCTGCGTTTGCTCACCCAACCTCACCAAACCTCTCAGCCCCAAGAGTGTCCACCCTTATGTCTCATCCAGCTGTGGGTCTAGATATGGTCAATCCAGGTTGCATCACAGCCCCTGAACGCATTGTGTAAGAATTTCTCTCTCTTTCACTGTCGTTGTTTCATGGGTTTTTCAAAGTAATTTATTTTCATAATGGGGTTTAGCTGCTTTTCACTGCTGTGTTTATGCCGCTTTACACCCACTTGACACACTAACAGAGAGATATCAATACATAGGTTTTAAGATTATTACTAGTCAGATATATTCTTGTGCGGTGAATAGGGCGTGTTGAGTCCAGTTCTCTGAGCAAGGAGTAGGTCTTGTCTACTACATATTGGGTTTATGGAACGGTATCTGAGCTAATTTGATACCCTTGTTTTATGCATCACCCCACCTCACCTTTCCCGTTAAGCAGCCATAGTGTGTTTTCTGCATGTGTGACTCTGTTCTGTTTTGTAATTCAGTTCAAGTGTAACAGTTTTTACATTCCCTCTATCAGTGATACCTTATGAGAAGTGTCCTTTTCTGTGTGACTTATTTCACTTAGAATCGTCGTACCTAAATCCACTCATCATGCTGCTACTAACCTTATGACATTGATTTCATGGCTGAGTGATATTCCATTGTACATAAGGACCACAACTTCTTTATCCATTTTTCTCTTTCCTGGGATATTTAAGGTGGAATGAAGTGGAGGTCCTTGTCAACAGAGCAGCCCTCAACTTTGGGGTGCTTGTGTCTTGCTGATTTTTCATTTTCCCAATTTATACCCCCATGAGTGGAAGTGCCCTATGCTCTCTAAGCTGTGTTTTTCAGATGTTTCAGGACACACCGTACACTTCTCCAGAGTGGCTGTTGGCAATTTACATCCCGCCCATCAGTGTAGCAAGGCTCCCATTTCTCCATGGCCTGTCCTGCATTTCTGGTTTTGACACTTTTTTCAGCATGGCCCTTTTGACCGATGGGAACCGAGACTTCTCTGTAGCGCTGATTTGCCTTTCCAGGTTGCTTGGTTGGCCAAAAAGGGCGTATGCGTTTTTTCCTGAATATATTCAGGAAAAAACGCATACGCCCTTTTTGGCCAAGGGCATCATTGTCAACGTTTTGCCGCTTTTCATGTGCTTTAAAGGCGATTCGTATCTACCTCCTGAAATCTGTTTCGTGCAATTCTGCCTTGATTTCAAATCCTCTTCTTTGCCTTCCCTCAATATATTTGTGGACGAGAGTTATCATTTATAACTCTGCAGGTTTGTGAATTGCAGTGCCCTGAACCTCCATTTTACAACTCGCTTTTTTGGGAGCTGGCCGCAAAAGCGCAGGATGGCTTCAGGCCCTGTTCTGGTTCCGGGGGGCAGGCTGAGCCTGTGGTTAATTCTTCTTCCTGATGGGAAAATAGAGTGACCTGTGCCTGTCCCGACACCAAGAGCTAGTCTCTCGTTGGTTCCCCGTCTTCCCGTTCATCCTCAGGACAAATTGCAACCTGTACGGAACAGGAGGTTAAAGGTGCTGATGCTCCAAGTAGGGAGATTGCTAGTAAAGCGGCTGGAATGGCGAACCCGGGCACAAGGAGATGAGAAATGAGGTGCATTTTAGAAACCTTTCCCCATCACACGGTTTACCATCTTCTGGGTTTCTCATGCATGTTTTCGATGTAGGAAGATGCCCTTGAAGCTGGAGATTTGGGACCCATGCGACGGGTACCACGAAGTATTACTTTAAAGGGTCTGCGTTTGCTCACCCAACCTCACCAAACCTCTCAGCCCCAAGAGTGTCCACCCTTATGTCTCATCCAGCTGTGGGTCTAGATATGGTCAATCCAGGTTGCATCACAGCCCCTGAACGCATTGTGTAAGAATTTCTCTCTCTTTCACTGTCGTTGTTTCATGGGTTTTTCAAAGTAATTTATTTTCATAATGGGGTTTAGCTGCTTTTCACTGCTGTGTTTATGCCGCTTTACACCCACTTGACACACTAACAGAGAGATATCAATACATAGGTTTTAAGATTATTACTAGTCAGATATATTCTTGTGCGGTGAATAGGGCGTGTTGAGTCCAGTTCTCTGAGCAAGGAGTAGGTCTTGTCTATTACATATTGGGTTTATGGAACGGTATCTGAGCTAATTTGATACCCTTGTTTTATGCATCACCCCACCTCACCTTTCCCGTTAAGCAGCCATAGTCTGTTTTCTGCATGTGTGACTCTGTTCTGTTTTGTAATTCAGTTCAAGTGTAACGGTTTTTACATTCCCTCTATCAGTGATACCTTATGAGAAGTGTCCTTTTCTGTGTGACTTATTTCACTTAGAATCGTCGTACCTAAATCCACTCATCATGCTGCTACTAACCTTATGACATTGATTTCATGGCTGAGTGATATTCCATTGTACATGAGGACCACAACTTCTTTATCCATTTTTCTCCCTCCTGGGATATTGAAGGTGGAATGAAGTGGAGGTCCTTGTCAACAGAGCAGCCCTCAACTTTGGGGTGCTTGTGTCTTGCTGATTTTTAATTTTCCCAATTTATACCCCCATGAGTGGAAGTGCCCTATGCTCTCTAAGCTGTGTTTTTCAGATGTTTCAGGACACACCGTACACTTCTCCAGAGTGGCTGTTGGCAATTTACATCCCGCCCATCAGTGTAGCAAGGCTCCCATTTCTCCATGGCCTGTCCTGCATTTCTGGTTTTGACACTTTTTTCAGCATGGCCCTTTTGACCGATGGGAAGCGAGACTTCTCTGTAGCGCTGATTTGCCTTTCCAGGTTGCTTGGTTGGCCAAAAAGGGCGTATGCGTTTTTTCCTGAATATATTCAGGAAAAAACGCATACGCCCTTTTTGGCCAAGGGCATCATTGTCAACGTTTTGCCGCTTTTCATGTGCTTTAAAGGCGATTCGTATCTACCTCCTGAAATCTGTTTCGTGCAATTCTGCCTTGATTTCAAATCCTCTTCTTTGCCTTCCCTCAATATATTTGTGGACGAGAGTTATCATTTATAACTCTGCAGGTTTGTGAATTGCAGTGCCCTGAACCTCCATTTTACAACTCGCTTTTTTGGGAGCTGGCTGCAAAAGCGCAGGATGGCTTCAGGCCCTGTTCTGGTTCCGGGGGGCAGGCTGAGCCTGTGGTTAATTCTTTTTCCTGATGGGAAAATAGAGTGACCTGTGCCTGTCCCAACACCAAGAGCTAGTCTCTCGTTGGTTCCCCGTCTTCCCGTTCATCCTCAGGACAAATTGCAACCTGTACGGAACAGGAGGTTAAAGGTGCTGATGCTCCAAGTAGGGAGATTGCTAGTAAAGCGGCTGGAATGGCGAACCCGGGCACAAGGAGATGAGAAATGAGGTGCATTTTAGAAACCTTTCCCCATCACACGGTGTACCATCTTCTGGGTTTCTCAAGCATGTTTTCGATGTAGGAAGATGCCCTTGAACCTGGAGATTTGGGACCCATGCGATGGGTACCACGAAGTATTACTTTAAAGGGTCTGCGTTTGCTCACCCAACCTCACCAAACCTCTCAGCCCCAAGAGTGTCCACCCTTATGTCTCATCCAGCTGTGGGTCTAGATATGGTCAATCCAGGTTGCATCACAGCCCCTGAACTCATTGTGTAAGAATT
Source organism: Balaenoptera borealis (assembly GCF_965194805.1). Classification (NCBI taxonomy): domain Eukaryota; kingdom Metazoa; phylum Chordata; class Mammalia; order Artiodactyla; family Balaenopteridae; genus Balaenoptera; species Balaenoptera borealis. Next base: position 256,434 of record NW_028124001.1, on the reverse strand, counting down.
TCTATCTCTTTCACTTTCGTTGTTTCATGGGTTTTTCAAAGTAATTTATTTTCATAATGGGGTTTAGCTGCTTTTCACGGCTGTGTTTATGCCGCTTTACACCCACTTGACCCACTAACAGAGAGATATCAATACATAGGTTTTAAGATTATTACTAGTCAGATATATTCTTGTGCGGTGAATAGGGCGTCTTGAGTCCAGTTCTCTGAGCAAGGAGTAGGTCTTGTCTACTACATATTGGGTTTATGGAACGGTATCTGAGCTAATTTGATACCCTTGTTTTATGTATCACCCCACCTCACCTTTCCCGTTAAGCAGCCATTGTCTGTTTTCTGCATGTGTGACTCTGTTCTGTTTTGTAATTCAGTTCAAGTGTAACGGTTTTTACATTCCCTCTAAAAGTGATACCTTATGAGAAGTGTCCTTTTCTGTGTGACTTATTTTACTTAGAATCGTCGTACCTAAATCCACTCATCATGCTGCTACTAACCTTATGACATTGATTTCATGGCTGAGTGATATTCCATTGTACATAAGGACCACAACTTCTTTATCCATTTTTCTCTTTCCTTGGATATTTAAGGTGGAATGAAGTGGAGGTCCTTGTCAACAGAGCAGCCCTAAACTTTGGGGTGCTTGTGTCTTGCTGATTTTTAATTTTCCCAATTTATACCCCCATAAGTGGAAGTGCCCTATGCTCTCTAAGCTGTGTTTTTCAGATGTTTCAGGACACACCGTACACTTCTCCAGAGTGGCTGTTGGCAATTTACATCCCGCCCATCAGTGTAGCAAGGCTCTCATTTCTCCATGGCCTGTCCTGCATTTCTGGTTTTGACACATTTTTCAGCATGGCCCTTTTGACCGATGGGAAGTGAGACTTCTTTGTAGCGCTGATTTGCCTTTCCAGGTTGCTTGGTTGGCCAAAAAGGGCGTATGCGTTTTTTCCTGAATATATTCAGGAAAAAACGCATACGCCCTTTTTGGACAAGGGCATCATTGTCCACATTTTGCCGCTTTTCATGTGCTTTAAAGGCGATTCGAATCTACCTCCTGAAATCTGTTTCCTGCAATTCTGCCTTGATTTAAAATCCTCTTCTTTGCCTTCCCTCAATATATTTGTGGACGAGAGTTATTATTTATAACTCTGCAGGTTTGTGAATTGCAGTGCCCTGAACCTCCATTTTACAACTCGCTTTTTTGGGAGCTGGCCGCAAAAGCATAGGATGGCTTCAGGCCCTGTTCTGGTTCTGGGGGGCAGGCTGAGCCTGTGGTTAATTCTTCTTCCTGATGGGAAAATAGAGTGACCTGTGCCTGTCCCGACACCAAGAGCTAGTCTCTCGTTGGTTCCCCGTCTTCCCGTTCATCCTCAGGACAAATTGCAACCTGTACGGAACAGGAGGTTAAAGGTGCTGATGCTCCAAGTAGGGAGATTGCTAGTAAAGCGGCTGGAATGGCGAACCCGGGCACAAGGAGATGAGAAATGAGGTGCATTTTAGAAACCGTTCCCCATCACACGGTGTACCATCTTCTGGGTTTCTCATGCAAGTTTTCGATGTAGGAAGATGCCCTTGAAGCTGGAGATTTGGGACCCATGCGACGGGTACCACGAAGTATTACTTTAAAGGGTCTGCGTTTGCTCACCCAACCTCACCAAACCTCTCAGCCCCAAGAGTGTCCACCCTTATGTCTCATCCAGCTGTGGGTCTAGATATGGTCAATCCAGGTTGCATCACAGCCCCTGAACGCATTGTGTAAGAATTTCTCTCTTTCACTGTCGTTGTTTCATGGGTTTTTCAAAGTAATTTATTTTCATAATGGGGTTTAGCTGCTTTTCACTGCTGTGTTTATGCAGCTTTACACCCACTTGACACACTAACAGAGAGATATCAATACATAGGTTTTAAGATTATTACTAGTCAGATATATTCTTGTGCGGTGAATAGGGCGTGTTGAGTCCAGTTCTCTGAGCAAGGAGTAGGTCTTGTCTATTACATATTGGGTTTATGGAACGGTATCTGAGCTAATTTGATACCCTTGTTTTATGCATCACCCCACCTCACCTTTCCCGTTAAGCAGCCATAGTCTGTTTTCTGCATGTGTGACTCTGTTCTGTTTTGTAATTCAGTTCAAGTGTAACGGTTTTTACATTCCCTCTATCAGTGATACCTTATGAGAAGTGTCCTTTTCTGTGTGACTTATTTCACTTAGAATCGTCGTACCTAAATCCACTCATCATGCTGCTACTAACCTTATGACATTGATTTCATGGCTGAGTGATATTCCATTGTACATAAGGACCACAACTTCTTTATCCATTTTTCTCTTTCCTGGGATATTGAAGGTGGAATGAAGTGGAGGTCCTTGTCAACAGAGCAGCCCTCAACTTTGGGGTGCTTGTGTCTTGCTGATTTTTAATTTTCCCAATTTATACCCACATGAGTGGAAGTGCCCTATGCTCTCTAAGCTGTGTTTTTCAGATGTTTCAGGACACACCGTACACTTCTCCAGAGTGGCTGTTGGCAATTTACATCCCGCCCATCAGTGTAGCAAGGCTCCCATTTCTCCATGGCCTGTCCTGCATTTCTGGTTTTGACACTTTTTTCAGCATGGCCCTTTTGACCGATGGGAAGCGAGACTTCTCTGTAGCGCTGATTTGCCTTTCCAGGTTGCTTGGTTGGCCAAAAAGGGCGTATGCGTTTTTTCCTGAATATATTCAGGAAAAAACGCATACGCCCTTTTTGGCCAAGGGCATCATTGTCAACGTTTTGCCGCTTTTCATGTGCTTTAAAGGCGATTCGTATCTACCTCCTGAAATCTGTTTCGTGCAATTCTGCCTTGATTTCAAATCCTCTTCTTTGCCTTCCCTCAATATATTTGTGGACGAGAGTTATCATTTATAACTCTGCAGGTTTGTGAATTGCAGTGCCCTGAACCTCCATTTTACAACTCGCTTTTTTGGGAGCTGGCCGCAAAAGCGCAGGATGGCTTCAGGCCCTGTTCTGGTTCCGGGGGGCAGGCTGAGCCTGTGGTTAATTCTTTTTCCTGATGGGAAAATAGAGTGACCTGTGCCTGTCCCAACACCAAGAGCTAGTCTCTCGTTGGTTCCCCGTCTTCCCGTTCATCCTCAGGACAAATTGCAACCTGTATGGAACAGGAGGTTAAAGGTGCTGATGCTCCAAGTAGGGAGATTGCTAGTAAAGCGGCTGGAATGGCGAACCCGGGCACAAGGAGATGAGAAATGAGGTGCGTTTTAGAAACCTTTCCCCATCACACGGTGTACTATCTTCTGGGTTTCTCATGCATGTTTTCGATGTAGGAAGATGCCCTTGAAGCTGGAGATTTGGGACCCATGTGATGGGTACCACGCAGTATTACTGTAAAGGGTCTGCGTTTGCTCACCCAACCTCACCAAACCTCTCAGCCGCAAGAGTGTCCACCCTTATGTCTCATCCAGCTGTGGGTCTAGATATGGTCAATCCAGGTTGCATCACAGCCCCTGAACGCATTGTGTACGAATTTCTATCTCTTTCACTGTCGTTGTTTCATGGGTTTTTCAAAGTAATTTATTTTCATAATGGGGTTTAGCTGCTTTTCACGGCTGTGTTTATGCCGCTTTACACCCACTTGACACACTAACAGAGAGATATCAATACATAGGTTTTAAGTTTATTACTAGTCAGATATATTCTTGTGCGGTGAATAGGGCGTGTTGAGTCCAGTTCTCTGAGCAAGGAGTAGGTCTTCTCTACTACATATTGGGTTTATGGAACGGTATCTGAGCTAATTTGATACCCTTGTTTTATGTATCACCCCACCTCACCTTTCCCGTTAAGCAGCCATAGTGTGTTTTCTGCATGTGTGACTCTGTTCTGTTTTGTAATTCAGTTCAAGTGTAACGGTTTTTACATTCCCTCTATCAGTGATACCTCATGAGAAGTGTCCTTTTCTGTGTGACTTATTTCACTTAGAATCGTCGTACCTAAATCCATTCATCATGCTGCTACTAACCTTATGACATTGATTTCATGGCTGAGTGATATTCCATTGTACATAAGGACCACAACTTCTTTATCCATTTTTCTCTTTCCTGGGATATTGAAGGTGGAATGAAGTGGAGGTCCTTGTCAACAGAGCAGCCCTCAACTTTGGGGTGCTTGTGTCTTGCTGATTTTTCATTTTCCCAATTTATACCCCCATGAGTGGAAGTGCCCTATGCTCTCTAAGCTGTGTTTTTCAGATGTTTCAGGACACACCGTACACTTCTCCAGAGTGGCTGTTGGCAATTTACATCCCGCCCATCAGTGTAGCAAGGCTCCCATTTCTCCATGGCCTGTCCTGCATTTCTGGTTTTGACACTTTTTTCAGCATGGCCCTTTTGACCGATGGGAAGCGAGACTTCTCTGTAGCGCTGATTTGCCTTTCCAGGTTGCTTGGTTGGCCAAAAAGGGCGTATGCGTTTTTTCCTGAATATATTCAGGAAAAAACGCATACGCCCTTTTTGGCCAAGGGCATCATTGTCAACGTTTTGCCGCTTTTCATGTGCTTTAAAGGCGATTCGTATCTACCTCCTGAAATCTGTTTCGTGCAATTCTGTCTTGATTTCAAATCCTCTTCTTTGCCTTCCCTCAATATATTTGTGGACGATAGTTATCATTTATAACTCTGCAGGTTTGTGAATTGCAGTGCCCTGAACCTCCATTTTACAACTCGCTTTTTTGGGAGCTGGCCGCAAAAGCGCAGGATGGCTTCAGGCCCTGTTCTGGTTCCGGGGGGCAGGGTGAGCCTGTGGTTAATTCTTCTTCCTGATGGGAAAATAGAGTGACCTGTGCCTGTCCCGACACCAAGAGCTAGTCTCTCGTTGGTTCCCCGTCTTCCCGTTCATCCTCAGGACAAATTGCAACCTGTACGGAACAGGAGGTTAAAGGTGCTGATGCTCCAAGTAGGGAGATTGCTAGTAAAGCGGCTGGAATGGCGAACCCGGGCACAAGGAGATGAGAAATGAGGTGCATTTTAGAAACCTTTCCCCATCACACGGTGTACCATCTTCTGGGTTTCTCAAGCATGTTTTCGATGTAGGAAGATGCCCTTGAACCTGGAGATTTGGGACCCATGCGATGGGTACCACGCAGTATTACTTTAAAGGGTCTGCGTTTGCTCACCCAACCTCACCAAACCTCTCAGCCCCAAGAGTGTCCACCCTTATGTCTCATCCAGCTGTGGGTCTAGATATGGTCAATCCAGGTTGCATCACAGCCCCTGAACTCATTGTGTAAGAATTTCTATCTCTTTCACTGTCGTTGTTTCATGGGTTTTTCAAAGTAATTTATTTTCATAATGGGGTTTAGCTGCTTTTCACTGCTGTGTTTATGCCGCTTTACACCCACTTGACACACTAACAGAGAGATATCAATACATAGGTTTTAAGATTATTACTATTCAAATATATTCTTGTGCGGTGAATAGGGCGTGTTGAGTCCAGTTCTCTGAGCAAGGAGTAGGTCTTGTCTATTACATATTGGGTTTATGGAACGGTATCTGAGCTAATTTGATACCCTTGTTTTATGCATCACCCCACCTCACCTTTCCCGTTAAGCAGCCATAGTCTGTTTTCTGCATGTGTGACTCTGTTCTGTTTTGTAATTCAGTTCAAGTGTAACGGTTTTTACATTCCCTCTATCAGTGATACCTTATGAGAAGTGTCCTTTTCTGTGTGACTTATTTCACTTAGAATCGTCGTACCTAAATCCACTCATCATGCTGCTACTAACCTTATGACATTGATTTCATGGCTGAGTGATATTCCATTGTACATAAGGACCACAACTTCTTTATCCATTTTTCTCTTTCCTGGGATATTGAAGGTGGAATGAAGTGGAGGTCCTTGTCAACAGAGCAGCCCTCAACTTTGGGGTGCTTGTGTCTTGCTGATTTTTAATTTTCCCAATTTATACCCCCATGAGTGGAAGTGCCCTATGCTCTCTAAGCTGTGTTTTTTCGATGTTTCAGGACTCACCGTATACTTCTCCAGAGTGGCTGTTGGCAATTTACATCCCGCCCATCAGTGTAGCAAGGCTCCCATTTCTCCATGGCCTGTCCTGCATTTCTGGATTTGACACTTTTTTCAGCATGGCCCTTTTGACCGATGGGAAGCGAGACTTCTCTGTAGCGCTGATTTGCCTTTCCAGGTTGCTTGGTTGGCCAAAAAGGGCGTATGCGTTTTTTCCTGAATATATTCAGGAAAAAACGCATACGCCCTTTTTGGCCAAGGGCATCATTGTCAACGTTTTGCCGCTTTTCATGTGCTTTAAAGGCGATTCGTATCTACCTCCTGAAATCTGTTTCGTGCAATTCTGCCTTGAATTCAAATCCTCTTCTTTGCCTTCCCTCAATATATTTGTGGATGAGAGTTATCATTTATAACTCTGCAGGTTTGTGAATTGCAGTGCCCTGAACCTCCATTTTACAACTCGCTTTTTTGGGAGCTGGCCGCAAAAGTGCAGGATGGCTTCAGGCCCTGTTCTGGTTCCGGGGGGCAGGCTGAGCATGTGGTTAATTCTTCTTTCTGATGCGAAAATAGAGTGACCTGTGCCTGTCCCAACACCAAGAGCTAGTCTCTCGTTGGTTCCCCGTCTTCCCGTTCATCCTCAGGACAAATTGCAACCTGTACGGAACAGGAGGTTAAAGTTGCTGATGCTCCAAGTAGGGAGATTGCTAGTAAAGTGGCTGGAATGGCGAACCCGGGCACAGGGAGATGAGAAATGAGGTGCGTTTTAGAAACCTTTCCCCATCACACGGTGTACTATCTTCTGGGTTTCTCATGCATGTTTTCGATGTAGGAAGATGCCCTTGAAGCTGGAGATTAGGGACCCATGTGATGGGTACCACGCAGTATTACTTTAAAGGGTCTGCGTTTGCTCACCCAGCCTCACCAAACCTCTCAGCCCCAAGAGTGTCCACCCTTATGTCTCATCCAGCTGTGGGTCTAGATATGGTCAATCAAGGTTGCATCACAGCCCCTGAATGCATTGTGTAAGAATTTCTCTCTCTTTCACTGTCGTTGTTTCATGGGTTTTTCAAAGTAATTTATTTTCATAATGGGGTTTAGCTGCTTTTCACTGCTGTGTTTATGCCGCTTTACACCCACTTGACACACTAACAGAGAGATATCAATACATAGGTTTTAAGATTATTACTAGTCAGATATATTCTTGTGCGGTGAATAGGGCGTGTTGAGTCCAGTTCTCTGAGCAAGGAGTAGGTCTTGTCTACTACATATTGGGTTTATGGAACGGTATCTGAGCTAATTTGATACCCTTGTTTTATGTATCACCCCACCTCACCTTTCCCGTTAAGCAGCCATAGTGTGTTTTCTGCATGTGTGACTCTGTTCTGTTTTGTAATTCAGTTCAAGTGTAACGGTTTTTACATTACCTCTATCAGTGATACCTTATGAGAAGTGTCCTTTTCTGTGTGACTTATTTCACTTAGAATCGTCGTACCTAAATCCACTCATCATGCTGCTACTAACCTTATGACATTGATTTCATGGCTGAGTGATATTCCATTGTACATAAGGACCACAACTTCTTTATCCATTTTTCTCTTTCCTGGGATATTTAAGGTGGAATGAAGTGGAGGTCTTTGTCAACAGAGCAGCCCTCAACTTTGGGGTGCTTGTGTCTTGCTGATTTTTAATTTTCCCAATTTATACCCCCATGAGTGGAAGTGCCCTATGCTCTCTAAGCTGTGTTTTTTCGATGTTTCAGGACTCACCGTACACTTCTCCAGAGTGGCTGTTGGCAATTTACATCCCCCCCATCAGTGTAGCAAGGCTTCCATTTCTCCATGGCCTGTCCTGCATTTCTGGTTTTGACACTTTTTTCAGCATGGCCCTTTTGACCGATGGGAAGCGAGACTTCTCTGTAGCGCTGATTTGCCTTTCCAGGTTGCTTGGTTGGCCAAAAAGGGCGTATGCGTTTTTTCCTGAATATATTCAGGAAAAAACGCATACGCCCTTTTTGGCCAAGGGCATCATTGTCAACGTTTTGCCGCTTTTCATGTGCTTTAAAGGCGATTCGTATCTACCTCCTGAAATCTGTTTCGTGCAATTCTGCCTTGAATTCAAATCCTCTTCTTTGCCTTCCCTCAATATATTTGTGGACGAGAGTTATCATTTATAACTCTGCAGGTTTGTGAATTGCAGTGCCCTGAACCTCCATTTTACAACTCGCTTTTTTGGGAGCTGGCCGCAAAAGCACAGGATGGCTTCAGGCCCTGTTCTGGTTCCGGGGGGCAGGCTGAGCCTGTGGTTAATTCTTCTTCCTGATGGGAAAATAGAGTGACCTGTGCCTGTCCCGACAGCAAGAGCTAGTCTCTCGTTGTTTCCCCGTCTTCCGGTTCATCCTCAGGACAAATTGCAACCTGTATGGAACAGGAGGTTAAAGGTGCTGATGCTCCAAGTAGGGAGATTGCTAGTAAAGCGGCTGGAATGGCGAACCCGGGCACAAGGAGATGAGAAATGAGGTGCATTTTAGAAACCTTTCCCCATCACACGGTGTACCATCTTCTGGGTTTCTCATGCATGTTTTCGATGTAGGAAGATGCCCTTGAACCTGGAGATTTGGGACCCATGCGATGGGTACCACGCAGTATTACTTTAAAGGGTCTGCGTTTGCTCACCCAACCTCACCAAACCTCTCAGCCCCAAGAGTGTCCACCCTTATGTCTCATCCAGCTGTGGGTCTAGATATGGTCAATCCAGGTTGCATCACAGCCCCTGAACTCATTGTGTAAGAATTTCCATCTCTTTCACTGTCCTTGTTTCATGGGTTTTTCAAAGTAATTTATTTTCATAATGGGGTTTAGCTGCTTTTCACGGCTGTGTTTATGCCGCTTTACACCCACTTGACACACTAACAGAGAGATATCAATACATAGGTTTTAAGATTATTACTAGTCAGATATATTCTTGTGCGGTGAATAGGGCGTCTTGAGTCCAGTTCTCTGAGCAAGGAGTAGGTCTTGTCTACTACATATTGGGTTTATGGAACGGTATCTGAGCTAATTTGATACCCTTGGTTTATGTATCACCCCACCTCACCTTTCCCGTTAAGCAGCCATTGTCTGTTTTCTGCATGTGTGACTCTGTTCTGTTTTGTAATTCAGTTCAAGTGTAACGGTTTTTACATTCCCTCTAAAAGTGATACCTTATGAGAAGTGTCCTTTTCTGTGTGACTTATTTCACTTAGAATCGTCGTACCTAAATCCACTCATCATGCTGCTACTAACCTTATGACATTGATTTCATGGCTGAGTGATATTCCATTGTACATAAGGACCACAACTTCTTTATCCATTTTTCTCTTTCCTGGGATATTGAAGGTGGAATGAAGTGGAGGTCCTTGTCAACAGAGCAGCCCTCAACTTTGGGGTGCTTGTGTCTTGCTGATTTTTAATTTTCCCAATTTATACCCCCATGAGTGGAAGTGCCCTATGCTCTCTAAGCTGTGTTTTTCAGATGTTTCAGGACACACCGTACACTTCTCCAGAGTGGCTGTTGGCAATTTACATCCCGCCCATCAGTGTAGCAAGGCTCTCATTTCTCCATGGCCTGTCCTGCATTTCTGGTTTTGACACATTTTTCAGCATGGCCCTTTTGACCGATGGGAAGTGAGACTTCTTTGTAGCGCTGATTTGCCTTTCCAGGTTGCTTGGTTGGCCAAAAAGGGCGTATGCGTTTTTTCCTGAATATATTCAGGAAAAAACGCATACGCCCTTTTTGGCCAAGGGCATCATTGTCAACATTTTGCCGCTTTTCATGTGCTTTAAAGGCGATTCGAATCTACCTCCTGAAATCTGTTTCCTGCAATTCTGCCTTGATTTAAAATCCTCTTCTTTGCCTTCCCTCAATATATTTGTGGACGAGAGTTATCATTTATAACTCTGCAGGTTTGTGAATTGCAGTGCCCTGAACCTCCATTTTACAACTCGCTTTTTTGGGAGCTGGCCGCAAAAGTGCAGGATGGCTTCAGGCCCTGTTCTGGTTCCGGGGGGCAGGCTGAGCATGTGGTTAATTCTTCTTTCTGATGGGAAAATAGAGTGACCTGTGCCTGTCCCGACACCAAGAGCTAGTCTCTCGTTGGTTCCCCGTCTTCCCGTTCATCCTCAGGACAAATTGCAACCTGTACGGAACAGGAGGTTAAAGGTGCTGATGCTCCAAGTAGGGAGATTGCTAGTAAAGCGGCTGGAATGGCGAACCCGGGCACAAGGAGATGAGAAATGAGGTGCGTTTTACAAACCTTTCCCCATCACACGGTGTACCATCTTCTGGGTTTCTCATGCATGTTTTCGATGTAGGAAGATGCCCTTGAAGCTGGAGATTTGGGACCCATGCGACGGGTACCACGAAGTATTACTTTAAAGGGTCTGCGTTTGCTCACCCAACCTCACCAAACCTCTCAGCCCCAAGAGTGTCCACCCTTATGTCTCATCCAGCTGTGGGTCTAGATATGGTCAATCCAGGTTGCATCACAGCCCCTGAACGCATTGTGTAAGAATTTCTCTCTCTTTCACTGTCGTTGTTTCATGGGTTTTTCAAAGTAATTTATTTTCATAATGGGGTTTAGCTGCTTTTCACTGCTGTGTTTATGCCGCTTTACACCCACTTGACACACTAACAGAGAGATATCAATACATAGGTTTTAAGATTATTACTAGTCAGATATATTCTTGTGCGGTGAATAGGGCGTGTTGAGTTCAGTTCTCTGCTCAAGGAGTAGGTCTTGTCTATTACATATTGGGTTTATGGAACGGTATCTGAGCTAATTTGATACCCTTGTTTTATGCATCACCCCACCTCACCTTTCCCGTTAAGCAGCCATAGTCTGTTTTCTGCATGTGTGACTCTGTTCTGTTTTGTAATTCAGTTCAAGTGTAACGGTTTTTACATTCCCTCTATCAGTGATACCTTATGAGAAGTGTCCTTTTCTGTGTGACTTATTTCACTTAGAATCGTCGTACCTAAATCCACTCATCATGCTGCTACTAACCTTATGACATTGATTTCATGGCTGAGTGATATTCCATTGTACATAAGGACCACAACTTCTTTATCCATTTTTCTCCCTCCTGGGATATTGAAGGTGGAATGAAGTGGAGGTCCTTGTCAACAGAGCAGCCCTAAACTTTGGGGTGCTTGTGTCTTGCTGATTTTTAATTTTCCCAATTTATACCCACATGAGTGGAAGTGCCCTATGCTCTCTAAGCTGTGTTTTTCAGATGTTTCAGGACACACCGTACACTTCTCCAGAGTGGCTGTTGGCAATTTACATCCCGCCCATCAGTGTAGCAAGGCTCCCATTTCTCCATGGCCTGTCCTGCATTTCTGGTTTTGACACTTTTTTCAGCATGGCCCTTTTGACCGATGGGAAGCGAGACTTCTCTGTAGCGCTGATTTGCCTTTCCAGGTTGCTTGGTTGGCCAAAAAGGGCGTATGCGTTTTTTCCTGAATATATTCAGGAAAAAACGCATACGCCCTTTTTGGCCAAGGGCATCATTGTCAACGTTTTGCCGCTTTTCATGTGCTTTAAAGGCGATTCGTATCTACCTCCTGAAATCTGTTTCGTGCAATTCTGCCTTGATTTCAAATCCTCTTCTTTGCCTTCCCTCAATATATTTGTGGACGAGAGTTATCATTTATAACTCTGCAGGTTTGTGAATTGCAGTGCCCTGAACCTCCATTTTACAACTCGCTTTTTTGGGAGCTGGCCGCAAAAGCGCAGGATGGCTTCAGGCCCTGTTCTGGTTCCGGGGGGCAGGCTGAGCCTGTGGTTAATTCTTCTTCCTGATGGGAAAATAGAGTGACCTGTGCCTGTCCCGACACCAAGAGCTAGTCTCTCGTTGGTTCCCCGTCTTCCCGTTCATCCTCAGGACAAATTGCAACCTGTACGGAACAGGAGGTTAAAGGTGCTGATGCTCCAAGTAGGGAGATTGCTAGTAAAGCGGCTGGAATGGCGAACCCGGGCACAAGGAGATGAGAAATGAGGTGCGTTTTAGAAACCTTTCCCCATCACACGGTGTACTATCTTCTGGGTTTCTCATGCATGTTTTCGATGTAGGAAGATGCCCTTGAAGCTGGAGATTTGGGACCCATGTGATGGGTACCACGCAGTATTACTTTAAAGGGTCTGCGTTTGCTCACCCAACCTCACCAAACCTCTCAGCCCCAAGAGTGTCCACCCTTATGTCTCATCCAGCTGTGGGTCTAGATATGGTCAATCCAGGTTGCATCACAGCCCCTGAACGCATTGTGTACGAATTTCTATCTCTTTCACTGTCGTTGTTTCATGGGTTTTTCAAAGTAATTTACTTTCATAATGGGGTTTAGCTGCTTTTCACGGCTGTGTTTATGCCGCTTTACACTCACTTGACACACTAACAGAGAGATATCAATACATAGGTTTTAAGATTATTATTAGTCAGATATATTCTTGTGCGGTGAATAGGGCGTCTTGAGTCCAGTTCTCTGAGCAAGGAGTAGGTCTTGTCTACTACATATTGGGTTTATGGAACGGTATCTGAGCTAATTTGATACCCTCGTTTTATGTATCACCCCACCTCACCTTTCCCGTTAAGCAGCCATTGTCTGTTTTCTGCATGTGTGACTCTGTTCTGTTTTGTAATTCAGTTCAAGTGTAACGGTTTTTACATTCCCTCTAAAAGTGATACCTTATGAGAAGTGTCCTTTTCTGTGTGACTTATTTCACTTAGAATCGTCGTACCTAAATCCACTCATCATGCTGCTACTAACCTTATGACATTGATTTCATGGCTGAGTGATATTCCATTGTACATAAGGACCACAACTTCTTTATCCATTTTTCTCTTTCCTTGGATATTTAAGGTGGAATGAAGTGGAGTTCCTTGTCAACAGAGCAGCCCTAAACTTTGGGGTGCTTGTGTCTTGCTGATTTTTAATTTTCCCAATTTATACCCCCATGAGTGGAAGTGCCCTATGCTCTCTAAGCTGTGTTTTTCAGATGTTTCAGGACACACCGTACACTTCTCCAGAGTGGCTGTTGGCAATTTACATCCCGCCCATCAGTGTAGCAAGGCTCTCATTTCTCCATGGCCTGTCCTGCATTTCTGGTTTTGACACATTTTTCAGCATGGCCCTTTTGACCGATGGGAAGTGAGACTTCTTTGTAGCGCTGATTTGCCTTTCCAGGTTGCTTGGTTGGCCAAAAAGGGCGTATGCGTTTTTTCCTGAATATATTCAGGAAAAAACGCATACGCCCTTTTTGGCCAAGGGCATCATTGTCAACATTTTGCCGCTTTTCATGTGCTTTAAAGGCGATTCGAATCTACCTCCTGAAATCTGTTTCCTGCAATTCTGCCTTGATTTAAAATCCTCTTCTTTGCCTTCCCTCAATATATTTGTGGACGAGAGTTATCATTTATAACTCTGCAGGTTTGTGAATTGCAGTGCCCTGAACCTCCATTTTACAACTCGCTTTTTTGGGAGCTGGCCGCAAAAGTGCAGGATGGCTTCAGGCCCTGTTCTGGTTCCGGGGGGCAGGCTGAGCCTGTGGTTAATTCTTTTTCTGATGGGAAAATAGAGTGACCTGTGCCTGTCCCAACACCAAGAGCTAGTCTCTCGTTGGTTCCCCGTCTTCCCGTTCATCCTCAGGACAAATTGCAACCTGTATGGAAAAGGAGGTTAAAGCTGCTGATGCTCCAAGTAGGGAGATTGCTAGTAAAGCGGCTGGAATGGCGAACCCGGGCACAAGGAGATGAGAAATGAGGTGCGTTTTAGAAACCTTTCCCCATCACACGGTGTACTATCTTCTGGGTTTCTCATGCATGTTTTCGATGTAGGAAGATGCCCTTGAAGCTGGAGATATGGGACCCATGTGATGGGTACCACGCAGTATTACTTTAAAGGGTCTGCGTTTGCTCACCCAACCTCACCAAACCTCTCAGCCCCAAGAGTGTCCACCCTTATGTCTCATCCAGCTGTGGGTCTAGATATGGTCAATCCAGGTTGCATCACAGCCCCTGAACGCATTGTGTAAGAATTTCTCTCTCTTTCACTGTCGTTGTTTCATGGGTTTTTCAAAGTAATTTATTTTCATAATGGGGTTTAGCTGCTTTTCACGGCTGTGTTTATGCCGCTTTACACCCACTTGACACACTAACAGAGAGATATCAATACATAGGTTTTAAGTTTATTACTAGTCAGATATATTCTTGTGCGGTGAATAGGGCGTGTTGAGTCCAGTTCTCTGAGCAAGGAGTAGGTCTTGTCTACTACATATTGGGTTTATGGAACGGTATCTGAGCTAATTTGATACCCTTGTTTTATGTATCACCCCACCTCACCTTCCCCGTTAAGCAGCCATAGTGTGTTTTCTGCATGTGTGACTCTGTTCTGTTTTGTAATTCAGTTCGAGTGTAACGGTTTTTACATTCCCTCTATCAGTGATACCTCATGAGAAGTGTCCTTTTCTGTGTGACTTATTTCACTTAGAATCGTCGTACCTAAATCCACTCATCATGCTGCTACTAACCTTATGACATTGATTTCATGGCTGAGTGATATTCCATTGTACATAAGGACCACAACTTCTTTATCCATTTTTCTCTTTCCTGGGATATTGAAGGTGGAATGAAGTGGAGGTCCTTGTCAACAGAGCAGCCCTCAACTTTGGGGTGCTTGTGTCTTGCTGATTTTTAATTTTCCCAATTTATACCCCCATGAGTGGAAGTGCCCTATGCTCTCTAAGCTGTGTTTTTCAGATGTTTCAGGACACACCGTACACTTCTCCAGAGTGGCTGTTGGCAATTTACATCCCGCCCATCAGTGTAGCAAGGCTCCCATTTCTCCATGGCCTGTCCTGCATTTCTGGTTTTGACACTTTTTTCAGCATGGCCCTTTTGACCGATGGGAAGCGAGACTTCTCTGTAGCGCTGATTTGCCTTTCCAGGTTGCTTGGATGGCCAAAAAGGGCGTATGCGTTTTTTCCTGAATATATTCAGGAAAAAACGCATACGCCCTTTTTGGCCAAGGGCATCATTGTCAACGTTTTGCCGCTTTTCATGTGCTTTAAAGGCGATTCGTATCTACCTCCTGAAATCTGTTTCGTGCAATTCTGTCTTGATTTCAAATCCTCTTCTTTGCCTTCCCTCAATATATTTGTGGACGAGAGTTATCATTTATAACTCTGCAGGTTTGTGAATTGCAGTGCCCTGAACCTCCATTTTACAACTCGCTTTTTTGGGAGCTGGCCGCAAAAGCGCAGGATGGCTTCAGGCCCTGTTCTGGTTCCGGGGGGCAGGCTGAGCCTGTGGTTAATTCTTCTTCCTGATGGGAAAATAGAGTGACCTGTGCCTGTCCCGACACCAAGAGCTAGTCTCTCGTTGGTTCCCCGTCTTCCCGTTCATCCTCAGGACAAATTGCAACCTGTACGGAACAGGAGGTTAAAGGTGCTGATGCTCCAAGTAGGGAGATTGCTAGTAAAGCAGCTGGAATGGCGAACCCGGGCACAAGGAGATGAGAAATGAGGTGCATTTTAGAAACCTTTCCCCATCACACGGTGTACCATCTTCTGGGTTTCTCAAGCATGTTTTCGATGTAGGAAGATGCCCTTGAACCTGGAGATTTGGGACCCATGCGATGGGTACCACGCAGTATTACTTTAAAGGGTCTGCGTTTGCTCACCCAACCTCACCAAACCTCTCAGCCCCAAGAGTGTCCGCCCTTATGTCTCATCCAGCTGTGGGTCTAGATATGGTCAATCCAGGTTGCATCACAGCCCCTGAACTCATTGTGTAAGAATTTCTATCTCTTTCACTTTCGTTGTTTCATGGGTTTTTCAAAGTAATTTATTTTCATAATGGGGTTTAGCTGCTTTTCACGGCTGTGTTTATGCCGCTTTACACCCACTTGACACACTAACAGAGAGATATCAATACATAGGTTTTAAGATTATTACTAGTCAGATATATTCTTGTGCGGTGAATAGGGCGTCTTGAGTCCAGTTCTCTGAGCAAGGAGTAGGTCTTGTCTACTACATATTGGGTTTATGGAACGGTATCTGAGCTAATTTGATACCCTTGTTTTATGTATCACCCCACCTCACCTTTCCCGTTAAGCAGCCATTGTCTGTTTTCTGCATGTGTGACTCTGTTCTGTTTTGTAATTCAGTTCAAGTGTAACGGTTTTTACATTCCCTCTAAAAGTGATACCTTATGAGAAGTGTCCTTTTCTGTGTGACTTATTTCACTTAGAATCGTCGTACCTAAATCCACTCATCATGCTGCTACTAACCTTATGACATTGATTTCATGGCTGAGTGATATTCCATTGTACATAAGGACCACAACTTCTTTATCCATTTTTCTCTTTCCTTGGATATTTAAGGTGGAATGAAGTGGAGGTCCTTGTCAACAGAGCAGCCCTAAACTTTGGGGTGCTTGTGTCTTGCTGATTTTTAATTTTCCCAATTTATACCCCCATGAGTGGAAGTGCCCTATGCTCTCTAAGCTGTGTTTTTCAGATGTTTCAGGACACACCGTACACTTCTCCAGAGTGGCTGTTGGCAATTTACATCCCGCCCATCAGTGTAGCAAGGCTCTCATTTCTCCATGGCCTGTCCTGCATTTCTGGTTTTGACACATTATTCAGCATGGCCCTTTTGACCGATGGGAAGTGAGACTTCTTTGTAGCGCTGATTTGCCTTTCCAGGTTGCTTGGTTGGCCAAAAAGGGCGTATGCGTTTTTTCCTGAATATATTCAGGAAAAAACGCATACGCCCTTTTTGGCCAAGGGCATCATTGTCAACATTTTGCCGCTTTTCATGTGCTTTAAAGGCGATTCGAATCTACCTCCTGAAATCTGTTTCCTGCAATTCTGCCTTGATTTAAAATCCTCTTCTTTGCCTTCCCTCAATATATTTGTGGACGAGAGTTATCATTTATAACTCTGCAGGTTTGTGAATTGCAGTGCCCTGAACCTCCATTTTACAACTCGCTTTTTTGTGAGCTGGCCGCAAAAGTGCAGGATGGCTTCAGGCCCTGTTCTGGTTCCGGGGGGCAGGCTGAGCATGTGGTTAATTCTTCTTTCT
The DNA here is from genome assembly GCF_965194805.1 of Balaenoptera borealis. Lineage (NCBI taxonomy): Eukaryota > Metazoa > Chordata > Mammalia > Artiodactyla > Balaenopteridae > Balaenoptera > Balaenoptera borealis. Next base: position 239,311 of record NW_028124001.1, on the reverse strand, counting down.
GATGCGAAAATAGAGTGACCTGTGCCTGTCCCAACACCAAGAGCTAGTCTCTCGTTGGTTCCCCGTCTTCCCGTTCATCCTCAGGACAAATTGCAACCTGTACGGAACAGGAGGTTAAAGTTGCTGATGCTCCAAGTAGGGAGATTGCTAGTAAAGCGGCTGGAATGGCGAACCCGGGCACAAGGAGATGAGAAATGAGGTGCGTTTTAGAAACCTTTCCCCATCACACGGTGTACTATCTTCTGGGTTTCTCATGCATGTTTTCGATGTAGGAAGATGCCCTTGAAGCTGGAGATTAGGGACCCATGTGATGGGTACCACGCAGTATTACTTTAAACGGTCTGCGTTTGCTCACCCAGCCTCACCAAACCTCTCAGCCCCAAGAGTGTCCACCCTTATGTCTCATCCAGCTGTGGGTCTAGATATGGTCAATCCAGGTTGCATCACAGCCCCTGAATGCATTGTGTAAGAATTTCTCTCTCTTTCACTGTCGTTGTTTCATGGGTTTTTCAAAGTAATTTATTTTCATAATGGGGTTTAGCTGCTTTTCACTGCTGTGTTTATGCCGCTTTACACCCACTTGACACACTAACAGAGAGATATCAATACATAGGTTTTAAGATTATTACTAGTCAGATATATTCTTGTGCGGTGAATAGGGCGTGTTGAGTCCAGTTCTCTGAGCAAGGAGTAGGTCTTGTCTACTACATATTGGGTTTATGGAACGGTATCTGAGCTAATTTGATACCCTTGTTTTATGTATCACCCCACCTCACCTTTCCCGTTAAGCAGCCATAGTCTGTTTTCTGCATGTGTGACTCTGTTCTGTTTTGTAATTCAGTTCAAGTGTAACGGTTTTTACATTCCCTCTATCAGTGATACCTTATGAGAAGTGTCCTTTTCTGTGTGACTTATTTCACTTAGAATCGTCCTACCTAAATCCACTCATCATGCTGCTACTAACCTTATGACATTGATTTCATGGCTGAGTGATATTCCATTGTACATAAGGACCACAACTTCTTTATCCTTTTTTCTCTTTCCTGGGATATTGAAGGTGGAATGAAGTGGAGGTCCTTGTCAACAGAGCAGCCCTCAACTTTGGGGTGCTTGTGTCTTGCTGATTTTTAATTTTCCCAATTTATACCCCCATGAGTGGAAGTGCCCTATGCTCTCTAAGCTGTGTTTTTTCGATGTTTCAGGACTCACCGTACACTTCTCCAGAGTGGCTGTTGGCAATTTACATCCCGCCCATCAGTGTAGCAAGGCTTCCATTTCTCCATGGCCTGTCCTGCATTTCTGGTTTTGACACTTTTTCAGCATGGCCCTTTTGACCGATGGGAAGCGAGACTTCTTTGTAGCGCTGATTTGCCTTTCCAGGTTGCTTGGTTGGCCAAAAAGGGCGTATGCGTTTTTTCCTGAATATATTCAGGAAAAAACGCATACGCCCTTTTTGGCCAAGGGCATCATTGTCAACGTTTTGCCGCTTTTCATGTGCTTTAAAGGCGATTCGTATCTACCTCCTGAAATCTGTTTCGTGCAATTCTGCCTTGAATTCAAATCCTCTTCTTTGCCTTCCCTCAATATATTTGTGGACGAGAGTTATCATTTATAACTCTGCAGGTTTGTGAATTGCAGTGCCCTGAACCTCCATTTTACAACTCGCTTTTTTGGGAGCTGGCCGCAAAAGCACAGGATGGCTTCAGGCCCTGTTCTGGTTCCGGGGGGCAGGCTGAGCCTGTGGTTAATTCTTCTTCCTGATGGGAAAATAGAGTGACCTGTGCCTGTCCCGACACCAAGAGCTAGTCTCTCGTTGTTTCCCCGTCTTCCGGTTCATCCTCAGGACAAATTGCAACCTGTATGGAAAAGGAGGTTAAAGCTGCTGATGCTCCAAGTAGGGAGATTGCTAGTAAAGCGGCTGGAATGGCGAACCCGGGCACAAGGGGATGAGAAATGAGGTGCATTTTAGAAAACTTTCCCCATCACACGGTGTACCATCTTCTGGGTTTCTCATGCATGTTTTCGATGTAGGAAGATGCCCTTGAACCTGGAGATTTGGGACCCATGCGATGGGTACCACGCAGTATTACTTTAAAGGGTCTGCGTTTGCTCACCCAACCTCACCAAACCTCTCAGCCCCAAGAGTGTCCACCCTTATGTCTCATCCAGCTGTGGGTCTAGATATGGTCAATCCAGGTTGCATCACAGCCCCTGAACTCATTGTGTAAGAATTTCCATCTCTTTCACTGTCGTTGTTTCATGGGTTTTTCAAAGTAATTTATTTTCATAATGGGGTTTAGCTGCTTTTCACGGCTGTGTTTATGCCGCTTTACACCCACTTGACACACTAACAGAGAGATATCAATACATAGGTTTTAAGATTATTACTAGTCAGATATATTCTTGTGCGGTGAATAGGGCGTCTTGAGTCCAGTTCTCTGAGCAAGGAGTAGGTCTTGTCTACTACATATTGGGTTTATGGAACGGTATGTGAGCTAATTTGATACCCTTGGTTTATGTATCACCCCACCTCACCTTTCCCGTTAAGCAGCCATTGTCTGTTTTCTGCATGTGTGACTCTGTTCTGTTTTGTAATTCAGTTCAAGTGTAACGGTTTTTACATTCCCTCTAAAAGTGATACCTTATGAGAAGTGTCCTTTTCTGTGTGACTTATTTCACTTAGAATCGTCGTACCTAAATCCACTCATCATGCTGCTACTAACCTTATGACATTGATTTCATGGCTGAGTGATATTCCATTGTACATAAGGACCACAACTTCTTTATCCATTTTTCTCTTTCCTTGGATATTTAAGGTGGAATGAAGTGGAGGTCCTTGTCAACAGAGCAGCCCTAAACTTTGGGGTGCTTGTGTCTTGCTGATTTTTAATTTTCCCAATTTATACCCCCATGAGTGGAAGTGCCCTATGCTCTCTAAGCTGTGTTTTTCAGATGTTTCAGGACACACCGTACACTTCTCCAGAGTGGCTGTTGGCAATTTACATCCCGCCCATCAGTGTAGCAAGGCTCTCATTTCTCCATGGCCTGTCCTGCATTTCTGGTTTTGACACATTTTTCAGCATGGCCCTTTTGACCGATGGGAAGTGAGACTTCTTTGTAGCGCTGATTTGCCTTTCCAGGTTGCTTGGTTGGCCAAAAAGGGCGTATGCGTTTTTTCCTGAATATATTCAGGAAAAAACGCATACGCCCTTTTTGGCCAAGGGCATCATTGTCAACATTTTGCCGCTTTTCATGTGCTTTAAAGGCGATTCGAATCTACCTCCTGAAATCTGTTTCCTGCAATTCTGCCTTGATTTAAAATCCTCTTCTTTGCCTTCCCTCAATATATTTGTGGACGAGAGTTATCATTTATAACTCTGCAGGTTTGTGAATTGCAGTGCCCTGAACCTCCATTTTACAACTCGCTTTTTTGGGAGCTGGCCGCAAAAGTGCAGGATGGCTTCAGGCCCTGTTCTGGTTCCGGGGGGCAGGCTGAGCATGTGGTTAATTCTTCTTTCTGATGGGAAAATAGAGTGACCTGTGCCTGTCCCGACACCAAGAGCTAGTCTCTCGTTGGTTCCCCGTCTTCCCGTTCATCCTCAGGACAAATTGCAACCTGTACGGAACAGGAGGTTAAAGGTGCTGATGCTCCAAGTAGGGAGATTGCTAGTAAAGCGGCTGGAATGGCGAACCCGGGCACAAGGAGATGAGAAATGAGGTGCGTTTTAGAAACCTTTCCCCATCACACGGTGTACCATCTTCTGGGTTTCTCATGCATGTTTTCGATGTAGGAAGATGCCCTTGAAGCTGGAGATTTGGGACCCATGCGATGGGTACCACGCAGTATTACTTTAAAGGGTCTGCGTTTGCTCACCCAACCTCACCAAACCTCTCAGCCCCAAGAGTGTCCACCCTTATGTCTCATCCAGCTGTGGGTCTAGATATGGTCAATCCAGGTTGCATCACAGCCCCTGAACTCATTGTGTAAGAATTTCTATCTCTTTCACTGTCGTTGTTTCATGGGTTTTTCAAAGTAATTTATTTTCATAATGGGGTTTAGCTGCTTTTCACGGCTGTGTTTATGTCGCTTTACACCCACTTGACACACTAACAGAGAGATATCAATACATAGGTTTTAAGATTATTACTAGTCAGATATATTCTTGTGCGGTGAATAGGGCGTGTTGAGTCCAGTTCTCTGAGCAAGGAGTAGGTCTTGTCTACTACATATTGGGTTTATGGAACGGTATCTGAGCTAATTTGATACCCTTGTTTCATGTATCACCCCACGTCACCTTTCCCGTTAAGCAGCCATAGTGTGTTTTCTGCATGTGTGACTCTGTTCTGTTTTGTAATTCAGTTCAAGTGTAACGGTTTTTACATTCCCTCTAAAAGTGATACCTTATGAGAAGTGTCCTTTTCTGTGTGACTTATTTCACTTAGAATCGTCGTACCTAAATCCACTCATCATGCTGCTACTAACCTTACGACATTGATTTCATGGCTGAGTGATATTCCATTGTACATAAGGACCACAACTTCTTTATCCATTTTTCTCTTTCCTTGGATATTTAAGGTGGAATGAAGTGGAGTTCCTTGTCAACAGAGCAGCCCTAAACTTTGGGGTGCTTGTGTCTTGCTGATTTTTAATTTTCCCAATTTATACCCCCATGAGTGGAAGTGCCCTATGCTCTCTAAGCTGTGTTTTTCAGATGTTTCAGGACACACCGTACACTTCTCCAGAGTGGCTGTTGGCAATTTACATCCCGCCCATCAGTGTAGCAAGGCTCTCATTTCTCCATGGCCTGTCCTGCATTTCTGGTTTTGACACATTTTTCAGCATGGCCCTTTTGACCGATGGGAAGTGAGACTTCTTTGTAGCGCTGATTTGCCTTTCCAGGTTGCTTGGTTGGCCAAAAAGGGCGTATGCGTTTTTTCCTGAATATATTCAGGAAAAAACGCATACGCCCTTTTTGGCCAAGGGCATCATTGTCAACATTTTGCCGCTTTTCATGTGCTTTAAAGGCGATTCGAATCTACCTCCTGAAATCTGTTTCCTGCAATTCTGCCTTGATTTAAAATCCTCTTCTTTGCCTTCCCTCAATATATTTGTGGACGAGAGTTATCATTTATAACTCTGCAGGTTTGTGAATTGCAGTGCCCTGAACCTCCATTTTACAACTCGCTTTTTTGGGAGCTGGCCGCAAAAGTGCAGGATGGCTTCAGGCCCTGTTCTGGTTCCGGGGGGCAGGCTGAGCATGTGGTTAATTCTTCTTTCTGATGGGAAAATAGAGTGACCTGTGCCTGTCCCGACACCAAGAGCTAGTCTCTCGTTGGTTCCCCATCTTCCCGTTCATCCTCAGGACAAATTGCAACCTGTACGGAACAGGAGGTTAAAGGTGCTGATGCTCCAAGTAGGGAGATTGCTAGTAAAGCGGCTGGAATGGCGAACCCGGGCACAAGGAGATGAGAAATGAGGTGCGTTTTAGAAACCTTTCCCCATCACACGGTGTACCATCTTCTGGGTTTCTCATGCATGTTTTCGATGTAGGAAGATGCCCTTGAACCTGGAGATTTGGGACCCATGCGATGGGTACCACGCAGTATTACTTTAAAGGGTCTGCGTTTGCTCACCCAACCTCACCAAACCTCTCAGCCCCAAGAGTGTCCACCCTTATGTCTCATCCAGCTGTGGGTCTAGATATGGTCAATCCAGGTTGCATCACAGCCCCTGAACTCATTGTGTAAGAATTTCTATCTCTTTCACTGTCGTTGTTTCATGGGTTTTTCAAAGTAATTTATTTTCATAATGGGGTTTAGCTGCTTTTCACGGCTGTGTTTATGCCGCTTTACACCCACTTGACACACTAACAGAGAGATATCAATACATAGGTTTTAAGATTATTACTAGTCAGATATATTCTTGTGCGGTGAATAGGGCGTGTTGAGTCCAGTTCTCTGAGCAAGGAGTAGGTCTTGTCTACTACATATTGGGTTTATGGAACGGTATCTGAGCTAATTTGATACCCTTGTTTCATGTATCACCCCACGTCACCTTTCCCGTTAAGCAGCCATAGTGTGTTTTCTGCATGTGTGACTCTGTTCTGTTTTGTAATTCAGTTCAAGTGTAACGGTTTTTACATTCCCTCTATCAGTGATACCTTATGAGAAGTGTCCTTTTCTGTGTGACTTATTTCACTTAGAATCGTCGTACCTAAATCCACTCATCATGCTGCTACTAACCTTATGACATTGATTTCATGGCTGAGTGATATTCCATTGTACATAAGGACCACAACTTCTTTATCCATTTTTCTCTTTCCTGGGATATTTAAGGTGGAATGAAGTGGAGGTCCTTGTCAACAGAGCAGCCCTCAACTTTGGGGTGCTTGTGTCTTGCTGATTTTTCATTTTCCCAATTTATACCCCCATGAGTGGAAGTGCCCTATGCTCTCTAAGCTGTGTTTTTCAGATGTTTCAGGACACACCGTACACTTCTCCAGAGTGGCTGTTGGCAATTTACATCCCGCCCATCAGTGTAGCAAGGCTCCCATTTCTCCATGGCCTGTCCTGCATTTCTGGTTTTGACACTTTTTTCAGCATGGCCCTTTTGACCGATGGGAAGCGAGACTTCTCTGTAGCGCTGATTTGCCTTTCCAGGTTGCTTGGTTGGCCAAAAAGGGCCTATGGGTTTTTTCCTGAATTCATTCAGAAAAAAACGCATATGCTCTTTTTGGCCAAGTGCATCATTGTCGACGTTTTGCCGCTTTTCATGTGCTTTAGGGGTGATTCGAATCTAACTCCTGAAATCTGTTTCCTGCAATTCTGCCTTGATTTCAAATCCTCTTCGTTGCCTTCCCTCAATATATTTGTGGACGATAGTTATCATTTATAACTCTGCAGATTTGTGAATTGCAGTGCCCCTGAGCTCCATTTTTCAACTCGCTTTTTTGGGAGCTTTCCACAGAAACTCTTATTTGCTTCTGGCCCTACTCTGGTTCCCGGTGGCAGGCTAAGCCTTTTCTTAATTCTTCTTCCTGACTGGAAAGTAGAGTGACATGTGCCTCTCCGAACATCTAGGGCTTGGCTCTCCTTGTTTCTCCTCCTTCCCCTTCTTCCTTTGGACAAATTCCAATTTCTGTGCAACTGGATGTTGAAGGTGCTGACATCCTCAAGTGGGGAGATTTTAAGGAAAAAGGCTGGAGAGGTGAACCCAACAACCAGGAAATTAGGAGTTTTGGTGCCTTTTCCAAAATCTTCCTGATCCAACCGTGTTCCATCTTCTGGGTGTCACAGGCATGTTTTAGCTGTAGGAAAGGTCCCGTGTATGTAAGGAGAACACAAGGGATTTTTCCAAATCAGTGTCTCCCCGAACTCCAATCTGGGGAATTTTTAAGCTACTGGTACATGTGTGTTCATTAAGGGACTTGGGCCGTGGGCAGAGTCCGAACTTTAGATGATTGAAGTCTTCAGGTTCAGAAACGCTCACCATCGGCCTCCTTTAGTTTCCATTTTATCTGTAGTTGATAGATGATGTCGATATAGATATCTATTGTTTTTCAGATTATTTCCCCTCAGGGGTCATTACAAAATATTGAGTATAGTTCCCTGTGCTATACAGTAGTTCCTTGTTGATGATATATTTTATACATAGCAGTGTGTATATGTTAATCTGAAACTGTTAATTTATCCCTCCTCCCACCTTTCCCCTTTGGTAATAAAAAATATAAGATTTTATACTTCTCAGAAATCTAGGAGCTGAAAGAGAGGTATCATTTTCAATGGAAAATCATTCCAAACAAGGTTGAAACTTCAACCAAGATTATTAGATGTACATCCTTGGAAAGAAATCACTGCATTTCTCTACTCTTGACCTGACAAATAAGACAAACCCCTCCACTGAACTTGCTTATAATAAAGTGATGGAAATATCAAATGGAAGTGTTAGAAACATCTTATTTTACACGAGCCTTATACACTGCTCTATGTTAATTACAGTTTGGCTCACACATCTGTTCATTGAAGTTACAATGTTCTCAAATTCTGTTACTGATCCTGCAGAGTGGGCCCCAACAAGGGTCTCCCTGCCCAGTGTCATTGGAGCCAACAGATCGAGACTGACTTTGGTTCAGAAGCAAAGGAAAACTTTATATTTTGATCAGAGAATGGAGAGGTGAGAGTGTGTGCTCCCCTGCGGGTTGTGGGCCGGGCTGCTGTGTAGGGATCCTGTCAGCATCAGCGGGAGGGAGGGGGCGGAGCTCTCGAGGGCCAGGTTGGCTGGAGCTCAGGCTCTATGTCGCAGAGTCTGCACGGGGCCCCACGAGCTGAGGTGTCGGCCCAGCCATTTTGCACGAGGAAATCGGGTCTGAAGTGTCGGGTGTGGGACCTCTGCATGTGGAAACCTAGGAGCAAGTGAAATTAGACAAAGCACAAAGGAAAAAATGGTTAGACTTTATTTTATTGCCCAGATTCTATTTTTATCTCCCAGGAATTTTTAATGGGCTTTGCCAGTGACAAAGCCCTCCTCTGCCTTTTGTCCCATTCCTCATTCTTGGGGCGCTGAGGGTGCAGACACGTCTTCTGTAAATGCTTCATGCTGAGTTGGGTGTCCTCATACCCGGGGGGAGGGGCAGGACTTCTCCCCAGCAGCCTCCAGGTGAGGTTGATTGTCCGCAGGCCTCCTCCCTCACTGCTCGTCTGCCTGAGCACCAGCATTGGAAGTTTTATAGATTCTAATGACCTTTAAGGGTCCAGGAAAGAGATGTGCAGAGACGCTGGGGGGGTGGGCGGTTTTACCCTGCTCCACATTGGTTCGGCCCCCTTAGGCTGATGGTTTCTGCCAGCCTAGATGCTCTGACCAGTAGTCTGTGCTTTCTTTAGTTAGGCCACTGAATTAACGTACAAACAACACCAGGTGTCAGAGCCCTGCTTGCTCAACTCCCAGACAGTCCAGGGCCGGTGGTGATCCAGGACCATGACGGCCACTCAGTCAACGGCCTTTTGAAGTAGCCAGGAGTACAGCCGGTCTCATTGGCCGCCGTCACTGCGGTGTCTGTAGGCTTTTCTATGGTGGCAGCGTTATTTACGGTTCCCCTGCCAAGTTTATTAGCTCCGCTCTGGGTGCAGTAAGTCCTGTAAGCAATAGTCTGCTCTTTTGGGGCACACTCTTGTTGTTTTCTGAGAGAAGCTCCAGGTCAAGTGATGGTCACACGAGTCGTCATGGGGGCCCATTGCCCCAGGTTGTCTCTCTGGAGGTTGGTGTTGGAGGGCCTCCTCACTCGAGGTCATTGTGCCCACGGAGCAATCCCTGCAACTTCAGGGCATGGTGGGTGGTTAGGATCACCAAGTGGCGTCCTTTTCCCTTAGCAGGGAGCTGGCCTTGCGGGCTGCTGATTTCCAGGTTTTTAGATACCCCCAGTATCCTGGTCGGATGGGGTGGCTGGCCAATGCCTGGAGGGCATTCTTACATTGTTCCATTTCAAGTGGTCCCAGTTTTTGCACTAATACTCCAAGGGCGATTCGCCTTGGACCAGGAATGTAAAGGTCAAAGGGTTTAGCTAACTTAGGGAGGTCCAGGGCCAGGGTCTGAATTGACTGCTCTTTCCATTCTTGAAAGGCCGCTTCTGGATTCTATTCAAAAGGATCATCATCTTTTCCTTTCAGTGTTTCATATGGAGGCCCAGCTATTAGACTGTAGTTAGGGATCCAGATGCAGCAAACCCCGGTCTCCCCAGGAACCCCTAAGCTGTCTTCTAGTTTCAGGAAAGGTGAGGCTGCAAATGGCTTCTTCCCTTTCCTGGGGTGGGCTTCTCCGACCTTCTGTGCGAATGAAGCCCAGGAAGGCCACCTTAGTTTGTGATATTTGAGCCTTTTCCTTGGACACCTTCTATCTTTTATTGGCTAGGTAGTTCAGAGGCCTCCTTAGTCGGGCTGGTGATCAGAATGTCATCTGCATATTGAAGGAGGGTTCCCTTCTCCAGAGGTAGATCTTTTAGGTCTTTAGCTAACGTTTCCCCAAAGATGGTGTGGGAATTTTTGAACCCCTGGGGCAGGACGGCCCAGCAGTATTGTTTTTGTTGTAGGTTGAGTCCTGCCACTCACAGCCAAAATTTCTTGTGACTCTGGGACTAATGGAATACAGAAGAAGGCATCATTGAAGTCTAATACAGAATGCCATGTCCTGGTGGATGGTAGAATGACCAGCAGGGTGTAGGAATTAGGAACTACTAGATGTATATCCTCTGTGGCTTCACTGACTGTCCTGGCGTCCTCTACCAGGTCCCCAGCAGCCCACGGGGCTCTTGTGGTCAGGCCCCTCCCAGGATATGGAGCTCACCTGGGCAGGTACGCAGCAGCCCACGGGGCTCTCGTGGGCAGGCCCCTCCCTGGATATGGAGCTCCCGTGGACAGGTACCCCGGCAGGGCTGGGCACACAGGAACCGTGCACATAGCCCTCATTGCAGAGCACCCCCAGCACCCCTGTCACTCAGAGCTGACACAGAGCACCTCAGAGCAGAGCTTGAACTAACAAACAGCAGCTCCAACAGGTCTGTGACCCTAGGCTTCACTCTGTGCGGCCTCCCTCTGCCTGGTCTTCCAGGGGCTTCCACTGCAGCCGGGGCACCAGGCCTCTGTCTCCACCCACCACCCCTCCTCTCCCTGACTCCTGGGTTCCTCTCATTAGCAGAGGGTCTTCTTGAAGTTGTCTCCCACTCATGGACCAGATAAAATGATTCGAAAACAAGCCAGGGCTGCCGCCCCTTATCTATCCTGACTCTCGGGACCCTACACCTGTTCCTTGGATCTGGCCGGTGCAGCAAGGCCCATTTTCTGCAACTCTGAGCCCCTGAGGGGCGAGGATTGGCTGACCTGGGCAGCCTGACCCGGCCGGCCAGCCCTTCCCAGGTGTGCCTGGGTTGAGGTCAATATAAACACCCCTCCAGGCAGCAAAAGCCTCTGCAGCTGTGCCTGACGCCATATTCTCTGCCCCGTCAGCAGTCTCGGGGTTGGGCTGGTGGGAGGGAGTAGGGCCCACGGCTCTATGAGTGGCCCAGTGTGACTGGGGCTCTGCTGGACTTTCTGCAGGAGTTGCCGGGCTGCCACCTGCTAAAGAAGAGGATGTGTCACCCATACTTGCTGCTGGAATTTCTCCCCGGGCAGAGGTGAGGAAGGAAAAAAGCAGTGGGGGCCGGGACAGGAGGGGTACCTCAGGCAGGGAAATGGAAAGCTTCCAGACGAGCGCCCGGGGCCAGGACCATCCTGGCTGGCCTGCAGGCACCAAGTCGGCCTGCGTGCTGTCGCTGGTGTGACTCCAAGCCCCTTCCTCTAGTTTTTAAAGTCTTTGCACACATTCAGGTGTTTTACCTGGGAAGGGTGGGAAAAGTTCAGCAGCAGCTGGCCTGGGGCTCAGCTCACGTTTACTCAGAGATGCCTCCTCACGGTCCCCCAGCTTTGCAATGAGGACGCTCCTCGTGTGGGGGCTGCTGGCTGCATGGGAGATGATTCCCCACCTGTGACCAACTTCAGAATTGTTTACCCCTGGAGCAAGTGCCCTGATAGGGTTTTCCTCTGTATGACCAGTGGGTTCTGTTTTTTTTTTTTTTTTTTTCTTTTTTGGTTCAAGGTAAGTTTTATTCCTCTTTTTGTATTTATGGATATAAGCATGGAAATAATTCATTCATATAAATACGTCTATGGGAAGGACAGAACTTTTTTTCTGTTTTATTTTTTTAAGTATTACTTATTTTTTAATTTTTGAATTTATTTTATTCATTTTTTTATACAGCAGGCTCTTATTGGTAACCTATTTTATACATATAAGTGTATATATGTCAATCCCAGGCTCGCAATTCATCCCACCACCACCACCCTGCCACTTTCCCCCCTTGGTGTCCATACATTTGTTCTCTACATCTGTGTCTCTATTTCTGCCTTGCAAACCGGTTCATCTTTACCATTTTTCTAGGTTCCACATGTATGCGTTAATATACGATATTTGTTTTTCTCTTTCTGACTTACTTCACTCTGTATGACAGTCTCTAGATCTATCCACGTCTCTACAAATGACCCAATTTCATTCCTTTTTATGGCTGAGTAATATTCCATTTTATATATGTAGCACATCTTTTCTGTTCGTCTGTCTATGGGCATTTAGGTTGCTTCCATGACCTGGCTATTGTAAATAGTGCTGCAATGAATATTGTGGTGAATATGTCTTTTTGAATTATGGTTTTCTCTGGGTATATGGCCAGTAGTGGGATTGCTGGGTCATATGGTAATTCTATTTTTAGTTTCTTAAGGAACCTCCATACTGTTCTCCATCGTGACTGTATCAATTTACATTCCCACAAATAGTGTAAGAGGGTTCCCTTTTCTCCACACCCTCTCCAGCATTTGTTGCTTGTAGATTTTCTGATGATGCCCATTCTAACTCGTGTGAGGCGATACCTCATTGTAGTTTTGGTTTATATTTCTCTAATAATTAGTGATGTTGAGCAGCTTTTCATGTGCTTCTTGGTCATCTGTATGTCTTCTTGGGACAAATGTCTATTTACGTCATCTGCCCATTTTTGGATTGGGTTGTTTGTTTTTTTACTGTTGAGCTGCATGAGCTGTTTATATACATTGGAGATTAATCCTTTGTCCATTGATTCGTTTGCAAATATTTTCTCCCATTGTGAGGGTTGTCTTTTCGTCTTGTTTGTAGTTTCCTTTGCTTTGCAAAAGCTTTTAGGTTTCATTTGCTCCCATATGTTTATTTTTTTGTATTCCATTACTCTAGGAGGTGGATCAAAAAAGATCTTGCTGTGATTTATGTCAAAGAGTATTCTTCCTATGTTTTCCTCTAAGAGTTTTATAGTGTCCGGTCTTACATTTCGGTCTCTAATCCATTTTGAGTTTATTTTTTGTGTATGGTGTTAGGGAGTGTTCTAATTTCATTCTTTTACATGTAGCTGTCCATTTTTCCCAGCACCACTTATTGAAGAGACTGTCTTTTCTCCTTTGTATACCCTTGCCTCCTTTGTCATAGATTAGTGGGCCATAGGTGTGTAGGTTTATCTCTGGGCTTTTTTTTTTCTTTTACATCTTTATTGGAGTATAATTGCTTTACAATTGTGTGTTAGTTTCTGCTGTATAAAAAAGTGAATCAGCTGTGCGTATACATATAACACCATATCCCCTCCCTCTTGCAACTCCCTCTCACTCCCTTATCCCACCCTTTTAGGTGGTCACAAAGCACAGCGCTGATCTCCCTGTGCTATGTGGCTGCTTCCCAGTAGCTATCAATTTTACATTTGGTAGTGTATATATGTCCATACCACTCTCTCACTTTGTCCCAGCTTACCCTTCCCTCTCCCCATGTCCTCAAGTCCTTTCTCTACGTCTGTGTCCTTAATCCTTTCCTGCCCCTAGGTTCTCGTTTCTTTTTATGGCTGAATAATGTTCCATTGTATATTTGTGCCACATCTTCCTTATCCATTTATCTGTTGATGGACACTTAGGTTGCTTCCATGTCCTGGCTATTGTAAATAGAGCTACAGTGAACATTGTGGTACATGACTCTTTTTGAATTATGGTTTTCTCAGGGTAAATGTCCAGGAGTGGGTTTGCTGGGTTGTATGGTAGTTCTATTTTTAGTTTTTAAGGAACCCCCATACCGTTCTCCCTAGTGGCTATATCAATTTACATTCCCACCAACAGTGCAAGAGGGTTCCCTTTGCTCCAATAAATGCCTCTCCAGCATTTATTGTTGGTAGATTTTTTGATGATGGCCATTCTGACTGGTGTGAGGTGATACCTCACTGTAGTTTTGATTTGCATTTCTCTAATGATTAGTGATGTTCAGCATCCTTTCATGTGTTTGTTGGCAACCTGTATATCTTCTTTGGAGAAATGTCTATTTAGGTCTTCTGCCCATTTTTGGATTGGATTGTTTGGTTTTGTGATATTGAGCTACATGAGCTGCTTTTTGGAGATTAATCCTTTGCCATTTGCTTCATTTGAAAATATTTTCTCCCATTCTGATGGTTGTCTTTTCATCTTGCTTATGTTTTCCTTTGCTGTGCAAAAGAATTTATGTTTCATTCGGTCCCATTTTTTAATTTTTGTTTTTATTTCCATTTCTCTAGGAGGTGGGTCAAAAAGGATCTTGCTGTGATTTATGTCATAGACTGTTCTGCTTATGTTTTCCTCTAAGAGTTTTATAGTGGCTGGTCTTATATTTAGGTCTCTAATCCATTTTGAGTTTATTTTTGTGTATGGTGTTAGGGTGTGTACTAATTTCATTCTTTTACATGTAACTGTCCAGTTTTCCCAGCACCACTTGCTGAAGACACTGTCTTTTCTCCATTGTATACCCTTGCCTCCTTTGTCATAGATTAGTGAACCATAGGTACGTGGGTTTATCTCTGTGCTTTCTATCCTGCTCTATTGACCTATATTTCTGTTCTTGTGTCAGTACCATATTATCTTGATTACTGTAGCTTTGCAATATAGTCTGAAGTCTGGAAGTCTGATTCCTCCAGCTCTTTTTTTTCCCCCCTCAAGACTGCTTTGGCTATCCAGGGTCTTTTGTGTCTCCCTACAAATTTTAAGATTTTTTTTTTCTTGTTCTGTAGAAAATGCCAAAGGTATTTTGATCGGGATTGCATTGAATCTGTAGATTGCTTTGGGTAGTATAGTCATTTTCACAATATTGATTCTTCTAATCCGAGAACATGGTATATGTCTCCATCTGTTTATATCATCTTTGATTTCTTTCATCAGTGTCTTATAGTTTTCTGAGTACAGGTCTTTTACTTCCTTAGGTAGGTTTATTCCTAGGTATTTTATTCTTTTTGTTGCAGTGGTAATGGGATTGTTTCCTTAATTTCTCTTTCTGATCTTTCATTGTTAGTGTATAGGAATGCAAGCAATTTCTGTGCATTAATTTTGTATCCTGCAACTTTACCAAATTCATTGATTAGCTCCAGTGGTTTTCTGGTGGCATCTTTAGGATTCTCTATCTATGATATCATGTCATCTGCAAACAGTGACAATTTTACTTCTTCTTTTCCTTTTTGTATTCCTTTTATTTCTTTTTCTTCTCTGATTGCCATGGCTAGGACTTCCAAAACTATGTTGAATAGCAGTGGTGAGAGTGGACATCCTCGTCTTGTTCCTGATCTTAGAGGAAACGCTTTCAGTTTTTCACCATTGAGAATGTTGTTTGCTGTGGGTTTGTCATATATGGCCTTTATTATGTTGAGGTAGTTTCCCTCTATGCCCACACTCTGCAGAGTTTTTATCGTAAATGAGTGTTGAATTTTCTCAAAATCTTTTCCTTCATCTATTGAGATGATCATATGCTTTTATTCTACAATTTGTTAATATGGTGTATCACATTGATTTGTGTATATTGAAGAATCCTCGCATCCCTGGGATAAACCCCACTTGATCATGGTGTATGATCCTTTTCATGTGTTGTTCGATTCTGTTTGCTAGTATTTTGTTGAGGATTTTTACATCTATATTCATCAGTGATATTGGTCTATAATTTTCTTTCCTTGTAGTATCTCTGTCTGATTTTGGTATCAGGGTGATGGTGGTCTCATAGAATGAGTTTGGGAGTGTTCCTTCCGCTGCAATTGTTTTGAAGAATTTGAGAAGGTTGGGTGTTAGCTCTGCTCTAAATGTTTGATAGAATTCACCTGTGATGCCATCTGGTTCTGGACTTTTGTTTGTTGGAAGATTTTTAATCACAGTTTCAATTTCATTGCTTGTGATAGGTTTGTTCATATTTTCTATTTCTTCCTGGTTCAGTCTTAGAAGGTTATCCCTTTCTAAGAATTTGTCCATTTCTTCCAGATTGTCCATTTTATTGGCCTAGAGTTGCTTGTAGTAGTCTCTTAGGATGCTTTGTATTCCTGTGGTGTCTGTTATAACTTCTGCTTTTTCACTTCTAATTTTGTTGATTTGCGTCCTCTCCCTCTTTTTCTGGAGTCCGGCTAAAGTTTGATCATTTTTGCTTATCTTCTCAAAGAACCAGCTTTTAGTTTTATTGATCTTTGCTTTCGTTTTCTTTGTTTCTATTTCATTTATTTCTGCTCTGATCTTTATGATTTCTTTCCTTCTACTAACTTTGGGTTTTGTTCTTCTTTCTCTAGTTCCTCTAGGTGTAAGGTTAGATTGTTTATTTGAGATTTTTCTTGTTTCTTGAGGTAGGCTTGTATTGCTATAAACTTCCCTCTTAGAACTCCTTTTGCTGCATCCCATAGGTTTTGGATCATCGTGTTTTTGTTGTCATTTGTCTCTAGGTAGTTTTTGATTTCCTCTTTGATTTCTTCAGTGATCTCTTGGTTATTTAGTAACGTATTGTTTAGCCTCCATGTGTTTGTGTTTTTTACGGTTTTTTCCGTGTAATTGATTTCTAATCTCATAGCATTGTGGTCGGAACAGCTGCTTGATATGATTTCAGTTTTCTTAAATTTACTGAGGCTTTATCTGTGACCCAAGATGTGATCTATCCTGGAGAATGTTCCGTGTGCAGTTGAGAAGAACGTGTAATCTGCTGTTTTTGGATGGAATGTCCTATAAATATCAATTAACTCTATCTGGTCTATTGTGTCATTTAAAGCTTGTGTTTCCTTATTAATTATCTGTCTGGCTGATCTCCACTGGTGTAAGTGAGCTGTTAAAGTCCCCCGCTATTATTGTGTTACTGTCGATTTCCTCTTTTATAGCTGTTAGCAGTTGCCTTATACATTGAGCTGCTCCTATTTTGGGTACATATATATTTATAGTTGTTATATCTTCTTCTTGGATTGATCCCCTGACCATTATGTAGTGCCTTTCCTCGTCTCTTGTAACATTCTTTATTTTAAAGTCTATTTTATCTGATATGAGTATTGCTACTCCAGCTTTCTTTTGATTTTCATTTGCATAGAATATATTTTTCCATCGCCTCACTTTGAGTCTGTATGTGTCCCTAGGTCTGAAATGGATCTCTTGTAGACAGCATATATATGGGTCTTGTTTTTGTATCCATTCAGCGAGCCTGTGTCTTTTGGTTGGAACATGTAGTGCATTCACGTTTAAGGTAATTATCGATATGTATGTTCCTACTACTATTTTCTTAATTGTTATGGGTTTGTCTTGGTGGGTCCTTTTCTTCTCTTGTGTTTCCCACTTAGAGAAGTTCCTTTAGCATTTGGTGTAGAGCTGGTTTCATGGTGCTGAATTCTCTTAGCTTTTGCTTGTCTGTAAGGCTTTTGATTTCTCCATCAAATCTGAATGAGCTCTTTGCAGGGTGGAGTACTCTTGGTTGTAGGTTCTTCCCTTTCATCACTTTAAATTTATCATGCCACTTCCTTCTGGCTTGTAGATTTTCTGCTGAGAAATCAGTTGTTATCCTTATGGGAGTTCCCTTGTATGTTATTTGTCATTTTTCCCTTGCTGCTTTCAATCATTTTTCTTTGTCGTTAATTTTTGTCAATTTGATTACTATGTGTCTTGTCATTTTTCTCCTTTGGTTTATCCTGCCTGGGACACTCTGTGCTTCTGGACTTGGGTGGCTATTTCTTTTCCCATGCTAGGGAAGTTTTTGACCATTATCTCTTTAAATATATTCTCGGGTCCTTTCTCTCTCTCTTCTCCTTCTGGGACCCCTATAATGCGAATGTTGTTGCGTTTAATGTTGTCCCAGAGGACTCTTGGGGTGTCTTCGTTTATTTTCATTCTTTTTCTTTATTCTGTTCCATGGCAGTGATTTCCACCTTTCTGTCTTCCAGGTCACTTATCCGTTCTTCTGCCACAGTTATTCTGCTACTGATTCCTTCTAGTGTATTTTTCATTTCAGTTATTCCATTGTTCACCTCTGTTTGTTTGTTCTTTAATTCTTCTAGGTGTTTGTTCCTTAATTCTTCTAGGTCTTTGTTAAACATTTCTTGCATCTTCTCGATCTTTGCCTCCTTTCTTTTTCCAAGGTCTTGGCTCAACTTCACTATCATTATTCTGAATTTTTTTTCTGGAAGGTTCCCTATCTCCACCTCATTTTGTTTTTTTTTCTGGGGTTTTATTTTGTTCCTTGATCTGGTATAAAGTCCTCTGCCTTTTCATTTTGTCTATCTTTCTGTGAATGTGGTTTTCCTTCCACAGGCTGCAGAATTGTAGTTCTTCTTGCTTCTGCTGTCTGCTCTCCGGTGGATGAGTCTATCTTAGAGGCTTGTGCAAGCTTCCTGATGGGAAGGACTGGTGGTGGGTAGAGCTGGGTGTTGCTTTGGTGGGCAGAGCTTTAATCTGCTTGTCTACGGATTAAATAAAACTTTAATAAAAAGTTTAATCCGCTTGTCTGCTGATGCATGGGGCTGGGTTCCCTCCATGTTGGTTGTTTGGCCTGAGGCGACCCAGCCCTGGAGCCTACCTTGCTCTTGGTGGGGCTAATGGCGGACTCTGGGAGGGCTCACACCGAGGAGTATTTCCCAGAACTTCTGCTGCCAGTGTCGTTGTCCTCACGGTGAGCCACAGCCACAGCCACCACCTGCCTCTGCAGGAGACCCTCTAAAAGTAGCAGGTAGTTCTGGTCATTCTCCTACAGGGTCACTGCTCCTTCCCCTGGGTCCTGATGTGCACACTACTTTGTGTGTGCCCTCCAAGAGTGGAGTATCTGAGTGGAGTTGAGACTCTGAGACTCTGTGTGGAGTTGCACAGACTCTGGGTCCTGTGAAGCTTCGATGTTTTGTGATTCTAGAAATCCTATAGGAGACGGTCCACAGCAGGTGACGCTAACGTTGTCAGTAGAGGTGTTGAAGCCAAAGATCTGCAGTTCCAACTAGAGGTGCCGATGTACATACAGGACAAAATCATCTCGTGTGAATGTAGTTCAGGCATGTTTAAGATGAATGCAGTCATGTTAATGTCTACCATATTCTATCTTGAGCCTCTCCTCAGGGACCCCCTCCTCAGTTCCTGAGGCTCCTGTAAGTCATGTACAGGGGACTGGAGAGTGGGCTCTGTCCAGTCTGAGCCCTGAGTTACCCTGTGTGTATCTTAGGATACTTTGTATTTCTGTGGTGTCCGTTGTAACATCATCTCTTTCATTTCAGATTTATTTGGGCCCTCTCTTTTTAAAAAAACATACTACTGTTGTCTTTTATTCTTTACAGAAGTTTAATAAGTGTTTGATCTACTATCCTTACCCTATGTATACTTTTTGCAGTGAGATTTTTACTTTTCTTTGTTTCCTTGTTACTATCAATAATTAGTGAGACTTCTTTTAAGCTACCTTCAACATTGCTTATAAAGCTGCTTTATTAGTGATGACAGAGCCTTAATGGAAGTCATGTTCTGGTTGTAAATTAGAATGCAATGTGCCAGCAAATAGCCCCTTAAGTTTATGTCTCATTACTTCTTGTTCTTTTTTTAATTTAATTTTTATTTTTTGTCAGAGCAAATTTAATTAAAATGTTTTGTTTCTTCTAGGTGTGAAAGATGTGGTTCTTTTAAACATATACATATATCTATTCTTCTTTGGATCATTTTCCCATGTAGGTTATGACACGATGTTGAGTAGTCTTGTCTTGGTATTACGTAGGTCTTTGGTGATTACATATTTCACATGTGTTTCTATATCTATCTTAACCCCAATATCCTAATGTATCCAATCCTCACACCTTTCCATTTGGTGAACCATAAGTTTGTTTAATGAATCTGTGATTGCATTTCTCTGTGGAAATATCTTCATTGGTATCAATTTTTAGCTAAGACCTATAAGTGATATTATAGGATATGTGTCTTTTGCTTTCTGACTTAGTACAATTTGCCTGATTACCTCAAGAATCATACATGGTGCTGCAAATGGCATTGTTTCATTTTTTTCCCTGGCTAATATTCCATCTGTACGTGTACCAGTTCTTCTTTGGCCACGCACCTCTTGATGGACTTTCTGGTTGCCTCCATGTCTTGGCTATTGTAATACTGCTGCAATGCACATTTGCTTGCCTGTGTCTTTCCAGTTATATCTTCTTATGTTATAGGCCAAGGAGTGGGCTTGCTGTATCATATGGTAGCTCAGTGTGTATGTTTTAAAGGCACCACCATTCAGTTCTCATTAGTGGCTCTTTCCAGGTTACGTCCCACTTAAAATTGAGGGTATGCATTTCTCCAAAACACCTTCAATATTTATTGTTTGTAGTTTTCTTGCTGATGGTTATTCTAACAGGTGCGAGCTGATACCTATCTGTGGTTGAATTTGCATGTGTCCCATAATCTGTTGAAATTGAGCTTTAAAGCATGCCCTTTTTATTTATCAAACTGTGATTACAGCTTAGTTCTTCAAAGTGTTTTCTTAAAGTAAGTGTCACATTTTGAAAATTTTTGGCCATTACCTCCCTCAAGACATTTTGAGGGCACGTTTCATTTACAGCCCTGAAGTACTTGTTCATATGAAGTGACCATTAGCACAGGTTTTAAAGTTGCTTTTGCAGGTGACGGCCAGAGGGTGGCAGCCTTTCTACGTTCCCAATCTGGTAAATAGGGAAAGAGACCTTCAGCCCCAAGAGTGTCCAGCTTTATTTCTCATCCAGCTGTGGGTCTAGATATGGTCACACCAGGTTGCATCACAGCCCCGGAACGAATTATGTAAAAATTTCTCCCTCTATCACTGTCTTTGTTTTTTGGGATTTTAAAGTAATTTATTTTTATAATGGGGTTTACCTGATTTTCACTGCTGTGTTTATGCCCCTTTACACCGACTTGATTCACTTACAGAGAGAAATCAATACATAGGTTTTAAGATTTTTACTAGTCAGATATATTCTTGTTCGTTGAATAGGGGGTGTTGCATCCACTTCACTGAGCAAGGAGTAGGTCTTGTCTATTACATATTGGGTTTATGGATCGGTATTTGAGCTAATATGAAACCCTTGTTTTATGCATCACCCCACCTCACCTTTCCCGTTAAGCAGCCATAGTGTGTTTTCTAAACGTGTGACTCTGTTCTGCTTTGTAATTCAGTTCAACTGTAGTGGTTTTTACATTCCCTCTATAAGTGATAGCTTATGATAAGTGTCTTTTTCTGTGTGACTTATTTCACTTAGAATCGTCGAACATAAATCCACTCATCATGCTGCTAATAGCCTTATGACATTGATTTCATGGCTGAGTGATATTCCATTGTACATAAGGACCACAAGATCGTTATCCATTTTCCTATTTCCTGGGATATTTAAGGTGTAATGAAGAGAAGGTTCTTGTCAACAGAGCAGCCCTAAACTTTGGTGTGCCTGTGTCTTGCTGATTTTTAGTTTTCCCAATTTATACGCCCATGAGTGGAAATGCCCTATGCTCTCTAAGCTGTGTTTTTTAGATGTTTCAGGACACACCGTACACTTCTCCAGAGTGGCTTTTGGCAATTTACATCCCGCCCATCAGTGTAGCAAGGCTCCCATTTCTCCATGGCCTGTCCTGCATTTCTGATTTTGACACTTTTTTCAGCATGGCCCTTATGACCAATGGGAAGCGAGACTTCTTTGTAGCGCTGATTTGCCTTTCCAGGTTGCTTGGTTGGCCAAAAAGGGCGTATGCGTTTTTTCCTGAATATATTCAGGAAAAAACGCATACGCCCTTTTTGGCCAAGGGTATCATTGTCAACGTTTTGCCGCTTTTCATTTGCTTTAAAGGCGATTCGAATCTACCTCCTTAAGTCGGTTTCTGCAATTCTGCCTTGCTTTCATATCCTCTTCGTTGCCTTCCCTCAATATATTTGTGGACGAGAGTTATCATTGATAACTCTGCAGGTTTGTGAATTGCAGTGCCCCTGAGATCCATTTTTCAACTCGCTTTTTTGGGAGTTGGCCGCAAAAGCGCAGGATGGCTTCAGGCCCTATTCTACTTCTGGGGGGCAGGCTGAGCCTGTGGTTAATTCTTCTTTCTGAAGGGAAAATAGAGTGACCTATGCTTGTCCCAACACCTAGATCTAGTCTCTCATTGGTTCCCCCTCTTCCCGTTCATCCTCAGTACAAATTGCAACCTGTACGGAACAGGAGGTTAAAGGTGCTGATGCTCCAAGTAGGGAGATTGCTAGGAAAGTGGCTGGAATGGCGAACCCCAGCACAAGGAGATGATAAATGAGGTGCATTTTAGAAACCATTCCCGATCACATGGTGTAGCATCTTCTGGGTTTCTCATGCATGTTTTTGATGTAGGAAGATGCCCTTGAACCTGGAGATTTGGGACCCATGGGTTGGGTGTCACGCAGTATTACTTTAAAGGGTCTGCGTTGGCTCATCCAACCTCACCAAACCTCTCAGCCGCAAGAGTGTCCACCCTTATGTCTCACCCAGCTGTGGGTCTAGATATGGTCGATCCAGGTTGCATCACAGCCCCTGAACGAATTGTGTAAGAATTTCTCTCTCTTTCACTGTCTTTGTATCATGGGTTTTTAAAAGTAATTTATTTTTATAATGGGGTTTAGCTGCTTTTCACTACTGTGTTTATGCCGCTTTACACCCACTTGACACACTAACAGAGAGATATCAATACATAGGTTTTAAGATTACTACTAATCAAATATATTCTTTTGCGGTGAATAGGGTGTGTTGAGTCCTGTTCTCTGAGCAAGGAGTAGTTCTTGTCTATTACATATTGGGTTTATGGAACGGTATCTCAGATAATTTGAAACCCTTGTTTTATGCATCACCCCACCTCACCTTTCCCGTTAACCAGCCATAGTGTGTTTTCTGCATGTGTGACTCTGTTCTGTTTTGTAATTCAGTTCATGTGTAAAGGTTTTTACATTCCCTCTATCAGTGATACCTTATGAGAAGTGTCCTTTTCTGTGTGACTTATTTCACTTAGAATCGTCGTACCTAAATCCACTCATCATGCTGCTACTAACCTTACGACATTGATTTCCTGGCTGAGTGATATTCCATTGTACATAAGGACCACAACTTCTTTATCCATTTTTCTCTTTCCTGGGATATTTAAGGTGGAATGAAGTGGAGGTCCTTGTCAACAGAGCAGCCCTAAACTTTGGGGTGCTTGTGTCTTGCTGATTTTTCATTTTCCCAATTTATACCCCCATGAGTGGAAGTGCCCTATGCTCTATAAGCTGTGTTTTTCAGATGTTTCAGGACTCACTGGACACTTCTCCAGAGTGGCTGTTGGCAATTTCCATCCCGCCCATCAGTGTAGCAAGGCTCCCATTTCTCCATGGCCTGTCCTGCATTTCTGGTTTTGACACTTTTTTCAGCATGGCCCTTTTGACCGATGGGAAGCGAGACTTCTTTGTAGCGCTGATTTGCCTTTCCAGGTTGCTTGGTTGGCCAAAAAGGGCGTATGCGTTTTTTCCTGAATATATTCAGGAAAAAACGCATACGCCCTTTTTGGCCAAGGGCATCATTGTCAACGTTTTGCCGCTTTTCATGTGCTTTAAAGGCGATTCGAATCTACCTCCTGAAATCTCTTTCCTGCAATTCTGCCTTGATTTCAAATCCTCTTCTTTGCCTTCCCTCAATATATTTGTGGACGAGAGTTATCATTTATAACTCTGCAGGTTTGTGAATTGCAGTGCCCTGAACCTCCATTTTACAACTCGTTTTTATGGGAGCTGGCCGCAAAATCGCAAAATGGCTTCAGGCCCTGTTCTGGTTCCGGGGGGCAGGCTGAGCCTGTGGTTAATTCTTCTTTCTGATGGGAAAATAGAGTGACCTGTGCCTGTCCCAACACCAAGAGCTAGTCTCTCGTTGGTTCCACGTCTTCCCGTTTATCCTCAGGACAAATTGCAACCTGTACGGAACAGGAGGTTAAAGGTGCTGATGCTCCAAGTAGGGAGCTTGCTAGTAAAGCGGCTGGAATGGCGAACCCGGGCACAAGGCGATGAGAAATGAGGTGCGTTTTAGAAACCTTTCCCCATCACACGGTGTACCATCTTCTGGGTTTCTCATGCATGTTTTTGATATAGGAAGATGCCCTTGAACCTGGAGATTTGGGACCCATGCGATGGGTACCATGCAGTATTACTTTAAAGGGTCTGCGTTTGCTCACCCAACCTCACCAAACCTCTCAGCCCCAAGAGTGTCCACCCTTATGTCTGATCCAGCTGTGGGTCTAGATATGGTCAATCCAGGTTGCATCACAGCCCCTGAACGCATTGTGTAAGAATTTCTCTCTCTTTCACTGTCTTTGTTTCATGGGTGTTTCAAAGTAATTTATTTTTATAATGGGGTTTAGCTGCTTTTCACTGCTGTGTTTATGCCGCTTTACACCCACTTGACACACTAACAGAGAGATATCAATACATAGGTTTTAAGTTTATTACTAGTCAGATATATTCTTGTGCGGTGAATAGGGCGTGTTGAGTCCAGTTCTATGAGCAAGGTGTAGGTCTTGTCTATTACATATTGGGTTTATGGAACGGTATCTGAGCTAATTTGAAACCCTTGTTTTATGTATCACCCCACCTCACCTTTCCCGTTAAGCAGCCATAGTGTGTTTTCTGCATGTGTGACTCTGTTCTGTTTTGTAATTCAGTTCAAGTGTAACGGTTTTTACAGTCCCTCTATCAGTGATACCTTATGAGAAGTGTCCTTTTCTGTGTGACTTATTTCACTTAGAATCGTCGTACCTAAATCCACTCATCATGCTGCTACTAACCTTACGACATTGATTTCATTGCTGAGTGATATTCCATTGTACATAAGGACCACAACTTCTTTATCCATTTTTCTCGTTCCTGGGATATTTAAGGTGGAATGAAGTGGAGGTCCTGGTCAACAGAGCAGCCCTAAACTTTGGGGTGCTTGTGTCTTGCTGATTTTTAATTTTCCCAATTTATACCCCCATGAGTGGAAGTGCCCTATGCTCTCTAAGCTGTGTTTTTCAGATGTTTCAGGACTCACCGGACACTTCTCCAGAGTGGCTCTTGGCAATTTACATCCCGCCCATCAGTGTAGCAAGGCTCCCATTTCTCCATGGCTTGTCCTGCATTTCTGGTTTTGACACTTTTTTCAGCATGGCCCTTTTGACCGATGGGCAGCGAGACTTCTTTGTAGCACTGATTTGCCTTTCCAGGTTGCTTGGTTGGCCAAAAAGGGCGTATGCGTTTTTTCCTGAATATATTCAGGAAAAAACGCATACGCCCTTTTTGGCCAAGGGCATCATTGTCAACGTTTTGCCGCTTTTCATGTGCTTTAAACGCGATTCGAATATACCTCCTGAAATCTGTTTCCTGCAATTCTGCCTTGATTTCAAATCCTCTTCTTTGCCTTCCCTCAATATATTTGTGGACGAGAGTTATCATTTATAACTCTGCAGGTTTGTGAATTGCAGTGCCCTGAACCTCCATTTTACAACTCGTTTTTATGGGAGCTGGCGGCAAAATCGCAGAATGGCTTCAGGCCCTGTTCTGGTTCCGGGGGGCAGGCTGAGCCTGTGGTTAATTCTTCTTTCTGATGGGAAAATAGAGTGACCTCTGCCTGTCCCAACACCAAGAGCTAGTCTCTCGTTGGTTCCACGTCTTCCCGTTTATCCTCAGGACAATTTGCAACCTGTACGGAACAGGAGGTTAAAGGTGCTGATGCTCCAAGTAGGGAGCTTGCTAGTAAAGCGGCTGGAATGGCGAACCCGGGCACAAGGAGATGAGAAATGAGGTGCGTTTTAGAAACCTTTCCCCATCACACGGTGTACCATCTTCTGGGTTTCTCATGCATGTTTTTGATGTAGGAAGATACACTTGAACCTGGAGATTTGGGACCCATGCGATGGGTACCATGCAGTATTACTTTAAAGGGTCTGCGTTTGCTCACCCAACCTCACCAAACCTCTCAGCCCCAAGAGTGTCCACTCTTATGTCTGATCCAGCTGTGAATCTAGATATGGTCAATCCAGGTTGCATCACAGCCCCTGAACGCATTGTGTAAGAATTTCTCTCTCTTTCACTGTCTTTGTTTCATGGGTGTTCCAAAGTAATTTATTTTTATAATGGGGTTTAGCTGCTTTTCACTGCTCTGTTTATGCCGCTTTACACCCACTTGACACACTAACAGAGATATATCAATACATAGGTTTTACGATTATTATTAGTCAGATATATTCTTGTGCGGTGAATAGGGCGTGTTGAGTCCAGTTCTCTGAGCAAGGAGGAGGTCTTGTCTATTACATATTGGGTTTATGGAATGGTGTCTGAGCTATTTTGATACCCTTGTTTTATGTATCACCCCACCTCACCTTTCCCGTTAAGCAGCCATAATGTTTTTTCTGCATGTGTGACTCTGTTCTGTTTTTTAATTCAGTTGAAGTGTAACGGTTTTTACATTCCCTCTATCAGTGATACCTTATGAGAAGTGTCCTTTTCTGTCTGACTTATTTCACTTAGAATCGTCGTACCTAAATCCACTCATCATGCTGCTACTAGCCTTATGACATTGATTTCATGGCTGAGTGATATTCCATTGTACATAAGGACCACAACTTCTTTACCCATTTTTCTCTTTCCTGGGATATTTAAGGTGGAATGAAGTGGAGGTCCTTGTCAACAGAGCAGCCCTAAACTTTGGGGTGCTTGTGTCTTGCTGATTTTTAATTTTCCCAATTCATACCCCCATGAGTGGAAGTGCCCTATGCTCTCTAAGCTGTGTTTTTCAGATGTTTCAGGACTCACCGGACACTTCTCCAGAGTGGCTGTTGGCAATTTACATCCCGCCCATCAGTGTAGCAAGGCTCCCATTTCTCCATGGCCTGTCCTCCATTTCTGGTTTTGACACTTTTTTCAGCATGGCCCTTTTGACCGATGGGAAGCGAGACTTCTTTGTATCGCTGATTTGCCTTTCCAGGTTGCTTGGTTGGCCAAAAAGGGCGTATGCGTTTTTTCCTGAATATATTCAGGAAAAAACGCATACGCCCTTTTTGGCCAAGGGCATCATTGTCAACGTTTTGCCGCTTTTCATGTGCTTTAAATGCGATTCGAATCTACTTCCTGAAATATGTTTCCTGCAATTCTGCCTTGATTTCAAATCCTCTTCGTTGCCTTCCCTCAATATATTTGTGGACGAGAGTTATCATTTATAACTGCAGGTTTGTGAATTGCAGTGCCCTGAACCTCCATTTTACAACTCGTTTTTATGGGAGCTGGCCGCAAAATCGCAGAATGGCTTCAGGCCCTGTTCTGGTTCCGGGGGGCAGGCTGAGCCTGTGGTTAATTCTTCTTTCTGATGGGAAAATAGAGTGACCTGTGCCTGTCCCAACACCAAGAGCTAGTCTCTCGTTGGTTCCACGTCTTCCCGTTTATCCTCAGGACAAATTGCAACCTGTACGGAACAGGAGGTTAAAGGTGCTGATGCTCCAAGTAGGGAGCTTGCTAGTAAAGCGGCTGGAATGGCGAACCCGGGCACAAGGCGATGAGAAATGAGGTGCGTTTTAGAAACCTTTCCCCATCACACGGTGTACCATCTTCTGGGTTTCTCATGCATGTTTTTGATGTAGGAAGATGCCCTTGAACCTGGAGATTTGGGACCCATGCGATGGGTACCATGCAGTATTACTTTAAAGGGTCTGCGTTTGCTCACCCAACCTCACCAAACCTCTCAGCCCCAAGAGTGTCCACCCTTATGTCTGATCCAGCTGTGAGTCTAGATATGGTCAATCCAGGTTGCATCACAGCCCCTGAACGCATTGTGTAAGAATTTCTCTCTCTTTCACTGTCTTTGTTTCATGGGTGTTTCAAAGTAATTTATTTTTATAATGGGGTTTAGCTGCTTTTCACTGCTGTGTTTATGCCGCTTTACACCCACTTGACACACTAACAGAGAGATATCAATACATAGGTTTTAAGATTATTACTAGTCAGATATATTCTTGTGCGGTGAATAGGGCGTGTTGAGTCCAGTTCTCTGAGCAAGGTGTAGGTGTTGTCTATTACATATTGGGTTTATGGAACGGTATCTGAGCTAATTTGAAACCCTTGTTTTATGTATCACCCCACCTCACCTTTCCCGTTAAGCAGCCATAGTGTGTTTTCTGCATGTGTGACTCTGTTCTGTTTTGTAATTCAGTTCAAGTGTAACGGTTTTTACAGTCCCTCTATCAGTGATACCTTATGAGAAGTGTCCTTTTCTGTGTGACTTATTTCACTTAGAATCGTCGTACCTAAATCCACTCATCATGCTGCTACTAACCTTACGACATTGATTTCATGGCTGAGTGATATTCCATTGTACATAAGGACCACAACTTCTTTATCCATTTTTCTCGTTCCTGGGATATTTAAGGTGGAATGAAGTGGAGGTCCTGGTCAACAGAGCAGCCCTAAACTTTGGGGTGCTTGTGTCTTGCTGATTTTTAATTTTCCCAATTTATACCCCCATGAGTAGAAGTGCCCTATGCTCTCTAAGCTGTGTTTTTCAGATGTTTCAGGACTCACCGGACACTTCTCCAGAGTGGCTCTTGGCAATTTACATCCCGCCCATCAGTGTAGCAAGGCTCCCATTTCTCCATGGCTTGTCCTGCATTTCTGGTTTTGACACTTTTTTCAGCATGGCCCTTTTGACCGATGGGCAGCGAGACTTCTTTGTAGCACTGATTTGCCTTTCCAGGTTGCTTGGTTGGCCAAAAAGGGCGTATGCGTTTTTTCCTGAATATATTCAGGAAAAAACGCATACGCCCTTTTTGGCCAAGGGCATCATTGTCAACGTTTTGCCGCTTTTCATGTGCTTTAAAGGCGATTCGAATATACCTCCTGAAATCTGTTTCCTGCAATTCTGCCTTGATTTCAAATCCTCTTCTTTGCCTTCCCTCAATATATTTGTGGACGAGAGTTATCATTTATAACTCTGCAGGTTTGTGAATTGCAGTGCCCTGAACCTCCATTTTACAACTCGTTTTTATGGGAGCTGGCCGCAAAATCGCAGAATGGCTTCAGGCCCTGTTCTGGTTCCGGGGGGCAGGCTGAGCCTGTGGTTAATTCTTCTTTCTGATGGGAAAATAGAGTGACCTCTGCCTGTCCCAACACCAAGAGCTAGTCTCTCGTTGGTTCCACGTCTTCCCGTTTATCCTCAGGACAATTTGCAACCTGTACGGAACAGGAGGTTAAAGGTGCTGATGCTCCAAGTAGGGAGCTTGCTAGTAAAGCGGCTGGAATGGCGAACCCGGGCACAAGGCGATGAGAAATGAGGTGCGTTTTAGAAACCTTTCCCCATCACACGGTGTACCATCTTCTGGGTTTCTCATGCATGTTTTTGATGTAGGAAGATACCCTTGAACCTGGAGATTTGGGACCCATGCGATGGGTACCACGCAGTATTACTTTAAAGGGTCTGCGTTTGCTCACCCAACCTCACCAAACCTCTCAGCCCCAAGAGTGTCCACTCTTATGTCTGATCCAGCTGTGAATCTAGATATGGTCAATCCAGGTTGCATCACAGCCCCTGAACGCATTGTGTAAGAATTTCTCTCTCTTTCACTGTCTTTGTTTCATGGGTGTTCCAAAGTAATTTATTTTTATAATGGGGTTTAGCTGCTTTTCACTGCTGTGTTTATGCCGCTTTACACCCACTTGACACACTAACAGAGATATATCAATACATAGGTTTTACGATTATTATTAGTCAGATATATTCTTGTGCGGTGAATAGGGCGTGTTGAGTCCAGTTCTCTGAGCAAGGAGGAGGTCTTGTCTATTACATATTGGGTTTATGGAATGGTGTCTGAGCTAATTTGATACCCTTGTTTTATGTATCACCCCACCTCACCTTTCCCGTTAAGCAGCCATAATGTTTTTTCTGCATGTGTGACTCTGTTCTGTTTTTTAATTCAGTTGAAGTGTAACGGTTTTTACATTCCCTCTATCAGTGATACCTTATGAGAAGTGTCCTTTTCTGTCTGACTTATTTCACTTAGAATCGTCGTACCTAAATCCACTCATCATGCTGCTACTAGCCTTATGACATTGATTTCATGGCTGAGTGATATTCCATTGTACATAAGGACCACAACTTCTTTACCCATTTTTCTCTTTCCTGGGATATTTAAGGTGGAATGAAGTGGAGGTCCTTGTCAACAGAGCAGCCCTAAACTTTGGGGTGCTTGTGTCTTGCTGATTTTTCATTTTCCCAATTCATACCCCCATGAGTGGAAGTGCCCTATGCTCTCTAAGCTGTGTTTTTCAGATGTTTCAGGACTCACCGGACACTTCTCCAGAGTGGCTGTTGGCAATTTACATCCCGCCCATCAGTGTAGCAAGGCTCCCATTTCTCCATGGCCTGTCCTCCATTTCTGGTTTTGACACTTTTTTCAGCATGGCCCTTTTGACCGATGGGAAGCGAGACTTCTTTGTATCGCTGATTTGCCTTTCCAGGTTGCTTGGTTGGCCAAAAAGGGCGTATGCGTTTTTTCCTGAATATATTCAGGAAAAAACGCATACGCCCTTTTTGGCCAAGGGCATCATTGTCAACGTTTTGCCGCTTTTCATGTGCTTTAAATGCGATTCGAATCTACTTCCTGAAATATGTTTCCTGCAATTCTGCCTTGATTTCAAATCCTCTTCGTTGCCTTCCCTCAATATATTTGTGGACGAGAGTTATCATTTATAACTGCAGGTTTGTGAATTGCAGTGCCCTGAACCTCCATTTTACAACTCGTTTTTATGGGAGCTGGCCGCAAAATCGCAGAATGGCTTCAGGCCCTGTTCTGGTTCCGGGGGGCAGGCTGAGCCTGTGGTTAATTCTTCTTTCTGATGGGAAAATAGAGTGACCTGTGCCTGTCCCAACACCAAGAGCTAGTCTCTCGTTGGTTCCACGTCTTCCCGTTTATCCTCAGGACAAATTGCAACCTGTACGGAACAGGAGGTTAAAGGTGCTGATGCTCCAAGTAGGGAGCTTGCTAGTAAAGCGGCTGGAATGGCGAACCCGGGCACAAGGCGATGAGAAATGAGGTGCGTTTTAGAAACCTTTCCCCATCACACGGTGTACCATCTTCTGGGTTTCTCATGCATGTTTTTGATGTAGGAAGATGCCCTTGAACCTGGAGATTTGGGACCCATGCGATGGGTACCATGCAGTATTACTTTAAAGGGTCTGCGTTTGCTCACCCAACCTCACCAAACCTCTCAGCCCCAAGAGTGTCCACCCTTATGTCTGATCCAGCTGTGAGTCTAGATATGGTCAATCCAGGTTGCATCACAGCCCCTGAACGCATTGTGTAAGAATTTCTCTCTCTTTCACTGTCTTTGTTTCATGGGTGTTTCAAAGTAATTTATTTTTATAATGGGGTTTAGCTGCTTTTCACTGCTGTGTTTATGCCGCTTTACACCCACTTGACACACTAACAGAGAGATATCAATACATAGGTTTTAAGATTATTACTAGTCAGATATATTCTTGTGCGGTGAATAGGGCGTGTTGAGTCCAGTTCTCTGAGCAAGGTGTAGGTGTTGTCTATTACATATTGGGTTTATGGAACGGTATCTGAGCTAATTTGAAACCCTTGTTTTATGTATCACCCCACCTCACCTTTCCCGTTAAGCAGCCATAGTGTGTTTTCTGCATGTGTGACTCTGTTCTGTTTTGTAATTCAGTTCAAGTGTAACGGTTTTTACAGTCCCTCTATCAGTGATACCTTATGAGAAGTGTCCTTTTCTGTGTGACTTATTTCACTTAGAATCGTCGTACCTAAATCCACTCATCATGCTGCTACTAACCTTACGACATTGATTTCATGGCTGAGTGATATTCCATTGTACATAAGGACCACAACTTCTTTATCCATTTTTCTCGTTCCTGGGATATTTAAGGTGGAATGAAGTGGAGGTCCTGGTCAACAGAGCAGCCCTAAACTTTGGGGTGCTTGTGTCTTGCTGATTTTTAATTTTCCCAATTTATACCCCCATGAGTGGAAGTGCCCTATGCTCTCTAAGCTGTGTTTTTCAGATGTTTCAGGACTCACCGGACACTTCTCCAGAGTGGCTCTTGGCAATTTACATCCCACCCATCAGTGTAGCAAGGCTCCCATTTCTCCATGGCTTGTCCTGCATTTCTGGTTTTGACACTTTTTTCAGCATGGCCCTTTTGACCGATGGGCAGCGAGACTTCTTTGTAGCACTGATTTGCCTTTCCAGGTTGCTTGGTTGGCCAAAAAGGGCGTATGCGTTTTTTCCTGAATATATTCAGGAAAAAACGCATACGCCCTTTTTGGCCAAGGGCATCATTGTCAACGTTTTGCCGCTTTTCATGTGCTTTAAAGGCGATTCGAATATACCTCCTGAAATCTGTTTCCTGCAATTCTGCCTTGATTTCAAATCCTCTTCTTTGCCTTCCCTCAATATATTTGTGGACGAGAGTTATCATTTATAACTCTGCAGGTTTGTGAATTGCAGTGCCCTGAACCTCCATTTTACAACTCGTTTTTATGGGAGCTGGCCGCAAAATCGCAGAATGGCTTCAGGCCCTGTTCTGGTTCCGGGGGGCAGGCTGAGCCTGTGGTTAATTCTTCTTCCTGATGGGAAAATAGAGTGACCTGTGCCTGTCCCAACACCAAGAGCTAGTCTCTCGTTGGTTCCACGTCTTCCCGTTTATCCTCAGGACAAATTGCAACCTGTACGGAACAGGAGGTTAAAGGTGCTGATGCTCCAAGTAGGGAGCTTGCTAGTAAAGCGGCTGGAATGGCGAAACCGGGCACAAGGAGATGAGAAATGAGGTGCGTTTTAGAAACCTTTCCCCATCACACGGTGTACCATCTTCTGGGTTTCTCATGCATGTTTTTGATGTAGGAAGATGCCCTTGAACCTGGAGATTTGGGACCCATGCAATGGGTACCACGCAGTATTACTTTAAAGGGTCTGCGTTTGCTCACCCAACCTCACCAAACCTCTCAGCCCCAAGAGTGTCCACCCTTATGTCTCATCCAACTGTGGGTCTAGATATGGTCAATCCAGGTTGCATCACAGCCCCTGAACGCATTGTGTAAGAATTTCTCTCTCTTTCACTGTCTTTGTTTCATGGGTGTTTCAAAGTAATTTATTTTTATAATGGGGTTTAGCTGCTTTTCACTGCTGTGTTTATGCCGCTTTACACCCACTTGACACACTAACAGAGAGATATCAATACATAGGTTTTAAGATTATTACTAGTCAGATATATTCTTGTGCGGTGAATAGGGCGTGTTGAGTCCAGTTCTCTGAGCAAGGTGTAGGTCTTGTCTATTACATATTGGGTTTATGGAACGGTATCTGAGCTAATTTGAAACCCTTGTTTTATGTATCACCCCACCTCACCTTTCCCGTTAAGCAGCCATAGTGTGTTTTCTGCATGTGTGACTCTGTTCTGTTTTGTAATTCAGTTCAAGTGTAACGGTTTTTACATTCCCTCTATCAGTGATACCTTATGAGAAGTGTCCTTTTCTGTGTGACTTATTTCACTTAGAATCGTCGTACCTAAATCCACTCATCATGCTGCTACTAACCTTACGACATTGATTTCATGGCTGAGTGATATTCCATTGTACATAAGGACCACAACTTCTTTATCCATTTTTCTCGTTCCTGGGATATTTAAGGTGGAATGAAGTGGAGGTCCTGGTCAACAGAGCAGCCCTAAACTTTGGGGTGCTTGTGTCTTGCTGATTTTTAATTTTCCCAATTTATACCCCCATGAGTGGAAGTGCCCTATGCTCTCTAAGCTGTGTTTTTCAGATGTTTCAGGACTCACCGGACACTTCTCCAGAGTGGCTCTTGGCAATTTACATCCCGCCCATCAGTGTAGCAAGGCTCCCATTTCTCCATGGCTTGTCCTGCATTTCTGGTTTTGACACTTTTTTCAGCATGGCCCTTTTGACCGATGGGCAGCGAGACTTCTTTGTAGCACTGATTTGCCTTTCCAGGTTGCTTGGTTGGCCAAAAAGGGCGTATGCGTTTTTTCCTGAATATATTCAGGAAAAAACGCATACGCCCTTTTTGGCCAAGGGCATCATTGTCAACGTTTTGCCGCTTTTCATGTGCTTTAAAGGCGATTCGAATATACCTCCTGAAATCTGTTTCCTGCAATTCTGCCTTGATTTCAAATCCTCTTCTTTGCCTTCCCTCAATATATTTGTGGACGAGAGTTATCATTTATAACTCTGCAGGTTTGTGAATTGCAGTGCCCTGAACCTCCATTTTACAACTCGTTTTTATGGGAGCTGGCCGCAAAATCGCAGAATGGCTTCAGGCCCTGTTCTGGTTCCGGGGGGCAGGCTGAGCCTGTGGTTAATTCTTCTTCCTGATGGGAAAATAGAGTGACCTGTGCCTGTCCCAACACCAAGAGCTAGTCTCTCGTTGGTTCCACGTCTTCCCGTTTATCCTCAGGACAAATTGCAACCTGTACGGAACAGGAGGTTAAAGGTGCTGATGCTCCAAGTAGGGAGCTTGCTAGTAAAGTGGCTGGAATGGCGAAACCGGGCACAAGGAGATGAGAAATGAGGTGCGTTTTAGAAACCTTTCCCCATCACACGGTGTACCATCTTCTGGGTTTCTCATGCATGTTTTTGATGTAGGAAGATGCCCTTGAACCTGGAGATTTGGGACCCATGCGATGGGTACCATGCAGTATTACTTTAAAGGGTCTGCGTTTGCTCACCCAACCTCACCAAACCTCTCAGCCCCAAGAGTGTCCACCCTTATGTCTGATCCAGCTGTGAGTCTAGATATGGTCAATCCAGGTTGCATCACAGCCCCTGAACGCATTGTGTAAGTATTTCTCTCTCTTTCACTGTCTTTGTTTCATGGGTGTTTCAAAGTAATTTATTTTTATAATGGGGTTTAGCTGCTTTTCACTGCTGTGTTTATGCCGCTTTACACCCACTTGACACACTAACAGAGAGATATCAATACATAGGTTTTAAGATTATTACTAGTCAGATATATTCTTGTGCGGTGAATAGGGCGTGTTGAGTCCAGTTCTCTGAGCAAGGTGTAGGTGTTGTCTATTACATATTGGGTTTATGGAACGGTATCTGAGCTAATTTGAAACCCTTGTTTTATGTATCACCCCACCTCACCTTTCCCGTTAAGCAGCCATAGTGTGTTTTCTGCATGTGTGACTCTGTTCTGTTTTGTAATTCAGTTCAAGTGTAACGGTTTTTACAGTCCCTCTATCAGTGATACCTTATGAGAAGTGTCCTTTTCTGTGTGACTTATTTCACTTAGAATCGTCGTACCTAAATCCACTCATCATGCTGCTACTAACCTTACGACATTGATTTCATGGCTGAGTGATATTCCATTGTACATAAGGACCACAACTTCTTTATCCATTTTTCTCGTTCCTGGGATATTTAAGGTGGAATGAAGTGGAGGTCCTGGTCAACAGAGCAGCCCTAAACTTTGGGGTGCTTGTGTCTTGCTGATTTTTAATTTTCCCAATTTATACCCCCATGAGTGGAAGTGCCCTATGCTCTCTAAGCTGTGTTTTTCAGATGTTTCAGGACTCACCGGACACTTCTCCAGAGTGGCTCTTGGCAATTTACATCCCGCCCATCAGTGTAGCAAGGCTCCCATTTCTCCATGGCTTGTCCTGCATTTCTGGTTTTGACACTTTTTTCAGCATGGCCCTTTTGACCGATGGGCAGCGAGACTTCTTTGTAGCACTGATTTGCCTTTCCAGGTTGCTTGGTTGGCCAAAAAGGGCGTATGCGTTTTTTCCTGAATATATTCAGGAAAAAACGCATACGCCCTTTTTGGCCAAGGGCATCATTGTCAACGTTTTGCCGCTTTTCATGTGCTTTAAAGGCGATTCGAATATACCTCCTGAAATCTGTTTCCTGCAATTCTGCCTTGATTTCAAATCCTCTTCTTTGCCTTCCCTCAATATATTTGTGGACGAGAGTTATCATTTATAACTCTGCAGGTTTGTGAATTGCAGTGCCCTGAACCTCCATTTTACAACTCGTTTTTATGGGAGCTGGCGGCAAAATCGCAGAATGGCTTCAGGCCCTGTTCTGGTTCCGGGGGGCAGGCTGAGCCTGTGGTTAATTCTTCTTTCTGATGGGAAAATAGAGTGACCTCTGCCTGTCCCAACACCAAGAGCTAGTCTCTCGTTGGTTCCACGTCTTCCCGTTTATCCTCAGGACAAATTGCAACCTGTACGGAACAGGAGGTTAAAGGTGCTGATGCTCCAAGTAGGGAGCTTGCTAGTAAAGCGGCTGGAATGGCGAACCCGGGCACAAGGCGCTGAGAAATGAGGTGCGTTTTAGAAACCTTTCCCCATCACACGGTGTACCATCTTCTGGGTTTCTCATGCATGTTTTTGATGTAGGAAGATACCCTTGAACCTGGAGATTTGGGACCCATGCGATGGGTACCATGCAGTATTACTTTAAAGGGTCTGCGTTTGCTCACCCAACCTCACCAAACCTCTCAGCCCCAAGAGTGTCCACTCTTATGTCTGATCCAGCTGTGAATCTAGATATGGTCAATCCAGGTTGCATCACAGCCCCTGAACGCATTGTGTAAGAATTTCTCTCTCTTTCACTGTCTTTGTTTCATGGGTGTTCCAAAGTAATTTATTTTTATAATGGGGTTTAGCTGCTTTTCACTGCTGTGTTTATGCCGCTTTACACCCACTTGACACACTAACAGAGATATATCAATACATAGGTTTTACGATTATTATTAGTCAGATATATTCTTGTGCGGTGAATAGGGCGTGTTGAGTCCAGTTCTCTGAGCAAGGAGGAGGTCTTGTCTATTACATATTGGGTTTATGGAATGGTGTCTGAGCTAATTTGATACCCTTGTTTTATGTATCACCCCACCTCACCTTTCCCGTTAAGCAGCCATAATGTTTTTTCTGCATGTGTGACTCTGTTCTGTTTTGTAATTCAGTTCAAGTGTAACGGTTTTTACATTCCCTCTATCAGTGATACCTTATGAGAAGTGTCCTTTTCTGTGTGACTTATTTCACTTAGAATCGTCGTACCTAAATCCACTCATCATGCTGCTACTAGCCTTATGACATTGATTTCATGGCTGAGTGATATTCCATTGTACATAAGGACCACAACTTCTTTACCCATTTTTCTCTTTCCTGGGATATTTAAGGTGGAATGAAGTGGAGGTCCTTGTCAACAGAGCAGCCCTAAACTTTGGGGTGCTTGTGTCTTGCTGATTTTTCATTTTCCCAATTCATACCCCCATGAGTGGAAGTGCCCTATGCTCTCTAAGCTGTGTTTTTCAGATGTTTCAGGACTCACCGGACACTTCTCCAGAGTGGCTGTTGGCAATTTACATCCCGCCCATCAGTGTAGCAAGGCTCCCATTTCTCCATGGCCTGTCCTCCATTTCTGGTTTTGACACTTTTTTCAGCATGGCCCTTTTGACCGATGGGAAGCGAGACTTCTTTGTAGCGCTGATTTGCCTTTCCAGGTTGCTTGGTTGGCCAAAAAGGGCGTATGCGTTTTTTCCTGAATATATTCAGGAAAAAACGCATACGCCCTTTTTGGCCAAGGGCATCATTGTCAACGTTTTGCCGCTTTTCATGTGCTTTAAATGCGATTCGAATCTACTTCCTGAAATATGTTTCCTGCAATTCTGCCTTGATTTCAAATCCTCTTCGTTGCCTTCCCTCAATATATTTGTGGACGAGAGTTATCATTTATAACTGCAGGTTTGTGAATTGCAGTGCCCTGAACCTCCATTTTACAACTCGTTTTTATGGGAGCTGGCCGCAAAATCGCAGAATGGCTTCAGGCCCTGTTCTGGTTCCGGGGGGCAGGCTGAGCCTGTGGTTAATTCTTCTTTCTGATGGGAAAATAGAGTGACCTGTGCCTGTCCCAACACCAAGAGCTAGTCTCTCGTTGGTTCCACGTCTTCCCGTTTATCCTCAGGACAAATTGCAACCTGTACGGAACAGGAGGTTAAAGGTGCTGATGCTCCAAGTAGGGAGCT
The DNA here is from genome assembly GCF_965194805.1 of Balaenoptera borealis. Taxonomy (NCBI): domain Eukaryota; kingdom Metazoa; phylum Chordata; class Mammalia; order Artiodactyla; family Balaenopteridae; genus Balaenoptera; species Balaenoptera borealis. Next base: position 201,423 of record NW_028124001.1, on the reverse strand, counting down.
TGCTAGTAAAGCGGCTGGAATGGCGAACCCGGGCACAAGGCGATGAGAAATGAGGTGCGTTTTAGAAACCTTTCCCCATCACACGGTGTACCATCTTCTGGGTTTCTCATGCATGTTTTTGATGTAGGAAGATGCCCTTGAACCTGGAGATTTGGGACCCATGCGATGGGTACCATGCAGTATTACTTTAAAGGGTCTGCGTTTGCTCACCCAACCTCACCAAACCTCTCAGCCCCAAGAGTGTCCACCCTTATGTCTGATCCAGCTGTGAGTCTAGATATGGTCAATCCAGGTTGCATCACAGCCCCTGAACGCATTGTGTAAGAATTTCTCTCTCTTTCACTGTCTTTGTTTCATGGGTGTTTCAAAGTAATTTATTTTTATAATGGGGTTTAGCTGCTTTTCACTGCTGTGTTTATGCCGCTTTACACCCACTTGACACACTAACAGAGAGATATCAATACATAGGTTTTAAGATTATTACTAGTCAGATATATTCTTGTGCGGTGAATAGGGCGTGTTGAGTCCAGTTCTCTGAGCAAGGTGTAGGTGTTGTCTATTACATATTGGGTTTATGGAACGGTATCTGAGCTAATTTGAAACCCTTGTTTTATGTATCACCCCACCTCACCTTTCCCGTTAAGCAGCCATAGTGTGTTTTCTGCATGTGTGACTCTGTTCTGTTTTGTAATTCAGTTCAAGTGTAACGGTTTTTACAGTCCCTCTATCAGTGATACCTTATGAGAAGTGTCCTTTTCTGTGTGACTTATTTCACTTAGAATCGTCGTACCTAAATCCACTCATCATGCTGCTACTAACCTTACGACATTGATTTCATGGCTGAGTGATATTCCATTGTACATAAGGACCACAACTTCTTTATCCATTTTTCTCGTTCCTGGGATATTTAAGGTGGAATGAAGTGGAGGTCCTGGTCAACAGAGCAGCCCTAAACTTTGGGGTGCTTGTGTCTTGCTGATTTTTAATTTTCCCAATTTATACCCCCATGAGTGGAAGTGCCCTATGCTCTCTAAGCTGTGTTTTTCAGATGTTTCAGGACTCACCGGACACTTCTCCAGAGTGGCTCTTGGCAATTTACATCCCGCCCATCAGTGTAGCAAGGCTCCCATTTCTCCATGGCTTGTCCTGCATTTCTGGTTTTGACACTTTTTTCAGCATGGCCCTTTTGACCGATGGGCAGCGAGACTTCTTTGTAGCACTGATTTGCCTTTCCAGGTTGCTTGGTTGGCCAAAAAGGGCGTATGCGTTTTTTCCTGAATATATTCAGGAAAAAACGCATACGCCCTTTTTGGCCAAGGGCATCATTGTCAACGTTTTGCCGCTTTTCATGTGCTTTAAAGGCGATTCGAATCTACCTCCTGAAATCTCTTTCCTGCAATTCTGCCTTGATTTCAAATCCTCTTCTTTGCCTTCCCTCAATATATTTGTGGACGAGAGTTATCATTTATAACTCTGCAGGTTTGTGAATTGCAGTGCCCTGAACCTCCATTTTACAACTCGTTTTTATGGGAGCTGGCCGCAAAATCGCAGAATGGCTTCAGGCCCTGTTCTGGTTCCGGGGGGCAGGCTGAGCCTGTGGTTAATTCTTCTTCCTGATGGGAAAATAGAGTGACCTGTGCCTGTCCCAACACCAAGAGCTAGTCTCTCGTTGGTTCCACGTCTTCCCGTTTATCCTCAGGACAAATTGCAACCTGTACGGAACAGGAGGTTAAAGGTGCTGATGCTCCAAGTAGGGAGCTTGCTAGTAAAGCGGCTGGAATGGCGAAACCGGGCACAAGGAGATGAGAAATGAGGTGCGTTTTAGAAACCTTTCCCCATCACACGGTGTACCATCTTCTGGGTTTCTCATGCATGTTTTTGATGTAGGAAGATGCCCTTGAACCTGGAGATTTGGGACCCATGCAATGGGTACCACGCAGTATTACTTTAAAGGGTCTGCGTTTGCTCACCCAACCTCACCAAACCTCTCAGCCCCAAGAGTGTCCACCCTTATGTCTCATCCAACTGTGGGTCTAGATATGGTCAATCCAGGTTGCATCACAGCCCCTGAACGCATTGTGTAAGAATTTCTCTCTCTTTCACTGTCTTTGTTTCATGGGTGTTTCAAAGTAATTTATTTTTATAATGGGGTTTAGCTGCTTTTCACTGCTGTGTTTATGCCGCTTTACACCCACTTGACACACTAACAGAGAGATATCAATACATAGGTTTTAAGATTATTACTAGTCAGATATATTCTTGTGCGGTGAATAGGGCGTGTTGAGTCCAGTTCTCTGAGCAAGGTGTAGATCTTGTCTATTACATATTGGGTTTATGGAACGGTATCTGAGCTAATTTGAAACCCTTGTTTTATGTATCACCCCACCTCACCTTTCCCGTTAAGCAGCCATAGTGTGTTTTCTGCATGTGTGACTCTGTTCTGTTTTGTAATTCAGTTCAAGTGTAACGGTTTTTACATTCCCTCTATCAGTGATACCTAATGAGAAGTGTCCTTTTCTGTGTGACTTATTTCACTTAGAATCGTCGTACCTAAATCCACTCATCATGCTGCTACTAACCTTACGACATTGATTTCATGGCTGAGTGATATTCCATTGTACATAATGACCACAACTTCTTTATCCATTTTTCTCGTTCCTGGGATATTTAAGGTGGAATGAAGTGGAGGTCCTGGTCAACAGAGCAGCCCTAAACTTTGGGGTGCTTGTGTCTTGCTGATTTTTAATTTTCCCAATTTATACCCCCATGAGTGGAAGTGCCCTATGCTCTCTAAGCTGTGTTTTTCAGATGTTTCAGGACTCACCGGACACTTCTCCAGAGTGGCTCTTGGCAATTTACATCCCGCCCATCAGTGTAGCAAGGCTCCCATTTCTCCATGGCTTGTCCTGCATTTCTGGTTTTGACACTTTTTTCAGCATGGCCCTTTTGACCGATGGGCAGCGAGACTTCTTTGTAGCACTGATTTGCCTTTCCAGGTTGCTTGGTTGGCCAAAAAGGGCGTATGCGTTTTTTCCTGAATATATTCAGGAAAAAACGCATACGCCCTTTTTGGCCAAGGGCATCATTGTCAACGTTTTGCCGCTTTTCATGTGCTTTAAAGGCGATTCGAATATACCTCCTGAAATCTGTTTCCTGCAATTCTGCCTTGATTTCAAATCCTCTTCTTTGCCTTCCCTCAATATATTTGTGGACGAGAGTTATCATTTATAACTCTGCAGGTTTGTGAATTGCAGTGCCCTGAACCTCCATTTTACAACTCGTTTTTATGGGAGCTGGCGGCAAAATCGCAGAATGGCTTCAGGCCCTGTTCTGGTTCCGGGGGGCAGGCTGAGCCTGTGGTTAATTCTTCTTTCTGATGGGAAAATAGAGTGACCTCTGCCTGTCCCAACACCAAGAGCTAGTCTCTCGTTGGTTCCACGTCTTCCCGTTTATCCTCAGGACAAATTGCAACCTGTACGGAACAGGAGGTTAAAGGTGCTGATGCTCCAAGTAGGGAGCTTGCTAGTAAAGCGGCTGGAATGGCGAACCCGGGCACAAGGCGCTGAGAAATGAGGTGCGTTTTAGAAACCTTTCCCCATCACACGGTGTACCATCTTCTGGGTTTCTCATGCATGTTTTTGATGTAGGAAGATACCCTTGAACCTGGAGATTTGGGACCCATGCGATGGGTACCATGCAGTATTACTTTAAAGGGTCTGCGTTTGCTCACCCAACCTCACCAAACCTCTCAGCCCCAAGAGTGTCCACTCTTATGTCTGATCCAGCTGTGAATCTAGATATGGTCAATCCAGGTTGCATCACAGCCCCTGAACGCATTGTGTAAGAATTTCTCTCTCTTTCACTGTCTTTGTTTCATGGGTGTTCCAAAGTAATTTATTTTTATAATGGGGTTTAGCTGCTTTTCACTGCTGTGTTTATGCCGCTTTACACCCACTTGACACACTAACAGAGATATATCAATACATAGGTTTTACGATTATTATTAGTCAGATATATTCTTGTGCGGTGAATAGGGCGTGTTGAGTCCAGTTCTCTGAGCAAGGAGGAGGTCTTGTCTATTACATATTGGGTTTATGGAATGGTGTCTGAGCTAATTTGATACCCTTGTTTTATGTATCACCCCACCTCACCTTTCCCGTTAAGCAGCCATAATGTTTTTTCTGCATGTGTGACTCTGTTCTGTTTTGTAATTCAGTTCAAGTGTAACGGTTTTTACATTCCCTCTATCAGTGATACCTTATGAGAAGTGTCCTTTTCTGTGTGACTTATTTCACTTAGAATCGTCGTACCTAAATCCACTCATCATGCTGCTACTAGCCTTATGACATTGATTTCATGGCTGAGTGATATTCCATTGTACATAAGGACCACAACTTCTTTACCCATTTTTCTCTTTCCTGGGATATTTAAGGTGGAATGAAGTGGAGGTCCTTGTCAACAGAGCAGCCCTAAACTTTGGGGTGCTTGTGTCTTGCTGATTTTTCATTTTCCCAATTCATACCCCCATGAGTGGAAGTGCCCTATGCTCTCTAAGCTGTGTTTTTCAGATGTTTCAGGACTCACCGGACACTTCTCCAGAGTGGCTGTTGGCAATTTACATCCCGCCCATCAGTGTAGCAAGGCTCCCATTTCTCCATGGCCTGTCCTCCATTTCTGGTTTTGACACTTTTTTCAGCATGGCCCTTTTGACCGATGGGAAGCGAGACTTCTTTGTAGCGCTGATTTGCCTTTCCAGGTTGCTTGGTTGGCCAAAAAGGGCGTATGCGTTTTTTCCTGAATATATTCAGGAAAAAACGCATACGCCCTTTTTGGCCAAGGGCATCATTGTCAACGTTTTGCCGCTTTTCATGTGCTTTAAATGCGATTCGAATCTACTTCCTGAAATATGTTTCCTGCAATTCTGCCTTGATTTCAAATCCTCTTCGTTGCCTTCCATCAATATATTTGTGGACGAGAGTTATCATTTATAACTGCAGGTTTGTGAATTGCAGTGCCCTGAACCTCCATTTTACAACTCGTTTTTATGGGAGCTGGCCGCAAAATCGCAGAATGGCTTCAGGCCCTGTTCTGGTTCCGGGGGGCAGGCTGAGCCTGTGGTTAATTCTTCTTTCTGATGGGAAAATAGAGTGACCTGTGCCTGTCCCAACACCAAGAGCTAGTCTCTCGTTGGTTCCACGTCTTCCCGTTTATCCTCAGGACAAATTGCAACCTGTACGGAACAGGAGGTTAAAGGTGCTGATGCTCCAAGTAGGGAGCTTGCTAGTAAAGCGGCTGGAATGGCGAACCCGGGCACAAGGCGATGAGAAATGAGGTGCATTTTAGAAATCTTTCCCCATCACACGGTGTACCATCTTCTGGGTTTCTCATGCATGTTTTTGATGTAGGAAGATGCCCTTGAACCTGGAGATTTGGGACCCATGCGATGGGTACCATGCAGTATTACTTTAAAGGGTCTGCGTTTGCTCACCCAACCTCACCAAACCTCTCAGCCCCAAGAGTGTCCACCCTTATGTCTGATCCAGCTGTGAGTCTAGATATGGTCAATCCAGGTTGCATCACAGCCCCTGAACGCATTGTGTAAGAATTTCTCTCTCTTTCACTGTCTTTGTTTCATGGGTGTTTCAAAGTAATTTATTTTTATAATGGGGTTTAGCTGCTTTTCACTGCTGTGTTTATGCCGCTTTACACCCACTTGACACACTAACAGAGAGATATCAATACATAGGTTTTAAGATTATTACTAGTCAGATATATTCTTGTGCGGTGAATAGGGCGTGTTGAGTCCAGTTCTCTGAGCAAGGTGTAGGTGTTGTCTATTACATATTGGGTTTATGGAACGGTATCTGAGCTAATTTGAAACCCTTGTTTTATGTATCACCCCACCTCACCTTTCCCGTTAAGCAGCCATAGTGTGTTTTCTGCATGTGTGACTCTGTTCTGTTTTGTAATTCAGTTCAAGTGTAACGGTTTTTACAGTCCCTCTATCAGTGATACCTTATGAGAAGTGTCCTTTTCTGTGTGACTTATTTCACTTAGAATCGTCGTACCTAAATCCACTCATCATGCTGCTACTAACCTTACGACATTGATTTCATGGCTGAGTGATATTCCATTGTACATAAGGACCACAACTTCTTTATCCATTTTTCTCGTTCCTGGGATATTTAAGGTGGAATGAAGTGGAGGTCCTGGTCAACAGAGCAGCCCTAAACTTTGGGGTGCTTGTGTCTTGCTGATTTTTAATTTTCCCAATTTATACCCCCATGAGTGGAAGTGCCCTATGCTCTCTAAGCTGTGTTTTTCAGATGTTTCAGGACTCACCGGACACTTCTCCAGAGTGGCTCTTGGCAATTTACATCCCGCCCATCAGTGTAGCAAGGCTCCCATTTCTCCATGGCTTGTCCTGCATTTCTGGTTTTGACACTTTTTTCAGCATGGCCCTTTTGACCGATGGGCAGCGAGACTTCTTTGTAGCACTGATTTGCCTTTCCAGGTTGCTTGGTTGGCCAAAAAGGGCGTATGCGTTTTTTCCTGAATATATTCAGGAAAAAACGCATACGCCCTTTTTGGCCAAGGGCATCATTGTCAACGTTTTGCCGCTTTTCATGTGCTTTAAAGGCGATTCGAATATACCTCCTGAAATCTGTTTCCTGCAATTCTGCCTTGATTTCAAATCCTCTTCTTTGCCTTCCCTCAATATATTTGTGGACGAGAGTTATCATTTATAACTCTGCAGGTTTGTGAATTGCAGTGCCCTGAACCTCCATTTTACAACTCGTTTTTATGGGAGCTGGCCGCAAAATCGCAGAATGGCTTCAGGCCCTGTTCTGGTTCCGGGGGGCAGGCTGAGCCTGTGGTTAATTCTTCTTCCTGATGGGAAAATAGAGTGACCTGTGCCTGTCCCAACACCAAGAGCTAGTCTCTCGTTGGTTCCACGTCTTCCCGTTTATCCTCAGGACAAATTGCAACCTGTACGGAACAGGAGGTTAAAGGTGCTGATGCTCCAAGTAGGGAGCTTGCTAGTAAAGTGGCTGGAATGGCGAAACCGGGCACAAGGAGATGAGAAATGAGGTGCGTTTTAGAAACCTTTCCCCATCACACGGTGTACCATCTTCTGGGTTTCTCATGCATGTTTTTGATGTAGGAAGATGCCCTTGAACCTGGAGATTTGGGACCCATGCGATGGGTACCATGCAGTATTACTTTAAAGGGTCTGCGTTTGCTCACCCAACCTCACCAAACCTCTCAGCCCCAAGAGTGTCCACCCTTATGTCTGATCCAGCTGTGAGTCTAGATATGGTCAATCCAGGTTGCATCACAGCCCCTGAACGCATTGTGTAAGTATTTCTCTCTCTTTCACTGTCTTTGTTTCATGGGTGTTTCAAAGTAATTTATTTTTATAATGGGGTTTAGCTGCTTTTCACTGCTGTGTTTATGCCGCTTTACACCCACTTGACACACTAACAGAGAGATATCAATACATAGGTTTTAAGATTATTACTAGTCAGATATATTCTTGTGCGGTGAATAGGGCGTGTTGAGTCCAGTTCTCTGAGCAAGGTGTAGGTGTTGTCTATTACATATTGGGTTTATGGAACGGTATCTGAGCTAATTTGAAACCCTTGTTTTATGTATCACCCCACCTCACCTTTCCCGTTAAGCAGCCATAGTGTGTTTTCTGCATGTGTGACTCTGTTCTGTTTTGTAATTCAGTTCAAGTGTAACGGTTTTTACAGTCCCTCTATCAGTGATACCTTATGAGAAGTGTCCTTTTCTGTGTGACTTATTTCACTTAGAATCGTCGTACCTAAATCCACTCATCATGCTGCTACTAACCTTACGACATTGATTTCATGGCTGAGTGATATTCCATTGTACATAAGGACCACAACTTCTTTATCCATTTTTCTCGTTCCTGGGATATTTAAGGTGGAATGAAGTGGAGGTCCTGGTCAACAGAGCAGCCCTAAACTTTGGGGTGCTTGTGTCTTGCTGATTTTTAATTTTCCCAATTTATACCCCCATGAGTGGAAGTGCCCTATGCTCTCTAAGCTGTGTTTTTCAGATGTTTCAGGACTCACCGGACACTTCTCCAGAGTGGCTCTTGGCAATTTACATCCCGCCCATCAGTGTAGCAAGGCTCCCATTTCTCCATGGCTTGTCCTGCATTTCTGGTTTTGACACTTTTTTCAGCATGGCCCTTTTGACCGATGGGCAGCGAGACTTCTTTGTAGCACTGATTTGCCTTTCCAGGTTGCTTGGTTGGCCAAAAAGGGCGTATGCGTTTTTTCCTGAATATATTCAGGAAAAAACGCATACGCCCTTTTTGGCCAAGGGCATCATTGTCAACGTTTTGCCGCTTTTCATGTGCTTTAAAGGCGATTCGAATATACCTCCTGAAATCTGTTTCCTGCAATTCTGCCTTGATTTCAAATCCTCTTCTTTGCCTTCCCTCAATATATTTGTGGACGAGAGTTATCATTTATAACTCTGCAGGTTTGTGAATTGCAGTGCCCTGAACCTCCATTTTACAACTCGTTTTTATGGGAGCTGGCGGCAAAATCGCAGAATGGCTTCAGGCCCTGTTCTGGTTCCGGGGGGCAGGCTGAGCCTGTGGTTAATTCTTCTTTCTGATGGGAAAATAGAGTGACCTCTGCCTGTCCCAACACCAAGAGCTAGTCTCTCGTTGGTTCCACGTCTTCCCGTTTATCCTCAGGACAAATTGCAACCTGTACGGAACAGGAGGTTAAAGGTGCTGATGCTCCAAGTAGGGAGCTTGCTAGTAAAGCGGCTGGAATGGCGAACCCGGGCACAAGGCGATGAGAAATGAGGTGCGTTTTAGAAACCTTTCCCCATCACACGGTGTACCATCTTCTGGGTTTCTCATGCATGTTTTTGATGTAGGAAGATACCCTTGAACCTGGAGATTTGGGACCCATGCGATGGGTACCATGCAGTATTACTTTAAAGGGTCTGCGTTTGCTCACCCAACCTCACCAAACCTCTCAGCCCCAAGAGTGTCCACTCTTATGTCTGATCCAGCTGTGAATCTAGATATGGTCAATCCAGGTTGCATCACAGCCCCTGAACGCATTGTGTAAGAATTTCTCTCTCTTTCACTGTCTTTGTTTCATGGGTGTTCCAAAGTAATTTATTTTTATAATGGGGTTTAGCTGCTTTTCACTGCTGTGTTTATGCCGCTTTACACCCACTTGACACACTAACAGAGATATATCAATACATAGGTTTTACGATTATTATTAGTCAGATATATTCTTGTGCGGTGAATAGGGCGTGTTGAGTCCAGTTCTCTGAGCAAGGAGGAGGTCTTGTCTATTACATATTGGGTTTATGGAATGGTGTCTGAGCTAATTTGATACCCTTGTTTTATGTATCACCCCACCTCACCTTTCCCGTTAAGCAGCCATAATGTTTTTTCTGCATGTGTGACTCTGTTCTGTTTTGTAATTCAGTTCAAGTGTAACGGTTTTTACATTCCCTCTATCAGTGATACCTTATGAGAAGTGTCCTTTTCTGTGTGACTTATTTCACTTAGAATCGTCGTACCTAAATCCACTCATCATGCTGCTACTAGCCTTATGACATTGATTTCATGGCTGAGTGATATTCCATTGTACATAAGGACCACAACTTCTTTACCCATTTTTCTCTTTCCTGGGATATTTAAGGTGGAATGAAGTGGAGGTCCTTGTCAACAGAGCAGCCCTAAACTTTGGGGTGCTTGTGTCTTGCTGATTTTTCATTTTCCCAATTCATACCCCCATGAGTGGAAGTGCCCTATGCTCTCTAAGCTGTGTTTTTCAGATGTTTCAGGACTCACCGGACACTTCTCCAGAGTGGCTGTTGGCAATTTACATCCCGCCCATCAGTGTAGCAAGGCTCCCATTTCTCCATGGCCTGTCCTCCATTTCTGGTTTTGACACTTTTTTCAGCATGGCCCTTTTGACCGATGGGAAGCGAGACTTCTTTGTAGCGCTGATTTGCCTTTCCAGGTTGCTTGGTTGGCCAAAAAGGGCGTATGCGTTTTTTCCTGAATATATTCAGGAAAAAACGCATACGCCCTTTTTGGCCAAGGGCATCATTGTCAACGTTTTGCCGCTTTTCATGTGCTTTAAATGCGATTCGAATCTACTTCCTGAAATATGTTTCCTGCAATTCTGCCTTGATTTCAAATCCTCTTCGTTGCCTTCCATCAATATATTTGTGGACGAGAGTTATCATTTATAACTGCAGGTTTGTGAATTGCAGTGCCCTGAACCTCCATTTTACAACTCGTTTTTATGGGAGCTGGCCGCAAAATCGCAGAATGGCTTCAGGCCCTGTTCTGGTTCCGGGGGGCAGGCTGAGCCTGTGGTTAATTCTTCTTTCTGATGGGAAAATAGAGTGACCTGTGCCTGTCCCAACACCAAGAGCTAGTCTCTCGTTGGTTCCACGTCTTCCCGTTTATCCTCAGGACAAATTGCAACCTGTACGGAACAGGAGGTTAAAGGTGCTGATGCTCCAAGTAGGGAGCTTGCTAGTAAAGCGGCTGGAATGGCGAACCCGGGCACAAGGCGATGAGAAATGAGGTGCGTTTTAGAAACCTTTCCCCATCACACGGTGTACCATCTTCTGGGTTTCTCATGCATGTTTTTGATGTAGGAAGATGCCCTTGAACCTGGAGATTTGGGACCCATGCGATGGGTACCATGCAGTATTACTTTAAAGGGTCTGCGTTTGCTCACCCAACCTCACCAAACCTCTCAGCCCCAAGAGTGTCCACCCTTATGTCTGATCCAGCTGTGAGTCTAGATATGGTCAATCCAGGTTGCATCACAGCCCCTGAACGCATTGTGTAAGAATTTCTCTCTCTTTCACTGTCTTTGTTTCATGGGTGTTTCAAAGTAATTTATTTTTATAATGGGGTTTAGCTGCTTTTCACTGCTGTGTTTATGCCGCTTTACACCCACTTGACACACTAACAGAGAGATATCAATACATAGGTTTTAAGATTATTACTAGTCAGATATATTCTTGTGCGGTGAATAGGGCGTGTTGAGTCCAGTTCTCTGAGCAAGGTGTAGGTGTTGTCTATTACATATTGGGTTTATGGAACGGTATCTGAGCTAATTTGAAACCCTTGTTTTATGTATCACCCCACCTCACCTTTCCCGTTAAGCAGCCATAGTGTGTTTTCTGCATGTGTGACTCTGTTCTGTTTTGTAATTCAGTTCAAGTGTAACGGTTTTTACAGTCCCTCTATCAGTGATACCTTATGAGAAGTGTCCTTTTCTGTGTGACTTATTTCACTTAGAATCGTCGTACCTAAATCCACTCATCATGCTGCTACTAACCTTACGACATTGATTTCATGGCTGAGTGATATTCCATTGTACATAAGGACCACAACTTCTTTATCCATTTTTCTCGTTCCTGGGATATTTAAGGTGGAATGAAGTGGAGGTCCTGGTCAACAGAGCAGCCCTAAACTTTGGGGTGCTTGTGTCTTGCTGATTTTTAATTTTCCCAATTTATACCCCCATGAGTGGAAGTGCCCTATGCTCTCTAAGCTGTGTTTTTCAGATGTTTCAGGACTCACCGGACACTTCTCCAGAGTGGCTCTTGGCAATTTACATCCCGCCCATCAGTGTAGCAAGGCTCCCATTTCTCCATGGCTTGTCCTGCATTTCTGGTTTTGACACTTTTTTCAGCATGGCCCTTTTGACCGATGGGCAGCGAGACTTCTTTGTAGCACTGATTTGCCTTTCCAGGTTGCTTGGTTGGCCAAAAAGGGCGTATGCGTTTTTTCCTGAATATATTCAGGAAAAAACGCATACGCCCTTTTTGGCCAAGGGCATCATTGTCAACGTTTTGCCGCTTTTCATGTGCTTTAAAGGCGATTCGAATATACCTCCTGAAATCTGTTTCCTGCAATTCTGCCTTGATTTCAAATCCTCTTCTTTGCCTTCCCTCAATATATTTGTGGACGAGAGTTATCATTTATAACTCTGCAGGTTTGTGAATTGCAGTGCCCTGAACCTCCATTTTACAACTCGTTTTTATGGGAGCTGGCCGCAAAATCGCAGAATGGCTTCAGGCCCTGTTCTGGTTCCGGGGGGCAGGCTGAGCCTGTGGTTAATTCTTCTTCCTGATGGGAAAATAGAGTGACCTGTGCCTGTCCCAACACCAAGAGCTAGTCTCTCGTTGGTTCCACGTCTTCCCGTTTATCCTCAGGACAAATTGCAACCTGTACGGAACAGGAGGTTAAAGGTGCTGATGCTCCAAGTAGGGAGCTTGCTAGTAAAGTGGCTGGAATGGCGAAACCGGGCACAAGGAGATGAGAAATGAGGTGCGTTTTAGAAACCTTTCCCCATCACACGGTGTACCATCTTCTGGGTTTCTCATGCATGTTTTTGATGTAGGAAGATGCCCTTGAACCTGGAGATTTGGGACCCATGCGATGGGTACCATGCAGTATTACTTTAAAGGGTCTGCGTTTGCTCACCCAACCTCACCAAACCTCTCAGCCCCAAGAGTGTCCACCCTTATGTCTGATCCAGGTGTGAGTCTAGATATGGTCAATCCAGGTTGCATCACAGCCCCTGAACGCATTGTGTAAGAATTTCTCTCTCTTTCACTGTCTTTGTTTCATGGGTGTTTCAAAGTAATTTATTTTTATAATGGGGTTTAGCTGCTTTTCACTGCTGTGTTTATGCCGCTTTACACCCACTTGACACACTAACAGAGAGATATCAATACATAGGTTTTAAGATTATTACTAGTCAGATATATTCTTGTGCGGTGAATAGGGCGTGTTGAGTCCAGTTCTCTGAGCAAGGTGTAGGTGTTGTCTATTACATATTGGGTTTATGGAACGGTATCTGAGCTAATTTGAAACCCTTGTTTTATGTATCACCCCACCTCACCTTTCCCGTTAAGCAGCCATAGTGTGTTTTCTGCATGTGTGACTCTGTTCTGTTTTGTAATTAAGTTCAAGTGTAACGGTTTTTACAGTCCCTCTATCAGTGATACCTTATGAGAAGTGTCCTTTTCTGTGTGACTTATTTCACTTAGAATCGTCGTACCTAAATCCACTCATCATGCTGCTACTAACCTTACGACATTGATTTCATGGCTGAGTGATATTCCATTGTACATAAGGACCACAACTTCTTTATCCATTTTTCTCGTTCCTGGGATATTTAAGGTGGAATGAAGTGGAGGTCATGGTCAACAGAGCAGCCCTCAACTTTGGGGTGCTTGTGTCTTGCTGATTTTTAATTTTCCCAATTTATACCCCCATGAGTGGAAGTGCCCTATGCTCTCTAAGCTGTGTTTTTCAGATGTTTCAGGACTCACCGGACACTTCTCCAGAGTGGCTCTTGGCAATTTACATCCCGCCCATCAGTGTAGCAAGGCTCCCATTTCTCCATGGCTTGTCCTGCATTTCTGGTTTTGACACTTTTTTCAGCATGGCCCTTTTGACCGATGGGCAGCGAGACTTCTTTGTAGCACTGATTTGCCTTTCCAGGTTGCTTGGTTGGCCAAAAAGGGCGTATGCGTTTTTTCCTGAATATATTCAGGAAAAAACGCATACGCCCTTTTTGGCCAAGGGCATCATTGTCAACGTTTTGCCGCTTTTCATGTGCTTTAAAGGCGATTCGAATATACCTCCTGAAATCTGTTTCCTGCAATTCTGCCTTGATTTCAAATCCTCTTCTTTGCCTTCCCTCAATATATTTGTGGACGAGAGTTATCATTTATAACTCTGCAGGTTTGTGAATTGCAGTGCCCTGAACCTCCATTTTACAACTCGTTTTTATGGGAGCTGGCGGCAAAATCGCAGAATGGCTTCAGGCCCTGTTCTGGTTCCGGGGGGCAGGCTGAGCCTGTGGTTAATTCTTCTTTCTGATGGGAAAATAGAGTGACCTCTGCCTGTCCCAACACCAAGAGCTAGTCTCTCGTTGGTTCCACGTCTTCCCGTTTATCCTCAGGACAAATTGCAACCTGTACGGAACAGGAGGTTAAAGGTGCTGATGCTCCAAGTAGGGAGCTTGCTAGTAAAGCGGCTGGAATGGCGAACCCGGGCACAAGGCGATGAGAAATGAGGTGCGTTTTAGAAACCTTTCCCCATCACACGGTGTACCATCTTCTGGGTTTCTCATGCATGTTTTTGATGTAGGAAGATACCCTTGAACCTGGAGATTTGGGACCCATGCGATGGGTACCATGCAGTATTACTTTAAAGGGTCTGCGTTTGCTCACCCAACCTCACCAAACCTCTCAGCCCCAAGAGTGTCCACTCTTATGTCTGATCCAGCTGTGAATCTAGATATGGTCAATCCAGGTTGCATCACAGCCCCTGAACGCATTGTGTAAGAATTTCTCTCTCTTTCACTGTCTTTGTTTCATGGGTGTTCCAAAGTAATTTATTTTTATAATGGGGTTTAGCTGCTTTTCACTGCTGTGTTTATGCCGCTTTACACCCACTTGACACACTAACAGAGATATATCAATACATAGGTTTTACGATTATTATTAGTCAGATATATTCTTGTGCGGTGAATAGGGCGTGTTGAGTCCAGTTCTCTGAGCAAGGAGGAGGTCTTGTCTATTACATATTGGGTTTATGGAATGGTGTCTGAGCTAATTTGATACCCTTGTTTTATGTATCACCCCACCTCACCTTTCCCGTTAAGCAGCCATAATGTTTTTTCTGCATGTGTGACTCTGTTCTGTTTTGTAATTCAGTTCAAGTGTAACGGTTTTTACATTCCCTCTATCAGTGATACCTTATGAGAAGTGTCCTTTTCTGTGTGACTTATTTCACTTAGAATCGTCGTACCTAAATCCACTCATCATGCTGCTACTAGCCTTATGACATTGATTTCATGGCTGAGTGATATTCCATTGTACATAAGGACCACAACTTCTTTACCCATTTTTCTCTTTCCTGGGATATTTAAGGTGGAATGAAGTGGAGGTCCTTGTCAACAGAGCAGCCCTAAACTTTGGGGTGCTTGTGTCTTGCTGATTTTTCATTTTCCCAATTCATACCCCCATGAGTGGAAGTGCCCTATGCTCTCTAAGCTGTGTTTTTCAGATGTTTCAGGACTCACCGGACACTTCTCCAGAGTGGCTGTTGGCAATTTACATCCCGCCCATCAGTGTAGCAAGGCTCCCATTTCTCCATGGCCTGTCCTCCATTTCTGGTTTTGACACTTTTTTCAGCATGGCCCTTTTGACCGATGGGAAGCGAGACTTCTTTGTAGCGCTGATTTGCCTTTCCAGGTTGCTTGGTTGGCCAAAAAGGGCGTATGCGTTTTTTCCTGAATATATTCAGGAAAAAACGCATACGCCCTTTTTGGCCAAGGGCATCATTGTCAACGTTTTGCCGCTTTTCATGTGCTTTAAATGCGATTCGAATCTACTTCCTGAAATATGTTTCCTGCAATTCTGCCTTGATTTCAAATCCTCTTCGTTGCCTTCCATCAATATATTTGTGGACGAGAGTTATCATTTATAACTGCAGGTTTGTGAATTGCAGTGCCCTGAACCTCCATTTTACAACTCGTTTTTATGGGAGCTGGCCGCAAAATCGCAGAATGCTTCAGGCCCTGTTCTGGTTCCGGGGGGCAGGCTGAGCCTGTGGTTAATTCTTCTTTCTGATGGGAAAATAGAGTGACCTGTGCCTGTCCCAACACCAAGAGCTAGTCTCTCGTTGGTTCCACGTCTTCCCGTTTATCCTCAGGACAAATTGCAACCTGTACGGAACAGGAGGTTAAAGGTGCTGATGCTCCAAGTAGGGAGCTTGCTAGTAAAGCGGCTGGAATGGCGAACCCGGGCACAAGGCGATGAGAAATGAGGTGCGTTTTAGAAACCTTTCCCCATCACACGGTGTACCATCTTCTGGGTTTCTCATGCATGTTTTTGATGTAGGAAGATGCCCTTGAACCTGGAGATTTGGGACCCATGCGATGGGTACCATGCAGTATTACTTTAAAGGGTCTGCGTTTGCTCACCCAACCTCACCAAACCTCTCAGCCCCAAGAGTGTCCACCCTTATGTCTGATCCAGCTGTGAGTCTAGATATGGTCAATCCAGGTTGCATCACAGCCCCTGAACGCATTGTGTAAGAATTTCTCTCTCTTTCACTGTCTTTGTTTCATGGGTGTTTCAAAGTAATTTATTTTTATAATGGGGTTTAGCTGCTTTTCACTGCTGTGTTTATGCCGCTTTACACCCACTTGACACACTAACAGAGAGATATCAATACATAGGTTTTAAGATTATTACTAGTCAGATATATTCTTGTGCGGTGAATAGGGCGTGTTGAGTCCAGTTCTCTGAGCAAGGTGTAGGTGTTGTCTATTACATATTGGGTTTATGGAACGGTATCTGAGCTAATTTGAAACCCTTGTTTTATGTATCACCCCACCTCACCTTTCCCGTTAAGCAGCCATAGTGTGTTTTCTGCATGTGTGACTCTGTTCTGTTTTGTAATTCAGTTCAAGTGTAACGGTTTTTACAGTCCCTCTATCAGTGATACCTTATGAGAAGTGTCCTTTTCTGTGTGACTTATTTCACTTAGAATCGTCGTACCTAAATCCACTCATCATGCTGCTACTAACCTTACGACATTGATTTCATGGCTGAGTGATATTCCATTGTACATAAGGACCACAACTTCTTTATCCATTTTTCTCGTTCCTGGGATATTTAAGGTGGAATGAAGTGGAGGTCCTTGTCAACAGAGCAGCCCTAAACTTTGGGGTGCTTGTGTCTTGCTGATTTTTAATTTTCCCAATTTATACCCCCATGAGTGGAAGTGCCCTATGCTCTCTAAGCTGTGTTTTTCAGATGTTTCAGGACTCACCGGACACTTCTCCAGAGTGGCTCTTGGCAATTTACATCCCGCCCATCAGTGTAGCAAGGCTCCCATTTCTCCATGGCTTGTCCTGCATTTCTGGTTTTGACACTTTTTTCAGCATGGCCCTTTTGACCGATGGGCAGCGAGACTTCTTTGTAGCACTGATTTGCCTTTCCAGGTTGCTTGGTTGGCCAAAAAGGGCGTATGCGTTTTTTCCTGAATATATTCAGGAAAAAACGCATACGCCCTTTTTGGCCAAGGGCATCATTGTCAACGTTTTGCCGCTTTTCATGTGCTTTAAAGGCGATTCGAATATACCTCCTGAAATCTGTTTCCTGCAATTCTGCCTTGATTTCAAATCCTCTTCTTTGCCTTCCCTCAATATATTTGTGGACGAGAGTTATCATTTATAACTCTGCAGGTTTGTGAATTGCAGTGCCCTGAACCTCCATTTTACAACTCGTTTTTATGGGAGCTGGCCGCAAAATCGCAGAATGGCTTCAGGCCCTGTTCTGGTTCCGGGGGGCAGGCTGAGCCTGTGGTTAATTCTTCTTCCTGATGGGAAAATAGAGTGACCTGTGCCTGTCCCAACACCAAGAGCTAGTCTCTCGTTGGTTCCACGTCTTCCCGTTTATCCTCAGGACAAATTGCAACCTGTACGGAACAGGAGGTTAAAGGTGCTGATGCTCCAAGTAGGGAGCTTGCTAGTAAAGTGGCTGGAATGGCGAAACCGGGCACAAGGAGATGAGAAATGAGGTGCGTTTTAGAAACCTTTCCCCATCACACGGTGTACCATCTTCTGGGTTTCTCATGCATGTTTTTGATGTAGGAAGATGCCCTTGAACCTGGAGATTTGGGACCCATGCGATGGGTACCATGCAGTATTACTTTAAAGGGTCTGCGTTTGCTCACCCAACCTCACCAAACCTCTCAGCCCCAAGAGTGTCCACCCTTATGTCTGATCCAGCTGTGAGTCTAGATATGGTCAATCCAGGTTGCATCACAGCCCCTGAACGCATTGTGTAAGAATTTCTCTCTCTTTCACTGTCTTTGTTTCATGGGTGTTTCAAAGTAATTTATTTTTATAATGGGGTTTAGCTGCTTTTCACTGCTGTGTTTATGCCGCTTTACACCCACTTGACACACTAACAGAGAGATATCAATACATAGGTTTTAAGATTATTACTAGTCAGATATATTCTTGTGCGGTGAATAGGGCGTGTTGAGTCCAGTTCTCTGAGCAAGGTGTAGGTGTTGTCTATTACATATTGGGTTTATGGAACGGTATCTGAGCTAATTTGAAACCCTTGTTTTATGTATCACCCCACCTCACCTTTCCCGTTAAGCAGCCATAGTGTGTTTTCTGCATGTGTGACTCTGTTCTGTTTTGTAATTCAGTTCAAGTGTAACGGTTTTTACAGTCCCTCTATCAGTGATACCTTATGAGAAGTGTCCTTTTCTGTGTGACTTATTTCACTTAGAATCGTCGTACCTAAATCCACTCATCATGCTGCTACTAACCTTACGACATTGATTTCATGGCTGAGTGATATTCCATTGTACATAAGGACCACAACTTCTTTATCCATTTTTCTCGTTCCTGGGATATTTAAGGTGGAATGAAGTGGAGGTCCTGGTCAACAGAGCAGCCCTAAACTTTGGGGTGCTTGTGTCTTGCTGATTTTTAATTTTCCCAATTTATACCCCCATGAGTGGAAGTGCCCTATGCTCTCTAAGCTGTGTTTTTCAGATGTTTCAGGACTCACCGGACACTTCTCCAGAGTGGCTCTTGGCAATTTACATCCCGCCCATCAGTGTAGCAAGGCTCCCATTTCTCCATGGCTTGTCCTGCATTTCTGGTTTTGACACTTTTTTCAGCATGGCCCTTTTGACCGATGGGCAGCGAGACTTCTTTGTAGCACTGATTTGCCTTTCCAGGTTGCTTGGTTGGCCAAAAAGGGCGTATGCGTTTTTTCCTGAATATATTCAGGAAAAAACGCATACGCCCTTTTTGGCCAAGGGCATCATTGTCAACGTTTTGCCGCTTTTCATGTGCTTTAAAGGCGATTCGAATATACCTCCTGAAATCTGTTTCCTGCAATTCTGCCTTGATTTCAAATCCTCTTCTTTGCCTTCCCTCAATATATTTGTGGACGAGAGTTATCATTTATAACTCTGCAGGTTTGTGAATTGCAGTGCCCTGAACCTCCATTTTACAACTCGTTTTTATGGGAGCTGGCCGCAAAATCGCAGAATGGCTTCAGGCCCTGTTCTGGTTCCGGGGGGCAGGCTGAGCCTGTGGTTAATTCTTCTTCCTGATGGGAAAATAGAGTGACCTGTGCCTGTCCCAACACCAAGAGCTAGTCTCTCGTTGGTTCCACGTCTTCCCGTTTATCCTCAGGACAAATTGCAACCTGTACGGAACAGGAGGTTAAAGGTGCTGATGCTCCAAGTAGGGAGCTTGCTAGTAAAGCGGCTGGAATGGCGAAACCGGGCACAAGGAGATGAGAAATGAGGTGCGTTTTAGAAACCTTTCCCCATCACACGGTGTACCATCTTCTGGGTTTCTCATGCATGTTTTTGATGTAGGAAGATGCCCTTGAACCTGGAGATTTGGGACCCATGCAATGGGTACCACGCAGTATTACTTTAAAGGGTCTGCGTTTGCTCACCCAACCTCACCATACCTCTCAGCCCCAAGAGTGTCCACCCTTATGTCTCATCCAACTGTGGGTCTAGATATGGTCAATCCAGGTTGCATCACAGCCCCTGAACGCATTGTGTAAGAATTTCTCTCTCTTTCACTGTCTTTGTTTCATGGGTGTTTCAAAGTAATTTATTTTTATAATGGGGTTTAGCTGCTTTTCACTGCTGTGTTTATGCCGCTTTACACCCACTTGACACACTAACAGAGAGATATCAATACATAGGTTTTAAGATTATTACTAGTCAGATATATTCTTGTGCGGTGAATAGGGCGTGTTGAGTCCAGTTCTCTGAGCAAGGTGTAGGTCTTGTCTATTACATATTGGGTTTATGGAACGGTATCTGAGCTAATTTGAAACCCTTGTTTTATGTATCACCCCACCTCACCTTTCCCGTTAAGCAGCCATAGTGTGTTTTCTGCATGTGTGACTCTGTTCTGTTTTGTAATTCAGTTCAAGTGTAACGGTTTTTACATTCCCTCTATCAGTGATACCTTATGAGAAGTGTCCTTTTCTGTGTGACTTATTTCACTTAGAATCGTCGTACCTAAATCCACTCATCATGCTGCTACTAACCTTACGACATTGATTTCATGGCTGAGTGATATTCCATTGTACATAAGGACCACAACTTCTTTATCCATTTTTCTCGTTCCTGGGATATTTAAGGTGGAATGAAGTGGAGGTCCTGGTCAACAGAGCAGCCCTAAACTTTGGGGTGCTTGTGTCTTGCTGATTTTTAATTTTCCCAATTTATACCCCCATGAGTGGAAGTGCCCTATGCTCTCTAAGCTGTGTTTTTCAGATGTTTCAGGACTCACCGGACACTTCTCCAGAGTGGCTCTTGGCAATTTACATCCCGCCCATCAGTGTAGCAAGGCTCCCATTTCTCCATGGCTTGTCCTGCATTTCTGGTTTTGACCCTTTTTTCAGCATGGCCCTTTTGACCGATGGGCAGCGAGACTTCTTTGTAACACTGATTTGCCTTTCCAGGTTGCTTGGTTGGCCAAAAAGGGCGTATGCGTTTTTTCCTGAATATATTCAGGAAAAAACGCATACGCCCTTTTTGGCCAAGGGCATCATTGTCAACGTTTTGCCGCTTTTCATGTGCTTTAAAGGCGATTCGAATATACCTCCTGAAATCTGTTTCCTGCAATTCTGCCTTGATTTCAAATCCTCTTCTTTGCCTTCCCTCAATATATTTGTGGACGAGAGTTATCATTTATAACTCTGCAGGTTTGTGAATTGCAGTGCCCTGAACCTCCATTTTACAACTCGTTTTTATGGGAGCTGGCGGCAGAATCGCAGAATGGCTTCAGGCCCTGTTCTGGTTCCGGGGGGCAGGCTGAGCCTGTGGTTAATTCTTCTTTCTGATGGGAAAATAGAGTGACCTGTGCCTGTCCCAACACCAAGAGCTAGTCTCTCGTTGGTTCCACGTCTTCCCGTTTATCCTCAGGACAAATTGCAACCTGTACGGAACAGGAGGTTAAAGGTGCTGATGCTCCAAGTAGGGAGCTTGCTAGTAAAGCGGCTGGAATGGCGAACCCGGGCACAAGGCGATGAGAAATGAGGTGCGTTTTAGAAACCTTTCCCCATCACACGGTGTACCATCTTCTGGGTTTCTCATGCATGTTTTTGATGTAGGAAGATACCCTTGAACCTGGAGATTTGGGACCCATGCGATGGGTACCATGCAGTATTACTTTAAAGGGTCTGCGTTTGCTCACCCAACCTCACCAAACCTCTCAGCCCCAAGAGTGTCCACTCTTATGTCTGATCCAGCTGTGAATCTAGATATGGTCAATCCAGGTTGCATCACAGCCCCTGAACGCATTGTGTAAGAATTTCTCTCTCTTTCACTGTCTTTGTTTCATGGGTGTTCCAAAGTAATTTATTTTTATAATGGGGTTTAGCTGCTTTTCACTGCTGTGTTTATGCCGCTTTACACCCACTTGACACACTAACAGAGATATATCAATACATAGGTTTTACGATTATTATTAGTCAGATATATTCTTGTGCGGTGAATAGGGCGTGTTGAGTCCAGTTCTCTGAGCAAGGAGGAGGTCTTGTCTATTACATATTGGGTTTATGGAACGGTATCTGAGCTAATTTGATACCCTTGTTTTATGTATCACCCCACCTCACCTTTCCCGTTAAGCAGCCATAATGTTTTTTCTGCATGTGTGACTCTGTTCTGTTTTTTAATTCAGTTGAAGTGTAACGGTTTTTACATTCCCTCTATCAGTGATACCTTATGAGAAGTGTCCTTTTCTGTGTGACTTATTTCACTTAGAATCGTCGTACCTAAATCCACTCATCATGCTGCTACTAGCCTTATGACATTGATTTCATGGCTGAGTGATATTCCATTGTACATAAGGACCACAACTTCTTTACCCATTTTTCTCTTTCCTGGGATATTTAAGGTGGAATGAAGTGGAGGTCCTTGTCAACAGAGCAGCCCTAAACTTTGGGGTGCTTGTGTCTTGCTGATTTTTAATTTTCCCAATTCATACCCCCATGAGTGGAAGTGCCCTATGCTCTCTAAGCTGTGTTTTTCAGATGTTTCAGGACTCACCGGACACTTCTCCAGAGTGGCTGTTGGCAATTTACATCCCGCCCATCAGTGTAGCAAGGCTCCCATTTCTCCATGGCCTGTCCTCCATTTCTGGTTTTGACACTTTTTTCAGCATGGCCCTTTTGACCGATGGGAAGCGAGACTTCTTTGTAGCGCTGATTTGCCTTTCCAGGTTGCTTGGTTGGCCAAAAAGGGCGTATGCGTTTTTTCCTGAATATATTCAGGAAAAAACGCATACGCCCTTTTTGGCCAAGGGCATCATTGTCAACGTTTTGCCGCTTTTCATGTGCTTTAAATGCGATTCGAATCTACTTCCTGAAATATGTTTCCTGCAATTCTGCCTTGATTTCAAATCCTCTTCGTTGCCTTCCCTCAATATATTTGTGGACGAGAGTTATCATTTATAACTGCAGGTTTGTGAATTGCAGTGCCCTGAACCTCCATTTTACAACTCGTTTTTATGGGAGCTGGCCACAAAATCGCAGAATGGCTTCAGGCCCTGTTCTGGTTCCGGGGGGCAGGCTGAGCCTGTGGTTAATTCTTCTTTCTGATGGGAAAATAGAGTGACCTGTGCCTGTCCCAACACCAAGAGCTAGTCTCTCGTTGGTTCCACGTCTTCCCGTTTATCCTCAGGACAAATTGCAACCTGTACGGAACAGGAGGTTAAAGGTGCTGATGCTCCAAGTAGGGAGCTTGCTAGTAAAGCGGCTGGAATGGCGAACCCGGGCACAAGGCGATGAGAAATGAGGTGCGTTTTAGAAACCTTTCCCCATCACACGGTGTACCATCTTCTGGGTTTCTCATGCATGTTTTTGATGTAGGAAGATGCCCTTGAACCTGGAGATTTGGGACCCATGCGATGGGTACCACGAACTATTACTTTAAAGGGTCTGCGTTTGCTCACCCAACCTCACCAAACCTCTCAGCCCCAAGAGTGTCCACCCTTATGTCTGATCCAGCTGTGAGTCTAGATATGGTCAATCCAGGTTGCATCACAGCCCCTGAACGCATTGTGTAAGAATTTCTCTCTCTTTCACTGTCTTTGTTTCATGGGTGTTTCAAAGTAATTTATTTTTATAATGGGGTTTAGCTGCTTTTCACTGCTGTGTTTATGCCGCTTTACACCCACTTGACACACTAACAGAGAGATATCAATACATAGGTTTTAAGATTATTACTAGTCAGATATATTCTTGTGCGGTGAATAGGGCGTGTTGAGTCCAGTTCTCTGAGCAAGGTGTAGGTGTTGTCTATTACATATTGGGTTTATGGAACGGTATCTGAGCTAATTTGAAACCCTTGTTTTATGTATCACCCCACCTCACCTTTCCCGTTAAGCAGCCATAGTGTGTTTTCTGCATGTGTGACTCTGTTCTGTTTTGTAATTCAGTTCAAGTGTAACGGTTTTTACAGTCCCTCTATCAGTGATACCTTATGAGAAGTGTCCTTTTCTGTGTGACTTATTTCACTTAGAATCGTCGTACCTAAATCCACTCATCATGCTGCTACTAACCTTACGACATTGATTTCATGGCTGAGTGATATTCCATTGTACATAAGGACCACAACTTCTTTATCCATTTTTCTCGTTCCTGGGATATTTAAGGTGGAATGAAGTGGAGGTCCTGGTCAACAGAGCAGCCCTAAACTTTGGGGTGCTTGTGTCTTGCTGATTTTTAATTTTCCCAATTTATACCCCCATGAGTGGAAGTGCCCTATGCTCTCTAAGCTGTGTTTTTCAGATGTTTCAGGACTCACCGGACACTTCTCCAGAGTGGCTCTTGGCAATTTACATCCCGCCCATCAGTGTAGCAAGGCTCCCATTTCTCCATGGCTTGTCCTGCATTTCTGGTTTTGACACTTTTTTCAGCATGGCCCTTTTGACCGATGGGCAGCGAGACTTCTTTGTAGCACTGATTTGCCTTTCCAGGTTGCTTGGTTGGCCAAAAAGGGCGTATGCGTTTTTTCCTGAATATATTCAGGAAAAAACGCATACGCCCTTTTTGGCCAAGGGCATCATTGACAACGTTTTGCCGCTTTTCATGTGCTTTAAAGGCGATTCGAATATACCTCCTGAAATCTGTTTCCTGCAATTCTGCCTTGATTTCAAATCCTCTTCTTTGCCTTCCCTCAATATATTTGTGGACGAGAGTTATCATTTATAACTCTGCAGGTTTGTGAATTGCAGTGCCCTGAACCTCCATTTTACAACTCGTTTTTATGGGAGCTGGCCGCAAAATCGCAGAATGGCTTCAGGCCCTGTTCTGGTTCCGGGGGGCAGGCTGAGCCTGTGGTTAATTCTTCTTCCTGATGGGAAAATAGAGTGACCTGTGCCTGTCCCAACACCAAGAGCTAGTCTCTCGTTGGTTCCACGTCTTCCCGTTTATCCTCAGGACAAATTGCAACCTGTACGGAACAGGAGGTTAAAGGTGCTGATGCTCCAAGTAGGGAGCTTGCTAGTAAAGCGGCTGGAATGGCGAAACCGGGCACAAGGAGATGAGAAATGAGGTGCGTTTTAGAAACCTTTCCCCATCACACGGTGTACCATCTTCTGGGTTTCTCATGCATGTTTTTGATGTAGGAAGATGCCCTTGAACCTGGAGATTTGGGACCCATGCGATGGGTACCACGCAGTATTCCTTTAAAGGGTCTGCGTTTGCTCACCCAACCTCACCAAACCTCTCAGCCCCAAGAGTGTCCACCCTTATGTCTCATCCAACTGTGGGTCTAGATATGGTCAATCCAGGTTGCATCACAGCCCCTGAACGCATTGTGTAAGAATTTCTCTCTCTTTCACTGTCTTTGTTTCATGGGTGTTTCAAAGTAATTTATTTTTATAATGGGGTTTAGCTGCTTTTCACTGCTGTGTTTATGCCGCTTTACACCCACTTGACACACTAACAGAGAGATATCAATACATAGGTTTTAAGATTATTACTAGTCAGATATATTCTTGTGCGGTGAATAGGGCGTGTTGAGTCAAGTTCTCTGAGCAAGGTGTAGGTCTTGTCTATTACATATTGGGTTTATGGAACGGTATCTGAGCTAATTTGAAACCCTTGTTTTATGTATCACCCCACCTCACCTTTCCCGTTAAGCAGCCATAGTGTGTTTTCTGCATGTGTGACTCTGTTCTGTTTTGTAATTCAGTTCAAGTGTAACGGTTTTTACATTCCCTCTATCAGTGATACCTTATGAGAAGTGTCCTTTTCTGTGTGACTTATTTCACTTAGAATCGTCGTACCTAAATCCACTCATCATGCTGCTACTAACCTTACGACATTGATTTCATGGCTGAGTGATATTCCATTGTACATAAGGACCACAACTTCTTTATCCATTTTTCTCGTTCCTGGGATATTTAAGGTGGAATGAAGTGGAGGTCCTGGTCAACAGAGAAGCCCTAAACTTTGGGGTGCTTGTGTCTTGCTGATTTTTAATTTTCCCAATTTATACCCCCATGAGTGGAAGTGCCCTATGCTCTCTAAGCTGTGTTTTTCAGATGTTTCAGGACTCACCGGACACTTCTCCAGAGTGGCTCTTGGCAATTTACATCCCGCCCATCAGTGTAGCAAGGCTCCCATTTCTCCATGGCTTGTCCTGCATTTCTGGTTTTGACACTTTTTTCAGCATGGCCCTTTTGACCGATGGGCAGCGAGACTTCTTTGTAGCACTGATTTGCCTTTCCAGGTTGCTTGGTTGGCCAAAAAGGGCGTATGCGTTTTTTCCTGAATATATTCAGGAAAAAACGCATACGCCCTTTTTGGCCAAGGGCATCATTGTCAACGTTTTGCCGCTTTTCATGTGCTTTAAAGGCGATTCGAATCTACCTCCTGAAATCTCTTTCCTGCAATTCTGCCTTGATTTCAAATCCTCTTCTTTGCCTTCCCTCAATATATTTGTGGACGAGAGTTATCATTTATAACTGCAGGTTTGTGAATTGCAGTGCCCTGAACCTCCATTTTACAACTCGTTTTTATGGGAGCTGGCGGCAAAATCGCAGAATGGCTTCAGGCCCTGTTCTGGTTCCGGGGGGCAGGCTGAGCCTGTGGTTAATTCTTCTTTCTGATGGGAAAATAGAGTGACCTCTGCCTGTCCCAACACCAAGAGCTAGTCTCTCGTTGGTTCCACGTCTTCCCGTTTATCCTCAGGACAAATTGCAACCTGTACGGAACAGGAGGTTAAAGGTGCTGATGCTCCAAGTAGGGAGCTTGCTAGTAAAGCGGCTGGAATGGCGAACCCGGGCACAAGGCGATGAGAAATGAGGTGCGTTTTAGAAACCTTTCCCCATCACACGGTGTACCATCTTCTGGGTTTCTCATGCATGTTTTTGATGTAGGAAGATACCCTTGAACCTGGAGATTTGGGACCCATGCGATGGGTACCATGCAGTATTACTTTAAAGGGTCTGCGTTTGCTCACCCAACCTCACCAAACCTCTCAGCCCCAAGAGTGTCCACTCTTATGTCTGATCCAGCTGTGAATCTAGATATGGTCAATCCAGGTTGCATCACAGCCCCTGAACGCATTGTGTAAGAATTTCTCTCTCTTTCACTGTCTTTGTTTCATGGGTGTTCCAAAGTAATTTATTTTTATAATGGGGTTTAGCTGCTTTTCACTGCTGTGTTTATGCCGCTTTACACCCACTTGACACACTAACAGAGATATATCAATACATAGGTTTTACGATTATTATTAGTCAGATATATTCTTGTGCGGTGAATAGGGCGTGTTGAGTCCAGTTCTCTGAGCAAGGAGGAGGTCTTGTCTATTACATATTGGGTTTATGGAATGGTGTCTGAGCTAATTTGATACCCTTGTTTTATGTATCACCCCACCTCACCTTTCCCGTTAAGCAGCCATAATGTTTTTTCTGCATGTGTGACTCTGTTCTGTTTTGTAATTCAGTTCAAGTGTAACGGTTTTTACATTCCCTCTATCAGTGATACCTTATGAGAAGTGTCCTTTTCTGTGTGACTTATTTCACTTAGAATCGTCGTACCTAAATCCACTCATCATGCTGCTACTAGCCTTATGACATTGATTTCATGGCTGAGTGATATTCCATTGTACATAAGGACCACAACTTCTTTACCCATTTTTCTCTTTCCTGGGATATTTAAGGTGGAATGAAGTGGAGGTCCTTGTCAACAGAGCAGCCCTAAACTTTGGGGTGCTTGTGTCTTGCTGATTTTTCATTTTCCCAATTCATACCCCCATGAGTGGAAGTGCCCTATGCTCTCTAAGCTGTGTTTTTCAGATGTTTCAGGACTCACCGGACACTTCTCCAGAGTGGCTGTTGGCAATTTACATCCCGCCCATCAGTGTAGCAAGGCTCCCATTTCTCCATGGCCTGTCCTCCATTTCTGGTTTTGACACTTTTTTCAGCATGGCCCTTTTGACCGATGGGAAGCGAGACTTCTTTGTAGCGCTGATTTGCCTTTCCAGGTTGCTTGGTTGGCCAAAAAGGGCGTATGCGTTTTTTCCTGAATATATTCAGGAAAAAACGCATACGCCCTTTTTGGCCAAGGGCATCATTGTCAACGTTTTGCCGCTTTTCATGTGCTTTAAAGGCGATTCGAATCTACCTCCTGAAATCTGTTTCCTGCAATTCTGCCTTGATTTCAAATCCTCTTCTTTGCCTTCCCTCAATATATTTTTGGACGAGAGTTATCATTTATAACTCTGCAGGTTTGTGAATTGCAGTGCCCTGAACCTCCATTTTACAACTCGTTTTTATGGGAGCTGGCCGCAAAATCGCAGAATGGCTTCAGGCCCTGTTCTGGTTCCGGGGGCCAGGCTGAGCCTGTGGTTAATTCTTCTTTCTGATGGGAAAATAGAGTGACCTGTGCCTGTCCCAACACCAAGAGCTAGTCTCTCGTTGGTTCCACG
The DNA here is from genome assembly GCF_965194805.1 of Balaenoptera borealis. Lineage (NCBI taxonomy): Eukaryota > Metazoa > Chordata > Mammalia > Artiodactyla > Balaenopteridae > Balaenoptera > Balaenoptera borealis. The sequence goes on along the minus strand of NW_028124001.1, from coordinate 173,354 downwards.
TCTTCCCGTTTATCCTCAGGACAAATTGCAACCTGTATGGAACAGGAGGTTAAAGGTGCTGATGCTCCAAGTAGGGAGCTTGCTAGTAAAGCGGCTGGAATGGCGAACCCAGGCACAAGGAGATGAGAAATGAGGTGCGTTTTAGAAACCTTTCCCCATCACACGGTGTACCATCTTCTGGGTTTCTCATGCATGTTTTTGATGTAGGAAGATGCCCTTGAACCTGGAGATTTGGGACCCATGCGATGGGTACCGCGCATTATTACTTTAAAGGGTCTGCGTTTGCTCACCCAACCTCACCAAACCTCTCAGCCCCAAGAGTGTCCACCCTTATGTCTCATCCAGCTGTGTGTCTAGATATGGTCAATCCAGGTTGCATCACAGCCCCTGAACGCATTGTGTAAGAATTTCTCTCTCTTTCACTGTCTTTGTTTCATGGGTGTTTCAAATTAATTTATTTTTATAATGGGGTTTAGCTGTTTTTCACTGCTGTGTTTATGCCGCTTTACACCCACTTGACACACTAACAGAGAGATATCAATACATAGGTTTTAAGATTATTACTAGTCAGATATATTCTTGTGCGGTGAATAGGGCGTGTTGAGTTCAGTTCTCTGAGCAAGGAGTAGGTCTTGTCTATTACATATTGAGTTTATGGAACGGTATCTGAGCTAATTTGATACCCTTGTTTTATGTATCACCCCACCTCACCTTTCCCGTTAAGCAGCCATAGTGTGTTTTCTGCATGTGTGACTCTGTTCTGTTTTGTAATTCAGTTCAAGTGTAACGGTTTTTACATTCCCTCTATCAGTGATACCTTATGAGAAGTGTCCTTTTCTGTGTGACTTATTTCACTTAGAATCGTCGTACCTAAATCCACTCATCATGCTGCTACTAACCTTACGACATTGATTTCATGGCTGAGTGATATTCCATTGTACATAAGGACCACCACTTCTGTATCCATTTTTCTCTTTCCTGGGATATTTAAGGTGGAATGAAGTGGAGGTCCTGGTCAACAGAGCAGCCCTAAACTTTGGGGTGCTTGTGTCTTGCTGATTTTTAATTTTCCCAATTTATACCCCCATGAGTGGAAGTGCCCTATGCTCTCTAAGCTGTGTTTTTCAGATGTTTCAGGACTCACCGGACACTTCTCCGGAGTGGCTCTTGGCAATTTACATCCCGCCCATCAGTGTAGCAAGGCTCCCATTTCTCCATGGCCTGTCCTGCATTTCTGGTTTTGACACTTTTTTCAGCATGGCCCTTTTGACCGATGGGAAGCGAGACTTGTTTGTAGCGCTGATTTGCCTTTCCAGGTTGCTTGGTTGGCCAAAAAGGGCGTATGCGTTTTTTCCTGAATATATTCAGGAAAAAACGCATACGCCCTTTTTGGCCAAGGGCATCATTGTCAACGTTTTGCCGCTTTTCATGTGCTTTAAAGGCGATTCGTTCTACCTCCTGAAATCTGTTTCCTGCAATTCTGCCTTGATTTCAAATCCTCTTCTTTGCCTTCCCTCAATATATTTGTGGACGAGAGTTATCATTTATAACTCTGCAGGTTTGTGAATTGCAGTGCCCTGAACCTCCATTTTACAACTCGTTTTTGGGAGCTGGCGGCAAAATCGCAGAATGGCTTCAGGCCCTTTTCTGGTTCCGGGGGGCAGGCTGAGCCTGTGGTTAATTCTTCTTTCTGATGGGAAAATAGAGTGACCTGTGCCTGTCCCAACACCAAGAGCTAGTCTCTCGTTGGTTCCACGTCTTCCCGTTTATCCTCAGGACAAATTGCAACCTGTATGGAACAGGAGGTTAAAGGTGCTGATGCTCCAAGTAGGGAGCTTGCTAGTAAAGCGGCTGGAATGGCGAACCTGGGCACAAGGAGATGAGAAATGAGGTGCGTTTTAGAAACCTTTCCCCATCACACGGTGTACCATCTTCTGGGTTTCTCATATATGTTTTTGATGTAGGAAGATGCCCTTGAACCTGGAGATTTGGGACCCATGCGATGGGTACCACGCAGTATTCCTTTAAAGGGTCTGCGTTTGCTCACCCAACCTCACCAAACCTCTCAGCCCCAAGAGTGTCCACCCTTATGTCTCATCCAGCTGTGCGTCTAGATATGGTCAATCCAGGTTGCATCACAGCCCCTGAACGCATTGTGTAAGAATTTCTCTCTCTTTCACTGTCTTTGTTTCATGGGTGTTTCAAAGTAATTTATTTTTATAATGGGGTTTAGCTGCTTTTCACTGCTGTGTTTATGCCGCTTTACACCCACTTGACACACTAACAGAGAGATATCAATACATAGGTTTTACGATTATTATTAGTCAGATATATTCTTGTGCGGTGAATAGGGCGTGTTGAGTCCAGTTCTCTGAGCAAGGAGTAGGTCTTGTCTATTACATATTGAGTTTATGGAACGGTATCTGAGCTAATTTGATACCCTTGTTTTATGTATCACCCCACCTCACCTTTCCCGTTAAGCAGCCATAGTGTGTTTTCTGCATGTGTGACTCTGTTCTGTTTTGTAATTCAGTTCAAGTGTAACGGTTTTTACATTCCCTCTATCAGTGATACCTTATGAGAAGTGTCCTTTTCTGTGTGACTTATTTCACTTAGAATCGTCGTACCTAAATCCACTCATCATGCTGCTACTAACCTTACGACATTGATTTCATGGCTGAGTGATATTCCATTGTACATAAGAACCACCACTTCTGTATCCATTTTTCTCTTTCCTGGGATATTTAAGGTGGAATGAAGTGGAGGTCCTGGTCAACAGAGCAGCCCTAAACTTTGGGGTGCTTGTGTCTTGCTGATTTTTCATTTTCCCAATTTATACCCCCATGAGTGGAAGTGCCCTATGCTCTCTAAGCTGTGTTTTTCAGATGTTTCAGGACTCACCGGACACTTCTCCGGAGTGGCTCTTGGCAATTTACATCCCGCCCATCAGTGTAGCAAGGCTCCCATTTCTCCATGGCCTGTCCTGCATTTCTGGTTTTGACACTTTTTTCAGCATGGCCCTTTTGACCGATGGGAAGCGAGACTTGTTTGTAGCGCTGATTTGCCTTTCCAGGTTGCTTGGTTGGCCAAAAAGGGCGTATGCGTTTTTTCCTGAATATATTCAGGAAAAAACGCATACGCCCTTTTTGGCCAAGGGCATCATTGTCAACGTTTTGCCGCTTTTCATGTGCTTTAAAGGCGATTCGTATCTACCTCCTGAAATCTGTTTCCTGCAATTCTGCCTTGATTTCAAATCCTCTTCTTTGCCTTCCCTCAATATATTTGTGGACGAGAGTTATCATTAATAACTCTGCAGGTTTGTGAATTGCAGTGCCCTGAACCTCCATTTTACAACTCGTTTTTTTGGGAGCTGGCCGCAAAATCGCAGAATGGCTTCAGGCCCTGTTCTGGTTCCGGGGGGCAGGCTGAGCCTGTGGTTAATTCTTCTTTCTGATGGGAAAATAGAGTGACCTGTGCCTGTCCCAACACCAAGAGCTAGTCTCTCGTTGGTTCCACGTCTTCCCGTTTATCCTCAGGACAAATTGCAACCTGCATGGAACAGGAGGTTAAAGGTGCTGATGCTCCAAGTAGGGAGCTTGCTAGTAAAGCGGCTGGAATGGCGAACCCGGGCACAAGGAGATGAGAAATGAGGTGCGTTTTAGAAACCTTTCCCCATCACACGGTGTACCATCTTCTGGGTTTCTCATGCATGTTTTTGATGTAGGAAGATGCCCTTGAACCTGGAGATTTGGGACCCATGCGATGGGTACCACGCAGTATTCCTTTAAAGGGTCTGCGTTTGCTCACCCAACCTCACCAAACCTCTCAGCCCCAAGAGTGTCCACCCTTATGTCTCATCCAGCTGTGCGTCTAGATATGGTCAATCCAGGTTGCATCACAGCCCCTGAACGCATTGTGTAAGAATTTCTCTCTCTTTCACTGTCTTTGTTTCATGGGTGTTTCAAAGTAATTTATTTTTATAATGGGGTTTAGCTGCTTTTCACTGCTGTGTTTATGCCGCTTTACACCCACTTGACACACTAACAGAGAGATATCAATACATAGGTTTTACGATTATTATTAGTCAGATATATTCTTGTGCGGTGAATAGGGCGTGTTGAGTCCAGTTCTCTGAGCAAGGAGTAGGTCTTGTCTATTACATATTGAGTTTATGGAACGGTATCTGAGCTAATTTGATACCCTTGTTTTATGTATCACCCCACCTCACCTTTCCCGTTAAGCAGCCATAGTGTGTTTTCTGCATGTGTGACTCTGTTCTGTTTTGTAATTCAGTTCAAGTGTAACGGTTTTTACAGTCCCTCTATCAGTGATACCTTATGAGAAGTGTCCTTTTCTGTGTGACTTATTTCACTTAGAATCGTCGTACCTAAATCCACTCATCATGCTGCTACTAACCTTACGACATTGATTTCCTGGCTGAGTGATATTCCATTGTACATAAGGACCACAACTTCTTTATCCATTTTTCTCTTTCCTGGGATATTTAAGGTGGAATGAAGTGGAGGTCCTGGTCAACAGAGCAGCCCTAAACTTTGGGGTGCTTGTGTCTTGCTGATTTTTAATTTTCCCAATTTATACCCCCATGAGTGGAAGTGCCCTATGCTCTCTAAGCTGTGTTTTTCAGATGTTTCAGGACTCACCGGACACTTCTCCGGAGTGGCTCTTGGCAATTTACATCCCGCCCATCAGTGTAGCAAGGCTCCCATTTCTCCATGGCCTGTCCTGCATTTCTGGTTTTGACACTTTTTTCAGCATGGCCCTTTTGACCGATGGGAAGCGAGACTTGTTTGTAGCGCTGATTTGCCTTTCCAGGTTGCTTGGTTGGCCAAAAAGGGCGTATGCGTTTTTTCCTGAATATATTCAGGAAAAAACGCATACGCCCTTTTTGGCCAAGGGCATCATTGTCAACGTTTTGCCGCTTCTCATGTGCTTTAAAGGCGATTCGTATCTACCTCCTGAAATCTGTTTCCTGCAATTCTGCCTTGATTTCAAATCCTCTTCTTTGCCTTCCCTCAATATATTTGTGGACGAGAGTTATCATTATTAACTCTGCAGGTTTGTGAATTGCAGTGCCCTGAACCTCCATTTTACAACTCGTTTTTGGGAGCTGGCGGCAAAATCGCAGAATGGCTTCAGGCCCTGTTCTGGTTCCGGGGGGCAGGCTGAGCCTGTGGTTAATTCTTCTTTCTGATGGGAAAATAGAGTGACCTGTGCCTGTCCCAACACCAAGAGCTAGTCTCTCGTTGGTTCCACGTCTTCCCGTTTATCCTCAGGACAAATTGCAACCTGTATGGAACAGGAGGTTAAAGGTGCTGATGCTCCAAGTAGGGAGCTTGCTAGTAAAGCGGCTGGAATGGCGAACCCGGGCACAAGGAGATGAGAAATGAGGTGCGTTTTAGAAACCTTTCCCCATCACACGGTGTACCATCTTCTGGGTTTCTCATGTATGTTTTTGATGTAGGAAGATGCCCTTGAACCTGGAGATTTGGGACCCATGCGATGGGTACCACGCAGTATTCCTTTAAAGGGTCTGCGTTTGCTCACCCAACCTCACCAAACCTCTCAGCCCCAAGAGTGTCCACCCTTATGTCTCATCCAGCTGTGCGTCTAGATATGGTCAATCCAGGTTGCATCACAGCCCCTGAACGCATTGTGTAAGAATTTCTCTCTCTTTCACTGTCTTTGTTTCATGGGTGTTTCAAAGTAATTTATTTTTATAATGGGGTTTAGCTGCTTTTCACTGCTGTGTTTATGCCGCTTTACACCCACTTGACACACTAACAGAGAGATATCAATACATAGGTTTTACGATTATTATTAGTCAGATATATTCTTGTGCGGTGAATAGGGCGTGTTGAGTCCAGTTCTCTGAGCAAGGAGTAGGTCTTGTCTATTACATATTGAGTTTATGGAACGGTATCTGAGCTAATTTGATACCCTTGTTTTATGTATCACCCCACCTCACCTTTCCCGTTAAGCAGCCATAGTGTGTTTTCTGCATGTGTGACTCTGTTCTGTTTTGTAATTCAGTTCAAGTGTAACGGTTTTTACATTCCCTCTATCAGTGATACCTTATGAGAAGTGTCCTTTTCTGTGTGACTTATTTCACTTAGAATCGTCGTACCTAAATCCACTCATCATGCTGCTACTAACCTTACGACATTGATTTCATGGCTGAGTGATATTCCATTGTACATAAGGACCACCACTTCTGTATCCATTTTTCTCTTTCCTGGGATATTTAAGGTGGAATGAAGTGGAGGTCCTGGTCAACAGAGCAGCCCTAAACTTTGGGGTGCTTGTGTCTTGCTGATTTTTAATTTTCCCAATTTATACCCCCATGAGTGGAAGTGCCCTATGCTCTCTAAGCTGTGTTTTGCAGATGTTTCAGGACTCACCGGACACTTCCCCGGAGTGGCTTTTGGCAATTTACATCCCGCCCATCAGTGTAGCAAGGCTCCCATTTCTCCATGGCCTGTCCTGCATTTCTGGTTTTGACACTTTTTTCAGCATGGCCCTTTTGACCGATGGGAAGCGAGACTTCTTTGTAGCGCTGATTTGCCTTTCCAGGTTGCTTGGTTGGCCAAAAAGGGCGTATGCGTTTTTTCCTGAATATATTCAGGAAAAAACGCATACGCCCTTTTTGGCCAAGGGCATCATTGTCAACGTTTTGCCGCTTTTCATGTGCTTTAAAGGCGATTCGTATCTACCTCCTGAAATCTGTTTCCTGCAATTCTGCCTTGATTTCAAATCCTCTTCTTTGCCTTCCCTCAATATATTTGTGGACGAGAGTTATCATTAATAACTCTGCAGGTTTGTGAATTGCAGTGCCCTGAACCTCCATTTTACAACTCGTTTTTTTGGGAGCTGGCCGCAAAATCGCAGAATGGCTTCAGGCCCTGTTCTGGTTCCGGGGGGCAGGCTGAGCCTGTGGTTAATTCTTCTTTCTGATGGGAAAATAGAGTGACCTGTGCCTGTCCCAACACCAAGAGCTAGTCTCTCGTTGGTTCCACGTTTTCCCGTTTATCCTCAGGACAAATTGCAACCTGCATGGAACAGGAGGTTAAAGGTGCTGATGCTCCAAGTAGGGAGCTTGCTAGTAAAGCAGCTGGAATGGCGAACCCGGGCACAAGGAGATGAGAAATGAGGTGCGTTTTAGAAACCTTTCCCCATCACACGGTGTACCATCTTCTGGGTTTCTCATGCATGTTTTTGATGTAGGAAGATGCCCTTGAACCTGGAGATTTGGGACCCATGCGATGGGTACCACGCAGTATTACTTTAAAGGGTCTGCGTTTGCTCACCCAACCTCACCACACCTCTCAGCCCCAAGAGTGTCCACCCTTATGTCTCATCCAGCTGTGCGTCTAGATATGGTCAATCCAGGTTGCATCACAGCCCCTGAACGCATTGTGTAAGAATTTCTCTCTCTTTCACTGTCTTTGTTTCATGGGTGTTCCAAAGTAATTTATTTTTATAATGGGGTTTAGCTGCTTTTCACTGCTGTGTTTATGCCGCTTTACACCCACTTGACACACTAACAGAGAGATATCAATACATAGGTTTTACGATTATTATTAGTCAGATATATTCTTGTGCGGTGAATAGGGCGTGTTGAGTCCAGTTCTCTGAGCAAGGAGTAGGTCTTGTCTATTACATATTGAGTTTATGGAACGGTATCTGAGCTAATTTGATACCCTTGTTTTATGTATCACCCCACCTCACCTTTCCCGTTAAGCAGCCATAGTGTGTTTTCTGCATGTGTGACTCTGTTCTGTTTTGTAATTCAGTTCAAGTGTAACGGTTTTTACATTCCCTCTATCAGTGATACCTTATGAGAAGTGTCCTTTTCTGTGTGACTTATTTCACTTAGAATCGTCGTACCTAAATCCACTCATCATGCTGCTACTAACCTTACGACATTGATTTCATGGCTGAGTGATATTCCATTGTTCATAAGGACCACCACTTCTGTATCCATTTTTCTCTTTCCTGGGATATTTAAGGTGGAATGAAGTGGAGGTCCTGGTCAACAGAGCAGCCCTAAACTTTGGGGTGCTTGTGTCTTGCTGATTTTTAATTTTCCCAATTTATACCCCCATGAGTGGAAGTGCCCTATGCTCTCTAAGCTGTGCTTTTCAGATGTTTCAGGACTCACCGGACACTTCTCCGGAGTGGCTCTTGGCAATTTACATCCCGCCCATCAGTGTAGCAAGGCTCCCATTTCTCCATGGCCTGTCCTGCATTTCTGGTTTTGACACTTTTTTCAGCATGGCCCTTTTGACCGATGGGAAGCGAGACTTCTTTGTAGTGCTGATTTGCCTTTCCAGGTTGCTTGGTTGGCCAAAAAGGGCTTATGCGTTTTTTCCTGAATATATTCAGGAAAAAACGCATACGCCCTTTTTGGCCAAGGGCATCATTGTCAACGTTTTGCCGCTTCTCATGTGCTTTAAAGGCGATTCGTATCTACCTCCTGAAATCTGTTTCCTGCAATTCTGCCTTGATTTCAAATCCGCTTCTTTGCCTTCCCTCAATATATTTGTGGACGAGAGTTATCATTTATAACTCTGCAGGTTTGTGAATTGCAGTGCCCTGAACCTCCATTTTACAACTCGTTTTTATGGGAGCTGGCCGCAAAATCGCAGAATGGCTTCAGGCCCTGTTCTGGTTCCGGGGGGCAGGCTGAGCCTGTGGTTAATTCTTCTTTCTGATGGGAAAATAGAGTGACCTGTGCCTGTCCCAACACCAAGAGCTAGTCTCTCGTTGGTTCCACGTTTTCCCGTTTATCCTCAGGACAAATTGCAACCTGCATGGAACAGGAGGTTAAAGGTGCTGATGCTCCAAGTAGGGAGCTTGCTAGTAAAGCAGCTGGAATGGCGAACCCGGGCACAAGGAGATGAGAAATGAGGTGCGTTTTAGAAACCTTTCCCCATCACACGGTGTACCATCTTCTGGGTTTCTCATGCATGTTTTTGATGTAGGAAGATGCCCTTGAACCTGGAGATTTGGGACCCATGCGATGGGTACCACGCAGTATTACTTTAAAGGGTCTGCGTTTGCTCACCCAACCTCACCACACCTCTCAGCCCCAAGAGTGTCCACCCTTATGTCTCATCCAGCTGTGCGTCTAGATATGGTCAATCCAGGTTGCATCACAGCCCCTGAACGCATTGTGTAAGAATTTCTCTCTCTTTCACTGTCTTTGTTTCATGGGTGTTCCAAAGTAATTTATTTTTATAATGGGGTTTAGCTGCTTTTCACTGCTGTGTTTATGCCGCTTTACACCCACTTGACACACTAACAGAGAGATATCAATACATAGGTTTTACGATTATTATTAGTCAGATATATTCTTGTGCGGTGAATAGGGCGTGTTGAGTCCAGTTCTCTGAGCAAGGAGTAGGTCTTGTCTATTACATATTGAGTTTATGGAACGGTATCTGAGCTAATTTGATACCCTTGTTTTATGTATCACCCCACCTCACCTTTCCCGTTAAGCAGCCATAGTGTGTTTTCTGCATGTGTGACTCTGTTCTGTTTTGTAATTCAGTTCAAGTGTAACGGTTTTTACATTCCCTCTATCAGTGATACCTTATGAGAAGTGTCCTTTTCTGTGTGACTTATTTCACTTAGAATCGTCGTACCTAAATCCACTCATCATGCTGCTACTAACCTTACGACATTGATTTCATGGCTGAGTGATATTCCATTGTTCATAAGGACCACCACTTCTGTATCCATTTTTCTCTTTCCTGGGATATTTAAGGTGGAATGAAGTGGAGGTCCTGGTCAACAGAGCAGCCCTAAACTTTGGGGTGCTTGTGTCTTGCTGATTTTTAATTTTCCCAATTTATACCCCCATGAGTGGAAGTGCCCTATGCTCTCTAAGCTGTGCTTTTCAGATGTTTCAGGACTCACCGGACACTTCTCCGGAGTGGCTCTTGGCAATTTACATCCCGCCCATCAGTGTAGCAAGGCTCCCATTTCTCCATGGCCTGTCCTGCATTTCTGGTTTTGACACTTTTTTCAGCATGGCCCTTTTGACCGATGGGAAGCGAGACTTCTTTGTAGTGCTGATTTGCCTTTCCAGGTTGCTTGGTTGGCCAAAAAGGGCTTATGCGTTTTTTCCTGAATATATTCAGGAAAAAACGCATACGCCCTTTTTGGCCAAGGGCATCATTGTCAACGTTTTGCCGCTTCTCATGTGCTTTAAAGGCGATTCGTATCTACCTCCTGAAATCTGTTTCCTGCAATTCTGCCTTGATTTCAAATCCGCTTCTTTGCCTTCCCTCAATATATTTGTGGACGAGAGTTATCATTTATAACTCTGCAGGTTTGTGAATTGCAGTGCCCTGAACCTCCATTTTACAACTCGTTTTTATGGGAGCTGGCCGCAAAATCGCAGAATGGCTTCAGGCCCTGTTCTGGTTCCGGGGGGCAGGCTGAGCCTGTGGTTAATTCTTCTTTCTGATGGGAAAATAGAGTGACCTGTGCCTGTCCCAACACCAAGAGCTAGTCTCTCGTTGGTTCCACGTCTTCCCGTTTATCCTCAGGACAAATTGCAACCTGCATGGAACAGGAGGTTAAAGGTGCTGATGCTCCAAGTAGGGAGCTTGCTAGTAAAGCGACTGGAATGGCGAACCCGGGCACAAGGAGATGAGAAATGAGGTGCGTTTTAGAAACATTTCCCCATCACACGGTGTACCATCTTCTGGGTTTCTCATGCATGTTTTCGATGTAGGAAGATGTCCTTGAACCTGGAGATTTGGGACCCATGCGATGGGTTTCACGCAGTATTACTTTAAAGGGTCTGCGTTTGCTCACCCAACCTCACCAAACCTCTCAGCCCCAAGAGTGTCCACCCTTATGTCTCATCCAGCTGTGCGTCTAGATATGGTCAATCCAGGTTGCATCACAGCCCCTGAACGCATTGTGTAAGAATTTCTCTCTCTTTCACTGTCTTTGTTTCATGGGTGTTTCAAAGTAATTTATTTTTATAATGGGGTTTAGCTGCTTTTCACTGCTGTGTTTATGCCGCTTTACACCCACTTGACACACTAACAGAGAGATATCAATACATAGGTTTTACGATTATTATTATTCAGATATATTCTTGTGCGGTGAATAGGGCGTGTTGAGTCCAGTTCTCTGAGCCAGGAGTAGGTCTTGTCTATTACATATTGGGTTTATGGAACGGTATCTGAGCTAATTTGATACCCTTGTTTTATGTATCACCCCACCTCACCTTTCCCGTTAAGCAGCCATAGTGTGTTTTCTGCATGTGTGACTCTGTTCTGTTTTGTAATTCAGTTCAAGTGTAACGGTTTTTACATTCCCTCTATCAGTGATACCTTATGAGAAGTGTCCTTTTCTGTGTGACTTATTTCACTTAGAATCGCCCTACCTAAATCCACTCATCATGCTGCTACTAACCTTACGACATTGATTTCATGGCTGAGTGGTATTCCATTGTACATAAAGACCACAACTTCTTTATCCATTTTTCTCTTTCCTGGGATATTTAAGGTGGAATGAAGTGGAGGTCCTGGTCAACAGAGCAGCCCTAAACTTTGGGGTGCTTGTGTCTTGCTGATTTTTAATTTTCCCAATTTATACCCCCATGAGTGGAAGTGCCCTATGCTCTCTAAGCTGTGTTTTTCAGATGTTTCAGGACTCACCGGACACTTCTCCAGAGTGGCTTTTGGCAATTTACATCCCGCCCATCAGTGTAGCAAGGCTCCCATTTCTCCATGGCCTGTCCTGCATTTCTGGTTTTGACACTTTTTTCAGCATGGCCCTTTTGACCGATGGGAAGCGAGACTTCTTTGTAGCGCTGATTTGCCTTTCCAGGTTGCTTGGTTGGCCAAAAAGGGCGTATGCGTTTTTTCCTGAATATATTCAGGAAAAAACGCATACGCCCTTTTTGGCCAAGGGCATCATTGTCAACGTTTTGCCGCTTTTCATGTGCTTTAAAGGCGATTTGTATCTACCTCCTGAAATCTGTTTCCTGCAATTCTGCCTTGATTTCAAATCCTCTTCTTTGCCTTCCCTCAATATATTTGTGGATGAGAGTTATCATTAATAACTCTGCAGGTTTGTGAATTGCAGTGCCCTGAACCTCCATTTTACAACTCGTTTTTTTGGGAGCTGGCCGCAAAATCGCAGAATGGCTTCAGGCCCTGTTCTGGTTCCGGGGGGCAGGCTGAGCCTGTGGTTAATTCTTCTTTCTGATGGGAAAATAGAGTGACCTGTGCCTGTCCCAACACCAAGAGCTAGTCTCTCGTTGGTTCCACGTCTTCCCGTTTATCCTCAGGACAAATTGCAACCTGCATGGAACAGGAGGTTAAAGGTGCTGATGCTCCAAGTAGGGAGCTTGCTAGTAAAGCGGCTGGAATGGCGAACACGGGCACAAGGAGATGAGAAATGAGGTGCGTTTTAGAAACCTTTCCCCATCACACGGTGTACCATCTTCTGGGTTTCTCATGCATGTTTTTGATGTAGGAAGATGCCCTTGAACCTGGAGATTTGGGACCCATGCGATGGGTACCACGCAGTATTACTTTAAAGGGTCTGCGTTTGCTCACCCAACCTCACCAAACCTCTCAGCCCCAAGAGTGTCCACCCTTATGTCTCATCCAGCTGTGCGTCTAGATATGGTCAATCCAGGTTGCATCACAGCCCCTGAACGCATTGTGTAAGAATTTCTCTCTCTTTCACTGTCTTTGTTTCATGGGTGTTTCAAAGTAATTTATTTTTATAATGGGGTTTAGCTGCTTTTCACTGCTGTGTTTATGCCGCTTTACACCCACTTGACACAATAACAGAGAGATATCAATACATAGGTTTTACGATTATTATTAGTCAGATATATTCTTGTGCGGTGAATAGGGCGTGTTGAGTCCAGTTCTCTGAGCAAGGAGTAGGTCTTGTCTATTACATATTGGGTTTATGGAATGGTATCTGAGCTAATTTGATACCCTTGTTTTATGTATCACCCCACCTCACCTTTCCCGTTAAGCAGCCATAGTGTGTTTTCTGCATGTGTGACTCTGTTCTGTTTTGTAATTCAGTTCAAGTGTAACGGTTTTTACATTCCCTCTATCAGTGATACCTTATGAGAAGTGTCCTTTTCTGTGTGACTTATTTCACTTAGAATCGTCCTACCTAAATCCACTCATCATGCTGCTACTAACCTTACGACATTGATTTCATGGCTGAGTGGTATTCCATTGTACATAAGGACCACAACTTCTTTATCCATTTTTCTCTTTCCTGGGATATTTAAGGTGGAATGAAGTGGAGGTCCTGGTCAACAGAGCAGCCCTAAACTTTGGGGTGCTTGTGTCTTGCTGATTTTTAATTTTCCCAATTTATACCCCCATGAGTGGAAGTGCCCTATGCTCTCTAAGCTGTGTTTTTCAGATGTTTCAGGACTCACCGGACACTTCTCCGGAGTGGCTTTTGGCAATTTACATCCCGCCCATCAGTGTAGCAAGGCTCCCATTTCTCCATGGCCTGTCCTGCATTTCTGGTTTTGACACTTTTTTCAGCATGGCCCTTTTGACCGATGGGAAGCGAGACTTCTTTGTAGCGCTGATTTGCCTTTCCAGGTTGCTTGGTTGGCCAAAAAGGGCGTATGCGATTTTTCCTGAATATATTCAGGAAAAAACGCATACGCGCTTTTTGGCCAAGGGCATCATTGTCAACGTTTTGCCGCTTTTCATGTGCTTTAAAGGCGATTCGTATCTACCTCCTGAAATCTGTTTCCTGCAATTCTGCCTTGATGTCAAATCCTCTTCTTTGCCTTCCCTCAATATATTTGTGGACGAGAGTTATCATTAATAACTCTGCAGGTTTGTGAATTGCAGTGCCCTGAACCTCCATTTTACAACTCGTTTTTATGGGAGCTGGCGGCAAAATCGCAGAATGGCTTTAGGCCCTGTTCTGGTTCCGGGGGGCAGGCTGAGCCTGTGGTTAATTCTTCTTTCTGATGGGAAAATAGAGTGACCTGTGCCTGTCCCAACACCAAGAGCTAGTCTCTCGTTGGTTCCACGTCTTCCCGTTTATCCTCAGGACAAATTGCAACCTGTATGGAACAGGAGGTTAAAGGTGCTGATGCTCCAAGTAGGGAGCTTGCTAGTAAAGCGGCTGGAATGGCGAACCCGGGCACAAGGAGATGAGAAATGAGGTGCGTTTTAGAAAACTTTCCCCATCACACGGTGTACCATCTTCTGGGTTTCTCATGCATGTTTTTGATGTAGGAAGATGCCCTTGAACCTGGAGATTTGGGACCCATGCGATGGGTACCACGCAGTATTCCTTTAAAGGGTCTGCGTTTGCTCACCCAACCTCACCAAACCTCTCAGCCCCAAGAGTGTCCACCCTTATGTCTCATCCAGCTGTGCGCCTAGATATGGTCAATCCAGGTTGCATCACAGCCCCTGAACGCATTGTGTAAGAATTTCTCTCTCTTTCACTGTCTTTGTTTCATGGGTGTTTCAAAGTAATTTATTTTTATAATGGGGTTTAGCTGCTTTTCACTGCTGTGTTTATGCCGCTTTACACCCACTTGACACACTAACAGAGAGATATCAATACATAGGTTTTACGATTATTATTAGTCAGATATATTCTTGTGCGGTGAATAGGGCGTGTTGAGTCCAGTTCTCTGAGCCAGGAGTAGGTCTTGTCTATTACATATTGGGTTTATGGAACGGTATCTGAGCTAATTTGATACCCTTGTTTTATGTATCACCCCACCTCACCTTTCCCGTTAAGCAGCCATAGTGTGTTTTCTGCATGTGTGACTCTGTTCTGTTTTGTAATTCAGTTCAAGTGTAACGGTTTTTACATTCCCTCTATCAGTGATACCTTATGAGAAGTGTCCTTTTCTGTGTGACTTATTTCACTTAGAATCGTCGTACCTAAATCCACTCATCATGCTGCTACTAACCTTACGGCATTGATTTCATGGCTGAGTGGTATTCCATTGTACATAAGGACCACAACTTCTTTATCCATTTTTCTCTTTCCTGGGATATTTAAGGTGGAATGAAGTGGAGGTCCTGGTCAACAGAGCAGCCCTAAACTTTGGGGTGCTTGTGTCTTGCTGATTTTTAATTTTCCCAATTTATACCCCCATGAGTGGAAGTGCCCTATGCTCTCTAAGCTGTGTTTTTCAGATGTTTCAGGACTCACCGGACACTTCTCCGGAGTGGCTCTTGGCAATTTACATCCCGCCCATCAGTGTAGCAAGGCTCCCATTTCTCCATGGCCTGTCCTGCATTTCTGGTTTTGACACTTTTTTCAGCATGGCCCTTTTGACCGATGGGAAGCGAGACTTCTTTGTAGCGCTGATTTGCCTTTCCAGGTGGCTTGGTTGGCCAAAAAGGGCGTATGCGTTTTTTCCTGAATATATTCAGGAAAAAACGCATACGCCCTTTTTGGCCAAGGGCATCATTGTCAACGTTTTGCCGCTTTTCATGTGCTTTAAAGGCGATTCGTATCTACCTCCTGAAATCTGTTTCCTGCAATTCTGCCTTGATTTCAAATCCTCTTCTTTGCCTTCCCTCAATATATTTGTGGACGGGAGTTATCATTTATAACTCTGCAGGTTTGTGAATTGCAGTGCCCTGAACCTCCATTTTACAACTCGTTTTTATGGGAGCTGGCCGCAAAATCGCAGAATGGCTTCAGGCCCTGTTCTGGTTCCGGGGGTCAGGCTGAGCCTGTGGTTAATTCTTCTTTCTGATGGGAAAATAGAGTGACCTGTGCCTGTCCCAACACCAAGAGCTAGTCTCTCGTTGGTTCCACGTCTTCCCGTTTATCCTCAGGACAAATTGCAACCTGCATGGAACAGGAGGTTAAAGGTGCTGATGCTCCAAGTAGGGAGCTTGCTAGTAAAGCGGCTGGAATGGCGAACCCGGGCACAAGGAGATGAGAAATGAGGTGCGTTTTAGAAACCTTTCCCCATCACACGGTGTACCATCTTCTGGGTTTCTCATGCATGTTTTTGATGTAGGAAGATGCCCTTGAAACTGGAGATTTGGGACCCATGCGATGGGTACCACGCAGTATTCCTTTAAAGGGTCTGCGTTTGCTCACCCAACCTCACCAAACCTCTCAGCCCCAAGAGTGTCCACCCTTATGTCTCATCCAGCTGTGCGTCTAGATATGGTCAATCCAGGTTGCATCACAGCCCCTGAACGCATTGTGTAAGAATTTCTCTCTCTTTCACTGTCTTTGTTTCATGGGTGTTTCAAAGTAAGTTATTTTTATAATGGGGTTTAGCTGCTTTTCACTGCTGTGTTTATGCCGCTTTACACCCACTTGACACACTAACAGAGAGATATCAATACATAGGTTTTACGATTATTATTATTCAGATATATTCTTGTGCGGTGAATAGGGCGTGTTGAGTCCAGTTCTCTGAGCCAGGAGTAGGTCTTGTCTATTACATATTGGGTTTATGGAACGGTATCTGAGCTAATTTGATACCCTTGTTTTATGTATCACCCCACCTCACCTTTCCCGTTAAGCAGCCATAGTGTGTTTTCTGCATGTGTGACTCTGTTCTGTTTTGTAATTCAGTTCAAGTGTAACGGTTTTTACATTCCCTCTATCAGTGATACCTTATGAGAAGTGTCCTTTTCTGTGTGACTTATTTCACTTAGAAACGTCGTACCTAAATCCACTCATCATGCTGCTACTAACCTTACGGCATTGATTTCATGGCTGAGTGGTATTCCATTGTACATAAGGACCACAACTTCTTTATCCATTTTTCTCTTTCCTGGGATATTTAAGGTGGAATGAAGTGGAGGTCCTGGTCAACAGAGCAGCCCTAAACTTTGGGGTGCTTGTGTCTTGCTGATTTTTAATTTTCCCAATTTATACCCCCATGAGTGGAAGTGCCCTATGCTCTCTAAGCTGTGTTTTTCAGATGTTTCAGGACTCACCGGACACTTCTCCGGAGTGGCTTTTGGCAATTTACATCCCGCCCATCAGTGTAGCAAGGCTCCCATTTCTCCATGGCCTGTCCTGCATTTCTGGTTTTGACACTTTTTTCAGCATGGCCCTTTTGACCGATGGGAAGCGAGACTTCTTTGTAGCGCTGATTTGCCTTTCCAGGTTGCTTGGTTGGCCAAAAAGGGCGTATGCGATTTTTCCTGAATATATTCAGGAAAAAACGCATACGCGCTTTTTGGCCAAGGGCATCATTGTCAACGTTTTGCCGCTTTTCATGTGCTTTAAAGGCGATTCGTATCTACCTCCTGAAATCTGTTTCCTGCAATTCTGCCTTGATGTCAAATCCTCTTCTTTGCCTTCCCTCAATATATTTGTGGACGAGAGTTATCATTAATAACTCTGCAGGTTTGTGAATTGCAGTGCCCTGAACCTCCATTTTACAACTCGTTTTTATGGGAGCTGGCGGCAAAATCGCAGAATGGCTTTAGGCCCTGTTCTGGTTCCGGGGGGCAGGCTGAGCCTGTGGTTAATTCTTCTTTCTGATGGGAAAATAGAGTGACCTGTGCCTGTCCCAACACCAAGAGCTAGTCTCTCGTTGGTTCCACGTCTTCCCGTTTATCCTCAGGACAAATTGCAACCTGTATGGAACAGGAGGTTAAAGGTGCTGATGCTCCAAGTAGGGAGCTTGCTAGTAAAGCGGCTGGAATGGCGAACCCGGGCACAAGGAGATGAGAAATGAGGTGCGTTTTAGAAAACTTTCCCCATCACACGGTGTACCATCTTCTGGGTTTCTCATGCATGTTTTTGATGTAGGAAGATGCCCTTGAACCTGGAGATTTGGGACCCATGCGATGGGTACCACGCAGTATTCCTTTAAAGGGTCTGCGTTTGCTCACCCAACCTCACCAAACCTCTCAGCCCCAAGAGTGTCCACCCTTATGTCTCATCCAGCTGTGCGCCTAGATATGGTCAATCCAGGTTGCATCACAGCCCCTGAACGCATTGTGTAAGAATTTCTCTCTCTTTCACTGTCTTTGTTTCATGGGTGTTTCAAAGTAATTTATTTTTATAATGGGGTTTAGCTGCTTTTCACTGCTGTGTTTATGCCGCTTTACACCCACTTGACACACTAACAGAGAGATATCAATACATAGGTTTTACGATTATTATTAGTCAGATATATTCTTGTGCGGTGAATAGGGCGTGTTGAGTCCAGTTCTCTGAGCCAGGAGTAGGTCTTGTCTATTACATATTGGGTTTATGGAACGGTATCTGAGCTAATTTGATACCCTTGTTTTATGTATCACCCCACCTCACCTTTCCCGTTAAGCAGCCATAGTGTGTTTTCTGC
Source organism: Balaenoptera borealis (assembly GCF_965194805.1). Lineage (NCBI taxonomy): Eukaryota > Metazoa > Chordata > Mammalia > Artiodactyla > Balaenopteridae > Balaenoptera > Balaenoptera borealis. Next base: position 155,014 of record NW_028124001.1, on the reverse strand, counting down.
ATGTGTGACTCTGTTCTGTTTTGTAATTCAGTTCAAGTGTAACGGTTTTTACATTCCCTCTATCAGTGATACCTTATGAGAAGTGTCCTTTTCTGTGTGACTTATTTCACTTAGAATCGTCGTACCTAAATCCACTCATCATGCTGCTACTAACCTTACGGCATTGATTTCATGGCTGAGTGGTATTCCATTGTACATAAGGACCACAACTTCTTTATCCATTTTTCTCTTTCCTGGGATATTTAAGGTGGAATGAAGTGGAGGTCCTGGTCAACAGAGCAGCCCTAAACTTTGGGGTGCTTGTGTCTTGCTGATTTTTAATTTTCCCAATTTATACCCCCATGAGTGGAAGTGCCCTATGCTCTCTAAGCTGTGTTTTTCAGATGTTTCAGGACTCACCGGACACTTCTCCGGAGTGGCTCTTGGCAATTTACATCCCGCCCATCAGTGTAGCAAGGCTCCCATTTCTCCATGGCCTGTCCTGCATTTCTGGTTTTGACACTTTTTTCAGCATGGCCCTTTTGACCGATGGGAAGCGAGACTTCTTTGTAGCGCTGATTTGCCTTTCCAGGTGGCTTGGTTGGCCAAAAAGGGCGTATGCGTTTTTTCCTGAATATATTCAGGAAAAAACGCATACGCCCTTTTTGGCCAAGGGCATCATTGTCAACGTTTTGCCGCTTTTCATGTGCTTTAAAGGCGATTCGTATCTACCTCCTGAAATCTGTTTCCTGCAATTCTGCCTTGATTTCAAATCCTCTTCTTTGCCTTCCCTCAATATATTTGTGGACGGGAGTTATCATTTATAACTCTGCAGGTTTGTGAATTGCAGTGCCCTGAACCTCCATTTTACAACTCGTTTTTATGGGAGCTGGCCGCAAAATCGCAGAATGGCTTCAGGCCCTGTTCTGGTTCCGGGGGTCAGGCTGAGCCTGTGGTTAATTCTTCTTTCTGATGGGAAAATAGAGTGACCTGTGCCTGTCCCAACACCAAGAGCTAGTCTCTCGTTGGTTCCACGTCTTCCCGTTTATCCTCAGGACAAATTGCAACCTGCATGGAACAGGAGGTTAAAGGTGCTGATGCTCCAAGTAGGGAGCTTGCTAGTAAAGCGGCTGGAATGGCGAACCCGGGCACAAGGAGATGAGAAATGAGGTGCGTTTTAGAAACCTTTCCCCATCACACGGTGTACCATCTTCTGGGTTTCTCATGCATGTTTTTGATGTAGGAAGATGCCCTTGAAACTGGAGATTTGGGACCCATGCGATGGGTACCACGCAGTATTCCTTTAAAGGGTCTGCGTTTGCTCACCCAACCTCACCAAACCTCTCAGCCCCAAGAGTGTCCACCCTTATGTCTCATCCAGCTGTGCGTCTAGATATGGTCAATCCAGGTTGCATCACAGCCCCTGAACGCATTGTGTAAGAATTTCTCTCTCTTTCACTGTCTTTGTTTCATGGGTGTTTCAAAGTAAGTTATTTTTATAATGGGGTTTAGCTGCTTTTCACTGCTGTGTTTATGCCGCTTTACACCCACTTGACACACTAACAGAGAGATATCAATACATAGGTTTTACGATTATTATTATTCAGATATATTCTTGTGCGGTGAATAGGGCGTGTTGAGTCCAGTTCTCTGAGCCAGGAGTAGGTCTTGTCTATTACATATTGGGTTTATGGAACGGTATCTGAGCTAATTTGATACCCTTGTTTTATGTATCACCCCACCTCACCTTTCCCGTTAAGCAGCCATAGTGTGTTTTCTGCATGTGTGACTCTGTTCTGTTTTGTAATTCAGTTCAAGTGTAACGGTTTTTACATTCCCTCTATCAGTGATACCTTATGAGAAGTGTCCTTTTCTGTGTGACTTATTTCACTTAGAAACGTCGTACCTAAATCCACTCATCATGCTGCTACTAACCTTACGGCATTGATTTCATGGCTGAGTGGTATTCCATTGTACATAAGGACCACAACTTCTTTATCCATTTTTCTCTTTCCTGGGATATTTAAGGTGGAATGAAGTGGAGGTCCTGGTCAACAGAGCAGCCCTAAACTTTGGGGTGCTTGTGTCTTGCTGATTTTTAATTTTCCCAATTTATACCCCCATGAGTGGAAGTGCCCTATGCTCTCTAAGCTGTGTTTTTCAGATGTTTCAGGACTCACCGGACACTTCTCCGGAGTGGCTTTTGGCAATTTACATCCCGCCCATCAGTGTAGCAAGGCTCCCATTTCTCCATGGCCTGTCCTGCATTTCTGGTTTTGACACTTTTTTCAGCATGGCCCTTTTGACCGATGGGAAGCGAGACTTCTTTGTAGCGCTGATTTGCCTTTCCAGGTTGCTTGGTTGGCCAAAAAGGGCGTATGCGATTTTTCCTGAATATATTCAGGAAAAAACGCATACGCGCTTTTTGGCCAAGGGCATCATTGTCAACGTTTTGCCGCTTTTCATGTGCTTTAAAGGCGATTCGTATCTACCTCCTGAAATCTGTTTCCTGCAATTCTGCCTTGATGTCAAATCCTCTTCTTTGCCTTCCCTCAATATATTTGTGGACGAGAGTTATCATTAATAACTCTGCAGGTTTGTGAATTGCAGTGCCCTGAACCTCCATTTTACAACTCGTTTTTATGGGAGCTGGCGGCAAAATCGCAGAATGGCTTTAGGCCCTGTTCTGGTTCCGGGGGGCAGGCTGAGCCTGTGGTTAATTCTTCTTTCTGATGGGAAAATAGAGTGACCTGTGCCTGTCCCAACACCAAGAGCTAGTCTCTCGTTGGTTCCACGTCTTCCCGTTTATCCTCAGGACAAATTGCAACCTGTATGGAACAGGAGGTTAAAGGTGCTGATGCTCCAAGTAGGGAGCTTGCTAGTAAAGCGGCTGGAATGGCGAACCCGGGCACAAGGAGATGAGAAATGAGGTGCGTTTTAGAAAACTTTCCCCATCACACGGTGTACCATCTTCTGGGTTTCTCATGCATGTTTTTGATGTAGGAAGATGCCCTTGAACCTGGAGATTTGGGACCCATGCGATGGGTACCACGCAGTATTCCTTTAAAGGGTCTGCGTTTGCTCACCCAACCTCACCAAACCTCTCAGCCCCAAGAGTGTCCACCCTTATGTCTCATCCAGCTGTGCGCCTAGATATGGTCAATCCAGGTTGCATCACAGCCCCTGAACGCATTGTGTAAGAATTTCTCTCTCTTTCACTGTCTTTGTTTCATGGGTGTTTCAAAGTAATTTATTTTTATAATGGGGTTTAGCTGCTTTTCACTGCTGTGTTTATGCCGCTTTACACCCACTTGACACACTAACAGAGAGATATCAATACATAGGTTTTACGATTATTATTAGTCAGATATATTCTTGTGCGGTGAATAGGGCGTGTTGAGTCCAGTTCTCTGAGCCAGGAGTAGGTCTTGTCTATTACATATTGGGTTTATGGAACGGTATCTGAGCTAATTTGATACCCTTGTTTTATGTATCACCCCACCTCACCTTTCCCGTTAAGCAGCCATAGTGTGTTTTCTGCATGTGTGACTCTGTTCTGTTTTGTAATTCAGTTCAAGTGTAACGGTTTTTACATTCCCTCTATCAGTGATACCTTATGAGAAGTGTCCTTTTCTGTGTGACTTATTTCACTTAGAATCGTCGTACCTAAATCCACTCATCATGCTGCTACTAACCTTACGGCATTGATTTCATGGCTGAGTGGTATTCCATTGTACATAAGGACCACAACTTCTTTATCCATTTTTCTCTTTCCTGGGATATTTAAGGTGGAATGAAGTGGAGGTCCTGGTCAACAGAGCAGCCCTAAACTTTGGGGTGCTTGTGTCTTGCTGATTTTTAATTTTCCCAATTTATACCCCCATGAGTGGAAGTGCCCTATGCTCTCTAAGCTGTGTTTTTCAGATGTTTCAGGACTCACCGGACACTTCTCCGGAGTGGCTCTTGGCAATTTACATCCCGCCCATCAGTGTAGCAAGGCTCCCATTTCTCCATGGCCTGTCCTGCATTTCTGGTTTTGACACTTTTTTCAGCATGGCCCTTTTGACCGATGGGAAGCGAGACTTCTTTGTAGCGCTGATTTGCCTTTCCAGGTGGCTTGGTTGGCCAAAAAGGGCGTATGCGTTTTTTCCTGAATATATTCAGGAAAAAACGCATACGCCCTTTTTGGCCAAGGGCATCATTGTCAACGTTTTGCCGCTTTTCATGTGCTTTAAAGGCGATTCGTATCTACCTCCTGAAATCTGTTTCCTGCAATTCTGCCTTGATTTCAAATCCTCTTCTTTGCCTTCCCTCAATATATTTGTGGACGGGAGTTATCATTTATAACTCTGCAGGTTTGTGAATTGCAGTGCCCTGAACCTCCATTTTACAACTCGTTTTTATGGGAGCTGGCCGCAAAATCGCAGAATGGCTTCAGGCCCTGTTCTGGTTCCGGGGGTCAGGCTGAGCCTGTGGTTAATTCTTCTTTCTGATGGGAAAATAGAGTGACCTGTGCCTGTCCCAACACCAAGAGCTAGTCTCTCGTTGGTTCCACGTCTTCCCGTTTATCCTCAGGACAAATTGCAACCTGCATGGAACAGGAGGTTAAAGGTGCTGATGCTCCAAGTAGGGAGCTTGCTAGTAAAGCGGCTGGAATGGCGAACCCGGGCACAAGGAGATGAGAAATGAGGTGCGTTTTAGAAACCTTTCCCCATCACACGGTGTACCATCTTCTGGGTTTCTCATGCATGTTTTTGATGTAGGAAGATGCCCTTGAAACTGGAGATTTGGGACCCATGCGATGGGTACCACGCAGTATTCCTTTAAAGGGTCTGCGTTTGCTCACCCAACCTCACCAAACCTCTCAGCCCCAAGAGTGTCCACCCTTATGTCTCATCCAGCTGTGCGTCTAGATATGGTCAATCCAGGTTGCATCACAGCCCCTGAACGCATTGTGTAAGAATTTCTCTCTCTTTCACTGTCTTTGTTTCATGGGTGTTTCAAAGTAAGTTATTTTTATAATGGGGTTTAGCTGCTTTTCACTGCTGTGTTTATGCCGCTTTACACCCACTTGACACACTAACAGAGAGATATCAATACATAGGTTTTACGATTATTATTATTCAGATATATTCTTGTGCGGTGAATAGGGCGTGTTGAGTCCAGTTCTCTGAGCCAGGAGTAGGTCTTGTCTATTACATATTGGGTTTATGGAACGGTATCTGAGCTAATTTGATACCCTTGTTTTATGTATCACCCCACCTCACCTTTCCCCTTAAGCAGCCATAGTGTGTTTTCTGCATGTGTGACTCTGTTCTGTTTTGTAATTCAGTTCAAGTGTAACGGTTTTTACATTCCCTCTATCAGTGATACCTTATGAGAAGTGTCCTTTTCTGTGTGACTTATTTCACTTAGAAACGTCGTACCTAAATCCACTCATCATGCTGCTACTAACCTTACGGCATTGATTTCATGGCTGAGTGGTATTCCATTGTACATAAGGACCACAACTTCTTTATCCATTTTTCTCTTTCCTGGGATATTTAAGGTGGAATGAAGTGGAGGTCCTGGTCAACAGAGCAGCCCTAAACTTTGGGGTGCTTGTGTCTTGCTGATTTTTAATTTTCCCAATTTATACCCCCATGAGTGGAAGTGCCCTATGCTCTCTAAGCTGTGTTTTTCAGATGTTTCAGGACTCACCGGACACTTCTCCGGAGTGGCTCTTGGCAATTTACATCCCGCCCATCAGTGTAGCAAGGCTCCCATTTCTCCATGGCCTGTCCTGCATTTCTGGTTTTGACACTTTTTTCAGCATGGCCCTTTTGACTGATGGGAAGCGAGACTTCTTTGTAGTGCTGATTTGCCTTTCCAGGTTGCTTGGTTGGCCAAAAAGGGCGTATGCGTTTTTTCCTGAATATATTCAGGAAAAAACGCATACGCCCTTTTTGGCCAAGGGCATCATTGTCAACGTTTTGCCGCTTTTCATGTGCTTTAAAGGCGATTCGTATCTACCTCCTGAAATCTGTTTCCTGCAATTCTGCCTTGATTTCAAATCCTCTTCTTTGCCTTCCCTCAATATATTTGTGGACGAGAGTTATCATTTATAACTCTGCAGGTTTGTGAATTGCAGTGCCCTGAACCTCCATTTTACAACTCGTTTTTATGGGAGCTGGCCGCAAAATCGAAGAATGGCTTCAGGCCCTGTTCTGGTTCCGGGGGGCAGGCTGAGCCTGTGGTTAATTCTTCTTTCTGATGGGAAAATAGAGTGACCTGTGCCTGTCCCAACACCAAGAGCTAGTCTCTCGTTGGTTCCACGTCTTCCCGTTTATCCTCAGGACAAATTGCAACCTGTATGGAACAGGAGGTTAAAGGTGCTGATGCTCCAAGTAGGGAGCTTGCTAGTAAAGCGGCTGGAATGGCGAACCCGGGCACAAGGAGATGAGAAATGAGGTGCGTTTTAGAAACCTTTCCCCATCACACGGTGTACCATCTTCTGGGTTTCTCATGCATGTTTTTGATGTAGGAAGATGCCCTTGAACCTGGAGATTTGGGACCCATGCGATGGGTACCACGCAGTATTCCTTTAAAGGGTCTGCGTTTGCTCACCCAACCTCACCAAACCTCTCAGCCCCAAGAGTGTCCACCCTTATGTCTCATCCAGCTGTGGGTCTAGATATGGTCAATCCAGGTTGCATCACAGCCCCTGAACGCATTGTGTAAGAATTTCTCTCTCTTTCACTGTCTTTGTTTCATGGGTGTTTCAAAGTAATTTATTTTTATAATGGGGTTTAGCTGCTTTTCACTGCTGTGTTTATGCCGCTTTACACCCACTTGACACACTAACAGAGAGATATCAATACATAGGTTTTACGATTATTATTAGTCAGATATATTCTTGTGCGGTGAATAGGGCATGTTGAATCCAGTTCTCTGAGCAAGGAGTAGGTCTTGTCTATTACATATTGAGTTTATGGAACGGTATCTGAGCTAATTTGATACCCTTGTTTTATGTATCACCCCACCTCACCTTTCCCGTTAAGCAGCCATAGTGTGTTTTCTGCATGTGTGACTCTGTTCTGTTTTGTAATTCAGTTCAAGTGTAACGGTTTTTACATTCCCTCTATCAGTGATACCTTATGAGAAGTGTCCTTTTCTGTGTGACTTATTTCACTTAGAATCGTTGTACCTAAATCCTCTCATCATGCTGCTACTAACCTTACGACATTGATTTCATGGCTGAGTGATATTCCATTGTACATAAGGACCACAACTTCTTTATCCATTTTTCTCTTTCCTGGGATATTTAAGGTGGAATGAAGTGGAGGTCCTGGTCAACAGAGCAGCCCTAAACTTTGGGGTGCTTGTGTCTTGCTGATTTTTAATTTTCCCAATTTATACCCCCATGAGTGGAAGTGCCCTATGCTCTCTAAGCTGTGTTTTTCAGATGTTTCAGGACTCACCGGACACTTCTCCAGAGTGGCTCTTGGCAATTTACATCCCGCCCATCAGTGTAGCAAGGCTCCCATTTCTCCATGGCCTGTCCTGCATTTCTGGTTTTGACACTTTTTTCAGCATGGCCCTTTTGACCGATGGGAAGCGAGACTTCTTTGTAGCGCTGATTTGCCTTTCCAGGTTCCTTGGTTGGCCAAAAAGGGCGTATGCGTTTTTTCCTGAATATATTCAGGAAAAAACGCATACGCCCTTTTTGGCCAAGGGCATCATTGTCAACGTTTTGCCGCTTTTCATGTGCTTTAAAGGTGATTCGTATCTACCTCCTGAAATCTGTTTCCTGCAATTCTGCCTTGATTTCAAATCCTCTTCTTTGCCTTCCCTCTATATATTTGTGGACGAGAGTTATCATTAATAACTCTGCAGGTTTGTGAATTGCAGTGCCCTGAACCTCCATTTTACAACTCGTTTTTATGGGAGCTGGCGGCAAAATCGCAGAATGGCTTTAGGCCCTGTTCTGGTTCCGGGGGACAGGCTGAGCCTGTGGTTAATTCTTCTTTCTGATGGGAAAATAGAGTGACCTGTGCCTGTCCCAACACCAAGAGCTAGTCTCTCGTTGGTTCCACGTCTTCCCGTTTATCCTCAGGACAAATTGCAACCTGTATGGAACAGGAGGTTAAAGGTGCTGATGCTCCAAGTAGGGAGCTTGCTAGTAAAGCGGCTGGAATGGCGAACCCGGGCACAAGGAGATGAGAAATGAGGTGCGTTTTAGAAACCTTTCCCCATCACACGGTGTACCATCTTCTGGGTTTCTCATGCATGTTTTTGATGTAGGAAGATGCCCTTGAACCTGGAGATTTGGGACCCATGCGATGGGTACCACGCAGTATTCCTTTAAAGGGTCTGCGTTTGCTCACCCAACCTCACCAAACCTCTCAGCCCCAAGAGTGTCCACCCTTATGTCTCATCCAGCTGTGCGTCTAGATATGGTCAATCCAGGTTGCATCACAGCTCCTGAACGCATTGTGTAAGAATTTCTCTCTCTTTCACTGTCTTTGTTTCATGGGTGTTTCAAAGTAATTTATTTTTATAATGGGGTTTAGCTGCTTTTCACTGCTGTGTTTATGCCGCTTTACACCCACTTGACACACTAACAGAGAGATATCAATACATAGGTTTTACGATTATTATTAGTCAGATATATTCTTGTGCGGTGAATAGGGCGTGTTGAGTCCAGTTCTCTGAGCAAGGAGTAGGTCTTGTCTATTACATATTGGGTTTATGGAACGGTATCTGAGCTAATTTGATACCCTTGTTTTATGTATCACCCCACCTCACCTTTCCCGTTAAGCAGCCATAGTGTGTTTTCTGCATGTGTGACTCTGTTCTGTTTTGTAATTCAGTTCAAGTGTAACGGTTTTTACATTCCCTCTATCAGTGATACCTTATGAGAAGTGTCCTTTTCTGTGTGACTTATTTCACTTAGAATCGTCCTACCTAAATCCACTCATCATGCTGCTACTAACCTTACGACATTGATTTCATGGCTGAGTGGTATTCCATTGTACATAAAGACCACAACTTCTTTATCCATTTTTCTCTTTCCTGGGATATTTAAGGTGGAATGAAGTGGAGGTCCTGGTCAACAGAGCAGCCCTAAACTTTGGGGTGCTTGTGTCTTGCTGATTTTTAATTTTCCCAATTTATACCCCCATGAGTGGAAGTGCCCTATGCTCTCTAAGCTGTGTTTTTCAGATGTTTCAGGACTCACCGGACACTTCTCCAGAGTGGCTTTTGGCAATTTACATCCCGCCCATCAGTGTAGCAAGGCTCCCATTTCTCCATGGCCTGTCCTGCATTTCTGGTTTTGACACTTTTTTCAGCATGGCCCTTTTGACCGATGGGAAGCGAGACTTCTTTGTAGCGCTGATTTGCCTTTCCAGGTTGCTTGGTTGGCCAAAAAGGGCGTATGCGTTTTTTCCTGAATATATTCAGGAAAAAACGCATACGCCCTTTTTGGCCAAGGGCATCATTGTCAACGTTTTGCCGCTTTTCATGTGCTTTAAAGGCGATTTGTATCTACCTCCTGAAATCTGTTTCCTGCAATTCTGCCTTGATTTCAAATCCTCTTCTTTGCCTTCCCTCAATATATTTGTGGATGAGAGTTATCATTAATAACTCTGCAGGTTTGTGAATTGCAGTGCCCTGAACCTCCATTTTACAACTCGTTTTTTTGGGAGCTGGCCGCAAAATCGCAGAATGGCTTCAGGCCCTGTTCTGGTTCCGGGGGGCAGGCTGAGCCTGTGGTTAATTCTTCTTTCTGATGGGAAAATAGAGTGACCTGTGCCTGTCCCAACACCAAGAGCTAGTCTCTCGTTGGTTCCACGTCTTCCCGTTTATCCTCAGGACAAATTGCAACCTGCATGGAACAGGAGGTTAAAGGTGCTGATGCTCCAAGTAGGGAGCTTGCTAGTAAAGCGGCTGGAATGGCGAACGCGGGCACAAGGAGATGAGAAATGAGGTGCGTTTTAGAAACCTTTCCCCATCACACGGTGTACCATCTTCTGGGTTTCTCATGCATGTTTTTGATGTAGGAAGATGCCCTTGAACCTGGAGATTTGGGACCCATGCGATGGGTACCACGCAGTATTCCTTTAAAGGGTCTGCGTTTGCTCACCCAACCTCACCAAACCTCTCAGCCCCAAGAGTGTCCACCCTTATGTCTCATCCAGCTGTGCGTCTAGATATGGTCAATCCAGGTTGCATCACAGCCCCTGAACGCATTGTGTAAGAATTTCTCTCTCTTTCACTGTCTTTGTTTCATGGGTGTTTCAAAGTAAGTTATTTTTATAATGGGGTTTAGCTGCTTTTCACTGCTGTGTTTATGCCGCTTTACACCCACTTGACACACTAACAGAGAGATATCAATACATAGGTTTTACGATTATTATTATTCAGATATATTCTTGTGCGGTGAATAGGGCGTGTTGAGTCCAGTTCTCTGAGCCAGGAGTAGGTCTTGTCTATTACATATTGGGTTTATGGAACGGTATCTGAGCTAATTTGATACCCTTGTTTTATGTATCACCCCACCTCACCTTTCCCGTTAAGCAGCCATAGTGTGTTTTCTGCATGTGTGACTCTGTTCTGTTTTGTAATTCAGTTCAAGTGTAACGGTTTTTACATTCCCTCTATCAGTGATACCTTATGAGAAGTGTCCTTTTCTGTGTGACTTATTTCACTTAGAAACGTCGTACCTAAATCCACTCATCATGCTGCTACTAACCTTACGGCATTGATTTCATGGCTGAGTGGTATTCCATTGTACATAAGGACCACAACTTCTTTATCCATTTTTCTCTTTCCTGGGATATTTAAGGTGGAATGAAGTGGAGGTCCTGGTCAACAGAGCAGCCCTAAACTTTGGGGTGCTTGTGTCTTGCTGATTTTTAATTTTCCCAATTTATACCCCCATGAGTGGAAGTGCCCTATGCTCTCTAAGCTGTGTTTTTCAGATGTTTCAGGACTCACCGGACACTTCTCCGGAGTGGCTCTTGGCAATTTACATCCCGCCCATCAGTGTAGCAAGGCTCCCATTTCTCCATGGCCTGTCCTGCATTTCTGGTTTTGACACTTTTTTCAGCATGGCCCTTTTGACTGATGGGAAGCGAGACTTCTTTGTAGTGCTGATTTGCCTTTCCAGGTTGCTTGGTTGGCCAAAAAGGGCGTATGCGTTTTTTCCTGAATATATTCAGGAAAAAACGCATACGCCCTTTTTGGCCAAGGGCATCATTGTCAACGTTTTGCCGCTTTTCATGTGCTTTAAAGGCGATTCGTATCTACCTCCTGAAATCTGTTTCCTGCAATTCTGCCTTGATTTCAAATCCTCTTCTTTGCCTTCCCTCAATATATTTGTGGACGAGAGTTATCATTTATAACTCTGCAGGTTTGTGAATTGCAGTGCCCTGAACCTCCATTTTACAACTCGTTTTTATGGGAGCTGGCCGCAAAATCGAAGAATGGCTTCAGGCCCTGTTCTGGTTCCGGGGGTCAGGCTGAGCCTGTGGTTAATTCTTCTTTCTGATGGGAAAATAGAGTGACCTGTGCCTGTCCCAACACCAAGAGCTAGTCTCTCGTTGGTTCCACGTCTTCCCGTTTATCCTCAGGACAAATTGCAACCTGTATGGAACAGGAGGTTAAAGGTGCTGATGCTCCAAGTAGGGAGCTTGCTAGTAAAGCGGCTGGAATGGCGAACCCGGGCACAAGGAGATGAGAAATGAGGTGCGTTTTAGAAACCTTTCCCCATCACACGGTGTACCATCTTCTGGGTTTCTCATGCATGTTTTTGATGTAGGAAGATGCCCTTGAACCTGGAGATTTGGGACCCATGCGATGGGTACCACGCAGTATTCCTTTAAAGGGTCTGCGTTTGCTCACCCAACCTCACCAAACCTCTCAGCCCCAAGAGTGTCCACCCTTATGTCTCATCCAGCTGTGGGTCTAGATATGGTCAATCCAGGTTGCATCACAGCCCCTGAACGCATTGTGTAAGAATTTCTCTCTCTTTCACTGTCTTTGTTTCATGGGTGTTTCAAAGTAATTTATTTTTATAATGGGGTTTAGCTGCTTTTCACTGCTGTGTTTATGCCGCTTTACACCCACTTGACACACTAACAGAGAGATATCAATACATAGGTTTTACGATTATTATTAGTCAGATATATTCTTGTGCGGTGAATAGGGCATGTTGAATCCAGTTCTCTGAGCAAGGAGTAGGTCTTGTCTATTACATATTGGGTTTATGGAACGGTATCTGAGCTAATTTGATACCCTTGTTTTATGTATCACCCCACCTCACCTTTCCCGTTAAGCAGCCATAGTGTGTTTTCTGCATGTGTGACTCTGTTCTGTTTTGTAATTCAGTTCAAGTGTAACGGTTTTTACATTCCCTCTATCAGTGATACCTTATGAGAAGTGTCCTTTTCTGTGTGACTTATTTCACTTAGAATCGTTGTACCTAAATCCTCTCATCATGCTGCTACTAACCTTACGACATTGATTTCATGGCTGAGTGATATTCCATTGTACATAAGGACCACAACTTCTTTATCCATTTTTCTCTTTCCTGGGATATTTAAGGTGGAATGAAGTGGAGGTCCTGGTCAACAGAGCAGCCCTAAACTTTGGGGTGCTTGTGTCTTGCTGATTTTTAATTTTCCCAATTTATACCCCCATGAGTGGAAGTGCCCTATGCTCTCTAAGCTGTGTTTTTCAGATGTTTCAGGACTCACCGGACACTTCTCCAGAGTGGCTCTTGGCAATTTACATCCCGCCCATCAGTGTAGCAAGGCTCCCATTTCTCCATGGCCTGTCCTGCATTTCTGGTTTTGACACTTTTTTCAGCATGGCCCTTTTGACCGATGGGAAGCGAGACTTCTTTGTAGCGCTGATTTGCCTTTCCAGGTTCCTTGGTTGGCCAAAAAGGGCGTATGCGTTTTTTCCTGAATATATTCAGGAAAAAACGCATACGCCCTTTTTGGCCAAGGGCATCATTGTCAACGTTTTGCCGCTTTTCATGTGCTTTAAAGGTGATTCGTATCTACCTCCTGAAATCTGTTTCCTGCAATTCTGCCTTGATTTCAAATCCTCTTCTTTGCCTTCCCTCTATATATTTGTGGACGAGAGTTATCATTAATAACTCTGCAGGTTTGTGAATTGCAGTGCCCTGAACCTCCATTTTACAACTCGTTTTTATGGGAGCTGGCGGCAAAATCGCAGAATGGCTTTAGGCCCTGTTCTGGTTCCGGGGGACAGGCTGAGCCTGTGGTTAATTCTTCTTTCTGATGGGAAAATAGAGTGACCTGTGCCTGTCCCAACACCAAGAGCTAGTCTCTCGTTGGTTCCACGTCTTCCCGTTTATCCTCAGGACAAATTGCAACCTGTATGGAACAGGAGGTTAAAGGTGCTGATGCTCCAAGTAGGGAGCTTGCTAGTAAAGCGGCTGGAATGGCGAACCCGGGCACAAGGAGATGAGAAATGAGGTGCGTTTTAGAAACCTTTCCCCATCACACGGTGTACCATCTTCTGGGTTTCTCATGCATGTTTTTGATGTAGGAAGATGCCCTTGAACCTGGAGATTTGGGACCCATGCGATGGGTACCACGCAGTATTCCTTTAAAGGGTCTGCGTTTGCTCACCCAACCTCACCAAACCTCTCAGCCCCAAGAGTGTCCACCCTTATGTCTCATCCAGCTGTGCGTCTAGATATGGTCAATCCAGGTTGCATCACAGCTCCTGAACGCATTGTGTAAGAATTTCTCTCTCTTTCACTGTCTTTGTTTCATGGGTGTTTCAAAGTAATTTATTTTTATAATGGGGTTTAGCTGCTTTTCACTGCTGTGTTTATGCCGCTTTACACCCACTTGACACACTAACAGAGAGATATCAATACATAGGTTTTACGATTATTATTAGTCAGATATATTCTTGTGCGGTGAATAGGGCGTGTTGAGTCCAGTTCTCTGAGCAAGGAGTAGGTCTTGTCTATTACATATTGGGTTTATGGAACGGTATCTGAGCTAATTTGATACCCTTGTTTTATGTATCACCCCACCTCACCTTTCCCGTTAAGCAGCCATAGTGTGTTTTCTGCATGTGTGACTCTGTTCTGTTTTGTAATTCAGTTCAAGTGTAACGGTTTTTACATTCCCTCTATCAGTGATACCTTATGAGAAGTGTCCTTTTCTGTGTGACTTATTTCACTTAGAATCGTCCTACCTAAATCCACTCATCATGCTGCTACTAACCTTACGACATTGATTTCATGGCTGAGTGGTATTCCATTGTACATAAAGACCACAACTTCTTTATCCATTTTTCTCTTTCCTGGGATATTTAAGGTGGAATGAAGTGGAGGTCCTGGTCAACAGAGCAGCCCTAAACTTTGGGGTGCTTGTGTCTTGCTGATTTTTAATTTTCCCAATTTATACCCCCATGAGTGGAAGTGCCCTATGCTCTCTAAGCTGTGTTTTTCAGATGTTTCAGGACTCACCGGACACTTCTCCAGAGTGGCTCTTGGCAATTTACATCCCGCCCATCAGTGTAGCAAGGCTCCCATTTCTCCATGGCCTGTCCTGCATTTCTGGTTTTGACACTTTTTTCAGCATGGCCCTTTTGACCGATGGGAAGCGAGACTTCTTTGTAGCGCTGATTTGCCTTTCCAGGTTCCTTGGTTGGCCAAAAAGGGCGTATGCGTTTTTTCCTGAATATATTCAGGAAAAAACGCATACGCCCTTTTTGGCCAAGGGCATCATTGTCAACGTTTTGCCGCTTTTCATGTGCTTTAAAGGTGATTCGTATCTACCTCCTGAAATCTGTTTCCTGCAATTCTGCCTTGATTTCAAATCCTCTTCTTTGCCTTCCCTCTATATATTTGTGGACGAGAGTTATCATTAATAACTCTGCAGGTTTGTGAATTGCAGTGCCCTGAACCTCCATTTTACAACTCGTTTTTATGGGAGCTGGCGGCAAAATCGCAGAATGGCTTTAGGCCCTGTTCTGGTTCCGGGGGACAGGCTGAGCCTGTGGTTAATTCTTCTTTCTGATGGGAAAATAGAGTGACCTGTGCCTGTCCCAACACCAAGAGCTAGTCTCTCGTTGGTTCCACGTCTTCCCGTTTATCCTCAGGACAAATTGCAACCTGTATGGAACAGGAGGTTAAAGGTGCTGATGCTCCAAGTAGGGAGCTTGCTAGTAAAGCGGCTGGAATGGCGAACCCGGGCACAAGGAGATGAGAAATGAGGTGCGTTTTAGAAACCTTTCCCCATCACACGGTGTACCATCTTCTGGGTTTCTCATGCATGTTTTTGATGTAGGAAGATGCCCTTGAACCTGGAGATTTGGGACCCATGCGATGGGTACCACGCAGTATTCCTTTAAAGGGTCTGCGTTTGCTCACCCAACCTCACCAAACCTCTCAGCCCCAAGAGTGTCCACCCTTATGTCTCATCCAGCTGTGCGTCTAGATATGGTCAATCCAGGTTGCATCACAGCTCCTGAACGCATTGTGTAAGAATTTCTCTCTCTTTCACTGTCTTTGTTTCATGGGTGTTTCAAAGTAATTTATTTTTATAATGGGGTTTAGCTGCTTTTCACTGCTGTGTTTATGCCGCTTTACACCCACTTGACACACTAACAGAGAGATATCAATACATAGGTTTTACGATTATTATTAGTCAGATATATTCTTGTGCGGTGAATAGGGCGTGTTGAGTCCAGTTCTCTGAGCAAGGAGTAGGTCTTGTCTATTACATATTGGGTTTATGGAACGGTATCTGAGCTAATTTGATACCCTTGTTTTATGTATCACCCCACCTCACCTTTCCCGTTAAGCAGCCATAGTGTGTTTTCTGCATGTGTGACTCTGTTCTGTTTTGTAATTCAGTTCAAGTGTAACGGTTTTTACATTCCCTCTATCAGTGATACCTTATGAGAAGTGTCCTTTTCTGTGTGACTTATTTCACTTAGAATCGTCCTACCTAAATCCACTCATCATGCTGCTACTAACCTTACGACATTGATTTCATGGCTGAGTGGTATTCCATTGTACATAAAGACCACAACTTCTTTATCCATTTTTCTCTTTCCTGGGATATTTAAGGTGGAATGAAGTGGAGGTCCTGGTCAACAGAGCAGCCCTAAACTTTGGGGTGCTTGTGTCTTGCTGATTTTTAATTTTCCCAATTTATACCCCCATGAGTGGAAGTGCCCTATGCTCTCTAAGCTGTGTTTTTCAGATGTTTCAGGACTCACCGGACACTTCTCCAGAGTGGCTTTTGGCAATTTACATCCCGCCCATCAGTGTAGCAAGGCTCCCATTTCTCCATGGCCTGTCCTGCATTTCTGGTTTTGACACTTTTTTCAGCATGGCCCTTTTGACCGATGGGAAGCGAGACTTCTTTGTAGCGCTGATTTGCCTTTCCAGGTTGCTTGGTTGGCCAAAAAGGGCGTATGCGTTTTTTCCTGAATATATTCAGGAAAAAACGCATACGCCCTTTTTGGCCAAGGGCATCATTGTCAACGTTTTGCCGCTTTTCATGTGCTTTAAAGGCGATTTGTATCTACCTCCTGAAATCTGTTTCCTGCAATTCTGCCTTGATTTCAAATCCTCTTCTTTGCCTTCCCTCAATATATTTGTGGATGAGAGTTATCATTAATAACTCTGCAGGTTTGTGAATTGCAGTGCCCTGAACCTCCATTTTACAACTCGTTTTTTTGGGAGCTGGCCGCAAAATCGCAGAATGGCTTCAGGCCCTGTTCTGGTTCCGGGGGGCAGGCTGAGCCTGTGGTTAATTCTTCTTTCTGATGGGAAAATAGAGTGACCTGTGCCTGTCCCAACACCAAGAGCTAGTCTCTCGTTGGTTCCACGTCTTCCCGTTTATCCTCAGGACAAATTGCAACCTGCATGGAACAGGAGGTTAAAGGTGCTGATGCTCCAAGTAGGGAGCTTGCTAGTAAAGCGGCTGGAATGGCGAACGCGGGCACAAGGAGATGAGAAATGAGGTGCGTTTTAGAAACCTTTCCCCATCACACGGTGTACCATCTTCTGGGTTTCTCATGCATGTTTTTGATGTAGGAAGATGCCCTTGAACCTGGAGATTTGGGACCCATGCGATGGGTACCACGCAGTATTACTTTAAAGGGTCTGCGTTTGCTCACCCAACCTCACCAAACCTCTCAGCCCCAAGAGTGTCCACCCTTATGTCTCATCCAGCTGTGCGTCTAGATATGGTCAATCCAGGTTGCATCACAGCCCCTGAACGCATTGTGTAAGAATTTCTCTCTCTTTCACTGTCTTTGTTTCATGGGTGTTTCAAAGTAATTTATTTTTATAATGGGGTTTAGCTGCTTTTCACTGCTGTGTTTATGCCGCTTTACACCCACTTGACACAATAACAGAGAGATATCAATACATAGGTTTTACGATTATTATTAGTCAGATATATTCTTGTGCGGTGAATAGGGCGTGTTGAGTCCAGTTCTCTGAGCAAGGAGTAGGTCTTGTCTATTACATATTGGGTTTATGGAATGGTATCTGAGCTAATTTGATACCCTTGTTTTATGTATCACCCCACCTCACCTTTCCCGTTAAGCAGCCATAGTGTGTTTTCTGCATGTGTGACTCTGTTCTGTTTTGTAATTCAGTTCAAGTGTAACGGTTTTTACATTCCCTCTATCAGTGATACCTTATGAGAAGTGTCCTTTTCTGTGTGACTTATTTCACTTAGAATCGTCCTACCTAAATCCACTCATCATGCTGCTACTAACCTTACGACATTTATTTCATGGCTGAGTGGTATTCCATTGTACATAAGGACCACAACTTCTTTATCCATTTTTCTCTTTCCTGGGATATTTAAGGTGGAATGAAGTGGAGGTCCTGGTCAACAGAGCAGCCCTAAACTTTGGGGTGCTTGTGTCTTGCTGATTTTTAATTTTCCCAATTTATACCCCCATGAGTGGAAGTGCCCTATGCTCTCTAAGCTGTGTTTTTCAGATGTTTCAGGACTCACCGGACACTTCTCCGGAGTGGCTTTTGGCAATTTACATCCCGCCCATCAGTGTAGCAAGGCTCCCATTTCTCCATGGCCTGTCCTGCATTTCTGGTTTTGACACTTTTTTCAGCATGGCCCTTTTGACCGATGGGAAGCGAGACTTCTTTGTAGCGCTGATTTGCCTTTCCAGGTTGCTTGGTTGGCCAAAAAGGGCGTATGCGATTTTTCCTGAATATATTCAGGAAAAAACGCATACGCCCTTTTTGGCCAAGGGCATCATTGTCAACGTTTTGCCGCTTTTCATGTGCTTTAAAGGCGATTCGTATCTACCTCCTGAAATCTGTTTCCTGCAATTCTGCCTTGATTTCAAATCCTCTTCTTTGCCTTCCCTCAATATATTTGTGGACGAGAGTTATCATTAATAACTCTGCAGGTTTGTGAATTGCAGTGCCCTGAACCTCCATTTTACAACTCGTTTTTATGGGAGCTGGCGGCAAAATCGCAGAATGGCTTTAGGCCCTGTTCTGGTTCCGGGGGGCAGGCTGAGCCTGTGGTTAATTCTTCTTTCTGATGGGAAAATAGAGTGACCTGTGCCTGTCCCAACACCAAGAGCTAGTCTCTCGTTGGTTCCACGTCTTCCCGTTTATCCTCAGGACAAATTGCAACCTGTATGGAACAGGAGGTTAAAGGTGCTGATGCTCCAAGTAGGGAGCTTGCTAGTAAAGCGGCTGGAATGGCGAACCCGGGCACAAGGAGATGAGAAATGAGGTGCGTTTTAGAAACCTTTCCCCATCACACGGTGTACCATCTTCTGGGTTTCTCATGCATGTTTTTGATGTAGGAAGATGCCCTTGAACCTGGAGATTTGGGACCCATGCGATGGGTACCACGCAGTATTCCTTTAAAGGGTCTGCGTTTGCTCACCCAACCTCACCAAACCTCTCAGCCCCAAGAGTGTCCACCCTTATGTCTGATCCAGCTGTGGGTCTAGATATGGTCAATCCAGGTTGCATCACAGCCCCTGAACGCATTGTGTAAGAATTTCTCTCTCTTTCACTGTCTTTGTTTCATGGGTGTTTCAAAGTAATTTATTTTTATAATGGGGTTTAGCTGCTTTTCACTGCTGTGTTTATGCCGCTTTACACCCACTTGACACACTAACAGAGAGATATCAATACATAGGTTTTACGATTATTATTAGTCAGATATATTCTTGTGCGGTGAATAGGGCGTGTTGAATCCAGTTCTCTGAGCAAGGAGTAGGTCTTGTCTATTACATATTGGGTTTATGGAACGGTATCTGAGCTAATTTGATACCCTTGTTTTATGTATCACCCCACCTCACCTTTCCCGTTAAGCAGCCATAGTGTGTTTTCTGCATGTGTGACTCTGTTCTGTTTTGTAATTCAGTTCAAGTGTAACGGTTTTTACATTCCCTCTATCAGTGATACCTTATGAGAAGTGTCCTTTTCTGTGTGACTTATTTCACTTAGAATCGTTGTACCTAAATCCTCTCATCATGCTGCTACTAACCTTACGACATTGATTTCATGGCTGAGTGATATTCCATTGTACATAAGGACCACAACTTCTTTATCCATTTTTCTCTTTCCTGGGATATTTAAGGTGGAATGAAGTGGAGGTCCTGGTCAACAGAGCAGCCCTAAACTTTGGGGTGCTTGTGTCTTGCTGATTTTTAATTTTCCCAATTTATACCCCCATGAGTGGAAGTGCCCTATGCTCTCTAAGCTGTGTTTTTCAGATGTTTCAGGACTCACCGGACACTTCTCCAGAGTGGCTCTTGGCAATTTACATCCCGCCC
Source organism: Balaenoptera borealis (assembly GCF_965194805.1). NCBI lineage: Eukaryota > Metazoa > Chordata > Mammalia > Artiodactyla > Balaenopteridae > Balaenoptera > Balaenoptera borealis. The sequence continues at coordinate 135,211 of NW_028124001.1, read as the reverse complement.
ATCAGTGTAGCAAGGCTCCCATTTCTCCATGGCCTGTCCTGCATTTCTGGTTTTGACACTTTTTTCAGCATGGCCCTTTTGACCGATGGGAAGCGAGACTTCTTTGTAGCGCTGATTTGCCTTTCCAGGTTCCTTGGTTGGCCAAAAAGGGCGTATGCGTTTTTTCCTGAATATATTCAGGAAAAAACGCATACGCCCTTTTTGGCCAAGGGCATCATTGTCAACGTTTTGCCGCTTTTCATGTGCTTTAAAGGTGATTCGTATCTACCTCCTGAAATCTGTTTCCTGCAATTCTGCCTTGATTTCAAATCCTCTTCTTTGCCTTCCCTCTATATATTTGTGGACGAGAGTTATCATTAATAACTCTGCAGGTTTGTGAATTGCAGTGCCCTGAACCTCCATTTTACAACTCGTTTTTATGGGAGCTGGCGGCAAAATCGCAGAATGGCTTTAGGCCCTGTTCTGGTTCCGGGGGACAGGCTGAGCCTGTGGTTAATTCTTCTTTCTGATGGGAAAATAGAGTGACCTGTGCCTGTCCCAACACCAAGAGCTAGTCTCTCGTTGGTTCCACGTCTTCCCGTTTATCCTCAGGACAAATTGCAACCTGTATGGAACAGGAGGTTAAAGGTGCTGATGCTCCAAGTAGGGAGCTTGCTAGTAAAGCGGCTGGAATGGCGAACCCGGGCACAAGGAGATGAGAAATGAGGTGCGTTTTAGAAACCTTTCCCCATCACACGGTGTACCATCTTCTGGGTTTCTCATGCATGTTTTTGATGTAGGAAGATGCCCTTGAACCTGGAGATTTGGGACCCATGCGATGGGTACCACGCAGTATTCCTTTAAAGGGTCTGCGTTTGCTCACCCAACCTCACCAAACCTCTCAGCCCCAAGAGTGTCCACCCTTATGTCTCATCCAGCTGTGCGTCTAGATATGGTCAATCCAGGTTGCATCACAGCTCCTGAACGCATTGTGTAAGAATTTCTCTCTCTTTCACTGTCTTTGTTTCATGGGTGTTTCAAAGTAATTTATTTTTATAATGGGGTTTAGCTGCTTTTCACTGCTGTGTTTATGCCGCTTTACACCCACTTGACACACTAACAGAGAGATATCAATACATAGGTTTTACGATTATTATTAGTCAGATATATTCTTGTGCGGTGAATAGGGCGTGTTGAGTCCAGTTCTCTGAGCAAGGAGTAGGTCTTGTCTATTACATATTGGGTTTATGGAACGGTATCTGAGCTAATTTGATACCCTTGTTTTATGTATCACCCCACCTCACCTTTCCCGTTAAGCAGCCATAGTGTGTTTTCTGCATGTGTGACTCTGTTCTGTTTTGTAATTCAGTTCAAGTGTAACGGTTTTTACATTCCCTCTATCAGTGATACCTTATGAGAAGTGTCCTTTTCTGTGTGACTTATTTCACTTAGAATCGTCGTACCTAAATCCACTCATCATGCTGCTACTAACCTTACGACATTGATTTCATGGCTGAGTGGTATTCCATTGTACATAAGGACCACAACTTCTTTATCCATTTTTCTCTTTCCTGGGATATTTAAGGTGGAATGAAGTGGAGGTCCTGGTCAACAGAGCAGCCCTAAACTTTGGGGTGCTTGTGTCTTGCTGATTTTTAATTTTCCCAATTTATACCCCCATGAGTGGAAGTGCCCTATGCTCTCTAAGCTGTGTTTTTCAGATGTTTCAGGACTCACCGGACACTTCTCCGGAGTGGCTCTTGGCAATTTACATCCCGCCCATCAGTGTAGCAAGGCTCCCATTTCTCCATGGCCTGTCCTGCATTTCTGGTTTTGACACTTTTTTCAGCATGGCCCTTTTGACCGATGGGAAGCGAGACTTCTTTGTAGTGCTGATTTGCCTTTCCAGGTTGCTTGGTTGGCCAAAAAGGGCGTATGCGTTTTTTCCTGAATATATTCAGGAAAAAACGCATACGCCCTTTTTGGCCAAGGGCATCATTGTCAACGTTTTGCCGCTTTTCATGTGCTTTAAAGGCGATTCGTATCTACCTCCTGAAATCTGTTTCCTGCAATTCTGCCTTGATTTCAAATCCTCTTCTTTGCCTTCCCTCAATATATTTGTGGACGGGAGTTATCATTTATAACTCTGCAGGTTTGTGAATTGCAGTGCCCTGAACCTCCATTTTACAACTCGTTTTTATGGGAGCTGGCGGCAAAATCGCAGAATGGCTTCAGGCCCTGTTCTGGTTCCGGGGGGCAGGCTGAGCCTGTGGTTAATTCTTCTTTCTGATGGGAAAATAGAGTGACCTGTGCCTGTCCCAACACCAAGAGCTAGTCTCTCGTTGGTTCCACGTCTTCCCGTTTATCCTCAGGACAAATTGCAACCTGCATGGAACAGGAGGTTAAAGGTGCTGATGCTCCAAGTAGGGAGCTTGCTAGTAAAGCGGCTGGAATGGCGAACCCGGGCACAAGGAGATGAGAAATGAGGTGCGTTTTAGAAACCTTTCCCCATCACACGGTGTACCATCTTCTGGGTTTCTCATGCATGTTTTTGATGTAGGAAGATGCCCTTGAACCTGGAGATTTGGGACCCATGCGATGGGTACCACGCAGTATTCCTTTAAAGGGTCTGCGTTTGCTCACCCAACCTCACCAAACCTCTCAGCCCCAAGAGTGTCCACCCTTATGTCTGATCCAGCTGTGGGTCTAGATATGGTCAATCCAGGTTGCATCACAGCCCCTGAACGCATTGTGTAAGAATTTCTCTCTCTTTCACTGTCTTTGTTTCATGGGTGTTTCAAAGTAATTTATTTTTATAATGGGGTTTAGCTGCTTTTCACTGCTGTGTTTATGCCGCTTTACACCCACTTGACACACTAACAGATATCAATACATAGGTTTTACGATTATTATTAGTCAGATATATTCTTGTGCGGTGAATAGGGCGTGTTGAGTCCAGTTCTCTGAGCCAGGAGTAGGTCTTGTCTATTACATATTGGGTTTATGGAATGGTATCTGAGCTAATTTGATACCCTTGTTTTATGTATCACCCCACCTCACCTTTCCCGTTAAGCAGCCATAGTGTGTTTTCTGCATGTGTGACTCTGTTCTGTTTTGTAATTCAGTTCAAGTGTAACGGTTTTTACATTCCCTCTATCAGTGATACCTTATGAGAAGTGTCCTTTTCTGTGTGACTTATTTCACTTAGAATCATCGTACCTAAATCCACTCATCATGCTGCTACTAACCTTACGACATTGATTTCATGGCTGAGTGATATTCCATTGTACATAAGGACCACAACTTCTTTATCCATTTTTCTCGTTCCTGGGATATTTAAGGTGGAATGAAGTGGAGGTCCTGGTCAACAGAGCAGCCCTAAACTTTGGGGTGCTTGTGTCTTGCTGATTTTTAATTTTCCCAATGTATACCCCCATGAGTGGAAGTGCCCTATGCTCTCTAAGCTGTGTTTTTCAGATGTTTCAGGACTCACCGGACACTTCTCCAGAGTGGCTCTTGGCAATTTACATCCCGCCCATCAGTGTAGCAAGGCTCCCATTTCTCCATGGCTTGTCCTGCATTTCTGGTTTTGACACTTTTTTCAGCATGGCCCTTTTGACCGATGGGCAGCGAGACTTCTTTGTAGCACTGATTTGCCTTTCCAGGTTGCTTGGTTGGCCAAAAAGGGCGTATGCGTTTTTTCCTGAATATATTCAGGAAAAAACGCATACGCCATTTTTGGCCAAGGGCATCATTGTCAACGTTTTGCCGCTTTTCATGTGCTTTAAAGGCGATTCGTATCTACCTCCTGAAATCTGTTTCCTGCAATTCTGCCTTGATTTCAAATCCTCTTCTTTGCCTTCCCTCAATATATTTGTGGACGGGAGTTATCATTTATAACTCTGCAGGTTTGTGAATTGCAGTGCCCTGAACCTCCATTTTACAACTCGTTTTTATGGGAGCTGGCGGCAAAATCGCAGAATGGCTTCAGGCCCTGTTCTGGTTCCGGGGGGCAGGCTGAGCCTGTGGTTAATTCTTCTTTCTGATGGGAAAATAGAGTGACCTGTGCCTGTCCCAACACCAAGAGCTAGTCTCTCGTTGGTTCCACGTCTTCCCGTTTATCCTCAGGACAAATTGCAACCTGCATGGAACAGGAGGTTAAAGGTGCTGATGCTCCAAGTAGGGAGCTTGCTAGTAAAGAGGCTGGAATGGCGAACCCGGGCACAAGGAGATGAGAAATGAGGTGCGTTTTAGAAACCTTTCCCCATCACACGGTGTACCATCTTCTGGGTTTCTCATGCATGTTTTTGATGTAGGAAGATGCCCTTGAACCTGGAGATTTGGGACCCATGCGATGGGTACCACGCAGTATTCCTTTAAAGGGTCTGCGTTTGCTCACCCAACCTCACCAAACCTCTCAGCCCCAAGAGTGTCCACCCTTATGTCTGATCCAGCTGTGGGTCTAGATATGGTCAATCCAGGTTGCATCACAGCCCCTGAACGCATTGTGTAAGAATTTCTCTCTCTTTCACTGTCTTTGTTTCATGGGTGTTTCAAAGTAATTTATTTTTATAATGGGGTTTAGCTGCTTTTCACTGCTGTGTTTATGCCGCTTTACACCCACTTGACACACTAACAGATATCAATACATAGGTTTTACGATTATTATTAGTCAGATATATTCTTGTGCGGTGAATAGGGCGTGTTGAGTCCAGTTCTCTGAGCAAGGAGTAGGTCTTGTCTATTACATATTGGGTTTATGGAATGGTATCTGAGCTAATTTGATACCCTTGTTTTATGTATCACCCCACCTCACCTTTCCCGTTAAGCAGCCATAGTGTGTTTTCTGCATGTGTGACTCTGTTCTGTTTTGTAATTCAGTTCAAGTGTAACGGTTTTTACATTCCCTCTATCAGTGATACCTTATGAGAAGTGTCCTTTTCTGTGTGACTTATTTCACTTAGAATCATCGTACCTAAATCCACTCATCATGCTGCTACTAACCTTACGACATTGATTTCATGGCTGAGTGATATTCCATTGTACATAAGGACCACAACTTCTTTATCCATTTTTCTCGTTCCTGGGATATTTAAGGTGGAATGAAGTGGAGGTCCTGGTCAACAGAGCAGCCCTAAACTTTGGGGTGCTTGTGTCTTGCTGATTTTTAATTTTCCCAATGTATACCCCCATGAGTGGAAGTGCCCTATGCTCTCTAAGCTGTGTTTTTCAGATGTTTCAGGACTCACCGGACACTTCTCCAGAGTGGCTCTTGGCAATTTACATCCCGCCCATCAGTGTAGCAAGGCTCCCATTTCTCCATGGCTTGTCCTGCATTTCTGGTTTTGACACTTTTTTCAGCATGGCCCTTTTGACCGATGGGCAGCGAGACTTCTTTGTAGCACTGATTTGCCTTTCCAGGTTGCTTGGTTGGCCAAAAAGGGTGTATGCGTTTTTTCCTGAATATATTCAGGAAAAAACGCATACGCCATTTTTGGCCAAGGGCATCATTGTCAACGTTTTGCCGCTTTTCATGTGCTTTAAAGGCGATTCGAATATACCTCCTGAAATCTGTTTCCTGCAATTCTGCCTTGATTTCAAATCCTCTTCTTTGCCTTCCCTCAATATATTTGTGGACGAGAGTTATCAATTATAACTCTGCAGGTTTGTGAATTGCAGTGCCCTGAACCTCCATTTTACAACTCGTTTTTATGGGAGCTGGCCGCAAAATCGCAGAATGGCTTCAGGCCCTGTTCTGGTTCCGGGGGGCAGGCTGAGCCTGTGGTTAATTCTTCTTTCTGATGGGAAAATAGAGTGACCTGTGCCTGTCCCAACACCAAGAGCTAGTCTCTCGTTGGTTCCACGTCTTCCCGTTTATCCTCAGGACAAATTGCAACCTGTACGGAACAGGAGGTTAAAGGTGCTGATGCTCCAAGTAGGGAGATTGCTAGTAAAGCAGCTGGAATGGCGAACCCGGGCACAAGGAGATGAGAAATGAGGTGCGTTTTAGAAACCTTTCCCCATCACATGGTGTACCATCTTCTGGGTTTCTCATGCATGTTTTTGATGTAGGAAGATGCCCTTGAACCTGGAGATTTGGGACCCATGCGATGGGTACCACGCAGTATTACTTTAAAGGGTCTGCATTTGCTCACCCAACCTCACCAAACCTCTCAGCCCCAAGAGTGTCCACACTTATGTCTCATCCAGCTGTGGGTCTAGATATGGTCAATCCAGGTTGCATCACAGCCCCCGAACGCATTGTGTAAGAATTTCTCTCTCTTTCACTGTCTTTGTTTCATGGGTGTTTCAAAGTAATTTATTTTTATAATGGGGTTTAGCTGCTTTTCACTGCTGTGTTTATGCCGCTTTACACCCACTTGACACACTAACAGAGAGATATCAATACATAGGTTTTACGATTATTATTAGTCAGATATATTCTTGTGCAGTGAATAGGGCGTGTTGAGTCCAGTTCTCTGAGCAAGGAGTAGGTCTTGTCTATTACATATTGGGCTTATGGAAAGGTATCTGAGCTAATTTGATACCCTTGTTTTATGTATCACCCCACCTCACCTTTCCCGTTAAGCAGCCATAGTGTGTTTTCTGCATGTGTGACTCTGTTCTCTTTTGTAATTCAGTTCAAGTGTAACGGTTTTTACATTCCCTCTATCAGTGATACCTTATGAGAAGTGTCCTTTTCTGTGTGACTTATTTCACTTAGAATCGTCGTACCTAAATCCACTCATCATGCTGCTACTAACCTTACGACATTGATTTCATGGCTGAGTGATATTCCATTGTACATAAGGACCACAACTTCTTTATCCATTTTTCTCTTTCCTGGGATATTTAAGGTGGAATGAAGTGGAGGTCCTGGTCAACAGAGCAGCCCTAAACTTTGGGGTGCTTGTGTCTTGCTGATTTTTAATTTTCCCAATTTATACCCCCATGAGTGGAAGTGCCCTATGCTCTCTAAGCTGTGTTTTTCAGATGTTTCAGGACTCACCGGACACTTCTCCAGAGTGGCTGTTCGCAATTTACATCCCGCCCATCAGTGTAGCAAGGCTCCCATTTCTCCATGGCCTGTCCTGCTTTTCTGGTTTTGACACTTTTTTCAGCATGGCCCTTTTGACCGATGGGCAGCGAGACTTCTTTGTAGCACTGATTTGCCTTTCCAGGTGGCTTGGTTGGCCAAAAAGGGCGTATGCGTTTTTTCCTGAATATATTCAGGAAAAAACGCATACGCCCTTTTTGGCCAAGGGCATCATTGTCAACGTTTTGCCGCTTTTCATGTGCTTTAAAGGCAATTCGAATCTACCTCCTGAAATCTGTTTCCTGCAATTCTGCCTTGATTTCAAATCATCTTCTTTGCCTTCCCTCAATATATTTGTGGACGAGAGTTATCATTTATAACTCTGCAGGTTTGTGAATTGCAGTGCCCTGAACCTCCATTTTACAACTCGTTTTTATGGGAGCTGGCCGCAAAATCGCAGAATGGCTTCAGGCCCTGTTCTGGTTCCGGGGGGCAGGCTGAGCCTGTGGTTAATTCTTCTTTCTGATGGGAAAATAGAGTGACCTGTGCCTGTCCCAACACCAAGAGCTAGTCTCTCGTTGATTCCACGTCTTCCCGTTTATCCTCAGGACAAATTGCAACGTCTACGGAACAGGAGGTTAAAGGTGCTGATGCTCCAAGTAGGGAGATTGCTAGTAAAGCGGCTGGAATGGCGAACCCGGGCACAAGGAGATGAGAAATGAGGTGCGTTTTAGAAACCTTTCCCCATCACACGGTGTACCATCTTCTGGGTTTCTCATGCATGTTTTTGATGTAGGAAGATGCCCTTGAACCTGGAGATTTGGGACCCATTCGATGGGTACCATGCAGTATTACTTTAAAGGGTCTGCGTTTGCTCACCCAACCTCACCAAACCTCTCAGCCCCAAGAGTGTCCACCCTTATGTCTCATCCAACTGTGGGTCTAGATATGGTCAATCCAGGTTGCATCACAGCCCCTGAACGCATTGTGTAAGAATTTCTCTCTCTTTCACTGTCTTTGTTTCATGGGTTTTTCAAAGTAATTTATTTTTATAATGGGGTTTAGCTGCTTTTGACTGCTGTGTTTATGCCGCTTTATACCCACTTGACACACTAACAGAGAGATATCAATACATAGGTTTTACGATTATTATTAGTCAGATATATTCTTGTGCAGTGAATAGGGCGTGTTGAGTCCAGTTCTCTGAGCAAGGAGTAGGTCTTGTCTATTACATATTGGGCTTATGGAAAGGTATCCGAGCTAATTTGATACCCTTGTTTTATGTATCACCCCACCTCACCTTTCCCGTTAAGCAGCCATAGTGTGTTTTCTGCATGTGTGACTCTGTTCTCTTTTGTAATTCAGTTCAAGTGTAACGGTTTTTACATTCCCTCTATCAGTGATACCTTATGAGAAGTGTCCTTTTCTGTGTGACTTATTTCACTTAGAATCGTCGTACCTAAATCCACTCATCATGCTGCTACTAACCTTACGACATTGATTTCATGGCTGAGTGATATTCCATTGTACATAAGGACCACAACTTCTTTATCCATTTTTCTCTTTCCTGGGATATTTAAGGTGGAATGAAGTGGAGGTCCTGGTCAACAGAGCAGCCCTAAACTTTGGGGTGCTTGTGTCTTGCTGATTTTTAATTTTCCCAATTTATACCCCCATGAGTGGAAGTGCCCTATGCTCTCTAAGCTGTGTTTTTCAGATGTTTCAGGACTCACCGGACACTTCTCCAGAGTGGCTGTTCGCAATTTACATCCCGCCCATCAGTGTAGCAAGGCTCCCATTTCTCCATGGCCTGTCCTGCTTTTCTGGTTTTGACACTTTTTTCAGCATGGCCCTTTTGACCGATGGGCAGCGAGACTTCTTTGTAGCACTGATTTGCCTTTCCAGGTGGCTTGGTTGGCCAAAAAGGGCGTATGCGTTTTTTCCTGAATATATTCAGGAAAAAACGCATACGCCCTTTTTGGCCAAGGGCATCATTGTCAACGTTTTGCCGCTTTTCATGTGCTTTAAAGGCAATTCGAATCTACCTCCTGAAATCTGTTTCCTGCAATTCTGCCTTGATTTCAAATCCTCTTCTTTGCCTTCCCTCAATATATTTGTGGACGAGAGTTATCATTTATAACTCTGCAGGTTTGTGAATTGCAGTGCCCTGAACCTCCATTTTACAACTCGTTTTTATGGGAGCTGGCCGCAAAATCGCAGAATGGCTTCAGGCCCTGTTCTGGTTCCGGGGGGCAGGCTGAGCCTGTGGTTAATTCTTCTTTCTGATGGGAAAATAGAGTGACCTGTGCCTGTCCCAACACCAAGAGCTAGTCTCTCGTTGATTCCACGTCTTCCCGTTTATCCTCAGGACAAATTGCAACGTCTACGGAACAGGAGGTTAAAGGTGCTGATGCTCCAAGTAGGGAGATTGCTAGTAAAGCGGCTGGAATGGCGAACCCGGGCACAAGGAGATGAGAAATGAGGTGCGTTTTAGAAACCTTTCCCCATCACACGGTGTACCATCTTCTGGGTTTCTCATGCATGTTTTTGATGTAGGAAGATGCCCTTGAACCTGGAGATTTGGGACCCATTCGATGGGTACCATGCAGTATTACTTTAAAGGGTCTGCGTTTGCTCACCCAACCTCACCAAACCTCTCAGCCCCAAGAGTGTCCACCCTTATGTCTCATCCAACTGTGGGTCTAGATATGGTCAATCCAGGTTGCATCACAGCCCCTGAACGCATTGTGTAAGAATTTCTCTCTCTTTCACTGTCTTTGTTTCATGGGTTTTTCAAAGTAATTTATTTTTATAATGGGGTTTAGCTGCTTTTGACTGCTGTGTTTATGCCGCTTTATACCCACTTGACACACTAACAGAGAGATATCAATACATAGGTTTTACGATTATTATTAGTCAGATATATTCTTGTGCGGTGAATAGGGCGTGTTGAGTCCAGTTCTCTGAGCAAGGAGTAGTTCTTGTCTATTACATATTGGGTTTATGGAACGATATCTGAGCTAATTTGATACCCTTGTTTTATGTATCATCCCACCTCACCTTTCCCGTTAAGCAGCCATAGTGTGTTTTCTGCATGTGTGACTCTGTTCTGTTTTGTAATTCAGTTCAAGTGTAACGGTTTTTACATTCCCTCTATCAGTGATACCTTATGAGAAGTGTCCTTTTCTGTGTGACTTATTTCACTTAGAATCGTCATACCTAAATCCACTCATCATGCTGCTACTAACCTTACGACATTGATTTCATGGCTGAGTGATATTCCATTGTACATAAGGACCACAACTTCTTTATCCATTTTTCTCTTTCCTGGGATATTGAAGGTGGAATGAAGTGGAGGTCCTGGTCAACAGAGCAGCCCTAAACTTTGGGGTGCTTGTGTCTTGCTGATTTTTAATTTTCCCAATTTATACCCCCATGAGTGGAAGTGCCCTATGCTCTCTAAGCTGTGTTTTTCATATGTTTCAGGACTCACCGGTCACTTCTCCAGTGTGGCTCTTGGCAATTTACATCCCGCCCATCAGTGTAGCAAGGCTCCCATTTCTCCATGGCCTGTCCTGCATTTCTGGTTTTGACACTTTTTTCAGCATGGCCCTTTTGACCGATGGGAAGCGAGACTTCTTTGTAGCGCTGATTTGCCTTTCCAGGTTGCTTGGTTGGCCAAAAAGGGCGTATGCGTTTTTTCCTGAATATATTCAGGAAAAAACGCATACGCCCTTTTTGGCCAAGGGCATCATTGTCAACGTTTTGCCGCTTTTCATGTGCTTTAAAGGCGATTCGAATCTGCCTCCTGAAATCTGTTTCCTGCAATTCTGCCTTGATTTCAAATCCTCTTCTTTGCCTTCCCTCAATATATTTGTGGACGAGAGTTATCATTTATAACTCTGCAGGTTTGTGAATTGCAGTGCCCTGAACCTCCATTTTACAACTCGTTTTTATGGGAGCTGGCCACAAAATCGCAGAATGGCTTCAGGCCCTGTTCTGGTTCCGGGGGGCAGGCTGAGCCTGTGGTTAATTCTTCTTTCTGATGGGAAAATAGAGTGACCTGTGCCTGTCCCAACACCAAGAGCTAGTCTCTCGTTGGTTCCACGTCTTCCCGTTTATCCTCAGGACAAATTGCAACCTGTATGGAACAGGAGGTTAAAGGTGCTGATGCTCCAAGTAGGGAGCTTGCTAGTAAAGCGGCTGGAATGGCGAACCCGGGCACAAGGAGATGAGAAATGAAGTGCGTTTTAGAAACCTTTCCCCATCACACGGTGTACCATCTTCTGGGTTTCTCATGCATGTTTTTGATGTAGGAAGATGCCCTTGAACCTGGAGATTTGGGAGCCATGCGATGGGTACCACGCAGTATTACTTTAAAGGGTCTGCGTTTGCTCACCCAACCTCACCAAACCTCTCAGCCCCAAGAGTGTACACCCTTATGTCTCATCCAGCTGTGGGTCTAGATATGGTCAATCCAGGTTGCATCACAGCCCCTGAACGCATTGTGTAAGAATTTCTCTCTCTTTCACTCTCTTTATTCATGGGTGTTTCAAAGTAATTTATTTTTATAATGGGGTTTAGCTGCTTTTCACTGCTGTGTTTATGCCGCTTTATACCCACTTGACACACTAACAGAGAGATAGCAATACATAGGTTTTACGATTATTATTAGTCAGATATATTCTTGTGCGGTGAATAGGGCGTGTTGAGTCCAGTTCTCTGAGCAAGGAGTAGGTCTTGTCTATTACATATTGGGTTTATGGAACGATATCTGAGCTAATTTGATACCCTTGTTTTATGTATCACCCCACCTCACCTTTCCCGTTAAGCAGCCATAGTGTGTTTTCTGCATGTGTGACTCTGTTCTGTTTTGTAATTCAGTTCAAGTGTAACGGTTTTTACATTCCCTCTATCAGTGATACCTTATGAGAAGTGTCCTTTTCTGTGTGACTTATTTCACTTAGAATCGTCATACCTAAATCCACTCATCATGCTGCTACTAACCTTAGGACATTGATTTCATGGCTGAGTGATATTCCATTGTACATAAGGACCACAACTTCTTTATCCATTTTTCTCTTTCCTGGGATATTGAAGGTGGAATGAAGTGGAGGTCCTGGTCAAAAGAGCAGCCCTAAACTTTGGGGTGCTTGTGTCTTGCTGATTTTTAATTTTCCCAATTTATACACCCATGAGTGGAAGTGCCCTATGCTCTCTAAGCTGTGTTTTTCAGATGTTTCAGGACTCACCGGACACTTCTCCAGAGTGGCTCTTGGCAATTTACATCCCGCCCATCAGTGTAGCAAGGCTCCCATTTCTCCATGGCCTGTCCTGCATTTCTGGTTTTGACACTTTTTTCAGCATGGCCCTTTTGACCGATGGGAAGCGAGACTCCTTTGTAGCGCTGATTTGCCTTTCCAGGTTGCTTGGTTGGCCAAAAAGGGCGCATGCGTTTTTTCCTGAATATATTCAGGAAAAAACGCATGCGCCCTTTTTGGCCAAGGGCCTCATTGTCAACGTTTTGCCGCTTCTCATGTGCTTTAAAGGCGATTCGTATCTACCTCCTGAAATCTGTTTCCTGCAATTCTGCCTTGATTTCAAATCCTCTTCTTTGCCTTCCCTCAATATATTTGTGGACGAGAGTTATCATTAATAACTCTGCAGGTTTGTGAATTGCAGTGCCCTGAACCTCCATTTTACAACTCGTTTTTGGGAGCTGGCGGCAAAATCGCAGAATGGCTTCAGGCCCTGTTCTGGTTCCGGGGGGCAGGCTGAGCCTGTGGTTAATTCTTCTTTCTGATGGGAAAATAGAGTGACCTGTGCCTGTCCCAACACCAAGAGCTAGTCTCTCGTTGGTTCCACGTCTTCCCGTTTATCCTCAGGACAAATTGCAACCTGTATGGAACAGGAGGTTAAAGGTGCTGATGCTCCAAGTAGGGAGCTTGCTAGTAAAGCGGCTGGAATGGCGAACCCGGGCACAAGGAGATGAGAAATGAGGTGCGTTTTAGAAACCTTTCCCCATCACACGGTGTACCATCTTCTGGGTTTCTCATGTATGTTTTTGATGTAGGAAGATGCCCTTGAACCTGGAGATTTGGGACCCATGCGATGGGTACCACGCAGTATTCCTTTAAAGGGTCTGCGTTTGCTCACCCAACCTCACCAAACCTCTCAGCCCCAAGAGTGTCCACCCTTATGTCTCATCCAGCTGTGCGTCTAGATATGGTCAATCCAGGTTGCATCACAGCCCCTGAACGCATTGTGTAAGAATTTCTCTCTCTTTCACTGTCTTTGTTTCATGGGTGTTTCAAAGTAATTTATTTTTATAATGGGGTTTAGCTGCTTTTCACTGCTGTGTTTATGCCGCTTTACACCCACTTGACACACTAACAGAGAGATATCAATACATAGGTTTTACGATTATTATTAGTCAGATATATTCTTGTGCGGTGAATAGGGCGTGTTGAGTCCAGTTCTCTGAGCAAGGAGTAGGTCTTGTCTATTACATATTGGGTTTATGGAACGGTATCTGAGCTAATTTGATACCCTTGTTTTATGTATCACCCCACCTCACCTTTCCCGTTAAGCAGCCATAGTGTGTTTTCTGCATGTGTGACTCTGTTCTGTTTTGTAATTCAGTTCAAGTGTAACGGTTTTTACATTCCCTCTATCAGTGATACCTTATGAGAAGTGTCCTTTTCTGTGTGACTTATTTCACTTAGAATCGTCGTACCTAAATCCACTCATCATGCTGCTACTAACCTTACGACATTGATTTCATGGCTGAGTGATATTCCATTGTACATAAGGACCACCACTTCTGTATCCATTTTTCTCTTTCCTGGGATATTTAAGGTGGAATGAAGTGGAGGTCCTGGTCAACAGAGCAGCCCTAAACTTTGGGGTGCTTGTGTCTTGCTGATTTTTAATTTTCCCAATTTATACCCCCATGAGTGGAAGTGCCCTATGCTCTCTAAGCTGTGTTTTGCAGATGTTTCAGGACTCACCGGACACTTCTCCGGAGTGGCTTTTGGCAATTTACATCCCGCCCATCAGTGTAGCAAGGCTCCCATTTCTCCATGGCCTGTCCTGCATTTCTGGTTTTGACACTTTTTTCAGCATGGCCCTTTTGACCGATGGGAAGCGAGACTTCTTTGTAGCGCTGATTTGCCTTTCCAGGTTGCTTGGTTGGCCAAAAAGGGCGTATGCGTTTTTTCCTGAATATATTCAGGAAAAAACGCATACGCCCTTTTTGGCCAAGGGCATCATTGTCAACGTTTTGCCGCTTTTCATGTGCTTTAAAGGCGATTCGTATCTACCTCCTGAAATCTGTTTCCTGCAATTCTGCCTTGATTTCAAATCCTCTTCTTTGCCTTCCCTCAATATATTTGTGGACGAGAGTTATCATTAATAACTCTGCAGGTTTGTGAATTGCAGTGCCCTGAACCTCCATTTTACAACTCGTTTTTTTGGGAGCTGGCCGCAAAATCGCAGAATGGCTTCAGGCCCTGTTCTGGTTCCGGGGGGCAGGCTGAGCCTGTGGTTAATTCTTCTTTCTGATGGGAAAATAGAGTGACCTGTGCCTGTCCCAACACCAAGAGCTAGTCTCTCGTTGGTTCCACGTTTTCCCGTTTATCCTCAGGACAAATTGCAACCTGCATGGAACAGGAGGTTAAAGGTGCTGATGCTCCAAGTAGGGAGCTTGCTAGTAAAGCAGCTGGAATGGCGAACCCGGGCACAAGGAGATGAGAAATGAGGTGCGTTTTAGAAACCTTTCCCCATCACACGGTGTACCATCTTCTGGGTTTCTCATGCATGTTTTTGATGTAGGAAGATGCCCTTGAACCTGGAGATTTGGGACCCATGCGATGGGTACCACGCAGTATTACTTTAAAGGGTCTGCGTTTGCTCACCCAACCTCACCAAACCTCTCAGCCCCAAGAGTGTCCACCCTTATGTCTCATCCAGCTGTGCGTCTAGATATGGTCAATCCAGGTTGCATCACAGCCCCTGAACGCATTGTGTAAGAATTTCTCTCTCTTTCACTGTCTTTGTTTCATGGGTGTTCCAAAGTAATTTATTTTTATAATGGGGTTTAGCTGCTTTTCACTGCTGTGTTTATGCCGCTTTACACCCACTTGACACACTAACAGAGAGATATCAATACATAGGTTTTACGATTATTATTAGTCAGATATATTCTTGTGCGGTGAATAGGGCGTGTTGAGTCCAGTTCTCTGAGCAAGGAGTAGGTCTTGTCTATTACATATTGAGTTTATGGAACGGTATCTGAGCTAATTTGATACCCTTGTTTTATGTATCACCCCACCTCACCTTTTCCGTTAAGCAGCCATAGTGTGTTTTCTGCATGTGTGACTCTGTTCTGTTTTGTAATTCAGTTCAAGTGTAACGGTTTTTACATTCCCTCTATCAGTGATACCTTATGAGAAGTGTCCTTTTCTGTGTGACTTATTTCACTTAGAATCGTCGTACCTAAATCCACTCATCATGCTGCTACTAACCTTACGACATTGATTTCATGGCTGAGTGATATTCCATTGTTCATAAGGACCACCACTTCTGTATCCATTTTTCTCTTTCCTGGGATATTTAAGGTGGAATGAAGTGGAGGTCCTGGTCAACAGAGCAGCCCTAAACTTTGGGGTGCTTTTGTCTTGCTGATTTTTAATTTTCCCAATTTATACCCCCATGAGTGGAAGTGCCCTATGCTCTCTAAGCTGTGCTTTTCAGATGTTTCAGGACTCACCGGACACTTCTCCGGAGTGGCTCTTGGCAATTTACATCCCGCCCATCAGTGTAGCAAGGCTCCCATTTCTCCATGGCCTGTCCTGCATTTCTGGTTTTGACACTTTTTTCAGCATGGCCCTTTTGACCGATGGGAAGCGAGACTTCTTTGTAGCGCTGATTTGCCTTTCCAGGTTGCTTGGTTGGCCAAAAAGGGCTTATGCGTTTTTTCCTGAATATATTCAGGAAAAAACGCATACGCCCTTTTTGGCCAAGGGCATCATTGTCAACGTTTTGCCGCTTCTCATGTGCTTTAAAGGCGATTCGTATCTACCTCCTGAAATCTGTTTCCTGCAATTCTGCCTTGATTTCAAATCCGCTTCTTTGCCTTCCCTCAATATATTTGTGGACGAGAGTTATCATTTATAACTCTGCAGGTTTGTGAATTGCAGTGCCCTGAACCTCCATTTTACAACTCGTTTTTATGGGAGCTGGCCGCAAAATTGCAGAATGGCTTCAGGCCCTGTTCTGGTTCCGGGGGGCAGGCTGAGCCTGTGGTTAATTCTTCTTTCTGATGGGAAAATAGAGTGACCTGTGCCTGTCCCAACACCAAGAGCTAGTCTCTCGTTGGTTCCACGTCTTCCCGTTTATCCTCAGGACAAATTGCAACCTGCATGGAACAGGAGGTTAAAGGTGCTGATGCTCCAAGTAGGGAGCTTGCTAGTAAAGCGACTGGAATGGCGAACCCGGGCACAAGGAGATGAGAAATGAGGTGCGTTTTAGAAACATTTCCCCATCACACGGTGTACCATCTTCTGGGTTTCTCATGCATGTTTTCGATGTAGGAAGATGTCCTTGAACCTGGAGATTTGGGACCCATGCGATGGGTACCACGCAGTATTCCTTTAAAGGGTCTGCGTTTGCTCACCCAACCTCACCAAACCTCTCAGCCCCAAGAGTGTCCACCCTTATGTCTCATCCAGCTGTGCGTCTAGATATGGTCAATCCAGGTTGCATCACAGCCCCTGAACGCATTGTGTAAGAATTTCTCTCTCTTTCACTGTCTTTGTTTCATGGGTGTTTCAAAGTAATTTATTTTTATAATGGGGTTTAGCTGCTTTTCACTGCTGTGTTTATGCCGCTTTACACCCACTTGACACAATAACAGAGAGATATCAATACATAGGTTTTACGATTATTATTAGTCAGATATATTCTTGTGCGGTGAATAGGGCGTGTTGAGTCCAGTTCTCTGAGCAAGGAGTAGGTCTTGTCTATTACATATTGGGTTTATGGAACGGTATCTGAGCTAATTTGATACCCTTGTTTTATGTATCACCCCACCTCACCTTTCCCGTTAAGCAGCCATAGTGTGTTTTCTGCATGTGTGACTCTGTTCTGTTTTGTAATTCAGTTCAAGTGTAACGGTTTTTACATTCCCTCTATCAGTGATACCTTATGAGAAGTGTCCTTTTCTGTGTGACTTATTTCACTTAGAATCGTCGTACCTAAATCCACTCATCATGCTGCTACTAACCTTACGACATTGATTTCCTGGCTGAGTGATATTCCATTGTACATAAGGACCACAACTTCTTTATCCATTTTTCTCTTTCCTGGGATATTTAAGGTGGAATGAAGTGGAGGTCCTGGTCAACAGAGCAGCCCTAAACTTTGGGGTGCTTGTGTCTTGCTGATTTTTAATTTTCCCAATTTATACCCCCATGAGTGGAAGTGCCCTATGCTCTCTAAGCTGTGTTTTTCAGATGTTTCAGGACTCACCGGACACTTCTCCGGAGTGGCTCTTGGCAATTTACATCCCGCCCATCAGTGTAGCAAGGCTCCCATTTCTCCATGGCCTGTCCTGCATTTCTGGTTTTGACACTTTTTTCAGCATGGCCCTTTTGACCGATGGGAAGCGAGACTTCTTTGTAGCGCTGATTTGCCTTTCCAGGTGGCTTGGTTGGCCAAAAAGGGCGTATGCGTTTTTTCCTGAATATATTCAGGAAAAAACGCATACGCCCTTTTTGGCCAAGGGCATCATTGTCAACGTTTTGCCGCTTCTCATGTGCTTTAAAGGCGATTCGTATCTACCTCCTGAAATCTGTTTCCTGCAATTCTGCCTTGATTTCAAATCCTCTTCTTTGCCTTCCCTCAATATATTTGTGGACGAGAGTTATCATTATTAACTCTGCAGGTTTGTGAATTGCAGTGCCCTGAACCTCCATTTTACAACTCGTTTTTGGGAGCTGGCGGCAAAATCGCAGAATGGCTTCAGGCCCTGTTCTGGTTCCGGGGGGCAGGCTGAGCCTGTGGTTAATTCTTCTTTCTGATGGGAAAATAGAGTGACCTGTGCCTGTCCCAACACCAAGAGCTAGTCTCTCGTTGGTTCCACGTCTTCCCGTTTATCCTCAGGACAAATTGCAACCTGCATGGAACAGGAGGTTAAAGGTGCTGATGCTCCAAGTAGGGAGCTTGCTAGTAAAGCGGCTGGAATGGCGAACCCGGGCACAAGGAGATGAGAAATGAGGTGCGTTTTAGAAACCTTTCCCCATCACACGGTGTACCATCTTCTGGGTTTCTCATGTATGTTTTCGATGTAGGAAGATGCCCTTGAACCTGGAGATTTGGGACCCATGCGATGGGTACCACGCAGTATTCCTTTAAAGGGTCTGCGTTTGCTCACCCAACCTCACCAAACCTCTCAGCCCCAAGAGTGTCCACCCTTATGTCTCATCCAGCTGTGCGTGTAGATATGGTCAATCCAGGTTGCATCACAGCCCCTGAACGCATTGTGTAAGAATTTCTCTCTCTTTCACTGTCTTTGTTTCATGGGTGTTTCAAAGTAATTTATTTTTATAATGGGGTTTAGCTGCTTTTCACTGCTGTGTTTATGCCGCTTTACACCCACTTGACACACTAACAGAGAGATATCAATACATAGGTTTTACGATTATTATTAGTCAGATATATTCTTGTGCGGTGAATAGGGCGTGTTGAGTCCAGTTCTCTGAGCAAGGAGTAGGTCTTGTCTAT
This sequence comes from Balaenoptera borealis, assembly GCF_965194805.1. NCBI lineage: Eukaryota > Metazoa > Chordata > Mammalia > Artiodactyla > Balaenopteridae > Balaenoptera > Balaenoptera borealis. Next base: position 116,412 of record NW_028124001.1, on the reverse strand, counting down.
TACATATTGGGTTTATGGAACGGTATCTGAGCTAATTTGATACCCTTGTTTTATGTATCACCCCACCTCACCTTTCCCGTTAAGCAGCCATAGTGTGTTTTCTGCATGTGTGACTCTGTTCTGTTTTGTAATTCAGTTCAAGTGTAACGGTTTTTACATTCCCTCTATCAGTGATACCTTATGAGAAGTGTCCTTTTCTGTGTGACTTATTTCACTTAGAATCGTCGTACCTAAATCCACTCATCATGCTGCTACTAACCTTACGACATTGATTTCATGGCTGAGTGATATTCCATTGTACATAAGGACCACCACTTCTGTATCCATTTTTCTCTTTCCTGGGATATTTAAGGTGGAATGAAGTGGAGGTCCTGGTCAACAGAGCAGCCCTAAACTTTGGGGTGCTTGTGTCTTGCTGATTTTTAATTTTCCCAATTTATACCCCCATGAGTGGAAGTGCCCTATGCTCTCTAAGCTGTGTTTTGCAGATGTTTCAGGACTCACCGGACACTTCTCCGGAGTGGCTCTTGGCAATTTACATCCCGCCAATCAGTGTAGCAAGGCTCCCATTTCTCCATGGCCTGTCCTGCATTTCTGGTTTTGACACTTTTTTCAGCATGGCCCTTTTGACCGATGGGAAGCGAGACTTCTTTGTAGCGCTGATTTGCCTTTCCAGGTTGCTTGGTTGGCCAAAAAGGGCGTATGCGTTTTTTCCTGAATATATTCAGGAAAAAACGCATACGCCCTTTTTGGCCAAGGGCATCATTGTCAACGTTTTGCCGCTTTTCATGTGCTTTAAAGGCGATTCGTATCTACCTCCTGAAATCTGTTTCCTGCAATTCTGCCTTGATTTCAAATCCTCTTCTTTGCCTTCCCTCAATATATTTGTGGACGAGAGTTATCATTAATAACTCTGCAGGTTTGTGAATTGCAGTGCCCTGAACCTCCATTTTACAACTCGTTTTTTTGGGAGCTGGCCGCAAAATCGCAGAATGGCTTCAGGCCCTGTTCTGGTTCCGGGGGGCAGGCTGAGCCTGTGGTTAATTCTTCTTTCTGATGGGAAAATAGAGTGACCTGTGCCTGTCCCAACACCAAGAGCTAGTCTCTCGTTGGTTCCACGTCTTCCCGTTTATCCTCAGGACAAATTGCAACCTGCATGGAACAGGAGGTTAAAGGTGCTGATGCTCCAAGTAGGGAGCTTGCTAGTAAAGCAGCTGGAATGGCGAACCCGGGCACAAGGAGATGAGAAATGAGGTGCGTTTTAGAAACCTTTCCCCATCACACGGTGTACCATCTTCTGGGTTTCTCATGTATGTTTTCGATGTAGGAAGATGCCCTTGAACCTGGAGATTTGGGACCCATGCGATGGGTACCACGCAGTATTCCTTTAAAGGGTCTGCGTTTGCTCACCCAACCTCACCAAACCTCTCAGCCCCAAGAGTGTCCACCCTTATGTCTCATCCAGCTGTGCGTCTAGATATGGTCAATCCAGGTTGCATCACAGCCCCTGAACGCATTGTGTAAGAATTTCTCTCTCTTTCACTGTCTTTGTTTCATGGGTGTTTCAAAGTAATTTATTTTTATAATGGGGTTTAGCTGCTTTTCACTGCTGTGTTTATGCCGCTTTACACCCACTTGACACACTAACAGAGAGATATCAATACATAGGTTTTACGATTATTATTAGTCAGATATATTCTTGTGCGGTGAATAGGGCGTGTTGAGTCCAGTTCTCTGAGCAAGGAGTAGGTCTTGTCTATTACATATTGGGTTTATGGAACGGTATCTGAGCTAATTTGATACCCTTGTTTTATGTATCACCCCACCTCACCTTTCCCGTTAAGCAGCCATAGTGTGTTTTCTGCATGTGTGACTCTGTTCTGTTTTGTAATTCAGTTCAAGTGTAACGGTTTTTACATTCCCTCTATCAGTGATACCTTATGAGAAGTGTCCTTTTCTGTGTGACTTATTTCACTTAGAATCGTCGTACCTAAATCCACTCATCATGCTGCTACTAACCTTACGACATTGATTTCATGGCTGAGTGGTATTCCATTGTACATAAGGACCACAACTTCTTTATCCATTTTTCTCTTTCCTGGGATATTTAAGGTGGAATGAAGTGGAGGTCCTGGTCAACAGAGCAGCCCTAAACTTTGGGGTGCTTGTGTCTTGCTGATTTTTAATTTTCCCAATTTATACCCCCATGAGTGGAAGTGCCCTATGCTCTCTAAGCTGTGTTTTTCAGATGTTTCAGGACTCACCGGACACTTCTCCGGAGTGGCTCTTGGCAATTTACATCCCGCCCATCAGTGTAGCAAGGCTCCCATTTCTCCATGGCCTGTCCTGCATTTCTGGTTTTGACACTTTTTTCAGCATGGCCCTTTTGACCGATGGGAAGCGAGACTTCTTTGTAGTGCTGATTTGCCTTTCCAGGTTGCTTGGTTGGCCAAAAAGGGCGTATGCGTTTTTTCCTGAATATATTCAGGAAAAAACGCATACGCCCTTTTTGGCCAAGGGCATCATTGTCAACGTTTTGCCGCTTTTCATGTGCTTTAAAGGCGATTCGTATCTACCTCCTGAAATCTGTTTCCTGCAATTCTGCCTTGATTTCAAATCCTCTTCTTTGCCTTCCCTCAATATATTTGTGGACGGGAGTTATCATTTATAACTCTGCAGGTTTGTGAATTGCAGTGCCCTGAACCTCCATTTTACAACTCGTTTTTATGGGAGCTGGCGGCAAAATCGCAGAATGGCTTCAGGCCCTGTTCTGGTTCCGGGGGGCAGGCTGAGCCTGTGGTTAATTCTTCTTTCTGATGGGAAAATAGAGTGACCTGTGCCTGTCCCAACACCAAGAGCTAGTCTCTCGTTGGTTCCACGTCTTCCCGTTTATCCTCAGGACAAATTGCAACCTGTATGGAACAGGAGGTTAAAGGTGCTGATGCTCCAAGTAGGGAGCTTGCTAGTAAAGCGGCTGGAATGGCGAACCCGGGCACAAGGAGATGAGAAATGAGGTGCGTTTTAGAAACCTTTCCCCATCACACGGTGTACCATCTTCTGGGTTTCTCATGCATGTTTTTGATGTAGGAAGATGCCCTTGAACCTGGAGATTTGGGACCCATGCGATGGGTACCACGCAGTATTCCTTTAAAGGGTCTGCGTTTGCTCACCCAACCTCACCAAACCTCTCAGCCCCAAGAGTGTCCACCCTTATGTCTCATCCAGCTGTGCGTCTAGATATGGTCAATCCAGGTTGCATCACAGCCCCTGAACGCATTGTGTAAGAATTTCTCTCTCTTTCACTGTCTTTGTTTCATGGGTGTTTCAAAGTAATTTATTTTTATAATGGGGTTTAGCTGCTTTTCACTGCTGTGTTTATGCCGCTTTACACCCACTTGACACACTAACAGATATCAATACATAGGTTTTACGATTATTATTAGTCAGATATATTCTTGTGCGGTGAATAGGGCGTGTTGAGTCCAGTTCTCTGAGCAAGGAGTAGGTCTTGTCTATTACATATTGGGTTTATGGAACGGTATCTGAGCTAATTTGATACCCTTGTTTTATGTATCACCCCACCTCACCTTTCCCGTTAAGCAGCCATAGTGTGTTTTCTGCATGTGTGACTCTGTTCTGTTTTGTAATTCAGTTCAAGTGTAACGGTTTTTACATTCCCTCTATCAGTGATACCTTATGAGAAGTGTCCTTTTCTGTGTGACTTATTTCACTTAGAATCGTCGTACCTAAATCCACTCATCATGCTGCTACTAACCTTACGACATTGATTTCATGGCTGAGTGATATTCCATTGTACATAAGGACCACAACTTCTTTATCCATTTTTCTCTTTCCTGGGATATTTAAGGTGGAATGAAGTGGAGGTCCTGGTCAACAGAGCAGCCCTAAACTTTGGGGTGCTTGAGTCTTGCTGATTTTTAATTTTCCCAATTTATACCCCCATGAGTGGAAGTGCCCTATGCTCTCTAAGCTGTGTTTTTCAGATGTTTCAGGACTCACCGGACACTTCTCCGGAGTGGCTCTTGGCAATTTACATCCCGCCCATCAGTGTAGCAAGGCTCCCATTTCTCCATGGCCTGTCCTGCATTTCTGGTTTTGACACTTTTTTCAGCATGGCCCTTTTGACCGATGGGAAGCGAGACTTCTTTGTAGCGCTGATTTGCCTTTCCAGGTTGCTTGGTTGGCCAAAAAGGGCGTATGCGTTTTTTCCTGAATATATTCAGGAAAAAACGCATACGCCCTTTTTGGCCAAGGGCATCATTGTCAACGTTTTGCCGCTTCTCATGTGCTTTAAAGGCGATTCGTATCTATCTCCTGAAATCTGTTTCCTGCAATTCTGCCTTGATTTCAAATCCTCTTCTTTGCCTTCCCTCTATATATTTGTGGACGAGAGTTATCATTAATAACTCTGCAGGTTTGTGAATTGCAGTGCCCTGAACCTCCATTTTACAACTCGTTTTTATGGGAGCTGGCCGCAAAATCGCAGAATGGCTTCAGGCCCTGTTCTGGTTCCGGGGGGCAGGCTGAGCCTGTGGTTAATTCTTCTTTCTGATGGGAAAATAGAGTGACCTGTGCCTGTCCCAACACCAAGAGCTAGTCTCTCGTTGGTTCCACGTCTTCCCGTTTATCCTCAGGACAAATTGCAACCTCTACGGAACAGGAGGTTAAAGGTGCTGATGCTCCAAGTAGGGAGATTGCTAGTAAAGCGGCTGGAATGGCGAACCCGGGCACAAGGAGATGAGAAATGAGGTGCGTTTTAGAAACCTTTCCCCATCACACGTTGTACCATCTTCTAGGTTTCTCATGCATGTTTTTGATGTAGGAAGATGCCCTTGAACCTGGAGATTTGGGACCCATGCGATGGGTACCATGCAGTATTCCTTTAAAGGGTCTGCGTTTGCTCACCCAACCTCACCAAACCTCTCAGCCCCAAGAGTGTCCACCCTTATGTCTGATCCAGCTGTGAGTCTAGATATGGTCAATCCAGGTTGCATCACAGCCCCTGAACGCATTGTGTAAGAATTCCTCTCTCTTTCACTGTCTTTGTTTCATGGGTTTTTCAAAGTAATTTATTTTTATAATGGGGTTTAGCTGCTTTTCACTGCTGTGTTTATGCCGCTTTACACCCACTTGACACACTAACAGAGAGATATCAATACATAGGTTTTACGATTATTATTAGATATATTCTTGTGCGGTGAATAGGGCGTGTTGAGTCCAGTTCTCTGAGCCAGGAGTAGCTCTTGTCTATTACATATTGGGTTTATGGAACGGTATCTGAGTTAATTTGATACCCTTGTTTTATGTATCACCCCACCTCACCTTTCCCGTTAAGCAGCCATAGTGTGTTTTCTGCATGTGTGACTCTGTTCTGTTTTGTAATTCAGTTCAAGTGTAACGGTTTTTACATTCCCTCTATCAGTGATACCTTATGAGAAGTGTCCTTTTCTGTGTGACTTATTTCACTTAGAATCGTCGTACCTAAATCCACTCATCATGCTGCTACTAACCTTACGACATTGATTTCATGGCTGAGTGGTATTCCATTGTACATAAGGACCACAACTTCTTTATCCATTTTTCTCTTTCCTCGGATATTTAAGGTGGAATGAAGTGGAGGTCCTGGTCAACAGAGCAGCCCTAAACTTTGGGGTGCTTGTGTCTTGCTGATTTTTAATTTTCCCAATTTATACCCCCATGAGTGGAAGTGCCCTATGCTCTCTAAGCTGTGTTTTTCAGATGTTTCAGGACTCACCGGACACTTCTCCGGAGTGGCTCTTGGCAATTTACATCCCGCCCATCAGTGTAGCAAGGCTCCCATTTCTCCATGGCCTCTCCTGCATTTCTGGTTTTGACACTTTTTTCAGCATGGCCCTTTTGACCGATGGGAAGCGAGACTTCTTTGTAGCGCTGATTTGCCTTTCCAGGTTGCTTGGTTGGCCAAAAAGGGCGTATGCGTTTTTTCCTGAATATATTCAGGAAAAAACGCATACGCCCTTTTTGGCCAAGGGCATCATTGTCAACGTTTTGCCGCTTTTCATGTGCTTTAAAGGCGATTCGAATCTACCTCCTGAAATCTCTTTCCTGCAATTCTGCCTTGATTTCAAATCCTCTTCTTTGCCTTCCCTCAATATATTTGTGGACGAGAGTTATCATTTATAACTCTGCAGGTTTGTGAATTGCAGTGCCCTGAACCTCCATTTTACAACTCGTTTTTATGGGAGCTGGCGGCAAAATCGCAGAATGGCTTCAGGCCCTGTTCTGGTTCCGGGGGGCAGGCTGAGCCTGTGGTTAATTCTTCTTTCTGATGGGAAAATAGAGTAACCTGTGCCTGTCCCAACACCAAGAGCTAGTCTCTCGTTGGTTCCACGTCTTCCCGTTTATCCTCAGGACAAATTGCAACCTGTATGGAACAGGAGGTTAAAGGTGCTGATGCTCCAAGTAGGGAGATTGCTAGTAAAGCGGCTGGAATGGCGAACCCGGGCACAAGGAGATGAGAAATGAGGTGCGTTTTAGAAACCTTTCCCCATCACACGGTGTACCATCTTCTGGGTTTCTCATGCATGTTTTTGATGTAGGAAGATGCCCTTGAACCTGGAGATTTGGGACCCATGCGATGGGTACCATGCAGTATTACTTTAAAGGGTCTGCATTTGCTCACCCAACCTCACCAAACCTCTCAGCCCCAAGAGTGTCCACCCTTATGTCTGATCCAGCTGTGGGTCTAGATATGGTCAATCCAGGTTGCATCACAGCCCCTGAACGCATTGTGTAAGAATTTCTCTCTCTTTCACTGTCTTTGTTTCATGGGTGTTTTAAAGTAATTTATTTTTATAATGGGGTTTAGCTGCTTTTCACTGCTGTGTTTATGCCGCTTTACACCCACTTGACACACTAACAGAGAGATATCAATACATAGGTTTTAAGATTATTACTAGTCAGATATATTCTTGTGCGGTGAATAGGGCGTGTTGAGTCCAGTTCTCTGAGCAAGGTGTAGGTCTTGTCTATTACATATTGGGTTTATGGAACGGTATCTGAGCTAATTTGAAACCCTTGTTTTATGTATCACCCCACCTCACCTTTCCCGTTAAGCAGCCATAGTGTGTTTTCTGCATGTGTGACTCTGTTCTGTTTTGTAATTCAGTTCAAGTGTAACGGTTTTTACATTCCCTCTATCAGTGATACCTTATGAGAAGTGTCCTTTTCTGTGTGACTTATTTCACTTAGAATCATCGTACCTAAATCCACTCATCATGCTGCTACTAACCTTACGACATTGATTTCATGGCTGAGTGATATTCCATTGTACATAAGGACCACAACTTCTTTATCCATTTTTCTCATTCCTGGGATATTTAAGGTGGAATGAAGTGGAGGTCCTGGTCAACAGAGCAGCCCTAAACTTTGGGGTGCTTGTGTCTTGCTGATTTTTAATTTTCCCAATTTATACCCCCATGAGTGGAAGTGCCCTATGCTCTCTAAGCTGTGTTTTTCAGATGTTTCAGGACTCACCGGACACTTCTCCAGAGTGGCTCTTCGCAATTTACATCCCGCCCATCAGTGTAGCAAGGCTCCCATTTCTCCATGGCTTGTCCTGCATTTCTGGTTTTGACACTTTTTTCAGCATGGCCCTTTTGACCGATGGGCAGCGAGACTTCTTTGTAGCACTGATTTGCCTTTCCAGGTTGCTTGGTTGGCCAAAAAGGGCGTATGCGTTTTTTCCTGAATATATTCAGGAAAAAACGCATACGCCATTTTTGGCCAAGGGCATCATTGTCAACGTTTTGCCGCTTTTCATGTGCTTTAAAGGCGATTCGAATATACCTCCTGAAATCTGTTTCCTGCAATTCTGCCTTGATTTCAAATCCTCTTCTTTGCCTTCCCTCAATATATTTGTGGATGAGAGTTATCATTTATAACTCTGCAGGTTTGTGAATTGCAGTGCCCTGAACCTCCATTTTACAACTCGTTTTTATGGGAGCTGGCCGCAAAATCGCAGAATGGCTTCAGGCCCTGTTCTGGTTCCGGGGGGCAGGCTGAGCCTGTGGTTAATTCTTCTTCCTGATGGGAAAATAGAGTGACCTGTGCCTGTCCCAACACCAAGAGCTAGTCTCTCGTTGGTTCCACGTCTTCCCGTTTATCCTCAGGACAAATTGCAACCTGTACGGAACAGGAGGTTAAAGGTGCTGATGCTCCAAGTAGGGAGATTGCTAGTAAAGCGGCTGGAATGGCGAACCCGGGCACAAGGAGATGAGAAATGAGGTGCGTTTTAGAAACCTTTCCCCATCACATGGTGTACCATCTTCTGGGTTTCTCATGCATGTTTTTGATGTAGGAAGATGCCCTTGAACCTGGAGATTTGGGACCCATGCGATGGGTACCACGCAGTATTACTTTAAAGGGTCTGCATTTGCTCACCCAACCTCACCAAACCTCTCAGCCCCAAGAGTGTCCACACTTATGTCTCATCCAGCTGTGGGTCTAGATATGGTCAATCCAGGTTGCATCACAGCCCCCGAACGCATTGTGTAAGAATTTCTCTCTCTTTCACTGTCTTTGTTTCATGGGTGTTTCAAAGTAATTTATTTTTATAATGGGGTTTAGCTGCTTTTCACTGCTGTGTTTATGCCGCTTTACACCCACTTGACACACTAACAGAGAGATATCAATACATAGGTTTTACGATTATTATTAGTCAGATATATTCTTGTGCAGTGAATAGGGCGTGTTGAGTCCAGTTCTCTGAGCAAGGAGTAGGTCTTGTCTATTACATATTGGGCTTATGGAAAGGTATCTGAGCTAATTTGATACCCTTGTTTTATGTATCACCCCACCTCACCTTTCCCGTTAAGCAGCCATAGTGTGTTTTCTGCATGTGTGACTCTGTTCTCTTTTGTAATTCAGTTCAAGTGTAACGGTTTTTACATTCCCTCTATCAGTGATACCTTATGAGAAGTGTCCTTTTCTGTGTGACTTATTTCACTTAGAATCGTCGTACCTAAATCCACTCATCATGCTGCTACTAACCTTACGACATTGATTTCATGGCTGAGTGATATTCCATTGTACATAAGGACCACAACTTCTTTATCCATTTTTCTCTTTCCTGGGATATTTAAGGTGGAATGAAGTGGAGGTCCTGGTCAACAGAGCAGCCCTAAACTTTGGGGTGCTTGTGTCTTGCTGATTTTTAATTTTCCCAATTTATACCCCCATGAGTGGAAGTGCCCTATGCTCTCTAAGCTGTGTTTTTCAGATGTTTCAGGACTCACCGGACACTTCTCCAGAGTGGCTGTTCGCAATTTACATCCCGCCCATCAGTGTAGCAAGGCTCCCATTTCTCCATGGCCTGTCCTGCTTTTCTGGTTTTGACACTTTTTTCAGCATGGCCCTTTTGACCGATGGGCAGCGAGACTTCTTTGTAGCACTGATTTGCCTTTCCAGGTGGCTTGGTTGGCCAAAAAGGGCGTATGCGTTTTTTCCTGAATATATTCAGGAAAAAACGCATACGCCCTTTTTGGCCAAGGGCATCATTGTCAACGTTTTGCCGCTTTTCATGTGCTTTAAAGGCAATTCGAATCTACCTCCTGAAATCTGTTTCCTGCAATTCTGCCTTGATTTCAAATCCTCTTCTTTGCCTTCCCTCAATATATTTGTGGACGAGAGTTATCATTTATAACTCTGCAGGTTTGTGAATTGCAGTGCCCTGAACCTCCATTTTACAACTCGTTTTTATGGGAGCTGGCCGCAAAATCGCAGAATGGCTTCAGGCCCTGTTCTGGTTCCGGGGGGCAGGCTGAGCCTGTGGTTAATTCTTCTTTCTGATGGGAAAATAGAGTGACCTGTGCCTGTCCCAACACCAAGAGCTAGTCTCTCGTTGATTCCACGTCTTCCCGTTTATCCTCAGGACAAATTGCAACGTCTACGGAACAGGAGGTTAAAGGTGCTGATGCTCCAAGTAGGGAGATTGCTAGTAAAGCGGCTGGAATGGCGAACCCGGGCACAAGGAGATGAGAAATGAGGTGCGTTTTAGAAACCTTTCCCCATCACACGGTGTACCATCTTCTGGGTTTCTCATGCATGTTTTTGATGTAGGAAGATGCCCTTGAACCTGGAGATTTGGGACCCATTCGATGGGTACCATGCAGTATTACTTTAAAGGGTCTGCGTTTGCTCACCCAACCTCACCAAACCTCTCAGCCCCAAGAGTGTCCACCCTTATGTCTCATCCAGCTGTGGGTCTAGATATGGTCAATCCAGGTTGCATCACAGCCCCTGAACGCATTGTGTAAGAATTTCTCTCTCTTTCACTGTCTTTGTTTCATGGGTTTTTCAAAGTAATTTATTTTTATAATGGGGTTTAGCTGCTTTTGACTGCTGTGTTTATGCCGCTTTATACCCACTTGACACACTAACAGAGAGATATCAATACATAGGTTTTACGATTATTATTAGTCAGATATATTCTTGTGCGGTGAATAGGGCGTGTTGAGTCAAGTTCTCTGAGCAAGGAGTAGTTCTTGTCTATTACATATTGGGTTTATGGAACGATATCTGAGCTAATTTGATACCCTTGTTTTATGTATCATCCCACCTCACCTTTCCCGTTAAGCAGCCATAGTGTGTTTTCTGCATGTGTGACTCTGTTCTGTTTTGTAATTCAGTTCAAGTGTAACGGTTTTTACATTCCCTCTATCAGTGATACCTTATGAGAAGTGTCCTTTTCTGTGTGACTTATTTCACTTAGAATCGTCATACCTAAATCCACTCATCATGCTGCTACTAACCTTACGACATTGATTTCATGGCTGAGTGATATTCCATTGTACATAAGGACCACAACTTCTTTATCCATTTTTCTCTTTCCTGGGATATTGAAGGTGGAATGAAGTGGAGGTCCTGGTCAACAGAGCAGCCCTAAACTTTGGGGTGCTTGTGTCTTGCTGATTTTTAATTTTCCCAATTTATACCCCCATGAGTGGAAGTGCCCTATGCTCTCTAAGCTGTGTTTTTCATATGTTTCAGGACTCACCGGTCACTTCTCCAGTGTGGCTCTTGGCAATTTACATCCCGCCCATCAGTGTAGCAAGGCTCCCATTTCTCCATGGCCTGTCCTGCATTTCTGGTTTTGACACTTTTTTCAGCATGGCCCTTTTGACCGATGGGAAGCGAGACTTCTTTGTAGCGCTGATTTGCCTTTCCAGGTTGCTTGGTTGGCCAAAAATGGCGCATGCGTTTTTTCCTGAATATATTCAGGAAAAAACGCATGCGCTCTTTTTGGCCAAGGGCCTCATTGTCAACGTTTTGCCGCTTTTCATGTGCTTTAAAGGCGATTCGTATCTACCTCCTGAAATCTGTTTCCTGCAATTCTGCCTTGATTTCAAATCCTTTTCTTTGCCTTCCCTCAATATATTTGTGGACGAGAGTTATCATTAATAACTCTGCAGGTTTGTGAATTGCAGTGCCCTGAACCTCCATTTTACAACTCGTTTTTATGGGAGCTGGGCGCAAAATCGCAGAATGGCTTCAGGCCCTGTTCTGGTTCCGGGGGCCAGGCTGAGCCTGTGGTTAATTCTTCTTTCTGATGGGAAAATAGAGTGACCTGTGCCTGTCCCAACACCAAGAGCTAGTCTCTCGTTGGTTCCACGTCTTCCCGTTTATCCTCAGGACAAATTGCAACCTGTATGGAACAGGAGGTTAAAGGTGCTGATGCTCCAAGTAGGGAGCTTGCTAGTAAAGCGGCTGGAATGGCGAACCCGGGCACAAGGAGATGAGAAATGAGGTGCGTTTTAGAAACCTTTCCCCATCACACGGTGTACCATCTTCTGGGTTTCTCATGCATGTTTTTGATGTAGGAAGATGCCCTTGAACCTGGAGATTTGGGAGCCACGCGATGGGTACCATGCAGTATTACTTTAAAGGGTCTGCGTTTGCTCACCCAACCTCACCAAACCTCTCAGCCCCAAGAGTGTACACCCTTATGTCTCATCCAGCTGTGGGTCTAGATATGGTCAATCCAGGTTGCATCACAGCCCCTGAACGCATTGTGTAAGAATTTCTCTCTCTTTCACTGTCTTTATTCATGGGTGTTTCAAAGTAATTTATTTTTATAATGGGGTTTAGCTGCTTTTCACTGCTGTGTTTATGCCGCTTTATACCCACTTGACACACTAACAGAGAGATAGCAATACATAGGTTTTACGATTATTATTAGTCAGATATATTCTTGTGCGGTGAATAGGGCGTGTTGAGTCCAGTTCTCTGAGCAAGGAGTAGGTCTTGTCTATTACATATTGGGTTTATGGAACGATATCTGAGCTAATTTGATACCCTTGTTTTATGTATCACCCCACCTCACCTTTCCCGTTAAGCAGCCATAGTGTGTTTTCTGCATGTGTGACTCTGTTCTGTTTTGTAATTCAGTTCAAGTGTAACGGTTTTTACATTCCCTCTATCAGTGATACCTTATGAGAAGTGTCCTTTTCTGTGTGACTTATTTCACTTAGAATCGTCATACCTAAATCCACTCATCATGCTGCTACTAACCTTACGACATTGATTTCATGGCTGAGTGATATTCCATTGTACATAAGGACCACAACTTCTTTATCCATTTTTCTCTTTCCTGGGATATTGAAGGTGGAATGAAGTGGAGGTCCTGGTCAAAAGAGCAGCCCTAAACTTTGGGGTGCTTGTGTCTTGCTAATTTTTAATTTTCCCAATTTATACCCCCATGAGTGGAAGTGCCCTATGCTCTCTAAGCTGTGTTTTTCAGATGTTTCAGGACTCACCGGACACTTCTCCAGAGTGGCTCTTGGCAATTTACATCCCGCCCATCAGTGTAGCAAGGCTCCCATTTCTCCATGGCCTGTCCTGCATTTCTGGTTTTGACACTTTTTTCAGCATGGCCCTTTTGACCGATGGGAAGCGAGACTCCTTTGTAGCGCTGATTTGCCTTTCCAGGTTGCTTGGTTGGCCAAAAATGGCGCATGCGTTTTTTCCTGAATATATTCAGGAAAAAACGCATGCGCTCTTTTTGGCCAAGGGCCTCATTGTCAACGTTTTGCCGCTTTTCATGTGCTTTAAAGGCGATTCGTATCTACCTCCTGAAATCTGTTTCCTGCAATTCTGCCTTGATTTCAAATCCTTTTCTTTGCCTTCCCTCAATATATTTGTGGACGAGAGTTATCATTAATAACTCTGCAGGTTTGTGAATTGCAGTGCCCTGAACCTCCATTTTACAACTCGTTTTTATGAGAGCTGGCCGCAAAATTGCAGAATGGCTTCAGGCCCTGTTCTGGTTCCGGGGGCCAGGCTGAGCCTGTGGTTAATTCTTCTTTCTGATGGGAAAATAGAGTGACCTGTGCCTGTCCCAACACCAAGAGCTAGTCTCTCGTTGGTTCCACGTCTTCCCGTTTATCCTCAGGACAAATTGCAACCTGTATGGAACAGGAGGTTAAAGGTGCTGATGCTCCAAGTAGGGAGCTTGCTAGTAAAGCGGCTGGAATGGCGAACCCGGGCACAAGGAGATGAGAAATGAGGTGCGTTTTAGAAACCTTTCCCCATCACACGGTGTACCATCTTCTGGGTTTCTCATGCATGTTTTTGATGTAGGAAGATGCCCTTGAACCTGGAGATTTGGGACCCATGCGATGGGTACCACGCAGTATTACTTTAAAGGGTCTGCGTTTGCTCACCCAACCTCACCAAACCTCTCTGCCCCACGAGTGTCCACCCTTATGTCTCATCCAGCTGTGGGTCTAGATATGGTCAATCCAGGTTGCATCACAGCCCCTGAACGCATTGTGTAAGAATTTCTCTCTCTTTCACTGTCTTTGTTTCATGGGTGTTTCAAAGTAATTTGTTTTTTAATGGGGTTTAGCTGCTTTTCACTGCTGTGTTTATGCCGCTTTATACCCACTTGACACACTAACAGAGAGATATCAATACATAGGTTTTACGATTATTATTAGTCAGATATATTCTTGTGCGGTGAATAGGGCGTGTTGAGTCCAGTTCTCTGAGCAAGGAGTAGGTCTTGTCTATTACATATTGGGTTTATGGAACGATATCTGAGCTAATTTGAAACCCTTGTTTTATGTATCACCCCACCTCACCTTTCCCGTTAAGCAGCCATAGTGTGTTTTCTGCATGTGTGACTCTGTTCTGTTTTGTAATTCAGTTCAAGTGTAACGGTTTTTACATTCCCCCTATCAGTGATACCTTATGAGAAGTGTCCTTTTCTGTGTGACTTATTTCACTTAGAATCGTCATACCTAAATCCACTCATCATGCTGCTACTAACCTTACGACATTGATTTCATGGCTGAGTGATATTCCATTGTACATAAGGACCACAACTTCTTTATCCATTTTTCTCTTTCCTGGGATATTTAAGGTGGAATGAAGTGGAGGTCCTGGTCAACAGAGCAGCCCTAAACTTTGGGGTGCTTGTGTTTTGCTGATTTTTAATTTTCCCAATTTATACCCCCATGAGTGGAAGTGCCCTATGCTCTCTGAGCTGTGTTTTTCAGATGTTTCAGGACTCACCGGACAATTCTCCAGAGTGGCTCTTGGCAATTTACATCCCGCCCATCAGTGTAGCAAGGCTCCCATTTCTCCATGGCCTGTCCTGCATTTCTGGTTTTGACACTTTTTTCAGCATGGCCCTTTTGACCGATGGGAAGCGAAACTTCTTTGTAGCGCTGATTTGCCTTTCCAGGTTGCTTGGTTGGCCAAAAAGGGCGTATGCGTTTTTTCCTGAATATATTCAGGAAAAAACGCATACGCCCTTTTTGGCCAAGGGCATCATTGTCAACGTTTTGCCGCTTTTCATGTGCTTTAAAGGCGATTCGTATCTACCTCCTGAAATCTGTTTCCTGCAATTCTGCCTTGATTTCAAATCCTCTTCTTTGCCTTCCCTCAATATATTTGTGGACGAGAGTTATCATTAATAACTCTGCAGGTTTGTGAATTGCAGTGACCTGAACCTCCATTTTACAACTCGTTTTTATGGGAGCTGGCCGCAAAATTGAAGAATGGCTTCAGGCCCTGTTCTGGTTCCGGGGGGCAGGCTGAGCCTGTGGTTAATTCTTCTTTCTGATGGGAAAATAGAGTGACCTGTGCCTGTCCCAACACCAAGAGCTAGTCTCTCGTTGGTTCCACGTCTTCCCGTTTATCCTCAGGACAAATTGCAACCTGTACGGAACAGGAGGTTAAAGGTGCTGATGCTCCAAGTAGGGAGCTTGCTAGTAAAGCGGCTGGAATGGCGAACCCGGGCACAAGGAGATGAGAAATGAGGTGCGTTTTAGAAACCTTTCCCCATCACACGGTGTACCATCTTCTGGGTTTCTCATGCATGTTTTTGATGTAGGAAGATGCCCTTGAACCTGGAGATTTGGGACCCATGCGATGGGTACCGCGCATTATTACT
Source organism: Balaenoptera borealis (assembly GCF_965194805.1). Classification (NCBI taxonomy): domain Eukaryota; kingdom Metazoa; phylum Chordata; class Mammalia; order Artiodactyla; family Balaenopteridae; genus Balaenoptera; species Balaenoptera borealis. Next base: position 100,955 of record NW_028124001.1, on the reverse strand, counting down.
TTAAAGGGTCTGCGTTTGCTCACCCAACCTCACCAAACCTCTCAGCCCCAAGAGTGTCCACCCTTATGTCTCATCCAGCTGTGCGTCTAGATATGGTCAATCCAGGTTGCATCACAGCCCCTGAACACATTGTGTAAGAATTTCTCTCTCTTTCACTGTCTTTGTTTCATGGGTGTTTCAAAGTAATTTATTTTTATAATGGGGTTTAGCTGCTTTTCACTGCTGTGTTTATGCTGCTTTACACCCACTTGACACACTAACAGAGAGATATCAATACATAGGTTTTACGATTATTATTAGTCAGATATATTCTTGTGCGGTGAATAGGGCGTGTTGAGTCCAGTTTTCTGAGCAAGGAGTAGGTCTTGTCTATTACATATTGGGTTTATGGAACGGTATCTGAGCTAATTTGATACCCTTGTTTTATGTATCACCCCACCTCACCTTTCCCGTTAAGCAGCCATAGTGTGTTTTCTGCATGTGTGACTCTGTTCTGTTTTGTATTTCAGTTCAAGTGTAACGGTTTTTACATTCCCTCTATCAGTGATACCTTATGAGAAGTGTCCTTTTCTGTGTGACTTATTTCACTTAGAATCGTCGTACCTAAATCCACTCATCATGCTGCTACTAACATTACGACACTGATTGCATGGCTGAGTGATATTCCATTGTACATAAGGACCACAACTTCTTTATCCATTTTTCTCTTTCCTGGGATATTTAAGGTGGAATGAAGTGGAGGTCCTGGTCAACAGAGCAGCCCTAAACTTTGGGGTGCTTGTGTTTTGCTGATTTTTAATTTTCCCAATTTATACCCCCATGAGTGGAAGTGCCCTATGCTCTCTGAGCTGTGTTTTTCAGATGTTTCAGGACTCACCGGACACTTCTCCAGAGTGGCTCTTGGCAATTTACATCCCGCCCATCAGTGTAGCAAGGCTCCCATTTCTCCATGGCCTGTCCTGCATTTCTGGTTTTGACACTTTTTTCAGCATGGCCCTTTTGACCGATGGGAAGCGAAACTTCTTTGTAGCGCTGATTTGCCTTTCCAGGTTGCTTGGTTGGCCAAAAAGGGCGTATGCGTTTTTTCCTGAATATATTCAGGAAAAAACGCATACGCCCTTTTTGGCCAAGGGCATCATTGTCAACGTTTTGCCGCTTTTCATGTGCTTTAAAGGCGATTCGTATCTACCTCCTGAAATCTGTTTCCTGCAATTCTGCCTTGATTTCAAATCCTCTTCTTTGCCTTCCCTCAATATATTTGTGGACGAGAGTTATCATTAATAACTCTGCAGGTTTGTGAATTGCAGTGACCTGAACCTCCATTTTACAACTCGTTTTTATGGGAGCTGGCCGCAAAATTGAAGAATGGCTTCAGGCCCTGTTCTGGTTCCGGGGGGCAGGCTGAGCCTGTGGTTAATTCTTCTTTCTGATGGGAAAATAGAGTGACCTGTGCCTGTCCCAACACCAAGAGCTAGTCTCTCGTTGGTTCCACGTCTTCCCGTTTATCCTCAGGACAAATTGCAACCTGTACGGAACAGGAGGTTAAAGGTGCTGATGCTCCAAGTAGGGAGCTTGCTAGTAAAGCGGCTGGAATGGCGAACCCGGGCACAAGGAGATGAGAAATGAGGTGCGTTTTAGAAACCTTTCCCCATCACACGGTGTACCATCTTCTGGGTTTCTCATGCATGTTTTTGATGTAGGAAGATGCCCTTGAACCTGGAGATTTGGGACCCATGCGATGGGTACCGCGCATTATTACTTTAAAGGGTCTGCGTTTGCTCACCCAACCTCACCAAACCTCTCAGCCCCAAGAGTGTCCACCCTTATGTCTCATCCAGCTGTGCGTCTAGATATGGTCAATCCAGGTTGCATCACAGCCCCTGAACGCATTGTGTAAGAATTTCTCTCTCTTTCACTGTCTTTGTTTCATGGGTGTTTCAAAGTAATTTATTTTTATAATGGGGTTTAGCTGCTTTTCACTGCTGTGTTTATGCTGCTTTACACCCACTTGACACACTAACAGAGAGATATCAATACATAGGTTTTACGATTATTATTAGTCAGATATATTCTTGTGCGGTGAATAGGGCGTGTTGAGTCCAGTTTTCTGAGCAAGGAGTAGGTCTTGTCTATTACATATTGGGTTTATGGAACGGTATCTGAGCTAATTTGATACCCTTGTTTTATGTATCACCCCACCTCACCTTTCCCGTTAAGCAGCCATAGTGTGTTTTCTGCATGTGTGACTCTGTTCTGTTTTGTATTTCAGTTCAAGTGTAACGGTTTTTACATTCCCTCTATCAGTGATACCTTATGAGAAGTGTCCTTTTCTGTGTGACTTATTTCACTTAGAATCGTCGTACCTAAATCCACTCATCATGCTGCTACTAACCTTACGACATTGATTTCATGGCTGAGTGATATTCCATTGTACATAAGGACCACAACTTCTTTATCCATTTTTCTCTTTCCTGGGATATTTAAGGTGGAATGAAGTGGAGGTCCTGGTCAACAGAGCAGCCCTAAACTTTGGGGTGCTTGTGTTTTGCTGATTTTTAATTTTCCCAATTTATACCCCCATGAGTGGAAGTGCCCTATGCTCTCTGAGCTGTGTTTTTCAGATGTTTCAGGACTCACCGGACACTTCTCCGGAGTGGCTCTTGGCAATTTACATCCCGCCCATCAGTGTAGCAAGGCTCCCATTTCTCCATAGCCTGTCCTGCATTTCTGGTTTTGACACATTTTTCAGCATGGCCCTTTTGACCGATGGGAAGCGAGACTTCTTTGTAGTGCTGATTTGCCTTTCCAGGTTGCTTGGTTGGCCAAAAAGGGCGTATGCGTTTTTTCCTGAATATATTCAGGAAAAAACGCATACGCCCTTTTTGGCCAAGGGCATCATTGTCAACGTTTTGCCGCTTTTCATGTGCTTTAAAGGCGATTCGTATCTACCTCCTGAAATCTGTTTCCTGCAATTCTGCCTTGATTTCAAATCCTCTTCTTTGCCTTCCCTCAATATATTTGTGGACGGGAGTTATCATTTATAACTCTGCAGGTTTGTGAATTGCAGTGCCCTGAACCTCCATTTTACAACTCGTTTTTATGGGAGCTGGCCGCAAAATCGCAGAATGGCTTCAGGCCCTGTTCTGGTTCCGGGGGGCAGGCTGAGCCTGTGGTTAATTCTTCTTTCTGATGGGAAAATAGAGTGACCTGTGCCTGTCCCAACACCAAGAGCTAGTCTCTCGTTGGTTCCACGTCTTCCCGTTTATCCTCAGGACAAATTGCAACCTGTATGGAACAGGAGGTTAAAGGTGCTGATGCTCCAAGTAGGGAGCTTGCTAGTAAAGCGGCTGGAATGGCGAACCGGGCACAAGGAGATGAGAAATGAGGTGCGTTTTAGAAACCTTTCCCCATCACACGGTGTACCATCTTCTGGGTTTCTCATGTATGTTTTTGATGTAGGAAGATGCCCTTGAACCTGGAGATTTGGGACCCATGCGATGGGTACCACGCAGTATTCCTTTAAAGGGTCTGCGTTTGCTCACCCAACCTCACCAAACCTCTCAGCCCCAAGAGTGTCCACCCTTATGTCTCATCCAGCTGTGCGTCTAGATATGGTCAATCCAGGTTGCATCACAGCCCCTGAACGCATTGTGTAAGAATTTCTCTCTCTTTCACTGTCTTTGTTTCATGGGTGTTTCAAAGTAATTTATTTTTATAATGGGGTTTAGCTGCTTTTCACTGCTGTGTTTATGCCGCTTTACACCCACTTGACACACTAACAGAGAGATATCAATACATAGGTTTTACGATTATTATTAGTCAGATATATTCTTGTGCGGTGAATAGGGCGTGTTGAGTCCAGTTCTCTGAGCAAGGAGTAGGTCTTGTCTATTACATATTGGGTTTATGGAACGGTATCTGAGCTAATTTGATACCCTTGTTTTATGTATCACCCCACCTCACCTTTCCCGTTAAGCAGCCATAGTGTGTTTTCTGCATGTGTGACTCTGTTCTGTTTTGTAATTCAGTTCAAGTGTAACGGTTTTTACATTCCCTCTATCATTGATACCTTATGAGAAGTGTCCTTTTCTGTGTGACTTATTTCACTTAGAATCGTCCTACCTAAATCCACTCATCATGCTGCTACTAACCTTACGACATTGATTTCATGGCTGAGTGGTATTCCATTGTACATAAGGACCACAACTTCTTTATCCATTTTTCTCTTTCCTGGGATATTTAAGGTGGAATGAAGTGGAGGTCCTGGTCAACAGAGCAGCCCTAAACTTTGGGGTGCTTGTGTCTTGCTGATTTTTAATTTTCCCAATTTATACCCCCATGAGTGGAAGTGCCCTATGCTCTCTAAGCTGTGTTTTTCAGATGTTTCAGGACTCACCGGACACTTCTCCGGAGTGGCTTTTGGCAATTTACATCCCGCCCATCAGTGTAGCAAGGCTCCCATTTCTCCATGGCCTGTCCTGCATTTCTGGTTTTGACACTTTTTTCAGCATGGCCCTTTTGACCGATGGGAAGCGAGACTTATTTGTAGCGCTGATTTGCCTTTCCAGGTGGCTTGGTTGGCCAAAAAGGGCGTATGCGTTTTTTCCTGAATATATTCAGGAAAAAACGCATACGCCCTTTTTGGCCAAGGGCATCATTGTCAACGTTTTGCCGCTTTTCATGTGCTTTAAAGGCGATTCGTATCTACCTCCTGAAATCTGTTTCCTGCAATTCTGCCTTGATTTCAAATCCTCTTCTTTGCCTTCCCTCAATATATTTGTGGACGAGAGTTATCATTAATAACTCTGCAGGTTTGTGAATTGCAGTGCCCTGAACCTCCATTTTACAACTCGTTTTTATGGGAGCTGGCCGCAAAATCGCAGAATGGCTTCAGGCCCTGTTCTGGTTCCGGGGGGCAGGCTGAGCCTGTGGTTAATTCTTCTTTCTGATGGGAAAATAGAGTGACCTGTGCCTGTCCCAACACCAAGAGCTAGTCTCTCGTTGGTTCCACGTCTTCCCGTTTATCCTCAGGACAAATTGCAACCTGCATGGAACAGGAGGTTAAAGGTGCTGATGCTCCAAGTAGGGAGCTTGCTAGTAAAGCAGCTGGAATGGCGAACCCGGGCACAAGGAGATGAGAAATGAGGTGCGTTTTAGAAACCTTTCCCCATCACACGGTGTACCATCTTCTGGGTTTCTCATGCATGTTTTTGATGTAGGAAGATGCCCTTGAACCTGGAGATTTGGGACCCATGCGATGGGTACCACGCAGTATTCCTTTAAAGGGTCTGCGTTTGCTCACCCAACCTCACCAAACCTCTCAGCCCCAAGAGTGTCCACCCTTATGTCTCATCCAGCTGTGCGTCTAGATATGGTCAATCCAGGTTGCATCACAGCCCCTGAACGCATTGTGTAAGAATTTCTCTCTCTTTCACTGTCTTTGTTTCATGGGTGTTTCAAAGTAATTTATTTTTATAATGGGGTTTAGCTGCTTTTCACTGCTGTGTTTATGCCGCTTTACACCCATTTGACACAATAACAGAGAGATATCAATACATAGGTTTTACGATTATTATTAGTCAGATATATTCTTGTGCGGTGAATAGGGCGTGTTGAGTCCAGTTCTCTGAGCAAGGAGTAGGTCTTGTCTATTACATATTGGGTTTATGGAACGGTATCTGAGCTAATTTGATACCCTTGTTTTATGTATCACCCCACCTCACCTTTCCCGTTAAGCAGCCATAGTGTGTTTTCTGCATGTGTGACTCTGTTCTGTTTTGTAATTCAGTTCAAGTGTAACGGTTTTTACATTCCCTCTATCAGTGATACCTTATGAGAAGTGTCCTTTTCTGTGTGACTTATTTCACTTAGAATCGTCATACCTAAATCCACTCATCATGCTGCTACTAACCTTAAGACATTGATTTCATGGCTGAGTGGTATTCCATTGTACATAAGGACCACAACTTCTTTATCCATTTTTCTCTTTCCTGGGATATTTAAGGTGGAATGAAGTGGAGGTCCTGGTCAACAGAGCAGCCCTAAACTTTGGGGTGCTTGTGTCTTGCTGATTTTTAATTTTCCCAATTTATACCCCCATGAGTGGAAGTGCCCTATGCTCTCTAAGCTGTGTTTTTCAGATGTTTCAGGACTCACCGGACACTTCTCCGGAGTGGCTCTTGGCAATTTACATCCCGCCCATCAGTGTAGCAAGGCTCCCATTTCTCCATGGCCTGTCCTGCATTTCTGGTTTTGACACTTTTTTCAGCATGGCCCTTTTGACCGATGGGAAGCGAGCCTTCTTTGTAGCGCTGATTTGCCTTTCCAGGTTGCTTGGTTGGCCAAAAAGGGCGTATGCGATTTTTCCTGAATATATTCAGGAAAAAACGCATACGCCCTTTTTGGCCAAGGGCATCATTGTCAACGTTTTGCCGCTTTTCATGTGCTTTAAAGGCGATTCGTATCTACCTCCTGAAATCTGTTTCCTGCAATTCTGCCTTGATTTCAAATCCTCTTCTTTGCCTTCCCTCAATATATTTGTGGACGAGAGTTATCATTAATAACTCTGCAGGTTTGTGAATTGCAGTGCCCTGAACCTCCATTTTACAACTCGTTTTTATGGGAGCTGGCCGCAAAATCGCAGAATGGCTTCAGGCCCTGTTCTGGTTCCGGGGGGCAGGCTGAGCCTGTGGTTAATTCTTCTTTCTGATGGGAAAATAGAGTGACCTGTGCCTGTCCCAACACCAAGAGCTAGTCTCTCGTTGGTTCCACGTCTTCCCGTTTATCCTCAGGACAAATTGCAACCTGTATGGAACAGGAGGTTAAAGGTGCTGATGCTCCAAGTAGGGAGCTTGCTAGTAAAGCGGCTGGAATGGCGAACCCGGGCACAAGGAGATGAGAAATGAGGTGCGTTTTAGAAACCTTTCCCCATCACACGGTGTACCATCTTCTGGGTTTCTCATGCATGTTTTTGATGTAGGAAGATGCCCTTGAACCTGGAGATTTGGGACCCATGCGATGGGTACCACGCAGTATTCCTTTAAAGGGTCTGCGTTTGCTCACCCAACCTCACCAAACCTCTCAGCCCCAAGAGTGTCCACCCTTATGTCTCATCCAGCTGTGCGTCTAGATATGGTCAATCCAGGTTGCATCACAGCTCCTGAACGCATTGTGTAAGAATTTCTCTCTCTTTCACTGTCTTTGTTTCATGGGTGTTTCAAAGTAATTTATTTTTATAATGGGGTTTAGCTGCTTTTCACTGCTGTGTTTATGCCGCTTTATACCCACTTGACACACTAACAGAGAGATATCAATACATAGGTTTTACGATTATTATTAGTCAGATATATTCTTGTGCAGTGAAAAGGGCGTGTTGAGTCCAGTTCTCTGAGCAAGGAGTAGGTCTTGTCTATTACATATTGGGTTTATGGAACGGTATCTGAGCTAATTTGATACCCTTGTTTTATGTATCACCCCACCTCACCTTTCCCGTTAAGCAGCCATAGTGTGTTTTCTGCATGTGTGACTCTGTTCTGTTTTGTAATTCAGTTCAAGTGTAACGGTTTTTACATTCCCTCTATCAGTGATACCTTATGAGAAGTGTCCTTTTCTGTGTGACTTATTTCACTTAGAATCGTCGTACCTAAATCCACTCATCATGCTGCTACTAACCTTACGACATTGATTTCATGGCTGAGTGATATTCCATTGTACATAAGGACCACAACTTCTTTATCCAATTTTCTCTTTCCTGGGATATTTAAGGTGGAATGAAGTGGAGGTCCTGGTCAACAGAGCAGCCCTAAACTTTGGGGTGCTTGTGTCTTGCTGATTTTTCATTTTCCCAATTTATACCCCCATGAGTGGAAGTGCCCTATGCTCTCTAAGCTGTGTTTTTCAGATGTTTCAGGACTCACCGGACACTTCTCCGGAGTGGCTCTTGGCAATTTACATCCCGCCCATCAGTGTAGCAAGGCTCCCATTTCTCCATGGCCTGTCCTGCATTTCTGGTTTTGACACTTTTTTCAGCATGGCCCTTTTGACCGATGGGAAGCGAGACTTCTTTGTAGCGCTGATTTGCCTTTCCAGGTGGCTTGGTTGGCCAAAAAGGGCGTATGCGTTTTTTCCTGAATATATTCAGGAAAAAACGCATACGCCCTTTTTGGCCAAGGGCATCATTGTCAACGTTTTGCCGCTTTTCATGTGCTTTAAAGGCGATTCGTATCTACCTCCTGAAATCTGTTTCCTGCAATTCTGCCTTGATTTCAAATCCTCTTCTTTGCCTTCCCTCAATATATTTGTGGACGGGAGTTATCATTTATAACTCTGCAGGTTTGTGAATTGCAGTGCCCTGAACCTCCATTTTACAACTCGTTTTTATGGGAGCTGGCCGCAAAATCGCAGAATGGCTTCAGGCCCTGTTCTGGTTCCGGGGGGCAGGCTGAGCCTGTGGTTAATTCTTCTTTCTGATGGGAAAATAGAGTGACCTGTGCCTGTCCCAACACCAAGAGCTAGTCTCTCGTTGGTTCCACGTCTTCCCGTTTATCCTCAGGACAAATTGCAACCTGTATGGAACAGGAGGTTAAAGGTGCTGATGCTCCAAGTAGGGAGCTTGCTAGTAAAGCGGCTGGAATGGCGAACCGGGCACAAGGAGATGAGAAATGAGGTGCGTTTTAGAAACCTTTCCCCATCACACGGTGTACCATCTTCTGGGTTTCTCATGTATGTTTTTGATGTAGGAAGATGCCCTTGAACCTGGAGATTTGGGACCCATGCGATGGGTACCACGCAGTATTCCTTTAAAGGGTCTGCGTTTGCTCACCCAACCTCACCAAACCTCTCAGCCCCAAGAGTGTCCACCCTTATGTCTCATCCAGCTGTGCGTCTAGATATGGTCAATCCAGGTTGCATCACAGCCCCTGAACGCATTGTGTAAGAATTTCTCTCTCTTTCACTGTCTTTGTTTCATGGGTGTTTCAAAGTAATTTATTTTTATAATGGGGTTTAGCTGCTTTTCACTGCTGTGTTTATGCCGCTTTACACCCACTTGACACACTAACAGAGAGATATCAATACATAGGTTTTACGATTATTATTAGTCAGATATATTCTTGTGCGGTGAATAGGGCGTGTTGAGTCCAGTTCTCTGAGCAAGGAGTAGGTCTTGTCTATTACATATTGGGTTTATGGAACGGTATCTGAGCTAATTTGATACCCTTGTTTTATGTATCACCCCACCTCACCTTTCCCGTTAAGCAGCCATAGTGTGTTTTCTGCATGTGTGACTCTGTTCTGTTTTGTAATTCAGTTCAAGTGTAACGGTTTTTACATTCCCTCTATCATTGATACCTTATGAGAAGTGTCCTTTTCTGTGTGACTTATTTCACTTAGAATCGTCGTACCTAAATCCACTCATCATGCTGCTACTAACCTTACGACATTGATTTCATGGCTGAGTGATATTCCATTGTACATAAGGACCACAACTTCTTTATCCATTTTTCTCTTTCCTGGGATATTTAAGGTGGAATGAAGTGGAGGTCCTGGTCAACAGAGCAGCCCTAAACTTTGGGGTGCTTGTGACTTGCTGATTTTTAATTTTCCCAATTTATACCCCCATGAGTGGAAGTGCCCTATGCTCTCTAAGCTGTGTTTTTCAGATGTTTCAGGACTCACCGGACAGTTCTCCGGAGTGGCTCTTGGCAATTTACATCCCGCCCATCAGTGTAGCAAGGCTCCCATTTCTCCATGGCCTGTCCTGCATTTCTGGTTTTGACACTTTTTTCAGCATGGCCCTTTTGACCGATGGGAAGCGAGACTTATTTGTAGCGCTGATTTGCCTTTCCAGGTGGCTTGGTTGGCCAAAAAGGGCGTATGCGTTTTTTCCTGAATATATTCAGGAAAAAACGCATACGCCCTTTTTGGCCAAGGGCATCATTGTCAACGTTTTGCCGCTTCTCATGTGCTTTAAAGGCGATTCGTATCTACCTCCTGAAATCTGTTTCCTGCAATTCTGCCTTGATTTCAAATCCTCTTCTTTGCCTTCCCTCAATATATTTGTGGACGAGAGTTATCATTAATAACTCTGCAGGTTTGTGAATTGCAGTGCCCTGAACCTCCATTTTACAACTCGTTTTTATGGGAGCTGGCCGCAAAATCGCAGAATGGCTTCAGGCCCTGTTCTGGTTCCGGGGGGCAGGCTGAGCCTGTGGTTAATTCTTCTTTCTGATGGGAAAATAGAGTGACCTGTGCCTGTCCCAACACCAAGAGCTAGTCTCTCGTTGGTTCCACGTCTTCCCGTTTATCCTCAGGACAAATTGCAACCTGTATGGAACAGGAGGTTAAAGGTGCTGATGCTCCAAGTAGGGAGCTTGCTAGTAAAGCGGCTGGAATGGCGAACCGGGCACAAGGAGATGAGAAATGAGGTGCGTTTTAGAAACCTTTCCCCATCACACGGTGTACCATCTTCTGGGTTTCTCATGTATGTTTTTGATGTAGGAAGATGCCCTTGAACCTGGAGATTTGGGACCCATGCGATGGGTACCACGCAGTATTCCTTTAAAGGGTCTGCGTTTGCTCACCCAACCTCACCAAACCTCTCAGCCCCAAGAGTGTCCACCCTTATGTCTCATCCAGCTGTGCGTCTAGATATGGTCAATCCAGGTTGCATCACAGCCCCTGAACGCATTGTGTAAGAATTTCTCTCTCTTTCACTGTCTTTGTTTCATGGGTGTTTCAAAGTAATTTATTTTTATAATGGGGTTTAGCTGCTTTTCACTGCTGTGTTTATGCCGCTTTACACCCACTTGACACACTAACAGAGAGATATCAATACATAGGTTTTACGATTATTATTAGTCAGATATATTCTTGTGCGGTGAATAGGGCGTGTTGAGTCCAGTTCTCTGAGCAAGGAGTAGGTCTTGTCTATTACATATTGGGTTTATGGAACGGTATCTGAGCTAATTTGATACCCTTGTTTTATGTATCACCCCACCTCACCTTTCCCGTTAAGCAGCCATAGTGTGTTTTCTGCATGTGTGACTCTGTTCTGTTTTGTAATTCAGTTCAAGTGTAACGGTTTTTACATTCCCTCTATCATTGATACCTTATGAGAAGTGTCCTTTTCTGTGTGACTTATTTCACTTAGAATCGTCCTACCTAAATCCACTCATCATGCTGCTACTAACCTTACGACATTGATTTCATGGCTGAGTGGTATTCCATTGTACATAAGGACCACAACTTCTTTATCCATTTTTCTCTTTCCTGGGATATTTAAGGTGGAATGAAGTGGAGGTCCTGGTCAACAGAGCAGCCCTAAACTTTGGGGTGCTTGTGTCTTGCTGATTTTTAATTTTCCCAATTTATACCCCCATGAGTGGAAGTGCCCTATGCTCTCTAAGCTGTGTTTTTCAGATGTTTCAGGACTCACCGGACACTTCTCCGGAGTGGCTTTTGGCAATTTACATCCCGCCCATCAGTGTAGCAAGGCTCCCATTTCTCCATGGCCTGTCCTGCATTTCTGGTTTTGACACTTTTTTCAGCATGGCCCTTTTGACCGATGGGAAGCGAGACTTCTTTGTAGCGCTGATTTGCCTTTCCAGGTGGCTTGGTTGGCCAAAAAGGGCGTATGCGTTTTTTCCTGAATATATTCAGGAAAAAACGCATACGCCCTTTTTGGCCAAGGGCATCATTGTCAACGTTTTGCCGCTTTTCATGTGCTTTAAATGCGATTCGTATCTACCTCCTGAAATCTGTTTCCTGCAATTCTGCCTTGATTTCAAATCCTCTTCTTTGCCTTCCCTCAATATATTTGTGGACGAGAGTTATCATTAATAACTCTGCAGGTTTGTGAATTGCAGTGCCCTGAACCTCCATTTTACAACTCGTTTTTATGGGAGCTGGCCGCAAAATCGCAGAATGGCTTCAGGCCCTGTTCTGGTTCCGGGGGGCAGGCTGAGCCTGTGGTTAATTCTTCTTTCTGATGGGAAAATAGAGTGACCTGTGCCTGTCCCAACACCAAGAGCTAGTCTCTCGTTGGTTCCACGTCTTCCCGTTTATCCTCAGGACAAATTGCAACCTGCATGGAACAGGAGGTTAAAGGTGCTGATGCTCCAAGTAGGGAGCTTGCTAGTAAAGCAGCTGGAATGGCGAACCCGGGCACAAGGAGATGAGAAATGAGGTGCGTTTTAGAAACCTTTCCCCATCACACGGTGTACCATCTTCTGGGTTTCTCATGCATGTTTTTGATGTAGGAAGATGCCCTTGAACCTGGAGATTTGGGACCCATGCGATGGGTACCACGCAGTATTCCTTTAAAGGGTCTGCGTTTGCTCACCCAACCTCACCAAACCTCTCAGCCCCAAGAGTGTCCACCCTTATGTCTCATCCAGCTGTGCGTCTAGATATGGTCAATCCAGGTTGCATCACAGCCCCTGAACGCATTGTGTAAGAATTTCTCTCTCTTTCACTGTCTTTGTTTCATGGGTGTTTCAAAGTAATTTATTTTTATAATGGGGTTTAGCTGCTTTTCACTGCTGTGTTTATGCCGCTTTACACCCACTTGACACACTAACAGAGAGATATCAATACATAGGTTTTACGATTATTATTAGTCAGACATATTCTTGTGCGGTGAATAGGGCGTGTTGAGTCCAGTTCTCTGAGCAAGGAGTAGGTCTTGTCTATTACATATTGGGTTAATGGAACGGTATCTGAGCTAATTTGATACCCTTGTTTTATGTATCACCCCACCTCACCTTTCCCGTTAAGCAGCCATAGTGTGTTTTCTGCATGTGTGACTCTGTTCTGTTTTGTAATTCAGTTCAAGTGTAACGGTTTTTACATTCCCTCTATCAGTGATACCTTATGAGAAGTGTCCTTTTCTGTGTGACTTATTTCACTTAGAATCGTCCTACCTAAATCCACTCATCATGCTGCTACTAACCTTACGACATTGATTTCATGGCTGAGTGGTATTCCATTGTACATAAGGACCACAACTTCTTTATCCATTTTTCTCTTTCCTGGGATATTTAAGGTGGAATGAAGTGGAGGTCCTGGTCAACAGAGCAGCCCTAAACTTTGGGGTGCTTGTGTCTTGCTGATTTTTAATTTTCCCAATTTATACCCCCATGAGTGGAAGTGCCCTATGCTCTCTAAGCTGTGTTTTTCAGATGTTTCAGGACTCACCGGACACTTCTCCGGAGTGGCTTTTGGCAATTTACATCCCGCCCATCAGTGTAGCAAGGCTCCCATTTCTCCATGGCCTGTCCTGCATTTCTGGTTTTGACACTTTTTTCAGCATGGCCCTTTTGACCGATGGGAAGCGAGACATCTTTGTAGCGCTGATTTGCCTTTCCAGGTTGCTTGGTTGGCCAAAAAGGGCGTATGCGTTTTTTCCTGAATATATTCAGGAAAAAACGCATACGCCCTTTTTGGCCAAGGGCATCATTGTCAACGTTTTGCCGCTTTTCATGTGCTTTAAAGGCGATTCGTATCTACCTCCTGAAATCTGTTTCCTGCAATTCTGCCTTGATTTCAAATCCTCTTCTTTGCCTTCCCTCAATATATTTGTGGACGAGAGTTATCATTAATAACTCTGCAGGTTTGTGAATTGCAGTGCCCTGAACCTCCATTTTACAACTCGTTTTTATGGGAGCAGGCCGCAAAATCGCAGAATGGCTTCAGGCCCTGTTCTGGTTCCGGGGGGCAGGCTGAGCCTGTGGTTAATTCTTCTTTCTGATGGGAAAATAGAGTGACCTGTGCCTGTCCCAACACCAAGAGCTAGTCTCTCGTTGGTTCCACGTCTTCCCGTTTATCCTCAGGACAAATTGCAACCTGCATGGAACAGGAGGTTAAAGGTGCTGATGCTCCAAGTAGGGAGCTTGCTAGTAAAGCGGCTGGAATGGCGAACCCGGGCACAAGGAGATGAGAAATGAGGTGCGTTTTAGAAACCTTTCCCCATCACACGGTGTACCATCTTCTGGGTTTCTCATGCATGTTTTTGATGTAGGAAGATGCCCTTGAACCTGGAGATTTGGGACCCATGCGATGGGTACCACGCAGTATTCCTTTAAAGGGTCTGCGTTTGCTCACCCAACCTCACCAAACCTCTCAGCCCCAAGAGTGTCCACCCTTATGTCTCATCCAGCTGTGCGTCTAGATATGGTCAATCCAGGTTGCATCACAGCCCCTGAACGCATTGTGTAAGAATTTCTCTCTCTTTCACTGTCTTTGTTTCATGGGTGTTTCAAAGTAATTTATTTTTATAATGGGGTTTAGCTGCTTTTCACTGCTGTGTTTATGCCGCTTTACACCCACTTGACACACTAACAGAGAGATATCAATACATAGGTTTTACGATTATTATTAGTCAGACATATTCTTGTGCGGTGAATAGGGCGTGTTGAGTCCAGTTCTCTGAGCAAGGAGTAGGTCTTGTCTATTACATATTGGGTTAATGGAACGGTATCTGAGCTAATTTGATACCCTTGTTTTATGTATCACCCCACCTCACCTTTCCCGTTAAGCAGCCATAGTGTGTTTTCTGCATGTGTGACTCTGTTCTGTTTTGTAATTCAGTTCAAGTGTAACGGTTTTTACATTCCCTCTATCAGTGATACCTTATGAGAAGTGTCCTTTTCTGTGTGACTTATTTCACTTAGAATCGTCCTACCTAAATCCACTCATCATGCTGCTACTAACCTTACGACATTGATTTCATGGCTGAGTGGTATTCCATTGTACATAAGGACCACAACTTCTTTATCCATTTTTCTCTTTCCTGGGATATTTAAGGTGGAATGAAGTGGAGGTCCTGGTCAACAGAGCAGCCCTAAACTTTGGGGTGCTTGTGTCTTGCTGATTTTTAATTTTCCCAATTTATACCCCCATGAGTGGAAGTGCCCTATGCTCTCTAAGCTGTGTTTTTCAGATGTTTCAGGACTCACCGGACACTTCTCCGGAGTGGCTTTTGGCAATTTACATCCCGCCCATCAGTGTAGCAAGGCTCCCATTTCTCCATGGCCTGTCCTGCATTTCTGGTTTTGACACTTTTTTCAGCATGGCCCTTTTGACCGATGGGAAGCGAGACATCTTTGTAGCGCTGATTTGCCTTTCCAGGTTGCTTGGTTGGCCAAAAAGGGCGTATGCGTTTTTTCCTGAATATATTCAGGAAAAAACGCATACGCCCTTTTTGGCCAAGGGCATCATTGTCAACGTTTTGCCGCTTTTCATGTGCTTTAAAGGCGATTCGTATCTACCTCCTGAAATCTGTTTCCTGCAATTCTGCCTTGATTTCAAATCCTCTTCTTTGCCTTCCCTCAATATATTTGTGGACGAGAGTTATCATTAATAACTCTGCAGGTTTGTGAATTGCAGTGCCCTGAACCTCCATTTTACAACTCGTTTTTATGGGAGCAGGCCGCAAAATCGCAGAATGGCTTCAGGCCCTGTTCTGGTTCCGGGGGGCAGGCTGAGCCTGTGGTTAATTCTTCTTTCTGATGGGAAAATAGAGTGACCTGTGCCTGTCCCAACACCAAGAGCTAGTCTCTCGTTGGTTCCACGTCTTCCCGTTTATCCTCAGGACAAATTGCAACCTGCATGGAACAGGAGGTTAAAGGTGCTGATGCTCCAAGTAGGGAGCTTGCTAGTAAAGCGGCTGGAATGGCGAACCCGGGCACAAGGAGATGAGAAATGAGGTGCGTTTTAGAAACCTTTCCCCATCACACGGTGTACCATCTTCTGGGTTTCTCATGCATGTTTTTGATGTAGGAAGATGCCCTTGAACCTGGAGATTTGGGACCCATGCGATGGGTACCACGCAGTATTCCTTTAAAGGGTCTGCGTTTGCTCACCCAACCTCACCAAACCTCTCAGCCCCAAGAGTGTCCACCCTTATGTCTCATCCAACTGTGCATCTAGATATGGTCAATCCAGGTTGCATCACAGCCCCTGAACGCATTGTGTAAGAATTTCTCTCTCTTTCACTGTCTTTGTTTCATGGGTGTTTCAAAGTAATTTATTTTTATAATGGGGTTTAGCTGCTTTTCACTGCTGTGTTTATGCCGCTTTACACCCACTTGACACACTAACAGAGAGATATCAATACATAGGTTTTACGATTATTATTAGTCAGATATATTCTTGTGCGGTGAATAGGGCGTGTTGAGTCCAGTTCTCTGAGCAAGGAGTAGGTCTTGTCTATTACATATTGGGTTTATGGAACGGTATCTGAGCTAATTTGATACCCTTGTTTTATGTATCACCCCACCTCACCTTTCCCGTTAAGCAGCCATAGTGTGTTTTCTGCATGTGTGACTCTGTTCTGTTTTGTAATTCAGTTCAAGTGTAACGGTTTTTACATTCCCTCTATCAGTGATACCTTATGAGAAGTGTTCTTTTCTGTGTGACTTATTTCACTTAGAATCGTCATACCTAAATCCACTCATCATGCTGCTACTAACCTTAAGACATTGATTTCATGGCTGAGTGGTATTCCATTGTACATAAGGACCACAACTTCTTTATCCATTTTTCTCTTTCCTGGGATATTTAAGGTGGAATGAAGTGGAGGTCCTGGTCAACAGAGCAGCCTTAAACTTTGGGGTGCTTGTGTCTTGCTGATTTTTAATTTTCCCAATTTATACCCCCATGAGTGGAAGTGCCCTATGCTCTCTAAGCTGTGTTTTTCAGATGTTTCAGGACTCACCGGACAGTTCTCCGGAGTGGCTCTTGGCAATTTACATCCCGCCCATCAGTGTAGCAAGGCTCCCATTTCTCCATGGCCTGTCCTGCATTTCTGGTTTTGACACTTTTTTCAGCATGGCCCTTTTGACCGATGGGAAGCGAGCCTTCTTTGTAGCGCTGATTTGCCTTTCCAGGTTGCTTGGTTGGCCAAAAAGGGCGTATGCGATTTTTCCTGAATATATTCAGGAAAAAACGCATACGCCCTTTTTGGCCAAGGGCATCATTGTCAACGTTTTGCCGCTTTTCATGTGCTTTAAAGGCGATTCGTATCTACCTCCTGAAATCTGTTTCCTGCAATTCTGCCTTGATTTCAAATCCTCTTCTTTGCCTTCCCTCAATATATTTGTGGACGAGAGTTATCATTAATAACTCTGCAGGTTTGTGAATTGCAGTGCCCTGAAGCTCCATTTTACAACTCGTTTTTATGGGAGCTGGCCGCAAAATCGCAGAATGGCTTCAGGCCCTGTTCTGGTTCCGGGGGGCAGGCTGAGCCTGTGGTTAATTCTTCTTTCTGATGGGAAAATAGAGTGACCTGTGCCTGTCCCAACACCAAGAGCTAGTCTCTCGTTGGTTCCACGTCTTCCCGTTTATCCTCAGGACAAATTGCAACCTGTATGGAACAGGAGGTTAAAGGTGCTGATGCTCCAAGTAGGGAGCTTGCTAGTAAAGCGGCTGGAATGGCGAACCCGGGCACAAGGAGATGAGAAATGAGGTGCGTTTTAGAAACCTTTCCCCATCACACGGTGTACCATCTTCTGGGTTTCTCATGCATGTTTTTGATGTAGGAAGATGCCCTTGAACCTGGAGATTTGGGACCCATGCGATGGGTACCACGCAGTATTCCTTTAAAGGGTCTGCGTTTGCTCACCCAACCTCACCAAACCTCTCAGCCCCAAGAGTGTCCACCCTTATGTCTCATCCAGCTGTGCGTCTAGATATGGTCAATCCAGGTTGCATCACAGCTCCTGAACGCATTGTGTAAGAATTTCTCTCTCTTTCACTGTCTTTGTTTCATGGGTGTTTCAAAGTAATTTATTTTTATAATGGGGTTTAGCTGCTTTTCACTGCTGTGTTTATGCCGCTTTATACCCACTTGACACACTAACAGAGAGATATCAATACATAGGTTTTACGATTATTATTAGTCAGATATATTCTTGTGCAGTGAAAAGGGCGTGTTGAGTCCAGTTCTCTGAGCAAGGAGTAGGTCTTGTCTATTACATATTGGGTTTATGGAACGGTATCTGAGCTAATTTGATACCCTTGTTTTATGTATCACCCCACCTCACCTTTCCCGTTAAGCAGCCATAGTGTGTTTTCTGCATGTGTGACTCTGTTCTGTTTTGTAATTCAGTTCAAGTGTAACGGTTTTTACATTCCCTCTATCAGTGATACCTTATGAGAAGTGTCCTTTTCTGTGTGACTTATTTCACTTAGAATCGTCGTACCTAAATCCACTCATCATGCTGCTACTAACCTTACGACATTGATTTCATGGCTGAGTGATATTCCATTGTACATAAGGACCACAACTTCTTTATCCAATTTTCTCTTTCCTGGGATATTTAAGGTGGAATGAAGTGGAGGTCCTGGTCAACAGAGCAGCCCTAAACTTTGGGGTGCTTGTGTCTTGCTGATTTTTCATTTTCCCAATTTATACCCCCATGAGTGGAAGTGCCCTATGCTCTCTAAGCTGTGTTTTTCAGATGTTTCAGGACTCACCGGACACTTCTCCGGAGTGGCTCTTGGCAATTTACATCCCGCCCATCAGTGTAGCAAGGCTCCCATTTCTCCATGGCCTGTCCTGCATTTCTGGTTTTGACACTTTTTTCAGCATGGCCCTTTTGACCGATGGGAAGCGAGACTTCTTTGTAGCGCTGATTTGCCTTTCCAGGTGGCTTGGTTGGCCAAAAAGGGCGTATGCGTTTTTTCCTGAATATATTCAGGAAAAAACGCATACGCCCTTTTTGGCCAAGGGCATCATTGTCAACGTTTTGCCGCTTTTCATGTGCTTTAAAGGCGATTCGTATCTACCTCCTGAAATCTGTTTCCTGCAATTCTGCCTTGATTTCAAATCCTCTTCTTTGCCTTCCCTCAATATATTTGTGGACGGGAGTTATCATTTATAACTCTGCAGGTTTGTGAATTGCAGTGCCCTGAACCTCCATTTTACAACTCGTTTTTATGGGAGCTGGCCGCAAAATCGCAGAATGGCTTCAGGCCCTGTTCTGGTTCCGGGGGGCAGGCTGAGCCTGTGGTTAATTCTTCTTTCTGATGGGAAAATAGAGTGACCTGTGCCTGTCCCAACACCAAGAGCTAGTCTCCCGTTGGTTCCACGTCTTCCCGTTTATCCTCAGGACAAATTGCAACCTGCATGGAACAGGAGGTTAAAGGTGCTGATGCTCCAAGTAGGGAGCTTGCTAGTAAAGCGGCTGGAATGGCGAACCCGGGCACAAGGAGATGAGAAATGAGGTGCGTTTTAGAAACCTTTCCCCATCACACGGTGTACCATCTTCTGGGTTTCTCATGCATGTTTTTGATGTAGGAAGATGCCCTTGAAGCTGGCGATTTGGGACCCATGCGATGGGTACCACGCAGTATTCCTTTAAAGGGTCTGCGTTTGCTCACCCAACCTCACCAAACCTCTCAGCCCCAAGAGTGTCCACCCTTATGTCTCATCCAGCTGTGCGCCTAGATATGGTCAATCCAGGTTGCATCACAGCCCCTGAACGCATTGTGTAAGAATTTCTCTCTCTTTCACTGTCTTTGTTTCATGGGTGTTTCAAAGTAATTTATTTTTATAATGGGGTTTAGCTGCTTTTCACTGCTGTGTTTATGCCGCTTTACACCCACTTGACACACTAACAGAGAGATATCAATACATAGGTTTTACGATTATTATTAGTCAGATATATTCTTGTGCGGTGAATAGGGCGTGTTGAGTCCAGTTCTCTGAGCAAGGAGTAGGTCTTGTCTATTACATATTGGGTTTATGGAACGGTATCTGAGCTAATTTGATACCCTTGTTTTATGTATCACCCCACCTCACCTTTCCCGTTAAGCAGCCATAGTGTGTTTTCTGCATGTGTGACTCTGTTCTGTTTTGTAATTCAGTTCAAGTGTAACGGTTTTTACATTCCCTCTATCAGTGATACCTTATGAGAAGTGTCCTTTTCTGTGTGACTTATTTCACTTAGAATCGTTGTACCTAAATCCTCTCATCATGCTGCTACTAACCTTACGACATTGATTTCATGGCTGAGTGATATTCCATTGTACATAAGGACCACAACTTCTTTATCCATTTTTCTCTTTCCTGGGATATTTAAGGTGGAATGAAGTGGAGGTCCTGGTCAACAGAGCAGCCCTAAACTTTGGGGTGCTTGTGTCTTGCTGATTTTTAATTTTCCCAATTTATACCCCCATGAGTGGAAGTGCCCTATGCTCTCTAAGCTGTGTTTTTCAGATGTTTCAGGACTCACCGGACACTTCTCCAGAGTGGCTCTTGGCAATTTACATCCCGCCCATCAGTGTAGCAAGGCTCCCATTTCTCCATGGCCTGTCCTGCATTTCTGGTTTTGACAGTTTTTTCAGCATGGCCCTTTTGACCGATGGGAAGCGAGACTTCTTTGTAGCGCTGATTTGCCTTTCCAGGTTCCTTGGTTGGCCAAAAAGGGCGTATGCGTTTTTTCCTGAATATATTCAGGAAAAAACGCATACGCCCTTTTTGGCCAAGGGCATCATTGTCAACGTTTTGCCGCTTTTCATGTGCTTTAAAGGTGATTCGTATCTACCTCCTGAAATCTGTTTCCTGCAATTCTGCCTTGATTTCAAATCCTCTTCTTTGCCTTCCCTCTATATATTTGTGGACGAGAGTTATCATTAATAACTCTGTAGGTTTGTGAATTGCAGTGCCCTGAACCTCCATTTTACAACTCGTTTTTATGGGAGCTGGCGGCAAAATCGCAGAATGGCTTCAGGCCCTGTTCTGGTTCCGGGGGGCAGGCTGAGCCTGTGGTTAATTCTTCTTTCTGATGGGAAAATAGAGTGACCTGTGCCTGTCCCAACACCAAGAGCTAGTCTCTCGTTGGTTCCACGTCTTCCCGTTTATCCTCAGGACAAATTGCAACCTGCATGGAACAGGAGGTTAAAGGTGCTGATGCTCCAAGTAGGGAGCTTGCTAGTAAAGCGGCTGGAATGGCGAACCCGGGCACAAGATGAGAAATGAGGTGCGTTTTAGAAACCTTTCCCCATCACACGGTGTACCATCTTCTGGGTTTCTCATGCATGTTTTTGATGTAGGAAGATGCCCTTGAACCTGGAGATTTGGGACCCATGCGATGGGTACCACGCAGTATTCCTTTAAAAGGTCTGCGTTTGCTCACCAAACCTCACCAAACCTCTCAGCCCCAAGAGTGTCCACCCTTATGTCTCATCCAGCTGTGCGTCTAGATATGGTCAATCCAGGTTGCATCACAGCTCCTGAACGCATTGTGTAAGAATTTCTCTCTCTTTCACTGTCTTTGTTTCATGGGTGTTTCAAAGTAATTTATTTTTATAATGGGGTTTAGCTGCTTTTCACTGCTGTGTTTATGCCGCTTTACACCCACTTGACACACTAACAGAGAGATATCAATACATAGGTTTTACGATTATTATTAGTCAGATATATTCTTGTGCGGTGAATAGGGCGTGTTGAGTCCAGTTCTCTGAGCAAGGAGTAGGTCTTGTCTATTACATATTGGGTTTATGGAACGGTATCTGAGCTAATTTGATACCCTTGTTTTATGTATCACCCCACCTCACCTTTCCCGTTAAGCAGCCATAGTGTGTTTTCTGCATGTGTGACTCTGTTCTGTTTTGTAATTCAGTTCAAGTGTAACGGTTTTTACATTCCCTCTATCAGTGATACCTTATGAGAAGTGTCCTTTTCTGTGTGACTTATTTCACTTAGAATCGTCGTACCTAAATCCACTCATCATGCTGCTACTAACCTTACGACATTGATTTCATGGCTGAGTGGTATTCCATTGTACATAAGGACCACAACTTCTTTATCCATTTTTCTCTTTCCTGGGATATTTAAGGTGGAATGAAGTGGAGGTCCTGGTCAACAGAGCAGCCCTAAACTTTGGGGTGCTTGTGTCTTGCTGATTTTTAATTTTCCCAATTTATACCCCCATGAGTGGAAGTGCCCTATGCTCTCTAAGCTGTGTTTTTCAGATGTTTCAGGACTCACCGGACACTTCTCCGGAGTGGCTCTTGGCAATTTACATCCCGCCCATCAGTGTAGCAAGGCTCCCATTTCTCCATGGCCTGTCCTGCATTTCTGGTTTTGACACTTTTTTCAGCATGGCCCTTTTGACCGATGGGAAGCGAGACTTCTTTGTAGCGCTGATTTGCCTTTCCAGGTGGCTTGGTTGGCCAAAAAGGGCGTATGCGTTTTTTCCTGAATATATTCAGGAAAAAACGCATACGCCCTTTTTGGCCAAGGGCATCATTGTCAACGTTTTGCCGCTTTTCATGTGCTTTAAAGGCGATTCGTATCTACCTCCTGAAATCTGTTTCCTGCAATTCTGCCTTGATTTCAAATCCTCTTCTTTGCCTTCCCTCAATATATTTGTGGACGAGAGTTATCATTAATAACTCTGCAGGTTTGTGAATTGCAGTGCCCTGAAGCTCCATTTTACAACTCGTTTTTATGGGAGCTGGCCGCAAAATCGCAGAATGGCTTCAGGCCCTGTTCTGGTTCCGGGGGGCAGGCTGAGCCTGTGGTTAATTCTTCTTTCTGATGGGAAAATAGAGTGACCTGTGCCTGTCCCAACACCAAGAGCTAGTCTCTCGTTGGTTCCACGTCTTCCCGTTTATCCTCAGGACAAATTGCAACCTGTATGGAACAGGAGGTTAAAGGTGCTGATGCTCCAAGTAGGGAGCTTGCTAGTAAAGCGGCTGGAATGGCGAACCCGGGCACAAGGAGATGAGAAATGAGGTGCGTTTTAGAAACCTTTCCCCATCACACGGTGTACCATCTTCTGGGTTTCTCATGCATGTTTTTGATGTAGGAAGATGCCCTTGAACCTGGAGATTTGGGACCCATGCGATGGGTACCACGCAGTATTCCTTTAAAGGGTCTGCGTTTGCTCACCCAACCTCACCAAACCTCTCAGCCCCAAGAGTGTCCACCCTTATGTCTCATCCAGCTGTGCGTCTAGATATGGTCAATCCAGGTTGCATCACAGCTCCTGAACGCATTGTGTAAGAATTTCTCTCTCTTTCACTGTCTTTGTTTCATGGGTGTTTCAAAGTAATTTATTTTTATAATGGGGTTTAGCTGCTTTTCACTGCTGTGTTTATGCCGCTTTATACCCACTTGACACACTAACAGAGAGATATCAATACATAGGTTTTACGATTATTATTAGTCAGATATATTCTTGTGCAGTGAAAAGGGCGTGTTGAGTCCAGTTCTCTGAGCAAGGAGTAGGTCTTGTCTATTACATATTGGGTTTATGGAACGGTATCTGAGCTAATTTGATACCCTTGTTTTATGTATCACCCCACCTCACCTTTCCCGTTAAGCAGCCATAGTGTGTTTTCTGCATGTGTGACTCTGTTCTGTTTTGTAATTCAGTTCAAGTGTAACGGTTTTTACATTCCCTCTATCAGTGATACCTTATGAGAAGTGTCCTTTTCTGTGTGACTTATTTCACTTAGAATCGTCGTACCTAAATCCACTCATCATGCTGCTACTAACCTTACGACATTGATTTCATGGCTGAGTGATATTCCATTGTACATAAGGACCACAACTTCTTTATCCAATTTTCTCTTTCCTGGGATATTTAAGGTGGAATGAAGTGGAGGTCCTGGTCAACAGAGCAGCCCTAAACTTTGGGGTGCTTGTGTCTTGCTGATTTTTCATTTTCCCAATTTATACCCCCATGAGTGGAAGTGCCCTATGCTCTCTAAGCTGTGTTTTTCAGATGTTTCAGGACTCACCGGACACTTCTCCGGAGTGGCTCTTGGCAATTTACATCCCGCCCATCAGTGTAGCAAGGCTCCCATTTCTCCATGGCCTGTCCTGCATTTCTGGTTTTGACACTTTTTTCAGCATGGCCCTTTTGACCGATGGGAAGCGAGACTTCTTTGTAGCGCTGATTTGCCTTTCCAGGTGGCTTGGTTGGCCAAAAAGGGCGTATGCGTTTTTTCCTGAATATATTCAGGAAAAAACGCATACGCCCTTTTTGGCCAAGGGCATCATTGTCAACGTTTTGCCGCTTTTCATGTGCTTTAAAGGCGATTCGTATCTACCTCCTGAAATCTGTTTCCTGCAATTCTGCCTTGATTTCAAATCCTCTTCTTTGCCTTCCCTCAATATATTTGTGGACGGGAGTTATCATTTATAACTCTGCAGGTTTGTGAATTGCAGTGCCCTGAACCTCCATTTTACAACTCGTTTTTATGGGAGCTGGCCGCAAAATCGCAGAATGGCTTCAGGCCCTGTTCTGGTTCCGGGGGGCAGGCTGAGCCTGTGGTTAATTCTTCTTTCTGATGGGAAAATAGAGTGACCTGTGCCTGTCCCAACACCAAGAGCTAGTCTCCCGTTGGTTCCACGTCTTCCCGTTTATCCTCAGGACAAATTGCAACCTGCATGGAACAGGAGGTTAAAGGTGCTGATGCTCCAAGTAGGGAGCTTGCTAGTAAAGCGGCTGGAATGGCGAACCCGGGCACAAGGAGATGAGAAATGAGGTGCGTTTTAGAAACCTTTCCCCATCACACGGTGTACCATCTTCTGGGTTTCTCATGCATGTTTTTGATGTAGGAAGATGCCCTTGAAGCTGGCGATTTGGGACCCATGCGATGGGTACCACGCAGTATTCCTTTAAAGGGTCTGCGTTTGCTCACCCAACCTCACCAAACCTCTCAGCCCCAAGAGTGTCCACCCTTATGTCTCATCCAGCTGTGCGCCTAGATATGGTCAATCCAGGTTGCATCACAGCCCCTGAACGCATTGTGTAAGAATTTCTCTCTCTTTCACTGTCTTTGTTTCATGGGTGTTTCAAAGTAATTTATTTTTATAATGGGGTTTAGCTGCTTTTCACTGCTGTGTTTATGCCGCTTTACACCCACTTGACACACTAACAGAGAGATATCAATACATAGGTTTTACGATTATTATTAGTCAGATATATTCTTGTGCGGTGAATAGGGCGTGTTGAGTCCAGTTCTCTGAGCAAGGAGTAGGTCTTGTCTATTACATATTGGGTTTATGGAACGGTATCTGAGCTAATTTGATACCCTTGTTTTATGTATCACCCCACCTCACCTTTCCCGTTAAGCAGCCATAGTGTGTTTTCTGCATGTGTGACTCTGTTCTGTTTTGTAATTCAGTTCAAGTGTAACGGTTTTTACATTCCCTCTATCAGTGATACCTTATGAGAAGTGTCCTTTTCTGTGTGACTTATTTCACTTAGAATCGTTGTACCTAAATCCTCTCATCATGCTGCTACTAACCTTACGACATTGATTTCATGGCTGAGTGATATTCCATTGTACATAAGGACCACAACTTCTTTATCCATTTTTCTCTTTCCTGGGATATTTAAGGTGGAATGAAGTGGAGGTCCTGGTCAACAGAGCAGCCCTAAACTTTGGGGTGCTTGTGTCTTGCTGATTTTTAATTTTCCCAATTTATACCCCCATGAGTGGAAGTGCCCTATGCTCTCTAAGCTGTGTTTTTCAGATGTTTCAGGACTCACCGGACACTTCTCCAGAGTGGCTCTTGGCAATTTACATCCCGCCCATCAGTGTAGCAAGGCTCCCATTTCTCCATGGCCTGTCCTGCATTTCTGGTTTTGACAGTTTTTTCAGCATGGCCCTTTTGACCGATGGGAAGCGAGACTTCTTTGTAGCGCTGATTTGCCTTTCCAGGTTCCTTGGTTGGCCAAAAAGGGCGTATGCGTTTTTTCCTGAATATATTCAGGAAAAAACGCATACGCCCTTTTTGGCCAAGGGCATCATTGTCAACGTTTTGCCGCTTTTCATGTGCTTTAAAGGTGATTCGTATCTACCTCCTGAAATCTGTTTCCTGCAATTCTGCCTTGATTTCAAATCCTCTTCTTTGCCTTCCCTCTATATATTTGTGGACGAGAGTTATCATTAATAACTCTGTAGGTTTGTGAATTGCAGTGCCCTGAACCTCCATTTTACAACTCGTTTTTATGGGAGCTGGCGGCAAAATCGCAGAATGGCTTCAGGCCCTGTTCTGGTTCCGGGGGGCAGGCTGAGCCTGTGGTTAATTCTTCTTTCTGATGGGAAAATAGAGTGACCTGTGCCTGTCCCAACACCAAGAGCTAGTCTCTCGTTGGTTCCACGTCTTCCCGTTTATCCTCAGGACAAATTGCAACCTGCATGGAACAGGAGGTTAAAGGTGCTGATGCTCCAAGTAGGGAGCTTGCTAGTAAAGCGGCTGGAATGGCGAACCCGGGCACAAGATGAGAAATGAGGTGCGTTTTAGAAACCTTTCCCCATCACACGGTGTACCATCTTCTGGGTTTCTCATGCATGTTTTTGATGTAGGAAGATGCCCTTGAACCTGGAGATTTGGGACCCATGCGATGGGTACCACGCAGTATTCCTTTAAAAGGTCTGCGTTTGCTCACCAAACCTCACCAAACCTCTCAGCCCCAAGAGTGTCCACCCTTATGTCTCATCCAGCTGTGCGTCTAGATATGGTCAATCCAGGTTGCATCACAGCTCCTGAACGCATTGTGTAAGAATTTCTCTCTCTTTCACTGTCTTTGTTTCATGGGTGTTTCAAAGTAATTTATTTTTATAATGGGGTTTAGCTGCTTTTCACTGCTGTGTTTATGCCGCTTTACACCCACTTGACACACTAACAGAGAGATATCAATACATAGGTTTTACGATTATTATTAGTCAGATATATTCTTGTGCGGTGAATAGGGCGTGTTGAGTCCAGTTCTCTGAGCAAGGAGTAGGTCTTGTCTATTACATATTGGGTTTATGGAACGGTATCTGAGCTAATTTGATACCCTTGTTTTATGTATCACCCCACCTCACCTTTCCCGTTAAGCAGCCATAGTGTGTTTTCTGCATGTGTGACTCTGTTCTGTTTTGTAATTCAGTTCAAGTGTAACGGTTTTTACATTCCCTCTATCAGTGATACCTTATGAGAAGTGTCCTTTTCTGTGTGACTTATTTCACTTAGAATCGTCGTACCTAAATCCACTCATCATGCTGCTACTAACCTTACGACATTGATTTCATGGCTGAGTGGTATTCCATTGTACATAAGGACCACAACTTCTTTATCCATTTTTCTCTTTCCTGGGATATTTAAGGTGGAATGAAGTGGAGGTCCTGGTCAACAGAGCAGCCCTAAACTTTGGGGTGCTTGTGTCTTGCTGATTTTTAATTTTCCCAATTTATACCCCCATGAGTGGAAGTGCCCTATGCTCTCTAAGCTGTGTTTTTCAGATGTTTCAGGACTCACCGGACACTTCTCCGGAGTGGCTCTTGGCAATTTACATCCCGCCCATCAGTGTAGCAAGGCTCCCATTTCTCCATGGCCTGTCCTGCATTTCTGGTTTTGACACTTTTTTCAGCATGGCCCTTTTGACCGATGGGAAGCGAGACTTCTTTGTAGCGCTGATTTGCCTTTCCAGGTGGCTTGGTTGGCCAAAAAGGGCGTATGCGTTTTTTCCTGAATATATTCAGGAAAAAACGCATACGCCCTTTTTGGCCAAGGGCATCATTGTCAACGTTTTGCCGCTTTTCATGTGCTTTAAAGGCGATTCGTATCTACCTCCTGAAATCTGTTTCCTGCAATTCTGCCTTGATTTCAAATCCGCTTCTTTGCCTTCCCTCAATATATTTGTGGACGGGAGTTATCATTTATAACTCTGCAGGTTTGTGAATTGCAGTGCCCTGAACCTCCATTTTACAACTCGTTTTTATGGGAGCTGGCCGCAAAATCGCAGAATGGCTTCAGGCCCTGTTCTGGTTCCGGGGGGCAGGCTGAGCCTGTGGTTAATTCTTCTTTCTGATGGGAAAATAGAGTGACCTGTGCCTGTCCCAACACCAAGAGCTAGTCTCTCGTTGGTTCCACGTCTTCCCGTTTATCCTCAGGACAAATTGCAACCTGCATGGAACAGGAGGTTAAAGGTGCTGATGCTCCAAGTAGGGAGCTTGCTAGTAAAGCGGCTGGAATGGCGAACCCGGGCACAAGGAGATGAGAAATGAGGTGCGTTTTAGGAACCTTTCCCCATCACACGGTGTACCATCTTCTGGGTTTCTCATGCATGTTTTTGATGTAGGAAGATGCCCTTGAACCTGGAGATTTGGGACCCATGCGATGGGTACCACGCAGTATTCCTTTAAAGGGTCTGCGTTTGCTCACCCAACCTCACCAAACCTCTCAGCCCCAAGAGTGTCCACCCTTATGTCTCATCCAGCTGTGCGTCTAGATATGGTCAATCCAGGTTGCATCACAGCCCCTGAACGCATTGTGTAAGAATTTCTCTCTCTTTCACTGTCTTTGTTTCATGGGTGTTTCAAAGTAATTTATTTTTATAATGGGGTTTAGCTGCTTTTCACTGCTGTGTTTATGCCGCTTTACACCCACTTGACACACTAACAGAGAGATATCAATACATAGGTTTTACGATTATTATTAGTCAGATATATTCTTGTGCGGTGAATAGGGCGTGTTGAGTCCAGTTCTCTGAGCCAGGAGTAGGTCTTGTCTATTACATATTGGGTTTATGGAATGGTATCTGAGTTAATTTGATACCCTTCTTTTATGTATCACCCCACCTCACCTTTCCCGTTAAGCAGCCATAGTGTGTTTTCTGCATGTGTGACTCTGTTCTGTTTTGTAATTCAGTTCAAGTGTAACGGTTTTTACATTCCCTCTATCAGTGATACCTTATGAGAAGTGTCCTTTTCTGTGTGACTTATTTCACTTAGAATCGTCGTACCTAAATCCACTCATCATGCTGCTACTAACCTTACGACATTGATTTCATGGCTGAGTGGTATTCCATTGTACATAAGGACCACAACTTCTTTATCCATTTTTCTCTTTCCTGGGATATTGAAGGTGGAATGAAGTGGAGGTCCTGGTCAACAGAGCAGCCCTAAACTTTGGGGTGCTTGTGTCTTGCTGATTTTTAATTTTCCCAATTTATACCCCCATGAGTGGAAGTGCCCTATGCTCTCTAAGCTGTGTTTTTCAGATGTTTCAGGACTCACCGGACACTTCTCCGGAGTGGCTCTTGGCAATTTACATCCCGCCCATCAGTGTAGCAAGGCTCCCATTTCTCCATGGCCTGTCCTGCATTTCTGGTTTTGACACTTTTTTCAGCATGGCCCTTTTGACCGATGGGAAGCGAGACTTCTTTGTAGTGCTGATTTGCCTTTCCAGGTGGCTTGGTTGGCCAAAAAGGGCGTATGCGTTTTTTCCTGAATATATTCAGGAAAAAACGCATACGCCCTTTTTGGCCAAGGGCATCATTGTCAACGTTTTGCCGCTTTTCATGTGCTTTAAAGGCGATTCGTATCTACCTCCTGAAATCTGTTTCCTGCAATTCTGCCTTGATTTCAAATCCTCTTCTTTGCCTTCCCTCAATATATTTGTGGACGGGAGTTATCATTTATAACTCTGCAGGTTTGTGAATTGCAGTGCCCTGAACCTCCATTTTACAACTCGTTTTTATGGGAGCTGGCCGCAAAATCGCAGAATGGCTTCAGGCCCTGTTCTGGTTCCGGGGGGCAGGCTGAGCCTGTGGTTAATTCTTCTTTCTGATGGGAAAATAGAGTGACCTGTGCCTGTCCCAACACCAAGAGCTAGTCTCTCGTTGGTTCCACGTCTTCCCGTTTATCCTCAGGACAAATTGCAACCTGTATGGAACAGGAGGTTAAAGGTGCTGATGCTCCAAGTAGGGAGCTTGCTAGTAAAGCGGCTGGAATGGCGAACCCGGGCACAAGGAGATGAGAAATGAGGTGCGTTTTAGAAACCTTTCCCCATCACACGGTGTACCATCTTCTGGGTTTCTCATGCATGTTTTTGATGTAGGAAGATGCCCTTGAACCTGGAGATTTGGGACCCATGCGATGGGTACCACGCAGTATTCCTTTAAAGGGTCTGCGTTTGCTCACCCAACCTCACCAAACCTCTCAGCCCCAAGAGTGTCCACCCTTATGTCTCATCCAGCTGTGCGTCTAGATATGGTCAATCCAGGTTGCATCACAGCCCCTGAACGCATTGTGTAAGAATTTCTCTCTCTTTCACTGTCTTTGTTTCATGGGTGTTTCAAAGTAATTTATTTTTATAATGGGGTTTAGCTGCTTTTCACTGCTGTGTTTATGCCGCTTTACAACCACTTGACACACTAACAGATATCAATACATAGGTTTTACGATTATTATTAGTCAGATATATTCTTGTGCGGTGAATAGGGCGTGTTGAGTCCAGTTCTCTGAGCAAGGAGTAGGTCTTGTCTATTACATATTGGGTTTATGGAACGGTATCTGAGCTAATTTGATACCCTTGTTTTATGTATCACCCCACCTCACCTTTCCCGTTAAGCAGCCATAGTGTGTTTTCTGCATGTGTGACTCTGTTCTGTTTTGTAATTCAGTTCAAGTGTAACGGTTTTTACATTCCCTCTATCAGTGATACCTTATGAGAAGTGTCCTTTTCTGTGTGACTTATTTCACTTAGAATCGTCGTACCTAAATCCACTCATCATGCTGCTACTAACCTTACGACATTGATTTCATGGCTGAGTGATATTCCATTGTACATAAGGACCACAACTTCTTTATCCATTTTTCCTTTCCTGGGATATTTAAGGTGGAATGAAGTGGAGGTCCTGGTCAACAGAGCAGCCCTAAACTTTGGGGTGCTTGTGTCTTGCTGATTTTTAATTTTCCCAATTTATACCCCCATGAGTGGAAGTGCCCTATGCTCTCTAAGCTGTGTTTTTCAGATGTTTCAGGACTCACCGGACACTTCTCCGGAGTGGCTCTTGGCAATTTACATCCCGCCCATCAGTGTAGCAAGGCTCCCATTTCTCCATGGCCTGTCCTGCATTTCTGGTTTTGACACTTTTTTCAGCATGACCCTTTTGACCGATGGGAAGCGAGACTTGTTTGTAGCGCTGATTTGCCTTTCCAGGTTGCTTGGTTGGCCAAAAAGGGCGTATGCGTTTTTTCCTGAATATATTCAGGAAAAAACGCATACGCCCTTTTTGGCCAAGGGCATCATTGTCAACGTTTTGCCGCTTTTCATGTGCTTTAAAGGCGATTCGTATCTACCTCCTGAAATCTGTTTCCTGCAATTCTGCCTTGATTTCAAATCCTCTTCTTTGCCTTCCCTCAATATATTTGTGGACGAGAGTTATCATTAATAACTCTGCAGGTTTGTGAATTGCAGTGCCCTGAACCTCCATTTTACAACTCGTTTTTATGGGAGCTGGCCGCAAAATCGCAGAATGGCTTCAGGCCCTGTTCTGGTTCCGGGGGGCAGGCTGAGCCTGTGGTTAATTCTTCTTTCTGATGGGAAAATAGAGTGACCTGTGCCTGTCCCAACACCAAGAGCTACTCTCTTGTTGGTTCCACGTCTTCCCGTTTATCCTCAGGACAAATTGCAACCTGTACGGAACAGGAGGATAAAGGTGCTGATGCTCCAAGTAGGGAGCTTGCTAGTAAAGCGGCTGGAATGGCGAACCCGGGCACAAGGAGATGAGAAATGAGGTGCGTTTTAGAAACCTTTCCCCATCACACGGTGTACCATCTTCTGGGTTTCTCATGTATGTTTTTGATGTAGGAAGATGCCCTTGAACCTGGAGATTTGGGACCCATGCGATGGGTACCACGCAGTATTCCTTTAAAGGGTCTGCGTTTGCTCACCCAACCTCACCAAACCTCTCAGCCCCAAGAGTGTCCACCCTTATGTCTCATCCAGCTGTGCGTCTAGATATGGTCAATCCAGGTTGCATCACAGCCCCTGAACGCATTGTGTAATAATTTCTCTCTCTTTCACTGTCTTTGTTTCATGGGTGTTTCAAAGTAATTTATTTTTATAATGGGGTTTAGCTGCTTTTCACTGCTGTGTTTATGCCGCTTTACACCCACTTGACACACTAACAGAGAGATATCAATACATAGGTTTTACGATTATTATTAGTCAGATATATTCTTGTGCGGTGAATAGGGCGTGCTGAGTCCAGTTCTCTGAGCCAGGAGTAGGTCTTGTCTATTACATATTGGGTTTATGGAACGGTATCTGAGCTAATTTGATACCCTTGTTTTATGTATCACCCCACCTCACCTTTCCCGTTAAGCAGCCATAGTGTGTTTTCTGCATGTGTGACTCTGTTCTGTTTTGTAATTCAGTTCAAGTGTAACGGTTTTTACATTCCCTCTATCAGTGATACCTTATGAGAAGTGTCCTTTTCTGGGTGACTTATTTCACTTAGAATCGTCGTACCTAAATCCACTCATCATGCTGCTACTAACCTTACGACATTGATTTCCTGGCTGAGTGATATTCCATTGTACATAAGGACCACAACTTCTTTATCCATTTTTCTCTTTCCTGGGATATTGAAGGTGGAATGAAGTGGAGGTCCTGGTCAACAGAGCAGCCCTAAACTTTGGGGTGCTTGTGTCTTGCTGATTTTTAATTTTCCCAATTTAAACCCCCGTGAGTGGAAGTGCCCTATGCTCTCTAAGCTGTGTTTTTCAGATGTTTCAGGACTCACCGGACACTTCTCCGGAGTGGCTTTTGGCAATTTACATCCCGCCCATCAGTGTAGCAAGGCTCCCATTTCTCCATGGCCTGTCCTGCATTTCTGGTTTTGACACTTTTTTCAGCATGGCCCTTTTGACCGATGGGAAGCGAGACTTATTTGTAGCGCTGATTTGCCTTTCCAGGTTGCTTGGTTGGCCAAAAAGGGCGTATGCGTTTTTTCCTGAATATATTCAGGAAAAACGCATATGCCCTTTTTGGCCAAGGGCATCATTGTGAACGTTTTGCCGCTTTTCATGTGCTTTAAAGGCGATTCGTATCTACCTCCTGAAATCTGTTTCCTGCAATTCTGCCTTGATTTCAAATCCTCTTCTTTGCCTTCCCTCTATATATTTGTGGACGAGAGTTATCATTAATAACTCTGCAGGTTTGT
Source organism: Balaenoptera borealis (assembly GCF_965194805.1). Taxonomy (NCBI): domain Eukaryota; kingdom Metazoa; phylum Chordata; class Mammalia; order Artiodactyla; family Balaenopteridae; genus Balaenoptera; species Balaenoptera borealis. The sequence continues at coordinate 67,992 of NW_028124001.1, read as the reverse complement.
GAATTGCAGTGCCCTGAAGCTCCATTTTACAACTCGTTTTTATGGGAGCTGGCCGCAAAATCGCAGAATGGCTTCAGGCCCTGTTCTGGTTCCGGGGGGCAGGCTGAGCCTGTGGTTAATTCTTCTTTCTGATGGGAAAATAGAGTGACCTGTGCCTGTCCCAACACCAAGAGCTAGTCTCTCGTTGGTTCCACGTCTTCCCGTTTATCCTCAGGACAAATTGCAACCTGTATGGAACAGGAGGTTAAAGGTGCTGATGCTCCAAGTAGGGAGCTTGCTAGTAAAGCGGCTGGAATGGCGAACCCGGGCACAAGGAGATGAGAAATGAGGTGCGTTTTAGAAACCTTTCCCCATCACACGGTGTACCATCTTCTGGGTTTCTCATGCATGTTTTTGATGTAGGAAGATGCCCTTGAACCTGGAGATTTGGGACCCATGCGATGGGTACCACGCAGTATTCCTTTAAAGGGTCTGCGTTTGCTCACCCAACCTCACCAAACCTCTCAGCCCCAAGAGTGTCCACCCTTATGTCTCATCCAGCTGTGGGTCTAGATATGGTCAATCCAGGTTGCATCACAGCCCCTGAACGCATTGTGTAAGAATTTCTCTCTCTTTCACTGTCTTTGTTTCATGGGTGTTTCAAAGTAATTTATTTTTATAATGGGGTTTAGCTGCTTTTCACTGCTGTGTTTATGCCGCTTTACACCCACTTGACACACTAACAGAGAGATATCAATACATAGGTTTTACGATTATTATTAGTCAGATATATTCTTGTGCGGTGAATAGGGCGTGTTGAGTCCAGTTCTCTGAGCAAGGAGTAGGTCTTGTCTATTACATATTGGGTTTATGGAACGGTATCTGAGCTAATTTGATACCCTTGTTTTATGTATCACCCCACCTCACCTTTCCCGTTAAGCAGCCATAGTGTGTTTTCTGCATGTGTGACTCTGTTCTGTTTTGTAATTCAGTTCAAGTGTAACGGTTTTTACATTCCCTCTATCAGTGATACCTTATGAGAAGTGTCCTTTTCTGTGTGACTTATTTCACTTAGAATCGTCGTACCTAAATCCACTCATCATGCTGCTACTAACCTTACGACATTGATTTCATGGCTGAGTGATATTCCATTGTACATAAGGACCACAACTTCTTTATCCATTTTTCTCTTTCCTGGGATATTTAAGGTGGAATGAAGTGGAGGTCCTGGTCAACAGAGCAGCCCTAAACTTTGGGGTGCTTGTGTCTTGCTGATTTTTAATTTTCCCAATTTATACCCCCATGAGTGGAAGTGCCCTATGCTCTCTAAGCTGTGTTTTTCAGATGTTTCAGGACTCACCGGACACTTCTCCGGAGTGGCTCTTGGCAATTTACATCCCGCCCATCAGTGTAGCAAGGCTCCCATTTCTCCATGGCCTGTCCTGCATTTCTGGTTTTGACACTTTTTTCAGCATGGCCCTTTTGACCGATGGGAAGCGAGACTTCTTTGTAGCGCTGATTTGCCTTTCCAGGTGGCTTGGTTGGCCAAAAAGGGCGTATGCGTTTTTTCCTGAATATATTCAGGAAAAAACGCATACGCCCTTTTTGGCCAAGGGCATCATTGTCAACGTTTTGCCGCTTTTCATGTGCTTTAAAGGCGATTCGTATCTACCTCCTGAAATCTGTTTCCTGCAATTCTGCCTTGATTTCAAATCCTCTTCTTTGCCTTCCCTCAATATATTTGTGGACGGGAGTTATCATTTATAACTCTGCAGGTTTGTGAATTGCAGTGCCCTGAACCTCCATTTTACAACTCGTTTTTATGGGAGCTGGCCGCAAAATCGAAGAATGGCTTCAGGCCCTGTTCTGGTTCCGGGGGGCAGGCTGAGCCTGTGGTTAATTCTTCTTTCTGATGGGAAAATAGAGTGACCTGTGCCTGTCCCAACACCAAGAGCTAGTCTCTCGTTGGTTCCAAGTCTTCCCGTTTATCCTCAGGACAAATTGCAACCTGCATGGAACAGGAGGTTAAAGGTGCTGATGCTCCAAGTAGGGAGCTTGCTAGTAAAGCGGCTGAAATGGCGAACCCGGGCACAAGGAGATGAGAAATGAGGTGCGTTTTAGAAACCTTTCCCCATCACACGGTGTACCATCTTCTGGGTTTCTCATGCATGTTTTTGATGTAGGAAGATGCCCTTGAACCTGGAGATTTGGGACCCATGCGATGGGTACCACGCAGTATTCCTTTAAAGGGTCTGCGTTTGCTCACCCAACCTCACCAAACCTCTCAGCCCCAAGAGTGTCCACCCTTATGTCTCATCCAGCTGTGCGTCTAGATATGGTCAATCCAGGTTGCATCACAGCCCCTGAACGCATTGTGTAAGAATTTCTCTCTCTTTCACTGTCTTTGTTTCATGGGTGTTTCAAAGTAATTTATTTTTATAATGGGGTTTAGCTGCTTTTCACTGCTGTGTTTATGCCGCTTTACACCCACTTGACACACTAACAGAGAGATATCAATACATAGGTTTTACGATTATTATTAGTCAGATATATTCTTGTGCGGTGAATAGGGCGTGTTGAGTCCAGTTCTCTGAGCCAGGAGCAGGTCTTGTCTATTACATATTGGGTTTATGGAACGGTATCTGAGCTAATTTGATACCCTTGTTTTATGTATCACCCCACCTCACCTTTCCCGTTAAGCAGCCATAGTGTGTTTTCTGCATGGGTGACTCTGTTCTGTTTTGTAATTCAGTTCAAGTGTAACGGTTTTTACATTCCCTCTATCAGTGATACCTTATGAGAAGTGTCCTTTTCTGTGTGACTTATTTCACTTAGAATCGTCGTACCTAAATCCACTCATCATGCTGCTACTAACCTTACGACATTGATTTCATGGCTGAGTGGTATTCCATTGTACATAAGGACCACAACTTCTTTATCCATTTTTCTCTTTCCTGGGATATTGAAGGTGGAATGAAGTGGAGGTCCTGGTCAACAGAGCAGCCCTAAACTTTGGGGTGCTTGTGTCTTGCTGATTTTTAATTTTCCCAATTTATACCCCCATGAGTGGAAGTGCCCTATGCTCTCTAAGCTGTGTTTTTCAGATGTTTCAGGACTCACCGGACACTTCTCCGGAGTGGCTCTTGGCAATTTACATCCCGCCCATCAGTGTAGCAAGGCTCCCATTTCTCCATGGCCTGTCGTGCATTTCTGGTTTTGACACTTTTTTCAGCATGGCCCTTTTGACCGATGGGAAGCGAGACTTCTTTGTAGTGCTGATTTGCCTTTCCAGGTTGCTTGGTTGGCCAAAAAGGGCGTATGCGTTTTTTCCTGAATATATTCAGGAAAAAACGCATACGCCCTTTTTGGCCAAGGGCATCATTGTCAACGTTTTGCCGCTTTTCATGTGCTTTAAAGGCGATTCGTATCTACCTCCTGAAATCTGTTTCCTGCAATTCTGCCTTGATTTCAAATCCTCTTCTTTGCCTTCCCTCAATATATTTGTGGACGGGAGTTATCATTTATAACTCTGCAGGTTTGTGAATTGCAGTGCCCTGAACCTCCATTTTACAACTCGTTTTTATGGGAGCTGGCCGCAAAATCGCAGAATGGCTTCAGGCCCTGTTCTGGTTCCGGGGGGCAGGCTGAGCCTGTGGTTAATTCTTCTTTCTGATGGGAAAATAGAGTGACCTGTGCCTGTCCCAACACCAAGAGCTAGTCTCTCGTTGGTTCCACGTCTTCCCGTTTATCCTCAGGACAAATTGCAACCTGTATGGAACAGGAGGTTAAAGGTGCTGATGCTCCAAGTAGGGAGCTTGCTAGTAAAGCGGCTGGAATGGCGAACCCGGGCACAAGGAGATGAGAAATGAGGTGCGTTTTAGAAACCTTTCCCCATCACACGGTGTACCATCTTCTGGGTTTCTCATGCATGTTTTTGATGTAGGAAGATGCCCTTGAACCTGGAGATTTGGGACCCATGCGATGGGTACCACGCAGTATTCCTTTAAAGGGTCTGCGTTTGCTCACCCAACCTCACCAAACCTCTCAGCCCCAAGAGTGTCCACCCTTATGTCTCATCCAGCTGTGGGTCTAGATATGGTCAATCCAGGTTGCATCACAGCCCCTGAACGCATTGTGTAAGAATTTCTCTCTCTTTCACTGTCTTTGTTTCATGGGTGTTTCAAAGTAATTTATTTTTATAATGGGGTTTAGCTGCTTTTCACTGCTGTGTTTATGCCGCTTTACACCCACTTGACACACTAACAGAGAGATATCAATACATAGGTTTTACGATTATTATTAGTCAGATATATTCTTGTGCGGTGAATAGGGCATGTTGAGTCCAGTTCTCTGAGCAAGGAGTAGGTCTTGTCTATTACATATTGGGTTTATGGAACGGTATCTGAGCTAATTTGATACCCTTGTTTTATGTATCACCCCACCTCACCTTTCCCGTTAAGCTGCCATAGTGTGTTTTCTGCATGTGTGACTCTGTTCTGTTTTGTAATTCAGTTCAAGTGTAACGGTTTTTACATTCCCTCTATCAGTGATACCTTATGAGAAGTGTCCTTTTCTGTGTGACTTATTTCACTTAGAATCGTCGTACCTAAATCCACTCATCATGCTGCTACTAACCTTACGACATTGATTTCATGGCTGAGTGATATTCCATTGTACATAAGGACCACAACTTCTTTATCCATTTTTCTCTTTCCTGGGATATTTAAGGTGGAATGAAGTGGAGGTCCTGGTCAACAGAGCAGCCCTAAACTTTGGGGTGCTTGTGTCTTGCTGATTTTTAATTTTCCCAATTTATACCCCCATGAGTGGAAGTGCCCTATGCTCTCTAAGCTGTGTTTTTCAGATGTTTCAGGACTCACCGGACACTTCTCCAGAGTGGCTCTTGGCAATTTACATCCCGCCCATCAGTGTAGCAAGGCTCCCATTTCTCCATGGCCTGTCCTGCATTTCTGGTTTTGACACTTTTTTCAGCATGGCCCTTTTGACCGATGGGAAGCGAGACTTCTTTGTAGCGCTGATTTGCCTTTCCAGGTTCCTTGGTTGGCCAAAAAGGGCGTATGCGTTTTTTCCTGAATATATTCAGGAAAAAACGCATACGCCCTTTTTGGCCAAGGGCATCATTGTCAACGTTTTGCCGCTTTTCATGTGCTTTAAAGGCGATTCGTATCTACCTCCTGAAATCTGTTTCCTGCAATTCTGCCTTGATTTCAAATCCTCTTCTTTGCCTTCCCTCAATATATTTGTGGACGGGAGTTATCATTTATAACTCTGCAGGTTTGTGAATTGCAGTGCCCTGAACCTCCATTTTACAACTCGTTTTTATGGGAGCTGGCCGCAAAATCGCAGAATGGCTTCAGGCCCTGTTCTGGTTCCGGGGGGCAGGCTGAGCCTGTGGTTAATTCTTCTTTCTGATGGGAAAATAGAGTGACCTGTGCCTGTCCCAACACCAAGAGCTAGTCTCTCGTTGGTTCCAAGTCTTCCCGTTTATCCTCAGGACAAATTGCAACCTGCATGGAACAGGAGGTTAAAGGTGCTGATGCTCCAACTAGGGAGCTTGCTAGTAAAGCGGCTGAAATGGCGAACCCGGGCACAAGGAGATGAGAAATGAGGTGCGTTTTAGAAACCTTTCCCCATCACACGGTGTACCATCTTCTGGGTTTCTCATGCATGTTTTTGATGTAGGAAGATGCCCTTGAACCTGGAGATTTGGGACCCATGCGATGGGTACCACGCAGTATTCCTTTAAAGGGTCTGCGTTTGCTCACCCAACCTCACCAAACCTCTCAGCCCCAAGAGTGTCCACCCTTATGTCTCATCCAGCTGTGCGTCTAGATATGGTCAATCCAGGTTGCATCACAGCCCCTGAACGCATTGTGTAAGAATTTCTCTCTCTTTCACTGTCTTTGTTTCATGGGTGTTTCAAAGTAATTTATTTTTATAATGGGGTTTAGCTGCTTTTCACTGCTGTGTTTATGCCGCTTTACACCCACTTGACACACTAACAGAGAGATATCAATACATAGGTTTTACGATTATTATTAGTCAGATATATTCTTGTGCGGTGAATAGGGCGTGTTGAGTCCAGTTCTCTGAGCCAGGAGTAGGTCTTGTCTATTACATATTGGGTTTATGGAACGGTATCTGAGCTAATTTGATACCCTTGTTTTATGTATCACCCCACCTCACCTTTCCCGTTAAGCAGCCATAGTGTGTTTTCTGCATGGGTGACTCTGTTCTGTTTTGTAATTCAGTTCAAGTGTAACGGTTTTTACATTCCCTCTATCAGTGATACCTTATGAGAAGTGTCCTTTTCTGTGTGACTTATTTCACTTAGAATCGTCGTACCTAAATCCACTCATCATGCTGCTACTAACCTTACGACATTGATTTCATGGCTGAGTGGTATTCCATTGTACATAAGGACCACAACTTCTTTATCCATTTTTCTCTTTCCTGGGATATTTAAGGTGGAATGAAGTGGAGGTCCTGGTCAACAGAGCAGCCCTAAACTTTGGGGTGCTTGTGTCTTGCTGATTTTTAATTTTCCCAATTTATACCCCCATGAGTGGAAGTGCCCTATGCTCTCTAAGCTGTGTTTTTCAGATGTTTCAGGACTCACCAGACACTTCTCCGGAGTGGCTCTTGGCAATTTACATCCCGCCCATCAGTGTAGCAAGGCTCCCATTTCTCCATGGCCTGTCCTGCATTTCTGGTTTTGACACTTTTTTCAGCATGGCCCTTTTGACCGATGGGAAGCGAGACTTCTTTGTAGCGCTGATTTGCCTTTCCAGGTGGCTTGGTTGGCCAAAAAGGGCGTATGCGTTTTTTCCTGAATATATTCAGGAAAAAACGCATACGCCCTTTTTGGCCAAGGGCATCATTGTCAACGTTTTGCCGCTTTTCATGTGCTTTAAAGGCGATTCGTATCTACCTCCTGAAATCTGTTTCCTGCAATTCTGCCTTGATTTCAAATCCTCTTCTTTGCCTTCCCTCAATATATTTGTGGACGGGAGTTATCATTTATAACTCTGCAGGTTTGTGAATTGCAGTGCCCTGAACCTCCATTTTACAACTCGTTTTTATGGGAGCTGGCCGCAAAATCGCAGAATGGCTTCAGGCCCTGTTCTGGTTCCGGGGGGCAGGCTGAGCCTGTGGTTAATTCTTCTTTCTGATGGGAAAATAGAGTGACCTGTGCCTGTCCCAACACCAAGAGCTAGTCTCTCGTTGGTTCCACGTCTTCCCGTTTATCCTCAGGACAAATTGCAACCTGCATGGAACAGGAGGTTAAAGGTGCTGATGCTCCAAGTAGGGAGCTTGCTAGTAAAGCGGCTGGAATGGCGAACCCGGGCACAAGGAGATGAGAAATGAGGTGCGTTTTAGAAACCTTTCCCCATCACACGGTGTACCATCTTCTGGGTTTCTCATGCATGTTTTTGATGTAGGAAGATGCCCTTGAACCTGGAGATTTGGGACCCATGCGATGGGTACCACGCAGTATTCCTTTAAAGGGTCTGCGTTTGCTCACCCAACCTCACCAAACCTCTCAGCCCCAAGAGTGTCCACCCTTATGTCTCATCCAGCTGTGCGTCTAGATATGGTCAATCCAGGTTGCATCACAGCCCCTGAACGCATTGTGTAAGAATTTCTCTCTCTTTCACTGTCTTTGTTTCATGGGTGTTTCAAAGTAATTTATTTTTATAATGGGGTTTAGCTGCTTTTCACTGCTGTGTTTATGACGCTTTACACCCACTTGACACACTAACAGAGAGATATCAATACATAGGTTTTACGATTATTATTAGTCAGATATATTCTTGTGCGGTGAATAGGGCGTGTTGAGTCCAGTTCTCTGAGCCAGGAGTAGGTCTTGTCTATTACATATTGGGTTTATGGAACGGTATCTGAGCTAATTTGATACCCTTGTTTTATGTATCACCCCACCTCACCTTTCCCGTTAAGCAGCCATAGTGTGTTTTCTGCATGTGTGACTCTGTTCTGTTTTGTAATTCAGTTCAAGTGTAACGGTTTTTACATTCCCTCTATCAGTGATACCTTATGAGAAGTGTCCTTTTCTGTGTGACTTATTTCACTTAGAATCGTCGTACCTAAATCCACTCATCATGCTGCTACTAACCTTACGACATTGATTTCATGGCTGAGTGGTATTCCATTGTACATAAGGACCACAACTTCTTTATCCATTTTTCTCTTTCCTGGGATATTTAAGGTGGAATGAAGTGGAGGTCCTGGTCAACAGAGCAGCCCTAAACTTTGGGGTGCTTGTGTCTTGCTGATTTTTAATTTTCCCAATTTATACCCCCATGAGTGGAAGTGCCCTATGCTCTCTAAGCTGTGTTTTTCAGATGTTTCAGGACTCACCGGACACTTCTCCGGAGTGGCTCTTGGCAATTTACATCCCGCCCATCAGTGTAGCAAGGCTCCCATTTCTCCATGGCCTGTCCTGCATTTCTGGTTTTGACACTTTTTTCAGCATGGCCCTTTTGACCGATGGGAAGCGAGACTTCTTTGTAGCGCTGATTTGCCTTTCCAGGTTCCTTGGTTGGCCAAAAAGGGCGTATGCGTTTTTTCCTGAATATATTCAGGAAAAAACGCATACGCCCTTTTTGGCCAAGGGCATCATTGTCAACGTTCTGCCGCTTTTCATGAGCTTTAAAGGTGATTCGTATCTACCTCCTGAAATCTGTTTCCTGCAATTCTGCCTTGATTTCAAATCCTCTTCTTTGCCTTCCCTCAATATATTTGTGGACGAGAGTTATCATTTATAACTCTGCAGGTTTGTGAATTGCAGTGCCCTGAACCTCCATTTTACAACTCGTTTTTATGGGAGCTGGCCGCAAAATCGCAGAATGGCTTCAGGCCCTGTTCTGGTTCCGGGGGGCAGGCTGAGCCTGTGGTTAATTCTTCTTTCTGATGGGAAAATAGAGTGACCTGTGCCTGTCCCAACACGAAGAGCTAGTCTCTCGTTGGTTCCACGTCTTCCCGTTTATCCTCAGGACAAATTGCAACCTGTATGGAACAGGAGGTTAAAGGTGCTGATGCTCCAAGTAGGGAGCTTGCTAGTAAAGCGGCTGGAATGGCGAACCCGGGCACAAGGAGATGAGAAATGAGGTGCGTTTTAGAAACCTTTCCCCATCACACGGTGTACCATCTTCTGGGTTTCTCATGCATGTTTTTGATGTAGGAAGATGCCCTTGAACCTGGAGATTTGGGACCCATGCGATGGGTACCACGCAGTATTCCTTTAAAGGGTCTGCGTTTGCTCACCCAACCTCACCAAACCTCTCAGCCCCAAGAGTGTCCACCCTTATGTCTCATCCAGCTGTGGGTCTAGATATGGTCAATCCAGGTTGCATCACAGCCCCTGAACGCATTGTTTAAGAATTTCTCTCTCTTTCACTGTCTTTGTTTCATGGGTGTTTCAAAGTAATTTATTTTTATAATGGGGTTTAGCTGCTTTTCACTGCTGTGTTTATGCCGCTTTACACCCACTTGACACAATAACAGAGAGATATCAATACATAAGTTTTACGATTATTATTAGTCAGATATATTCTTGTGCAGTGAATAGGGCGTGTTGAGTCCAGTTCTCTGAGCAAGGAGTAGGTCTTGTCTATTACATATTGGGTTTATGGAATGGTATCTGAGCTAATTTGATACCCTTGTTTTATGTATCACCCCACCTCACCTTTCCCGTTAAGCAGCCATAGTGTGTTTTCTGCATGTGTGACTCTGTTCTGTTTTGTAATTCAGTTCAAGTGTAACGTTTTTTACATTCCCTCTATCAGTGATACCTTATGAGAAGTGTCCTTTTTGTGTGACTTATTTCACTTAGAATCGTCGTACCTAAATCCTCTCATCATGCTGCTACTAACCTTACGACATTGATTTCATGGCTGAGTGATATTCCATTGTACATAAGGATCACAACTTCTTTATCCATTTTTCTCTTTCCTGGGATATTTAAGGTGGAATGAAGTGGAGGTCCTGGTCAACAGAGCAGCCCTAAACTTTGGGGTGCTTGTGTCTTGCTGATTTTTAATTTTCCCAATTTATACCCCCATGAGTGGAAGTGCCCTATGCTCTCTAAGCTGTGTTTTTCAGATGTTTCAGGACTCACCGGACACTTCTCCGGAGTGGCTCTTGGCAATTTACATCCCGCCCATCAGTGTAGCAAGGCTCCCATTTCTCCATGGCCTGTCCTGCATTTCTGGTTTTGACACTTTTTTCAGCATGACCCTTTTGACCGATGGGAAGCGAGACTTCTTTGTAGCGCTGATTTGCCTTTCCAGGTTGCTTGGTTGGCCAAAAAGGGCGTATGCGTTTTTTCCTGAATATATTCAGGAAAAAACGCATACGCCCTTTTTGGCCAAGGGCATCATTGTCAACGTTTTGCCGCTTTTCATGTGCTTTAAAGGCGATTCGTATCTACCTCCTGAAATCTGTTTCCTGCAATTCTGCCTTGATTTCAAATCCTCTTCTTTGCCTTCCCTCAATATATTTGTGGACGAGAGTTATCATTAATAACTCTGCAGGTTTGTGAATTGCAGTGCCCTGAACCTCCATTTTACAACTCGTTTTTATGGGAGCTGGCCACAAAATCGCAGAATGGCTTCAGGCCCTGTTCTGGTTCCGGGGGGCAGGCTGAGCCTGTGGTTAATTCTTCTTTCTGATGGGAAAATAGAGTGACCTGTACCTGTCCCAACACCAAGAGCTAGTCTCTCGTTGGTTCCACGTCTTCCCGTTTATCCTCAGGACAAATTGCAACCTGTACGGAACAGGAGGTTAAAGGTGCTGATGCTCCAAGTAGGGAGCTTGCTAGTAAAGCGGCTGGAATGGCGAACCCGGGCACAAGGAGATGAGAAATGAGGTGCGTTTTAGAAACCTTTCCCCATCACACGGTGTACCATCTTCTGGTTTTCTCATGTATGTTTTTGATGTAGGAAGATGCCCTTGAACCTGGAGATTTGGGACCCATGCGATGGGTACCACGCAGTATTCCTTTAAAGGGTCTGCGTTTGCTCACCCAACCTCACCAAACCTCTCAGCCCCAAGAGTGTCCACCCTTATGTCTCATCCAGCTGTGCGTCTAGATATGGTCAATCCAGGTTGCATCACAGCCCCTGAACGCATTGTGTAAGAATTTCTCTCTCTTTCACTGTCTTTGTTTCATGGGTGTTTCAAAGTAATTTATTTTTATAATGGGGTTTAGCTGCTTTTCACTGCTGTGTTTATGCCGCTTTACACCCACTTGACACACTAACAGAGAGATATCAATACATAGGTTTTACGATTATTATTAGTCAGATATATTCTTGTGCGGTGAATAGGGCGTGTTGAGTCCAGTTCTCTGAGCAAGGAGTAGGTCTTGTCTATTACATATTGGGTTTATGGAACGGTATCTGAGCTAATTTGATACCCTTGTTTTATGTATCACCCCACCTCACCTTTCCCGTTAAGCAGCCATAGTGTGTTTTCTGCATGTGTGACTCTGTTCTGTTTTGTAATTCAGTTCAAGTGTAACGGTTTTTACATTCCCTCTATCAGTGATACCTTATGAGAAGTGTCCTTTTCTGTGTGACTTATTTCACTTAGAATCGTCGTACCTAAATCCACTCATCATGCTGCTACTAACCTTACGACATTGATTTCATGGCTGAGTGATATTCCATTGTACATAAGGACCACAACTTCTTTATCCATTTTTCTCTTTCCTGGGATATTGAAGGTGGAATGAAGTGGAGGTCCTGGTCAACAGAGCAGCCCTAAACTTTGGGGTGCTTGTGTCTTGCTGATTTTTAATTTTCCCAATTTATACCCCCATGAGTGGAAGTGCCCTATGCTCTCTAAGCTGTGTTTTTCAGATGTTTCAGGACTCACCGGACACTTCTCCGGAGTGGCTCTTGGCAATTTACATCCCGCCCATCAGTGTAGCAAGGCTCCCATTTCTCCATGGCCTGTCCTGCATTTCTGGTTTTGACACTTTTTTCAGCATGGCCCTTTTGACCGATGGGAAGCGAGACTTCTTTGTAGTGCTGATTTGCCTTTCCAGGTTGCTTGGTTGGCCAAAAAGGGCGTATGCGTTTTTTCCTGAATATATTCAGGAAAAAACGCATACGCCCTTTTTGGCCAAGGGCATCATTGTCAACGTTTTGCCGCTTTTCATGTGCTTTAAAGGCGATTCGTATCTACCTCCTGAAATCTGTTTCCTGCAATTCTGCCTTGATTTCAAATCCTCTTCTTTGCCTTCCCTCAATATATTTGTGGACGGGAGTTATCATTTATAACTCTGCAGGTTTGTGAATTGCAGTGCCCTGAACCTCCATTTTACAACTCGTTTTTATGGGAGCTGGCCGCAAAATCGCAGAATGGCTTCAGGCCCTGTTCTGGTTCCGGGGGGCAGGCTGAGCCTGTAGTTAATTCTTCTTTCTGATGGGAAAATAGAGTGACCTGTGCCTGTCCCAACACCAAGAGCTAGTCTCTCGTTGGTTCCACGTCTTCCCGTTTATCCTCAGGACAAATTGCAACCTGTATGGAACAGGAGGTTAAAGGTGCTGATGCTCCAAGTAGGGAGCTTGCTAGTAAAGCGGCTGGAATGGCGAACCCGGGCACAAGGAGATGAGAAATGAGGTGCGTTTTAGAAACCTTTCCCCATCACACGGTGTACCATCTTCTGGGTTTCTCATGCATGTTTTCGATGTAGGAAGATGCCCTTGAACCTGGAGATTTGGGACCCATGCGATGGGTAACACGCAGTATTCCTTTAAAGGGTCTGTGTTTGCTCACCCAACCTCACCAAACCTCTCAGCCCCAAGAGTGTCCACCCTTATGTCTCATCCAGCTGTGCGTCTAGATATGGTCAATCCAGGTTGCATCACAGCCCCTGAACGCATTGTGTAAGAATTTCTCTCTCTTTCACTGTCTTTGTTTCATGGGTGTTTCAAAGTAATTTATTTTTATAATGGGGTTTAGCTGCTTTTCACTGCTGTGTTTATGCCGCTTTACACCCACTTGACACACTAACAGAGAGATATCAATACATAGGTTTTACGATTATTATTAGTCAGATATATTCTTGTGCGGTGAATAGGGCGTGTTGAGTCCAGTTCTCTGAGCAAGGAGTAGGTCTTGTCTATTACATATTGGGTTTATGGAACGGTATCTGAGCTAATTTGATACCCTTGTTTTATGTATCACCCCACCTCACCTTTCCCGTTAAGCAGCCATAGTGTGTTTTCTGCATGTGTGACTCTGTTCTGTTTTGTAATTCAGTTCAAGTGTAACGGTTTTTACATTCCCTCTATCAGTGATACCTTATGAGAAGTGTCCTTTTCTGTGTGACTTATTTCACTTAGAATCGTCGTACCTAAATCCACTCATCATGCTGCTACTAACCTTACGACATTGATTTCCTGGCTGAGTGATATTCCAATGTACATAAGGACCACAACTTCTTTATCCATTTTTCTCTTTCCTGGGATATTTAAGGTGGAATGAAGTGGAGGTCCTGGTCAACAGAGCAGCCCTAAACTTTGGGGTGCTTGTGTCTTGCTGATTTTTAATTTTCCCAATTTATACCCCCATGAGTGGAAGTGCCCTATGCTCTCTGATCTGTGTATTTCAGATGTTTCAGGACTCACCGGACACTTCTCCAGAGTGGCTCTTGGCAATTTACATCCCGCCCATCAGTGTAGCAAGGCTCCCATTTCTCCATGGCCTGTCCTGCATTTCTGGTTTTGACACTTTTTTCAGCATGGCCCTTTTGACCGATGGGAAGCGAGACTTCTTTGTAGCGCTGATTTGCCTTTCCAGGTTGCTTGGTTGGCCAAAAAGGGCGTATGCGTTTTTTCCTGAATATATTCAGGAAAAAACGCATACGCCCTTTTTGGCCAAGGGCATCATTGTCAACGTTTTGCCGCTTTTCATGTGCTTTAAAGGCGATTCGAATCTACCTCCTGAAATCTGTTTCCTGCAATTCTGCCTTGATTTCAAATCCTCTTCTTTGCCTTCCCTCAATATATTTGTGGACGAGAGTTATCATTTATAACTCTGCAGGTTTGTGAATTGCAGTGCCCTGAACCTCCATTTTACAACTCGTTTTTGGGAGCTGGATGCAAAATCGCAGAATGGCTTCAGGCCCTGTTCTGCTTCCGGGGGGCAGGCTGAGCCTGTGGTTAATTCTTCTTTCTGATGGGAAAATAGAGTAACCTGTGCGTGTCCCAACACCAAGAGCTAGTCTCTCGTTAGTTCCACGTCTTCCCGTTTATCCTCAGGACAAATTGCAACCTGTATGGAACAGGAGGTTAAAGGTGCTGATGCTCCAAGTAGGGAGCTTGCTAGTAAAGCGGCTGGAATGGCGAACCCGGGCACAAGGAGATGAGAAATGAGGTGCGTTTTAGAAACCTTTCCCCATCACACGGTGTACCATCTTCTGGGTTTCTCATGCATGTTTTTGATGTAGGAAGATGCCCTTGAACCTGGAGATTTGGGACCCATGCGATGGGTACCACGCAGTATTACTTTAAAGGGTCTGCGTTTGCTCACCCAACCTCACCAAACCTCTCTGCCCCACGAGTGTCCACCCTTATGTCTCATCCTGCTGTGGGTCTAGATATGGTCAATCCAGGTTGCATCACAGCCCCTGAACTCATTGTGTAAGAATTTCTATCTCTTTCACTGTCTTTGTTTCATGGGTGTTTCAAAGTAATTTGTTTTTTAATGGGGTTTAGCTGCTTTTCACTGCTGTGTTTATGCCGCTTTATACCCACTTGACACACTAACAGAGAGATATCAATACATAGGTTTTACGATTATTATTAGTCAGATATATTCTTGTGCGGTGAATAGGGCGTGTTGAGTCCAGTTCTCTGAGCAAGGAGTAGGTCTTGTCTATTACATATTGGGTTTATGGAACGATATCTGAGCTAATTTGATACCCTTGTTGTATGTATCACCCCACCTCACCTTTCCCGTTAAGCAGCCATAGTGTGTTTTCTGCATGTGTGACTCTGTTCTGTTTTGTAATTCAGTTCAAGTGTAACGGTTTTTACATTCCCCCTATCAGTGATACCTTATGAGAAGTGTCCTTTTCTGTGTGACTTATTTCACTTAGAATCGTCGTACCTAAATCCACTCATCATGCTGCTACTAACCTTACGACATTGATTTCATGGCTGAGTGATATTCCATTGTACATAAGGACCACAACTTCTTTATCCATTTTTCTCTTTCCTGGGATATTTAAGGTGGAATGAAGTGGAGGTCCTGGTCAACAGAGCAGCCCTAAACTTTGGGGTGCTTGTGTTTTGCTGATTTTTAATTTTCCCAATTTATACCCCCATGAGTGGAAGTGCCCTATGCTCTCTGAGCTGTGTTTTTCAGATGTTTCAGGACTCACCGGACACTTCTCCAGAGTGGCTCTTGGCAATTTACATCCCGCCCATCAGTGTAGCAAGGCTCCCATTTCTCCATGGTCTGTCCTGCATTTCTGGTTTTGACACTTTTTTCAGCATGGCCCTTTTGACCGATGGGAAGCGAAACTTCTTTGTAGCGCTGATTTGCCTTTCCAGGTTGCTTGGTTGGCCAAAAAGGGCGTATGCGTTTTTTCCTGAATATATTCAGGAAAAAACGCATACGCCCTTTTTGGCCAAGGGCATCATTGTCAACGTTTTGCCGCTTTTCATGTGCTTTAAAGGCGATTCGTATCTACCTCCTGAAATCTGTTTCCTGCAATTCTGCCTTGATTTCAAATCCTCTTCTTTGCCTTCCCTCAATATATTTGTGGACGAGAGTTATCATTAATAACTCTGCAGGTTTGTGAATTGCAGTGCCCTGAACCTCCATTTTACAACTCGTTTTTATGGGAGCTGGCCGCAAAATTGCAGAATGGCTTCAGGCCCTGTTCTGGTTCCGGGGGGCAGGCTGAGCCTGTGGTTAATTCTTCTTTCTGATGGGAAAATAGAGTGACCTGTGCCTGTCCCAACACCAAGAGCTAGTCTCTCGTTGGTTCCACGTCTTCCCGTTTATCCTCAGGACAAATTGCAACCTGTACGGAACAGGAGGTTAAAGGTGCTGATGCTCCAAGTAGGGAGCTTGCTAGTAAAGCGGCTGGAATGGCGAACCCGGGCACAAGGAGATGAGAAATGAGGTGCGTTTTAGAAACCTTTCCCCATCACACGGTGTACCATCTTCTGGGTTTCTCATGCATGTTTTTGATGTAGGAAGATGCCCTTGAACCTGGAGATTTGGGACCCATGCGATGGGTACCACGCAGTATTACTTTAAAGGGTCTGCGTTTGCTCACCCAACCTCACCAAACCTCTCAGCCCCAAGAGTGTCCACCCTTATGTCTCATCCAGCTGTGCGTCTAGATATGGTCAATCCAGGTTGCATCACAGCCCCTGAACACATTGTGTAAGAATTTCTCTCTCTTTCACTGTCTTTGTTTCATGGGTGTTTCAAAGTAATTTATTTTTATAATGGGGTTTAGCTGCTTTTCACTGCTGTGTTTATGCCGCTTTACACCCACTTGACACACTAACAGAGAGATATCAATACATAGGTTTTACGATTATTATTAGTCAGATATATTCTTGTGCGGTGAATAGGGCGTGTTGAGTCCAGTTTTCTGAGCAAGGAGTAGGTCTTGTCTATTACATATTGGGTTTATGGAACGGTATCTGAGCTAATTTGATACCCTTGTTTTATGTATCACCCCACCTCACCTTTCCCGTTAAGCAGCCATAGTGTGTTTTCTGCATGTGTGACTCTGTTCTGTTTTGTAATTCAGTTCAAGTGTAACGGTTTTTACATTCCCTCTATCAGTGATACCTTATGAGAAGTGTCCTTTTCTGTGTGACTTATTTCACTTAGAATCGTCGTACCTAAATCCACTCATCATGCTGCTACTAACCTTACGACATTGATTTCATGACTGAGTGATATTCCATTGTACATAAGGACCACAACTTCTTTATCCATTTTTCTCTTTCCTGGGATATTTAAGGTGGAATGAAGTGGAGGTCCTGGTCAACAGAGCAGCCCTAAACTTTGGGGTGCTTGTGTTTTGCTGATTTTTAATTTTCCAAATTTATACCCCCATGAGTGGAAGTGCCCTATGCTCTCTGAGCTGTGTTTTTCAGATGTTTCAGGACTCACCGGACACTTCTCCAGAGTGGCTCTTGGCAATTTACATCCCGCCCATCAGTGTAGCAAGGCTCCCATTTCTCCATAGCCTGTCCTGCATTTCTGGTTTTGACACATTTTTCAGCATGGCCCTTTTGACCGATGGGAAGCGAGACTTCTTTGTAGCGCTGATTTGCCTTTCCAGGTTGCTTGGTTGGCCAAAAAGGGCGTATGCGTTTTTTCCTGAATATATTCAGGAAAAAACGCATACGCCCTTTTTGGCCAAGGGCATCATTGTCAACGTTTTGCCGCTTTTCATGTGCTTTAAAGGCGATTCGTATCTACCTCCTGAAATCTGTTTCCTGCAATTCTGCCTTGATTTCAAATCCTCTTCTTTGCCTTCCCTCAATATATTTGTGGACGAGAGTTATCATTTATAACTCTGCAGGTTTGTGAATTGCAGTGCCCTGAACCTCCATTTTACAACTCGTTTTTATGGGAGCTGGCCGCAAAATCGCAGAATGGCTTCAGGCCCTGTTCTGGTTCCGGGGGGCAGGCTGAGCCTGTGGTTAATTCTTCTTTCTGATGGGAAAATAGAGTGACCTGTGCCTGTCCCAACACCAAGAGCTAGTCTCTCGTTGGTTCCACGTCTTCCCGTTTATCCTCAGGACAAATTGCAACCTGTACGGAACAGGAGGTTAAAGGTGCTGATGCTCCAAGTAGGGAGCTTGCTAGTAAAGCGGCTGGAATGGCGAACCCGGGCACAAGGAGATGAGAAATGAGGTGCGTTTTAGAAACCTTTCCCCATCACACGGTGTACCATCTTCTGGGTTTCTCATGCATGTTTTTGATGTAGGAAGATGCCCTTGAACCTGGAGATTTGGGACCCATGCGATGGGTACCACGCAGTATTACTTTAAAGGGTCTGCGTTTGCTCACCCAACCTCACCAAACCTCTCAGCCCCAAGAGTGTCCACCCTTATGTCTCATCCAGCTGTGGGTCTAGATATGGTCAATCCAGGTTGCATCACAGCCCCTGAACGCATTGTGTAAGAATTTCTCTCTCTTTCACTGTCTTTGTTTCATGGGTGTTTCAAAGTAATTTATTTTTATAATGGGGTTTAGCTGCTTTTCACTGCTGTGTTTATGCCGCTTTACACCCACTTGACACACTAACAGAGAGATATCAATACATAGGTTTTACGATTATTATTAGTCAGATATATTCTTGTGCGGTGAATAGGGCGTGTTGAGTCCAGTTCTCTGAGCAAGGAGTAGGTCTTGTCTATTACATATTGAGTTTATGGAACGGTATCTGAGCTAATTTGATACCCTTGTTTTATGTATCACCCCACCTCACCTTTCCCGTTAAGCAGCCATAGTGTGTTTTCTGCATGTGTGACTCTGTTCTGTTTTGTAATTCAGTTCAAGTGTAACGGTTTTTACATTCCCTCTATCAGTGATACCTTATGAGAAGTGTCCTTTTCTGTGTGACTTATTTCACTTAGAATCGTCGTACCTAAATCCACTCATCATGCTGCTACTAACCTTACGACATTGATTTCATGGCTGAGTGATATTCCATTGTACATAAGGACCACAACTTCTTTATCCATTTTTCTCTTTCCTGGGATATTTAAGGTGGAATGAAGTGGAGGTCCTGGTCAACAGAGCAGCCCTAAACTTTGGGGTGCTTGTGTCTTGCTGATTTTTAATTTTCCCAATTTATACCCCCATGAGTGGAAGTGCCCTATGCTCTCTAAGCTGTGTTTTTCAGATGTTTCAGGACTCACCGGACAGTTCTCCGGAGTGGCTCTTGGCAATTTACATCCCGCCCATCAGTGTAGCAAGGCTCCCATTTCTCCATGGCCTGTCCTGCATTTCTGGTTTTGACACTTTTTTCAGCATGGCCCTTTTGACCGATGGGAAGCGAGACTTCTTTGTAGCGCTGATTTGCCTTTCCAGGTTGCTTGGTTGGCCAAAAAGGGCGTATGCGTTTTTTCCTGAATATATTCAGGAAAAAACGCATACGCCCTTTTTGGCCAAGGGCATCATTGTCAACGTTTTGCCGCTTCTCATGTGCTTTAAAGGCGATTCGTATCTACCTCCTGAAATCTGTTTCCTGCAATTCTGCCTTGATTTCAAATCCTCTTCTTTGCCTTCCCTCAATATATTTGTGGACGAGAGTTATCATTAATAACTCTGCAGGTTTGTGAATTGCAGTGCCCTGAACCTCCATTTTACAACTCGTTTTTATGGGAGCTGGCCGCAAAATCGCAGAATGGCTTCAGGCCCTGTTCTGGTTCCGGGGGGCAGGCTGAGCCTGTGGTTAATTCTTCTTTCTGATGGGAAAATAGAGTGACCTGTGCCTGTCCCAACACCAAGAGCTAGTCTCTCGTTGGTTCCACGTCTTCCCGTTTATCCTCAGGACAAATTGCAACCTGTACGGAACAGGAGGTTAAAGGTGCTGATGCTCCAAGTAGGGAGCTTGCTAGTAAAGCGGCTGGAATGGCGAACCCGGGCACAAGGAGATGAGAAATGAGGTGCGTTTTAGAAACCTTTCCCCATCACACGGTGTACCATCTTCTGGGTTTCTCATGCATGTTTTTGATGTAGGAAGATGCCCTTGAACCTGGAGATTTGGGACCCATGCGATGGGTTTCACGCAGTATTACTTTAAAGGGTCTGCGTTTGCTCACCCAACCTCACCAAACCTCTCAGCCCCAAGAGTGTCCACCCTTATGTCTCATCCAGCTGTGCGTCTAGATATGGTCAATCCAGGTTGCATCACAGCCCCTGAACGCATTGTGTAAGAATTTCTCTCTCTTTCACTGTCTTTGTTTCATGGGTGTTTCAAAGTAATTTATTTTTATAATGGGGTTTAGCTGCTTTTCACTGCTGTGTTTATGCCGCTTTACACCCACTTGACACAATAACAGAGAGATATCAATACATAGGTTTTACGATTATTATTAGTCAGATATATTCTTGTGCGGTGAATAGGGCGTGTTGAGTCCAGTTCTCTGAGCAAGGAGTAGGTCTTGTCTATTACATATTGGGTTTATGGAACGGTATCTGAGCTAATTTGATACCCTTGTTTTATGTATCACCCCACCTCACCTTTCCCGTTAAGCAGCCATAGTGTGTTTTCTGCATGTGTGACTCTGTTCTGTTTTGTAATTCAGTTCAAGTGTAACGGTTTTTACATTCCCTCTATCAGTGATACCTTATAAGAAGTGTCCTTTTCTGTGTGACTTATTTCACTTAGAATCGTCCTACCTAAATCCACTCATCATGCTGCTACTAACCTTACGACATTGATTTCATGGCTGAGTGGTATTCCATTGTACATAAGGACCACAACTTCTTTATCCATTTTTCTCTTTCCTGGGATATTGAAGGTGGAATGAAGTGGAGGTCCTGGTCAACAGAGCAGCCCTAAACTTTGGGGTGCTTGTGTCTTGCTGATTTTTAATTTTCCCAATTTATACCCCCATGAGTGGAAGTGCCCTATGCTCTCTAAGCTGTGTTTTTCAGATGTTTCAGGACTCACCGGACACTTCTCCGGAGTGGCTCTTGGCAATTTACATCCCGCCCATCAGTGTAGCAAGGCTCCCATTTCTCCATGGCCTGTCCTGCATTTCTGGTTTTGACACTTTTTTCAGCATGGCCCTTTTGACCGATGGGAAGCGAGACTTGTTTGTAGCGCTGATTTGCCTTTCCAGGTTGCTTGGTTGGCCAAAAAGGGCGTATGCGTTTTTTCCTGAATATATTCAGGAAAAAACGCATACGCCCTTTTTGGCCAAGGGCATCATTGTCAACGTTTTGCCGCTTCTCATGTGCTTTAAAGGCGATTCGTATCTACCTCCTGAAATCTGTTTCCTGCAATTCTGCCTTGATTTCAAATCCGCTTCTTTGCCTTCCCTCAATATATATGTGGACGAGAGTTATCATTTATAACTCTGCAGGTTTGTGAATTGCAGTGCCCTGAACCTCCATTTTACAACTCGTTTTTATGGGAGCTGGCCGCAAAATTGCAGAATGGCTTCAGGCCCTGTTCTGGTTCCGGGGGTCAGGCTGAGCCTGTGGTTAATTCTTCTTTCTGATGGGAAAATAGAGTGACCTGTGCCTGTCCCAACACCAAGAGCTAGTCTCTCGTTGGTTCCACGTCTTCCCGTTTATCCTCAGGACAAATTGCAACCTGCATGGAACAGGAGGTTAAAGGTGCTGATGCTCCAAGTAGGGAGCTTGCTAGTAAAGCGGCTGGAATGGCGAACCCGGGCACAAGGAGATGAGAAATGAGGTGCGTTTTAGAAACCTTTCCCCATCACACGGTGTACCATCTTCTGGGTTTCTCATGCATGTTTTCGATGTAGGAAGATGTCCTTGAACCTGGAGATTTGGGACCCATGCGATGGGTTTCACGCAGTATTACTTTAAAGGGTCTGCGTTTGCTCACCCAACCTCACCAAACCTCTCAGCCCCAAGAGTGTCCACCCTTATGTCTCATCCAGCTGTGCGTCTAGATATGGTCAATCCAGGTTGCATCACAGCCCCTGAACGCATTGTGTAAGAATTTCTCTCTCTTTCACTGTCTTTGTTTCATGGGTGTTTCAAAGTAATTTATTTTTATAATGGGGTTTAGCTGCTTTTCACTGCTGTGTTTATGCCGCTTTACACCCACTTGACACAATAACAGAGAGATATCAATACATAGGTTTTACGATTATTATTAGTCAGATATATTCTTGTGCGGTGAATAGGGCGTGTTGAGTCCAGTTCTCTGAGCAAGGAGTAGGTCTTGTCTATTACATATTGGGTTTATGGAACGGTATCTGAGCTAATTTGATACCCTTGTTTTATGTATCACCCCACCTCACCTTTCCCGTTAAGCAGCCATAGTGTGTTTTCTGCATGTGTGACTCTGTTCTGTTTTGTAATTCAGTTCAAGTGTAACGGTTTTTACATTCCCTCTATCAGTGATACCTTATGAGAAGTGTCCTTTTCTGTGTGACTTATTTCACTTAGAATCGTCGTACCTAAATCCACTCATCATGCTGCTACTAACCTTACGACATTGATTTCATGGCTGAGTGGTATTCCATTGTACATAAGGACCACAACTTCTTTATCCATTTTTCTCTTTCCTGGGATATTGAAGGTGGAATGAAGTGGAGGTCCTGGTCAACAGAGCAGCCCTAAACTTTGGGGTGCTTGTGTCTTGCTGATTTTTAATTTTCCCAATTTATACCCCCATGAGTGGAAGTGCCCTATGCTCTCTAAGCTGTGTTTTTCAGATGTTTCAGGACTCACCGGACACTTCTCCGGAGTGGCTTTTGGCAATTTACATCCCGCCCATCAGTGTAGCAAGGCTCCCATTTCTCCATGGCCTGTCCTGCATTTCTGGTTTTGACACTTTTTTCAGCATGGCCCTTTTGACCGATGGGAAGCGAGACTTCTTTGTAGCGCTGATTTGCCTTTCCAGGTTGCTTGGTTGGCCAAAAAGGGCGTATGCGTTTTTTCCTGAATATATTCAGGAAAAAACGCATACGCCCTTTTTGGCCAAGGGCATCATTGTCAACGTTTTGCCGCTTTTCATGTGCTTTAAAGGCGATTCGTATCTACCTCCTGAAATCTGTTTCCTGCAATTCTGCCTTGATTTCAAATCCTCTTCTTTGCCTTCCCTCAATATATTTGTGGACGAGAGTTATCATTAATAACTCTGCAGGTTTGTGAATTGCAGTGCCCTGAACCTCCATTTTACAACTCGTTTTTATGGGAGCTGGCCGCAAAATCGCAGAATGGCTTCAGGCCCTGTTCTGGTTCCGGGGGTCAGGCTGAGCCTGTGGTTAATTCTTCTTTCTGATGGGAAAATAGAGTGACCTGTGCCTGTCCCAACACCAAGAGCTAGTCTCTCGTTGGTTCCACGTCTTCCCGTTTATCCTCAGGACAAATTGCAACCTGCATGGAACAGGAGGTTAAAGGTGCTGATGCTCCAAGTAGGGAGCTTGCTAGTAAAGCGGCTGGAATGGCGAACGCGGGCACAAGGAGATGAGAAATGAGGTGCGTTTTAGAAACCTTTCCCCATCACACGGTGTACCATCTTCTGGGTTTCTCATGCATGTTTTTGATGTAGGAAGATGCCCTTGAACCTGGAGATTTGGGACCCATGCGATGGGTACCACGCAGTATTACTTTAAAGGGTCTGCGTTTGCTCACCCAACCTCACCAAACCTCTCAGCCCCAAGAGTGTCCACCCTTATGTCTCATCCAGCTGTGCGTCTAGATATGGTCAATCCAGGTTGCATCACAGCCCCTGAACGCATTGTGTAAGAATTTCTCTCTCTTTCACTGTCTTTGTTTCATGGGTGTTTCAAAGTAATTTATTTTTATAATGGGGTTTAGCTGCTTTTCACTGCTGTGTTTATGCCGCTTTACACCCACTTGACACAATAACAGAGAGATATCAATACATAGGTTTTACGATTATTATTAGTCAGATATATTCTTGTGCGGTGAATAGGGCGTGTTGAGTCCAGTTCTCTGAGCAAGGAGTAGGTCTTGTCTATTACATATTGGGTTTATGGAATGGTATCTGAGCTAATTTGATACCCTTGTTTTATGTATCACCCCACCTCACCTTTCCCGTTAAGCAGCCATAGTGTGTTTTCTGCATGTGTGACTCTGTTCTGTTTTGTAATTCAGTTCAAGTGTAACGGTTTTTACATTCCCTCTATCAGTGATACCTTATGAGAAGTGTCCTTTTCTGTGTGACTTATTTCACTTAGAATCGTCCTACCTAAATCCACTCATCATGCTGCTACTAACCTTACGACATTGATTTCATGGCTGAGTGGTATTCCATTGTACATAAGGACCACAACTTCTTTATCCATTTTTCTCTTTCCTGGGATATTTAAGGTGGAATGAAGTGGAGGTCCTGGTCAACAGAGCAGCCCTAAACTTTGGGGTGCTTGTGTCTTGCTGATTTTTAATTTTCCCAATTTATACCCCCATGAGTGGAAGTGCCCTATGCTCTCTAAGCTGTGTTTTTCAGATGTTTCAGGACTCACCGGACACTTCTCCGGAGTGGCTTTTGGCAATTTACATCCCGCCCATCAGTGTAGCAAGGCTCCCATTTCTCCATGGCCTGTCCTGCATTTCTGGTTTTGACACTTTTTTCAGCATGGCCCTTTTGACCGATGGGAAGCGAGACTTCTTTGTAGCGCTGATTTGCCTTTCCAGGTTGCTTGGTTGGCCAAAAAGGGCGTATGCGATTTTTCCTGAATATATTCAGGAAGAAACGCATACGCCCTTCTTGGCCAAGGGCATCATTGTCAACGTTTTGCCGCTTTTCATGGGCTTTAAAGGCGATTCGTATCTACCTCCTGAAATCTGTTTCCTGCAATTCTGCCTTGATTTCAAATCCTCTTCTTTGCCTTCCCTCAATATATTTGTGGACGAGAGTTATCATTAATAACTCTGCAGGTTTGTGAATTGCAGTGCCCTGAACCTCCATTTTACAACTCGTTTTTATGGGAGCTGGCGGCAAAATCGCAGAATGGCTTTAGGCCCTGTTCTGGTTCCGGGGGGCAGGCTGAGCCTGTGGTTAATTCTTCTTTCTGATGGGAAAATAGAGTGACCTGTGCCTGTCCCAACACCAAGAGCTAGTCTCTCGTTGGTTCCACGTCTTCCCGTTTATCCTCAGGACAAATTGCAACCTGTATGGAACAGGAGGTTAAAGGTGCTGATGCTCCAAGTAGGGAGCTTGCTAGTAAAGCGGCTGGAATGGCGAACCCGGGCACAAGGAGATGAGAAATGAGGTGCGTTTTAGAAACCTTTCCCCATCACACGGTGTACCATCTTCTGGGTTTCTCATGCATGTTTTTGATGTAGGAAGATGCCCTTGAACCTGGAGATTTGGGACCCATGCGATGGGTACCACGCAGTATTCCTTTAAAGGGTCTGCGTTTGCTCACCCAACCTCACCAAACCTCTCAGCCCCAAGAGTGTCCACCCTTATGTCTCATCCAGCTGTGCATCTAGATATGGTCAATCCAGGTTGCATCACAGCTCCTGAACGCATTGTGTAAGAATTTCTCTCTCTTTCACTGTCTTTGTTTCATGGGTGTTTCAAAGTAATTTATTTTTATAATGGGGTTTAGCTGCTTTTCACTGCTGTGTTTATGCCGCTTTACACCCACTTGACACACTAACAGAGAGATATCAATACATAGGTTTTACGATTATTATTAGTCAGATATATTCTTGTGCGGTGAATAGGGCGTGTTGAGTCCAGTTCTCTGAGCAAGGAGTAGGTCTTGTCTATTACATATTGGGTTTATGGAACGGTATCTGAGCTAATTTGATACCCTTGTTTTATGTATCACCCCACCTCACCTTTCCCGTTAAGCAGCCATAGTGTGTTTTCTGCATGTGTGACTCTGTTCTGTTTTGTAATTCAGTTCAAGTGTAACGGTTTTTACATTCCCTCTATCAGTGATACCTTATGAGAAGTGTCCTTTTCTGTGTGACTTATTTCACTTAGAATCGTCATACCTAAATCCACTCATCATGCTGCTACTAACCTTACGACATTGATTTCATGGCTGAGTGGTATTCCATTGTACATAAGGACCACAACTTCTTTATCCATTTTTCTCTTTCCTGGGATATTTAAGGTGGAATGAAGTGGAGGTCCTGGTCAACAGAGCAGCCTTAAACTTTGGGGTGCTTGTGTCTTGCTGATTTTTAATTTTCCCAATTTATACCCCCATGAGTGGAAGTGCCCTATGCTCTCTAAGCTGTGTTTTTCAGATGTTTCAGGACTCACCGGACACTTCTCCGGAGTGGCTCTTGGCAATTTACATCCCGCCCATCAGTGTAGCAAGGCTCCCATTTCTCCATGGCCTGTCCTGCATTTCTGGTTTTGACACTTTTTTCAGCATGGCCCTTTTGACCGATGGGAAGTGAGCCTTCTTTGTAGCGCTGATTTGCCTTTCCAGGTTGCTTGGTTGGCCAAAAAGGGCGTATGCGATTTTTCCTGAATATATTCAGGAAAAAACGCATACGCCCTTTTTGGCCAAGGGCATCATTGTCAACGTTTTGCCGCTTTTCATGTGCTTTAAAGGCGATTCGTATCTACCTCCTGAAATCTGTTTCCTGCAATTCTGCCTTGATTTCAAATCCTATTCTTTGCCTTCCCTCAATATATTTGTGGACGAGAGTTATCATTAATAACTCTGCAGGTTTGTGAATTGCAGTGCCCTGAACCTCCATTTTACAACTCGTTTTTATGGGAGCTGGCCGCAAAATCGCAGAATGGCTTCAGGCCCTGTTCTGGTTCCGGGGGGCAGGCTGAGCCTGTGGTTAATTCTTCTTTCTGATGGGAAAATAGAGTGACCTGTGCCTGTCCCAACACCAAGAGCTAGTCTCTCGTTGGTTCCACGTCTTCCCGTTTATCCTCAGGACAAATTGCAACCTGTATGGAACAGGAGGTTAAAGGTGCTGATGCTCCAAGTAGGGAGCTTGCTAGTAAAGCGGCTGGAATGGCGAACCCGGGCACAAGGAGATGAGAAATGAGGTGCGTTTTAGAAACCTTTCCCCATCACACGGTGTACCATCTTCTGGGTTTCTCATGCATGTTTTTGATGTAGGAAGATGCCCTTGAACCTGGAGATTTGGGACCCATGCGATGGGTACCACGCAGTATTCCTTTAAAGGGTCTGCGTTTGCTCACCCAACCTCACCAAACCTCTCAGCCCCAAGAGTGTCCACCCTTATGTCTCATCCAGCTGTGCGTCTAGATATGGTCAATCCAGGTTGCATCACAGCTCCTGAACGCATTGTGTAAGAATTTCTCTCTCTTTCACTGTCTTTGTTTCATGGGTGTTTCAAAGTAATTTATTTTTATAATGGGGTTTAGCTGCTTTTCACTGCTGTGTTTATGCCGCTTTATACCCACTTGACACACTAACAGAGAGATATCAATACATAGGTTTTACGATTATTATTAGTCAGATATATTCTTGTGCAGTGAAAAGGGCGTGTTGAGTCCAGTTCTCTGAGCAAGGAGTAGGTCTTGTCTATTACATATTGGGTTTATGGAACGGTATCTGAGCTAATTTGATACCCTTGTTTTATGTATCACCCCACCTCACCTTTCCCGTTAAGCAGCCATAGTGTGTTTTCTGCATGTGTGACTCTGTTCTGTTTTGTAATTCAGTTCAAGTGTAACGGTTTTTACATTCCCTCTATCAGTGATACCTTATGAGAAGTGTCCTTTTCTGTGTGACTTATTTCACTTAGAATCGTCGTACCTAAATCCACTCATCATGCTGCTACTAACCTTACGACATTGATTTCATGGCTGAGTGATATTCCATTGTACATAAGGACCACAACTTCTTTATCCAATTTTCTCTTTCCTGGGATATTTAAGGTGGAATGAAGTGGAGGTCCTGGTCAACAGAGCAGCCCTAAACTTTGGGGTGCTTGTGTCTTGCTGATTTTTAATTTTCCCAATTTATACCCCCATGAGTGGAAGTGCCCTATGCTCTCTAAGCTGTGTTTTTCAGATGTTTCAGGACTCACCGGACACTTCTCCGGAGTGGCTCTTGGCAATTTACATCCCGCCCATCAGTGTAGCAAGGCTCCCATTTCTCCATGGCCTGTCCTGCATTTCTGGTTTTGACACTTTTTTCAGCATGGCCCTTTTGACCGATGGGAAGCGAGACTTCTTTGTAGCGCTGATTTGCCTTTCCAGGTGGCTTGGTTGGCCAAAAAGGGCGTATGCGTTTTTTCCTGAATATATTCAGGAAAAAACGCATACGCCCTTTTTGGCCAAGGGCATCATTGTCAACGTTTTGCCGCTTTTCATGTGCTTTAAAGGCGATTCGTATCTACCTCCTGAAATCTGTTTCCTGCAATTCTGCCTTGATTTCAAATCCTCTTCTTTGCCTTCCCTCAATATATTTGTGGACGGGAGTTATCATTTATAACTCTGCAGGTTTGTGAATTGCAGTGCCCTGAACCTCCATTTTACAACTCGTTTTTATGGGAGCTGGCCGCAAAATCGCAGAATGGCTTCAGGCCCTGTTCTGGTTCCGGGGGGCAGGCTGAGCCTGTGGTTAATTCTTCTTTCTGATGGGAAAATAGAGTGACCTGTGCCTGTCCCAACACCAAGAGCTAGTCTCTCGTTGGTTCCACGTCTTCCCGTTTATCCTCAGGACAAATTGCAACCTGCATGGAACAGGAGGTTAAAGGTGCTGATGCTCCAAGTAGGGAGCTTGCTAGTAAAGCGGCTGGAATGGCGAACCCGGGCACAAGGAGATGAGAAATGAGGTGCGTTTTAGAAACCTTTCCCCATCACACGGTGTACCATCTTCTGGGTTTCTCATGCATGTTTTTGATGTAGGAAGATGCCCTTGAACCTGGAGATTTGGGACCCATGCGATGGGTACCACGCAGTATTCCTTTAAAGGGTCTGCGTTTGCTCACCCAACCTCACCAAACCTCTCAGCCCCAAGAGTGTCCACCCTTATGTCTCATCCAGCTGTGCGCCTAGATATGGTCAATCCAGGTTGCATCACAGCCCCTGAACGCATTGTGTAAGAATTTCTCTCTCTTTCACTGTCTTTGTTTCATGGGTGTTTCAAAGTAATTTATTTTTATAATGGGGTTTAGCTGCTTTTCACTGCTGTGTTTATGCCGCTTTACACCCACTTGACACACTAACAGAGAGATATCAATACATAGGTTTTACGATTATTATTAGTCAGATATATTCTTGTGCGGTGAATAGGGCGTGTTGAGTCCAGTTCTCTGAGCAAGGAGTAGGTCTTGTCTATTACATATTGGGTTTATGGAACGGTATCTGAGCTAATTTGATACCCTTGTTTTATGTATCACCCCACCTCACCTTTCCCGTTAAGCAGCCATAGTGTGTTTTCTGCATGTGTGACTCTGTTCTGTTTTGTAATTCAGTTCAAGTGTAACGGTTTTTACATTCCCTCTATCAGTGATACCTTATGAGAAGTGTCCTTTTCTGTGTGACTTATTTCACTTAGAATCGTCGTACCTAAATCCACTCATCATGCTGCTACTAACCTTACGACATTGATTTCATGGCTGAGTGATATTCCATTGTACATAAGGACCACAACTTCTTTATCCAATTTTCTCTTTCCTGGGATATTTAAGGTGGAATGAAGTGGAGGTCCTGGTCAACAGAGCAGCCCTAAACTTTGGGGTGCTTGTGTCTTGCTGATTTTTAATTTTCCCAATTTATACCCCCATGAGTGGAAGTGCCCTATGCTCTCTAAGCTGTGTTTTTCAGATGTTTCAGGACTCACCGGACACTTCTCCGGAGTGGCTCTTGGCAATTTACATCCCGCCCATCAGTGTAGCAAGGCTCCCATTTCTCCATGGCCTGTCGTGCATTTCTGGTTTTGACACTTTTTTCAGCATGGCCCTTTTGACCGATGGGAAGCGAGACTTCTTTGTAGTGCTGATTTGCCTTTCCAGGTTGCTTGGTTGGCCAAAAAGGGCGTATGCGTTTTTTCCTGAATATATTCAGGAAAAAACGCATACGCCCTTTTTGGCCAAGGGCATCATTGTCAACGTTTTGCCGCTTTTCATGTGCTTTAAAGGCGATTCGTATCTACCTCCTGAAATCTGTTTCCTGCAATTCTGCCTTGATTTCAAATCCTCTTCTTTGCCTTCCCTCAATATATTTGTGGACGGGAGTTATCATTTATAACTCTGCAGGTTTGTGAATTGCAGTGCCCTGAACCTCCATTTTACAACTCGTTTTTATGGGAGCTGGCGGCAAAATCGCAGAATGGCTTCAGGCCCTGTTCTGGTTCCGTGGGGCAGGCTGAGCCTGTGGTTAATTCTTCTTTCTGATGGGAAAATAGAGTGACCTGTGCCTGTCCCAACACCAAGAGCTAGTCTCTCGTTGGTTCCACGTCTTCCCGTTTATCCTCAGGACAAATTGCAACCTGTATGGAACAGGAGGTTAAAGGTGCTGATGCTCCAAGTAGGGAGCTTGCTAGTAAAGCGGCTGGAATGGCGAACCCGGGCACAAGGAGATGAGAAATGAGGTGCGTTTTAGAAACCTTTCCCCATCACACGGTGTACCATCTTCTGGGTTTCTCATGCATGTTTTTGATGTAGGAAGATGCCCTTGAACCTGGAGATTTGGGACCCATGCGATGGGTACCACGCAGTATTCCTTTAAAGGGTCTGCGTTTGCTCACCCAACCTCACCAAACCTCTCAGCCCCAAGAGTGTCCACCCTTATGTCTCATCCAGCTGTGCGTCTAGATATGGTCAATCCAGGTTGCATCACAGCTCCTGAACGCATTGTGTAAGAATTTCTCTCTCTTTCACTGTCTTTGTTTCATGGGTGTTTCAAAGTAATTTATTTTTATAATGGGGTTTAGCTGCTTTTCACTGCTGTGTTTATGCCGCTTTACACCCACTTGACACACTAACAGAGAGATATCAATACATAGGTTTTACGATTATTATTAGTCAGATATATTCTTGTGCGGTGAATAGGGCGTGTTGAGTCCAGTTCTCTGAGCAAGGAGTAGGTCTTGTCTATTACATATTGGGTTTATGGAACGGTATCTGAGCTAATTTGATACCCTTGTTTTATGTATCACCCCACCTCACCTTTCCCGTTAAGCAGCCATAGTGTGTTTTCTGCATGTGTGACTCTGTTCTGTTTTGTAATTCAGTTCAAGTGTAACGGTTTTTACATTCCCTCTATCAGTGATACCTTATGAGAAGTGTCCTTTTCTGTGTGACTTATTTCACTTAGAATCGTCGTACCTAAATCCACTCATCATGCTGCTACTAACCTTACGACATTGATTTCATGGCTGAGTGATATTCCATTGTACATAAGGACCACAACTTCTTTATCCATTTTTCTCTTTCCTGGGATATTTAAGGTGGAATGAAGTGGAGGTCCTGGTCAACAGAGCAGCCCTAAACTTTGGGGTGCTTGTGTCTTGCTGATTTTTAATTTTCCCAATTTATACCCCCATGAGTGGAAGTGCCCTATGCTCTCTAAGCTGTGTTTTTCAGATGTTTCAGGACTCACCGGACACTTCTCCGGAGTGGCTCTTGGCAATTTACATCCCGCCCATCAGTGTAGCAAGGCTCCCATTTCTCCATGGCCTGTCCTGCATTTCTGGTTTTGACACTTTTTTCAGCATGGCCCTTTTGACCGATGGGAAGCGAGACTTCTTTGTAGCGCTGATTTGCCTTTCCAGGTGGCTTGGTTGGCCAAAAAGGGCGTATGCGTTTTTTCCTGAATATATTCAGGAAAAAACGCATACGCCCTTTTTGGCCAAGGGCATCATTGTCAACGTTTTGCCGCTTTTCATGTGCTTTAAAGGCGATTCGTATCTACCTCCTGAAATCTGTTTCCTGCAATTCTGCCTTGATTTCAAATCCTCTTCTTTGCCTTCCCTCAATATATTTGTGGACGGGAGTTATCATTTATAACTCTGCAGGTTTGTGAATTGCAGTGCCCTGAACCTCCATTTTACAACTCGTTTTTATGGGAGCTGGCCGCAAAATCACAGAATGGCTTCAGGCCCTGTTCTGGTTCCGGGGGGCAGGCTGAGCCTGTGGTTAATTCTTCTTTCTGATGGGAAAATAGAGTGACCTGTGCCTGTCCCAACACCAAGAGCTAGTCTCTCGTTGGTTCCACGTCTTCCCGTTTATCCTCAGGACAAATTGCAACCTGCATGGAACAGGAGGTTAAAGGTGCTGATGCTCCAAGTAGGGAGCTTGCTAGTAAAGCGGCTGGAATGGCGAACCCGGGCACAAGGAGATGAGAAATGAGGTGCGTTTTAGAAACCTTTCCCCATCACACGGTGTACCATCTTCTGGGTTTCTCATGCATGTTTTTGATGTAGGAAGATGCCCTTGAACCTGGAGATTTGGGACCCATGCGATGGGTACCACGCAGTATTCCTTTAAAGGGTCTGCGTTTGCTCACCCAACCTCACCAAACCTCTCAGCCCCAAGAGTGTCCACCCTTATGTCTCATCCAGCTGTGCGCCTAGATATGGTCAATCCAGGTTGCATCACAGCCCCTGAACGCATTGTGTAAGAATTTCTCTCTCTTTCACTGTCTTTGTTTCATGGGTGTTTCAAAGTAATTTATTTTTATAATGGGGTTTAGCTGCTTTTCACTGCTGTGTTTATGCCGCTTTACACCCACTTGACACACTAACAGAGAGATATCAATACATAGGTTTTACGATTATTATTAGTCAGATATATTCTTGTGCGGTGAATAGGGCGTGTTGAGTCCAGTTCTCTGAGCAAGGAGTAGGTCTTGTCTATTACATATTGGGTTTATGGAACGGTATCTGAGCTAATTTGATACCCTTGTTTTATGTATCACCCCACCTCACCTTTCCCGTTAAGCAGCCATAGTGTGTTTTCTGCATGTGTGACTCTGTTCTGTTTTGTAATTCAGTTCAAGTGTAACGGTTTTTACATTCCCTCTATCAGTGATACCTTATGAGAAGTGTCCTTTTCTGTGTGACTTATTTCACTTAGAATCGTCGTACCTAAATCCACTCATCATGCTGCTACTAACCTTACGACATTGATTTCCTGGCTGAGTGATATTCCATTGTACATAAGGACCACAACTTCTTTATCCAATTTTCTCTTTCCTGGGATATTTAAGGTGGAATGAAGTGGAGGTCCTGGTCAACAGAGCAGCCCTAAACTTTGGGGTGCTTGTGTCTTGCTGATTTTTAATTTTCCCAATTTATACCCCCATGAGTGGAAGTGCCCTATGCTCTCTAAGCTGTGTTTTTCAGATGTTTCAGGACTCACCGGACACTTCTCCGGAGTGGCTCTTGGCAATTTACATCCCGCCCATCAGTGTAGCAAGGCTCCCATTTCTCCATGGCCTGTCCTGCATTTCTGGTTTTGACACTTTTTTCAGCATGGCCCTTTTGACCGATGGGAAGCGAGACTTCTTTGTAGCGCTGATTTGCCTTTCCAGGTGGCTTGGTTGGCCAAAAAGGGCGTATGCGTTTTTTCCTGAATATATTCAGGAAAAAACGCATACGCCCTTTTTGGCCAAGGGCATCATTGTCAACGTTTTGCCGCTTTTCATGTGCTTTAAAGGCGATTCGTATCTACCTCCTGAAATCTGTTTCCTGCAATTCTGCCTTGATTTCAAATCCTCTTCTTTGCCTTCCCTCAATATATTTGTGGACGGGAGTTATCATTTATAACTCTGCAGGTTTGTGAATTGCAGTGCCCTGAACCTCCATTTTACAACTCGTTTTTATGGGAGCTGGCCGCAAAATCACAGAATGGCTTCAGGCCCTGTTCTGGTTCCGGGGGGCAGGCTGAGCCTGTGGTTAATTCTTCTTTCTGATGGGAAAATAGAGTGACCTGTGCCTGTCCCAACACCAAGAGCTAGTCTCTCGTTGGTTCCACGTCTTCCCGTTTATCCTCAGGACAAATTGCAACCTGCATGGAACAGGAGGTTAAAGGTGCTGATGCTCCAAGTAGGGAGCTTGCTAGTAAAGCGGCTGGAATGGCGAACCCGGGCACAAGGAGATGAGAAATGAGGTGCGTTTTAGAAACCTTTCCCCATCACACGGTGTACCATCTTCTGGGTTTCTCATGCATGTTTTTGATGTAGGAAGATGCCCTTGAACCTGGAGATTTGGGACCCATGCGATGGGTACCACGCAGTATTCCTTTAAAGGGTCTGCGTTTGCTCACCCAACCTCACCAAACCTCTCAGCCCCAAGAGTGTCCACCCTTATGTCTCATCCAGCTGTGCGCCTAGATATGGTCAATCCAGGTTGCATCACAGCCCCTGAACGCATTGTGTAAGAATTTCTCTCTCTTTCACTGTCTTTGTTTCATGGGTGTTTCAAAGTAATTTATTTTTATAATGGGGTTTAGCTGCTTTTCACTGCTGTGTTTATGCCGCTTTACACCCACTTGACACACTAACAGAGAGATATCAATACATAGGTTTTACGATTATTATTAGTCAGATATATTCTTGTGCGGTGAATAGGGCGTGTTGAGTCCAGTTCTCTGAGCAAGGAGTAGGTCTTGTCTATTACATATTGGGTTTATGGAACGGTATCTGAGCTAATTTGATACCCTTGTTTTATGTATCACCCCACCTCACCTTTCCCGTTAAGCAGCCATAGTGTGTTTTCTGCATGTGTGACTCTGTTCTGTTTTGTAATTCAGTTCAAGTGTAACGGTTTTTACATTCCCTCTATCAGTGATACCTTATGA
Organism: Balaenoptera borealis; assembly: GCF_965194805.1. Classification (NCBI taxonomy): domain Eukaryota; kingdom Metazoa; phylum Chordata; class Mammalia; order Artiodactyla; family Balaenopteridae; genus Balaenoptera; species Balaenoptera borealis. The sequence continues at coordinate 33,537 of NW_028124001.1, read as the reverse complement.
GAAGTGTCCTTTTCTGTGTGACTTATTTCACTTAGAATCGTCGTACCTAAATCCACTCATCATGCTGCTACTAACCTTACGACATTGATTTCATGGCTGAGTGATATTCCATTGTACATAAGGACCACAACTTCTTTATCCATTTTTCTCTTTCCTGGGATATTTAAGGTGGAATGAAGTGGAGGTCATGGTCAACAGAGCAGCCCTAAACTTTGGGGTGCTTGTGTCTTGCTGATTTTTAATTTTCCCAATTTATACCCCCATGAGTGGAAGTGCCCTATGCTCTCTAAGCTGTGTTTTTCAGATGTTTCAGGACTCACCGGACACTTCTCCGGAGTGGCTCTTGGCAATTTACATCCCGCCCATCAGTGTAGCAAGGCTCCCATTTCTCCATGGCCTGTCGTGCATTTCTGGTTTTGACACTTTTTTCAGCATGGCCCTTTTGACCGATGGGAAGCGAGACTTCTTTGTAGTGCTGATTTGCCTTTCCAGGTTGCTTGGTTGGCCAAAAAGGGCGTATGCGTTTTTTCCTGAATATATTCAGGAAAAAACGCATACGCCCTTTTTGGCCAAGGGCATCATTGTCAACGTTTTGCCGCTTTTCATGTGCTTTAAAGGCGATTCGTATCTACCTCCTGAAATCTGTTTCCTGCAATTCTGCCTTGATTTCAAATCCTCTTCTTTGCCTTCCCTCAATATATTTGTGGACGGGAGTTATCATTTATAACTCTGCAGGTTTGTGAATTGCAGTGCCCTGAACCTCCATTTTACAACTCGTTTTTATGGGAGCTGGCGGCAAAATCGCAGAATGGCTTCAGGCCCTGTTCTGGTTCCGTGGGGCAGGCTGAGCCTGTGGTTAATTCTTCTTTCTGATGGGAAAATAGAGTGACCTGTGCCTGTCCCAACACCAAGAGCTAGTCTCTCGTTGGTTCCACGTCTTCCCGTTTATCCTCAGGACAAATTGCAACCTGTATGGAACAGGAGGTTAAAGGTGCTGATGCTCCAAGTAGGGAGCTTGCTAGTAAAGCGGCTGGAATGGCGAACCCGGGCACAAGGAGATGAGAAATGAGGTGCGTTTTAGAAACCTTTCCCCATCACACGGTGTACCATCTTCTGGGTTTCTCATGCATGTTTTTGATGTAGGAAGATGCCCTTGAACCTGGAGATTTGGGACCCATGCGATGGGTACCACGCAGTATTCCTTTAAAGGGTCTGCGTTTGCTCACCCAACCTCACCAAACCTCTCAGCCCCAAGAGTGTCCACCCTTATGTCTCATCCAGCTGTGCGTCTAGATATGGTCAATCCAGGTTGCATCACAGCTCCTGAACGCATTGTGTAAGAATTTCTCTCTCTTTCACTGTCTTTGTTTCATGGGTGTTTCAAAGTAATTTATTTTTATAATGGGGTTTAGCTGCTTTTCACTGCTGTGTTTATGCCGCTTTATACCCACTTGACACACTAACAGAGAGATATCAATACATAGGTTTTACGATTATTATTAGTCAGATATATTCTTGTGCAGTGAAAAGGGCGTGTTGAGTCCAGTTCTCTGAGCAAGGAGTAGGTCTTGTCTATTACATATTGGGTTTATGGAACGGTATCTGAGCTAATTTGATACCCTTGTTTTATGTATCACCCCACCTCACCTTTCCCGTTAAGCAGCCATAGTGTGTTTTCTGCATGTGTGACTCTGTTCTGTTTTGTAATTCAGTTCAAGTGTAACGGTTTTTACATTCCCTCTATCAGTGATACCTTATGAGAAGTGTCCTTTTCTGTGTGACTTATTTCACTTAGAATCGTCGTACCTAAATCCACTCATCATGCTGCTACTAACCTTACGACATTGATTTCATGGCTGAGTGATATTCCATTGTACATAAGGACCACAACTTCTTTATCCAATTTTCTCTTTCCTGGGATATTTAAGGTGGAATGAAGTGGAGGTCCTGGTCAACAGAGCAGCCCTAAACTTTGGGGTGCTTGTGTCTTGCTGATTTTTAATTTTCCCAATTTATACCCCCATGAGTGGAAGTGCCCTATGCTCTCTAAGCTGTGTTTTTCAGATGTTTCAGGACTCACCGGACACTTCTCCGGAGTGGCTCTTGGCAATTTACATCCCGCCCATCAGTGTAGCAAGGCTCCCATTTCTCCATGGCCTGTCCTGCATTTCTGGTTTTGACACTTTTTTCAGCATGGCCCTTTTGACCGATGGGAAGCGAGACTTCTTTGTAGCGCTGATTTGCCTTTCCAGGTGGCTTGGTTGGCCAAAAAGGGCGTATGCGTTTTTTCCTGAATATATTCAGGAAAAAACGCATACGCCCTTTTTGGCCAAGGGCATCATTGTCAACGTTTTGCCGCTTTTCATGTGCTTTAAAGGCGATTCGTATCTACCTCCTGAAATCTGTTTCCTGCAATTCTGCCTTGATTTCAAATCCTCTTCTTTGCCTTCCCTCAATATATTTGTGGACGGGAGTTATCATTTATAACTCTGCAGGTTTGTGAATTGCAGTGCCCTGAACCTCCATTTTACAACTCGTTTTTATGGGAGCTGGCCGCAAAATCGCAGAATGGCTTCAGGCCCTGTTCTGGTTCCGGGGGGCAGGCTGAGCCTGTGGTTAATTCTTCTTTCTGATGGGAAAATAGAGTGACCTGTGCCTGTCCCAACACCAAGAGCTAGTCTCTCGTTGGTTCCACGTCTTCCCGTTTATCCTCAGGACAAATTGCAACCTGCATGGAACAGGAGGTTAAAGGTGCTGATGCTCCAAGTAGGGAGCTTGCTAGTAAAGCAGCTGGAATGGCGAACCCGGGCACAAGGAGATGAGAAATGAGGTGCGTTTTAGAAACCTTTCCCCATCACACGGTGTACCATCTTCTGGGTTTCTCATGCATGTTTTTGATGTAGGAAGATGCCCTTGAACCTGGAGATTTGGGACCCATGCGATGGGTACCACGCAGTATTCCTTTAAAGGGTCTGCGTTTGCTCACCCAACCTCACCAAACCTCTCAGCCCCAAGAGTGTCCACCCTTATGTCTCATCCAGCTGTGCGCCTAGATATGGTCAATCCAGGTTGCATCACAGCCCCTGAACGCATTGTGTAAGAATTTCTCTCTCTTTCACTGTCTTTGTTTCATGGGTGTTTCAAAGTAATTTATTTTTATAATGGGGTTTAGCTGCTTTTCACTGCTGTGTTTATGCCGCTTTACACCCACTTGACACACTAACAGAGAGATATCAATACATAGGTTTTACGATTATTATTAGTCAGATATATTCTTGTGCGGTGAATAGGGCGTGTTGAGTCCAGTTCTCTGAGCAAGGAGTAGGTCTTGTCTATTACATATTGGGTTTATGGAACGGTATCTGAGCTAATTTGATACCCTTGTTTTATGTATCACCCCACCTCACCTTTCCCGTTAAGCAGCCATAGTGTGTTTTCTGCATGTGTGACTCTGTTCTGTTTTGTAATTCAGTTCAAGTGTAACGGTTTTTACATTCCCTCTATCAGTGATACCTTATGAGAAGTGTCCTTTTCTGTGTGACTTATTTCACTTAGAATCGTCGTACCTAAATCCACTCATCATGCTGCTACTAACCTTACGACATTGATTTCATGGCTGAGTGATATTCCATTGTACATAAGGACCACAACTTCTTTATCCAATTTTCTCTTTCCTGGGATATTTAAGGTGGAATGAAGTGGAGGTCCTGGTCAACAGAGCAGCCCTAAACTTTGGGGTGCTTGTGTCTTGCTGATTTTTAATTTTCCCAATTTATACCCCCATGAGTGGAAGTGCCCTATGCTCTCTAAGCTGTGTTTTTCAGATGTTTCAGGACTCACCGGACACTTCTCCGGAGTGGCTCTTGGCAATTTACATCCCGCCCATCAGTGTAGCAAGGCTCCCATTTCTCCATGGCCTGTCCTGCATTTCTGGTTTTGACACTTTTTTCAGCATGGCCCTTTTGACCGATGGGAAGCGAGACTTCTTTGTAGCGCTGATTTGCCTTTCCAGGTGGCTTGGTTGGCCAAAAAGGGCGTATGCGTTTTTTCCTGAATATATTCAGGAAAAAACGCATACGCCCTTTTTGGCCAAGGGCATCATTGTCAACGTTTTGCCGCTTTTCATGTGCTTTAAAGGCGATTCGTATCTACCTCCTGAAATCTGTTTCCTGCAATTCTGCCTTGATTTCAAATCCTCTTCTTTGCCTTCCCTCAATATATTTGTGGACGGGAGTTATCATTTATAACTCTGCAGGTTTGTGAATTGCAGTGCCCTGAACCTCCATTTTACAACTCGTTTTTATGGGAGCTGGCCGCAAAATCACAGAATGGCTTCAGGCCCTGTTCTGGTTCCGGGGGGCAGGCTGAGCCTGTGGTTAATTCTTCTTTCTGATGGGAAAATAGAGTGACCTGTGCCTGTCCCAACACCAAGAGCTAGTCTCTCGTTGGTTCCACGTCTTCCCGTTTATCCTCAGGACAAATTGCAACCTGCATGGAACAGGAGGTTAAAGGTGCTGATGCTCCAAGTAGGGAGCTTGCTAGTAAAGCGGCTGGAATGGCGAACCCGGGCACAAGGAGATGAGAAATGAGGTGCGTTTTAGAAACCTTTCCCCATCACACGGTGTACCATCTTCTGGGTTTCTCATGCATGTTTTTGATGTAGGAAGATGCCCTTGAACCTGGAGATTTGGGACCCATGCGATGGGTACCACGCAGTATTCCTTTAAAGGGTCTGCGTTTGCTCACCCAACCTCACCAAACCTCTCAGCCCCAAGAGTGTCCACCCTTATGTCTCATCCAGCTGTGCGCCTAGATATGGTCAATCCAGGTTGCATCACAGCCCCTGAACGCATTGTGTAAGAATTTCTCTCTCTTTCACTGTCTTTGTTTCATGGGTGTTTCAAAGTAATTTATTTTTATAATGGGGTTTAGCTGCTTTTCACTGCTGTGTTTATGCCGCTTTACACCCACTTGACACACTAACAGAGAGATATCAATACATAGGTTTTACGATTATTATTAGTCAGATATATTCTTGTGCGGTGAATAGGGCGTGTTGAGTCCAGTTCTCTGAGCAAGGAGTAGGTCTTGTCTATTACATATTGGGTTTATGGAACGGTATCTGAGCTAATTTGATACCCTTGTTTTATGTATCACCCCACCTCACCTTTCCCGTTAAGCAGCCATAGTGTGTTTTCTGCATGTGTGACTCTGTTCTGTTTTGTAATTCAGTTCAAGTGTAACGGTTTTTACATTCCCTCTATCAGTGATACCTTATGAGAAGTGTCCTTTTCTGTGTGACTTATTTCACTTAGAATCGTCGTACCTAAATCCACTCATCATGCTGCTACTAACCTTACGACATTGATTTCATGGCTGAGTGATATTCCATTGTACATAAGGACCACAACTTCTTTATCCATTTTTCTCTTTCCTGGGATATTTAAGGTGGAATGAAGTGGAGGTCATGGTCAACAGAGCAGCCCTAAACTTTGGGGTGCTTGTGTCTTGCTGATTTTTAATTTTCCCAATTTATACCCCCATGAGTGGAAGTGCCCTATGCTCTCTAAGCTGTGTTTTTCAGATGTTTCAGGACTCACCGGACACTTCTCCGGAGTGGCTCTTGGCAATTTACATCCCGCCCATCAGTGTAGCAAGGCTCCCATTTCTCCATGGCCTGTCGTGCATTTCTGGTTTTGACACTTTTTTCAGCATGGCCCTTTTGACCGATGGGAAGCGAGACTTCTTTGTAGTGCTGATTTGCCTTTCCAGGTTGCTTGGTTGGCCAAAAAGGGCGTATGCGTTTTTTCCTGAATATATTCAGGAAAAAACGCATACGCCCTTTTTGGCCAAGGGCATCATTGTCAACGTTTTGCCGCTTTTCATGTGCTTTAAAGGCGATTCGTATCTACCTCCTGAAATCTGTTTCCTGCAATTCTGCCTTGATTTCAAATCCTCTTCTTTGCCTTCCCTCAATATATTTGTGGACGGGAGTTATCATTTATAACTCTGCAGGTTTGTGAATTGCAGTGCCCTGAACCTCCATTTTACAACTCGTTTTTATGGGAGCTGGCGGCAAAATCGCAGAATGGCTTCAGGCCCTGTTCTGGTTCCGTGGGGCAGGCTGAGCCTGTGGTTAATTCTTCTTTCTGATGGGAAAATAGAGTGACCTGTGCCTGTCCCAACACCAAGAGCTAGTCTCTCGTTGGTTCCACGTCTTCCCGTTTATCCTCAGGACAAATTGCAACCTGTATGGAACAGGAGGTTAAAGGTGCTGATGCTCCAAGTAGGGAGCTTGCTATTAAAGCGGCTGGAATGGCGAACCCGGGCACAAGGAGATGAGAAATGAGGTGCGTTTTAGAAACCTTTCCCCATCACACGGTGTACCATCTTCTGGGTTTCTCATGCATGTTTTTGATGTAGGAAGATGCCCTTGAACCTGGAGATTTGGGACCCATGCGATGGGTACCACGCAGTATTCCTTTAAAGGGTCTGCGTTTGCTCACCCAACCTCACCAAACCTCTCAGCCCCAAGAGTGTCCACCCTTATGTCTCATCCAGCTGTGGGTCTAGATATGGTCAATCCAGGTTGCATCACAGCCCCTGAACGCATTGTGTAAGAATTTCTCTCTCTTTCACTGTCTTTGTTTCATGGGTGTTTCAAAGTAATTTATTTTTATAATGGGGTTTAGCTGCTTTTCACTGCTGTGTTTATGCCGCTTTACACCCACTTGACACACTAACAGAGAGATATCAATACATAGGTTTTACGATTATTATTAGTCAGATATATTCTTGTGCGGTGAATAGGGCATGTTGAGTCCAGTTCTCTGAGCAAGGAGTAGGTCTTGTCTATTACATATTGGGTTTATGGAACGGTATCTGAGCTAATTTGATACCCTTGTTTTATGTATCACCCCACCTCACCTTTCCCGTTAAGCAGCCATAGTGTGTTTTCTGCATGTGTGACTCTGTTCTGTTTTGTAATTCAGTTCAAGTGTAACGGTTTTTACATTCCCTCTATCAGTGATACCTTATGAGAAGTGTCCTTTTCTGTGTGACTTATTTCACTTAGAATCGTTGTACCTAAATCCTCTCATCATGCTGCTACTAACCTTACGACATTGATTTCATGGCTGAGTGATATTCCATTGTACATAAGGACCACAACTTCTTTATCCATTTTTCTCTTTCCTGGGATATTTAAGGTGGAATGAAGTGGAGGTCCTGGTCAACAGAGCAGCCCTAAACTTTGGGGTGCTTGTGTCTTGCTGATTTTTAATTTTCCCAATTTATACCCCCATGAGTGGAAGTGCCCTATGCTCTCTAAGCTGTGTTTTTCAGATGTTTCAGGACTCACCGGACACTTCTCCAGAGTGGCTCTTGGCAATTTACATCCCGCCCATCAGTGTAGCAAGGCTCCCATTTCTCCATGGCCTGTCCTGCATTTCTGGTTTTGACACTTTTTTCAGCATGGCCCTTTTGACCGATGGGAAGCGAGACTTCTTTGTAGCGCTGATTTGCCTTTCCAGGTTCCTTGGTTGGCCAAAAAGGGCGTATGCGTTTTTTCCTGAATATATTCAGGAAAAAACGCATACGCCCTTTTTGGCCAAGGGCATCATTGTCAACGTTTTGCCGCTTTTCATGTTCTTTAAAGGTGATTCGTATCTACCTCCTGAAATCTGTTTCCTGCAATTCTGCCTTGATTTCAAATCCTCTTCTTTGCCTTCCCTCTATATATTTGTGGACGAGAGTTATCATTAATAACTCTGTAGGTTTGTGAATTGCAGTGCCCTGAACCTCCATTTTACAACTCGTTTTTATGGGAGCTGGCGGCAAAATCGCAGAATGGCTTTAGGCCCTGTTCTGGTTCCGGGGGGCAGGCTGAGCCTGTGGTTAATTCTTCTTTCTGATGGGAAAATAGAGTGACCTGTGCCTGTCCCAACACCAAGAGCTAGTCTCTCGTTGGTTCCACGTCTTCCCGTTTATCCTCAGGACAAATTGCAACCTGTATGGAACAGGAGGTTAAAGGTGCTGATGCTCCAAGTAGGGAGCTTGCTAGTAAAGCGGCTGGAATGGCGAACCCGGGCACAAGGAGATGAGAAATGAGGTGCGTTTTAGAAACCTTTCCCCATCACACGGTGTACCATCTTCTGGGTTTCTCATGCATGTTTTTGATGTAGGAAGATGCCCTTGAACCTGGAGATTTGGGACCCATGCGATGGGTACCACGCAGTATTCCTTTAAAAGGTCTGCGTTTGCTCACCAAACCTCACCAAACCTCTCAGCCCCAAGAGTGTCCACCCTTATGTCTCATCCAGCTGTGCGTCTAGATATGGTCAATCCAGGTTGCATCACAGCTCCTGAACGCATTGTGTAAGAATTTCTCTCTCTTTCACTGTCTTTGTTTCATGGGTGTTTCAAAGTAATTTATTTTTATAATGGGGTTTAGCTGCTTTTCACTGCTGTGTTTATGCCGCTTTACACCCACTTGACACACTAACAGAGAGATATCAATACATAGGTTTTACGATTATTATTAGTCAGATATATTCTTGTGCGGTGAATAGGGCGTGTTGAGTCCAGTTCTCTGAGCAAGGAGTAGGTCTTGTCTATTACATATTGGGTTTATGGAACGGTATCTGAGCTAATTTGATACCCTTGTTTTATGTATCACCCCACCTCACCTTTCCCGTTAAGCAGCCATAGTGTGTTTTCTGCATGTGTGACTCTGTTCTGTTTTGTAATTCAGTTCAAGTGTAACGGTTTTTACATTCCCTCTATCAGTGATACCTTATGAGAAGTGTCCTTTTCTGTGTGACTTATTTCACTTAGAATCGTCATACCTAAATCCACTCATCATGCTGCTACTAACCTTACGACATTGATTTCATGGCTGAGTGGTATTCCATTGTACATAAGGACCACAACTTCTTTATCCATTTTTCTCTTTCCTGGGATATTTAAGGTGGAATGAAGTGGAGGTCCTGGTCAACAGAGCAGCCCTAAACTTTGGGGTGCTTGTGTCTTGCTGATTTTTCATTTTCCCAATTTATACCCCCATGAGTGGAAGTGCCCTATGCTCTCTAAGCTGTGTTTTTCAGATGTTTCAGGACTCACCGGACACTTCTCCGGAGTGGCTCTTGGCAATTTACATCCCGCCCATCAGTGTAGCAAGGCTCCCATTTCTCCATGGCCTGTCCTGCATTTCTGGTTTTGACACTTTTTTCAGCATGGCCCTTTTGACCGATGGGAAGCGAGACTTCTTTGTAGTGCTGATTTGCCTTTCCAGGTTGCTTGGTTGGCCAAAAAGGGCGTATGCGTTTTTTCCTGAATATATTCAGGAAAAAACGCATACGCCCTTTTTGGCCAAGGGCATCATTGTCAACGTTTTGCCGCTTTTCATGTGCTTTAAAGGCGATTCGTATCTACCTCCTGAAATCTGTTTCCTGCAATTCTGCCTTGATTTCAAATCCTCTTCTTTGCCTTCCCTCAATATATTTGTGGACGGGAGTTATCATTTATAACTCTGCAGGTTTGTGAATTGCAGTGCCCTGAACCTCCATTTTACAACTCGTTTTTATGGGAGCTGGCGGCAAAATCGCAGAATGGCTTCAGGCCCTGTTCTGGTTCCGGGGGGCAGGCTGAGCCTGTGGTTAATTCTTCTTTCTGATGGGAAAATAGAGTGACCTGTGCCTGTCCCAACACCAAGAGCTAGTCTCTCGTTGGTTCCACGTCTTCCCGTTTATCCTCAGGACAAATTGCAACCTGTATGGAACAGGAGGTTAAAGGTGCTGATGCTCCAAGTAGGGAGCTTGCTATTAAAGCGGCTGGAATGGCGAACCCGGGCACAAGGAGATGAGAAATGAGGTGCGTTTTAGAAACCTTTCCCCATCACACGGTGTACCATCTTCTGGGTTTCTCATGCATGTTTTTGATGTAGGAAGATGCCCTTGAACCTGGAGATTTGGGACCCATGCGATGGGTACCACGCAGTATTCCTTTAAAGGGTCTGCGTTTGCTCACCCAACCTCACCAAACCTCTCAGCCCCAAGAGTGTCCACCCTTATGTCTCATCCAGCTGTGGGTCTAGATATGGTCAATCCAGGTTGCATCACAGCCCCTGAACGCATTGTGTAAGAATTTCTCTCTCTTTCACTGTCTTTGTTTCATGGGTGTTTCAAAGTAATTTATTTTTATAATGGGGTTTAGCTGCTTTTCACTGCTGTGTTTATGCCGCTTTACACCCACTTGACACACTAACAGAGAGATATCAATACATAGGTTTTACGATTATTATTAGTCAGATATATTCTTGTGCGGTGAATAGGGCATGTTGAGTCCAGTTCTCTGAGCAAGGAGTAGGTCTTGTCTATTACATATTGGGTTTATGGAACGGTATCTGAGCTAATTTGATACCCTTGTTTTATGTATCACCCCACCTCACCTTTCCCGTTAAGCAGCCATAGTGTGTTTTCTGCATGTGTGACTCTGTTCTGTTTTGTAATTCAGTTCAAGTGTAACGGTTTTTACATTCCCTCTATCAGTGATACCTTATGAGAAGTGTCCTTTTCTGTGTGACTTATTTCACTTAGAATCGTTGTACCTAAATCCTCTCATCATGCTGCTACTAACCTTACGACATTGATTTCATGGCTGAGTGATATTCCATTGTACATAAGGACCACAACTTCTTTATCCATTTTTCTCTTTCCTGGGATATTTAAGGTGGAATGAAGTGGAGGTCCTGGTCAACAGAGCAGCCCTAAACTTTGGGGTGCTTGTGTCTTGCTGATTTTTAATTTTCCCAATTTATACCCCCATGAGTGGAAGTGCCCTATGCTCTCTAAGCTGTGTTTTTCAGATGTTTCAGGACTCACCGGACACTTCTCCAGAGTGGCTCTTGGCAATTTACATCCCGCCCATCAGTGTAGCAAGGCTCCCATTTCTCCATGGCCTGTCCTGCATTTCTGGTTTTGACACTTTTTTCAGCATGGCCCTTTTGACCGATGGGAAGCGAGACTTCTTTGTAGCGCTGATTTGCCTTTCCAGGTTCCTTGGTTGGCCAAAAAGGGCGTATGCGTTTTTTCCTGAATATATTCAGGAAAAAACGCATACGCCCTTTTTGGCCAAGGGCATCATTGTCAACGTTTTGCCGCTTTTCATGTGCTTTAAAGGTGATTCGTATCTACCTCCTGAAATCTGTTTCCTGCAATTCTGCCTTGATTTCAAATCCTCTTCTTTGCCTTCCCTCTATATATTTGTGGACGAGAGTTATCATTAATAACTCTGTAGGTTTGTGAATTGCAGTGCCCTGAACCTCCATTTTACAACTCGTTTTTATGGGAGCTGGCGGCAAAATCGCAGAATGGCTTTAGGCCCTGTTCTGGTTCCGGGGGGCAGGCTGAGCCTGTGGTTAATTCTTCTTTCTGATGGGAAAATAGAGTGACCTGTGCCTGTCCCAACACCAAGAGCTAGTCTCTCGTTGGTTCCACGTCTTCCCGTTTATCCTCAGGACAAATTGCAACCTGTATGGAACAGGAGGTTAAAGGTGCTGATGCTCCAAGTAGGGAGCTTGCTAGTAAAGCGGCTGGAATGGCGAACCCGGGCACAAGGAGATGAGAAATGAGGTGCGTTTTAGAAACCTTTCCCCATCACACGGTGTACCATCTTCTGGGTTTCTCATGCATGTTTTTGATGTAGGAAGATGCCCTTGAACCTGGAGATTTGGGACCCATGCGATGGGTACCACGCAGTATTCCTTTAAAAGGTCTGCGTTTGCTCACCAAACCTCACCAAACCTCTCAGCCCCAAGAGTGTCCACCCTTATGTCTCATCCAGCTGTGCGTCTAGATATGGTCAATCCAGGTTGCATCACAGCTCCTGAACGCATTGTGTAAGAATTTCTCTCTCTTTCACTGTCTTTGTTTCATGGGTGTTTCAAAGTAATTTATTTTTATAATGGGGTTTAGCTGCTTTTCACTGCTGTGTTTATGCCGCTTTACACCCACTTGACACACTAACAGAGAGATATCAATACATAGGTTTTACGATTATTATTAGTCAGATATATTCTTGTGCGGTGAATAGGGCGTGTTGAGTCCAGTTCTCTGAGCAAGGAGTAGGTCTTGTCTATTACATATTGGGTTTATGGAACGGTATCTGAGCTAATTTGATACCCTTGTTTTATGTATCACCCCACCTCACCTTTCCCGTTAAGCAGCCATAGTGTGTTTTCTGCATGTGTGACTCTGTTCTGTTTTGTAATTCAGTTCAAGTGTAACGGTTTTTACATTCCCTCTATCAGTGATACCTTATGAGAAGTGTCCTTTTCTGTGTGACTTATTTCACTTAGAATCGTCGTACCTAAATCCACTCATCATGCTGCTACTAACCTTACGACATTGATTTCATGGCTGAGTGGTATTCCATTGTACATAAGGACCACAACTTCTTTATCCATTTTTCTCTTTCCTGGGATATTTAAGGTGGAATGAAGTGGAGGTCCTGGTCAACAGAGCAGCCCTAAACTTTGGGGTGCTTGTGTCTTGCTGATTTTTCATTTTCCCAATTTATACCCCCATGAGTGGAAGTGCCCTATGCTCTCTAAGCTGTGTTTTTCAGATGTTTCAGGACTCACCGGACACTTCTCCGGAGTGGCTCTTGGCAATTTACATCCCGCCCATCAGTGTAGCAAGGCTCCCATTTCTCCATGGCCTGTCCTGCATTTCTGGTTTTGACACTTTTTTCAGCATGGCCCTTTTGACCGATGGGAAGCGAGACTTCTTTGTAGCGCTGATTTGCCTTTCCAGGTGGCTTGGTTGGCCAAAAAGGGCGTATGCGTTTTTTCCTGAATATATTCAGGAAAAAACGCATACGCCCTTTTTGGCCAAGGGCATCATTGTCAACGTTTTGCCGCTTTTCATGTGCTTTAAAGGCGATTCGTATCTACCTCCTGAAATCTGTTTCCTGCAATTCTGCCTTGATTTCAAATCCTCTTCTTTGCCTTCCCTCAATATATTTGTGGACGGGAGTTATCATTTATAACTCTGCAGGTTTGTGAATTGCAGTGCCCTGAACCTCCATTTTACAACTCGTTTTTATGGGAGCTGGCCGCAAAATCGCAGAATGGCTTCAGGCCCTGTTCTGGTTCCGGGGGGCAGGCTGAGCCTGTGGTTAATTCTTCTTTCTGATGGGAAAATAGAGTGACCTGTGCCTGTCCCAACACCAAGAGCTAGTCTCTCGTTGGTTCCACGTCTTCCCGTTTATCCTCAGGACAAATTGCAACCTGCATGGAACAGGAGGTTAAAGGTGCTGATGCTCCAAGTAGGGAGCTTGCTAGTAAAGCGGCTGGAATGGCGAACCCGGGCACAAGGAGATGAGAAATGAGGTGCGTTTTAGAAACCTTTCCCCATCACACGGTGTACCATCTTCTGGGTTTCTCATGCATGTTTTTGATGTAGGAAGATGCCCTTGAACCTGGAGATTTGGGACCCATGCGATGGGTACCACGCAGTATTCCTTTAAAGGGTCTGCGTTTGCTCACCCAACCTCACCAAACCTCTCAGCCCCAAGAGTGTCCACCCTTATGTCTCATCCAGCTGTGCGTCTAGATATGGTCAATCCAGGTTGCATCACAGCCCCTGAACGCATTGTGTAAGAATTTCTCTCTCTTTCACTGTCTTTGTTTCATGGGTGTTTCAAAGTAATTTATTTTTATAATGGGGTTTAGCTGCTTTTCACTGCTGTGTTTATGCCGCTTTACACCCACTTGACACACTAACAGAGAGATATCAATACATAGGTTTTACGATTATTATTAGTCAGATATATTCTTGTGCGGTGAATAGGGCGTGTTGAGTCCAGTTCTCTGAGCCAGGAGTAGGTCTTGTCTATTACATATTGGGTTTATGGAACGGTATCTGAGCTAATTTGATACCCTTGTTTTATGTATCACCCCACCTCACCTTTCCCGTTAAGCAGCCATAGTGTGTTTTCTGCATGTGTGACTCTGTTCTGTTTTGTAATTCAGTTCAAGTGTAACGGTTTTTACATTCCCTCTATCAGTGATACCTTATGAGAAGTGTCCTTTTCTGTGTGACTTATTTCACTTAGAATCGTCGTACCTAAATCCACTCATCATGCTGCTACTAACCTTACGACATTGATTTCATGGCTGAGTGGTATTCCATTGTACATAAGGACCACAACTTCTTTATCCATTTTTCTCTTTCCTGGGATATTTAAGGTGGAATGAAGTGGAGGTCCTGGTCAAGAGAGCAGCCCTAAACTTTGGGGTGCTTGTGTCTTGCTGATTTTTAATTTTCCCAATTTATACCCCCATGAGTGGAAGTGCCCTATGCTCTCTAAGCTGTGTTTTTCAGATGTTTCAGGACTCACCGGACACTTCTCCGGAGTGGCTCTTGGCAATTTACATCCCGCCCATCAGTGTAGCAAGGCTCCCATTTCTCCATGGCCTGTCCTGCATTTCTGGTTTTGACACTTTTTTCAGCATGGCCCTTTTGACCGATGGGAAGCGAGACTTCTTTGTAGCGCTGATTTGCCTTTCCAGGTTCCTTGGTTGGCCAAAAAGGGCGTATGCGTTTTTTCCTGAATATATTCAGGAAAAAACGCATACGCCCTTTTTGGCCAAGGGCATCATTGTCAACGTTTTGCCGCTTTTCATGTGCTTTAAAGGCGATTCGTATCTACCTCCTGAAATCTGTTTCCTGCAATTCTGCCTTGATTTCAAATCCTCTTCTTTGCCTTCCCTCAATATATTTGTGGACGAGAGTTATCATTAATAACTCTGCAGGTTTGTGAATTGCAGTGCCCTGAACCTCCATTTTACAACTCGTTTTTATGGGAGCTGGCCGCAAAATCGCAGAATGGCTTCAGGCCCTGTTCTGGTTCCGGGGGGCAGGCTGAGCCTGTGGTTAATTCTTCTTTCTGATGGGAAAATAGAGTGACCTGTGCCTGTCCCAACACCAAGAGCTAGTCTCTCGTTGGTTCCACGTCTTCCCGTTTATCCTCAGGACAAATTGCAACCTGCATGGAACAGGAGGTTAAAGGTGCTGATGCTCCAAGTAGGGAGCTTGCTAGTAAAGCGGCTGGAATGGCGAACCCGGGCACAAGGAGATGAGAAATGAGGTGCGTTTTAGAAACCTTTCCCCATCACACGGTGTACCATCTTCTGGGTTTCTCATGCATGTTTTTGATGTAGGAAGATGCCCTTGAACCTGGAGATTTGGGACCCATGCGATGGGTACCACGCAGTATTCCTTTAAAGGGTCTGCGTTTGCTCACCCAACCTCACCAAACCTCTCAGCCCCAAGAGTGTCCACCCTTATGTCTCATCCAGCTGTGCGCCTAGATATGGTCAATCCAGGTTGCATCACAGCCCCTGAACGCATTGTGTAAGAATTTCTCTCTCTTTCACTGTCTTTGTTTCATGGGTGTTTCAAAGTAATTTATTTTTATAATGGGGTTTAGCTGCTTTTCACTGCTGTGTTTATGCCGCTTTACACCCACTTGACACACTAACAGAGAGATATCAATACATAGGTTTTACGATTATTATTAGTCAGATATATTCTTGTGCGGTGAATAGGGCGTGTTGAGTCCAGTTCTCTGAGCAAGGAGTAGGTCTTGTCTATTACATATTGGGTTTATGGAACGGTATCTGAGCTAATTTGATACCCTTGTTTTATGTATCACCCCACCTCACCTTTCCCGTTAAGCAGCCATAGTGTGTTTTCTGCATGTGTGACTCTGTTCTGTTTTGTAATTCAGTTCAAGTGTAACGGTTTTTACATTCCCTCTATCAGTGATACCTTATGAGAAGTGTCCTTTTCTGTGTGACTTATTTCACTTAGAATCGTCGTACCTAAATCCACTCATCATGCTGCTACTAACCTTACGACATTGATTTCATGGCTGAGTGGTATTCCATTGTACATAAGGACCACAACTTCTTTATCCATTTTTCTCTTTCCTGGGATATTTAAGGTGGAATGAAGTGGAGGTCATGGTCAACAGAGCAGCTCTAAACTTTGGGGTGCTTGTGTCTTGCTGATTTTTAATTTTCCCAATTTATACCCCCATGAGTGGAAGTGCCCTATGCTCTCTAAGCTGTGTTTTTCAGATGTTTCAGGACTCACCGGACACTTCTCCGGAGTGGCTCTTGGCAATTTACATCCCGCCCATCAGTGTAGCAAGGCTCCCATTTCTCCATGGCCTGTCCTGCATTTCTGGTTTTGACACTTTTTTCAGCATGGCCCTTTTGACCGATGGGAAGCGAGACTTCTTTGTAGTGCTGATTTGCCTTTCCAGGTTGCTTGGTTGGCCAAAAAGGGCGTATGCGTTTTTTCCTGAATATATTCAGGAAAAAACGCATACGCCCTTTTTGGCCAAGGGCATCATTGTCAACGTTTTGCCGCTTTTCATGTGCTTTAAAGGCGATTCGTATCTACCTCCTGAAATCTGTTTCCTGCAATTCTGCCTTGATTTCAAATCCTCTTCTTTGCCTTCCCTCAATATATTTGTGGACGGGAGTTATCATTTATAACTCTGCAGGTTTGTGAATTGCAGTGCCCTGAACCTCCATTTTACAACTCGTTTTTATGGGAGCTGGCGGCAAAATCGCAGAATGGCTTCAGGCCCTGTTCTGGTTCCGGGGGGCAGGCTGAGCCTGTGGTTAATTCTTCTTTCTGATGGGAAAATAGAGTGACCTGTGCCTGTCCCAACACCAAGAGCTAGTCTCTCGTTGGTTCCACGTCTTCCCGTTTATCCTCAGGACAAATTGCAACCTGTATGGAACAGGAGGTTAAAGGTGCTGATGCTCCAAGTAGGGAGCTTGCTATTAAAGCAGCTGGAATGGCGAACCCGGGCACAAGGAGATGACAAATGAGGTGCGTTTTAGAAACCTTTCCCCATCACACGGTGTACCATCTTCTGGGTTTCTCATGCATGTTTTTGATGTAGGAAGATGCCCTTGAACCTGGAGATTTGGGACCCATGCGATGGGTACCACGCAGTATTCCTTTAAAGGGTCTGCGTTTGCTCACCCAACCTCACCAAACCTCTCAGCCCCAAGAGTGTCCACCCTTATGTCTCATCCAGCTGTGGGTCTAGATATGGTCAATCCAGGTTGCATCACAGCCCCTGAACGCATTGTGTAAGAATTTCTCTCTCTTTCACTGTCTTTGTTTCATGGGTGTTTCAAAGTAATTTATTTTTATAATGGGGTTTAGCTGCTTTTCACTGCTGTGTTTATGCCGCTTTACACCCACTTGACACACTAACAGAGAGATATCAATACATAGGTTTTACGATTATTATTAGTCAGATATATTCTTGTGCGGTGAATAGGGCATGTTGAGTCCAGTTCTCTGAGCAAGGAGTAGGTCTTGTCTATTACATATTGGGTTTATGGAACGGTATCTGAGCTAATTTGATACCCTTGTTTTATGTATCACCCCACCTCACCTTTCCCGTTAAGCAGCCATAGTGTGTTTTCTGCATGTGTGACTCTGTTCTGTTTTGTAATTCAGTTCAAGTGTAACGGTTTTTACATTCCCTCTATCAGTGATACCTTATGAGAAGTGTCCTTTTCTGTGTGACTTATTTCACTTAGAATCGTTGTACCTAAATCCTCTCATCATGCTGCTACTAACCTTACGACATTGATTTCATGGCTGAGTGATATTCCATTGTACATAAGGACCACAACTTCTTTATCCATTTTTCTCTTTCCTGGGATATTTAAGGTGGAATGAAGTGGAGGTCCTGGTCAACAGAGCAGCCCTAAACTTTGGGGTGCTTGTGTCTTGCTGATTTTTAATTTTCCCAATTTATACCCCCATGAGTGGAAGTGCCCTATGCTCTCTAAGCTGTGTTTTTCAGATGTTTCAGGACTCACCGGACACTTCTCCAGAGTGGCTCTTGGCAATTTACATCCCGCCCATCAGTGTAGCAAGGCTCCCATTTCTCCATGGCCTGTCCTGCATTTCTGGTTTTGACACTTTTTTCAGCATGGCCCTTTTGACCGATGGGAAGCGAGACTTCTTTGTAGCGCTGATTTGCCTTTCCAGGTTCCTTGGTTGGCCAAAAAGGGCGTATGCGTTTTTTCCTGAATATATTCAGGAAAAAACGCATACGCCCTTTTTGGCCAAGGGCATCATTGTCAACGTTTTGCCGCTTTTCATGTGCTTTAAAGGTGATTCGTATCTACCTCCTGAAATCTGTTTCCTGCAATTCTGCCTTGATTTCAAATCCTCTTCTTTGCCTTCCCTCTATATATTTGTGGACGAGAGTTATCATTAATAACTCTGTAGGTTTGTGAATTGCAGTGCCCTGAACCTCCATTTTACAACTCGTTTTTATGGGAGCTGGCGGCAAAATCGCAGAATGGCTTTAGGCCCTGTTCTGGTTCCGGGGGGCAGGCTGAGCCTGTGGTTAATTCTTCTTTCTGATGGGAAAATAGAGTGACCTGTGCCTGTCCCAACACCAAGAGCTAGTCTCTCGTTGGTTCCACGTCTTCCCGTTTATCCTCAGGACAAATTGCAACCTGTATGGAACAGGAGGTTAAAGGTGCTGATGCTCCAAGTAGGGAGCTTGCTAGTAAAGCGGCTGGAATGGCGAACCCGGGCACAAGGAGATGAGAAATGAGGTGCGTTTTAGAAACCTTTCCCCATCACACGGTGTACCATCTTCTGGGTTTCTCATGCATGTTTTTGATGTAGGAAGATGCCCTTGAACCTGGAGATTTGGGACCCATGCGATGGGTACCACGCAGTATTCCTTTAAAGGGTCTGCGTTTGCTCACCCAACCTCACCAAACCTCTCAGCCCCAAGAGTGTCCACCCTTATGTCTCATCCAGCTGTGCGTCTAGATATGGTCAATCCAGGTTGCATCACAGCCCCTGAACGCATTGTGTAAGAATTTCTCTCTCTTTCACTGTCTTTGTTTCATGGGTGTTTCAAAGTAATTTATTTTTATAATGGGGTTTAGCTGCTTTTCACTGCTGTGTTTATGCCGCTTTACACCCACTTGACACACTAACAGAGAGATATCATTACATAGGTTTTACGATTATTATTAGTCAGATATATTCTTGTGCGGTGAATAGGGCGTGTTGAGTCCAGTTCTCTGAGCCAGGAGTAGGTCTTGTCTATTACATATTGGGTTTATGGAACGGTATCTGAGTTAATTTGATACCCTTCTTTTATGTATCACCCCACCTCACCTTTCCCGTTAAGCAGCCATAGTGTGTTTTCTGCATGTGTGACTCTGTTCTGTTTTGTAATTCAGTTCAAGTGTAACGGTTTTTACATTCCCTCTATCAGTGATACCTTATGAGAAGTGTCCTTTTCTGTGTGACTTATTTCACTTAGAATCGTCGTACCTAAATCCACTCATCATGCTGCTACTAACCTTACGACATTGATTTCATGGCTGAGTGGTATTCCATTGTACATAAGGACCACAACTTCTTTATCCATTTTTCTCTTTCCTGGGATATTGAAGGTGGAATGAAGTGGAGGTCCTGGTCAACAGAGCAGCCCTAAACTTTGGGGTGCTTGTGTCTTGCTGATTTTTAATTTTCCCAATTTATACCCCCATGAGTGGAAGTGCCCTATGCTCTCTAAGCTGTGTTTTTCAGATGTTTCAGGACTCACCGGACACTTCTCCGGAGTGGCTCTTGGCAATTTACATCCCGCCCATCAGTGTAGCAAGGCTCCCATTTCTCCATGGCCTGTCCTGCATTTCTGGTTTTGACACTTTTTTCAGCATGGCCCTTTTGACCGATGGGAAGCGAGACTTCTTTGTAGTGCTGATTTGCCTTTCCAGGTTGCTTGGTTGGCCAAAAAGGGCGTATGCGTTTTTTCCTGAATATATTCAGGAAAAAACGCATACGCCCTTTTTGGCCAAGGGCATCATTGTCAACGTTTTGCCGCTTTTCATGTGCTTTAAAGGCGATTCGTATCTACCTCCTGAAATCTGTTTCCTGCAATTCTGCCTTGATTTCAAATCCTCTTCTTTGCCTTCCCTCAATATATTTGTGGACGGGAGTTATCATTTATAACTCTGCAGGTTTGTGAATTGCAGTGCCCTGAACCTCCATTTTACAACTCGCTTTTTTGGGAGCTGGCCGCAAAAGCGCAGGATGGCTTCAGGCCCTGTTCTGGTTCCGGGGGGCAGGCTGAGCCTGTGGTTAATTCTTCTTCCTGATGGGAAAATAGAGTGACCTGTGCCTGTCCCAACACCAAGAGCTAGTCTCTCGTTGGTTCCCCGTCTTCCCGTTCATCCTCAGGACAAATTGCAACCTGTACAGAACAGGAGGTTAAAGGTGCTGATGCTCCAAGTAGGGAGATTGCTAGTAAAGCGGCTGGAATGGCGAACCCGGGCACAAGGAGATGAGAAATGAGGTGCGTTTTAGAAACCTTTCCCCATCACACGGTGTACCATCTTCTGGGTTTCTCATGCATGTTTTCGATGTAGGAAGATGCCCTTGAAGCTGGAGATTTGGGACCCATGCGATGGGTACCACGCAGTATTACTTTAAAGGGTCTGCGTTTGCTCACCCAACCTCACCAAACCTCTCAGCCCCAAGAGTGTCCACCCTTATGTCTCATCCAGCTGTGGGTCTAGATATGGTCAATCCAGGTTGCATCACAGCCCCTGAACTCATTGTGTAAGAATTTCTATCTCTTTCACTGTCGTTGTTTCATGGGTTTTTCAAAGTAATTTATTTTCATAATGGGGTTTAGCTGCTTTTCACGGCTGTGTTTATGCCGCTTTCCACCCACTTGACACACTAACAGAGAGATATCAATACATAGGCTTTAAGATTATTACTAGTCAGATATATTCTTGTGCGGTGAATAGGGCGTGTTGAGTCCAGTTCTCTGAGCAAGGAGTAGGTCTTGTCTACTACATATTGGGTTTATGGAACGGTATCTGAGCTAATTTGATACCCTTGTTTTATGTATCACCCCACCTCACCTTTCCCGTTAAGCAGCCATAGTGTGTTTTCTGCATGTGTGACTCTGTTCTGTTTTGTAATTCAGTTCAAGTGTAACGGTTTTTACATTCCCTCTATCAGTGATACCTTATGAGAAGTGTCCTTTTCTGTGTGACTTATTTCACTTAGAATCGTCGTACCTAAATCCACTCATCATGCTGCTACTAACCTTATGACATTGATTTCATGGCTGAGTGATATTCCATTGTACATAAGGACCACAACTTCTTTATCCATTTTTCTCTTTCCTGGGATATTTAAGGTGGAATGAAGTGGAGGTCCTTGTCAACAGAGCAGCCCTCAACTTTGGGGTGCTTGTGTCTTGCTGATTTTTCATTTTCCCAATTTATACCCCCATGAGTGGAAATGCCCTATGCTCTCTAAGCTGTGTTTTTCAGATGTTTCAGGACACACCGTGCACTTCTCCAGAGTGGCTGTTGGCAATTTACATCCCGCCCATCAGTGTAGCAAGGCTCCCATTTCTCCATGGCCTGTCCTGCATTTCTGGTTTTGACACTTTTTTCAGCATGGCCCTTTTGACCGATGGGAAGCGAGACTTCTCTGTAGCGCCGATTTGCCTTTCCAGGTTGCTTGGTTGGCCAAAAAGGGCGTATGCGTTTTTTCCTGAATATATTCAGGAAAAAACGCATACGCCCTTTTTGGCCAAGGGCATCATTGTCAACGTTTTGCCGCTTTTCATGTGCTTTAAGGGCGATTCGTATCTACCTCCTGAAATCTGTTTCGTGCAATTCTGCCTTGATTTCAAATCCTCTTCTTTGCCTTCCCTCAATATATTTGTGGACGAGAGTTATCATTTATAACTCTGCAGGTTTGTGAATTGCAGTGCCCTGAACCTCCATTTTACAACTCGCTTTTTTGGGAGCTGGCCGCAAAAGCGCAGGATGGCTTCAGGCCCTGTTCTGGTTCCGGGGGGCAGGCTGAGCCTGTGGTTAATTCTTCTTCCTAATGGGAAAATAGAGTGACCTGTGCCTGTCCCAACACCAAGAGCTAGTCTCTCGTTGGTTCCCCGTCTTCCCGTTCATCCTCAGGACAAATTGCAACCTGTACGGAACAGGAGGTTAAAGGTGCTGATGCTCCAAGTAGGGAGATTGCTAGTAAAGCGGCTGGAATGGCGAACCCGGGCACAAGGAGATGAGAAATGAGGTGCGTTTTAGAAACCTTTCCCCATCACACGGTGTACCATCTTCTGGGTTTCTCATGCATGTTTTCGATGTAGGAACATGCCCTTGAACCTGGAGATTTGGGACCCATGCGATGGGTACCACGCAGTATTACTTTAAAGGGTCTGCGTTTGCTCACCCAACCTCACCAAACCTCTCAGCCCCAAGAGTGTCCACCCTTATGTCTCATCCACCTGTGGGTCTAGATATGGTCAATCCAGGTTGCATCACAGCCCCTGAACTCATTGTGTAAGAATTTCTATCTCTTTCACTGTCGTTGTTTCATGGGTTTTTCAAAGTAATTTATTTTCATAATGGGGTTTAGCTGCTTTTCACGGCTGTGTTTATGCCGCTTTCCACCCACTTGACACACTAACAGAGAGATATCAATACATAGGCTTTAAGATTATTACTAGTCAGATATATTCTTGTGCGGTGAATAGGGCGTGTTGAGTCCAGTTCTCTGAGCAAGGAGTAGGTCTTGTCTACTACATATTGGGTTTATGGAACGGTATCTGAGCTAATTTGATACCCTTGTTTTATGTATCACCCCACCTCACCTTTCCCGTTAAGCAGCCATAGTGTGTTTTCTGCATGTGTGACTCTGTTCTGTTTTGTAATTCAGTTCAAGTGTAACGGTTTTTACATTCCCTCTATCAGTGATACCTTAGGAGAAGTGTCCTTTTCTGTGTGACTTATTTCACTTAGAATCGTCGTACCTAAATCCACTCATCATGCTGCTACTAACATTATGACATTGATTTCATGGCTGAGTGATATTCCATTGTACATAAGGACCACAACTTCTTTATCCATTTTTCTCTTTCCTGGGATATTTAAGGTGGAATGAAGTGGAGGTCCTTGTCAACAGAGCAGCCCTCAACTTTGGGGTGCTTGTGTCTTGCTGATTTTTCATTTTCCCAATTTATACCCCCATGAGTGGAAATGCCCTATGCTCTCTAAGCTGTGTTTTTCAGATGTTTCAGGACACACCGTGCACTTCTCCAGAGTGGCTGTTGGCAATTTACATCCCGCCCATCAGTGTAGCAAGGCTCCCATTTCTCCATGGCCTGTCCTGCATTTCTGGTTTTGACACTTTTTTCAGCATGGCCCTTTTGACCGATGGGAAGCGAGACTTCTCTGTAGCGCTGATTTGCCTTTCCAGGTTGCTTGGTTGGCCAAAAAGGGCGTATGCGTTTTTTCCTGAATATATTCTGGAAAAAACGCATACGCCCTTTTTGGCCAAGGGCATCATTGTCAACGTTTTGCCGCTTTTCATGTGCTTTAAGGGCGATTCGTATCTACCTCCTGAAATCTGTTTCGTTCAATTCTGCCTTGATTTCAAATCCTCTTCTTTGCCTTCCCTCAATATATTTGTGGACGAGAGTTATCATTTATAACTCTGCAGGTTTGTGAATTGCAGTGCCCTGAACCTCCATTTTACAACTCGCTTTTTTGGGAGCTGGCCACAAAAGTGCAGGATGGCTTCAGGCCCTGTTCTGGTTCCGGGGGGCAGGCTGAGCCTGTGGTTAATTCTTCTTCCTGATGGGAAAATAGAGTGACCTGTGCCTGTCCCAACACCAAGAGCTAGTCTCTCGTTGGTTCCCCGTCTTCCCGTTCATCCTCAGGACAAATTGCAACCTGTACGGAACAGGAGGTTAAAGGTGCTGATGCTCCAAGTAGGGAGATTGCTAGTAAAGTGGCTGGAATGGCGAACCCGGGCACAAGGAGATGAGAAATGAGGTGCGTTTTAGAAACCTTTCCCCATCACACGGTGTACCATCTTCTGGGTTTCTCATGCATGTTTTCGATGTAGGAAGATGCCCTTGAAGCTGGAGATTTGGGACCCATGCGATGGGTACCACGCAGTATTACTTTAAAGGGTCTGCGTTTGCTCACCCAACCTCACCAAACCTCTCAGCCCCAAGAGTGTCCACCCTTATGTCTCATCCAGCTGTGGGTCTAGATATGGTCAATCCAGGTTGCATCACAGCCCCTGAACTCATTGTGTAAGAATTTCTATCTCTTTCACTGTCGTTGTTTCATGGGTTTTTCAAAGTAATTTATTTTCATAATGGGGTTTAGCTGCTTTTCACGGCTGTGTTTATGCTGCTTTCCACCCACTTGACACACTAACAGAGAGATATCAATACATAGGCTTTAAGATTATTACTAGTCAGATATATTCTTGTGCGGTGAATAGGGCGTGTTGAGTCCAGTTCTCTGAGCAAGGAGTAGGTCTTGTCTACTACATATTGGGTTTATGGAACGGTATCTGAGCTAATTTGATACCCTTGTTTTATGTATCACCCCACCTCACCTTTCCCGTTAAGCAGCCATAGTGTGTTTTCTGCATGTGTGACTCTGTTCTGTTTTGTAATTCAGTTCAAGTGTAACGGTTTTTACATTCCCTCTATCAGTGATACCTTAGGAGAAGTGTCCTTTTCTGTGTGACTTATTTCACTTAGAATCGTCGTACCTAAATCCACTCATCATGCTGCTACTAACATTATGACATTGATTTCATGGCTGAGTGATATTCCATTGTACATAAGGACCACAACTTCTTTATCCATTTTTCTCTTTCCTGGGATATTTAAGGTGGAATGAAGTGGAGGTCCTTGTCAACAGAGCAGCCCTCAACTTTGGGGTGCTTGTGTCTTGCTGATTTTTCATTTTCCCAATTTATACCCCCATGAGTGGAAGTGCCCTATGCTCTCTAAGCTGTGTTTTTCAGATGTTTCAGGACACACCGTACACTTCTCCAGAGTGGCTGTTGGCAATTTACATCCCGCCCATCAGTGTAGCAAGGCTCCCATTTCTCCATGGCCTGTCCTGCATTTCTGGTTTTGACACTTTTTTCAGCATGGCCCTTTTGACCGATGGGAAGCGAGACTTCTCTGTAGCGCTGATTTGCCTTTCCAGGTTGCTTGGTTGGCCAAAAAGGGCGTATGCGTTTTTTCCTGAATATATTCAGGAAAAAACGCATACGCCCTTTTTGGCCAAGGGCATCATTGTCAACGTTTTGCCGCTTTTCATGTGCTTTAAAGGCGATTCGTATCTACCTCCTGAAATCTGTTTCGTGCAATTCTGCCTTGATTTCAAATCCTCTTCTTTGCCTTCCCTCAATATATTTGTGGACGAGAGTTATCATTTATAACTCTGCAGGTTTGTGAATTGCAGTGCCCTGAACCTCCATTTTACAACTCGCGTTTTTGGGAGATGGCCGCAAAAGCGCAGGATGGCTTCAGGCCCTGTTCTTGTTCCGGGGGGCAGGCTGAGCCTGTGGTTAATTCTTCTTCCTGATGGGAAAATAGAGTGACCTGTGCCTGTCCCAACACCAAGAGCTAGTCTCTCGTTGGTTCCCCGTCTTCCCGTTCATCCTCAGGACAAATTGCAACCTGTACGGAACAGGAGGTTAAAGGTGCTGATGCTCCAAGTAGGGAGATTGCTAGTAAAGCGGCTGGAATGGCGAACCCGGGCACAAGGAGATGAGAAATGAGGTGCGTTTTAGAAACCTTTCCCCATCACACGGTGTACCATCTTCTGGGTTTCTCATGCATGTTTTCGATGTAGGAACATGCCCTTGAACCTGGAGATTTGGGACCCATGCGATGGGTACCACGCAGTATTACTTTAAAGGGTCTGCGTTTGCTCACCCAACCTCACCAAACCTCTCAGCCCCAAGAGTGTCCACCCTTATGTCTCATCCACCTGTGGGTCTAGATATGGTCAATCCAGGTTGCATCACAGCCCCTGAACTCATTGTGTAAGAATTTCTATCTCTTTCACTGTCGTTGTTTCATGGGTTTTTCAAAGTAATTTATTTTCATAATGGGGTTTAGCTGCTTTTCACGGCTGTGTTTATGCCGCTTTCCACCCACTTGACACACTAACAGAGAGATATCAATACATAGGCTTTAAGATTATTACTAGTCAGATATATTCTTGTGCGGTGAATAGGGCGTGTTGAGTCCAGTTCTCTGAGCAAGGAGTAGGTCTTGTCTACTACATATTGGGTTTATGGAACGGTATCTGAGCTAATTTGATACCCTTGTTTTATGTATCACCCCACCTCACCTTTCCCGTTAAGCAGCCATAGTGTGTTTTCTGCATGTGTGACTCTGTTCTGTTTTGTAATTCAGTTCAAGTGTAACGGTTTTTACATTCCCTCTATCAGTGATACCTTAGGAGAAGTGTCCTTTTCTGTGTGACTTATTTCACTTAGAATCGTCGTACCTAAATCCACTCATCATGCTGCTACTAACATTATGACATTGATTTCATGGCTGAGTGATATTCCATTGTACATAAGGACCACAACTTCTTTATCCATTTTTCTCTTTCCTGGGATATTTAAGGTGGAATGAAGTGGAGGTCCTTGTCAACAGAGCAGCCCTCAACTTTGGGGTGCTTGTGTCTTGCTGATTTTTCATTTTCCCAATTTATACCCCCATGAGTGGAAATGCCCTATGCTCTCTAAGCTGTGTTTTTCAGATGTTTCAGGACACACCGTGCACTTCTCCAGAGTGGCTGTTGGCAATTTACATCCCGCCCATCAGTGTAGCAAGGCTCCCATTTCTCCATGGCCTGTCCTGCATTTCTGGTTTTGACACTTTTTTCAGCATGGCCCTTTTGACCGATGGGAAGCGAGACTTCTCTGTAGCGCTGATTTGCCTTTCCAGGTTGCTTGGTTGGCCAAAAAGGGCGTATGCGTTTTTTCCTGAATATATTCTGGAAAAAACGCATACGCCCTTTTTGGCCAAGGGCATCATTGTCAACGTTTTGCCGCTTTTCATGTGCTTTAAGGGCGATTCGTATCTACCTCCTGAAATCTGTTTCGTTCAATTCTGCCTTGATTTCAAATCCTCTTCTTTGCCTTCCCTCAATATATTTGTGGACGAGAGTTATCATTTATAACTCTGCAGGTTTGTGAATTGCAGTGCCCTGAACCTCCATTTTACAACTCGCTTTTTTGGGAGCTGGCCGCAAAAGTGCAGGATGGCTTCAGGCCCTGTTCTGGTTCCGGGGGGCAGGCTGAGCCTGTGGTTAATTCTTCTTCCTGATGGGAAAATAGAGTGACCTGTGCCTGTCCCAACACCAAGAGCTAGTCTCTCGTTGGTTCCCCGTCTTCCCGTTCATCCTCAGGACAAATTGCAACCTGTACGGAACAGGAGGTTAAAGGTGCTGATGCTCCAAGTAGGGAGATTGCTAGTAAAGTGGCTGGAATGGCGAACCCGGGCACAAGGAGATGAGAAAT
Organism: Balaenoptera borealis; assembly: GCF_965194805.1. Lineage (NCBI taxonomy): Eukaryota > Metazoa > Chordata > Mammalia > Artiodactyla > Balaenopteridae > Balaenoptera > Balaenoptera borealis. The sequence goes on along the minus strand of NW_028124001.1, from coordinate 6,070 downwards.
GAGGTGCGTTTTAGAAACCTTTCCCCATCACACGGTGTACCATCTTCTGGGTTTCTCATGCATGTTTTCGATGTAGGAAGATGCCCTTGAAGCTGGAGATTTGGGACCCATGCGATGGGTACCACGCAGTATTACTTTAAAGGGTCTGCGTTTGCTCACCCAACCTCACCAAACCTCTCAGCCCCAAGAGTGTCCACCCTTATGTCTCATCCAGCTGTGGGTCTAGATATGGTCAATCCAGGTTGCATCACAGCCCCTGAACTCATTGTGTAAGAATTTCTATCTCTTTCACTGTCGTTGTTTCATGGGTTTTTCAAAGTAATTTATTTTCATAATGGGGTTTAGCTGCTTTTCACGGCTGTGTTTATGCTGCTTTCCACCCACTTGACACACTAACAGAGAGATATCAATACATAGGCTTTAAGATTATTACTAGTCAGATATATTCTTGTGCGGTGAATAGGGCGTGTTGAGTCCAGTTCTCTGAGCAAGGAGTAGGTCTTGTCTACTACATATTGGGTTTATGGAACGGTATCTGAGCTAATTTGATACCCTTGTTTTATGTATCACCCCACCTCACCTTTCCCGTTAAGCAGCCATAGTGTGTTTTCTGCATGTGTGACTCTGTTCTGTTTTGTAATTCAGTTCAAGTGTAACGGTTTTTACATTCCCTCTATCAGTGATACCTTAGGAGAAGTGTCCTTTTCTGTGTGACTTATTTCACTTAGAATCGTCGTACCTAAATCCACTCATCATGCTGCTACTAACATTATGACATTGATTTCATGGCTGAGTGATATTCCATTGTACATAAGGACCACAACTTCTTTATCCATTTTTCTCTTTCCTGGGATATTTAAGGTGGAATGAAGTGGAGGTCCTTGTCAACAGAGCAGCCCTCAACTTTGGGGTGCTTGTGTCTTGCTGATTTTTCATTTTCCCAATTTATACCCCCATGAGTGGAAGTGCCCTATGCTCTCTAAGCTGTGTTTTTCAGATGTTTCAGGACACACCGTACACTTCTCCAGAGTGGCTGTTGGCAATTTACATCCCGCCCATCAGTGTAGCAAGGCTCCCATTTCTCCATGGCCTGTCCTGCATTTCTGGTTTTGACACTTTTTTCAGCATGGCCCTTTTGACCGATGGGAAGCGAGACTTCTCTGTAGCGCTGATTTGCCTTTCCAGGTTGCTTGGTTGGCCAAAAAGGGCGTATGCGTTTTTTCCTGAATATATTCAGGAAAAAACGCATACGCCCTTTTTGGCCAAGGGCATCATTGTCAACGTTTTGCCGCTTTTCATGTGCTTTAAAGGCGATTCGTATCTACCTCCTGAAATCTGTTTCGTGCAATTCTGCCTTGATTTCAAATCCTCTTCTTTGCCTTCCCTCTATATATTTGTGGACGAGAGTTATCATTTATAACTCTGCAGGTTTGTGAATTGCAGTGCCCTGAACCTCCATTTTACAACTCGCTTTTTTGGGAGCTGGCCGCAAAAGCGCAGGATGGCTTCAGGCCCTGTTCTGGTTCCGGGGGGCAGGCTGAGCCTGTGGTTAATGCTTCTTCCTGATGGGAAAATAGAGTGACCTGTGCCTGTCCCAACACCAAGAGCTAGTCTCTCGTTGGTTCCCCGTCTTCCCGTTCATCCTCAGGACAAATTGCAACCTGTACAGAACAGGAGGTTAAAGGTGCTGATGCTCCAAGTAGGGAGATTGCTAGTAAAGTGGCTGGAATGGCGAACCCGGGCACAAGGAGATGAGAAATGAGGTGTGTTTTAGAAACGTTTCCCCATCACACGGTGTACCATCTTCTGGGTTTCTCATGCATGTTTTCGATGTAGGAAGATTCCCTTGAAGCTGGAGATTTGGGACCCATGCGATGGGTACCACGCAGTATTACTTTAAAGGGTCTGCGTTTGCTCACCCAACCTCACCAAACCTCTCAGCCCCAAGAGTGTCCACCCTTATGTCTCATCCAGCTGTGGGTCTAGATATGGTCAATCCAGGTTGCATCACAGCCCCTGAACTCATTGTGTAAGAATTTCTATCTCTTTCACTGTCATTGTTTCATGGGTTTTTCAAAGTAATTTATTTTCATAATGGGGTTTAGCTGCTTTTCACGGCTGTGTTTATGCCGCTTTCCACCCACTTGACACACTAACAGAGAGATATCAATACATAGGCTATAAGATTATTACTAGTCAGATATATTCTTGTGCGGTGAATAGGGCGTGTTGAGTCCAGTTCTCTGAGCAAGAAGTAGGTCTTGTCTACTACATATTGGGTTTATGGAACGGTATCTGAGCTAATTTGATACCCTTGTTTTATGTAACACCCCACCTCACCTTTCCCGTTAAGCAGCCATAGTGTGTTTTCTGCATGTGTGACTCTGTTCTGTTTTGTAATTCAGTTCAAGTGTAACGGTTTTTACATTCCCTCTATCAGTGATACCTTAGGAGAAGTGTCCTTTTCTGTGTGACTTATTTCACTTAGAATCGTCGTACCTAAATCCACTCATCATGCTGCTACTAACCTTATGACATTGATTTCATGGCTGAGTGATATTCCATTGTACATAAGGACCACAACTTCTTTATCCATTTTTCTCTTTCCTGGGATATTTAAGGTGGAATGAAGTGGAGGTCCTTGTCAACAGAGCAGCCCTCAACTTTGGGGTGCTTGTGTCTTGCTGATTTTTCATTTTCCCAATTTATACCCCCATGAGTGGAAATGCCCTATGCTCTCTAAGCTGTGTTTTTCAGATGTTTCAGGACACACCGTGCACTTCTCCAGAGTGGCTGTTGGCAATTTACATCCCGCCCATCAGTGTAGCAAGGCTCCCATTTCTCCATGGCCTGTCCTGCATTTCTGGTTTTGACACTTTTTTCAGCATGGCCCTTTTGACCGATGGGAAGCGAGACTTCTCTGTAGCGCTGATTTGCCTTTCCAGGTTGCTTGGTTGGCCAAAAAGGGCGTATGCGTTTTTTCCTGAATATATTCTGGAAAAAACGCATACGCCCTTTTTGGCCAAGGGCATCATTGTCAACGTTTTGCCGCTTTTCATGTGCTTTAAGGGCGATTCGTATCTACCTCCTGAAATCTGTTTCGTGCAATTCTGCCTTGATTTCAAATCCTCTTCTTTGCCTTCCCTCAATATATTTGTGGACGAGAGTTATCATTTATAACTCTGCAGGTTTGTGAATTGCAGTGCCCTGAACCTCCATTTTACAACTCGCTTTTTTGGGAGCTGGCCGCAAAAGCGCAGGATGGCTTCAGGCCCTGTTCTGGTTCCGGGGGGCAGGCTGAGCCTGTGGTTAATTCTTCTTCCTAATGGGAAAATAGAGTGACCTGTGCCTGTCCCAACACCAAGAGCTAGTCTCTCGTTGGTTCCCCGTCTTCCCGTTCATCCTCAGGACAAATTGCAACCTGTACGGAACAGGAGGTTAAAGGTGCTGATGCTCCAAGTAGGGAGATTGCTAGTAAAGTGGCTGGAATGGCGAACCCGGGCACAAGGAGATGAGAAATGAGGTGCGTTTTAGAAACCTTTCCCCATCACACGGTGTACCATCTTCTGGGTTTCTCATGCATGTTTTCGATGTAGGAAGATGCCCTTGAAGCTGGAGATTTGGGACCCATGCGATGGGTACCACGCAGTATTACTTTAAAGGGTCTGCGTTTGCTCACCCAACCTCACCAAACCTCTCAGCCCCAAGAGTGTCCACCCTTATGTCTCATCCAGCTGTGGGTCTAGATATGGTCAATCCAGGTTGCATCACAGCCCCTGAACTCATTGTGTAAGAATTTCTATCTCTTTCACTGTCGTTGTTTCATGGGTTTTTCAAAGTAATTTATTTTCATAATGGGGTTTAGCTGCTTTTCACGGCTGTGTTTATGCCGCTTTCCACCCACTTGACACACTAACAGAGAGATATCAATACATAGGCTTTAAGATTATTACTAGTCAGATATATTCTTGTGCGGTGAATAGGGCGTGTTGAGTCCAGTTCTCTGAGCAAGGAGTAGGTCTTGTCTACTACATATTGGGTTTATGGAACGGTATCTGAGCTAATTTGATACCCTTGTTTTATGTATCACCCCACCTCACCTTTCCCGTTAAGCAGCCATAGTGTGTTTTCTGCATGTGTGACTCTGTTCTGTTTTGTAATTCAGTTCAAGTGTAACGGTTTTTACATTCCCTCTATCAGTGATACCTTAGGAGAAGTGTCCTTTTCTGTGTGACTTATTTCACTTAGAATCGTCGTACCTAAATCCACTCATCATGCTGCTACTAACATTATGACATTGATTTCATGGCTGAGTGATATTCCATTGTACATAAGGACCACAACTTCTTTATCCATTTTTCTCTTTCCTGGGATATTTAAGGTGGAATGAAGCGGAGGTCCTTGTCAACAGAGCAGCCCTCAACTTTGGGGTGCTTGTGTCTTGCTGATTTTTCATTTTCCCAATTTATACCCCCATGAGTGGAAGTGCCCTATGCTCTCTAAGCTGTGTTTTTCAGATGTTTCAGGACACACCGTGCACTTCTCCAGAGTGGCTGTTGGCAATTTACATCCCGCCCATCAGTGTAGCAAGGCTCCCATTTCTCCATGGCCTGTCCTGCATTTCTGGTTTTGACACTTTTTTCAGCATGGCCCTTTTGACCGATGGGAAGCGAGACTTCTCTGTAGCGCTGATTTGCCTTTCCAGGTTGCTTGGTTGGCCAAAAAGGGCGTATGCGTTTTTTCCTGAATATATTCAGGAAAAAACGCATACGCCCTTTTTGGCCAAGGGCATCATTGTCATCGTTTTGCCGCTTTTCATGTGCTTTAAAGGCGATTCGTATCTACCTCCTGAAATCTGTTTCGTGCAATTCTGCCTTGATTTCAAATCCTCTTCTTTGCCTTCCCTCAATATATTTGTGGACGAGAGTTATCATTTATAACTCTGCAGGTTTGTGAATTGCAGTGCCCTGAACCTCCATTTTACAACTCGCTTTTTTGGGAGCTGGCCGCAAAAGCGCAGGATGGCTTCAGGCCCTGTTCTGGTTCCGGGGGGCAGGCTGAGCCTGTGGTTAATTCTTCTTCCTGATGGGAAAATAGAGTGACCTGTGCCTGTCCCGACACCAAGAGCTAGTCTCTCGTTGGTTCCCCGTCTTCCCGTTCATCCTCAGGACAAATTGCAACCTGTACGGAACAGGAGGTTAAAGGTGCTGATGCTCCAAGTAGGGAGATTGCTAGTAAAGCGGCTGGAATGGCGAACCCGGGCACAAGGAGATGAGAAATGAGGTGCGTTTTAGAAACCTTTCCCCATCACACGGTGTACCATCTTCTGGGTTTCTCATGCATGTTTTCGATGTAGGAAGATGCCCTTGAAGCTGGAGATTTGGGACCCATGCGATGGGTACCACGCAGTATTACTTTAAAGGGTCTGCGTTTGCTCACCCAACCTCACCAAACCTCTCAGCCCCAAGAGTGTCCACCCTTATGTCTCATCCAGCTGTGGGTCTAGATATGGTCAATCCAGGTTGCATCACAGACCCTGAACTCATTGTGTAAGAATTTCTATCTCTTTCACTGTCGTTGTTTCATGGGTTTTTCAAAGTAATTTATTTTCATAATGGGGTTTAGCTGCTTTTCACGGCTGTGTTTATGCCGCTTTCCACCCACTTGACACACTAACAGAGAGATATCAATACATAGGCTTTAAGATTATTACTAGTCAGATATATTCTTGTGCTGTGAATAGGGCGTGTTGAGTCCAGTTCTCTGAGCAAGGAGTAGGTCTTGTCTATTACATATTGGGTTTATGGAACGGTATCTGAGCTAATTTGATACCCTTGTTTTATGTATCACCCCACCTCACCTTTCCCGTTAAGCAGCCATAGTGTGTTTTCTGCATGTGTGACTCTGTTCTGTTTTGTAATTCAGTTCAAGTGTAACGGTTTTTACATTCCCTCCATAAGTGATACCTTATGAGAAGTGTCCTTTTCTGTGTGACTTATTTCACTTAGAATCGTCGTACCTAAATCCACTCATCATGCTGCTACTAACATTATGACATTGATTTCATGGC